>NC_141929.1:31448622-32655120 GCF_057802395.1 Ceratotherium simum simum | reverse complement strand
CCAGGCCTTGCTCTTCCTGCTTTGTCCAGAGGCACATCCTGTCCTGTCCTTAAGAATTTTTGCAGATCAGTGAGCACAGACGTTGTGTGTGCATTTTACCGATATACTCTCCCCACATTTTGGGGTGACTTGCTGTGTACCTCCCAGTAACAACTTCTTGCAACCAAGAAGCAGTTGGCTGGGATTTTGGGGGTTGTTCTGTTTATAGAATTGGCAGCCTCACAATTTTAAACTGTTATTACCCTTACCACTTGGCTGTGCCTGGGGCCTTGGGTACAGGGGTGCTGGAGAGTGATGGGGCTGGAGAGGAAGCTTAAGGCACTAAACCCAACAAATCATTGAGTTTGTTGCTTATGAGCATTGGTGATACTTCACTGAAGAGCTAGGATTCTTATTATTTTGGAGCAAGCAGACCTTTGCCAGCCTTAAAAAATGTACATTTTGTACATGGCCTTTCTTCCCACCCATATAAAGAGCCTTGACTTACTGAAAAGAAAGATAACATGCATATAGAGAATCTGTGGCACCTGGGCCACTGAGAGAGGCCCCCTTGAGCTCCTCGAGAGGAAAAGTGGGCCCTGCCCTCAGGGGCTGCCCAGTTTGAGAGGAGACATCCAGTTCTCACACTAGGAAGGCTGCCAGTCTAATGAGAGAGGCACAGTCTCTAACCTCAGGGAGTCGGATGGAGGAGAGGCATGCAGTGGCCTTGGTGTGAGCTCTTTCCCTCCCCCTAGATGTTTCTGGATCTGCAGCTTTTCTTCAGTCCGTCAACAGGCAGGGAGTGGGGCCTGCTTCATTCACAACTCTGTGCAAATGCGTACCAGAGGGCTGGGGGTTCTGAGGCTCAACCCAGGAATTTGTTTGCTTTTAATAGACTTTATTATTTTTTATTTTTTTGTGTGAGGAAGATCAGCCCTGAGCTAACATCCATGCCAATCCTCCTCTTTTTGGCGGAGGAAGACCGGCCCTGAGCTAACATCTATTGCCAATCCTCCTCCTGTTTTTTCCCCTTTTTTTCCCCAAAGCCCCAGTAGATAGTTGTATGTCATAGTTGCACATCCTTCTAGTTACTGTATGTGGGACGCGGCCTCAGCATGGCCGGACAAGCAGTGCATCGGTGCGCGCCCGGGATCCGAACCCGTGCGGCGAGCAGCGGAGCACACGCACTTAACCGCTAAGCCATGGGGCCGGCCCCCAGACTTTATTTTGTTTAGAACAGTTTAGATTTACAGGAAAATTGAGACAGTGGTACAGAGAGTTCCCATATACCTCACACCCAGTCTCTCCTGTTATTAACATATTATTACCATAGGATATTTGTTATAATTAACAAACCAATATTGATACATTATTAGTAATTAAAGTTCGCAGTTTATTCAGATTCCCTTAGTGTTTACCTAATGTCCTTTCTCTGTTCCAGAATCCCATCCAGGATACCACATTACGTTTAGTTGTCATGTCTCCTTAGGCTCCTACGGGCTGTGACAGTCTATCAGGATTTCCTTGGTTTTTTGTTGTTGTTGTTGTTCTCATTTTTTGGTGAGGAAGATTGGTCCCGAGCTAACATCTGTGCCCATCTCCTCTATTTTTCACATGGTATGCCGCCACAGCATGGCTTGATGATCCCTTGGTCCACACCCGGGCTCCAAACCTGTGAACCCTGGGCCACCGAAACGGAGCGCACAAACTTAACCACTATGCCACTGGGCTAGCCCCAGGATTTCCTTGTTTTTGATAACCTTGACAGTTTTTTTTTTTTATTGATGTTTTAATAGTTTTTAACATTGTGAAATTTTGGGTTGTACATTTTTGTTTGTCCATCACCATATATATGACTCCCTTCACCCCTTGTGCCCACCTCCCACCCCCATTGCCCCTGGTAACCACAATACAGTTTTCTCTGTCCATGTGTTGGTTTATATTCCACATATGAGTGAGATCATACAGTGTTTGTCTTTCTCCTTCTGGCTTACTTCACTTAACATAAAACCCTCCAGGCCCATCCATGTTGTTGCAAATGGGACAATTTTGTCTTTTTTTATGGCTGAGTAGTATTCCATTGTATATATATACCACATTTTCTTAATCCAATGGTCAGTCGAGGGACAATTAGGTTGCTTCCACTTCTTGGCTATAGTGAATAATGCTGCAATGAACATAGGGGTGCATAAGCCTCTTTGGATTGTTAATTTCAGGTTCGTTGGATAGATTCCCAGTAGTGGGATGGCTGGGTCATAGGGCATCTCTATTTTTAATTCTTTGAGGAACCTCCACACCGTTTTCCATAGAGGCTGCACCAGATTGCATTCCCACCAGCTGTGTATGAGGGTTTCTGTTTCTCCACATCCTCTCCAACATTTGTTGTTTTTTGTCTTGGTGATTATAGCCATTCTAACGGGCGTGAGGTGATATCTTAGTGTTGTTTTGATTTGCATTTCCCTGATGATTAGTGATGTTGAACATCTTTTCATGTGCCTATTGGCCATCTGTATATCTTCTTTGGAGAAGTGTCTGTTCATTTGCTCTGCCCATTTTTTGATTGGGTTGTTTGTTTTTTTGTTGTTCAGTTGTGTGAGTTCTTTATATATTATTAACCTTGACAGTTTTGATGAGTATATTGAATACCCCTCTATTGGAATTGTCTGCTATTTTTCTCATGATTGGACTGGGGTTATGGGTTTTGGAGAGGAAGACCACAGAAGTAAAGTGCTATTTTCATCACATCATATCAAGCCTACCTAATGTCAGCACGACTTAACCACTGTTGATACTGACCTGGATCACGTGACTGAGGGAGTGTTTGTCAGGCTTCTCCACTGTACAGTTACTCTGTTTCCCCCGTTCCCTACTGTACTCTTGGAAGGAAGTCACTAAGTGCAGCAGCCCAGCCTTAAGGAGTGGGGTGATCTATTTCCCCTCCTGTAGGGTAGTGTGTCTACATAATTTATTTGGAATTCTTCTGCATGGGAGATTTGCCTCTTCTCTCCTATTTGTTAATTTTTCTTTTTATTTATGATGGTATGGACTCATGGATTTTATTTTATACTCTGGGTTGTAATCCAATACTATTTTATTTGTTTTGTTGTTCAGTTTGGCCACTAGGAATGGAATTTGTCTTTAAACCAGCTCCTGAGGCATTTCTTATATGTATTAGAGTTAGAGACCCACGTAGGCTCGTACCCCAGCTCTGCCACGTACTGGCCATATGTGTGCCCCAGGCCAGTGGTTTGACTACTTGGGCCTCAGTTTTCTCAGCTGAAAATGGAGCCAATATTTCTACCTACCGCTGAGGGTTATTAAGATGCACATGGTAAGTCCTCTGTAAATAGAAGTTGTGATTATTGTTAGTTTGGCATTCAAGTTCCTTCTGGATCTGGCTCCAGAAGTTTACAAATCAAGGCCGAGTATGCCTCTACAATGCTCACCTTCCAAGATGACAGACCTGTGTGGCAGATGTGCCTGCACTGTGTCACCTTCTCCCTGGTCACCTCCTCTCTCCTGCCGACCCAGCGTTCTCTCCCAGCTTCTGCCTTGCAGTCACACCATTCTCCAGCCAAACAGACGACCCACGTAAAATGCCCTCCACCAGTTCATACATCTGCACATCCTCATTCCCTCAAGCGCCCCTTAAACCCCACTTCCTCTGTGTCACCGCCTGACAGCCAGGCGAGAAGTCCCCCTCCTCCTCTGAACTGCAGAGCCCCCGCTATGCCCACTCCTGCCTTCCAGCCTTATCACTTCAGATCCTGTGTCAGAGCAAGGGACGGTGTCCTCCCCCAGCAATCCTCATCCTTATTCATCTTTCTATCCTGCCCGCACACATGGGGCGCCCCACACCAGTCTGTGGTCTTGTTTGCACCTGCCGTAAGTTTTGACAAGACAAAGGAAGTAGGGGAAAGGCCATATCCTGGGTGCTGACTGGGCCTAACTGGACAGCCTCTGAGGGCCGAACTTCTCAGAGTTCGGAAGGCTGATGCTAGGTCACTATATGCTACTTTCATATATATATATAGATATAGATATTTTTTTAAGTATGGTAAAATATACAGGACATAAAATTTACCATTTTAACCATTTTTAAATGCACAGTTCAGTGGCATTAAGTACATTTACGTTGTTGTACAAACAACCATCACCACCATCCATCTCCAGAACTTTTTCATTTTCCTAAATAAACGAAACTCCATACTCATTAAACAGTGGATTTAATTGTTTAATTAATTTTAATTTCCTCCCCATTTCCTCCTTCCTCCAGCCTCTAACAAACACCATTCTACTTTCTGTCTTATGATTTTGACTGTTCAGGTACCTTACATACGTGGAATATCATACAATATTTGTCCTTTTGTGACTGTCTTATTTCACTTAGTGTAATGTCTTTAAGATTCATCCATGTTGTAGCATATGTCAGAATTTCCTTCCTTTTTAAGGCTGAATAATATTCTATTGTATACGTACACAGCATTTGGTTTATCCATTCATCTGTCAGGGGACACTTGGGTTGCTTCCATCTTTTGGCTGTTGTAAATAATACTGCTATGAACTTGGGTGTACAAATATTCCTGCTTTCAATTCTTTTGGGTATATACCCTGAGTGGAATTGGTGAATCATAAAGTAATTCTATATTTTATTTTTTGAGGAATTGCCATACCTTTTTCCAGTGGCTGCACCGTTTTACATTCCCACCAGCAATGCACAAAGGTTCCTGTTTCCCCACATCCTTGCCAACACTTATTTTCTGGTTTTTTTGTTTTTTTGATAATAGCCTTCTAATAGGATCTCATTGTGGTTTTGATTTGCATTTTCCTAATGATTAGTGACATTAAGCATCTTTTCGTGTGCTTGATGGTTATTTGTATATCTTCTTTGGAGAATTATCTATTCAAGTCCTTTGCCCATTTTTGAATCAGGTTGAGTTGTTTGTTTACTGTTAAGTTGCAAGAGTTCTTTATATATTCTGGATATTAATCCCTTATCAAATACATGATTTGCAAATATTTTCTCCCATTCTGCTTTTTCACTCTGTTGATAGTGTCCTTTGATACACAGAAGTTTTTAATTTTGATAAAGTTCAGTTTATCTGTTTTTTCTTTTGTTGCCTGTGCTTTTGGTATCATGTCCAAGAAATCATTGCCAAATCCAATGTCATGAGGCTTTTCTTATATGTTTTCTCATAAGAGTTTATAGTTTTAGATCTTATGTTTAGGTCTTTGATCCATTTTAGGTAATTTTTGTATATAGTATAAAGTAAGGATCCAGCTTCATTCTTTTGCTTGTGGATAGTCAGTTTTCCCAGCACCATTTGTTGAAAAGACTGTCCTTTCCCCATTGAATGGTTTTGGACACCTTGTCAAAAATCATTTGACCATTTTTGTGAGGGTTTATCTCTAGGCTCTCTATTTTACTCTGTTAGTCTATATGTCTGTCTGTATACCAGTAGCACACTGTTTTGATTACTGTATCTTTGTAGTAAGTTTTGTAATCAGAAAAGTTGAGTCTTCCAGTGTTACTCTTCTTTTTCAAGAGTGTTTTGGCTATTTGCGGTTCTTTGAGATTCTATGTGGAAGTTAGTATGGATTTTTCTATTTCTGCAAAAAATGTCATTGGGATTTTGATAGAGATTGCATTGAATCTGTAGATTGCTTTGAGTAGTATTGACATCTTAATAGTGTCTTCCAATCCATGAACATGGGATGTCTTTCTTTTTATATGTATCTTCTTTAATTTCTTTCAGCAATGATTTGTAGTTTTCAGTGTACAAGTCTTCCACCTCCTTGGTTAAATTTTTTTTTTTAATTTTTTTTTTTTTAAAGATTTTATTTATTCATTTTTTCCCCCCAAAGCCCCAGTAGATAGTTGTATGTCGTAGGTTCACATCCTTCTAGTTGCTGTACGTGGGACTCGGCCTCGGGTTGGACGGAGAAGTGGTGCCTTGGGGCGTGCCCGGGATCCGAACCCGTGCCGCCAGCATCAGAGTGCGCGCACCTAACCGCTAAGCCACGGAGCCGGCCTCCTTGGTTAAATTTATTCCTAAGTATTTTATTCTTTTTTTTTTGATGCTCACTTCCACTTTTTGAGGCTCCTGATATATTAAAAAATGAAGAAATACAAAACAAGATGCCAGAATGGTGGTCAATTTAAACTGTGTGATCCTCTCAGTGTTTCTCAGGGATGGCATATATAGACAATGATAGGATTATATAGTGTCAAAAGCCTAACATCGAGTCCCTTCATGAATGTGAGGTCCCCCTGTCCACTCATCCTCACTATGATGGGAGGGAGGGGTCTGGGTGGTTCTCCTTACAGGGGTCAGAGTGGGAATAGGATGATATTCCCTCAGGTGGGCCCTGCTGAGGGATCCACCGAAGGCCTGAGGTCATCATAGGCCTAATCAAAGCATCTCCCCAGAATGTGATTCTGAGAACATTCAGACCCCTTCGAAGCCTCAGGCTAGAAGACCTCAGACTCTAGGGTCATGGAGACTTTCTATCTGGAACAGAAACAGTCACCCAGAGGTGCAGATGAAATAGAACAGCCAGCTTTGCCCACCCCCACAGTCTTGCTAATAACCCTGCGGGGATTTTGTTAGCTGTGTTTCTGGCCCACATCAGTTTCAATTTGAGGAGTTGTCTGAGGACAAAAGGTGAAGGAGCACAGTGTGAGGGCCGGTCCCTGCCCAGGCATCTCCCCCAACCCCTTGTGAGGCTTCTAAATGGCAGGCCTCTCCTCTTCTGTCATTCAACTGTCTTAGGGCTTTCTTGACCTCAGGGTCGCTGGCGAAACTCTGTTCTTTTTCAGGCGTTGGATTTATTTTGCTTCTCGTTTTTTTGGTCTGTGGTGCTGTACATGCAACACAGACACACCTCCCCCCTCTTCTGTGTCACCGCAGATGTCTGCAGAATTCACAGGCTGCAGTGTCTGGAGACGCAGTCTCTGTCTCCTTGCCTCTCGTCTGTCCTCCTCCTCCTCCTCCTCCCTGCTGAAGCCTGTTGTTGTCTTATCCCCAGCCGGAAGCTCCCTCTGTCACAGGGCCAGGTTCCTGGCCACTTGTTCTTCTCCAGCTGCTGCTCCTGCAGGCCCCAGCCAACTCCTATTTCCATAGCAACTGAAACTCGTTTTTCCATCCCTGCATTTCCACTTTGGAAATAAAACCCATAATAGTCTTTTAAAAGAAAAAAAAACTTGAGCTACATCTGGCATAGTGAACTCAGACTGTACAGAATTGTTAGCTCTCCCGACTCCCCTGGTCCCCTAAAGATCCTCCCCTACTTCCCTCTGCCCGCCTCCACCCTTCTAACTCCCCTTGGCTCCTGGCTCAAAAGCAAGTTTGAGGAGCAGTCTGTGTGGGTCTTGTCTCTCTTAAAATTAATGCAAGGTGACTTTGTGCTTTGCCAACCCAAGAAGAGGAGGAGATTAGAGGCCCTATTCTATTGTATCAAGTGATGCTAACCTGTGTCCCAAGGGGTGTCTGTTTATTTACTCCCCTGGCTGGAGATGTCAGAGGTTGCTTGAATATGCCATTATGTCATCTCTGAAGATGAGGCTCCCACACTCCGACTCCTGGGCAGCGTGGCTCTGAGGTTGCTTGAGCAAGATTTGATGACTGCACTCCCAGTGTGGTGGTTTGGCTGGCATCACGCATGCAGGAGCCTAGGATTGTGATGTGGAGGGACCTGGGAAAGCTCTCCCCTCTCCCACCCCCAAAAAGACTTTCTTTACCGACCTAGCCCATCCCTGCTGCTAAAACTCCACCTAAAACAATTGGCTATGCATGCCATTGGGCTCACACGCAGTTTTCTCTTAAAAATGTAAAGTGCATGTTAAGTTGTGGTTAGCTTGGACGTTTCCACTTCTAGCACTGTACCTTGCACATATAAGTGCTCAGTTAATGTTTGTTGGACTGAATTAACATCTTAGCACACAGTGGCCCAGCAGATAACTTTCTAATCTGACATCTGGCCAGAATTAGAAATGGCACATTTTGGCAAGAAGGGGCTTTTATTAACCTTTTTTTTTTTAAATTATTTTATCGAGGTCCTATTGGCTTATAACATTGTGTAAATTCCAGGTGTACATTATTATATTTCAGCTTCTATATAGACTGCATTGTGTTCACCACCAATAGTCTGGTTTTAATCTGTCACCATATGTATGTGCCCCTTTGCCGCTTTTGCCCTCCCCCCACCCCCACTAACCACTTTTTTTGATGATCCTACTCCCCTGTACGCTCCCCACACCCCCATCAACATGGATAACTGAGAGTCACATGCAAGGTGCAGGAATCAATTTCTAGGATAGCAGTTTGTTTTTATGGCTGCTCAAAAAAAAAAAAATGTATGTTGGGAGAATAAGGAGAGTCATTAAATACTTCCAAGGGGAAGACACTGTTTGTCTACACACAGGCCTTTATCTCTACAACATGCTACCCCACCCGCTCCTGCTGCCCATGTGAGCTGGACTCTTTGAGTCACTCATGGTGTGGTTTTGAACACAACGTGGGGAAGAGCCCCCACGGTCTGTTTAGCTCTGACTATGAAAAATACAAGCTGCGTTTGACTAAACGACAAAAAGAAATCTGTGGAGCCAGGAAGCATAGTAAATACCGTGACTCTCTGCAAATGTGCACAGCCCAAACAGCTTTTTCCAGTCTGGAAAAATGAAGAGATTTGTCTGTGCACAGCCAGCCAAGTCTCCACCCCTCCTCCCTTTCCAACACTCCACTCCACCTCCTGGCAAGGCCTCCCACCCTGCCCCAGACATTCAGTCATCAGCTTTTATCCTCTGTGACTTGCTTTGCCCCGGGAAATAACATTGCCAGGCTCTGGGGAGATACACCAGCCTCTCCCAAGCATCTTTGAGGGCTGTCTGTCTGGTCAGGGTTTGCCAGTCATCTCCGACCTTGGCCAGATTTAGCTCACAGTGGAATTGTGCAGAAGGCAAAGTGGGTCTGCTGTCTCCTTTTCCTTTGCTTACTCCCTGCTTTCTCCTCCCCCTCAGTCTTCCCCCTTTTCCTTTGAAAGAAGCCTTATCCCTTCCCTGCTTCCATCAGACGGTGTTTAGAGGGAAAACTTGCAGAAGTTGAGGGTTTAAAAGCATTCGCTTTGGGCTAGTACAGGGGGTGGAGGTGGAATAGGAAATTTCCCAGTGATTCAAAGACAACCAGGGACAACCTGTAGCGGGTACAGTTTCTGTATGGGAGGGACTTACAGGGAAAATCGGGGTCTGCACCTTGCCTTGAAGATATATTTGCATAGCAACTGTGCTGTTTTTTCTTTGATGGTATGTTTTGGGGGGTGGTAGCGCTGACCAAGACTGAGGGGCAGTAAACACCCTCCCACTGGAGCACTGTCCTAGAGACAGCATATCTAGCCTGCAGCTCAGTGTATTGGAAAGGGCAGTGGGATGGGACTCAGAAGCACTGGGTTTGAACCCTGGCTCCTATGAGTAGGGAGTATGTGAGTTATCACACGATACCCGCAGCGCCTAGCACAAGCCTGCCAACAGCAGGTGCTCAATTAATGTTTGTTGAGTCAGTGAATGAATAAATGAGCCAGTAACCTGGGATACTTTTCCTCTTTGAGCCTCGGTTTCCTCCTCTGTAAAAAATAATGTTAAAAAATCTGACACTTACTCTGCCTAGCTCACCAGGCAAGTGTGTGTGTGCGCGTGTGTCTTTAAGAGAGAGAGAGGGCAAAAGTATGAATGTCCTTTGTCCTTTGTAAATTGGGATTTAAAAGTCAGTTTGTCTCAGGTTCCATGCTTTCTCTTTAGTGTTTATGTCCTTTTTCAGGAAGAGGGACTGTAGTCCAGAGTGTCTCCTGAACACTTTGTTCTCCATCCTATATGTCGAGTACCCTAAGGATGAGAGAGCATTTTAAATGCTTTTACCTGAGCAGTTTAAATCTGAGAACAATGCCTTTTAAGGTTCTCAGCCTTGGCTTATGGCTACTGCCATGTTGGTCCCATACTTGGCTCCAGAAGTCCCCTGAAACCCTCCCCAGGATGGAACTTGCCTTAGCTCAGACAGCAGACTTTCATCAAGTGCTAGGGGGAATCCAGCCTCCAGATCTTTGCCCGTGCTGTTTCCTCTGCCTGATACACGCACCTTCCCTTTTCCATGCCCAATTCCAACTCATCCTTCAGATGTCAGCTTAGACCTCACTTCTTCCAGAATGCATTCCCCAACTCCTGCCCTCTGCCTTTCAGGCAAGCTTCCTGCCCCGTGCCCTCTCCATGCTCACTTCCCCTACCCCAGTGCTTACCCACTGAACCACAGTTTCCCATGCTCTTGTCTGCCTCCCTCCCAAACTGTGGGCCCCCGAGGACTAGAACTGTGTCTTCCTTGCCCATTGATGTAATCTCAGTGCATATCACAGTGCCAGAAACCAAGAAGGTGCTCAATAAATCTATATGGATTAAATGGATAGCAGTGTGTTGGGGAGTTGGGAGAAAGGGAGACTAGAGTCACGAAGGTTCTCTTAGGAGAGAGCTGTATTTACTGAAGTATGGAAACAACAATTCTCCTTCTACCAGAATGGCTTGCATACAAACTAAGCATGCAAATACGTACACATACACACCCAGAGACTCATGCACACACCCTGCTGCAGGCGGTCGCTTGTGCAACGCACTTTCCCCTGCTCTGAAATGTCTCCTCTTGTCGTCTCCTCCCACTCATCTTTCTCATTCTCTGTATATAGGCAATTGCAAGAATAAAAGAATCTAAAGGGCAGAGTAAAGGTAATGCCTGGGAAAGAGATTCGATGATCACGCCTTTCCCTAACATCTTTCCTCATCTCTCTCTGTGCTCTAGATGATTGCAGCATCCCACTGTAGGGAAATTCTACTTATCTTCATTAGGTACAAATCAGGAAGACACCTGAACTTTTAAAAATAGCTTAGTGCATGGTTCTGCAAGCTCTTTGGAGTCCTGCCAAATAGCTCCCAATTCTGTGCCTCAGTTTCCCTCTTTTCTCTGTCATAGACATGAGGAACAGAAGTTGTCCTCGAAGCACAGAATGTTTTCTGGGGGAAAAAAGAGTTCCTTAAGTACACAGAGTGACTGGCCATGATTTTGTCGAGGATGAGAGAAAGGAAGGTGTCACTCGATTCTTCTGTGGGCAGGGGATTTTTAAGTTGTTTTGAAGGATGACTCGAATGTGGTCAGAGGCTGAAGTGATGACCTGCCTTACCCAAAGAAAGAGTTCTGAACCGGCCACGTGAACTGACCTGGAGCGGAGGAGAATTTCTGAAGGGGGTGGGAGAGTTGTTGGTAAGGACCCACCTGGCAGCAGATACAGTGTGATAAAATGACAGAGCCTGAAAGTGTTTCATGAGCCGGGCACAGTCCTACCTCCTTAGCGTGCAGGGCAAGACCTTTGGTGCTGTGTCTTCGTCTGACCTCCTCCTGTCTCTTCCCCGTGCGCTGTGGAGGGCACTGCAGATGTGGAGGAACCACTTCCTAGGTCAGGGTTGCAAACCAGGGGTGCTCAGGTGAACTTGGACTGCTGGACAGATTTTATTTAGCTCATAATATCAGCCTTTGCAATATTTTTCATTTAAGTCAGTTCCCCAATTGAGAGACTTCATGTAAAATCCAGATCTCCACTTCTTTGGAAAAACGGAAGATCTGACAACACCAGGCTCACATTCTTCCACAATAACCAGCCAGAGGTGAGTAGCTGCTGCCCTTTTCCTAGAGGTCTTGCTTTCTCCGTCCCCACAGTTACCACCCCTTGCTCCTCCAAGCTGAAAGCCATGTCAGCTACCTTGTATCGTCTTATCCTCCAGGCCATTTATGTTGCCTGCTGGGCCCCTGAAGGCACCTAAGGGTCTCTGCCTGGGTGAGGACCTTCTGTCCCCTAGGCCCTTGGTGATGCATTAAACCTCCTTTCCTCTCTGCCCCCCATTGATACTGATTTGTCCAGTATTTCGGTGTTGAGGGCTGGGCTCTTTCTGCCTTTAAAGGGTAAGTTGCCATTACGAAGAAATACAAGGCCGCAGGCTAAGGAGCAGGCAAGGACCTGTTCCTCCCTTCCCAGATAACACACTCCCACTTCAGTGGTAACCTTCTGGGAATCATGCCCATGACTTTTCTTTTTTCTATTCCATTAGTGACTTTCAAAGAGGACGTTTCAGCCAGATAAAGGGAGCAGATGGCACTGTATCAGGCCTCCTGCAGGATGAGTCTGGGGGGAGTCAGGGCTTTCCTGTGATTTATTCCTGTACCTGGTAAGCTTTGATCTCTCAGGTCATGGAGGTGTGTTCTAAGGAAGGAATCAGGCCTTGCCTAACCTTGATCATTGAAATCACTGTTCTCCTTGCCCTTCTTTCATAAACAAGGGAATTGGAACAGAGCTAAGAGAGGCTTTTTCATGCACTTTAGGAAAGAATGAGCAATGGAAAAAGGAAATTGAGAGCTTTGGGGAGTTTATAGCAGAGGAGCATTTGAGTTTGAAATAGGAGCTGAGAATCCATATGTTTGGGAGGAAAGAAAAGAAAAAACCAGCCACACACACAGAGCTTCAAGGGTACGTGCGGAAATAGTTATGGGTAAGGGGGCAGGGAAGCCCACATGGGTCTCCCTTTATCAGACCCAGATGTTCAGGCAGCAGTTCTCAGGATGCCCATGAAAAGGTCCAGAGCCTGCTGTGCTAGATTCAGTGTTTTCTTAACTACCGAGCAGCATGTGAAATCAGTGGCGGGAGCTTTCCACTGTGTGCTCAGTGACTCCCTGAGGCCCTGCCAGGGTCCAGTTATACACAGGCTGTGCTGCCTCCGGGCAAGACTTAGAAGTGGACAGGACTGGCTCACCTGGTACCCGTCCCTGCCTGTGAGCTCCCGTCAAGCAGGGGCTATCACCCTGCGGCCCCCTGCTCCAGGCCAACCTTGGAATGCAGGAGATGCAAGGCCTGGATTCAACCCTCAGTTCCACCCTGCATATATGACTTAGCCTTTCCGAGCTTCAGTTTTACCATCTTTAAAATGGGAAAAAAATCATTTGTGAGGTGCATATAAGATATGCGTAAAGGGCTCTGCAAAGAATAAAGCACAAAACATGTTTTTGTAATCATTCATTATACTTTAAAAAATTACTATGGAAAATTTCAAACATATGCTCATGTAGACAGAATAAACCCTCACGCACCCATAACTTAGCTTCAGTAATGATCAACTCGTGGCCAATCTTATCTCCTCTATATCTCCACCCACTTTCCCCATCCCCATATTATTTTGAAGCAAATCCCAGATGTTGTATTATTTTATCCCATTATCGAACTTATGGCTGACTTGCTCCCTCAACCAACCAAAATGTACCCAATCCTCAGATGTCCCTTTCTGTAGTACCCTTTTCCCCTTCCAGAGTACCATACCTCCCATCTCCACCATACACCTGGTGCCCTAATCCCTCTCAAAGCCATTATTCCCACCAAACCGTCATGACTGATAGCAGCTCAGGCTGTAAGCCCTGGGAGGCCTGAGATGTTTGCATCCAGTATCTTCACAGGAAAGAGTGGGCTCTAAAGGGGACTGAAGCATCAACCCCTGGAAGGAGGAGAAGATATTGGGCCATTTCGAGCCCTCCAGGCCCTTGACATCAAGCATAAGCCCTACAGGAATTGACAGAGCTCCTTCTCCTATTGGTGTTTTCCTTCCGGAAAGAGGGCACATGGGACAGAGAACAGCAATGAACAGTGTCCTCCGTCAAGCACTGGCTGCAGGAGAATCAGGGCTCTCCTCTCTGAGCACATGCACTACTGGCTGGAGTATGTGATGGAGCTATGAGGATGAGACTCAGGTCTATGCTCAAGTCCTTGTGGAATGGGTAGAATGCAGGCTGCAGAGACCAGGAGACCTGGCTCAAATCCTGCCTCCACTCCTTACATCTCATAGCTTCTCTGTGCCTCAGTTTCTCTTCTGCAAAGGGGGGTTACAGTAGTTATAATACTTAACTCAGAGTTGTTGAAAAGATTAAATGAGATAATTCTGTATCCATTAGGATTCTCTTGGTAACAAGGGACAGAAAATCCAACCCAAGATACCTTTGGCCAAGAAAAAGAATTTTGGGGCTCACCTTAAGCTGAGAAGTCCAGGGGTGGAAAGAGGGTTCTGCACCCAATTTCCAACATGTGGGAGGGGGGTTCCCCACACCACCAAGAAATTCTCTGAGACACCAGCTGGGTGTCCTACAATTCAACTCAATTCTGACACTATCTACCTAAAGATAGCGTCAGATCCCACAGGTTAAGGGCTCAGCCCTACAAGACTGCCCCCTCCCCCACTTCAGATGTCAAATGCAAATCCCAGTTGTCACCTGTACTTCTGACCAATCAGCTATAAATCAGAGGTTCCTTCGACCTCTTTCTTGAGTTCGATTAATTTGCTAGAGCAGCTCACAGAAACTCAAGTTACCACATTACCAGTTTATTGTGAAAGGATATAACTCAGGAACAGCCAAATGGGAGAGATGCATGGGGCAAGGTTTGGGGAAAGGGCACAGAGCTTCCATGCTCTCTCTGAGCACACCACTCTCCCCAAATCACATGTTCACTCACCCAGAAGCTCGCCAAACCTAGTCCTTTTGGGCTTTTATGGAGGATTCATAATATAGGCATGATTGATTAAATCATTGCCCATTAAGGATTGAACTCAATCTCCAGCCCCTCTCCCGTCCCTGGAGGTCAGGGGGCTGGGACTGAAAGTTCCAACCCTCCAAACACATGATTGGTTCTTCTGGCAACCAGCCGCCATCCTTAAGTGCCGTCATCCTTAAGTGCTTTCCAAAAGTCACCTCATTAATATAACAAAAGACACCTTTATTGCTCTCATCACTTAGGAAATTCCAAGGGTTTTAGGAGCTGTGAGCCAGGAACCCTGGATGAAGACCAAATATATATATTTCTTATTATAAATCACAGTCTCACAGGTGGACATGGCTGGGTTCAGGGTTCAAATGTCAAAATCAGGACTTGGTTTCTCTCTACTTCTTGGCCCCATCTTTTGTGTTTTAACTTCAGTTTTGGGTTAATGTGGTAATAAAATGACAGCATCAGTTTTAGCCCCTGTATCCTTTCAGAATCCCCAAAGAGAATCTTTTTTCTAAAAGTCCTAGCAGAAGTCTCATTGACTCTGATTGGGTCACATGACCATCCCTGAAGCAATCACTGAGGTCAAGGAGAATGAGATGCACTTATTTGCTTAGGGAGTGTCACTGGATCTACATGGACTGAGAGGGTGGGGGAAGGGCTGGTTCCTTAGAGGGAAATTGCAGGGCGGGTTGGGCGTGGTTACCAAAATGAAGGTGGATCAGGACTGGTGACAAAACTGAAGATGCTAACTATAATGCTTGGTAAGTATTTGGGTGCATTATCAAAGCTCATAAAGCGGTGATTCCCTTCTATCTTATGGAGCATTTTTTATTCCTTTTTAAATATTTTCTGCATATTTGATCTCATAGCAGTCCTGTGAGACAGACAGGAGTATAGGGATTATCTTCCCATTTTACAGATGAGGAAATCAAAGCACAGAGCAGGTAAAGACTTTGCCTGCAGTCACACAGCAAGGTAGTATGGACTTGGCCTATAGTCCCACAGAGACATAACTGGCTCTGAATTCCCTGGCAGATCCACTGGAACTGGAAATGGCATATGCAGTGTATGGGTTAGTGAGGGCCTGACATGGGGTCTGGATCAGCTGCCTGGGTTTGTTCTGGAGTAAGCAGTCTAGACTGGCAGCAGTCTGGGTGGGTCAAGTACCCATTGTGGGTGCCCTGGCAGGTGGCAAGGAAAGAGCTGGTACATAGACCAAGACACTGCCACCCCAGGAACACCCTCTTATGAATGATTCCCTTCACACCAAGAAGCTGGGTACAGGACTTAGTTTTCCTTGTCCCAGAAAAAAATCCTGGTCCAAAAAAAAGGGAGGTCGGGGGAGGAGGCAGTGCTAATTGCAGGGCTGACTTCTCCCAAGGGAAATCGGTCTGGAGCCAAGAATGTCCTTTGCCGAGATGTAGAGGGAGAGCAGAATCTTCTGGTCAGATGGGGGTGGTTAGGCCAGAGCTCTCAGCATCCTCCTAAGTATTGTTGGGATCTGCAAAGAGCCTTCCAAAAAACAGCACCGCTCTTCCACATCCAGGTTCTGAACACATTGAACAGAAAGACAAAGGAGTGGCAGAGAGCCAAAGTGCCACCTTATGATCCCTAAAGCTAGCGTGGAGGAGGTAGCTTAGTGTGAGAACAAAATTGGCTTCCTCACTGAGCCTGGAAGAGGATGGAGCAGGGCAGATCACTGCAAATAGCCTTCCCCAGTTTTCTAATCAGATAAATTATTCCATTGCCACGGGCAGTGAGAGTAAAGATAAAAAGTGTGTTTGGGGAAAATCCCTCTTCATGGAAACCAGAAGCAGGGAAAACATGTGCCCTTGGCAAGTTATAAATCTCTGGGCATCAGTCTCTTCTTGGGTAAAATGGGCATATGAACAGTACCTCCCTCCCAAGGAGGCAGTGGGGATTGAAAGGGATGATGTGTGCGACAGCCCTGGCATGTAGTAATCACTCAGTAAAAGCTGGCTGTGTCTGTCTGTGTACAGTCCAGGTTCATGGCAGGTGGCTTTGCTTTTTTCTCCAGCACGAAGCCCAGGGCCACCGAGTCCTGCTGTGTTTGTGTATCATTCTTTCTCTCCAGCTGTAAAAATTCATGAGACTGTGGGTGTGCAGTGGCTTTTCAGTTCTTGGCTTCTTTCCAGGCTGTGTTCTCCCACTTGGGGGGCAGGGGGATGGCAGACATCCTCTTCACGGTAGTGAGTGCCGCCCCCCATGCCCTGTTCCAGCAGAGCCTGGCTCAGAGTTCAAAGCCGAGGTGGCTTTGTTGAGTAATTTGGTGACACTGCCTGCCCAACAGCCATCTAAGGGTAAGTCTCACTCCCACACACAACCATTTGCTAAGCATCTGCTGCCCTGTGTTTTGTGGTGTGGAGGCTGGGAACAGGCACACCGCCCCAACTGACCGCGGGGAGGCTGGGCTTCCTTCCTCTCCCCGCTGCCCTTGGGCTCTCGGTCTCACACAGCCCTGCTCAGTGAGGTTTCAGATCCGCTCCCAGGCTGGTTGGCGCTGACTACATCTGGATTCACACCAACCTCTTCCTCCTGGGGGTTCAGAGTGTTCTTGGAAGGAAGCCTGGGAAGGGAAAGGCCTTCCCCAGCATTCCCCATCCAGCAGTTGGCTGACAGCACCGAACCGAGCTGCCAAGAGCTCTGGAGTCAGGCAGACCTGAGTTCAAATCCCTGGGTGACCTTGGGCAAGCTGCTCTCTCTGCTTCAGTTTCCTCATCTGTAAAAAATGTGACAGAAACAAGATCGGCCTCATGGGATTATAGCCAGGATTCAATGAGATACTAACTGTGAAACACTCACGTGCCATGTCTGGCACGTGGGACGTGCTTAAGCCATGGTAGCCTTGACCAGCAGGGGGGATCTCCCACCTTCCTGTGGGTGCACTCACAGGGAGGGAGTGAACACCACCCTCTTTGGCCCACCCCACCTCCCAAATTAGACCACTATTATAGTTACTCTGGTGTGATCAAACTGATCTGGTTTTATGCAAACTCCTTTTGGGCCAGGACTGTCTCATTTGTTTTGTAGCTCCCATGTCTAGTGTGGTGCCTGCCTGGCACTTAAAAAGCACCGAATGTTGTGAGTGAATAAGTGGAGGGTAAGGGAGCAAGGGAGGTCTGGAGGGCAGTATCTAGTCCAGGACTGTTTTCTGAACTCTAAGCTGTTCTTTCTGCCTCTTTCTCTCCTTTCCTTTCCCCTCTTCCTTCCCTCCTTACCTCCTCCCTCTCTCTCTCCCTTCTTACTTCCCTTCCTCCTTCCTTCCTCTTGACCTTCCTTCTTCAGACCTTCCTTTCCTTTTTCTAAATGGAAATAGCTTCCTTCTTTCCTTTTCTTGTACTATCCAAGCTGCAAGAGCATCCCTTGAGAGCCCTTCACCCAGCCTGAGAGCTGTGATTCCTCTTTCAAATTGAGTCTGTCCCCTGACTCATTCATTAAAATGCATAGGGCATGTGACCAAACTGCATAATGAGTCTCTCATGAGGAAGGTTTGGAGGCAGGGCAATGCTGCCAACTGCAAAGGCAAGTACATCCCCCCCAGCTGTGGATCAGGCTCATTGGCCGTCGTGCCCTGGGAAGGCTGGGGGCTGCCGTTCATCTCCCGTAAATCAGCCACGCCCTGGAGAGCTGCAGCCTGGCCCAAGCTGTGCGGTCTTGGAGGCTGTGTTGCTTTGGCGAGTTCAACCGGTGACCTTTTCTCAACCTTCCTCTACCCCTGCCTCACTTTGTTTTTTATTTATTTAAATATGTTTTTAACTGCACAAGTAATATGTGAATATATTCTTATAAAAAATTCAAACGTAAAAGTCCCCTTGGATAACTCCCCAATACTGCTACCCCTCTCTGAGAGAACCTTCTTGTTGTCGTCTTGGATAGCTTGTTACTTTCCAGAGTCCTTCGGCTGCTCCGTAACAGCCGCCCCATAAAGGCAATTTGGGGGTCCAAACACCGTTTGCCCTCCTGAAGTCTAGGCCGCTTCGCAACAAAACAGCCAACATGCATCTTGGATGCTTTCTCAGCCCCCTTCCTAGCACCCCTTTTCTGCCATGTGTAACCCCCATTCACCCAGGCATTCCCCCACCCCGAATTCCATCCCTGCGAAAGAGCCCTACTGTTCACACTTAGGAAGCAAACAGATAAATCAGATTGTTCCCTGATTAGAAATTTAGGTTTAACTGTCTTCCAGAGTTAACTGCACTTTAATGTTGGAGTCACGAAGAGTGAAAAGGGTGTCAAAATCCAGTGACCCTCACTGTGGCTCTCAGCCTCTGCTCTACTTTCGGGTGGCGAGCCTCTCTGAACCCACTAATTCACATCACTTGGGTCACAACCTCTTCTGCTAGCTGTGTGGCCTTGGGAAAATCACTAACTTCCCTGAATCACATTAACGCACCTGCAGAATGGGAATAATACTAGTACTCCTTTGTCGGTTTTTTGTGAAGCGTAAATGGACTTATCTATTAAAGCCTTTAGCTCTGTGCCTGACACATAGTCAAGATACAGTTAATGTTAGTAATGATTATCATCATTATCATTTTTACTCTCGTCTGTAATATTCCAGTTCATTCATTCAAGAAGTATTTTTATTGAGCACCTCCTATGTGCCAGATTCTGTCTTTGATCCTGGGAGTACAGTGGTAAAGGAGTCAGACATGGTTCCTGCCCTCAGTGGGCTTATATTTTAGCACGAATGTATGCACCTTGCTGTGTGATAAGCACTTCGTTCCCAATTATGTCATCACCAGTGCCCTTAAGTCAGGCAGAGGCACTGTGATTGTCCCCATTGTATAGATAGAAAGCTGAGGTTTAGAGAGTTAAGCTACTGCAGTAGCTAGAAACTGCCCAGCTACAGCCTGATCTGGGGTCTTTCTGAGTCCGGTTTCCGGAGGCACCAGTTGTTGTCCTGGGGCGTGGGTGTGGAGGGCATGTAAGCAGCTCCCAGAGCCCTGAAAGCCCTGACCCCACCAGCAGGAGCACAAAAGAGAGGCAGGACCACCCTTTGTGTGCCTTGGAGAGTCCCAGTTCTGTCCATGAATTCAGTCAATCACCTGGGTTTAACCAAGTGTTCCTCTGCCTGGTGCCGGCCTTGGGGGCCTCGAGACTTTTTCAATGAAAAAATACTTGCTCCAGCCTGTGGCCCTGTGGGGCCTGGCCATGACAGCAGGCAGCTCAGCTGTCTGAGAGCACTTCCCCTGGGCTCCCCAGAGAGCAGGAGACAGGATGGCTAGGACTGTGGGCTCAGTGATCAAACTGTGTCTTCTTGGGGTGGTGCCTGGAACGCCTGCTGGAACGGGGTTCTCTGCACACACCCCGCATCCGCCTCCCACCCTCCCCAGCAGGGCTGAGCGGGGCAGGGCCTGTCCTGTCTGAGAGCACCACACACAGGAACTGGAAGTCTGTCCTGGAGGAAGTGGCAGGGGCCGGCCTGGCAAAGACCCCAGGGAGAGGGCACTGAGGGCCAGCCACCACACAGGGAGACCCATGACCTGCACAAGACTCTGCCAGGGGAATTTCTCCAGTCCCATCACAGTGACAACTCACCCCTACCCTCTGACGACTGCAGGTGACAGTTCTGAACCTGCACAGTAGCACGTGCCTGATGAAGGTGTCTCCACTTCCAGGGTCAGCTCTGCCTGATCCTCCTGGAAACACACACATCCCTGCCCTTCTTCAGGGTCCTTTCCCAACCCTCGCTCTTGACAGGCCCACACTCTTCCAACATGTCCTCCATACCGGTCCCAAGAGTAGAGTTTTGTTTCTTTTTCATTGAATCCAAGTACACAGGATTATTCACAATCTGTTTCTTTTTTTTTTTTTTTTTTTTGTGAGGACAATCAGCCCTGAGCTAACATCCATGCCAATCCTCCTCTTTTTGCTGAGGAAGACTGGCCCTGGGCTAACATCCATGCCCACCTTCCTCCACTTTACATGGGATGCCGCCACAGCATGGCTTGATGAGTGGTGCGCTGGTGCGCACCCAGGATCCAAACCCTAGGCCACCGCAGCAGAGTGCACGCACTTAACCACTACGCCACGGGGCCGGCCCCCTCATAATCTTTGATTCGTGACATTCTTTGGTCTTCAGTTCAACCTTGCACAACATGTGTCTGCTTACTTATTATCTATGTTTACTTACATATTTGTTTACAATATAGTAAACACCTGTGAACCCACCACCCAGCTCTTCCCGTGTGGGCCTGCCCTTCCCATCACTTTGCCTCCCTCACTCCATGCTGAATCTTGAATTTACCATTCCTTTGCTTTTCTAAAAAAACAATTTTATTTAATATATTTTTCTAAAAGGCATATTGTTTAGATTTTGTTGTTTTTACTTTGCTTATGAGAATATCCTGTGTGTAGCCTTCTGGAATATACTTTTTTCTCATAATAATATTGCTAAAATTCATCCATCCTACAGCATAGGGCTATGGTCCACTTGTTTTCACTATTATAGTCCTTTCTGTTAAGTTCCACATGTATTTATTTATTCTCCTGTCAATGAACATTTGAGTTGTTACCAGCTTTCCACTACTTTGAATGTGCTGAGCTGAACATTCTTGCACATGTCTCCTGGAAAACAATGTGAAGGCACCAATTTAAAATCCCACCAACAATGAACTCCTGTTGATCCACATCCTCTCCAACACTTGGCATTATCAGACTTCTTAATTTCTTCCAACTGAAATGTTATTAAATGGTGTCTCATTGTGGGCTGTTCCTTTTTCTTGGCTATCCAATATGGTTTACAGTGGTCAGTGGTGTAGTGGGGATCACCCTGCAAGGGGGCTGCGAGGATATGAAGCTCAGCATGCTTGCAAAGCCCCTCTCCATTGGGACCATGTCTTATCTTGTTCAACTCTGGGTCCCCAATACCCAACACAGTACCTGGGTCATTGTCATCATTGTCATCATTGTCACAACGACAATAACAGACAACATTTATTGAGTGCTTACCAGAAACCCTATAAGGTAGGTTCTTTATTACTCCCATATAAAAGATGGGGAACTGAAATTAAGTATCTTTCCCAGAATCATACAAGTAGTAAGTGATGGAGCCGAGATCTGAACCCTGGCATCTGACCCCCAAGCCATTAACCACTATAAATGTCTAATAAATGCTTGAATGAAGTGCCTTTACCTACCCATAACCAGAGGCGGGGACAGATGCCATGGCACTTTTAGTTTATATCTCTTATCAAATGTATTTAAAATGTACCCACATTCTGGTTATAAACAAAGCTTAAAGATTTTTATAATTTTGCTCTAGTCAAATGTAACTCATTTCATTTATGATTGGTTATAATTTCTCAGCAATCGTGCAGACTTGAGAACTCTCACTGGGAGAGAGATCTAACCTACAAATTGTTCTCAAATGTCACAAGATGTTTACGAATTCTTCGTTAACCAACAATTCCCCTAACCCTGCTCTATTTTTTTCTCTTATCAATCACACTTATTATCTCTAACATACCACATAATTTACTTATTATTGTGCCTGTTGTTGACTCACAAGGGCAGGAGTATTTGTCTGCTTAGTTCCATCTGTATCTTTAATTGGTTTAGGACTTATGTATCCCTCGTGCCTAAAATCTTGCCTGGCACAAAGAAGCAGCTCCACATATATTTGTTGAATGAATGGAATAAATGTACGCTTCCAGGAATGAATGAATGAATGAGTGAACAAACCAGTGAATACTAAATTGAACAGTTAATGAAGATTGACTGTATTATTTTGATTCTGTGGTTTTATTTTTCGTTTTGGAGCCAAATTTTTTTGCAGGTTTCAAACATTTCTGGAGGCCTGGGAGGCCTGAGGTTTTGTATCTATATGCCGAAAGGATAAAACAGTCCTGGAGATCCAAAACAATGTCTTGTTGCCTTTTCCTTTATCTCTTAAAAACCAACAACATCAACAATGAGCAGCCTGCCTCAGATAAGACTGGCAATGAGGCAGGAGGCATTAAAAAGCAAAACAAAAAATTCCCGGCAGCTTTAATAATAGCAATTTTTTTAGCCATCTGCCTTGGTGTCCAGGTCCAGTGCACTCTATTACGTATGCAAAACATCTGACATATGTGTAACAGGCCCGAACCCCTGGCTGTTATTCTTATTTCCAAACCGGGGTGCACAAGATAAACGCAGGAGTCGGGAGCCATCCCTCCTAGGCAAGCGGCTGTGGCTCAGTTCTCAGAGCTGAGCCAAATGAGTAATTATAGCTTCGCTCTGTGGTGTGCAGGGCAGGAGGCTGATTTAATAAAGGAAGACTGCTGTCTGTCTCCAGCCTGGCTCTGACTCACGGAACCAGGGAGTCCCAGCAGCGCTACCCACAGAGGGTGGTGAGCAGCTGGGGGGTGGGAGGTGAGGGTGGCCGGCTAGCAAAGCCGAAAGCCCGAGAATGAGGAAACTCCCTGCTTGGCCCGGAGGAACCTGCAGCTGGAGTCAGAGGAAGTGAGGCTCAGACAGAGCAGCTGCTGTTCCAGCAACCGCAGCCATTGCCGCACCCTTGAAAGGAGGCGCCTGCCGTGTGGAGATGTAAAATAAAAGGGGTTAGTAATTTTCGTATTCAAAATTAATTGGGGGAAAAACCGAATTGCCTCGACGAGGGATGGCTGCCTTTGTATGATGTACCAGCGGCATCGGTTTCTTTTAGGGGGCCTGGGTCGATGGAGTCTGGAGTGATGAGCGTTCTCTGTTCATCTGATTTCCCACGCTGGCAGGGGAGGCTGCTAATTAGGTCTTTACAGACACAGAGGCAGTTTGACCTGGACGTGGCTTCAGCTGCAGGAGGGTGACAGCTGGATTTGGATTCCACCTTAGAGAGGTCACCAGAGGTCATTTTATCCTTCCTTCTGTCTCCAGCGGCTTCTTCCTCCTCCCCTGACAGTCAGCCAGACGGGGACAACTTGACCTCCTCCTGCGGGCCAGGAGATTCCGGCTCCCACCCCTTCCCTTCTCGCTGAGTCACCCACCTCCTGGTCAGGTGATCCTCCCCTGGGCCCTTCTGAGAGCACCTTGACCCATATTCTGAACTCTCCATTACAGCCGATTCTAATTGTCCTGAGAGAGGGCCCGCCAGGCCAGCAGGCGTGGTGCCCGGGTGACTGCTGGCGGCCCCAGGCTGCAGACAGGCGCCCCGGGCAGTGGGAGGGAGTGCTCCCCCTCCAAGAACGGGAACCACCGGAGAACCACCGCCAAACAGGCCTGAAAATGGAAAGTTAGGAGGCTGGCGTGTACCGGGCAAGGGAGGGGGGGATGGTGAGTGGAGTCCGCTGGGAAAGCTGACAGCCACTGGGAGACACACGCTTCCTCCCCTCCCGCTCTGGGCTCAGTGGCTCCATGCCAGGCCCCGACCGACGGAGCAGGCTTCTGGGGACGAGCAGTGAAGGACAGATGGGATCCCAGCTCTGGGGTTGGGTGATATTGCTGCCCACGGGAAGGGGAGAGGGGAAAACTATGCAAATGCTGGGATAAACCTAGATGACTCATCTGGATAATCCCAGCCGAGAAAACCTCCCCCTATAAGGAACAAGTTCCAGCCCCAAAGTTATCCACAAAATGGCCTCTACTCATTCTGTCTATGGGTTCTTTGTGCAGTGGCTGCCTGTGCAGTCTGCGTGTCCTGGATGTGAGGCTAACGGGGGTGCTGTGGGAAAGGGAATTAAAAGGGAAGTGTTCGGAATCGACCTTTAAGCCTCATCCTTGGCGTCAAGCTTGTAAAAAGCGATATTAACCGAAGATCACAGTTCCTGTTGAATTAGAAAGGCCACTGAACTTGGAGTCATTCTTCAAAGCCTGGCTTTACCAGTTAGCAGCTCTGTGACCCTGGCAAGTCACTATAGGCCTCAGTCTCCAATCTGTCATATGGCGATTTTAGTAAAACCACACGACATCAGATGGTGCGAGCATTAGATCAGATGATATGTGTAAAAATATTGTGTTAATTATATATAATTATGCATAACGATATGACATTCTTATTTCTAGTTGTTAAATCAATGCCCACTCCCATCTGAGAGGATTATTTTATTTGTTGCATATCCCAAACATAGAAGAGCCTGCCTCTGGGTGTGTTTACAAATGTCAATAAAAAACTGTGCCTCTGGCTACATTATGGTCTACCAAGTCTAGCACGCAGCCCCACGTAGCATGTTTACACACCACCCACAGGTTAGTTGTACATCGTTTTATTCTTTTATATCAAGAAAAGCTGTGCATTTATCATAATTTGGATAAAAGTCTGCAGATTGGAGTAAAGTCCAATTTTTTAATCAGATTGTAAACTTATGAAATTAATGCCTGGTGCCCAGTGGGTGCTAGGTGGCAGGATAGGTGCACATGAGACACATAGAAGGAAAGAAGGGAAGAAGGAAGGGAGGAGTGAGGAAGGAAGTTAGGTACCCAGAGGAGCAGAGCTGGATTTACCAGAAAGCTAATTATGCTTAAGCCTCAGGGCCCTTCACTTGCAGGAGTCCCTTCGAAGGCCTGGTACCTAATTTTTGATTCATGTATTCCTTTCCTGAAGACAGCCTCCAGTACTGGATACTCCTCAGGCCCCACCAAACCTGGATCTGCCCCTTTAAAGTTGGTCTCTGAGAGACCCAACCCTTGTTCTTGTTTATGATTCGTAAGCACAAAAGAAATGCAAGTGGGGTGGAGGATGTGGCATTTCCATGTTGTCTCCACCATGAGCTCCTAATCTAAAATCTGCAGGGAGATCCACACGGAGGCCAGGCAAGAACAACACCATAAGGAATGGGATGTAAAAAGAGGGTGGAGGTTAGGAATGTGCAGAATTATTGGGCCAATTCCAGTTGCCTTCCAGAATCTGCTCTGGTACCTCCGGGGCTCTTCAGTTCCCAGGTTTGAATCTGGTTGCACAGCATGCGGCAGTGGAGAAACAGTGTCTGGCAATCTGGAATTCTCTCACTAGTCCTGGCTGGTCTTTTCTAGTCCTCTCTCACTAACTAGCTGTGCAGCCTTGGTGGAATTTCTTAACCTCTGTGGGCCTAAATTTCTCTACATTCAGGGCTGGCCTGGTGGTGTAGTGCTTAAGTTAGCATGCTCCGCTTCAGCAGCCGGGGGTTCACAGATTTGGATGCCGGGCATGGACCTACACACCACTCATCAAGCCATGCTGTGGCAGCAATCCACATATAAAAAAATAGAAGATTGGCAACAGATGTTAGCTCAGGGCCAATCTTCCTCACCAAAAAAAAAAAAAAATTTCTCTACATTTAAGATAATGGTTGGTGATTTCAGAGTGCTTTTGCTTAAACTATCTTGTCCACCACTGTATTCCCAGGAGTACAATGTCTAATAATAATAATTATCATCATTTTTTATTAATAGCAAAAATGTACATAGTCCTTATGGATGAGAAAACTGAAGTACAGAGCTGTTACATAAATTTCCCCAGGTCATCCAGCTAGTAAGAGCCAGAGCTGTGATTCAAACCCAAGCAGTCTGGCTCCAGAATCCTTCTAAATCACTATACTCGACACCTTCAATAAATATTTTTTTAAATTAATAGACTTTATTTTTTAGAACAGTTTTATATTTACAGAAAAATTAAGCAGACAGTACAGAATTTGATGAATGAAGCAAATCACTAAATGAAGTGTCCGTTGATTGAGACCATGATTCATTACCCAAGGTACATGGGAAGGGAACTCCTACTTATGAGCTGTGTGCCCAGCGTTGTATATAGGTTACTCTACTTAATTCTCACAGCCACCTTGTTAAGTAGGTAGCAGTAATCCTATTTTGCAGTGAGGAAACTAAGCCTCAGAGAGGCTAGGGGACTTGCCCCGGGTCACACAGCAGATGAAGGGTTAGGACTAGAATGTTCTGATATGTCTGATCCTAAAGATCATGTTTGCCCCTCTGAAAATGTCATAATTACATCCAAAGGTATTTTGTCTTGTATTTGTTAACGTCACATCTGTCTCTAGTGCCTTATAGTTTTAAAAATGCTTTGTATCTATTTTTATCTTTTGGTCCTTACTACAGCCCAGAAAGATAGGTGAGGCAGCGATTATGATTCCATTTTATAGAGGAGGCTACTCAGGCTTAAAAAATTAAGATCATGTGATAAGTGTGGACGTAGAGTCAGGACTGAAACACAAACATGTTGACTCTCACTCCACCTCCTTGCCTTCTCACTAAAGCATCGCTCCGTTATAAACTACCTCATTGCATCCACTCCTGCTAAGCCCACACGGAGGAAATACCTTGTTTGCTATGAGTCCCCAAGGGGCTGCCCTTCTTCCCAAGGGTTGGCCAAGAGAATTTTTCCAAAATCTAAGCTTTCACTGCATTTAAGTCCTTTCCTACATGTTTGGCGTCTTACATGCTCTGTCACCAAAGCATAGAGGAAAAGGGTTAATTGTGACATTTTTTTTTCCCCATGTATTTAACCAACACAAGGGGAAGTTGGCCGTTTTCCATTAGAGAAGGTTGTGTCTGATTCTGATGGCACAGTCAGAAAGTGCATTGCTAAGGTTGGAACCGCATTTCATGATGGCAGCAAAGAAGGGATTTCCACTCTGCCCTTAGCTCTCAGGCCAATATAAGTATACCTCTGAAGCAAGCAAATTATCTTTGGCACTTCTCCTTCCATGACAGCCTCTAGCTGGAGGCACCCAACTCATTACCCCAGAGCCGAGGTTCTATTTTTAATTGATCTTTTTATTTTGAAAAAAATCTGAAAACTGCAGAAATGGTGCAAGAATGTCACAATGAATTCTCTTTTCTATACCCCCTAAATTAAGAAAACCTTAATTTTTAAAATCTCATTTAATTTTGTTTCTCTTTAAAATATTAATTTTATTTTGAGTCGGAATTACATTTGTTTGGTTCAAAATTCAAAAGGATATACGTTGAGGAGTCTTTCCCAAACTTTGTCCATTATCCAGTGCCCTTTTCTAGAAGTTTCTTTTGTACCCTTCCAGAGATATTTTATATGTATACAAGAAAATATAGGTGTATGTATGTATTCTTGTTTTGCCTTTTTTTCGCCATGATAGCATACTCTGCTATTCCACATCTTGGTTTTCTCATTTGAAATCATTCTAATTTAGTTCATAAAGAGTGTTCTCATTTTTTAAAAATGATTTTATTGTATTCTGTTGTATGGGTATTCCATAATTTGGTTAACCACGCTCCCAAGATGGTCCCTTGGGTTGTTTCCAAACTTTTGCCATTACTGACGGTACTGCCATAAATAACCTTGTGTGTATGTTATTCATTTTTTTTTTTTTTTTTTTAATGTTTTATTTTTATTTATTTTTTCCCCTAAAGCCCCAGGCGATAGTTGTATGTCATAGTTGCACATTCTTCTAGTTGCTGTATGTGGGACGCGGCCTCAGCATGGCCGGAGAAGCAGTGCGTCTGTGCGCGCCCGGGATCCGAACCCGGGCCGCCTGCATCGGAGCGCACGCACTTAACCGCTAAGCCACGGGGCCGGCCCTGTGTATGTTATTCTGTAGGATAGTTTGCAACTTTTAATAGAGACCAGAATTGAGGTTCTACTATGAGATTATGTCTGGGAAGTTTCATAAATTTAGGTACTTAGAAGGTAGGTCATTCCTTGTCTCTAGTCTATACGCCTTTGATCTGGGGGTTGGTAAGCTAATCTTACATGATCTGGATCTTAGAATTTTCACTAGTGATGTCTCTGGTCACGACAGTGATAAGAACTTTTCTGAAGAGGTTATTTTCTTGTGCTGAAATGGTCTGTTTCTCACTGTTCTTCTGTGCCCAGCTCTGCTCAGCACGTTGGCCAGTTAATTCAATACAAATAGCAGGGGCTGGCCCCGTGGCTTAGCGGTAAGTGCATGCGTTCCGCTACTGGCGGCCCGGGTTCGGATCCCAGGCGCGCACCGACGCACTGCTTCTCCGGCCATGCTGAGGTGGCGTCCCACATACAGCAACTAGAAGGATGTGCAACTGTGACATACAACTATCTAGTGGGGCTTTGGGGAGAAAAAGGGAAAAAAAAAAAAAAAGGAGGAGGATTGGCAATAGATGTTAGTTCAGGCCCAGTCTTCCTCAGCAAAAAGAGGAGGATTGGCATGGATGTTAGCTCAGGGCTGATCTTCCTCACAAAAAAAAAAAAAAAATACAACTAGCACATGCGTTGCCACCGTGAATCTAAACTGGTCTGGGATCCATCAGTCAATTTGTCTTCTGGCCTTGGTGCCAGGTTAGAACACTTGAACCAGAGGTTCAGGCTTCATGATGTTTGTATTTGGGAAATGAACCAAAGTTTTCCAAGTATGCTGTTGGAGGAATTCAAAGAAGCCTAGTAAAAAGGTATAAATACCACCAAAAAACGATTAGCAGGTATTTCCCAAAGGACAGCTGGAAGGCGGTGCTGCAGACTTAAGTAGCCAGGAGCATCCTCTGCTGCTTTTTCAAATTAGGTCTTATTACATGTATTTACTAGGACACATTTCAGATAAAGAACTGAACTCCATCATTGTGAGCTCAGAGGAAAAGAAGAAAGGTTCATAATCTAGTTAAGGATACAACTGCCACATTACTCACACACACACGCGCGCACACACACCCCCACCACCACACCATGCCACACCCCACACCTTACATATATGGTGTGGTTATACTGTAGCATCCTGCTTCCCAGATGGACTACCCTACATCTATTCTAGATTGTTTTTTAAGAAGAGTGTGTCTCATCCTTGAAAATATTTAGGAAAGGAAATGTGTGTGTTTGTTCCAAAAGATATATACATAATAAAGGAAAGACAACATCAAAACTTCTGAGCTCCCTTCCAACTTTAAAATATGTAGTCACTCTCGTTATCAAGTTCTACTTTGCGTCTGTTAACTATTGAAATAATTGTCACCCTGGGGCTTGGGCATGACAAGTTCATTTATTTTAACAAGGCTGTATTGATATCTGCTATGGGCCAGCACTGCCACAGCACTGAGGAGGTAGTGGACAGACAGTAATGCTTATTCCACGAAGCTTATGTTCTAGTGGAGGTAGAGAAAAAATAAATCAGTAAACCATAGTGTATCATATGGTTCTAAGTGATATGGAGAAAAACAAAGCAGGGAATGCAATGGGAGTGTGGGGTGGAGGGGAGAGGGTCACAATTTTAATTTAAGGTGGCTAAGGAAAGCCTAATTGAAAAAGCAGCATTTGAACCAAGTCCTGGTGGAGGGAAAGTGATATAATGGTGGCCCTTCAGGTAAAGTAAGTAAACCTCCTCCTTTGTGGTATAATGTGAGGGCAAGGTCTTTCTATCTCCAAATGTTCTTTTCACCAGCTAATCATGATCCCTAAAATTCTATTTAGTTATCAACTATTAAAACCTCCATGTGAGTTTGTTTATCTGATACTTTGAGTTTTAACAAGGAAGGAGAGTAAGGTGATTGAACAGGAGGAGGTGTGTGTAGAGATGACAGATCCTGGGACGTGCAGGGAGGAAGAATGTGACAGGAGAGCCTGGATTGCCGCTGCTGGAGAGCAGAACTGAAGTGCTCCACAAGGATTGCTCTCATGTCTCCTACCGTGCACGTTGCCCAGTCCTGGGGATGATCCTGGGCCTCTCAGCCAGTTCCTCCTAGCCATAGTGCTGAGTGAGGTGCCCTGGATGCAGGAAACAGGCTGATGAGTGGTTGAATAATGCATCTCCTGAGGGGCTTGGAGTGTCTGGAGTTGTGCTGTAGATAGTGGTATAAATGGGGACACACAGGAAAGCAATTCTGTGACTTGTAGCTCTGTTAGTCTATGGTTAATTTAATAGCCCTCAGAAAAATAAACGAGTCAGGAAACTCTGCAAGTTTCCTCCTTAATCAAGGCAGGAAAGCTGCATTATTTATGATGACATTTGCCTCATCTTTTGAAATTAGATTGTCCCCTATATCTGTATCCTAGGTTTGCCTTTCTTCCTATAAGTTCAATTCTCAAAAATGCTTCTATAGACATAAGCTTTAGAGCATGGGGCACAAACTCAAATGCCTAAAGGGAACAAACAATGATGGACCTGGCAGGTAGGGGCTGGTGGGGACTGTGCCACCCTGGGAAGTGCATGCCTCTGCTCAGCTCCTGGGATTGTTACCAGTTGGGTCTGAGAGTTCAATGTTACTAGATTTTCTCATTTTTCAATAGAAGCTGGAAGTCCAAATTTTTAGGCCAAATCTTCTGATTTTTAAATGTTGGCAACTAATTCCAGTTAGATACCAATTTATGATCTCCAATATAAGCAGGCCAATTTACGATCTCTGACATAAACAGATAATTTTGGTACAGCACAGAACATTTTAGGAAAGGTTGCCAAAGGAGGGACATCTGGTCAACCTGACAGTTTGAGAAGGTAGATTTTTTAGGGAATTGACCCATGCCAAGTTGATGCCTTTGCCAAGATCTGCCTCACGTATTTAACCAATAGGTTATTTTGGAGAAACTAGTAACATCTGGGTAGTCCTGGTGGCGTGGAAGAAAATGCTGAACTGGAAAGTCAAGGCCCAGGTCCTAATCTTGGTTCTTTTGCAAACTCACTGCACAGCCTTGGGTAGATCTCTCAGCCCCTTGGGGTTTAGCAGCAGAATGAGGGGCTGGACTTCAGTGTTTTCAAAATGTGCCCCTCCAAGCCCAGGAAGTCTTCAAAGATGCCTTCGAAGGGTGGGGAAGGCCAGGGGATCCCAGGGCTTGCAGAAGGCAGCTCAGCCTTTGTTCTGTTTTCTCTTTGGGGCTTCTGCTTTTCTGTTTTAGATCTTGAGCTTCTGCCAAAACAAAAATCAAAAAACAAAATCTTTGTGAAGAAAGAGTTTCCCGCTTTCAAAACCATTGAATTATTTTATCAGCTCTAGTGTGAGGTGTTTCTAGGAGAGTTTTGCAAACTCTATGAGGCCTGCAGTTAATCTGAACGATAGGTCTTTTCTGGCTTTGCCTACTACTGCTTCTCTGGTTACAATTGCTGCTTGCTGCAACCTCAGGCATAAATCAAGTCAAGTAGCCAACAAATACTATAGGAAGATTCTGACACATTACCCATTTCAATAGCTTGTTTGGGGAGATTTTCTTTCTCTGTTTTGGTGAACAGATGTATTCTCTTTGTGATATTATATTGCTCATATACAATATAGTTGTATTTGCTACTAAAAAAACTTTTCCTGGTTTTATCAACATTTCGCAGTGATCTGCAACTTCCAGGTGCTCTGCCACTCGAACAAGTCTGAAAATCAGTCAACTGACTTTTAAAAATAAGCTGTAATTTATTGATAGCCTAATATATACTGACTTTATGTACATCATCTCTAAGCTTCAGGTTATTAACACTGAAAAGGAGATATTTTTGACTCTATTTTACTAATAAAGTAGGGAACTGACTAGGTGAGGTTAAAGACTTACCTGGGCCACAATAGGATTCCAACCCATACCTGTCCCAACACATTCTCAACCAGACAACCTCTAAGGTTGCTTCTATAGCATTCAGAAGTTAGGAGGCAGGAATTCTCCTGCTTTTTGTTTTGTTTTGTTATGTTTTGTTAGGAAGATCAACCCTGAGCTAACAACCATGCCAATCCTCCTCTTCTTGCTGAGGAAGACTGGCTCTGAGCTAACATCTATTGCCAATCCTCCTCCTTTTTCTCCCCAAAGCCCCACTAGATAGTTGTATGTCATAGTTGCACATCCTTCTAGTTGCTGTATGTGGGACGCGGCCTCAGCATGGCCAGACAAGCGGTGCGTCGGTGCGCGCCTGGAATCCAAACCTGGGCCGCCAGTAGCGGAGCGGGCACACTTAACCGCTAAGCCATGGGGCGGCCCGTCGAGTTCTCCTGTTCTAAGCTGTCCTAGGATCACCTGCAAACCTGCTTTCAACTTGCAACTTTCCAGATCCTCTTATCTACGAAAGCCTTGAAGGGAAGCTTGTTAACTCACAGCTGTTCAAGTTTGTTGCCCTAATCTTGACTGATAAGAGGGTCTCTGAATTTAAATAGTCCCTTCCATGGCCTGGACATCTTCAGGGGAAAATGAAAAGAACTTTAGATCTGGGGGGGGAAGAGACTTTTGGGGATGAATAAGTGGATTTTTCAGTGTTATTTCTGCACTTGGCTGCACTGAGTTTCTCCTGCTGCAAAGGAAATTGCTTTCTCTGCTTGTCAAGCTACCTACTGTTCTGGTCTAACGGGTTCAGTTTCCCTAGTGGTGGGGATATGCCGAGAGCGTGTCACACAGCAAGTATTGAGTGTGGACAGTTTTTTTGTTCAGCACTTTGCTGGCCACATAGGGTATCCTAGGTCAATATTTATAATTACTGTAACTACTGGATTTTTTTTTTCTTTAAAGTTCACCTACAAGAAAGAAAACCAGTAATTTTCATTTGCACACTATAACATTTCCAGAGAATGTTTGTGAACATCATCTATAAGAAACAACAACAATGTGAGGCAGGCAGCATAGGTGTTATGATTCTCACTTCACAGGCAAGAAAAACTGCTGATCATTCATTCAGTTGGCAAGTGGTAGGGGCTAGACTGTAACTCAGATATTTCTACTTCTAATCCTCTGTCCTCTCTATTTTACTACAGTCATTTGGCTTTCCTAACCAGAGGGGAAACCAATTGACTTTCAGTGTTAACCTAGTTTTTTTAACATTTCTAATGGTGATTTGAAAAAAAAGAAAAAAGCCAGTTCATTAATTGCATGGCTTGAGACAAACATCAATAACCATTGTTTTTCCTTCAGGAAAAAAAAAAAAGGTAGAGTTCCCAATTCTAAGTAAGGCCTTAAAGTTTAGAGTTTGCCATAACAAAAAATAGGGACAGCTGTTTCCGAGCCCACCACTACTCGGTCTGTTTCCTCCAGAGATGATGATGGAATTTGAACAATTCCCTCTTTTGGGAGCGTTGTTTTTTGTTTGATTTGCAGCTCAAGTACTTGATTGATTGATTGCCTCTGACTTCTACAGCAAAATGAAGGTGTTTGTTGATGACTTTCTTTTATGAAGGAAGAGAGAAGTATGCTGGAACTTTGCCCTTTTAGCTTGAGGTTTTCAGAGCAGGTCCTAACGGATGAACCTAGATTACTTGGATGCCTGCTCTCTTTCCTGAGAGGTTAATTTTTCATCTGGTTTGTGCCTAATTCTGCCCCTTTTTGATAACAAGGCAGGTATTTAGAAGCCACAAGAGTAGTCTAAAGAAGCTCTGGGTTGCCCTAGACAGAAGTGACACAGGAAGGATTCATCTAGAGGATAAGAACTCGGTTGTCAGATAATTATTCAGTTTGGGGTCACTTAGAGCAGTACTTTTCTACCTTGGCTGCACAAGCAATTACACAAAGAGCTTTTAAAACATACGGATGCCTGAGACCCGTCACCTCAAGGTTGAGGCAGGGTCTAAGCAAAGGTAATTCTTAAGTTTCCCAGGTGATTCTAATTGCAGTAAGGTTTGAGAATCTCTGATAGAGGCTTCCAGTGTTTTCTTCAAAACCAAGTGGGATAACCCCAAATGACAGCAGTTCTTTCTGCCAGAGCATTACAGGTATGTTGGGTGAACAGTTCATTCAGTGTTCTGGGAGATCAAAATTGGCCACCCTGAAATATGTCTCTTTACCTTGATTATTTTCTCTGACGGACATTTGACCTCCCCCAAACTGCCTAAAAAATTTAACATAGAAGACCTGTTTCAGGAAGGAGCCACTATCACATGATGGCTGTAATATAATGTAAAGTAGTTGTTACAATAGGAAAGGCACTAAGCCCATTTTATCAAAAATTCTTTCTTTCACTGGCCACATTCTCTAGGTGGCCCTGAAAAGAGTTGCCAGACAAACAGTTACATTTATAAGGGAAATCTCCATTTGTAAAGGTATCTCCCTCTCTGTACTGGGAAGAGGGGGGATGACCTCATCTCTAGAAACTTATCAATGTGGAAGGGAAGGCCTTAAATCTGCATAGTAACATTACTCTTGTTTACTGTGCTTTCCTGGTGATCTCCCATAACTGACTCTCCTCTCCCCCAACATCCTCCTTTGTCTTTAGCTGAAGATAGTATTTAAGATGAGAATCTCTGCCATTGTGTTGAGAAACTCAGTTTCCTTGGTTTCCTCCCTGTATACATGTTATTAAACTTGGTATTATTTTCTTTTGCTAACCTGTCTTTTAATTATTTGGCCAGCCATAAGAACCTTAAGGGAAAAGGCAGAGGGGGATTCTCCCTCTTCCCCAACAGTGTATAATATAGATTTGTTGAGCACCTGTGTCCCAGGTGCTGGGAATACTTCCAGGAACAAGGCTGAGTGTGTCTCTGCCTCCAGATGCTTTTTTTCTAGTGGGTGGAGACAGAATAAACACACAAACAGGATTGTGATAAGTGTTAAGAAGGAAACAAACTGAGTAATTCGGGGTCAAGGAAGGCCTCTCTGAGGAGCCATTTTTGCAAGACCTGAAGGAGCAGCTTTACCTCCAGCCAATGATAAGATAGAGGGAATAGAAGGTGGAAAGGTCCTGAGACAAGGAGAGGGGGTGTGTTTGAGGAACAGAAAAGACTGCAGTCACTTTCGTTTATCTAGAAAGAGGAGTGGCAGATAGTGAGCAAGCACCAGCCTGACATTTCTTATAGTTTACGCAAACCACTCAGTATATTCTTGCCAAATAGTGCATGCTCTGCAAAGGAAACAGGAGAGAAGTATTCTCCAGGAGCCCGGGTACTCTGTGCAGGACAAAGAAGGCTCCACGGTATTAGCCAAAAATTGCTGACTGTGAGAAAAAGGTTAGCCAATCCTACGTGACACTGAGATAAACCATGAAAAGGAAAAATCCAATTATATATTTGATATCCAGAGGATTTGGCCTAATTCTTTAGTCTTTTATCTTGTTCCTAACCATCTCTTGAATACAGCCTATCAGTGTGGCAGAAGTGGCCTCATTTTGGAAGACATTCAGTTCTCTGACCTACTATTTTTGAGGTCTCTCCCCAACCAAACTTTCTGGAAGGTGGAATGTTTATCTAATACCTATGATGTTGGAGAAGTCAAATATATGCCTGTAGGAGACCTAAAGATTTCTATGAATGTTTTGTTTTAAGAAACACAGACCCAGCTCCCTACCTTGTTTTCACACAAGACTTCTGTTTAAATTGTGCAAGGTCACTAACTGCTTAACATCTAGTGGTGAGCAGAGAAAAAAGCTACAGTGGTTTATTTTTGGGGAAACATTCTAAGGTCCCTCTGCTCTTAAATTTAAATATTTTTTTCAGTCATATAACTTAGAATTAATTTTCCTGGTTGGCATGTTGTTGCTCATCTTGTATAAAACGAACCATGGAGTTCTGTGCAAAGAAAACAACTATAAGTAATATGCATCCTCAACCAAAATGTCCAAGATTTCCAATAATCCCCAAATGCTTTTACATAAGAGATGATAATGTTGTCCTGATAGAATAGGAGTGCTACAAAAGATGATCTTAGTAAGAAGGATAGCCCTTAAGAAATCCATATGAGGCAAGAAAAAACTCACCCAGTTAAAAAAAAAAAATGATTGTAGTAATTGTTAAAGGATTTGTTTTATTCCTAACGATAATCTATGGGTTTTATAAGTTCTTCTCAAGACATAAGTGGGAGTGTGACACGTGGGATCACAGAATGATGGTGACCGAGTTATAATCATAGCTATAACTAATGAGGGAAAACAAATCAAGAAATATTCAGAGATTAAACCTGGTGCAATTTTCTCTTTTTTGAAACTTAGACAAGACAAGGTGGATTTAAATTGCACCAGGATGAGTTTCTTCTTGAAATAATATGCCCATAATGCCTATAAAATAGATCAATTGATTAGAAAATACATGTCTACAGTTTCCATCAGTCCTTAAGCTATATGGGATAGATCGTACAAGGATTTTTTAAACACCACAATATTTGCCATAAGGCGAAAGGACCACGTCTATCTTGTTCATTGCATTGCTAGCACCTAGCACTGTACCTGACACTTCACAGATGCTCTTTAAATATTTGTTGAATGAATGCACTTTTTAAATAGCAGCCGCATTGCATGCATTCGATCCCTCCAAGCTTGGTTTAGATGTAACTTCTCCAGGAGTGCTTCCATTACCCAAAGAGAAGCAGATTCACAAAGAGCGGAATGAGATGCTCAGGGATGTCTTATCAAGGAAAACAGCAAAACCTTTTTTTCCTGAAGACCTTTTAAGATTAGGGCAAGCAACTGTTTATAAAAGCAGAACAGTGGAAGATTTGAACTGTCAAGTAAGGATCATGCTTTGAAGTACACTCCTGGCTAAAAGCAGGGGATAAACTAGATAAAACTTAGAGACTGTAAGATCTGTCCTGAATAAATAGGCCTAACAGGAGGAGTCTGAAGAGCGGCCGCCTGGCTGAACACATCCTTTGGATGTTGTTGTTATCAGAAGCCTCTAGATTTGAAAACAGTGCTGAACATGCTTTTAAATGATCTTTGAGGTGCTCTAAGCTACAGCTGAAAGCCTACGTAGCCCTCTTTCTATTTGCTTGAAAAAGAACCTGAAAAAGAAGGCTAAAGAGCTTTCTCATGATTCCTTCACTCCTGTTCTAGAAAGAACCTATGTTCTTCACCGACTTAAGGAAATTTCACAACTCCCAGGACCTTATGTGAAGTTAGTTTTTTACTCACTACTGAATCAACTAAAATTCCTTTCAGATTCTTTTCCTAGAATGGAAAAGTGTCTGTGCTCTTCAAGCTGCTATTCATTATTGCAGAAAGATGGAAATCATGTAATATTCCATAATATAATGAGGCATAAAACATTTAAATTATGGATCTACATATAATATGTAAAAGATTAAAAAAGCATACCTTAATGTTTATCAGTACTTATTATTGGTCTGTGAAAGAACATTTTCTTTAGTGCCTCAACCTGTGGGTGAATGTCAATGAAGATGAGTGAGAAGATATTTTATACATACACATTTATTCGATATTTATTAATAATTTATTATTATTTATATGGGAATAATAATCCTTTCTTCTGTAGCCGACTCAGCACCCAGCCTGGTACACATAAACGGTGTAGGTATTTAAATGCATGTAAATTAAGTAAATTATACCGAAGTCACAAAACTGGTGAGCCTGATATGAGAAATAACAGTGCCACTACAACAATCTTCAGATTTTAAAAAATTATTTTCTTGTTAACTAATTTAATAAATATAACTAAAATATGTCTGTTCTTTTTGTCTCAACATATGTTTATATATATGTGTATGTATATGTATATATATGGATTTAGTGAATGTAATACTATAACAAAGTTGGAAGTTGCTGGCTAGGCATGACTTTTTTGTCCTAATAGCTTTATTGAGATAGTATTTACTTACCAAAAAATGTACACTTCAATGGTATTAACTATATCCACAGAGTCATACAACCATCACCACAATCTAATTTTAGAACATTTTCATCACCCCTAAAAAGTACCTATTAGGAATCACTGTCCATTCTTCATCCTCTTCCCTCCAACCCAGCCCTAGGCATCCACTAATCTACTTTCCATCTCTAAAGTAAATACTTAGGGCCGGCTCCGTGGCTTAGCGGTTAAGTGCGCGCACTCTGATGCTGGCGGCCCGGGTTCGGATCCCGGGAGTGTAGCTTTGGGTGTGCCTGGGTGTAGCTTTGTGCAGCCTCTTCTGCAGGAGGGGGTGTCCGTGCCTCCCCTCCCCCTTTGTGTTTGCTCCGTGTGGTGGGTCAAGGAGGGATATGAGGGAAATGGGGGCCCCCCTCGCTCTCCTGCCTCACTCTTTCCCCCACCGTCTCTTCCCTGTCCTTCTCTGGAAAATGCCAAAATACACGATGTGAATAAAAGTACAATGGCTAAAAAAAAAAAAAATAAAAAATAAAAAAAAAATAAAAGCAGAGCTTTTATCGCTCTGCATGTTTTCAAGGTTCATCCATGTTGTAGCAGGTATCAGTACTTAATGCCTTTTATTGCTGAATAATATTCCATTGACTGGATATACCACTTTTGTTTATCCATTCAGCATTTGAGTTGTTTCCACTTTGGGGCTATTATGAATAATGCTGCTATGAACATGTGTGCAAGTTTTTGTGTGAACATATGTTTTCATTTCTTTTGGATTGCTGGGTCATATATTAACTATGCTTTAACTTTTAACTGTTTCCAAAATGGCTGCACCATTTTACATTCCCACCAGCAAGGTATGAGGGTTCCAATTTCTCCACATCCTCGTCAACACTTGTTATTGATTGTCTTTTTTATTATAGCCATCCTAATGGATGTGAAATGGTATCTCATTGTGGTTTTGATTTGCATTTCTTTAATAAGTAATGCTGTTGTACAGCTTTTCATGTGCATATTGGCTGTTTGTATAACTTCCTTGGAGAAATGTCTATTCAAAAATGCTTTGCTGATTTTAATTAATTTTTTTATTTTTTGCTGTCTCTTTTTTAATTTTATTAAGGGCATATTGGTTTATAACATTGTGTCATTTCAGGTGTACATTATCAGTTTCTGTATAGATTGCATTGTACTCACCACCAGTAGTCTAGTTTTTATCCCTCACCATACATATGTGCCCCTTTACCCCTTTCGCCCACCCTCCGACCCCCTTCCCCTCTGGTAACCACTAATTTGTTCTCTTTATCCATGTGTTTGTTTATCTTCCACATATGAGTGAAATCATACAGTGTTTGTCTCTCTCTGTCTGGCTTATTTTGCTTAACATAATACCCTCAAGGTCCATCCATGTTATTGCAAATGGGACGATTTTGTCTTTTTTATGGCTGAGTAGTATTCCATTGTGTATATATATATATATACCAAATCTTCTTTATCCATTCATCAGTTGATGGGCACTTGGGTTGCTTCCACGTCTTGGCTATTGTGAATAATGCTGCAATGAACATAGGGGTGCGTAGATCTCTTTGTATTGTTGATTTCATGTTCTTTGGATAAATACCCAGTAGTGGGATAGCTGGATTGTATGGTATTTCTATTTTTAAATTCTTTTTTTTTTTGCTGAGGAAGATTCTCCTTGAGCTAACATCTGCTGCCAGTCTTCCTCTTTTTTATGTGAGCCACCGCCACAGCATAGCCACTAACAGACAAGTGGTGTAGGTCTGCACCCAGGAACCAAACCCCAGGCCACCGAAGCAGAGTGTGCTGAACTTAACCACTATGCCACCAGGGCTGGTCCTATTTTTAATTTTTTGAGAAATCTCCATACTGTTTTCCATAGTGGCTGCACCAGTTTGCATTCCCATCAGTAGTGTATGAGGGTTCCCTTTTCTCCACATCCTCTTCAACACTTATTATTTCTCATCTTGTTAATTACTGTTACTTATTATTTCTCGTCTTGCCATTCTGAGAGATGTGAGGTGATATCTCACTGTAGTTTTGATTTGCATTTCTCTGACAATTAGTGATGCTGAACATCTTTTCATGTGCCTGTTGGCCATCTCTATATCTTCTTTGGAAAGATGTCTATTCATATCCTCTGCCCATTTTTTGATCAGGTTGTTTGTCTTTTTGTTGTTGAGCTGTATGAGTTCTTTATATATTTTGGAAATTAACCCCTTGTTGGATATATGATTTGCAAATATTATTTCCCAGTTGGTGGGTTGTCTTTTCATTTTGTTCATGATTTCTTTTGCCTTGCAGAAGCTTTTTAGTCTGATATAATCCCATTTGTTTATTTTTTCTTTTGTTTTCCTTGCCTGAGTAGACATGGTATTTGAAAAGATGCTACTGCCTATATTTTCTTCTAGGATTTTTATGGTTTCAGGTCTTACATTCAAGTCTTTAATCCATTTTGAATTAATTTTTGAGTATGGTGTAAGATAATAGTCTACTTTCATTCTTTTGCATGTGGCTGTCCAGTTTTCCCAGCATTACTTATTGAAGAGACTTTCCTTTCTCCATTGTATGTTCTTGGCTCCCTTGTCAAAGATTAGCTGTCCATAGATGTGTGGTTTTATTTCTGGGCTTTCAATTCTGTTCCATTGATCTCTGTGTCTGTTTTTGTGCCAGTACCATGCTGTTTTGATTACTATTGCTTTGTAGGATATTTTGAAGTTGGGGATTGTGATGCCTCCAGCTTTGTTCTTTTTTCCAGGATTGCTTTGGCTATCAGGTCTTATGTTGTTCCATATAAATTTTAGGATTCTTTGTTCTATTTCCGTGAAGAATGTCATTGAGATTCTGATTGGGATTGCATTGAATCTATAGATTGCTTTAGGTAATATGGACATTTTAACTATATTTATTCTTCCAATCCATAAGCATGGAATATCTTTGCATTTCTTTATGTCTTCTTCGATTTCTTTCAATAATGTCTTATAGTTTTCAATGTATAGGTCTTTCACCTCTTTGGTTATATTTATTCCTAGATATTTTATTCTTTTTGTTACAAGGTCAATGGGATTGTATTCTTGACTTCTCTTTCTGCTGGTTTGTTATTAGTGTATAGAAATGCAACTGATTTTTGTAAGTTGATTTTGTACCCTGCAACTTTGCTGTAGTTGTTGATTATTTCTAATAGCTTTCTGGTGGATTCTTTAGCATTTTCTGTATATAGAATCATGTTATCCACAAACAGCAAGAGTTTCACTTCTTCCTTTCCAATTTGGAACCTTTCATTTCTTTTTCTTGCCTAATTGCTCTGGGCAAAACCTCCAGTACTATATTGAATAGGAGTTGTGAGAGTGACTTTGCCCATTTTTGAATTGGGTTATTTGTCTTTTTATTGTTAAGTTATAAGAGCTCTTTATACATTCTGGATACTAGACTCTTATCAGATGCAGAATTTGCAGATATTTTCTTTCATCCTATGAGTATCTTTCTTTGCACTTTCTTAAGGGTGTCCTTTGAAGAACAAAAGGTTTTCTATTTTGATGTTCAATTTATCTGTATTTTATTTTGTTGTTTATGCTTTTGGTGTCACGTATAAGAAACCATTGCCTAACCCAAGATCCTGAAGATTTACTCATTTTCGTCTTAGAGTTTTATAGTTTTACCTCTTACATTTAGGTCTGTGATCGCTTTTGATTTATTTTTGTGTATAGTGTGAGGTAGGGATCCAACTTCATTCTCTAGCATTTGTATATCCTGTTGTTTTTCTTGATTTAAATGTCTTGGCACTCTTGTGAAAGTCAATTGACCATCAATGTAAAGTTTTGTTTCTAGACTCTCGATTCTGTTCCACTGATCTATATGTCTGTCCTTATGCCAGTATCACACTGTCTCAATTACTGTAGCTTGGTAGTAAGTTTTGAAATCAGGAAGTGTGAGTCCTCCAACTTTCTTCTTTTTCAAGGTTGTTTTGACTATTCTGTGGGTATCACTTCTGCAGGTCTCACTCAGGTAGGGTCTAGTCCTTAGTTTTGCCGTTTTAGGATCTTGATTGTATCAGTTTCCCCCATAAGTGAACAAGTACCAGAGCATTGGTTCATATTCCTCAACCTTGCAAGAAAAATGCCAAGTTTGATATATACATTTTGGGATATTCCTTTTTTGGTGATCTCAACCAAAATGCCTGTACAGGGAATTCCCCCTTACGAGGTGCCAAATTAGTTACCAAAACCAGGGAATTCCCCCTTACAAGGTGCCAAATTAGTTACTAAAAGGTTGCTTGATAAAACAACTTGGAATTGGAAACTAAGGCTGAAGGCAGGGATATAGTATGATGGTTAAGAGATATATGCTTTAGGATCAATTAGTTCTAAGTTTGAATCCTATCTGTGCCACTCAACGATGATGTAACCAGGGCAAGATTTTGGACTCTCTTCATGTAAAATGGGAAAAATAATCCCTTCCTTGTAGAGTGCTTGTGAAGGTAAAATGAAATAACAAATATAAACCCTTAACACAGTGCCTGGGACTAGTTAGATTTCAGTAAATTGTACCTACTGGATATCCTTGCAGAATGCTTCATTCAGGGTATGGAGAACCGCTGTCTATTCTCCATAGACAATCATTGCACAAGCTTCCTAGCAACCTAATTCACTCTGTCTACAGATGCAGAGTCTTTTTGCTTTGAAAGGCATTGGGTGGGAATGGAGCCATTTTTACTCTAGAGTGGGATAGAGGGACCTGGAGAGCATTGCTACCACCTGGTTCTCTATATTCCATAGCCTGATGGAAATAGTAGGCCAGTGTTGCTAGATTTTGCTGCTGTTGATGATATTGATTCTTATTAATTTAAATTGCAAAGAATAGTATTTACTGATGTAGCCTCTGAATTCTGGGTGTAGAGCCCTTTTGCAATAGCATTTCCAGAGTACGTGTATTCAGAAATCTCAGTTACCAAGAATACCACTAAGATTTAAGAAGTAAGTGAAAACTGGTCACTGAGCAGTCAAAATAGATGTCACAAAAACTCCTGTACTTAACCCACAGGAAAACCCCACAGCAAATCTTTAGTCAAAACCTGAAAGTCTAAACTAACAAAAGTTTATCCATGTTGAATTAAGTTCATTGTAGAATAGAAGCATTAAAAAAAATAGGAAAGAAGGTTGTTGGGTAGGAAAATGGAGAAGTGTCAGCCCAGAAGCAAGGAAGGAGTCATACTGAAAAACAGATGTAAGTTTAAAATAATCATAAAAACAGCATTCTAGAAGCCATTTATTATAGGGACAAATCAATTTACGTACTTTTGAGGGCATACATTGGTCTTAATAGAATACAATGTTGATAATGGTGCTCCTTAATCATCAAGTGTCAGTAATTTTCAAAGGGCTGTATTCAAGAAAACATGAGTTTCCTTGGGGAGAAAAGTTCTGTAAAGTAGCTAAAGTTTTCGTTTATATGGGATATCTTATTCTCCTATGATGCCAGATAAATGAGATGTTACTGGCCTTATTGGACTCAACAGGTTGAATTTGCAAACTAAAGCAGTATTCACATAAGAAGTAGTGTAGGGAGCTCAGAGATGAACTGTTCCTGTGCATTCTTATCCTAGTATGTGGTTGTTATTAAGTATGCTGGAGCGGAATCAAAGCTGTAATTGTTACTTCTCTCTCAGCAGGGTGTCCTCCCAGCCCCTTCAGTATCTCAGCTTGTGTTGATCTTCTCTGGAGGGCCTTCATGGGGAATATGAAGAAGGAAATTACTTGGCAACCAGCACTCTGTGTACTGCAGTCATTCCATGCTGGTCAGGCATAAACAAGCACAGTGACATTGCTCTGTGCTTCTTTGGGGAGACTGAAATTCAAGAGATTTCTGTCAAGTGTAAGGTGGATGTTAAATATCACCCACACTGGATTTGAAAGAGTAAAACGGTTTGGAACAAACATAAGGTAGGCTGACTGAAGTTCTGACATTCCATTATTTTTTCTGTCTCATTCTGAGGTGGATTTTAAAGTTTTCCTTAGGTATTAACGCTAGCTCCGGGCCTGAAAAAGATACCTATAGAATTTTAGAGCTGGAAGGCTCTTAGAAAATGTATCCAGCTTCTTCATTTTACAGAAGGGAAAACCGAGGTCCTGGGTCGCATTATGATATAATGTAGGCCACTCAGTTAATTAGTGACAGAGCAACAGGGAACCCAGGTGTCCCCACGGCTTCGTAAGCCAGTGGTTTTCCAGTATGCCCCCGACTCCTGGACCAGTGTCGTCCTCCCCCCACCCGTTTTTTCGTTTGTCCTTTCCGTCAGAGCTGTGCAGGTTAGAACGTGGGCCTGAACATGGGGGAGACTAGGATGCAGCCCCAGCTCTCCGCCACTTGAGATGCACGCGCTCCGTCTAGCTCAGGAGTCGGGGCTGGGTCTCTCCTGGCGCCTTCTGCACGGCAGGTGCTCAGCACCTGGGCTGAAGCGCTGCATCATCGCGGCGGCACTGTCCTTGCTCCGGGTTTCACAGCACAGGCGTGTGTCACCCGGGGCTCGGCAGGAAAAGAGAACGTGGGTCCCAATCCACCGCCGTTTGAAAAGGGAGGCTCTGGCCCCGGGCTGGCAGGGAGATGCCCAGCGCGTGAGTGACCTCGGCCCCGACCCCGCCGCGGCCGGGGCGTGCCCGGCGGGACTGACGTGGCGGCGGGGAGGGGAGAGGCCGCCGCGAGGGCGCGGCCTGACGTGGCGGCCGCGGCTGGGCGGCGAGGGGCGCCCGGGCCACTGCACTGCCCCGCGCTCCGGCCAGAGGGCGCCCGGCCCCAGCGCTTCCCCGCCCCGGGGCCGCCCGGGGCTGCCGGAGTAACCGCACCGGCGATTGGGTCGGCGGCGCGGCGGGGCCATGTTGGCGCAGGGCGGCGACCCCGCCTCCCGCCGCCCTCCGCCCGGGGTCGGGCCGCGTCGCGAGGGAAGGGGCGCGGCGAGGGCCGTCGTCCCTCCGGGGTCGCCCGACGCGGCGGGAGCGGCGGCCCGAGCGGCGGCGGGAGCTGCGGCGGTCACGGCCGCCCCTGCGACCGCGGGCCAATCAGCGGCGCGGGCACAAATATGCAAATGGCGCGCCGGTGCCGCCGGAGTGCCGCTCGCAGGGGCTGGTGGGGTCGCGCCGGGGGAGTGCACTGGGCCAATCAGGCGGGCGCGTGGCGGCGCGGGGGAGGCGGTGCCCCTCGCTCCGCCCTCCTCTCCCGCCCGACCCCGCGCTGACAGGGGGCCTGGCCGCGCCGCCGGTAAGTGTCGCCGCCGCCCGCCGCTGCCGCCCGCCGCCCCAGGCGTGAGGAGGAAGCGCGGGGGCGCCGCGGGCAGCGGCCGCTGCTCAACTGGTGGGGAGAGGCGGGGCCGGGTTCTGTCAGCCGGGGGGTCGCCGGAGGCCGCCCCCGCCCGGCCAGCCGCGCGTGTCAGTCTCGGTCGAGGCGGGGGTCGGCGGGGGCGCCCCAGCCGCGGCGAAGCCCGGGAGCCAGCGGGCGGCGGTGAGTACGTGCCGCCCCCGCCGCCGCTCGGCCGGGGGGTCGGGGCAGGCCGGGCCGCGCCGCCGGCGGTGAGGGGCCCGGGGCGGGCGGGCGGGCGGGCGCGCGGGGAGGCCGGGGAGGGGGCGCTGCCCGCACGTGCGGCCCGGCCCGCGCCTGTCATGGCTGCGGGCGGCGGCCCCCGCCCCCCGGCCCGCAGAGCCCGGGGTCGGGACCCGGCCGCCGCGCCTGTTGCGTCGAATGGAGGCGAGGGCAGGGCGGGCAGGGCGGGCAGGGCGTGGGTGGGCAGGGCCCCCCTTCCCCGCCCCGCGGGCGGTGGGGGCCTCCCCGTCTGCTCGCGAGGGTCGGGCTTCCCTCCCTCCTGCGGCCTCCTCCCCCGCCTCCGTGACTCATGACAGGGCGTCCCGCGCGGGCGCTGGGGGGCCCCGAGCCCGGGACGCCCCCGGCGCCTCCCCAGGCCCGGCCTCCCGGGTGCGGGCCGCGCGGGCTCCCCGGGCTCCTTCGCCCCGCGGGGCAGCCCTCGGGCCTCTGCGCGTCTGCGGCGGGCCCGACCCCGTGGCCTCCGGCTGTGTCCGCCTGCTGGGGCCCTGGGTGTGGGGCGTGATGGGTGGTTCCAGGGCTCTCTTCGCGGACGTCCATCCCGAAGCCAGGCACGACCCGGAAAGCCAGGGTGTCTCACTCGCCTGTCGCAGTCGCTAGCTCGGAGTGGTTTCTCTGTGTTCCTTTTTTGGTTTTGTTTTGCCCTTTTTTTTTTTTTCTTCTAAGGAAAATAAAACTTTTCAGAACGAAGTAGACGAGAATTTTTTTTAATTGTAATATTAACAATGTTAGTTACTTTCCTGGAGGTCTGGGATTTGACGCTGTTCTGGCTTTTATCTGTTTATGTGGAATACCCATAACTACCTCAGAATTCCTCTGTATTAAAGAAACTTTATCTTCATTAGTAAAATCACTATCAGTTTAGTTTCTCAGTTTTGCATGCTACTTTTCACCTTTTCGTTTTCTCTGATTTCGAACTCTCCAGTTCTACTTAACCAGCTAGGATCATGAACAGAAAAGAGGGCTCATCTTATGTGATGCTGCTCTGCCTAAACTCTAGACATAATTGTACAGATACTTTTTAAAAGGACGACTAGGTCCGCAAACACTTGAATGTACAGAAGGTGAAGTTAAGGGGGGCTTCCACATTGCAGAGGGAGGTGTGTGTTGTGTGGGTGTGTTTCTGTTTTTGTTTTTTGCAATGCAAAAGGATGAACATAGTGTTTCTTCTTTTTTGTTGGATTTACAGAACTTGAATTTAAATGTGACTTTTTGCTAACAGCAGGCACCAAAGAGCCTTCCATATGATGCATATTTGATAAATACTTGTTAAATGAAAAACGTCTATTGCTCCAAGCAAGTTAAACCTGTATTATATATCTTCCAAGACTTTTCAGGTTTTGGTTTTATTGTTTTAGCACCTCACATTAAATTGTTATAGTGTACTACAAAGTATTGGCAGGTCTCAGTCCTTGGGAGTTTCCCGTAAACTACAGATGGTATAATATAGATGTGAAATGCTTGGGGGGCTGGGAAGGAGTTGCCTTTCAGATTTGATTGAGGTATCTGTCATCCCTGAGCAGTTTTAGGAGAGTGGGTATTGTAGAGTTAAAAAACAAAAACCCTGTGTTGATCAACTAGGAGAAGATGATATTCTAAGAGCATAGGAAATAGCTTTAGGAAAAAAGCATTGTGTTGATGTAACCAGGAAAGCCTTCTTGACTTGGAAGGAGTGCTGGTGGGAGAGAATCAGGACTTTGTCACTTTGCTAGCTGTGTAGCTATAGTAAAGTTTCTTAACCTCTGTGAACCGTAGTTTTCTCCAGTTTTACAATTCCATGATTCTAAGTATTCCATGAGATCTGTTCCTCTGAAATACAAAAATTATACTTGGACTTAAGTGTAAGAAAAAGCAGAGGATTTGAAACAAATAGTGGTAGAGTTGGCCTTGCCTGAAAACAGTTTTAAAAGAATAACCACTAATGGGCAGGTATGAATAAAGATAAGAAAGCAGTGTTGTCAGTGGAAAAAGCCTATGACATAAGATTAATGAAATTATAGAATTTTCAACTTGGAAGTATCTTTAGAAACTTTTAACTCCAAACCCCTTATCCGATGTAACTGAATGCCTTCTATAAGGCATTGAACTAGACCTTGGCAGATTACCTGTGGAAACAAGGTAGAACTGAAGGAGGGGCTTAATGTATAAATTTAAGAGGCAGGAATTGTTACAGATTTAGAAGTAAAATCTGTTGAAGTTTCTATCAATAGTACAATAAAAATTTTGGTACCTGTGAACATTTTAGATTTTCTAAAAGGTGAGATGTGTTGATCATTGATATAAATGCAATAGAAGAAAAAGTCAACTAAATACTTTGACAGGGGGGGAGAAAATGAAATCCTAGAGAAGTCAGAGTCTAAAAAGTAAAAGTAAATATAACTGAAATAATAGATCTACTGGGAAATTTCATCCGGTAGCAATACAGTGAATAAAGAACATAGGTAAGAATATGGAAACTTGAGGCAGTTGATCAGAGGGAAAATGAATTATGAAAACTATGAGAGAGCATGTTACAAATGTTTGAAGAACTTTAAAAGCCAAAAATTGAAATCAGAAGAGATTTATGGACACTGGGGAGATAGAAAGATTTTATTGTAACTTTTTAAGTGTTTTGTAGCTGTTGTGGTCTTAACGTAATTGTCTTACCATGACACAGATTTCTTACATGATAGAAGATTTAGCTTTTTACACTTATTTACTTTGTAAATATAAGTTGCCACATTGCAACTTTTTAACTGTCTTCTAACACTTTGTATCTCTGTTTACTACCTTGTTTGGGCTTCACTCCCATACGTTCCACCTCTCCAAATTTTACCAGTCTCTGAATACTCAGGTGAAATTCCACCTTGTGAATAAAATCGTCTCTTGTCATTGTAGCCCTTAGGGGTTTCTCCTTCCTGTGCGATCATAGGATTATTGCTTATTTGACATATCATGTACAACTTCCAGACATTCTCTCTATTGTATTGCCTTTAAGTTTGCAGGAACGGTTTTTGCTCCTCCCTTTTAGAAACAGTTGGAAAGTTGATCAAGTGATAATGGGAGACCCAGAGGAGGGGAAGGCACTTTGAGCTATAATTTATTCTCTGAATTCCAGGTCATTCGCATCCAGTAATTCATTAAACAGGTGTATTAAGTGATTTCTTAATTTATTAATTTTTTATATGTAATATAATAAACTTATTAAGTGCTATTAAGTGATCCCTACCTTTATAGAATCTACAATCTAATAGAAGAAACAGATAATGAACAAGTAAATAAACAAATGTAAAATTACAACTTGTGATGAATTCAATAAAGGAAGAGAACTATGAGAGACAAAAATGGGGAGGATTTTAGTTTGTGTAGTCGGAGAAGGCCTCTCTCAGGTGATGATATTTAAGTCAAGGCATACAGCATAAGAAGCCAGACAGGGGACAAATTTCCTGGAAGAGAGAAAAATGTGTATGAAGGCAAGAAAGAGCTTAATACGTTGGAAGAAATGAAAGAAGTTCAGGGTGGCAGGAGCATAATAATAGAGAAAAACCGTGCAAGGCGAAATGGGAGAGATGGGCAGAGAGTGGGTCACACAGGGCCTTGCAGGACGTGGTAAAGCCTTTGGAGATTTACTGAGGACGTTGCAGTTATTGAAGATTTTGAAGCAGAAGAGTGATATGCTTGAATTTAAACTTGAAGAAGATCACCTTGGTTGAGAATGGGTTGGAGAGAGGCAAGCGTGAAAGCAGACGTTGTACGACTACAGTTGTTGAGGTAGGACATGGTGGTGGCTGGAGTGAGCGTAGCAGCTGTAGAAGTGAAGTCAGGGAAAAGCATGTGTGTCTAAAATTTGATTTGCTATACAGAGAAAGAGGAGATGGGAGTGGTGGGGAATCGACAACTACATGATGGATTGGGCGTTAAAGAAAAGGTGTCAGAAATGACCTCCAGGTTCCTGGCTTGAGGAACTAGCTAGAGGATGGTGAGAGTTACTGAGATGAAGAAGAGGAGGGAGAAAAGGTTTGGCAAGAAATCAGGTTTTGAACACCATCCCCAGACAAGTGCTTCAGAAGGTGGGGACTGCCTTTATCTGAGTGATAGGTGCCTCTGTCAGGATAGGTGTAGCTATATGTGGGACACCATACTATGACATTAATAGTGTGTGTTTTGAGAGGAAGGAACAAGCTTCATCTGTATGCTAGAAAAAGTAGCAACCGAAATGATCTCACTTTTTAACAATGCACTTCAGTTTTTGAAAGTTTGTGAGTATATTCTTAGTATAGATTATATTAGATAGGAAGGTTTGAGAAAAAAGTTAACTTGAATGTAGTATTAGATGTGTTTATATGTTATTTGGGTGATGGTGCAGAAAACAAAAGTCTTGTAGTCTTGATATTCTCAGGAAATAGCACTCTTTAAAGTTATTAGCTTGTAGGCAGCCTGATATTAAATTTATCATTTTTAATGAGGCTTTTGGTGCTTAGGAATAAAAATTATAATTCAGGTCATTAGTAGCTATTATAACTGTAGATATTGATGTTTCTGTTATACTTTGGCATTATTAAGTAAAGTTAACTGTTTAATTTTTTTTTTATTATACTTTGAAGCTTTTTTTAATCAGTAATTTTAAACATTGTTATTGCTACGGGGGGACATGGTTTGAAATCTGGGGAAAAAAAAAAAAAGATTATTTTTCTTGTCCAGTGGTCATTTCAGTTTAGTTTACCTGACTAAGCAGCAGCAGTATAAAGTATATTAAATTTTACTCTATTGGAAATCAATGGCTATGCTTCTGAAAGATAACTGCTAATGTATCTTGTTAGTTATTCTGTACAAAAAAGGAAAAGATGGTTAGGATAATAGTTTGGTTTCATATATTTTGCATAAAGTTTATTTTATCTTAAAATTTTGTGCTTTATCACAGTGAGTAAATTAAAAATTATTCTTTTTTTCATGGAATTAACTGACTGGAATTCAATATATTTCTCTACATATTTTTCAGTTATGTCATCTTTGCAGTGTTTATCTTGAAAAAAACAAATATTTATTCATTAAAATTTTTTCTTCCATTTCAGGTACTGGGCAGCTTTACCTAAAACAAATCTAAGAATTTAAGATTATAGATTTGGTGCACTTAGTTAATCTGTTTTATAGATGAAGAAACTGATGTACAGAGAAACTAAGTTTCTTGAGGTTTCTAGTATTAGAAATAGGGAATATTTTATTGTGGAAGTTGCATAATTTAATGGGTTCACTGTATATCCAAATATAAGAATACACTTATTCTGCTTTGGTGAGCGTGTGTTTAAATCAATAGTATACAGAGTTTACTTAAGTCCTTTCAGAGACCATCTTATATATGTTTACCAATGTTTTCTTGAATGATATATACTCTAAATGGTGATTTATAAATATTTAGTTATGGTTCATCTTGTTCCAGTTAGGTTTTTAAAAAACTTTTAAGTTAACAGTGGACATTCAGAAAAGTGTATACATCTTAGATATATAGCTGTGTGACTTATTACAAAGTAAACACATCTCTGAAACCACCCCCCAGATCAAGGAATAAAATGTTATTGTTATTGGCACCCCAGAAGCTCCCCTCATACTCCCTTCCAATTATCTCTCCCGTTCAGCCTTCCCAGAGGTAACCATTATGCTGATTTCAAAAACCATAGAGTGGTTTTGCCTGGTTTTGAACTTTATGTAAATGGAATCATATAGTGTGTGTTCTTTTGCTTAATATTATGTCTGAGACTAATCTGTGTTTTTCCGTGTAGGAGTAATTCATCCATTGTCATTGCTATTGATTCTAATGTGTGATGGACATGTCTTCAGTTTTGAGCTTTTATGAATACTACTGATATCAACATTCCTGTACACATCTTTTGGTGCACATGTGTAGACATTCCTGTGAAGTATATTTTTCTAGAAGTGAAAAAGCTGGCCACAGGTATACATATGTTCAACTTTAGCAATAATGCTGTAAAGTTTTCCAAATTTGTTTTTCCAGTTTACACTCCTTTCAGCAGTATATGGAGAATGCCAGTTACTCCATATTCAGTTATGTGGTTTGATTAAAATACCACTGTTTGAAAAATATTTTGCTTTTTTTTCCTCTCCAAAGAGAATATTTGATAATGAATAGTTATTTCTACTTAAATGAGACATACAGCAAGGGAATATGAAATAGAAAATATAAAGATTTTCAGTCCAAAAATGAGCGCCTGTTTTGTGCCTGTTGGATTACAGCAGATTATAACAAAACATGGTTTTATGTTCTCCAAGTTATAGTCAAATAAGAGACACTGTCTTGATCCTTAAAAATGTTTGTTTTTTAAAATAGAGTGAATAGTATACCATTTTTGGGGTGTGGTTTGGGAAGAATGAAAAAATACATATTTATAACTTAAAGAAATCTTCTTGAAGGAGATGGAAGAAAACTTCTAGTCAAAGTGAATTTGATAGCTATTAGGTGAAATGTACATGATACTTTGAAATAAGGCCCTGAGGAAGCAGAGGGGAAAATTATTGTAAAGATATATATTTTTCCTGAGATGAATAGAAATCTGTCAGAAATGACCAAAGTTCCCAGGGCTATTTACTCATAGGGATACGCATCATTATATAAATAGGAACCCAAGCTGTTGCTTTCTTAGTATGCTTTTGGTCAGGCTTGAAGGATGGCAATGAGATGCTATATGGTCTTGTTAAAGTAGTGGGAAATTGGGTTTTATATCTTTATTTTATATCAGTAGTAAGAACAAATTTTTAAATAATTTATAGTATTCCAAGAAAAATGGAATTGAGTTTCTCAGGGATTTGAATGTGAAATCATATTTTAGAGGATATCGTGGGAAAGATGTCAGCACAACTTCTGACTGGATTTGAAATGCTAAGTAAGTGGATTTGATGGAAATGAAATCACTACATAGAAACTTCTGCCTGTTCACTTACTTTAAATTGATCAGAAAAGCAAAGAAAGCCATGGGAAAGAAAATCCAAGATAGTCTACTGTCATAGACGCTGAGAGAAGTTCCAGAAGGCAGAAGGGTTAATTGAGCTGAGTTCAGAAAACATTTAAATAACTTTTATTACGTGCCAAGCAGGGTGGTAGTTGGCACCTGAGATGATTAAGTCAAAGGCCTTGTTCTTTTAAGCACTGAAAGCCTAAAAAGTATGTGATAGATGGGGATGCATAGACAATTGGAGGCTTCATATAGAAGATAGCAGTTGAGTTTAGCTTCTGTCACTTTGGTTAGTGATGGCAAGTACTTCCTAGTGGTCAAAGACAGGGATTGAGAGAACATTTAGATTTGTCTAGGAGGTTATTAGTCGTCTTTGAAAGGATAGTTGCCATAATTTTCTTTTTTAATTTTATTGCGGTCATAATAGTTTATAACATTGTGAAATTTCAGTTGTACATTATTAGTTGTCAGTCACCATATAAATGTGCCCCTTTACCCCTTGTGCCCACCCCCTAACCTGCTTCCCCTCTGGTAACCACTAATCTGTTCTCTTTGTCCATGTGTTTGTTTATCTTCCACATATGAGTGAAATCATGTGGTGTTTCTCTGTCTGGCTTATTTCGTTTAATCTAATACCCTCAAGGTCCATCCATGTTGTTGCAAATGGGATGATTTTGTCTGTTTTTTATGGCTGAGTAGTATTCCATTTTGTATATATATACCACATCTTCTTGATCCAATCATCAGTCCGTGGGCACTTGGGTTGCTTCCGCTTCTTGGCTATTGTGAATAATGTGATAGTTGCAGTAATTTTATGGGGGCAGAAACTAAAATACAAGAGGTTAACAGGCAAATGGGTAAATAGAGGCAGTGGATCACTTATTTTCAATATTTGTCACTGAATGGAAGGCTAGAAATAAGATGACTTTGTGTATTTTTGTTAAGGTAAAGGAGATCTGATGCCTAAAGTTAGGAGGGGAAAAGACAATTGCAAGGGGATGGTTAAAGATCCTGGGGAGAGATGGAGTGTGTGTGGGTGTAAGTCCCTTTGAAAGGCTAGATGGAATGGTATTAAGAGGTGAGGTTTGTCTTTGGAGAGTATTGATGCGTCCTCTTCTGAGAATAGCTAGAAGAAAAAAGGGATAGATGCAAAGACAGATACATGCTTCTGAAAAAAATGATTGGTGAATTTCAACTGGAAAACCTCAGAAGACTAGGACACAAAATTGTCCTTGGGTGAAAATGGGGAAGTTAGAATTGAAGGCTTGAGGAGAGAAAACATAAAGTAACTGCAGAGATAGCCTAGAAGCACAGGGAAATGAACTTAGACATTTCTAAACAAAAGCAAGGACCTCATTGAAGGTACAGGTTACTATTAACCTTGTATTAATAAGGTATCAGGCGCATAATAAATATTCTAAATATACAGAAAATGTTAATTGAATTGAACTGAGGCCTGGAGGTAAAATCACAGTGGTGAGGTTAATACAGCTTGGTGGATTTGAGTGAGTGAAAAAGATCACGAGGGTATTGAAGGGCATGAGAGGACAGCGTTGGAGATTTTTAGCAAAAGAACCTAAGGAGGTCTGGAGAAGCCTAACAGTCCTGAGAGGGTTTGATTTGACTGTAGGCTCTTGGGAAGTCAGAAAAGAGATGGCAGGTATGAGAGGGAAAGCTACATTTATTAAGTGCTTACTATATTTTAGGAACTTTGAATGTATTTCTAAACCCTTCAAGTTAGATGGTGATAATCAATGTGGGTCTCAGTTTTCAGTATATTTCAAACTTTGGAAATTCTGCATTTAAGTCAATTTCCTGTTTTTAATATTAATGTTACCGCACAAAATTGGGGTTCTCCTACCTGATGCTCATAAAAAGAAAAAAAACAGTTATTACGGCATCAGCTTTTGACAAAAGAAAACAGCTTTATTGCTAGATTGATCTGCAAGGAGACAGGAGGCATATGCTCTCAGATCTGTCTCCCTGATCCAGGGCTTGGGGCAAAATTTATGAGATGAAGGGCAGAGCGGTCTGAAGAGTAGAGATAGACGATTGGAGGTAAGGAGAAGTGAGGTAATGGATGATCTGCACAAGCTTGGTCAAGCTTCATGGCTCTTCATAGGACTCATGTTCACAAAATGGTGATGTTAGTATGATCTGAGGGTGGAGTTTTCAGCCTTTTGACATCAAAAGGGTCGCTTACCATTTGCACAGGCCCAGTTGATGGCTTGGTGGCCTGAACTGGACAAGGGTGGACTCTCATGTCCTGAAAAACAACTCTTAATTACTCTGTTGATAAGATGGGGTCAGTTGAACTGGTCCTAGAGGGCCCGTGGTTACATTAATTGAAATTTGTTTGGCTTTAGAATATATATTTATATTTAATTTGGTTGTATGATTGATGTTCAGGACTACTTCAGTTAAACAACTTGACCTACTCAGTATCAACTAGGAAACTTGTAATCTGTTTTCAGTATCAGGCCAAAATTAGTTATCCTCAATCAGTTTTTACCAAGAATAGAGATTTGATTGTGTTTTAAAGATTTCCCTATCAGTGAGATGCAAAGTAAAACTAAATTAAGTGTGAATGCCAACGAAGTAAGTGATTGAATTTAGTAAATGGCTATCTGCAGAGGGAGATGTTAATGTAAGCAGTAGATGAGTACTATTTAGATTAGTGGTTTTCAGTTCTTTTAAACCAAGGAATCCTTTGTTTTTTAAAAAAATCCTACTTGAAAGCTCAATCTGTAAAATAAATAAAAGCAGAATATTCAGGGTGAAATCTTTTATTGGGGAGAAAATGGGCGAAGAGGAAGTTTAAAGCTCTCTCTTCCTTTCAGTGGCTAAAGATTACCCAGCAATCCAAGGAGCACAGTTTGAAAACAGTGTTTATACAGTGCTTTATATGGGTTACTTTACAATAGTTCTGTGAGACCAGTACTGTTGCAATCCCCATTTTACAGATGAACAAACTGAGCTTCAAAATGATTAAGTGACTTGCCTAAGATTACATAGCTAATAAATGATAAAGCCAAGATTCCAACCTTATCAGTCTATTTTCAGAGCATGTACATTTAACTACTGTGCTATAGAGCCCCTCATAGAATGACTTATCAATGAAAGTAGGATTCTTTGACTGAGGGATAACTGGGAATTAAACTTTAAATTGGATCACTGAGGCATTCTTGTGTGTGTGTGTGTGGTAAAATATACATAACATAAAATTTACTATTTTAACCATTTTTAAGTGTACAGATCAGTGAGGTATCTTTTTTTTTTGCAGGGAAAGACTCGCCCTGAGCTAACATCTGTTGCCAATCTTCCTCTTTTTTTTTTTCCCTCCCCAAAGCCCCACTGCATTGTTGTATATCCTAGTTGTAAGTCCTTCTAGTTCTTCTGTGTGAGCCACCGCCACAGCATGGCGACTGACAGGTGGGTGGTGTGGTTCCATGACCAGGAAACAAACCCAGGCTGCCAAAGCAGTGAGAGCATGGAACTTTAACCACTAGGCCCTCAGGGCTGACTCAGTAGGGGTATTCTTAAAGTCAAAAAAATGATATATTATTGCTTAAAAGAATGCTTTTGCATTTACACTTTTGGAGTAACTGTTAAGGATCAAGAGGTTTTGTTTTGTTTTATGTTATAATATTACTGAATTCTTGAAAGCATTTGAGTATTTACTATGTGCCATTGTACTTATAGATGTTAGCAATACAAAGGTGAATAAGAACCAGTCTCTGCACTCATCTTGTTTAGTAGGGAAGACAGACAATTAGACCAAGAATGATAATACAGTGTATAAGGTGTGGAATACAAAAAATGAATGCTTACCAGTTTGTGGGGTGTGTGTGTATGTATGTACAAGGCTTCCCAGAGGTGGTGGAGCTTGAATTTAATCTCAAAGACATTACTTTATCAAATGGAGGAATGTGGGTGATGGGAAGCCATGTCATAAGCATAGAGAACTTCCTGTACATATTAATGGAGATGTGAGAAAGTTTGATGGATTCAAGCGACATTTCAACATGGTTGAAACATGGATTACCTGTTGGAGAATGGAAGCAAAGAAGGGTGAAGAGGCATTGATATCTTTAGCAAGGGAATAAAATGAACAAGTATATATGTTGGGAGGGCAAAGATAAGTTTAGGCGTACAATGATAGTGTTGATTAGTATAAATATTTTAAAAATGAGTTGGAAACTAATTACAATCAGATAAAACAGGCTTAGATCTTAGTAGTTTTTCAGCAAGTGAACATAGCATCTTGATCTATGTTCCTTGTTCTACAGGTCAATGAGAGGGAAATATATATTTATTGAGCATCTACTCTGTTTTATGACTTTGAGTATATTCTTCTGAACTCTGCCACAACCCTGCGATGTCAATGGTCAGAGGAGGAAACAGACTGAGAAGTTCCAAGAACTGCTCAAGGTTACATAGGTCAGAGATAGCAGTTAAAATTTGAACTCACTCCTGAGCTGCTTATTTGACAGATAGTTTTCTAATTGACTGGTAATCTAATCTACTTTATAATTAGATAGTTGAATATATACATAATACAGTTAGAGTAATCTGAAACGTATCAAGGATACTAAGAGCTGAGTTAAGGGTAGGATTTAATAGAATTGTATAAACAGATATAGAGATTGGAATACATGGCATTAAAGCCTCTTATCATGTGGACTTCTGCAATGATTTTGTATATTGTACATTAATAAAACAACCTAAGATTTTGTTAATTAGCTATTGGAAATAATTTGGAAGGATGTCCTTCTGGATAACTGTTACAAATTGGTTTATTTTTCTGTTAGGTTCGGATTTTTGCTAGTACTCATGTTGTTATGTGTTAAGGTCACATTAGCCTGAAAAATTAATAAATGAGGACAGTGATACTTCTATAAATAATATAATAACCTTCTTTAACATAATTTTTTTTTTGAGAATTTTAGGTATAGCATGTTATAGTTGATTTCTTCAAGAGGAAAAAAACATGATTTTTTTCTAATTAAAAAGTATTTTTAGGGCCGACCCTGTGGCTTAGCAATTAAGTGCGCACGCTCTGCTACTGGCGGCCCGGGTTTGGAACCCCGGGCACACACCGACACACCGCTTCTCCGGCCGTACTGAGGCCGTGTCCCACATACAGCAACTAGAAGGATGTGCAACTATGACGTACAACTATCTACTGGGGCTTTGGGGGGAAAAAAAAAAGTATTTTTAGAGGCCAGCCTGGTGGCATAGTGGTTTAATGTTGCATGCTCTGCTTCGGTGGACCGGGGTTCACTGGTTTGGATCCCAGGTGTGGACCTACACATTGCTCATCAAGCCATGCTGTGGTGGCGTCCCACATACAAAATAGAGGAAGATTGGCACAGATATTAGCTCAGCGACAATCTTCCTCGCTGAAAAAAACCCAAAAACTATTTGTAAAGTTAAATCTCAAATAAGTTTCTGTCTTATTATGTGGATCTCACTACTTTATATGTTCCTTGCATTTATTCCTTAATGAGGATTTTAAGCTTTGTTTTCATAATGGAGCTTTTATCTCTAATTTGGTTGGGGTAGTTATTTGTTTGTTTTTTAATTCCTTTCTTGAAAGTCTATAGAGTTTTTAAATGTTTGTGAATATGTGAGTAGAAAATAAACGAAATATACAATGTTGAGTTATAAGACACCTTCACAGGTATCCAATCCACACCTGTCATTGATGAGGAAACTGAGGGCCAGAGGGTTAAATATATTGTCACACATTTAGTTAGTACAAGAGATTAGAAATTTGGTCTCCTGATAAGGGGAAAACAAATAATACTAATAGGTTTTAGTCTATAATTTTGAGTAATGAAATTTCTCTTTTGGATCCTTTTTGCCTACTTTGAAAATGCCTGTTTTATAAGTAACTATTAAGTAAATTAAGCAGAGATACAATTGATGTCCGTATTAAGGAATTACTTTCAGAGTACTTTGATTAGGAGTTTTCTAAGCAGTTTAGGGCTGAAAATTGGGTCAACAGTTTAGAGTATGCTATCCAGACATCTTTTACTCTACTTCCCATAAAATAGCTAAGCATACTATCAAAGGGTGGATTCTATACTATATCATGTTTCTTGTTCAAAAAGAACTTGAAAAATACTGAAAAAAATTTTTTTAATGGGCCACAATAAATATGTAATGGAATATTATTCAGCCTTAAAAAGGGAAGGACATTCTGATATATGCAGCAACGTGAATGAACCTTGAGGATATTATGCTAAGTGAAATAAGCCAGTCACAAAAAACAAGTACTGTATAATTCTGCTTACGTGAGGTACTACTAAAGTAGTCAAATTCATAGAAACAGAGAGTAGAATGGTGGTGACCAGGGGCTAGGGGGAGGCGGAAATGGAGAATTGTTTGATGGTTACAGGGCTTCAAATTTGCACAACCTTGAGCATCCGTCACCACTGTCTATTCCTATATTTTTTCATCACCCCAAACAGAAACTCTGTACTCATTAAGAAATAACTCCCTACCTTCACCTCTTCCCAGCCCCTGATAACCTCTAATCTTTCTGTCTCTATGAATTTTCCTATTCTAGATATTTCATATAAGAGAAATCATAGAATATTTTTCCCTTTTGTGTCTGCTTATTATACTTAGCATAATGTTTTCAAGGTTTGTCCACGTTGTAGCATGTATCAGAACTTCATTCCCTTTTTATGGTTGGGTAATATTAGATTTTATGTATATACCAGATTTTATTTATTCATCTGTTGATGGACACTTGGATTATTTTCAACTTTTGGCTATTGTGAATAATGCTACTATGAAGATATGTGTATAAATATCTGTTTGAGTCCCTGCTTTTAATTTCTTGGGGTGTATAGTTTATACCAAGACATAGAATTGCTGGGTTATATGGTAATTCTATGTTTAACTTTTTGAGGTACCACCACGCTATTTTCCACCGTGGCTGTACCATTTTGCATTCCTACTAGCAAAGTATGAGGGTTCCAGTTTCTTCACATCCTCTCCAACACTTGTTATTTTTTATTTTTTTATAGCATCCCTAGTAGGTACGAAGTGATATCTCGTAATTTTGATTTACATTCCCCTAATGACTGATGTTGAGTATCTTTTAATGTGTTTATTGGCCATTCCTATATCTTCTTTGAAGAAATGTCTATTGAAGTCCTTTGTCCATTTTTAAATTGGGTTGTTTGTCTTTATAGTATTGAGTTGTAGGAGTTCTTTGTAAAGTCTGGATATTAAACCTTTATCAAATATTTATTTGCAAATATTTTCTCCCTTTCTGTGGGTGAGTCTTCCAACTTTGTTCTTTTTTGAGATTGTTTTGGCTATTCTGGGTCTCTTGAAATTCCATATGAATTTTAGGATAAGTTCCATTTCTGCAAAAGATGTCATTGGAATTTTGATAGGAATTGCATTGAATCTATAGATCACTTTGGGTAATGTTGTCATCTTAACAATATGAAGTCTTTCAATCCATATACACAGGAGATGTCTTTCCGTCTATTTAGATGTACTTCGATTCCTTTCAACAATGTTTTGTAGTCTTCAGTATCCACATCTTATATGTCCTTCATTAAATTTATTCTTTTTAATGTTATTGTGAATGGATCTGTTTTCTTAATTTCTTTTTTAGAATGTTGATTGCTATCTTATAGAAATACAACTAATTTCTCTACATAGATTTGTATCCTGCAATTTTGCTGAATTTGTTTATTAGCTCTAACAGTGTGTGTGTGTGTGTTATTTATAGTTTTCCATAAGATTATGTTATCTGTGAATAGAGATAGTTGTGCTTCTTCCTTTCCAAGTTGGATGCCTTTTTTTTTTTTCTTGATGCCTTCAAAGTTTATAACATTGTGAAGTTTTGGTTGTACATTTTTGTCAATCACCATATACATGTCTCCCTTCACCCTTGTGCCCACCCCCCACCCCCATTGCCCCTGGTAACCACAATACAGTTTTCTGTGTCCATGTGTTGGTTTATATTCCACATATGAGTGAGATCGTACGGTGTTTGTCTTTCTCTTTCTGGCTTATTTCACTTAACATAATACCCTCCAGGTCCATCCATGTTGTTGCAAATGGGATGATTTTGTCTTTTTATGGCTGAGTAGTATTCCATTGTATATATATACACCACTTCTTCTTGATCCAATCATCATTCAAGGGACACTTGGGTTGCTTCCACTTTTTGGCTATAGTGAATAATGCTGCGATGAACATAGGGGTGCATAAGCCTCTTTGGATTATTGATTTCAGGTAGTTGGATAGATTCCCAGTGGGATAGCGTATTTCTATTTTTAATTTTGGGGGGAATCTCCATACCGTTTTCCATAGAGGCTGCACCAGTTTGCATTCCCACCAGCTGTGTATGAGGGTTCCCGTTTCTCTACATCCTCTCCAACATTTGTTGTTTTTTGTCTTGGTGATTATAGCCTTTCTGACGGGCGTGAGGTGATATCTTAGTGTTGTTTTGATTTGCATTTCCCTGATGATTAGTTATGTTGAACATCTTTTCATATGCCTGTTGGCCATCTGTATATCTTCTTTGGAGAAGTGTCTGTTCCTTTCCTCTGCCCAGTTTTTGATCGGGTTGTTTGTTTTTTTGTTGTTCAGTTGTGTGAGTTCTTTATATATTATGGAGATTAACCCCTTGTCAGATATATGTTTTGCAAATATTTTCTCCCAGCTGGTGGGTTGTCTATTTGGATGCCTTTTATTTTACTTTTTTGCCTATTTTCTCAGGTTAGATCATCTAGTACTGTGTTGAACAGAAGCAGTGAAAGTGGACATCCTTGTCTTGTTCTTGATTTGGGGGCAAAAGCTTTTATTCTTTTACCATTAAGTATGATGGTAGTTGTAAGTTGTTCATATATGGCCTTTATTATGTTGTGGAAGTTTCCCCCATTCCTATTTTACTGAATGCGTCTATCAGGAAGGGTGTTAGACTTTGTCAAATGCTTTTCTGTATTAATTGAGGTGATGATGTGCTTTTTCCTTCATTCTATTAATATGATGTATTACGATGAGTGATTTTTGTATGTTGAATTACCATTACATGCCTAGGATAAATCCCACTTGGTCATGATGTATAATGTGTTGTATACGTATGTTTATATGTGTGTATAATATGCTGCTGGATTTGGTTTGCTACTGTTTTGTTGACAAGTTTTTCATCTGTATTTATAAGGGATTTTAGTCTTTAGTGGGTTTTGTTGTTTGTTTTTCTTGTAATGTCTTTGGCTTCAGTATCAGGGTAATGTTGGCCTCACAGAATGAATTAGAAAATGTTCCCACATTTTCAATTTTGTGGAAGAGTTTGGGAAGAATTGGTGTCAATTCTTTAAATATTTGGTAGAATTCACCGTTCAAGCTATCTGTCCCTAGGCTTTTCTTCTTGGGAGATTTTTGATTACAGATTCAGTCTCCTTACTTGTTATACGTCTATTTAGATTTTCTATTTCTTTTTGAGTGAGTTTTGGTAGTTTGACACATAATTTGTCCATTTCATCTAGATTGTCCAATTTGTTGGTGTACAATTGTTCATAGTATTCTTTTATAACCTGTTTATTTTTGTAAACTCTGCATTAATGTCCTCTCTTGTGTTTCTGTTTTTAGTAATTTGGATCTTCTTTTTTCTTAGCCAGTTTGGCTGAAGGTTTGTCAATTTTGTTGATCTTTTCGAAGAACTAATGTTAGATTTCATTGATTTTTCTCTGTTGCCTTTCTCTTCTCTATTTCATTTATCTTTAATTTTTATTATTTCTTTCCTTCTGCTATCTTTGGGTTTAGTTTGCTCTTCTTTTTTCCTTCAGGTGTACAGTTAGGTTATCAATTTGAGATCTTTCTTTTCTAATGTAGTTGTTTACAGATATAAATTTCCATTGGAGCATTGCTTTTGCTGCAATTTATAAGTTTCGCTGTGTTGTGTTTTCATTTTTATTTATCTGAAGGTATTTTCTAATTTTTCTTATTTTTTTTTTTTGACTCAGTTGTTTAAGATTGTGTTGTTTAATTTCCATATATTTGTGAGTTTTCCAGTTTCGCTTTTGTTATTTATTTCCAAATTTATTCCATTGGGGTCAGAAAGATACTATGTATATTTTCAGTCTTTTAAAATTTGTTAAAAATTGTTTTGTGGCCTACTGTATGGTCTGTCCTGGAGAATGTTTCATGTGCACTTGAGAAGAATATATATTGTGCTCCTGTTGGACAGAGTGTTCTATATATGTATTTTAGGTCTAATTGGTTTATAGTGTTCAGATCCTCTATTTTCTTATTAATTTTCTATGTGGTTGTTCTATCCATTATTATTATTGAACATGGGATATTGAAGTCTCCAACTATTCTTGTAGAACTGTCTATTTCTTTCTTCAATTTTGTGTATTTTGGCTGCATAACTTTTGTGGCTCTGTTATTAGGTGCATGTATGTTTATAATTATTACATATTCTTGATGAATTGAATGTTTTATCAATATATAAGGTTCTTCTTTGTCTTTTGTAACCTTTTTTGACTTAAAATCTATTTTGTTTGATAATAAGATAGCCACTCCAGCTCTCTTTTGGTTATTATTTGCATAGGATATCTTTTTCCATCCTTTCAACCTCTTTGTGGCTTTGTATTTAAAATGAGTCTCTTATAGACAGCATATAGATAGATCATGTTTTTTTTAATCCAACCTACCAATATGTTCTTTTTAATTTGAGAATTTAATTCATTTACATTCAAAGTAATTACTGATAAGGAAAAACTTATTTCTGTCATTTTCCTATTTGCTTTTTTATATCATACTTGTTCTTTGTTCTTCCACTCATTACTGCCTTTTTAAAATATTTAATTGGGCCGGCCCGATGGTGCAAGTGGTTAGGTGCGCACGCTCCGCTGCAGTGGCCCGAGGTTCGCTGGTTCAGATCCTGGGCGCGCACCGACGCACTGCTTGGCAGGCCATGCTGTGGCGGCATCCCATATAAAGTGGAGGAAGATGGGCATGGATGTTAGCCCAGGGCCAGTCTTCCTCACAAAAAAAATAAAATAAAATAATAAATAAGTAAAATATTTAGTTGATTTTTTTGTAGTATACCATTTTGATTTCCTTCTTTCCTTTTCTGTATATTTTTTAGTTATTTCCTACACAGTAATAACAACTTGTTTGTATGCGTATGAGAATGATCTAGTAGAACGAGAAAAATTGATGACTCGAGAGAGAAGCAAGAATGACTGTTGCAATGTCCTTGGGCAGATGGGAGTGGGCAAGGAAGGCAGAGGAAAGAGAGTATTAACTTTTTACTGCTTGTCTTGTTACAAGAGCCAAACATTTTCAACTTAAAAAAAAAAATCTAAATCAATGAGAGGAAATTTTAAAAAACGTGGTATCTTCTATGATTTCCAAATTTATTTGTGATGTGGTTAGTTTGGTCAGAAATACTTCGGCTGAGGGTAGGAGATCATTATTCTGGTATGTGAGTACCTGTATCCTCTCGGATAAGGTCTACAGAAGAGGAGAGAAAAGTAGAGCTAGAAACTGTAAAGACTTGGATGGGAGGAGTATGGTTGCTTGCTGACTTTAGTTCATATTGAATACAGAACTTAGCAGTCCCTATTACCTTTTAAAGGGTCAGCTCTAAATAATTGAGGAGCAATATTGAGTCCATAATAATTTAATATTTACTCCCTTTCAATTAATATTTATTACTCAAATGTCTCTGGACTGCCTATCTTTTTTAAAAAAAATAACAATTCTAGATATCCTGAATTTCGGATTCTGATTTTCACTAATATTCCACTAATATCTTCTGAGTTGTCATGTGACATTCTAAAGCAAACTCTTCCTCAATTCTAACGTCACTTACTGTTATTAATGATAATAAAAATGACATGTTGCATTTGAATGGAAAGCATTTTAATATTCATTACAGCAATCATTATATCAAGTGTGTAGGATAGGCAAAGGTTTTTTTGCTAATTCTTTGCTTTTTATTTTCTTCAGGTCTCTAATAATGAGGAACTTTGTGGATGAATGTACGCATCCCTTAGAGTTTATCATTTATGATAGAATCAGTAAGGATCATTTTAGTTTCACTTTTTTATCGAAATTTTAAATTTTGATTAATTAAAATGATCACAATAGCTTACTTGCAAAAGCGTTTTTTCTTGAGTCATTTAAAAAATGTTTACTCTAGAGTTCTTATTTATTTTAAAATTTTATAAGAGTATAGTTTCTATTTACCATTACTTGGTTATTTTAAAACTATCGTAGTTGCAAAGTTGCATTGGCCGGATAAAATGTTTTATTTGTGAAGTCCAACAGACTTCCATTGTAACTTGGCCAAATCTTTCAGAGTAGATTCACTTGCTATATTTTTTTCTCAGAAAAATCTACCTTGCAAATACTTACCAAGTAAAATTAGTTGGTAATTAGGTTGAAGAAAATCAATTTTTAGTTGACCACTACAATCTTTATCCTTGTTTAAGAGACATAACAGAAAATTAAAAGACTCAAAACAATTTTACCCATGTAATTTTTTCTTCATAAAATAGCTTATGGAGATATAATTCAGATACTGCATAATTCAAATGTATAAGTCAATGGCTTTTAGTATATTCACAGAGTTATGTATCTATCACCGCAAGTAACTTTAGAACATTTTCATTATCCCAAAATGAACCCTCACAACTATCCACACTCATCAGTCCCTGCCCCCTCACCCCTTGGCAACCACTAATCTACTTTCTGTCTCTATAGATTTGCCTATTCTTGACATTTTATGTAAATGGAATCATGTAATATGTAGTTCTTTGTGACTGGCTTTTTTCACTTAGCATAATGTTCTCAGAGTGCGTCTATGTTTTAGCATGTATCAGTACTTAATTTCTTTTTATTGCCAACTAATATTCCATTATATTGATATACCACATTTTGTTTACACATTCATCAGTTGGTGGACATTTAGATTGTTTCCTCTTTTTGGCAATTGTGAATGATGCTGCAGTGAACATTGGTTTTTAAGTATCTGTTTGAGTCCCTGTTTTAAATTCCGTTGGGTATATACCTAGGAGTGGAATTGCTGGATCGTGTGGTAATTCTATGTTTAACCATTTGAGGAACTACCAGATTGTTTTTCAAAGTGTACATTCCCAACAGCAGTGTATGAGAGTTCCAACTTCTCTACATTGTCGTAACACTTGTTATATTGTTTTGTTTTTTTCCCCCTTATCCTAGTGGGTCTGAAGTGGTATCTCATTATAGTTTTGATTTGCATTCTCTGATGACTGATAGTGAGTGTCTTTTCATGTTGCTTATTGGCCATTTGTATATCTTTGGAGAAATGTCAGAACCTTTGCCCACTTTTTAATTGAGTTATTTGTCTACTATTAAGTTTTAGGAATTTTTTATATATTCTAGATACAAGTCCTTTACCAGATACATGATTTGAGTAATTATTCTCCCAAAAGGGAACCCTCATACCCCACTGGTGGGAATGCAAACTGGTACAGCCACTATGGAAAAGAGTATGGAGATTTCTCAAAAAATTAAAAATAGAAATACCATATGCTCCAACTGTCCCACTACTGGGTATTTATCCAAAGAAATTGAAATCAACAATTCAAAGAGACTTACGTACCCCTATGTTCATTGCAGCATTATTCACAATAGCCAAGACATGGAAGTAACCCAAGTGCCCATCAACTGATGAATGGATTAAGAAGATGTGGGGTGTGTGTGTGTGTGTGTGTGTACAATTATATATATACGATGGAGTACTACTCAGCCATAAAAAAAGACAAAATCATCCCATTTGCAACAACATGGATGGACCTTGAGGGTATTATGTTAAGTGAAATAAGCCAGACAGAGAAAGACAAACACCATATGATTTCACTTATATGCGGAAGATAAACAAACACATGGATAAAGAGAACAGATTAGTGGTTACCAGAGGGGAAGGGGGTTGTGGGGTGGGCAAAAGGGGTAAAGGGACACATATATATGGTGATGGATAAAAATTAGACTATTGATGGTGAGCATGATGCAATCTATACAGAAACTGATAAATAATAACATAGACCTGAAATTATACAATGTTGTAAACCATTATGACCTCAATAAAATAATTTAAAAAAATTTTTGTCCCCTTCTCACCTCATTTATCTCATTCTCCCATTTTTCCCGTGGTTATCTTTTCACTTTCTTGATGGTGTCCTTTGAAGCACAAAAATTTTTAATTTTGATGATGTGGCCCATTTTTTCTATCAAAACTTTTTCTTTTTTTTTTTTTTTTGTGGGGGAGATCAGCCCTGAGCTAACATCCACGCCAATCCTCCTCTTTTTGCTGAGGAAGACTGGCCCTGGGCTAACATCCGTGCCCATCTCCCTCCACTTTATATGGCATGCCACCACAGCATGGCTTTGACAAGCAGTGTTTCGGTGGGTGCGCAGGATCCGAACCTGTGAACCCCGGGCCTCCAAAGCGGAACCCGCGCACTTAGCTGCTTGCGCCACAAGGCCAGCCCCCGAAACTTTTTCATTTTTTGCTTAAGTGAAAACTTTAGTAACGATCTAACTAGTATAACAAGAGTATTTTCTGGCGCATATTATATAATACAGTGTAATCCTGTAGTTATAAGATAGTATATTATTTCTAATAGCTTTTACTATATTTGCTCTCTTAAAGCGATGTTGAGGGTACATATTTAGATTGTGGTTAGCTGTTATTTTCAGTTTCTTTTCTGTCTGATTTTTGCCATGTGAACAATTTTCCGTTCTGTAATTGAAGTAACAGCTTTAGTACCTAGGTTTTTATCAACTTGAACTTAACCTTCCTGGTACTGCATTTCATCTTATTACTTTTTATAGGATGATTTTACCCCCCCCCCCATTTATTGGGAGTATTTTGAAGTATCTTTAAAGTCCTAATTTTTCTTTGCAATTTCATATAATTTAATATCTTCTTCAGATTTGAGGAACACACTGTGGAAATCTTAGATCAATTAAAGGTATAGTATAGATTGATCTATATACCTATAAACCTTACTGAAACCCAGTAATAAGTAACTTTGGGGTACTGCATTAAAACCAAGTATTTTCAAATGCCAGGGTTCATAAAATATCAAGATCAGAAGGGACTTTAAGTGTTATCTGGTCAGTCACTGATATCCTGCTGGACTCCTCTTTACAATATCTCTATTGAGGTCTTGGTTAGCCTGTTTTAAATTTGAACATATAACTTTAGTAATAAACCCATTATCTTTTTCTTTGGATAGCTCTGACTATTTCAAATTTCTTTTTTATATTGAGCCAAAGTAATTTTCCCTACAGTTTTCTGGTCCCTGTCAGTCTGGATCTCCCATTTGGGGTCCTACAGATAGCATGAGTAATGGCATGGAAAATGAACAAAAGGACATGTTAGAAAAATAACAAGTGTATTAGTGTGATTAGATTGTAAAGGATGTGGAGAGATGGTGAGCTAGTGACTGGAGATGAGAAAAATTTGAAGGGTCTATATTCCAAGTTGGATATTTATATGGTCGGGATTAGAAAACTGTCAAAAGACTTCCACTGGCAAGTGACATGATCAAATCTGTGTTTTACAGAACTTACTCTGGTCACAGTGTGCATAATAGATTAAAGTTGGGAAATACTTTAGGCAGAAAGGTCAGTTTTACAATGCTATTAGCCAAATAAAGCATGTAGGAGAAAGATACATTTTAGAAGAAAGATAATTAGTTTGGTTTTGGATCTGTTGAGTTTATACCTATGGAAAAGTTCAGGAGGCGGGTGGGAAGTTGGTACTGGACATAAAGATTTAACAGTTGTCAGTATATAGATGACAGAGGATGAGCTTACCTAGAGAAAATATCTTAGAGTGAGAAGAGATGACAACGGAGGAGAGAAACTTTGAGAAGCATGGTTTCAAATAACTTCACCATTCTGCTTGCTGTCCTCTGAATATGTCCCCTTTTGTCTATATTCTTTAAATGAGACACTCGAGATTGAATATAATACTTGCATTTGGTGCAACCAGCATAAACGAATATGACGTTTTGTTTAGCTGGCATCCTATTGATGGGCATCTGGGCTATACTCAGTCTTTTGCTGGAGCAAATAATGCTGCAATTAATAAATACCCTTGCATCTGCCATTTCACTCATATATGAACATATTTGTAGAATAAATTGTTAGAAGGGAATTTGCTTGGGCCGGCCCCATGGCTTAGCGGTTGAGTGCGCGCACTCCGCTGCTGGTGGCCCGGGTTCGGATCCCAGGCGCGCACCGACGCACCGCTTCTCCCGCCATGCTGAGGCCGCGTCCCACATACAGCAACTAGAAGGATGTGCAATTATGACATACAACTACCTACTGGGGCTTTAGGGAAAAAAAAGGAGGAGGATTGGCAATAGATGTTAGCTCAGAGCAGGTCTTCCTCAGCAAAACGAGGAGGATTAGCATGGATGTTAGCTCAGGGCTGATCTTCCTCACAAAAAAAAAAAAACACAACAAAAAAAAAAGGGAATTTGCTCAAAGGTTGTGTGCACTTGGAATATTTATGGATATTGGCAAATTTCTCTCCTTAGAGGTTTTATCATTTTAGACTTCCACCAGTGGTATATGAGAGTGTTATTTCCACAGCTTCACCAAAATGTGTTATCAAACTTTGGAATCTCTCTCAGTCTAATAGGTGAAAAATGGTACATAAGTGTGGTTCTAATTTGCATTCTCTTGTTTTGAATGAGAATATGAACTGACTGTATCTTTTGCCCATTTTTCTATTAGGTTATTAGTTATTTTTCTTATTGCTTTATAGGAAATCTTGATGTATTAGGAAATGAGCACTTCATCAGTGAGTGAGTAGCAGATGATATTTCTCAGTTTGCTATTTTTCTTTTGTATATGAATCTTTCCATAAAGTTATTTAATTTATGTAATCTAATTAATGGATCTTTCATGACGTCTGAATTTTGTTCCATGAATAGAAACCAAGGTACCCCCATCCAGGTTTTCTTCCAGTACTTTCATGACTTTTCATTTCTGACGTTTATATCTTTTATTTGTTTGCAGTTTGTCTTGGTTTGAGAACAAGATACGGATCTAACTCTCTTTTTTCCATATGATCAACCAATTGTCCTCTTTATTTTATAGTTCATTTTCCCCCAATTTGAGATACTAAATTACTTTCTCTTGTCTCTGTCTGGCTTCTCATGTGCTAAGAGCACACTGTTTTGATAAGTGAGATTTTGTAATGCTTTAATATTTGGTAGGGTTAGTTCTTCCTGGTTGCTCCTCTCTTGCAGATCTTTTCCTGGTTTTTCTTTTTGTCTATTTAGACCATGTCTGCCTCTGAAAAAAACTACTGGAATTTTTATTGAGACCACATTAATTTCAGAAATTAGTATATGTAGAGTTCATATATTTATAGTATTGAGTTTTCTGTCCAAGAGCATTGTATATAAAGAATTTGAATTAGTTTTCAACATTTAAAAACAGGGAAATTTCCCAAAGAAGTCTGAATGGATTTCCAGCTCTTTTTTAAAAATCAGAAGCACCAATCACCTGAAGCTAACTGGTGGCTGCCCCTTTGTACTTTTTAGCTAGCCACAGTTCTCTCCTGGCCAGCTTCGCTCACTTATGCCACCTGCCTGGCCTCTGTGCAATCTACAACCTGAATGCACTTGGAGAGTTGGCTGTCTGCACTGAATACAGGACCCCATAGTTACAAATTATTAGATTTAATCTGTGGCTCCATTCCCTTGAGATTCTTTTCTATCTTGGTTCTGTTAACTACTGTGATTAATTCTGCCTTCCAACTTAAAATCACCTTGTTAAGCAAACTTTCTATACCTTCATTTAAGTCTGATGATAAATACTGAACCAGCCAAACTGAGACTAGAGAAATTCAGCAGTACACTACTGGAAAATTATTTAGTACTATTTGAGTGTGGCTATGCAGGTAGTTACTAGTATATGGTCACATAATTTTACTAGCATTGAACTAGTAAACCTTGTCAAATTCTCAACGATCTACCAGTCTTGCACTTAGAAGCCCTGTGGGAATCCTATGGAAATGAGTAATTTGGGGCCAGTAGTTGACAGTTTATCCCTTTAAACATTAAACCTTTTATTTTAGCCATTTTAGATAGATTTTTTTTTTTTTGCATTTCATTAAACTAGAAATATTTTGCCAATAGCATTGAAAAGAGAAGCTTTAAGGGAGGCAGAAGTCTTCAAGAAATTGAAGGTTTATCGTAATTAGGTTTATTTTAAACAATCTCAAAGTAGATGCCTAGTAAGGCAGGAGGAATATTGACTTGAGTGAGGTAAAGAAGAACTTTTTGACGGTATTCAGTTATAGTTTGAATGCCTTAAGAAGCATTGTTTCTAGAAGTCCACAGACCAATTTTTTTTAACAAAGAAATAGTGAACTCATTTGCCAGCTTTTTATTTTGCCAAGCAAGGGTATTCTTTAAAATGACTAATGTCCCCTGTCATTATCACTTTATTTGAAAAAATGTTTCTGAGTACAGTGTGTTTTGGTCTCTGTTATTGGAAGAGTTTGCTATTTGCTATCTAAAAGTAACTTCAAATGTTAATAGCCACCAGTGATAATAATTTCACCTACTGTAAAAATGTTAGTCAAGTGATAAGCCAGAGAAGAAATTCTAATCAGTGAAATAGCTCCCTATTGCCTCTAGGATAAAGTCCAGATTTCTTAACATGGCTAATAAAAGCCCTGAATATCTGACCTCTGCTTACCTCTCTACATCTCTGTTTGGCTAGTAGTGTATTCTGGCCATACTGTGCTATTGAGTGGTTCCCGAGATGCTGTGTCCTGCCTCACCTCTGAGCATTTCTTTAGTGTTCCCTCTGGCTCTTGCCCGTTTTAGGTACAGTGCAAGAGAGTGAGGGGATTGTAAAAGACGTTTCCTACTGTAATAGGGGTTATGGCTTACCAGTAGAGACAGTATTTTAACTTTATTTAGCACTTTATAATTCACCTTTGAGGTAGACAAGACTGTAGTTAAAAGTTTGTGTTGTTATTTTCTTTTTTAGTTTTTCATAGATGAAAACAAAAAGTGTGTGATCTTCTCGAGGTCATACAGCTAGACGGTGCTAGAGCCAGGATTCAGGTCTAGTTTTTTTTTAATTTAAGTATCATGTTCTTTCAGATTCCTATGCAGTCATTCATTGATTTAGCAAAAATTTTTTATGAGCCTGCTATGTTAGGCGACATGCTAAGGATACAGAGGTGTTTCTTTTTTCCAAGAGTGTTCAGTGTAGTGGAGAGACAAGGTAATATATTATTACAATGCAATGCTATTTGTGGTATGCACAGGTTACTAGACAGAAAGTTGCGTCAGGAGAGGCTTTCTGTAGGAGGTGGATCCTAAGCCAAGTTTTCTCCAAGTATAAATTTGAAATAGCTATGAGTAACTTGTAAACAAAGTAAAAATTAATGTAGCACAAGTTTTATACCGTATAGAAATGCTGAAGAGATGGCTAATAGAGAACTGAATAATTTGGTAGGGATAATTGTTATCGTATTAAATGGGGCAAAACTATTAATGTTTAGAACTTATTGAGAAGACTACAGTAGTCCCCCCTTATCTGCGGTTTCACTGTCTGCTGTTTCAGTTACCCGCGGTCAACCTCAATCCACCTCCATCTGAAAATATTAAATGGAAAATTCCATATAAACAATTTATAAGTTTTAAATTGTGCACCGTTCTGAGTAGTGTGATGAGATCTCATGCTGCCAGCTCTATCCCACCCAGGACGTGAATCATCCATTTGTCCAGCACGTCCACTCTGTGTACACCACCTGCTCATTAGTCACTTAGTAGCCATCTCAGTTATCAGATCATCTGTCGAGGTATTGCAGTGCTTGTGTTCAAGTAACCCTTATTTTACTTAATATGGCCCCAAAGTGCAAGAGTAGTGATGCTGGCAGTTGGGATATGCCAAAGAGGAACCGTAAAGTGCTTCGTTTAAGTGAAAAGGCGAAAGTTCTTGACTTTATAAGAAAAGAAAAAAAATCGTATGCTGAGATTTCTAAGATCTATGGTAACTTTTATTACAGTGTATTGGTTCTTGTTTTGTTTTTTTTTTTAATTTTTTTTTTCTCTTTGCTGAGGAAGATTGGCCCTGAACTAACATCTGTGCCAACCTTCCTCTGTTTTTGGTATGTGGGACGCCGCCACCGCATGGCTTGATGAGCAGTGTGTAGGTCTGCACCTGGGATCCAAACCCTCGAACTTGGGCTGCCAAAGCGGAGCATGCTAACTTAACCACTATGCCACTAGGCCAGCCCCAGAGTGTATTTGTTATAACTGTTCAATCTATTTTTTTCTTAGTTATTGTTGTTAGTCTCTTACTGTGTCCAATTTATAAACTAAACTTTATCATAGGTATATATGTTAGGAAAAAGCATAGTATTTATAGGGTTCGGTACAATCCTCAGTTTCAGGCAGCCTCTGGGGATCTTGGAACGTATCCCCCACAGATAAGAGAGCACTATGGTAATTCATTTAGTAGAAAAATATTGAGGGACCTATTTGGAGAATATAGAAATGTCTTGGAGAAAAAGCAACTGTTAGACATTGAGGAAAGTCAATTTACCACTGGACTAAGTTTATAAATATGTAAAACCTGTTATAGAACACATATTCATTCATCTTATTTTTACTCTTAAGGCCCAGTTCAAATGTTAGCTCATCACTGCCTTTCCTGATTTTTTCCAGACATAATTAATTGCTCTCTAATCTGTGCCACCATAATATAGTGCTTTGTATACATTTCTGCCAAGACGTATATCACACTATAGGTTTATGTGTTTTCTTCCCCTCTAGATTATAAAATTTTGAAGGTAGGGATTCTGTACTATTGATATTGGAATCCATTTTATTTGATCATCATGTGATTGGCATCAGATAAATATAGAAATGAAGATAGATAAGTAATTTGATTTTGATTCTAAATATTTGTCTCAATCTTAGAAGAATTCTGTCCCCCTTTTAATATACTTGATTGATAAGGTCCTCCACAACAGTGCTCCGATTATATTTCTGCCTTTACTTTCCAGTTTTCTCCCTTTGTATACCCTCTGCAGTGGTCATAATGTTCCCTGTTTATTCTTCCTTCCTTGCTGCCATTTCTTTATTTCTAAATCCTTTGCCTGGCCTCCCCTTCCAATTCATTTATAAGACCCCCTCAAAAGCTAATTGTTTCAAGAAGCTTTTCCTGAATAACTTGCCAAGTATGCTCTCTTCTCTTTATAAATCACCTTACAGATGAATTTGTGCCTCTTTTAAGCCATGTTTACCGTATTTTATTCAATATGATGTGCTTTTCTTATGCCATTACCCCCTTCCTCCCCTGTTTGGATTCTAACTTCTGAGAGCAGAGACTTTTGTGGTTTCTGCAAAGTTGCTTTGGATGTAAGGGACAGTCCGTAAATATTTGCGTAATTAAATAGTAAGTTGCAATTAGACTGATGTGATGTTTTTATAAAGTTAGAAAATGGCATAGACATTTACTAGAATGAATTAAGACAATAGCTATTAAAGAGGAACTTAAATAAGCATTGTGTCCATTGTAGAATGTTCCCTAGTCTAGAGTCTGAAGCCTGAATATAAGATATGTTCCGAGAGGTGATTTAACCTACCTTATTTTTGGCTAATGCTTTGTTCAGTTCAGACCATGTAGCCCTCCATTTGCTCAGTCTCAAACAATTATAAAATCTGGAAAAATTTCTTCTTTTTTTCTGTATTTTACTTTTTCTAAAATCATATATTTATTAAAGCACTTAGATACCATTGTGATTGATAAGTCACTTTCTAGGTAAAATTAATACAGATTTTGGTAGTTTTTACTTCTCAGAATTTTTCAAAAGTATTTCTGTATTTAAATAGTGAGCAGACATTTTGTTTAGGAAATTTATATTTCCTAATATGGACCTCCTAAAATAGAAGTTCAGGAAAACTTTCTTAGGCCTTTGCTAATTTTTGAATAAACCAATATGTAGAGGAGCAAGAATTTCTATTTGTGGTTCTCTGTGCAAGACAGTGGGGGCAGAACTGTAAATTACCTTTGTTAAAAGTGTTTGGAATGATACAAGCCTGGAACAGAATTGGCCAACCATTTCATTTTAGCAAGTAACCTCTTAGATGCTTTCCACACACAAATACTGTGTGGGTGTGTATATATATTCATATATATAAATATAGTCATTTTTTCTCTTGAGACTATCATAAGACTAATTTATTGCTTAGCTCAGGTTACTGTTTGTTTTTGCCTCAGCTTGATTTTCAGTACACATTTATTTGCACAGTATAGTAAATATAATAAGCAATGTATATATTCTAAATGATTTCCTGGGGGCACTTAGGGGCAGAATAATGAATATAACTTAATAGGAAGGTGCTTGCTTTTGCTACATGAATGTCTAAATCAGTTAGCTGTCAGGAACACTGATCTTACATGGCAGATGAGCAAGAGGACCATGGTAGCAATATGTGGGGACATCCCCAACATACCACGTGGTCTCTGTTTTCTGTCAACTGACCAGATGGCTAACCTTTATCTCATTTTGAGCCACTTTATCATGACCTCATCCAGTTGCTCATCCTGATTCAATTCCACATATACCCTGTGAAATAATAGATTTGTCTGCTCAAGAGGTCTAGAGCAAAAGACCATAATACACTTACTAATCTGAGAGGATCTGATGTCAGCTATCTTAACAAGAAATAACTTTGAAGTGTAATACATATATACTTTATACATGCTAGAGCTGCTGGGGTGTAATGGCCATTTCATAGTCTGGGAGAGAGTCTGACATACCATTCTCAAGTTTACTTTACATTCTGTTATCATAATATATGAATTTCAAAATGAAGTAATATGCATTATTACTTTTAAATGCGTATATTTATGTCCCCTGCAGGAGCCTTTTTTTCCTTGTAGGGAATATTGATGAGCTGTTTGCAATGGATTATTCTACCAAAAAATACTGTACAATTTTGTTTTGTGTTTTAAATCATATATAAACTTTGTAGAACTTGAATGAATACTCGTTATTAAACTTTGTTTTTGTTTGTATTTTCCTAGGATTCTGACACTTCATGACATCTCATTATCTACAGCAATAATGAACATTGACCTGTTTTGGATTAGTTGATGATCTTTGGAAATGATCCAGTAATATCTACTACAGAGAAGCTAAATATACTCCATTTGGAGTGAACAGCCCAGATTGTTACTGAATTTTTCAAGATGACGGATCCAATGATGGACTTTTTTGATGATACCAGTCTTTTTGGTGAGACCTTAGAAGGTTTGTCAGATGATACATTTGTACAACCAGGACCGGTTTCACTAGTTGATGAATTGAACTTGGGTGCAGAATTTGAACCTTTGCACATAGACTCGCTGAACCATGTTCAAGGTACTCCAACACATCAGAAGATGAGTGATTATGAACACTTAAATCAGTTTGATTCAATGAAATTTCACCAAGTTAATCAGTCTTTTGGTAGCCCAGCTGAACATGTGTTATCTCCACACTCTCAGTTTAATTGTTCTCCAATCCACCCCCAAAACCAACCCAATGGTTTGTTTCCAGATGTAGCGGATGGCAGTCCAATGTGGGGCCATCAGACAGCTACTAGCATTTCAAATCGAAATGGATCTCCTTTTCACCAACAAGGACATTCTCACTCTATGCATCAAAATAAAAGCTTTGTGGCACACCATGACTTTGCCTTATTTCAGGCCAATGAACAACAAACACAGTGTACTTCACTACGCTCACAACAAAACAGAAATAATCTTAACCCAGGGCAAAATTCTCTTAGCCACTCTAAAAATTTTATGGATGTTAATGTTTCTGGTCCACACAGAGTCAGTGTTAACCGCCCACCACAAATTACTAGTGCATCTACTTCACAACAGTCTCTTTCGATGCAGCAATTTTCTCAAACGTCAAATCCTTCGGTGCACTTCCTCAAGTGTAGCAACCATCAAGAAGGAAATTTTAATGGACCTTCCCCAAATATGACTTCTTGTTCTGTCAGTAATTCACAGCAGTTTTCTTCACATTATTCCTTTTCCAGTAATCATGTATCACCCAGCAGTCTTCTTCAGTCCTCTGCAATTCTTGCACCTAATCATACAAATCAGACTTTAACTGATTTTACTGGAAGTAATTCCTTTTCACCTCATAGGGGAATCAAGCAAGAATCCACTCAGCATATGCTAAATCCCAATACATCGTTGAATTCAAATAATTTCCAAATGTTGCATTCATCACATCCTCAGGGTAATTATAACAATTCAAAATTATCTCCTGTGCACATGAACTTCCCAGATCCTGTTGACTCAGGAACTCAAATAGGCCATTTCAATGATCATGTGGAAACGAATGGCTTTTCATCTTTAGAAGAGAATTTACTTCATCAAGTGGAGTCTCAAACTGAGCCATTCACAGGACTTGACCCAGAAGACCTCCTTCAGGAGGGTCTCCTTCCCCAATTTGATGAGTCAACGTTTGGGCAAGATAATTCAAGTCATGTTTTAGATCATGACCTTGATCGGCAATTTACTTCACATCTTGTAACACGGCCCTCTGATATGGCTCAAACTCAGTTGCACAGTCAGGCTCGGAGCTGGCATTCATCACTTTCCAACCATCAGCATTTACATGACAGAAATCGTCTATGTTTACAGCGACAGGTACGTAGCTCTTTTATTTTGGTGATTTGGGGTAGGGTGGGCTTTTACTCATTGAGTTAATTTTATGAGACATATTAAAGATTTCTCAAACTCAGTAATTAGGTGAATATGCATATTTTGACATAGGTTTACGTGGCTTTAACAGTCTTATATTTGAAAGTGATTCGTTGATGTGCTCAAAGCAAAACTAACTTCTATATTTAGAAATTGTAAGGTTTTAAGACCTCTTTTGTAACTTTAAATTATAATTGCCTTTAACAGAAAGATATATTATCAAAAACAAAAACTTAATAACCATAATTAAAAGGAAACAATACATTGGGAACATTTTATTGCAAATATGGTACACATAGGGTTCATATTCCTATAAAAAGCTCATATAAATTAATAAGCAAACTTTTAAGATCTTAGTTGATAACTAGATAAAGCATACAAGCTGAAATTCACAAAAAAGAAATTGAATTACTAAACAAAACATTCAGAATAATATGCAACTTTAATAATAGTTCAATTTGGAGCTTGGTTTCATTTTTGCCTGTTAGAAAAAAATTTTTTAAGTGTTAATGCTTAGTGCTGGCAAATTTATGGTGAAATTGGAACTTACATGCATAGCTTTGTTAACTGATACAAATATTTTGGAAAGCAATTTGGTCGTTTATGAGTATAAAAATACTTTATTACAGGGGCTGGCCCCGTGGCTTAGCGGTTAAGTGCGCGTGCTCCGCTACTGGCGGCCCAGGTTGGGATCCCAGGCACGCACCGACTCACCGCTTGTCCAGCCATGCTGAGGCGGCGTCCCACATAAGCAACTAGAAGGATGTGCAACTATGACATACAACTATCTACTGGGGCTTTGGGGAGGGGGAAAAAAAAGGGGGAAAGAAAGGAGGAGGATTGGTAATAGATGTTAGCTTAGAGCCTGTCTTCCTCAGCAAAAAGAGGAGGATTGGCATGGATGTTAGCTCAGGGCTGATCTTCCTCACAAAAAAAAAAAAAAAAACTTTATTACAATAATACAAACATAGCAAAAATAATACACCCAACAATATTTATCTTACTATATCTATAAGGGACAACTGGAAACATCATAGTTTATTATCATATTGATATTAGATGGACTATTATAGGCATTAAAAAGACTTTGAAGACTAACACTGAGAATATGACAATGATGGGGAAAAAGCATAATTCAAAATTAGGATCGTAATAAAGTGGTTCAGAGTTCAGGGTCTGGTACCAGACTACCGGATTAGAATCTTGGCTCCTGTTACTTATTAGTTGCATGACTTGTAGCTAGTTATATAATTTTTATGTATCTCCTTTGCCTCATCTTTAAATGTGGAATAATAGGATCTACCTAATAGGGCTTTGGTAAGGATTAAAAAAGTTATAACGTATAAAAGTGCTGAGAACTGTGCCTAGCATATAGTAAGAACTTAATAAGTGTTTTTATAATTATACTTTTTTCATAGCAGTGTGAAACTATGCATATGAAAAAATACTGGGAGGAAATAGATTGTTTTAGGGCAGTACAATTTCCTTTGTTTTCTATAGTTTTTGTCATGTGAATGTGTTACTTTTATAATAAAAATGTACTTACTGTAATAGTTTATCATTTTCCTGAAGTCTTGTTAAATTAAGGATTCATAAAATACTTTAATACTTTGGTTACCTCTGAGATTAGGTGGACAATGAAATATACCACAGTTCTTGAAATTAAATATTTAGGGACTTTTTTCATTTCAAAGCCTTCAAGTGTTTGCAAAAGATAAAATCTTTGTCTTTTCCATTGGGTTGATTTTACTTCTGTTTCAAATGATATTTTCTGTACATTTTTTGAAATGTCTAGATAGATTTTAAGATATTTAAAAGGCACTTGTAAACCCTCCCACTCTCCTTTTCATGGCATGAGTAGAATAATATGATTTTGCTCCCTCTACTGGAAGAGGATCAGGCATCTCAGTTAGAAGGACCCTGGGAAAAGCCTTTACTGATTGAAGGTGGGGTCACTTCCACTATCAACTTTATCTGTAGATTTCTGACTAGTTTGACTAATCATTTTGTCCAGCATATACTAATTGAAGTTATGAAGCCTGAAATTTATTAACTCTACTTCTTAATTTTATTTTTCTAAGGCCTCGTCACCATTTTTTTTTTTAATTCATGTTTTTCTAAACGTGTTATACTGGCTTTAAAAAGAAGTAAAGACTCCCTTTTATAGATTTGGAATGAATGGAGGGTAATTATAAATAACTAAAGTAGTCCCTAATGCCTGCATATTGATAGTACTATCTGAGAGAAATTCTTTTCAGATCTATCATAAGCAACCTTTCATACATCATCTTATTCTACACTGATAAATTCCTAAGGCTTTATTTAAATCTACTTACTTTTTTGTTTGAGGGTTTTTGTTTTGCTAATTTCTTGTTCTTTTTGTTACGTGTTAAAAACTGATAAAGGGCAGTGGATTTGGAATACTTTTTTGACTTACTGAAAGTGTTCTCAAGTTTCCTATTATTTCTTAGTGTTAAGAGTGATATTTGGGAGTTGCTGATTATGGGAGTAAAGAGGAGAGATGGATTGGTAGAGAAGCTAGGGGATTATTATTATGATTATGATTATTATGGATTACATATAGAATTTATATGTACTGAATTACAGGTTACATATGCTAAATAATGTGAAATTCAAATGATTTAACATGATGTAATTTATGACATATTTTAGCAGAGCATATGTTTTTTGCTTGTGTAATTTTTGGCATGTTCTGGACAGTTATGGTTACTATGTACCCAAAATGTTATATTAATAAGGAGTTTTTATATTATTACAATGTTTTCCCAGGTTCTATGGAAAGAAATTTTTTTCTTAGTTTTTTTTTTTAACTCTCTGTTAATTGCAGTAATTTCATTTCAGACTAAATTAGCATTCTTAAATATATACACAAGTTAAGAGATTAAAAATAAAAAAGTGGCATAATTTTTGGTTTATCAAAATCAAAAAATGAAATACGATTTGTTATAGTCAAAACAAGAAATTCTTTAACCTACTGTTTGAAAATTCTTGAATGGCACTCTTTAGAATTCTGTAGGGCCGGCCCTGTGGCTTAGCGGTTAAGTGCACACGCTCTGCTACTGGCGGCCGGGGTTCAGAACCCCGGGTGTGCACCGACGCACCGCTTCTCCGACCATGCTGAGGCCGCATCCCACATACAGCAACTAGAAGGATGTGCAACTATGACATACAACTATCTAGTGGGGCTTTGGGGAGAAAAAGGAGGAGGATTGGCAATAGATGTTAGCTCAGAGCCGGTCTTCCTCAGCAAAAAGAGGAGGATTAGCATGGATGTTAGCTCAGGGCTGATCTTCCTCACAAAAAAAAAAAGAATTCTGTAAAGCTTCAGTGAGAATGTTGGATTTGTAAAGAATATTGCTAAGCCTTGCTTTTTCTTATTCCCCAAATGAGGTAGGGTGGTTGTAGATATAATTTCAAATGTCTTAGAGTACCCTGAAGTCTGTGTCAATCATTAAAAACAGTGAATATTGCTGAAAACATTTCTTATATAATTGACTCTAGAATTTTACCACTTAAAAAAGAGAAAAGAAAAAAGGTGACAAGCTACAGCAAGTGTTTCTAAATGTAAGTACTCACGAAACATAATAGAGCAAATAGTAGCTTATTTTCATCTCTAATTCTTACAGCAAAGGAATTTTGAGAGAATATTACTATAAACTTTTCATTGCTCTCTTACGACAAATACTTTCTGCTGTTTTGTAACACAGAATCTTGATTTTGTCTTATTTGTGAAGTGGAAATAGCATGTGGAGCACTGTGTGATCTTTCAGTGTTTGTAAATTAAATTTAATGTAACAGTTCTATAGCAGTGAAAAATATTATGTGGGATAGCTGAAATAGCAATCAAAACAGGAAATAGAATTTTAGGAGATACATAATTATACATAATTCCTTGTTGGCTTTTGTATTCTGATAAATTTATTACTTTATTTACTACCTTGAATTTTCATTTCATTTTTTTCCTGAAGGTAGAGAAACTTACATTATTTATAAGCTTTAAAAAAATCTTAGAGAAAGACAGGTTTGAACAGCCTATATAAGAGGCACATTTTAAAATACTGGATTTTTTTATGATAAAAAATTTAATACATGGTTATTAAAAAAAATTGGACCATATAGGAAACAAAAAGATGAAAAATAAGTTACTTGTAATATCACTACCAAAAGATATCACCGTTGATATTTTCTTATTTAAGTTTCCAGTGAGATCTATTGTCTCTCTCCCCTGTTGTCCACCTACATACATATTTTTAAGAAGCGAAGTTGGGATCATATAGTTTATGCTGTTTGGCAAATTGCTTTTTTAACCTTCCAGTTAATATATTGCAGACATTTTTCATGTCATTAAATATTTTTCTAAAAATGATTTTGAATGGCTGAATAGTTTACCATTATAATGTTTCTAAAGTACCATATAAAAGTAAGGCTATTATTGAGATCGGGAAAAGTCTGAATTGAGGTTATTAAAATATCTTTATATTTTTCTTGCGTATATTAACGTAAGTATTTAATTTAAAGTAGGAATATAGTAATAGCAAAAATTATAATAAATAACACATAGAGCACTTACTTTGTGCCAAGCACTGTTCTAAATACTTAACCTATATTAACACATTGATCCCTCACAACAGTCCTTTTAATTGGATACAGTTATTTTCCTCATTTTCCATGGGAGGAAACTGAGGTATAGAGAAGTTAAGTAGTATACCCCAAATCACATAGCCGGTGTGGAGACATCCAGTGGTTGTACTGGATTCAAACCAAATTTGACTTCGTGATATGCAGTCTTAACCACTTTCACTTTACTTAGTATTTTAATGCATTGTAGTATATAACAATCATATGCTAAATGATTTCTCCCTGCTCACCCTCCCCCTTCAAAAATCTGTCTTACTAAAGAGGCAAAAACTTGCTTTAGAACCTTTAAGTGGAGAAGACCATGCTTTTCATGTTTTCTGGCTATATTGGCAAATAGTTTATCCATTACCAGAGGAAAAAACAACCCCGAAACAAAACAAACAAAGAAGAAAGTAAACTGAAATAGCTGTTGCTCCCAAAAGTGTTTTGACATTTTTTTATAAGATTATAAATTTTAAGATGATAACAACAAATGCCCTAAAGTTAAACCTGATAATTATCTTCAAATGTTTGAAGGATTTTGAAGGTCAGAATTAGGCTTCCTAGTGGAAGTCAGAGAAAAGCAGATTATCGTGTAGTATAAGGAATGAGTTTGAAATAAAGCTCTTTCACTGAAAGCAGGGAGATGGAGTGGCTCAGATGTGTCACAGAAGGAATTCCTGTAGTGGGTGGAAAATGAACTAAATTGTAGGTTCTTTTCAATTCTTAAGATACTATAGTTGTAATTTTGGGTTTCGTCGTAGGACATATCATTCATATTGCCTAGTTAGCTCCTGAGTGGCAATTACAAATAATGAAGAAAAGTAAAGAAATATGACAAGTTCTCTGCTATCCAACAGTGTCAAGGAATTATTTATTATAAATGAGTATATTTTTCCAATAGTTGAAATATATTCTATTAAGCATCAAAACTTTTAATTATATGGCTCTTTTTATTCTTACACCTCCAGGCATTACTGTCACTTAAGTAAGACGCTATTGGAACACAGTAGCTATATGAAAATTATTTTAAGCAGAAATATAGCTAATTTTGTGCATAAGTCAAGTTTATAAAAGAGAGAGGAAAACCCACGTAAAACTAAAGCAAGAGATTTCCTGTACTTTGCTCGTATCCATTGAACTCAGAGGATCCCAAGCTCTTTGCTAGTTTTTTTTTGTTTTGTTTTTTTTTACAGCGGTAACATTTTCTAAGTCAAAAAAAGCAACTTATATATGAACGGTTAAAAAACTTGTCACTTATGTCTTGTGCCCTAGGCAAAAAGAAGAGACAAAACTACCTAAGTAATACTTATATTGTCTTCTTGAATAATTAAAATTCTTATTTTAATGAATTAAGTACCTTCCCTTTATTTATCAAAATTTGTTTAAATCTTTATGCATTTGGCATGGTATTGCTCATTAGAAGTTTCTGAATTCTTAGTTGTCTGAGCTAAAACACAAAGTAGAAATTCTGTACAGGAATTTCGCTTTTAGTTGCTTTTTTTCAGTTAAAAGTGGACTAGTTTTTGGTTTTAACATTTTTGTCAAATCTTCTAGATTAAAATGTTCTGTTTGAACTGGGAAATTTGTGGAATATTAGCTAGTTCTAAAATATGATCTCAGTTATTAAACTGTGTACTATATTGTAGAAGGGTTGAGCTCTGCACTGCCTGCCAGGAATAAGAGTAACAGAAACTCCAGTTGTTAGCAGTAGCTTTAAGGCTATTACCCTCTAACATTCATACTTAAGGGTGAGAGGTGAACAGGAAGTAAATTCCAGGGGTGGGGAAAAGGCAGCAGTTGGTGAGAAATTTGTGGATTAGTGCAACATGTAAAGACTATGAGATTCAAGCCAAACTTCAAAGTAGTCTAACAAAATTTTGTTGCATTTAATTTCATTGATGGGGAGCACTCCCAAATACTTGAGGACTACTCAGTTATTTACTTATCGTTATTAATGTCTGAAATTGAAAATAATGTGTTGGGGGCTACGGAGCCATCAAACTTTACCTCTATTATGATAACATGACTACAAAGTTGTTTTGGAATACTTAAATATGGGTAATCAGGTTTCTTTATTTGGGTAATTGGACTGAAATGATTTTAAATTAAGGAAATATTTTAATATAAGATGTGGGTAATAATAGAAAGAGATAGTAAGCACATAGGAAGCTGGGACTGCAGTTTTCAGTTAAATAAAATCTGGTAATTTGCTATGGTCGTCTATGCAAATAATACTTTGCACATTTATTATGCAAGATAATACCTTACAAATTATAAAAGGAAGACACTCTTTAAGCAAGGTTTTTTCCTACATGAATATATGTTTGTGTACCTGAACACAGTACAAGTTTACGTTGGCCATTTCATGAAATCATAGAATTTTAGAGCTGGACAAGATTGTACTCTATCCTCATATACAAAAAGCAAAAACAGTGTTAGAGAGGTCATGACTTGCTTGCTGTCACATAACTAGTATGCCGATTCCTTTTATAGCTTAAACTCTGGAGCGTTTAAGGGTGATTAGAAATGGGCGTGATACCATACTATGGTCAGACACTTACGTTTATTTTTTTTTTTATTTATTTTTTTTTTTTAGATTTTATTTATTCATTTTTTTCCCCCCAAAGCCCCAGTAGATAGTTGTATGTCATAGGTTCACATCCTTCTAGTTGCTGTACGTGGGACTCGGCCTCGGGTTGGACGGAGAAGTGGTGCCTTGGGGCGTGCCCGGGATCCGAACCCGGGCTGCCAGCATCAGAGCGCACGCACTTAACCACTAAGCCACGGAGCCGGCCCAGACGCTTACGTTTAATGTATTGTAAAATACAGTTATAACTGGTTGTCTCCAAACTGAGAAATACTTAAGTTGTTTGTTTTTTTTTTGAGTGTGTATCTTTTAATGTCTTAAGTTTTTAACTGTATCTTTAGTGTTAAAAAAAATACACCCTTATTTGTCAAATGTAGGTATAAATTGTATATACGTGAATGACTGAATTTTATATAACATCTGTGTTTTGGAAATTTTGCATTTTTACTGCTTTTATTCAGTATTTACTAGATGTCTACCAGGTGTAGCGATTATGTGGGCACTGAGGTTGCAAAAATGAATAAGATATGGTCCTTTGCCTTTGAAGAACTCAAACTGAAAATTGGCATATTTTCCCATTGATCTGTATTATAATTTCAGAGTTGTTGTCTTTTCATTTCTGGTTCAATTTCAGTTAACAGTAGTTTATAGCACTTTCCTTTAGCCCTCCAGCTAAGTGATTTGGAATGAGTGATTTACAAACAAAAAATTAATTTCTTTGACCTATCTATTTAAAGAAGGTGTTCCTCTAAGTTTCAGATTAGCTTTGTTTCATGACCTTTTGACAATCTATAATTATTTGATTCTTCATGTACATATTATAACATATTATATGTACATATAATATTGAACTAAGGTCCAATTGCTTTTGTAAATCGCAGATGCAAGAAAGCAAGCCCATTTCTTTTGAGCTTCTAATATACTTAAATTTATTATAAACTATTACAAAGCTCTTAGAAAATTGTGCTATGTTATTCAACTTCGAACACTATGTTTTGTCAGAAGAGAAATAATTAGTTACTGAGAGATATACTAACAAGATTATGTTGCTAGATAAATTTCCTAGGGTTTTTTTTTTTATTCCTAAATACTTCAAATGAAAGGAAGACTTTTAGAAGTAATTAAAATTATATGGAAAACATTGAGAGTGTAGTTAGAGATAGAAATAGTAATAACATTTGTGTAGTATTTTAAAAAGTGATTTTACTTACATTATTTGAGTCTTTTAGTAATAACCCGGAGTATATGTAAGTTGGGATTATTTCTCCGAATTTACAGATCAAGTATTTGAGGCATCTAGAGGGAAAGTGACCTGTCTAAAATCAGACCGAAACTAATGGTTTAGCAGAAACTTGGCTCTAAATTCATTGTATTTTCTACTGCACCAAACTGCCTTTCACTCATAGCAGCAGAAACAACAAATGTTCATTGAGCACCTGCTATTTATATATCAGGTACTGTGCTAAGTACTAACAGAATAAATGTAAAGATACTTCTAAGGCTAGGCCTGCAAATCTGTATTTTTGTTATTTTACAAGAAAAAAGTTGGCTCCAAGTCAGCTTAAGCAATATTAGAAATGTCAATCTTAGGATTATTTTCCAACTGTTTATATTGATAGTTTCATTTTTTTATTTTGAAAAAGTTTAAAGTTACAGAAAAGTTGAAAGAACAATACAGTGAACATCCATATACCATTCACAGAGACTCACTAGTTAATTTTTTGCCACATTTGCTTTCTCAGTCTATTTTTATTTTTAATAAAAGGTACTTTACTAAAGGATAAAACTTAGCATCACCAATAATGGGATATCATGACACTTTACCCTTAAATATTTTAACATGGCTCTCCTTAGAACAGGTACGTTTTCCTATAATGCTTTTATCACAATCAAGAAATTTAACATATAGTAACAATAATATTATATGCTATGCAATCCAAATTCAGATTTCTTGAATTATCCCAATAATATTCTTTAGAGATGTTTGTTTGTTTTAAAGTCCAGGATCCAGTCAAGGGTTAGGCATTACATTTATTTCTCTCTTTAATCTCCTTTAACCTAATAGAGATTTTTCTGAGCCTTTTTGTTTTTCTTTCCTGACATCAACATTTATTGATGAATTCAACAAATATATTTTGAGCACCCGTCACATATAAGACAGTATGTTGGGGATTCTGCTTTTTTTTGTAACTTATGAGGGAGATAAGACCCATATACCCATATAACAAATATGCATGAACCCCCCAAATAATGTATTAACTCAGCAGTATATGCATAGATATAGTATATAAATACTCTAAAATAGTGGTGGATACTAAAGTATTAGTTTTACCCAGCTTCGTAAGACACTTTTGTGTGTTTCTCCTTTGGGAATTGATAGTATGTCAAATCTATTATTGAAAACAATTTAGTTCAAGCATCTATGACTGCCTAGTATATGAAGAGATATAGACATTTGACAACTACAAAAGTAAAACATGTTCACTGAAAGTATTTGTAAAAAAATTTAGAAAGCACAAACAAGAGAAGTCACCCCTCGTCCCATCAACTAGAAATAATCACTTTTTATATTTTGGGGATATATGCTTTAATCGTATACTCTATAGCTGTTTATCTATTTGTTTTCTGTATCAAATTTTCAGCTTTATTTAGGTATAATTGACATGTAATGAACCGAACATATTTAAAGTATACGCTTCAATAGATTTTGACATATGTATATATCAGTGAAACCATCATCACAATCAAGATAATGAACATATTCATCACCCTGGAAAGCTCCCTATTGCTCCTTTGTAATCTTTTCTTCCATCACCCCACCCCCGACTCAACCACTGATCTGATTTCTCACTATGGATTAGTTTGCATTTTCTAGTATTTTATATACATGGAATAATATAGTATGTACTCTTTTTTTATCTGTATGCACTGTATACTTTTTCTCTGGTAGCTTACATGATTTTTCTTTTTTACTTGTTTTAAGCAATTTGATTCTGATACTTCTTGGTGTAATTTTCTTCATGTTTTGTTGAAGTCATTGATTGAGCTCTTTCTTCTTCTGATATAGGTGTTTAATGCTGTACATTTCCCATTATTCAGTTTCAGAAACTTTTGAATTCCCCCTTTGATTTCTTATTTGACCTGTGAGTTATTTAGAAATGTGTTTATTTAACTTATAAATATTTGAGTATTTTTCCAAATACCTTTCTAATATTAATTTAATTCCATTGTAGTCAGAGAACACATTTTTTTGTTTTGAATTTGTTTATATTTATTTAGACTTGTTCTATGGCTCATGTTAATGGCTTTACATATATTTTTTGCTCTGATATCTGCTTTGTTTGATATTAATATAGTCACTTCTGTTTTCTTTTTGTGTTAGCATGGTATTCTTTTTCCATCCTTCTACTTTTAACCTATTTATGTTTTTATATTTAAAGTGGCTTTCTTGTAGGTAACATATAATTGAGTCTTCTCTTTTTTTATCCAATTTAACAATTTGTTTTATAGTTGAGGTGGTTAAACCATTTACATTTAATGTGATTGATTATATTGAAATGTTTAAACTACCTTACTATTAGTTTTATATTTGTCCTATCTGTTCTTTGTTCCTCTTTTCCTTATTTTCTGCCTCTTTTTGGATTAACTATTTTTTATGATTCTGTTTGTATCAGCTACAGTACAATGAGGAGACAAACTACACAGTAATATGAACAGAGAAAGTTTGATATTAATAATTATTAACTAAAATAGGATTAGAATAATGTGACACTGCCTACTACGGCATAAAGAGAATTCTTAAGAGTATGAAAAGAGCAGATAAATGGAGCAGCCACTTTACCTTTAAGACCCACACAGAGTGCTCAAGGAAGGAACAAATCTTGGATGTGCTCTTCTCATCAGGGCTGAGATCCAGACCTAATTGGAGGGAGCATAGCTGTGATGTACCAGATGTAAGAGAAGTTTGCTGCAGTGTCATGCTAGTGGGTCTCCTTGGGAATCTGCTTTTTGAGGTACAGGGGGAACATGCCCAAAAACAGGTGTTATAACTCAAAACTTGCTGTGAAGCTGCCTAAGAAGGTATCATGGGAAGTTAACCATGGGGTGATTTTATGTGCTGCTGGCTATGCATTCTTCTGTAGCCTGCTGAAGAGAGCATACTGGAATCAAATTGAAGTCCCTTCATCTTCCAGTAATCCTCCAGTGCCCTCTACTAACAAAGCTTAACATTGTGCCACTGGCAAAGGAAAAATGTGTACAGGTTTCAGCTTCATTATTGCAGAGCAGGCAATGAAAGATGGATTTAGACTGGAGAGGTGATAAATTGACAACTGGCACACATAGTAAGCCTTTGTTGACTTAATGTGTAGTACTCTTTGTTGTGTTATTTTAGTGGTTGCTTTAAGATTTATGGTGTTACGTCTCTAACTTATCACAGTTCACCTTAAGTTATAGTATATATACCTCTTCACATATAGTATAAGAACGATATCACTTCCATTTCCCCCCTCCTGGCCTTCTTTGTGCTATTGTTGTTGTACATCTTACTTCTATATAGGTTATAAACTCCACACTAAATTTCTATTATTTTTCCTTTAAACCATCAATTATCTTTGAATAAGACTTTAAAAATAAGAAAAAACATTTTATATTCACCCACATATAAACCATTTCCAGTGTTCTTCATTTCTTTAGGTAGATGCAAATTTTCATCTAATATCATTTTTTCTGCTTAAAAGACTTCCTTCAGCATTTATTGTAGTGCAGGTCTCATGGTCATGAATTCTTTCAACTTTTATGTCTAAAAAATCTTTATTTCTCCTTTGTTTTTGAAAGATATTTTTGCTGAGTATGGAATTCTAGGTTGACAGTAGTTTTTATTTTTCTTTTTATACTTTAAATATGTTGCTCTGCTGTCTTCTGGTTTGCCTTGTTTCTGTGTGAAGACTGCTATAATTCTTATCTTTGTTCCTCTATGTAATGTATATTTTTTCTCTGGTAGCTTACGTGATTTTTCTTTTTTATTTGTTTTAAGCAATTTGATTCTGATACTTCTTGGTGTAATTTTCTTCATGTTTCTTGTACATAAGTTTTATTGAGCTTTTTGGATATGTGCTTATAGTTTTTGTCAAACATGGAAATTTTTCCTTCAAATATTATTTTTGTTCTCCCTTACAGGTGTATTAGGCTAGTTGAAGTTGTTCCAGAGCTCACTAATGCTGTGTGTGTGTGTGTGTGTGTGTGTGTGTGTGTGTGTGTGTGTGTTTGCATGTTGTCTTTTTTAACCATTTTCATTGTCTTTTATTATGATTTTTTTTTTTGTTATTCTGTGTTTGGATAGTTTCTCTCAATACATATTCACTACTCTTTTCTTCTGTTGTTAATCCCATCCAGTGTATTTTTTAAATCTGATTTTCATTCATTTTATGTTTTACATGTTTCTACTTAGCATACTCAGTCTTCCCTCTAATTTACAGAACATTTGGAATATAATTATAATAGCTGTGTTACTATCCTTGTCTACTAAATCTATCATCTGTGTCATTTCTGAGTCTGCTTCTATTGATTGATTTTTCTCCTCAATGTAGGTTTATTTTCCTGCTTCTTTGCATGCCTGATAATTTTTTAATGGATGCCAAACATTGTGAATTTTACCTCGAGTGATGGAAAGTTTTGCATTCCTATAAATAGTCTTGAGTTGTTCTGGAATATGGTTAAGTTACTTGGAAATTGGTTTATCTTCGTAAGATCTGTTTTTAAGCTTTGTTAATCTGTTCTAGAGCAATCTTTAGTCTAGGGCTAATTTTCCCCCACTATTGACACAATAGCCTGTGAATTATCTGTTCAATGCCTTGTGAAATACAAGATTTTCTACTCTGGCTGATAGGAAGATGAACTATTCCTGGCCCTAGTGAGATCTCGGCTGCTTTCAGGTAGTTTGTTCTGGGTCTTGGGTAGTTTCTTTATGAACTAGTGGTGCTGATCAGTACTTACCTAAAGTCTTGAGAGGGGACCTTCTGAAGATCTCTGGGGGTCATTATCTGTGAAGCTCTCTTCTCTCCAGACCTTTCTCCTGAAAACTAACTGCCTTGGCTTTCCTGGACTTCCAGCTCCGTCTCTTCAACTCAGGGAGCCTGTGAGATTCCACTTGGTTTCCTGTTCTCCCTATTCTGCAACTGGGAAACACTCTCTTTGAAGTAAGCTGGGACAATAGTCAGTCTTAGTTTATTTGTTTCCCTTCTGTCAGGGATCACAGTCATGGGTTGCCTGATGTCCAACATCTAAAAACTATTGTTTTATATATTTTGCCTGTTTTTTCAGTTATTTCAAGCCTGAGGGTAAATAAATCCAGTTCTTATTACTCCATCTTGCCCTTAATTGGAAGATTTATAACACCATTTTAATGACTGCATAATAATTTATAATGCAGAAGTACCATAGTTTTTTTAACCAGTTTGTTCTTCTTGGATAGTATGATAAACATCTTTGCAGATAAATTGTTGTGTGTACCCATGATTAGACAGATTCCTGGAAAATCCAGGTAAATGTACAAACTTTCCTTTGAAGATTTGTACAATTCTGAATAATAAAAATACAAGTAGCCAGTAACTATTGAGCAGTTATACTCATGTTCATGGCTTTCCATATATCTTCTCATTTAGTCTTCAGATCAACTCCATGAGGTAGCTCTTATCATCTACTCTTTTTACAGATAAAGACTTAAAGCATAGGGTGGTTAAATAACTTGCTCAGGGTCATATAGCTAGTAAATGGCGGAGCAAGGATTCAAATATAGGCAGCCCGTATTCTGTTGCCTTAGAGTATGAGAATATTGAAGGAAGAAGTGACCTGCAACCATGTATCACTTTCTTATTGCTGCTGTAACTAATTTGGTGTCTTCAAACAACACAAATTTATTATCTTACAGTTCTGGAAGTCAGAAGTCCAAAATGGATCTCACTGGGCTAAAATCAAGGTGTTGGCAGAGCTGCATTTCTAGAAGCTCTAGGAGAGAATCCATTTTCTTGCCTTTGCCAGTTTATGGAGGCTGCCCATATTCTGTGGCTTGTGGCCCTTTTCAGTCTTCAACTCCAGCAGTGGCTGGTCGAGTCATTCTCTCATTGCATGCCTCTCTTCTGCCTCTTTGTTCCACTTATAAGGACCCTTGTGATTACACTGGGGCCATGGACAATCTAGGATCATCTCCCCCTATTTTAAGATCAGCTGATTAACAACCTTAATTCTATCTGCAATCTGAATTCTCCTTTGCCATGTAATTTAAGATATTCACAGATTTGGGGCATTAGGAGGTTTGGGGTTGTTATTCTACCCACTACAAGCCATGAGGCCAATTAGAAGAATGAATTAACAAGAGCCTCTTTTATGGCCTTATGACCTCCTGTTATGAAAAACCTGTTTGAGTATCTTATCTTTCTTATTTTTCTACTCAGTCTCTTCTCTCTGCTTCTCATGCTAGAAATCATCTAGTGGTCTAGAGTACAATGATTTAGAGTTTGCCTATTTGAAACTTGTAGTTTCCGATTTCCCAATAATGCATATTTAGGTGATTTAAATAAACACAACTTTTTTTTTTTGCTGAAGAAGATTTGCCCTGAGCCAACATCTGCTGCCAATCTTTCTCTTTTTTTGTATGTGAGCCACCACCAGAGCATGGCCACTGACAGACAGGTGGTGTAGGTCCATGCCTGGGAACCAAACGCGGGCCGCTGAAGCAGAGCGCCCTGAACTTGACCACTAGGCCACTGGGATTGGCCCAATAAACTCAAAAATTTTTGAAAAAAACAAAATTTTCATTCATCCAACAATTATTTGTAAGCCCCTGTCCTATAGCAGGCATTGTGCTGTGTACTTTTTATATGTCATCACATTTTATCCTCAGAATAGTCTTATGATGTTACTGGTGGCATCTTAATTTATAAATGAAGAAACCTGGCTCAAGGCACCAAAGGTTAGAAGTTGCAGAACTAAGACTTGAATACAGATTTGAAAAAGTAGGTATTGAGAAAAGATAAAGAAGGCATGATTTTGTAATACATAATCCAATATTTTTACTTCATTGTTTTAGCAATTATTTACATAATATTGATTACACAGTAATTTTATGTAATTTCAAGTTAAATCCATAGGCATCTTAAATGTTCAAGTACTGCAGGGATCAGTACTATTTTTTTAATCAGATAATCTGTTTCCAAAGTATTGCTGTATTTTATTTTGTAAAAATGCTGTTGTTGACTCTGTTCCTTTACATCATGTGCTTTCAGCACTTTCTTAATGTTACTCATGTGGTTGTGTCTTTTACTGAACTGAGCCATAATCCCTAGAAAGTTGAATTCGTGAATTTTTGTTATCAGACAAATGAGCTATTTATGAAAGGGGGGAATTAGATAGTTTTCATCTTTGTTCTTGGCATCAGTCATTTGTGTCTCAGTTCCAGTGTTGTACAATAAATCTTTTGGAGGTAGGTTTTCAGATGAATTTTCTTTGATAAAGTGAGAAAAGCACTGCATTTAGAGTCAGGAGAACTGGGTTCAAGTCCTAACTATCATAGTCTTAGGCAAGTTAACTTCTCTGCTGTTTTCTCATCTGTAATATGTGGATATGTATTTTTGGCATTTCTGATTAATAAATGTGACAATGAATTTGAAAGTGCTTTATATATTGTAAAGTCAGCTTGTTATTTGATAATGATTCCTTGTTGTAAGGATTTTTAAAATTTTTAGAACAAGAAGGAGCTTTAATCATTAATCAATTTTTTAAAAATTTTACAGTTGTAGAAACTGAGGCCCAGATATAAAATCTATATAGCTTTTCAGTAGGGTAGTCTAGAAGAGATTTCTTGATCCTATTTCCTTTTTATTCTTTTTCTTACCCAACTGTTTCTTAACTCGTTTTTATGCAGGCTTGCCCCTAATATTTGTGGGTCCCAGGGAAAGAATACAAATAGAAGCTCTCATATTGTATGTCAAAATATTTAAGAGTTTTAAATAAAGCCAATAAACTATTAAATATGTTCTATCCTTCTTCCTTGACAAATGGAAGCACTGGTTTGAATTTAGAGTTCTTGAACTCTCTGGAGTTCCACATCGAGAATATGGCAGGGCCGGCCCCGTGGCTTGGTGGTTAAGTGCACGCGCTGCAATGCTGGCGGCCCGGGTTCGGATCCCGGGTGTGCATCGAGGCACCACTTCTCCGTCCATCCTGAGGCCAAGTCCCACATGCAGCAACTGGAAGGATGTGCAGCTATGACATGCAGCTATCTGCTGGGGCTTTGGGGGGAAAAAATAAAATCTTTAAAAAAAAAAAAAAAAAAAAGAGAATATGGCAAAAGTGGGCCTTTCTACTTCTTTTTCCACCCCTGGTTCCATCCTGCACCTCACAGGGCCTTATGAACACGTGTGGTCTTCTCAGCCTGCATATCAAAGCTCCACCCTCCTCTCCCCATCTCTTTGGCCTAAGCATGCACACACTGGCAATATATATTCTTTGGTGATCCTTGAGAGGACAGACATAGGAAATAGACCCAGGCGGGCTCTGCACGTGGGTGTGAGATTGTTTTAGGTAGAGAATTCCTGTGTACCTGGAACACATTCTAAAAGAGGGGAGGAGTAGTACATCCTTTTGGCCCTGAGGAGAAGTATGGCAAAGGAACCAGACCCTCTAAATTGTACAGCCCAAGGAGGGGACCCCTCTTGCCTGATCTAAAGAAAGGTGTTTTCTTCATGAGCAGTAGCATAGATTTGTGAAGTCAATGGGTGAGAGCTGGTAAATTCTTGAGGGATGTGGGTAGTTTGTCTATGACCAGAAGAATGATTTTCTGTGGAAATCATCATCATTATCCATTGCGCTCTATCTATCAATTCAAATATTGTCAATTTATGAAATACTTTTAAGTGTTTATGGATGACTGTATAGTTTTAAAATTTTCTTAAAAAGCAAAGCTGTCTGTGTTCTTGGGATTCCAGACTTTTAAAGTGAAATTGTCCTGTGAATACATATTTGTGTTCCATTCAATGAATTGTTGTTAGTATGGCAGTAGATTAGGACAAGCTATTTCCTCTGTTGTTTTTTAATGAAAAATATTTAGTATCTACAAAAGTAAATAAAATGACGTGAATAAATGAAACAATAGAAAATAAATGTCCTTTCACTTCAGTAGTTGTTAATATTTTGCCTTATTTGTTTTATTTTTATTTATAGATAAGTACATAGATTTTGTTGTTTTGGGCTGTATGAGTTGAAAGTAAATTGCAATCACCATGAGACTTTACCTCTAAATATTTCATTACACATCTCCTAAGCATGAGGAGATTCTTCTATACAACCAGTATCACACCCAAGATAATTAATAATTCCACGTATCATGTAAAATCTAAGTCATATTCAAGTTTCCCCAGTTGTTAGGCCAAGCCACTTAATTTTTTATCATTTTCACTTAAAATATCCTCCCAATGAAATGTTTTAACCCTCTAGTTTTGATCATGACTTGAGAATTAAAAATGTTTTTGTTTTGTCGTTAAAAAAAATTACTAATTAAGCCTGGCATACAAATTTTTGTATTATTTTCTCATTGTCAGGATGTCCTTTGAGCAGCAATGGTCGATAAACAGCTATGAGTTCCTCTCTGACATTCTTGAAATCTGTTGCCTTACCTTTGTTTTAATATGCTTTCTAAATTTACTTTTTCCTTCAGGAAAAATGTTGGCTAAAACTGGGATAAATCAAAGAGATTTGCATAATTTGAGGAAGACAAGTGAATCACTCAAGATCTCTTTTATCTTGAGGGGAGAGAAGAATGAGAGAGATTATAAATATTTGAAAACTGTTATAGTCATATAATAAGGGGAAATATAGGTGACAGTACTTTTGGTGGGGAGAAACCATCTAGACTTATTGAAATGTAGAGAAAGGATACAATTAATTTTCAGCATTGTGGATTTCTTAAGTGCATATCAGCATCATTCTGGTGTTTATTAGTAATGACTGGTTATTGAGACAGGAGTATCTCTAGTAAGTATGCGAGCCATGATTTCTCAAATTTCTTATTTTAGAATTTTAAGTTTCGGTTGAAGGTGGAGATAAATGTTGTACTTGTCATGTAAAATTTTTTTAGGAAAAGTAATTATTGTCATGCAGTAATTCATGTATATACTTAAACAAAAATTGGATTAGATGAAACTTAGAGGAATGAACAGACCAATGTAAATATTAGAAAAGGTTAAAACTAAAAGAATACATATTTTTTTCCTCAGTTACTGTGTAATTTTTTTTTTACAGTAGCTCAGATGTACTGCTGAGTATTAAATTGGGTTTAATGTAGGCAAGACAAAATGCTTCTTTAAAATTTGTTCTTATGTGTAGAACAAGCTTAATATATCAGTGTGGTATTGGATGAGTTAACGTCTAAAGCACTATTTAATTCCTTTAGTTGATAGTAATAATCCTGAAAAAGTTGTTGAGGACTGGTGTCTCTAATTAAAAATAGTGATACAAATATTTTACTATGCATAATTAATTAAGCATGTATGCTCTCATATAATTTGCTACTCTAATTTGGTTCTATAAGGGTGTTTGCTTTTACTGTGAAAAATTTGATGGATTTATAAAGCTTTACTTTATTTTTATTTATTGATTTTATTGTAACTTCAGAGGATAATCTTTTGGAGACACTTTCGTGGAAACTGACATTGTCTAGGAAAAGAGTACTGATAAGTACTCTCCATTTGGGTTTAGTGCAATTTATGTTGTCATTTCCATACTATATTTGAATTAAAGTTTCTTATGTTCTAGGTGAGCCATTTTTTTTCACATTTCTGATTTTTAGAAAAACCCTTCATTAATCAGATCTCAATACTTATTTAAATGTACGCAAGAATATGAGCTGTAGAGAAGAAATCTAGCTGAATAAAATGAAAAAATGAATTTATATTTTATAATTACTTTAAATGAGATTTCATGCATACATGTTCTTAATTCTATTAATAAAGCATTAAATGTATTAAAAGATCTACTTTTCATTAAAATTTATTATGTGGAATTGTAAATCTCCAATAAGATTAAGTATTTTAAATTAATATATGTATATATTTGAGACTGTGTATATTAACTAACTTTCTGTTTGTTTTATGAACACAAGTCCTTTCAACAGTTACACTCAACAACCATCCACTTACTACAGTACTTTTTTTAAAGCTATTGGAATCAAGATGATGTAGCCATTTAAAAATATCAGCTTCTAGACTAAGCCTTGAATCAACATTAAATCTATATGTTGGTACTTTTTAAAAAACATAGCTGTGCAAAAACATAGAAGTGTAGAAGTATTATACAAATACCCATAAACCCACCACTTAGGTTTAACAAATGTAATATTTGTTTCAAGTCTATTTTGTTTATTTAAAAAAATAAAACATAATGGATAACTGTTGAATTCCCCACTCCCATTCCTCTCCCTTTCCAGAGCAAACCACTATTCTGACTTTGTCATGTATCTTTTCAGTATGTGTTGCTATAACTTCACCATAGAAATATGTATACATAAATGTCTAGGGAAGGAATGAGGAGGAGAAGAATAGTTATATACATACAGTTATATGCAACCGTTTATTTAAAAGACAGATTTAAAGTAAATAAGGCAAATATTAATATCTAATCTTATTTCATGGGTGTTAGTTTACTTTCTCTATGTTAAAAATATTGTATAGTTAAACATTAACAATAAAACAAAATAGTGACTTTGGAGTTAGGCAGCCTTGGGTTTGAAACTCCTTTTTGCTACTTACCAGCCATGTAACCCTGGGCAAGTTTGTTAATCTTTCCATACTTTAGTATCTTCATCCATAAAATTTGGATAATATTGGTACCAACCATGTAAGATTGTTTCCGTATTAAAATAAGCTAATACCTGCAGTGCTTAGTGTAACACTTGGGTAACGTTTTTTGAGTGCCTAATTTCTAAACTCTTTACAAATATTATTCTATGTAATCTTATACCTGTCAATCACTAAAAGATAGGTATAGAACTAAAAGAAAGAAAGCGTATGTGTGTATGTAGTGATTGTGATTAGATTGTTATTTTTAAAGAAAGGAAAATACCTTTATTTTAATGTATTGGTGATACTTACAGTAGGGAGAGAAGATTTGAGAAGTTAGATTTGCCAAGTGTGAGGCTTTGAATGCCAGGCTAAGTGAAGACTTTGGGCAGGGAAAAAACCACAATAAAAGCTATACCAGGTTAACGTGGTATTGAAGTGGAACAAAACAGAGGCAGTCAGACTACTTTGATGAAGAGGTCCACATTCAATTGAAAAACGTGAAACTAGATTTCAGAAGATATATATTTTGGGAGTATCTGCTACAAAGTGATAGTTGAAGGTATGGGACATAATAAAATAATTGAAGTAGAAAGTATACAGTGAGAAGACAAAAGAGTTTTGGCCAGAATCTTGGGGAACCTACATTTGTGGGGCGGGAGGGAAAAAGAGGAACCATGGAATTAGAGAAAGAATAATCAGATCTAAGATTTTGTAGTATCGCTGAATCCATAGAAACAGATTCCAGAAAAAGTGATGAGCAACAGTGTCAAAAATTAAAAGATATTGAAGAAAATAAAAACATAAAAAATTGAGTGGCTGTGAGAAGTAATTCGTGATCTTGAAGAAAAGACTTTTTTTTAGAAACAGGATGAAGGAAGAGGAACCAAATCAAAAGGAATTTATAAGTGTTAAGAAAATCAGGATATCATCTGTAGACCACTCTTTTGAGATGTCCGGGTATGAAAGGAGAAAGAAAGAAGAGAGTATTCTTGAAGGTTGAAAAGATGAGAAAAGTAGAAATGAGTATTTTAAGTGTTAATATTTCTGGTCTAAACTTCCAGGAATATGATATATAGTGTACTAAATTACTATTGAAAGCTTCTGATTACTATTTTGGTGAACTGAGAAAATACGTAATGATATATTTATACAGAAGAAATTAATTTTGTTGGTGTATCATGCAGTCATACCTAATTTTACTGTATACCTCAGTAAGTTATAACTTTTAATTTGAGACAAAGGTTATGTAGAAAGGCCCTGTGGGTGAAATAGCTTCTTTTAATTAATAGGGGAATTGCTTGGTATTTAAGTGATTAAGTAAAAAATATATTAGAAAAAAGAAACATGGTTATTTAAATGACCATAATTTTTTGCAAGAGTAACAATATAAATTCAGTGAAGCTTTGTAATCCTCAGGAAAGCAATGAAAATAAAGTTATTTTACTTCCATAGAATTCATTATTTTAAAAAAAATAGCTTTATTGAGATGTAATGTACATCTCACATAATTTGCATATTGTACAATCCCCCCATAATTTTTGGTATATTCACAGAATTGTGAAACTATTAGAGCATTTTCATCACCCCTAAAATAACCCCATACCCAATAACAGTCACTCCCCATTTCCTCCCACCACTCCAAGCCCCTGGCAACAAGACAGTCTACTTTCTGTCTGTGGATTTGCCTATTCTGGACATTTCAGATAAATGGAATCATACAATATGTGGTCCTTTGTGATGGGCTTCTTTCATTTAGCATAATGTTTTCAAAGTTTATCGATGTTGTGTCATGTATTAGTACTTCATTTTGTTGTTGTTGCCAAATATTCCATTGTATGGCTATACCACATGTTTTTTGTCCATTATTAGTGATGGATATTTGGGTTGTTTCCACTTTTTGGTCATTATGAATAATGCTACTATGAACATTCATGTACAGATTTCCATTTCTCTTGGATATATACCTAGGAATGGAATTGTTGGGTCATATGATAATTCTGTGTTTAACCTTTTGAGTAACTTTCAGACTGTTATCCAATGTAGCTGCACCATGTTACATTCCACCAGTGGTGTATGAGGTTCTAGTTTCTCCATACTTGCCAGCACTTGTTATTATCCATCTTTTTGGTTATAGCCATCCTAGTGGATGTGAAGTGCTACCTCATTGTGATTTTTATTTGCATTTCCCTTATAGCTAAAGATGTTGCACATCTTTTATTTTGAAGAAATGCCTATTCAGATCTTTTGCCCATTTTTAAATTGGATTATTTGTCATTTTATTTTTGAGTTGTAGGAATTCTTTATATTTTGCAGATATAAGTCCCTTATGAGATATGACTTGCAAATATTTTCTTAGGATTTTTTAAAGTATAAAAGGTCCTATTTTCTGCATATAAATATAGTTTTGCTTCTTGCTTTCCAACCTGTGTGCTTTTTATTTCTTTTTCTTTCCTAATTGCCCTGGTTACAATCTCCAGTACAATGTTGAATAGAAGTGACAAGAGCAGACATCCTTGTCTCACTCCTGATCTTAAGGAAACATTCAATCTTTTACCATTAAATACAATATTGGCTATGGATTTTTTGTAGATATCTGTTAATCAGGTGTGGACATTCCCTTCTATTCTTAGTTTGTCGAGTATTTTTATCATGAAGAGATGTTGATCTTTGTCAGATGCTTTTTCTCTATCACCTACGATGATCATGTGGTTTTATCCTTTATTCTCTTGATGTATCGTGTTATATTAATTAATTTTCAGGTAGTAAATTAACCTTGCATTCCTAGGATAAATCCCACTTGCTCATGATGTATATATTTAATGTGTATTTGCTGTTACTTTGTTGAGGATATTTGTGTCTGTATTGATAAAGAGATATTGGTCTGTAGCTTGCACTCATTATTTATATGAGTGTTTCCTTTTTTTGTTTGTTTTTTGGTTTTTTAATAGGTCTTCCTGGATGATTGCGTTAAACTGAACAATTAGCAAAATATTTTTACCACCTTTGTCGGAATATAGTGCAACTGTAGACACTGCAGTTTATTCCGTGTCTTATAGAATGATGGATAGGAGAGATACAAAGATAAATTCATTTTTCTTTAAAGACTTAGGATCGATAAAATAGATTAAAAATTAATGGTGATGATGTATTGTGACCTATATTCAGTTAAGTATTTTTATTTTTGTATTTGTATTAGAGGGATATACGTTAGTATTAAATCTTTCATTCCTTCCTTCTCTTATTTAAAATACTCTTGTCTGTCCTCAAAGTGCCATATTGAACTGTGGTTTATACTTCCTCCTCCTCCCATACACACACACTATTAGAATAGAACCAACAAACTTCTCATGCACACTGGTCCCCAAATTCATTCTTAAGACTTCTTCCAATATGGGAGGATAAATTACTGATTAAATCCCTCTATTGCTGCTAAAGATTATATATAACAGTTTATAAATGGCTTTCTATCTGGGGGGTGGAAATAGGTGGGACAAACCTAATGTCTTTCTCAACTTTTAAAAACATTCTGTACTTTAAAAAAGAAAAAAAGGCTTTTAAAAGATATAAAAGAGTTGTTATTATTGTCTACACTGGGAATCAAAGGTTTTTCACAATTTTGCCCCATCCAATCCATTCAAAGTCAGTTACTACTGTTTCTCTATGGACTTTTCAGAGTGAGCTTTTAATAAATGAAACTTTATCATAATGCTCCAAGAAGGGGAAAACACAAGGCAGTATCTCAGCATCTTATATAAATATAAATGTTTTAACATTTCACAGTTCGTTAGAACATACTTTGTAAAGTGCTGCCTTACCCAAATCTTATTTCACTTACGCCTTTGCTATTTCACTTACGCCTTTGCTCATGCTTAGCTCACTCCCTTAAATATCTTCTCATTATCTCTTCATTATAAAAATTAACTTATTCCTGACAACACAGATCCAAGTCTCCCTTTCCTCTGTGGTTCATATTGATTTAGCTGTTCCCCCAAACATCTGATTATTTATTATTTTGCTTTTCTCATACATGAAATGTGATATATATACAATCTCTACAGTAAGAATATCAACTTTTTTGTGGACAGCATTCAATCTCATATTTCTTGTCTGTTCCCTAGAGAGTCCGTTGTTGGACATATTATGTATATAATATGTTCTTACCAAATATTTTCTAAATTGCTTATCTACCACTAGCTAATAGACTAGCATAAATTATAGAAATTAAGATAAAACAATCTAATTCTAGTTAGTAGTGAAGTAATTAAAACTAATAAAAGAAGAGGAATTATTAAGTAGGTGTCAGGATAAAATTAATCCTATTACATTTATGTTCACTTGGTAAGTACATTTTAAAGTTAATTTTATTGAGGTATAATTTACATATTACAAAATATATCCATTTTGAGTGTAATTTGATGAGTTTTGACAGATGTACACACCTTTATAATCATTACCACAATCAAGATATAGAACATTTTGGAGGGATATGGAATTATTCTATATCTTGATTAGTGTTGATTGTTACAAATATATAGTTAACAAACATATATGTGTTTGTGTCAGAACTATGCACTAAGTTTGCTCCTTTTAATGACTGACTAGCATTCCAGTTTATGAATATACAGCAATTTGTCCATTTACCTCTTGATAGACATTTGGATTGTTTCTAGTTTTTGGCTGTTATGAATAAAGCTTCTGTGAACATTCAAGTTCAGTCTTTTTGTGTACATATGTTTCCATTTCTTTTGGGTAAATACAAAGGTAATGAAGTTGCTGAGTCATATATTAAGTGTATGTTTAACTTCATAACAAATTGCCAAACTGCTTTCAAAAGCAGTTGCTCCATTTTACATTCCCACCAGTAGTGTATGAGAGGTCCAGAGGCTCCCTTCTCTTTAATCTTTGGTATTGTCAGTCTTCTTAATTTAGCCACTGGACTGGGTGTGTATTGTATCTCATTATGGTTTTAATTTGTATTTTCCTGATGGATAATGACATTGATCATCTTTTCATGGGCCTAATGGCCAAAAATGCATTATCTTTTGTGAAGAGTCTGTTGAAGTCTTCTGCACAGTCAGACATGGAAGAGGTCAATGTCTCTAACATGGCTAAGACCTCGAAAAGATGTGTATGTGCCTGCGTGCCTGTGTGTGTGTATGTATGTGTTTATGTAGTGTTGCATTTGGGACGAGGAGAAGGGTTGGGGTGGGAGGTTTAAGACCCAGCAGTAGTTTATAGAAAGAAATCTAAATAGGCAATTGTGTGAGATTAAGGAAGTCCAGCCGCATATAACACAGACTCCTGAAAGCAGATGAGTGAGAAAATAGCATCTAGAAATCTAGGAGTAGGCACTATGTAGAGACTTAGATAACATTCATAGGACAAGGCTTCAAGGACAGCTACAGGGATTAGGGGAAAGGAACATCAAGACATTAACCTAGATTTAGAGGTCTGGTGGTATTAGCTTCTCAGTATAGGAGGCCTAGAGAACATTAATCTTTTTTTAATGCAGGTTTATTGAAATATAATTTATATCTAGTAAAATTCACCTTTTTTAGTGTACAATTCTGTGAGTTTTAGCAAATATGACATCATGTAACCACACCACAATCAAGATACAGAATTTTGCCATTACACCAAACATTCTCTCATGCTTCTTTGTAGTCAGCCTTTCCCCTAACCCCAGACCCTGGTAACCAATGATTAATTTTCTTGCTTGTAGTGTTGCATTTTTGAGAATGTTGTGTAGATGGATTCATATAGCACGTTGCCTTATTAGTCTGGCTTCTTTCATTTAGCATAATGCATTTTTTGTTGCATGTATCAGTAGTGTGTTCCTTCATGTTACTAAGTAGTATTCCACCATATGAATGTACCAAAGATTGTGTATATATTTGCCAAAGGACACTTGAATTGTTTCCAGGTTTTGGCAATTATGAATAAAGCCTCTATAAGAATTTGTGTACAGATTTTTGTGTTACCATATGTTTTCATTTCTCTTGGATAAATATATCTGAGTGAGATTGCTAGGGGTCATATATGAAATGTACGTTTAACTTTATAAAAAACTACCAAACTGTTTTTCAAAATGGCAGTACCATTTTGCATTCCTACCAGCAATGTATGAGAGTTTCCCTTGCTCCATATCCTCGCCACCACTTAGTATTGTTAGTTTTTTATTTTTTAACCATTCATATAGGTATGTAGTGGTATTTCATTATGGTTTGAATTTGCATTTCCCTAATGTCTAATAATGGAGCATCTTTTCTTATGTTTATCTTCCATCCATTTGTCATCTTTGGTAAAGTGTCTGCCCAGAACTTTTGCCCATTTTAAAAAATTGGAATATTTGTTTTCATATTTTGAAGATTTGAGACTTCTTTATGTAAGAAACATTACTAATCTTTATAACAATATTTAACGCTAACATTTACTAAATGCTTATTATATGTCAAATACCGTTCTAAGATCCTTGATTCGAATTGTCTCATTTAAATTCACAGCAGTACTATTAGGTTAGATATTATGACTGTCCTCATTGTACAGATGATGAAACTGTACCAAATACTGGCTAGGTTTTAGAGAGACAAAGTGAATATGACATTGACTTATAAATAATTACAATATACTGTGACAAACATAGCAGTAAAATTACATATTGTAAAAGGAAGTGATGCCCAAACTGAGTTTCGAGTAGATGTTTGCTAGGCTACCTTTTGGAGAAAGGGCACTCCAGACAGCTAGAACAGTAAATTCAAAGTTATTGGTATAATATGTCTTAAAAAAAAAAGCTGAAAGTAGTTCAGTATTGCTGGAATATAAAGTAAAACAAGTGTTTGAAAATTGGAGATATAACTGGAGAGAGATGATGACCATTTTATTCAGAAACCTTCACAAATTGAGTGTGAGTTTTAAAAACTTTGTTTTCTCCAGCTCCACCCTTTCCCCACCACTAATAACGTTGGTTGAAGTAACTCTCAGGCCTCTTTCAGCATTTTGTAGATTTCTCCTGGTGTTGGAGGAAATATGTAATATTATATTTCTTGTTTAGTATTTTCTTTCTGAATGAAAAACGTCTGAATGTCATGCTAATACAATAAAGAAAAATAATTTGTTTTTAGTGTCAAGACATCATTGCATTAGAACAATTAGTCTTTTCCTTAAATATCTGGGTGTAATGAATTGTTTACTCAGATTAATAATAATATGATTAAATAATAGTCCTCAGTTTGAGAGTTATAATCTTTTAATGTAAATTTTATTGAAGTATAACATACATACAGAAAAGTACACAAATTATAAGTGAACAGTTTGATAAATTTTCAGAGAGTAAACATCATCTTCATCGCCAATATCCAGATCAAGAAATAAGACATTATCGGGGCCAGGCCTGTGGCGTAGTGGTTAAGTTCGAATATTCCGCTTCTGCGGCCCAGGGTTTACGGGTTCAGATCTCCGGCGTGGACTTATGCACCGCTCATCAAGCCATGCTGTGGCCATGTCCCATATACAAAAAAAATGGAGGAAGATTGGCACAGATGTTAGCTCAGGGACTATCTTCCTCAAGCAAAAAGAGGAAGATTGGCAACAGATGTTAGCTCAGGGCCAGTCTTCCTCACCAAAAAAAAGAAGAAGAAATAGAACATTATCACAATCCTAGAAGCCTCCTTAGGCCTCCTACCCGTCACTACTTGCCCTCTCCCCAAGGGTAATCACCATTCTGACTTATAACCTCATAGATTAGTTTTGCCTGTTATTGAACTTTATGTGTGTTTATGTTGAGTATGTACCCAGGAGTGAAATTGTTCAATCATAGGGTATGTGAATGTATTAGTTTTCTTATGCTGCATAGTAACCAATTAACCACATATTTAGTGGCTTAAGACAGCACTCATATTTAATATCTCATAGTTTCCTTGGGTCAAGTGTCTGGGCACAGCTTAGCTATATTCTCTGCTCAGGGTCTCACAAGACAGCAACCAAGATGTCCTTTGGGGCTGTGATCTCATCTGAGGCTCAGGGTCCTCTTCTAGGCTCACAGAGTTGTTGGCAGAATTCATTTCCTTGCAGCTGTAGAACTTATAGGCACTTCTTTCTTCAAGGTCAGCAGGAGAGTGTCTCTGACCTCAGGAAAGGCCTAAGCTCTCTTCTTTTTTAAATTACTTTTTATTTTAAGATAATTGCAGATTCACATGCAGTTGTAAAAAAAAAAAAAAAATACAGAGAGATCCAGTGTATCTTTTACCCAGTTTCTTGTCACTTGGATGTTTTCCTCTGTACGGATGTTTTTTTAGGCTTTTGAATAGGAATATTTAGGAAAGCAGTTGTTTTCTCAGTCCAGATTTCCTATAAATAAGCTTTTGGTAGAATGGAATCATTGCCAATCTTAGTTTTCATTCTTTTACAAGTCTTAGAAAATTTTGAAAATCTTCTTACTTGGAGCTAACATTTGAAGATAGTTATCAGATCAAGATCTCTTTATTTTCTCATCAAACTTTTTTTTCATTGAAGAGTGTTACTCAGAGTTAGCCAAACTGCCAAGTGAGCACAGTCCCAAGACTGCCCTTACTTCTGACACCAACTGCAAATTTGGGGGGTTCCCGAAACCACCCTTAGTTTCAATAATATGCTGGCAATACAGAACTCACTGAAAACTGTTATACTCGTGGTTATGGTTTATTATAGCGGGAAGTTACAGGTTAAAATTAGCCTAAAGAAGAGACGTACAAGGCAGTCTTGGAGGGTTTCAAACAGAGATCTTCCCGTGGAGTCAGGTGCCACCATTGATATATGACAATATGCATGGAGTGTTGCCAACCAGGGAGGCTCACCTCAGCTTCAGTGTCAGAGTTTTTATTGGAGCTCCATTAAATAGTCATAATTGATTAATTAATTGATTGCCCACTTGATTGATCTCAGCTCTCGGTTGGCTAATACTCGATGACTCAAAGCCCCCCACCCTAAATCACGTGATTGGTCTTTCTGGTGTGGCCAGCCCCTGCCCTTGAACAAAGACACTCCTATCAGGTATATAGGTTACCTTCCAGAAGCTGAGGGTAGAGGCCAAACCTCTCTTTGGACAAGGCCAAATTCTTTACTGTACGAGTATACTTACTGTTAGAAAAAAATGTAGCATTTCAGAACTTTATTCGACCTTTACTCGTTCATTCATTCATCAAATGTTTTTCATTCTGTGTGATATATAGTATGTTGGGCTTCAGGTGTACATGGACACAGGCCCTGCTCTATAGAGCTTACTTCCTAGTGTAAATTTGGGATTTTTTTTTTTTATTCTGTAGTTATCTATTAGCCAGTACCTCCAAAATAGGATAGACCAAAATAATAATCTGGGTTGAACTATCCAATGAAATGAAATGGAAGCATTCATTAACCTCTTAGAATCGTGTTTTTCAGTTTTTTTGACTGAGACCCAGTATAGAAGCATCTGTTTGTGTTTGTGAATGTACATATGTAGGGGTATGTGTGTATTAAGATATAACCAATGTTTCACAAAACACTGGTCTACTTCATTTATAAAGAATATTAATGACTACTGAATTGATGGCTCATAATGAGATTTCAGCTCGCAGTTCAGAAACACTATCCTAGGCGATCAGACCATCGAGAATAATGATGGCGCATTACTAGAAGGAATCAGCTTAAAAGTGTAGGACCTGAACAGATAAGATCTAAAGAGGAATTGATGTGCAGAGTACTCACTTCCATGGAATAGTCTCCAGATGAATAGACTGGGAAGTATAGCTACTGCAAATGTTATCCATTAGAGAAACTTCTTATTAAGATACAAAATCAATATCTTGGCCATTTTGCTTTGTAACTAATTTCTCAAACCCGCTTCAGATAATTTCTGATTCATCTTTCCTCTGATCTTTGCATGGCTAGTTCTTTCATTCCATTCAGATTTCAGTATAAATGGCCTCCTCAGTTAGATCTTCCCTGAATGCATTCTTATATGGTCACCCTATCACTTTTAATCACATGTTCCTATATTCATTCTTTGCATAGCCTTTGCCATTACCTGCTGTTTTACCTACTCATTACCTTCCTCTCTAAAATGTTAGCTATATTAGAGCGGGAACTTTGTCTGTCTCATTTACTGTTTTATTCCCAGCACTTATAACAATGTCTGGCAATAATATGTACTCAAATAATATGTCTTGAAAGGGTGATCTAGTCTGTGTTCCTCTTAAAACCCCAAACAGAAGACATTTCTCTTGATGAGACTAGAGTATACTCTAATTATCACTTCCCTTGTTCATTATACCACATTTCTGTTTGTGCAGTCTGATTGCATTTGCTTTTTTGCCAGGCTCATTATACCATACACTCATTTCATTTACAGTGAGCTAAAATTCCTTGGTATTTTTCACATGAGCTGCTGTTAAGGCATGTGCCATTTATTTTTTACTTAAGTAGTTGTTTTGTATATGTGTGCAAGCATACCCATTTATAGATTCAGCCTCATAAGATTTTTTTTTTATTCAGCATTTTTGGGTATGATCTAAGAGGGAGGCTAATTAAGGACTAATGGCAGGGTTGCTTAAGAGATATTAAGCTGAAACAAAAGGCCAGTAGGAACCCAGGAGACTGACCAGTTGGCACCAGTTCATAAATTTAAACTGAAAATATTCATTTAGAGGGGTTTAGCTGAGGAAGTAGAGTTGGTTGGATAAATTTTGGAAGGGCTCAGTTGACACACTTAGGTTTTCCTCTTCCTATTCTTAAAAGAAATGTGGTATCACTCCACCAGGTTAAGACCCAACTTCAGAGTTACACCCTTTCCTATATAAGTATTATTCTCTTTGGAACATAGTGTGGAAATAAGTATAGTAATATTTGAAGAATTATGTTCTCTATCATCTCTCTGCTCCTCCTTCCCTACCCTTCCTTCCTCATCTATCGCCCTCTCACACACTGTGCCCTCAGAATCCTAGCCTTTCTTGTTCAAAATAGTCAATGCAGCATTTTTAGTTGCGCTTAGACATTTTATCAAACCTTAGATCATTGTGGGCTATATAGCCTTCCCAACACTATTCTTATAGGTCAGTGCCTCTCATATTGTTCTTAATTCTGTCTTTTGTGCTCCACTTTTTGACATCTGTATTGCTGCAACCAATGTTTTTAGATACACTATTTTTATCCTTAGAATAATTTCTGATTCTATTGCTGGAATTTTGTTTTTGAGTCCTGAGTTGATGAACTACATTTCCTGACCTTATTGATCTGTCTGTCCTTTTGTAGTTGCAGGTCATATGATGATACTTTTTTTTTCTTTAACTTTAAAAGGTCTTTTTGCAAAGACAGTGACATAAAACTAATCTAGGCCTGTCATGGACACCAAAAAGGCATGTTAGGTTTCTCATATGGTTCTCATCACTTCTGCTTCCACAAATATTTTTTTCTTGTGGTCAGAATTACATCCATAGATGTAGTTCTCTCATTATTTCGTTTGCATTCTGCAAGATGAAATTTTAACATGATGAAATTACATGTACTTTGTGATTTCTAAAATGCTTTTGACTTTTTATGTATAGCTGCTCTTCAGCATCTAATAAAATTATATTTTCTTTTGCCTAAAACTATATTAGGTTTAAATGCCTTATTTTAAAATTTTTCCGTATTGCAAATGTATTTATACTAGCCTTCTCTTAACATCATTTATGTTTATGTTAATCACTTGAGTGTTCAAATAGTTTCTTAGAAATTATCTCAGAATTCTAAAAATTAAAGATGATTTTTCATAATGCCTTGTATACAAAAAACAAGTGTTTTTCAACAGAACCAACTCTCACTTTCCGCTTTGAAAGAGGTTTTTTCCTTTGTAGTTATTTTATTAATACATTTGGAAACATTGCCAAAAAGAACCGAGTATGAATGTTAGTGTTACCAGTCCAGTTACACTGCTGCTGGCTGAATTTGCTTACACTGTTGCCCTTCCGCTTTATCAGGCCGGATCAAGGCTACAAGAGTGTACTTCACCTGGGAGTCTTGTCAGACGGCCACTGCCACACTCCAGTCTCTCTCTTAGCCTGGGGAAAAATAGATGATGGCAGCTTGATATACTGATTCCTAATAGATTGTCATAAATTTAATGCCTTATGAATTTTGGATCAATAGGCACCTATGTAGGAATGGTGGGCAATGACAATACTTAGCAAAATGATTGTTTTTTTTGAAGAGTTGAACGCTGCTCTTGCTTCAGTGTGATAGACAGCTACTTGTCCTATTTGTGTTTAAGTTCTTTCATCTGCAAAGTTAGTAATAATTAATATTTGATTTTATTTTTAACCACATAGGAATATTGTGAAATCAATTAAGAAAATACACTAGAGGGGCCGGCCCCATGGCGTAGCGGTTAAGTGCATGCGCTCCACCGCTGGTGGCCCAGGTTTGGATTCTGGGCACACACTGATGCACTGCTTGTCTGGCCATGTTGCGGCGGCGTCCCATATAAAGTGGAGGGAGATGGGCACGGATGTTAGCCCAGGGCCAGTCTTCCTCGGCAAAAAGAGGAGGATTGGCATGGATGTTGGCTCAGCGCTGATCTTCCTCACATAAAAAAAAGAAAGAAAGAAAATACACCAGAAATTGTGGAAACTTTTGGGAAGGAAAATGATTTGTAAATTAACATATTCAAGAAGTGTTTTTTTAAAATGTTTTTCCCCCAAAGAAGCATTTTAGAAAGGATGCTGTGAACAGTTCTTCTTTACCAAAGCAATATTTATGTATAATATTTTAGTTTTTCATTGATGTTGTGATATTTTGAATTGATGAAAGTGCTTTCAATTTTCTACTCATAATAAAGCTCACTCTTTAGTTTTTCTTTCTCTCATATTTTTAATCACTCTACTGGCTTTTCTATAGCCAATAAACATACTAAAGTTCCCAATTCCACGGTAGCCTGCCATTTGCCCTTCATTTATTTAGGAAGAGTATTTGACACTCACTGTATCTGCTTTCTTTCCTCCCATTTACTTCTTAATCTACTGTAGTATGGCTTCCACCTGAACCCCTCCATTAAACTATTCTTACCATGAACCTAGAATATCTTAGAGTGCTAGAAAGTAAGGAAGAACTCAAAATGTGATGGGGGTACACGGGACTCAGGAACCAATTTGAAGGAGCTCTACATGGCCAGTACCAGGACAATTTGAGCAACAAATAAATAATCATAGTATCAGATTATAATCCATAGAATGAAAGAAATATCCAAGGGTTTATACCAATATAAATAATTGAATGGATAAACGAACGAATAAATAAATAGGGAGAAGAGACAGCTCTTGTTTATAGTAGAATTCCAATTGAAAATACGTAAGGAATGATGGAAATAGAAAATTTCTATTAGGCAAATACCACACTAATAATTGTTACAGGCAAGAACCACCAATGCATGCTAAAATTACTGGGCAGATGTATGTATATGAGAAACAAGATATTTGCATAGTCTTGTAAGATATTTATTAATTATGAAAGGAGAAATTTGCAGGAGAGAATCATGTCAGGTACTACTTTAATCAAGTGATCAAAGTTAACGTCACCAGGATAAGACACACTGACATCATGTACCCTCTGATATGCTGCACTGAGGTGGGCACAATATCATATCACATCACGGCAATAACAGTAACTAACATCTCTGAGTATTTGTGTGCCAGGCACCATTCTAAGCACTTTACAAGCATTGTCTATTAGGTCTCACAACAGCCTTAGAAGGTAGATAGAATTATTATCTCTATTTTACAGGTGAGGGAGCTGAGGCCCAATTAAATGATAAAACTGGGACTAGAACCCAGGGCTGGTTGACTCCAAAGCCCATTCCCTTAATCACAGCATTATGCTGAGAATAGCTTTTAGTGTGGTGTGTAATTTATGGACTGATGAATTCAACGTATTTAATGTTGTCAGTAAGTAGTGAACTTTGTGAGGCTTTGTGGTTTGATGTTTTAAAAAATATACTTGTGGGCCGGCCCCGTGGCTTAGCAGTTGGGTGCTCGCGCTCCACTGCTGGCGGCCCGGGTTCGGATCCCGGGCGCGCACAGACGCACCGCTTCTCCGGCCATGCTGAGGCTGCGTCCCACATACAGCAACTGGAACGATGTGCAGCTATGACATACAGCTATCTACTGGGGCTTTGGGTGAAAAACAAATAAATAAATAAAATTTTAAAAAAATAAAAAATATACTTGTGATTTGTTTGGAAGCAAAAGATGAGCTTTTGAACAATGCAGCATTGAAAAAGCAACACAAACTAATATAAAATAGGTTAAATATTACTTGTTTTCATATCATGTATGGCCTTTTTCTAAATAAAAAATATTTTCATCAAGTATTCAAATATTTTTATTGAAACCACTTAGCAACCCTAAATCTAGAAATCTGATCCTGTTACTTTTCTGTATGTAAGCATTTATTGATTCCCTAATTCCTTCAGCATAAAGTCCAGATATTTTAGAGTAACCCATAACACTTGTAATAATCTAACCCATTACCTTTCAGTTTTTACTGCTTACCAGTCTTCCACTTGCATCTAGTTTTCTTGTCATGCCAAACTACTTGTTATTCCCAGAATGTAACTTTTTAAATTTCTTTATTATTTAACATTTCAAGTGTATACAAAAGTAGAGTATCCATCACCCAGCTGCAGCAGCCGTAATGTGTACACACTGTTTCATCTGTACAACCCTCTGACTCTCATACTCACATCCTCCATGGAGTATGTTGAAGCACATCTCATTCATATCACTTCATCTATAAGTATTTCAGTTTACATATCTAAAAGACAAAGATATTTATTTTTTAGTGAGGAAGATTAGCTCTGAGCTAACATCTGTGCCAACCTTCCTCTATGTATATTGTATGTGAGATGCCTCTGCGGCATGGCTGATGAGTGGAGTAGGTCCGTGCCTGGCATCCAAACCCGAGAACTCAGGCTGCCAAAACAGAGTGCACATAACTTGAACCACTTGGCCACAGGGCCAGCCCGTAAAAGACAGAGATTTTGTCTTTAAAACAAAACTGCAGACTCAGTTTCACACCTAAAAATTAACTGTGAGTCCTTTATAATCAAATATCTGGTCAGAATTGACTTGTTCAGGTCAATATCAAAATGAGGGCCACACGTTACTTTTGGTTGATATGTATTTTAAGTGTCTCTTATTTTTTTTCTTCTATTTTTTCATTTTGGCATTCCATTTAGTCTTAAGTCTCTTAATCTATGGTTTCCCTTCTTTGTTTTATTTCTTATAATTTCTTTACTGAAGAAACTGAGTGATTTGTCTGTAGAGTTTCCCACATTCTGGATTTTGCTGATTACATCCCTATCGTATCCTCTAACATGTTCCTCTCTCTCTGTATTTCCTGTAAGTCATATAATAAATTTTTATTTAAAAATAACACACAACTTTTATGAATATCTGATTTGCCTGAACTGCTATGTAGATGACTAAAATAAAGGTAATACTTTCAATGGTATTACTATATCAATGTAAAATTTAAGATTTATGATACTAAAAAAAGGGAATGTCATGGTTAGCTAAAAATGGAAACCTGGGTAATACCACAAGTCACGTGATGACAATAAGCCTTTTACTTTGTGAACATGGCAGTTTACAGATGTGAAGAAAGCACTGAAATAATTGCTTCACTTCCATCAAAAACTCTGAAAACAAATCTAAGGGTAAAGCTCAGAAAAAGACTTTGGCAGATTATAATTTGCTCTTGGATCCGTTTTTTCCCCTTTTCTTTTTAAAAGCAAGTCGTGATGGGTAGCCTGTGGAAAAAATGTTGTATGCAATAAATAAAAACTAAAACAAGTCACCACACTAATGTTTGATACATATTACTAACATTAACTACAAATTTATTGTCTTCAGAAGGTTAGTTTAATATGAATATTTAAGTAAATAATTATTATGACTCTTTTTAAAGTAAATAAATTAAAAACCAGCACACTGGCTTACTATAAATAATTTAAAAGAACTAAAATGCCTCACATACTATCTTGATAGTATCAAGTTACTCTGAGATACTTACTTTCCTGTTGAATACAGAGCTGTTAACTCTTCCTCTCAGCTTCCATGACCCTGCTCTTTCCTGACACTCATCTTAACCATTCTTGTGGTTGCTTTTTGTTCTTCATTAGCTCCTCTTCATTTGCTAGCTCCTTAAACTTGGTGTTTTGGGTTTCACTATTGGTTCTTCTCTAGGCAGTAAAACTCATTCTTGCTCAAGGCTTGCTGTCTCTATTCTGTTTTATATTCTCTTGCGTTGAAACCTCCTGTCCCCAGGCCTGAAGTCTAAGCCACCTCTCTCCTGAGAAAGCTTAGAAGATTTTTAGCTATACTGGAGTTTTATCTCTGTTTATCTCTAAAATTCCGTGTTCTTTGTTTTGTTCTTACTAAAGAATTTTGTCTGTTTTATTATTTGAGACCTTTTGTTCCTTCATATTGTTTTAAAAATACATCAAGTAGGACTTTTCCCCTCCAGTAAAGAAACCTGTTCTCTATAGTAGATGTATAGTAGCCATGTGATCATTCTCCCCTTCTCTTTTTAGAAATTTATAATTTCTACTCATGTTCACACACTCATGATTCAATAATTTTAATTATTTGTATGCAACTAAAATCTTTGAAATGAATGAATTCCCTAATGTGGGGAAATTATTCCACCAAGAGGAGAGAGACTTGAGTGTGTTTCCACTCAGATTTTAACATTTATAAGTTCTTGCCCAAGTCTCTTTGCTTCTTTCCCTCATGAAGAAAAAGAGGAGTAACAGGTGGTGTCAAAACTTTTTAATTTTGTAAGAAGCATGAAGAGCATTCATAAAGGCTAGACGCTGTCCTTTTTCATTCTGTTCTATTTCATTTTTTTAGTGCTAGTCAGGACCCACTAAATTTATATCATGACTTGCTATTAGGTCATGACCTATAGTTTGAAAAACACATACCATAAACCCTTGAGTTCCCCCAATGTTGAAATATGATATCCAGGGCTTTCCATATATTCCTCCCAGTTGCTATCAAAATAATAAATATATCACGTGATATCATCTTTATGTTTTGCTAGGATTTCTTTTTCTTATAAATATTTGGATATAATATTAATATATGTGCCTTTTATGTATTTTTTTTCTCATTTAGCATACAGGTTCTTGGGGAACAAGGCCTTTGCCTTTATTTTTTAATTTTTAAATAACATTTTGAAACTATGACAAACTTAGAGGAAAATCACAAGTGAAATACAAAAAAATTCTTTTAGTTTGTAAAGAATTGGAAAGTAAATTGCAGACCTGATGTTCCACTACCCCCAAAGACTTTCATATATATTTCCTACAGATAAGGAAGGATATTTTCCTACATAAACACAATATAACCATAGCAAGTGGGAAATTAATATAACAAGAGCTCTTGGGACTGAGAGGAGGAAAACAAAACAAAATACATTAAGTAGATTTGACAAAATTTGATGACTACTTGTATAGGGGAAAAGAGACAAACCATAACATTGAGAAAAGTCTATGAACTACTCTTTTCTATGTTTGTATGTATGTTTGAATTGGGAAATGACCTATGTAAAAAATGTTTAGTTACTTAACACTTCAATGTTGATGTTCTGTGGGAGTATAGTTTTAAAATACTGTATTCTAATAGCAGAAGAAATATTTGATCACAGATTCTCTATTGTTGTCTACTGTTAAGATTTATTGTTAAATAATTGAGATTTTGAGTCAAGTAATAGAATCTATTGAAAAGCTTTATAGAAGTGAGATATTTTGGAAACCATCCTACGTTCTGTGGATAGTGTCCATGCGTTAAGGGTATCGAAGAAAACAGCAAGGGAATCCACATCTTCTCTTCCAGCCCTGACCTCTCTCTGAAGATCCAGTCCCAAATTTCCAATTACTAGAGCTGTTCATTTCAAACTCAGTATGAAAAGAATTAAACTTACAGCACACTCATACACCCCCTCTCAGCTAGATTTCCTTTCTTTTACCTTCTCCTGTGCCATTACTTGGTGTAGAAGCTAAGCATTGACTCTCCCTGCTCTTCATCCATACCCCACCCATACGTCGTTGATTCCTACATCTTGGAAAGGGTACTAGAAAAATCTAAATTTCATCCTAGTTTTGTTACTAGTATCTCAGCAATTTTGAGAAAGTCACTTTCTTTTGTGTTCAAATTAATCTCTGTAAATTATGGTATTTGAACCAAATATGATATAAATAGTGGTTAAGAGCGTGGTTTCCATAATGAGGCTCTCTGCCTTTTAATCCATGATCCATGCTTCAGTAGCTGTGTGATCTTGGGCAAGTCACTTATCTGTGCCTCCCTTCTCTATATCCTCAGCTATAAAATGAAGATAACAGTAGTTTATATCTCACAGGATTGTTTTGAAGATTAATTGAGTTTAATATTAATGTAATATTAGGAATAGTGCCTGGCACTTAGTATAGACTACATAAGTGTTAACTCTTTTTATTGTTATCCTTATGATTTTTTTTAATTTTTTACTCTCTCAGGTCCATTCTTTCATTTTGTAATACCGTTATAAGTGTCTATCTCCCATTTGCTACTCTTCTTCTCTCCGTTATCACTATTAACCTATTATCATTCAGGATTAAATTAGTTATTATGTGTCAAATGCTTAGACTAATGCCTGGCACTTAGTAAGTGTTAGACCTTATTATTGGTTGTTACGGTTTTTACATTGATGGCCTTTCAGGTCAGTCACATCCTTTCCTTGCCTTTAGTGGTCCTTGGCCTTTAATTTCCCCTCCTGCTGTCTAAGACAGATCGGTCTTTCTAGGACACCATTGATAGAACGTTGCTCCGTTTTGAGACTGTTGGTGCCTAAAAGGAAAAAAAAAAAACCAAACAGGTTCTTTGGTAGAGATATCAGATGACTTGCCAAGACCAACTGAAAAAAAATGGTATTCATGAAAGAGGTAAAGTTGAATTTTGAAGCAGTGAAAATTTTTTACTTTTTGGGGGCATTGCTTACTAAAATAGTCTGTGTTTTATAGAAAGAAAAGCTGTACTGATCAAATTCAGGTGGACTTGCAACTTATTTATTTTTAGTAAGAGACTAAAACTAAAATTTTATCTGAAAAGCTCAGCAGTTCAGTTAAAATGAAATGTGAGGAGTAAAGTTCAGGAAGGTTTTGTGAATTTTTTATGTTAGGAAAATTAATGTGTTTATCCAGGTATAAATAAGGAAAAAATTGAAGTGTGGTTAGTAATTCTAGAATTTATAGACAGCTCTCATGTGTTCATTTCAGAATTTTAAGCTTCTTTTTAGAATTTAAATGAAAATAGCTTTATTTCTCTATTTTAAAAGTAGCATTGTTAATTTTTGTTAGAAGAATCATAAGAGACCTTATCTAATTTCTTAAAGAGAAGTCATTTGTTATGTGTTCATTTGCATGACTTGCTCTTTAACCCTTTGGTCATCTTCAGCTATTTTTATATTTTAATATTTTAGAGTATCATGGAGAAAAGTACTTTTCTCCAGTAAAAATTGCTTTGGATTTTGTTTTTTTAATATTGATAACTACATAAAGCTATTTCACCACAGTTTAAGTTTTCAAATAATTTTTAAAGATCAAGTTTTTAGGTATATTTTTAAAAACTTGACTGCAGGAAATGGCAGAGCGAGAGTTAATGTGTTACATGGAGGGAAGAACAGTCCACTGGGGGTTAAATTGCAGAGTCTAATGGAATAATAACTGGTAGCACCATCTGCTGGCCTACTTCCGCAGAAGGAGTCAGTATTTTTAACGACATCTCTAATATTCATGCTGATGCATTTTGATGCTTTGTGCATTCATTTCTTTCTGTGCTTTGTTGGAATCTGGCTATCTGCTTACAGCTATTGAGGAAACTCAGCTTTTTAAGAGGGGTTTATAGCCTTTTTCGTATCTAAATAGGATGAACAGTGGATATAAACTTGCCAAGGCAGAAATGTGTTGATAAATCACAATGTGTATTTGTGGAGGGTTGTGCATCTCTTGGTTGCAGCTTGCTAAATAGGCCATTTAGGAATCTTCTTTCAATGCTTTTTTCTTGAGCACTGCCTGGGGTGGTGAAAAAGCAGAGGGCAAGCCTTTGTCTGACGCCAAAAATGTCTTCAGTGAAGAGGCCAAGAGGAAGGGTAAGTGAAAGCCTGAATGAGTGGGAGGAGGAGGGGTTCTTTGGGCTAAAAGGCTAATGGGATTGAATAACCTTCCTTATTACTGGCTGCTGCTGCGGGAGTCGTACTGCATCGCCATCTTGAGCTTGTTGCTGTTTTCTCGAGTCTTGGTTATTTGTTATAGCCTGTAGGCCTTAAGGTGGCATTTTAGTGAGCGATTCTAAACCCTCCTTCCTTTCCCAGTGCTGCAGCACTGCTATGAAACCTTTGATGAGGCAGGTATAGAAAAGATATCCAGTGAAGCACACTGGAATCAGCATGAAAATGTGTTTGGAAATTCCTGGTGGTTTTTTCCTTTGCTATAGTCAGAGGCATGTTTACGGGTAAGAACATAACAAAACTGTGATCTAAGTATATCTGGAGGAATGCGTGTTTGAAGAGGATATTCTTTTTAAAATGCTGTTGATCTGCTTCCTGTGATATTGCTAAAATATTAATAATTTTAACGTAAAACTATAAAACTTATTTTTTTTCAGAATTGCTTGAGCAAAATAATTATGGTACATAGAAAAAAATCCACATTTAACTCTTTCATGGAAAAACTAAAACTTTCTCTAATTTTAAGTATGGGAATGTCTGTTTACTAACTAGCTATGTTGCTGCATAGATTGCACATTAAAATAATTTAAATGATTTCAGGTTCTAGTTCTAGTTTCATTTAAAGCAGAGAGGCTTTATTTTTCTAAAAATCGTAAACTATAAGGAGTAGTCATTCTAAATTAAAATTGCTATATTAATAATTTTCAGAGTTCTGGAGTGAAGAGGAAAGAAAAGACTTTTATTCCAAATGCACAGAATATTTACATGATAAAATTTGAATCAGCTATATTTACAGGACAAAATTTGAATCAACTAATCAAGAATGCTATGAAAATATCAATGAATCTATATTTTCCTTCTTTAAGCCTCATTTTTAAAAGCAGTAGTTGAGCTTTTTATTTTATGCCTACACTACTTTCTTGCTCTGCAAAATGTTTTAATTTTAAATTTGTATGTAGCACTCACATTTGCTCATGTATTTTACTTCTTTAATCTTAGTTTTAAATTTTCAGATACTTATGTTAATTGTACAGTTAGTACAATTTAATACAATTGTTTAATTGTACTTTGGTATATTGTATTAAAAAATATTTTGGTTTCTCTAGCCTCCATCTTCCAAGAAGAGTGATGGTTCTGGGACATATGCTAAGTTGCAGAATACCCAGGTGAGGATCATGTCTGAGAAGAAGCAGAGAAAAAAGGTGGAATCAGAAAGCAAGCAAGAAAAGGCTAATCGTATAATATCAGAGGCCATAGCAAGAGCAAAGGAGCGAGGGGAGCGCAATATTCCACGAGTGATGAGCCCTGAAAACTTCCCTAGTGCTTCAGTCGAAGGAAAAGAGGAAAAGAAAGGTAGAAGGATGAAATCCAAGCCAAAGGACAAAGAGAGCAAAAAAACAAAAACTTGTTCTAAGTTAAAAGAGAAGACAAAAATTGGGTAAGTTGGTTAAAAATTAGATTTAATTCCTTTGAACTTTTTGTTAAAGTGCCATCTGTCTAATCTTTTCCTCTTGATTTGCATGTGATGTGTTTTCTCCCACTTTGGAGTTTTAAGTTGTTAGGCACTGTATGTACCTTATTTCCTGTTTGAATGAATTAGATAATATTACAGGATTTACTAAATCTTACTATTCTGTGAACATAGCTTTTTGTACGTTTGTATTAGTAAAAGGAATTTAAAATAGGAGAATATTTCATAAATAAAACAGAAAAAGGAAAAAACACAAACAAAACAAAACTCATATCGATGTGCCAGTTCCAAATTCACTTTCTTTACACAACATGTATTGAAACTGTTTATAAGATTTCTTTATCTCTTAGTTGTGCTTCGTTGGGCACTTTATAGTTTGGGAACATGAAATACAGTATTTTCTGATAAACCCACAACTTTGGACTAAATGGAACGGCAAGAAAACTAAGACCATTTACATCAACAGTAAGCAGCTCTCGGCTCTTACTGATTTTCTCCTTGACAGCCTTTCTGATTTGCTTTATGTAATAAAGAGGCCAGGTGAGGATTAATGTTCCAAGAGAATTATAAGGACAAAGAATTACTCTAGGAGGGTACATTAATCCTAGGTATTTTGACTACTTATCTAGTACATTTTCAAAAAATAAAATATAATAGGTGTTATTTGTTTTATATGTGTGTTTGTTTTGCATGCAAGGGTAAAAGTAACCCAAGGCCAACATAGTTTAGAATTGTTTTTGCAGGAATATTGGTCATTTTTGAATGCTTTATACAAAATTTTATGTAAAGTGTTTTCTTTTTTTCCACACAAAAAGTACACACAATAAAAAAAGAATTCCCTTATTATGAAAGTCTTCATTTGCTTAAGAAATTCTTGAGCCATTACGTAGGTATTTGGAACTAACACAATTTTGTAAACCAAATTAATTCTCAGTATTTTAAATACAACCACCAAACTGAATTAGATCATTAGGTCCTGATGCCTTTCAAACCAAACCATTAAATAATATGGGCTCTCTTGCTATAATAGAGCAATAATTAATATTATTGATTTTGCATTTTATTTGCAGACAGCTAAAATGAAATTTGAAAGTTAAATTTCTACTCCTTTTATATTTAAAAGTTTTGGTATGAAAGTATCTTATTTTTCCAATATTATGTCTCGTTTTAATTTAGGAAACCCCATATTTAATTCTTTAATGTATTAAAAGTTAACATAATTAACATTTTCCAGTTTTAACTTATATAGAGAGATAGGCAAAGTAGTGTACTATTTGGAAGGGTATTAAAAAATAATGCAGAAAACTAGAGGAAATTAATGGAGAAACTTCAAAAATTACAGCAAGCTTAAATTTTGAGGGGAATAGCTAGAGGCAAAAGATACCAGAAGTAAATCTGGTTCAAGAAAAAGCAATGTATGTAAGAGGAAAAATAGAAATAAATTATAATAGAGAAACATGAGTTTTTGAAAAATGTGAATTAATATGTTAGGGAATTGTAATATACTGCAGTAGAGTATCTGACTCATTAGTTTAATATTGCACAGCATTGGTCAATTTAGTACTTGTTTTTAGAGATAGCATTCTTGAGAAAATCGGTGAGATATATACATGGTGAAATACTGAGTAGTTGCTAAAAAAAAAACTTGTTGAGAGTATAGAACTTGTTGATAGAGGAATTTATAAGTTGCAAGCAGGTAAGTAAAATTGAAGCTTGCCTATATATTGTTACTAAGCTGTTGGAGTAAAACAATAATTTTTTGATCCTCTTGGTCATTTTTATGGGATAAAGACAAAGATTATTAACATGTTGGAGGAAAAAAGCATAGTTGGAAGTGAAATTCATATGGAATCTAGAGTTCCTGTATTAGTCAATTGAAATATTTCCTTACTATGCTTTCCAATAAGCCACTACATTTTTTTTATTGTGAAATTTTTGTTGTACATTATTGTTTATCAGTCACCATATAAGTACATCCCTCCACCCCTTATGCCCACCCCCCACCCCCTTAGCCCCTGGTAGCTACCAAACAGTTCTATCTGTCCGTGTGTTGGTTTATCTTCCACATATGAGTGAAATCATGCACTGAATAAGCCACTACATTTTATAATTTTGAATTTGCCCAGTTTTTAATTTTTGTTTGAAGAGTCATCATTTAAATAGTTAGGTTTAGTTGCATCATTTTAATTAACTTCATTTTATGATATATTAAACATTTTCTTGTAAAATTTCATTTTTCCATTAGTTTTGGAAGAATTGGTCTGTTGCTAATATCAAATGATTGGTATTCGATAAAATTGAAGGAAATATATGCTGGAACTTAACCACCAACAATGTGAAATATAAATTTTAAAAGTAACTAAATTTGTAAACAATAAATTATGATGGATATACTAGTCACAGTTGGTGTTTATTTAACCCATGTATGTGATTTGATATAATCTAGGAAGACTGATCTGAGGAAAACCAATACTGCGTCTGCTGGCTACTGAGCCTAAAACCTTTTCATTATTTCTGTCACTTGTATAGATTAATTTTTTTTAAATACAAGGAATAGTGTCCTTTTCAGAGCACTTTCATGTAGTCTCATTTAATCTTTAAAATAGTTCTGTGAGTTAGATTGGGCCGTGCGGTGTGATAAGGGGCTTAAGTTCTTTGGCTTTGGAGCAAGTTATGTTTGTTGAAATCCCAGTTTTATCACTGACAAGCAGTGTGACCCTGGACAAGTACTTAAACCTCTCCAAGCTTTAGTTTCCTCTCATGTAAAATGGGGCTAATGATAGTCCTTGCCTTGTAGTGTTATTTTGAGGATGAAATAATTTAATAACAACTAAAGCGTATAGAACTATACCTGGAATTACTTAATGTTAGCCATTATCATTTCCTGAAAACATAAATACCGTATAGCTGTTTAAGGAAAAAGCCAAGGCCAGGAGCCACGCCCCTTCCTTCAAGCCTAAACTGACTCATCTGCTGAGGTTCTCTTCCATTAAGGCTCTGTTTCTAAATAAGATCAGTTAAAAAATCAAACAAACAAAAACAGTTGCTACTTGTTAAGAGGGATAATAGGTTAATTTATTAATGGCTTTTTTCGTATGAACATGCCTCTGCTTATCAGGTTAACTAGAGTAGCTTTTAGGACAGGTAAATTTTGTTTGAAATATGCCTGGAGTTGGAAAGGGTTGCCCATGGTTATGTGGAAGGGTGTGAGTTGAAATGGAAGTGGCAGGTGTAAAATAAAGAGTGAGGTAGAACAAGAAACAAGATTTTTCTACTTTAACATTTTTCACAATCTTGGCAGTCAGGTTCTATAACAAGCTGTCTTTCAAGTAGAATAGCAGGTATTTCTTCAGTAGGAGTAGGTACATAACAGATGCTCCATGAATGGAATGGAATGAATTTTATGGAATGAGTGGAAGATTAAATGGTAAATGATACAAAATGATTGAATTTGATTTGTTAAATCAAAAACAGAAATGACAAGCTGATCGTTCATAAAACCACAGGGATATAACTGATGGTTTAGTAATAGTAGAGAGTCAAATTCTAAAATAAATTCATTTTAAGACTTCCAGTAGAATTTTCTTATGGCTCTGTTTGGTTTTAGATTATGTAATAGAATATCACATGATTTGGTTGAAGGATTTTTAAATTTATAGTTTATAACTGGCATTTAAATTATATTTCCATGTTGTCCATTAGCATTTACTTCTTTGTGTTATAGATTATCAAACTGACATAAGTAGAATGCTTTTGGTATTTAAAAATGTTCTTGTGGCTCTGTAAATTTAATCAGTAATAGTCCTTTCTTTTTTGTATTCATATTTATTCTTTCTGTTTGTTACAGAAATGCTAGTTATCGGGTGCTACAAGTAGCTTTTCTCTTTAGTTAAAGCAGAAAACATCTAAATTAGAAAATATCAAACTTGAGTAGAAATTAAGGATGCCATGTTATAGAGAAAAACAATGAAACATTAAATTAGATCTTGAAATTATATTGTCGCCTTTTTTGCTATATTCTTTTTGAACCCACAAGAAGGAAGAGAGAAAATAACACTTGTTAATTACCTACCTTCCTACATAGAAATGTATATGTATGTGTATTTTTTAAAGAAAATTAACATGTAAACATGTCCAAATGTCACACACATTTACCTCTGAGTAAAACGTAAGGGAAAAATAATATGAATGAACAAAATCTGAGTGAAAAATAAGATGAATCATCAGAAATTGGGAATCACTTTATAATCCATGTTAATAAAGTGACAAATGAGACCCTGATTGCAAGTATTCAGAATAATAGAAATTTAATATCTGTTTGGAGGAAATATAAATGTATTAATTATTTCTTGGCATACAATCAAAAAGCAGTTTGAAAAAATGTATAGTATCAACTTATTGTATATTTTTAATTATTCATCATATGCCATTAGTAATCGTTATATTTCTATAATTTTTAGATGCCAAGCAGATAAAATGTTTTATTGATTTCACTCTTTGCATCTGAACTTAAACTCAGTGAAAATCTGAAACATATTCATCTTCAAAAAGAATTGATATATATTATTTATTATTATGAATTTAATTAAGTTTTGTTTTTTTTTTTTTTTTTTTCCCCTGAGTGCTAGAGGCCTTTCCCCACATGACTCAAGTTCTGAGACCTACCTGGTTTTTTCCTGTATCTGCAGGTGGCACTGGAAGGCCTTCGGCCTACCATCCCACCAGGCATTTCCCCCCATGTGTGTAAACTCATGAAGATCTGCATGAATACTTGTTTTTAACAAGTATACCTTTACATAAAATGTATTAGTAAGGTTTATCATTAGCAAACAATGTGCTGTATTTCATTGAATCTAAGATATCATTGATGATAAGACACACCATTGTTTTATGTGTCAGTAAGAAAGAAAAAAAATATTGCTGGTTAAAACTATGGTGTATCCTTTGATTGTTAGATGAATCTTGATTTCATAGATGTGAATATGTACGAAAAATGTGTATCTTAGAACCACTGAAGTAAAGTATTTGATTTTAATGTTCCTACTTTGTCAGTATCTTTTAACATAAATACCCTTTACTTTTTTTAAAAAGAAATTTTTTTAAGAAGAATTAAACTGCTGATAAATCTATTGACTATGATTAATACTTAGCTAATACTTCTATCCTTAGTAACTATGAAAGAGCTCAGTGAATTCAACTTTTTGAAAAAAATGATGTGTATCCTTAAACAGGAAGTAATTTATAGTCCAAGTTACCAAGAGCTTACAATACAATGTTACTTTCACAAATTTAAGGATTAACTAATATAAAGAAACCTTTTAAAACTTGATTATTTTTCCCAGATGAGTTTAAGCTGGAGTCTTGAGTTGAACCTTAAACTGGAGTAATTTCACCAAATTGAATGTTTCTTTCCTTTTTTTTTTTTTTTTTGTGTGAGGAAGATCGGCCCTGAGCTAACATCTGCCAATCCTCCTCTTTTTGCTGAGGAAGACTGGCCCTGGGCTAACATCCATGCCCATCTTCCTCCACTTTATATGGGACACCGCCACAGCATGGCTTGCCAAGCGGTGCCTCGGTGCGCTCCCGGGATCCAAACCAGCGAACCCCGGGCCGCCATAGCAGAGCGCGCGCACTTAACCGCTTGCGCCACCTGGCCGGCCCCTTGAATGTGTTTCTTTAAAAAAAAAAGTTTATATTTGATGAATTTAAAAATAGCCCCAGTATCTTTCATTCGGCTTGCAAAGAAAAAATTATGATGTGAAATAGTATTTTTGCTTGTTTCCTTCACTTATGATGAATTGAATGCATTAATTACAACAAATGGACTAATTGGATAAGATTCATTGTTTGTCCAATTATTGCAATGAGAGAATCAACATGGGGCAATTACAGATTGACACTATGTAGAACACAGCTTGTTACACAGCCTCTCCTAATAACATGTGGGCATGATTTAGATGAGTACATAAATTACATCTGAAAATCAAATATAGACATCAAGTATAAACACTGAGGTTTTCTAGTGCCTGTACTTATCAAATGAATTAACATTTCAAATTTATACTTAGGTTGAAATTGCCCTTTGCTGTCTGAAACAAGCTATGTTTTGATATTTAGTCCTTATACTTGCCTGAATATCTGCTGCTGCAGTTTGCTAATATTGATAACAGATCCGTTTAATGTTTTAAAAAAACAAAGCTTGCATAAAGTCTTTGTTATTAATATATTCTGTATTACTTTGGCACTTGGGTGATATTTCTAAGAATAGCAAACTATCAGTTTATTTGAAGAATGTCTCTATAATGAAATTTGTTTTATTTTTATGAAATTTTATTTTAGAATTAATATAGTGAGCTCTTTGTGATCCATGATGGAAGAATGGAATGCTCTTTGGTAATTGGGTATTTTACTTAACTGATTTTATTTTACTTTTTTTACTTTTAGATCATCTGATTTTCTTCAGATAACATTTATGGCTATAATTTGTCATTACACAGACAATAGAAATTCCTGGTTGTTTCAAAGTCAGATAAACTTTAACCTTAATAATCTACTAAAAGATAATTAGTTTCATATTTTTCTTTATTCACTAAACTATATTTATTGATATTAGATATATATTGACTGGTTGAAGTATAGTAATTTTATTTTAAAATCAGTAAGATATGTTGGAAATAATAGACTAGGAATAAAGAGACATTTATTGTCTTTTACTAGATTTGTGACCTAAGCAGTTTATTTCATTTTTTTGGAGCTGAAGTTTTCCCTGTTAGTATAGTGGCACCAGTACCTGCCTTGCCTATCTCAGAGTTTTTCTCAGGATCAACTGAGATATTGTAGGCAAAGCACTTTGATGTTTTAAGTGTTCTATAAATATAAAATAGTTGTATTATCCTGAATATTTGTTCCTAGAGTTTTCTAAACTAATTATTCTCAGCCAGTCCTTCCAAAACCTGGTGGAGCATAAGAAGCTCTTAGGGAATTTTTTAGAAGTCCAGTTGGAGTCCCACTTACTAGATCAGAATCTTGGGATTAGGACCTACAAATCTGTATTTTTTTTTTACTTTTTATTTTGAAATAATCTCAGACTTGCAAAAATAGGTCAGCCTTCCCTTAGGCTCTTCACCCAGCTTGCTCAAATGTTAACGTCTTATGTAACGGGAGCATAATTATCGAAATCAGGAAACAAACGCTCACACAATCCTATTAACTTATTTAGAGACCTCGTGGAAATTTTGTCTGTTGTTCCATTTTTTTTTGGCCAGGATCCAATTCAGGATCCTACGTTTCATTTTGTTGTCATGTCTCCTTATACTCTTCTAATTTGAGATGATTCCTTAGTCTTTGTCTTTTATGATGTTTTCAGTTTTGAAGCATACTGGCCAATTATATCTCTCAATTTGGGTTTATCTCATGTTTTCTCATTAGGAATCTGTATTTTAAAAGACACCCTTCCAATGAAGCCTGACACACACATTTAGGAATTACTGATCAATACCAACCTAATTTTTGTTCCCCTTTGTAGTATCACCTATATACCATTTTACAACTTAGAGTAAACCGATATGACTTCATTGTTTCCAAGAATCAGTGTTTTGTGTAAGTAACCCTAGTTTTTAAATCTTAAAATATATCTATATTTTACTCAGAACTATGTCAGTCAATAATGACTTCAAATTTTAGAATCAGCTTTTTTCCTACCATGGAAATGTACCTTTTTTGAACAGAAAGGACATGTGTAAATATTTTGGACTTTGAAAGGTTTAGTAGGAAACTACTATATCTGAAATATTTCTTACAAAGTTAGGATTTGAAAAAGATTTTTGCATGGGCTGAGAATAGTTAATAAGTTTATGAAATAAGATGCTATTCCAGGCCTATAGAACAATATTGAAAGAATACAGAATATATGGAAAATAAAATAAAAAGGTCTTTTTTTAAGTACCTTTTTCAAATAATTAATATAATGAAGGTTTATCTAAGGTATTATAGGAAACATTTTTATCTAACCTACACCCCTCCATCAAAAAGGGTGGGTGTTTAAGATTGATTTGGCAGCACTTATTACTATTTCTTTTCTAGAGATTTAGGCAATATTTATCTATAAAAATAATGTTTAAACAGCTTAGTCCATTGTCCTTAGACAGTTTTCATTTAATTACCTTATACCACTAGAAAGGAACAGTATAACCTCTTCATAGAAAATAGAAAAAGGTTTAAATATCTCTGCTTCTGATTTCGTTGAAGTTTTTATTCAGTGGAATGTGAGCCTTTAAGCAGCCACATAGATACTGTATCAGATTATGTATTTCACATAATTCATTTAGCTTACCCAACACTGAGAAAATGCCTTTGTTAAGCAATATATTGAGGAGTATTAATAGGCCTTGATTTGTGTTTCAAATATAGAAAATTGTTATATAAGTAACTAAACTTTCCTTTTACTAGTTTTGCTGTCGTCTGCAAACTAGTCTAAAACATGCCTTCATGTTTGGAGATGAATAGCAAATGGAGGAGTGCATCGAATGTGTATGTCTACTACCCAGTTTTACTTAGGCTTATCCCTGACCTTGCCACTGAACATCACCTACACGAGAGCCTCGGGGTGTGTTAACTAATCACAAGCAGCATAATGGTTACCCTTAGAAGGAGGTTGTTGATGGAAGAGAAGGCATGAGAGGAGACTTCTGGGAGGTTAATAATGTCTTGTTTCTTGATCTGGAAGCTGGTTACACGTTTGTGTTCGTCTGAGAAAATTCGCTGAGCTGTACTCTTTTGACGTGCACTTTTCTCAATTTATATTATAATTTAATATTAGTAGACTATTAGGTTTAGGGTAAATGAGAGCTGGCATTTGGGGCATTTTGAGATTGTGATATCTGTGGGATATCCATATGGATATATCCAGTAAACGATTGTATGAATCTGAAGCTTGGGGAAAAGGTCTAAATGAGAGATAAGAGATTTGAGAATCTTCAACCTCTAAGTGGTAGTTAAGAATAGATTCAGTTAAATCTCCCAGGGACAGTATATAGAGAGGGAAGAAGGCTGAAGACAGAACTTGGGGGGGCCGGCCCCGTGGCTTAACGGTAAAGTGCGTGCACTCCGCTGCTGGCGGCCCGGGTTTGGATCCCGGGCGCACACCGATACACCGCTTCTCCGGCCATGCTGGGGCCACGTCCCACATACAGCAACTAGAAGGATGTTGAGCTATGACATACAACTATCTACTGGGGCTTTGGGGGCAGGGGGAATAAATAAATAAGTAAATAAATAAATGGCAAAGGAATTAAAAAAAAAAAAGACAGAACTTGGAGAAGTACCAGAGTTTGCAGGACTGGTGGAAAAGAGTTGTCAAGGACTGAATCCTGCTGAAAACCAACATACTAAGAGTAGATGGAGGAATTGGAGCCTAAGAAGTTTAGTGAGAACCAGAAGAGTTTTGTGTCATGGAGAAAAAAGGGTGCAGAAAAGGTAAAAGTGATTAGTTATATGTTGGTAGATAAAACTTTTTAAATTTCCATTGGGTTTGGCATTATGAAGGTCATTTGTGGCCTTAGACATTAGGAGTTCAGGCTTTGGAGTGAGGCATACTTAATTCTTACTATTGGTGTGACTTTAAACAAGTTATTTAATTGTATTCTATTCTTACTATTGGTATGACTTTAAACAAGTTATTTAATTTCTCTAAGCCTCAATTTCCTCTTACAAAATAATACTATTTGCATCTCAGAATTGTGTGAACATCAAGTGAGAGAATGCATGTTAAGTCAGCAGAGTAAACACTGAATAAATGGAAGCTATGAATATGAATAGTAGTTTTAAGAGTTCGGATTATGGGGCCGGCCCCGTGGCTTAGTGGTTAAGTGCGCACTCCGCTACTGGCGGCCCGGGTTCGGATCCTGGGCGCGCACCGACGCACTGCTTCTCCAGCCATGCTGAGGCCACATCCCACATACAGCAGCTGGAAGGATGTGCAGCTGTGACATACAACTATCTACTGGGGCTTTGGTGGAAAAAAAAAAAAGGGAGGAGGATTGGCAATAGATGTTAGCTCAGAGCCGGTCTTCCTCAGCAAAAAGAGGAGGATTGGCATGGATGTTAGCTCAGGGCTGATCTTCCTCACAAAAAAAAAAAAGAGTTCAGATTATAATGGGACAGTCAGCATAGAGGACTTTTTTTGAGAATTGTGGATGAGACTGAGGAAGAACAAGAAAGGTCATGTGGTATCTAATAGTAGATATGACCTCGAGAGATTTTTATTTCAGGGGGGAAACCAGAGTAAGGAAAAGGGACCAGAAGAGGGAGGAAATGACCAATGAAAGTGGTAAGAGGGGATGAAGTGTAACCATGATTGGTTCCTTAATGTTGTTTCAGAATATTTTTGTGCTTCCTCTGATTTCCTGATTCCAACATAAGCTATATTTTCACTCTTATTTACTTTCTACACATACTCAGAAGAATGCGGGTGAGATACCAAGTAAGAATTACCATTATCCTGTTGAAGATGGTATAATCATACCAAAACAAGAATAACCTGGGAATAAATCATTCTAGAATTTTTTTCTGACCTCACATCTAGTCATCCAGTCAATAACCAAGTCCTATTGGTTATGCTTCCAAAATAAAAAGTTGTATCTTTCTTTACCTCTTCATCCACATTGCCATGGCCCTGTGTTGCACTCTTCATCTCTCACTTGAATTGTCATGCGTTGTCACCGGTTTCCCTGCCTTGCATTTCGCATCCTTCTAGTTGCATTGCTCTCTTGTTTAAAATTCTTTTTCCCCCCAATTTTATTGATATATAATTGACATATTACATTGTATTTGTTTAAGGTATACAACATGATTTGATATATGTATATATTTTGAAATTATTACCACAGTAAGCTTAGTTAACATTCATCACCTCACATAGTTATAATTTTTTTTCTTGTGATGGGAACTTTTAAGATCTACTCTCTTAGCAACTTTCAAATATACAGTACAGTATTGTTAACTATAGTCACCATGCTGTACGTTACAGCCCCAGAGCTTATTTACAGTCATGTGCCACATAATGACGTTTCGGTCAACAAGGGACCACATATGTGACGGTGGTTCCATAAGATTAGTACCATATAGCCTAGGTGTGTAGTAGCCTATACCATCTAGGTTTGTGTAAGTACACTCTATGATGTTTGCACAACAACAAAATCGCCTAACAAGGCATTTCCCCGTCATTAAGTAACACATGACTGTATTTAAAATTCGCTTGTCTTCCAGTTTGCTCTATTTTTTTCATTCATTCAAAAAATATCTCAGTGCCATTTGTTGTCAGTGGTGAATAAGACAGATAGATTCCTTTTAAATTCCTGCCCTATGGAGCTTAAAAGCTGGTCTTAAACTAAAATGTTAACTCCTTGCATATCATGCAAGGCCTTCTGTGATCTTCACCCTATCCAGATGGCCATCTCTTTGCTTCCTCCTCCTGCAGTACTCTGTATGTTCCTGACATGCTCTTATCACTGCATTATCTCCTCATTTTTCTCTGGTATCTCCCTACCTGGAATGTGGCCTACCTCTTCCTTCACTACCTATTGAACTCCCTTTCATCATTCAATTCCTATCTCAAACTACCTTTTCTGTAAAGCCTCCTTTGCTCTTCAGTAAACGTCAGAACTTCTTCCTTTGTGTTCGCATTACATCCAGTGCTAACTTCCACTTGAGCATTTTAACTGTGATTGATCATTGTCTAACAATGATACTTTTAAGGTTAGGAACTTAAACTTAGGAACTTTATCTTCAAATCCTAGAATCTAGGAAAGTGCCTGAGTATAATAATTAGACATAGTCACCACTCGTTAAAAAATTACTATGTGTCAAGACTTTGCTAAGAGCTAACATACATTATCCTACTTAATTCTCAACAGCAATACAGCTTTCTATTATAATATCCCTATTTTCCAGACAAGGAAACTAAAGGCTAAAAGATCAAGTAATTTGCCCACTGTCTCACAGATAGGTAAATGGTGGAATCAGGTTTAAAATCTTTGACCATATGATTTCAAAGTGCATGCTGTTAACCTCCAAGTTCTCCCACACTAGTAAATAAGTGTTGAAAAAATTCTGATACCTTTTTTGCTATATCATACCTGAAACTATTTGGGGAGTTTTCTGTGTTTGGAATACCGATATTTAACATAGAATTTTCTTTTTTTTTTTTAATTAATTTTTTTATTGATGTCATAATAGTTTATAACATTGTGAGATTCCAGTGGTTCTTTATTATTTGTCAGTCACCATATAAATGCGCCCCTTCACCCCTTGTGCCACCCACCAACTCCTTTCCCCCTGGTAACCACCAAACTGTTCTCTCTGTCCGTGTGTTAGTTTATATTCCACATATGAGTGAAGTCATACGGTGTTTGTCTTAACATAGAATTTTCTTGATCAGCAAATAACATGTTTGTGATTAGTATGGTGCTTTAAGATCATGCCCTCCCATCTTTTGAACCAAATGTGGGAGCTCTGTACTTCTACCTCTGATCAGGAAAAAAAATCAAAAATGTACTTTCATTTTAGACATTTGTATTTGATATGTGTCTGTAAATATTAATATACATATACACATACACATGCATATATATGTGAGGCAGATAGGCAGGCAGACATATATGTATTGTTGATATAAAAAGTAAAAGGAAGTTCTTACTCTTTAGGAACATATACTCTAGCTAAGATCAGCCTTAATATAAATGAAATAATTAAAGAAAAATTAGTTGTTAAAAGTATTTTAAGTAAGGGAGAAATTACTATAGGTAGAAAGAGGTAGAGGCTTTTAGGGAATATGTGAGGCTTAAGGACATTAAGTGGAATTTGTGTTTAGGAAGAGGTAGAAGGGAAAAAATCCCTCATTCCAAATATATAAGAAAATAAATGAATTATTATGATTATTAAATACAGTTATATCACCTGACATTTTGCCCATGAAAAATAATATTGAGCCTAAGAAACAAGTGATAGAACTTGACTGCCTTTCTATGCTTAGAAATTGTTAACTGTAGTATTGGTCTGTATTTGTTCCATTAGAATACAATTTTTGTTTTGAAAAAGTCATTTTGGATTTCATGGTAATTATCTTTGGTTGAACATTCAAGAGATATAAAATGGAAGCAAGTTTATCATGGCAATCTTAATTTGAGCAAAAATGGAAAAATGCAGAGTTCTTACTCTTTACTCTTTTTCTCTTGAAACAGCAAACTCATTATTACATTGGGTAAGAAACAAAAAAGAAAGAATGAGTCTTCAGATGAAATATCTGATGCAGAGCAGATGCCACAGCATACATTCAAAGAGGAAGACTCTCAAGTGAGTATTAAATTTCCTTCTGAGAAATGAAGCACTGGTAGAATTATTTAGATAGCATAATATTGCTTTATGGATATTTATACTGTAGTTTAATAGTAAAAATATATTTTACTGTATGGTAAAACATATATGACAGCATTATTACAATATGCTCCTACTAGTATTACTATAGAACGTTAGACCTGGGAGGAAACTTAGATATCCTCTCCAAATCCCTCATTTTTCAGATAATGAAAGTGAAGCCCAGAGAGGTTAAGTAACATCCAAAGTCCCTGATGGCTTTTAGTATGGAGAAGTATCTACCATTAGTATCTTGTCCTTTAGAGTGCTTTTGAATGAATTTAATGATAGAGATATTAATTTTTAAAATCACATACAAATGATAAAGCAAATGGATTGAATCATCCCTAGAGATAATTCCTTTGGTCTGCTTCTGTCAAAAACAATTATATTAAAAATCCCCTAATGTAAACAAAAATACTGTGCATTTTGCCTTTTTTTTTGTGTGTGTGTGAATAGGTGGATATTCAAAGTAACCTTCCGAAGTTAAAATAATATATATATAGTGAAGGTCATAATAATTCAGGCCACCCTCTGCTCTCTAATAATTAAAGTCTGACTATAGGCCCTAGGGGTGGTGGCAGTTGTTGAATTATGGGGCCAGAAAGCCCCTGAATGGCCTTTCTTCTTCCTTATGCAGCTTCTTATCCAATGGGAGAGTAGTGGCTCAAGGCTCCTGGGCTGCTGCAAGAGTTGAGGTAAGGGCAGTGACTGAAGCTCCTAATATTATATGGCCTGGCTTTTTCTTCACATGTTATCCGTAACTTAGGGAAACTTATAATTAACTTATTCAACATGAGAAAATTTAGTTTAATTTTTACTAGAATAATGCTGGCCATTTTTCTATTATGTAATTACCAAACAATGAAATAGTAGAATAGGTTAACATGCACATTTCTTCCATACCTTTCACTGTAGTATTGTAGGTTGTTTTGACAAGTGTGTTGCTTTAACACAAAAAAATAAATGGAGAAGGAAAAATATATTTTCTAATAAACAATTATAAATCTGTATTATTGATGTATTTAAATGTATCATTATATAAATGATGGAGAGGTCCATGTAGCTTTCAACCACAATGGACTGTCAAAGATTTGAAGACTTGAAAAGTAATTTAATCTAAAGGTTTGGAAATCTAAAAATGTGAATCTGATATTTAATTTTTTTACCTTTGATCTTAATAGAGAGTACTTCAGTAGTCTGACTATAGTTAGAGACTTAAATTTTTTTCAAAAGCCCCTGCAGCCCCTTATATTAGGCTTATTCTGGGAAAGTAGTATGTTATTATCATAATGAAGTATTAGTCATTTACAAGCATAATATTTCTGACCTCTGTGTCAAGTGCTATGGACTGATCTGTCTTCAGCCTTTAAGACATGAGAAGAAAAATGCTAGAAAAAAGAAACTTGAAGAAAGAATTTGTCAGTATTTTAAATTGTGCTTTGAAAAACATTATGGACAAAGAAAGCCAAAAAAAGCACATTAGCCCGAAATGTAGACATCAAATTCGTTTGTTTTTTTTTTTTAAGTAGTAGAGATACTATATGACAGAGAAAGATAGTTGGTGAGTGGCACCTTGTTTGGCTTTGCCTAATGTGTAACTGTATGCTCTAGTGAAATATAATTTATGATGAAATCAGCTATTATCTTATAACTCACAGACTTTTTAATTAATCTTTTAGACTGATAAAGTCTTCGTAGGATGAGGAAGCAGTTTACAATAAGTGGCCTTCATTCTGTCTTGTGAAGAATTAACTAAATGTGCACTTGTGTGAGTTCAAAGGATTCTTTTAGGCCACTCATTTACTATTTACTAAAGACTTAAGTGAGGCATTTCAAAGTACTAATAGATACCTAAATGACCAGAAAGGAAACTTTAATGCTGAAAACATCTAACAGAATCTTCTAGAAGTATGCTGAATTATTCTCAAACTTCATTATTTAGAAGATTTGTGCCCAGTGAGATATAACATTGGTCATGCATGTTATTGTTAGAATAATAAATGTCACTGTTGGTTATTAATTTAAACTATTCTTGAACATTCAGAACTATATGATGCCCATAATAGAACTCTAAACATTCCTTTAGCCTAATATTAGATCAGAGATCCATAGAATTCCCCTCCCATAAGGGAATAATAAATATTTCACATCTTTGTCAGAATAGGATGTGGGAAAATTGGGTTTCTAGAAGTCCTTTTATAATAATTTTTATTGCCACCTTCCTGTCTCCCATATTAACAAAAGTATTAGGTTGAGTTTTGCAAATGTAAGTGTCTTCATGGCCAAGAGATGGTGACCCATCCTAAATGGGCCATGGAGTTGTCTACTACGTTTGGCTGAGCTGACTCACCATGGTAGTGCCTTTCTTTCTCTCAATATTCTTCTACTTAAGAGAAAGAGGCAGAAGTGCGTTAAAGGCCACTGCAACCGTTCTGGATGCAAATAACAATCTGTCCCCACTCTGCTGCACTGATTGAGCCATTTTTGTCATGGCTATGGAAGTATGAAAGACCTACCAAATTGAAGACATTGGCAGAAACCAAAAGGAGAACACATGGATTATTTTGCTGGTTTTTTGGGGGGATGTGATGGGAGTTACTGAATATGTAGAGGAAAATGGAGTAGAAAAAGGAAGAAGGGAAAGATTTACCAAATGTTGAGCAATAGAACAGTTGACCAAGATGCCTCCACCCACGAGATTTGGGGGAGGTGTAAAACAGCAAAACTAAATTCTTTGCAATTTTCAAGCCAATATGAGATTTTGTTTTTATGGTGGGAACATCAAATATTAGATATTTAGGGAGGTAAGTAAAGCTATGTGTATTTGATACCTGATGTAAAATTACTTAGATTATTTAAAATTGTTACTACATGGCAATACTTTTTAAAAGGCTTACTTCTGTTTTTATGACAATGATGTTCTTTATTTTTAAGGGAAGCTAGTAAAGGTAGTAAAACACTAGTTCCTCCTTCATTCACATTTAATTATTTGGTAGATTTAATACTTTATTATTTAGTGTGTAAATAATATACACACTCTGAAAACATTTTGTATTATCTTGTTTTATATTGTTTTAAATACAAGTTCATAGGTTTTGTGGCAAATATTATTTAATTTCTTCTTCTAGTTTTTTGCCCTTGATTAATTATTTAACCAGTATTCATCTGATGTACTTTTTAGGTTTTGGGCAAAAACTGTGAAAGTGTTAATAGTTTAAAATATTTGTTGCCCAAGGTGTGAAATAGCTAAATAAAACAGATACCTTTTTACTCTTCTTAACAATAGTTTATAAAGAAAAGTAATAAAATGTAAAGATATTACTAATAAAACATATTTTGCACAAGGTGTGAAATAATTAAATAAAATAAATCTTTTTATTCTTAACAGTTTCTAAAGAAAGTAATAAAGGTATTACTAATCTTTGTTATTTGGAACTTTAGGAAGTAAAACTAAAGATTGTAAGCCTGTGACAAAGGGCAAATTACAATCTTCCTTTAATTAAAAGGAAAAATGAGAAAAGATGAATGTTGAATACAATTTTGGAAATTTAATGTATAAAATTGCCACACTAGGAGTAATTATTTTTAAAATCTTTCCTTTAAAATAAACTATATAAATATGATACTTTTGGTTCATTACAGAAAAGAAGATCAAATCGACAAATTAAAAGAAAAAAATATGCAGAAGATGCAGAAGGGAAACAATCTGAAGAAGAAGTTAAAGGCTCTATGAAAATAAAAAAGAATTCAGTTCCTTTACCTGGTGAACAGCCTTTACAATTATTTGTGGTAAGACACATTTGGGATTATGACTACAAAACATTTTAAACAAACATAAATCCTTAGAATGAAACACTTCCGTTATCTTTCCTCCTAAAACCTGCTCCAACTTTTCCTCATGGATTCCGTATTGTAGTTAATAGAACCATTAGTTATTAAGATCAGAAACCTGGGGATTCATCCTCTCTCTTTTTTCCTTTGCTTCTTCATCCAATTTGCCACTGTATTTTCTACCTCCTAATATGTATTCTTGAAACTTCTCCCAACTATTTTATCTGCAGAATATATCTAAATTACAAGCCTGATCACAGTACTTTTCTACTGAGAACTCCTCTAACAGTTTCCTAAGTCTTACAAAAATAATGATGCCTTTTTAGCACAGTGTATAAAGCCCTTTGTATGGATTTTTTTACCTTATCTTCTGCCACTTCTCTACAAGCACTCAGTCATCTGGCCTTATGAACAAGTTGCCTTGTTTTCACACCTCTGTGTCTTTTCATATGCTTTCCTAAATATTTGTATAATTGTTTTAATCTCCTTTATCTGGATTGTGAACCAACCACTCGTCTGCCAACTGAGTGATCTCTGACACCTTAGGCAAGTACTTATCTTCTCTATGCCTGAGCTTCCTAATCTGTAAAATGGAGATAATAATAGTACCTACCTCATAGTGTAGTTACAAGAATTAAATTAGTTAATATATGTAAAGTGCTTAGAATAATGCCTAGCACATTAAAAAGCACAGTACGTTTACAATGATGATGATGATGATGCGGCATATGATGACTAGGACAATAACAACAATGGTTTCTTTTTCCATTTTTGTATTCCTAATGTTTAACATGGTGCCTGGCACGTGTGCTAAATAAATATTTGTGGAATTTTAGTGTATTCATAAACATACAAAGTGACAACTAAAGGAATATTCAGAATGTGCCATCGTATTTTCTTTCCTCACCTCCATAGGAGAATCCAAGTGAAGAAGATGCTGCAATTGTGGACAAAATACTATCTTCTAGAATTGTAAAAAAGGAAGTAAGTAATGGTACATTACATTTTATACTTTCTATTCCATAGCCTGATTATTAAAGTCATAATTATTGATTTTATTTTCTTAGATATCACCTGGAGTGATGATTGATGCAGAAGAATTTTTTGTAAAATACAAGAATTAGTAAGTATTTGAGTTATAAAAATAATAGAAAGCTGTTAAATATAAATTAATATATTTAAATATATTAAGTTAAATTATGATTTTATTTTGTCTACATTTTAGTGTTTTATTATTTATTATTGCATGAACTTAAAAATCAGTAAAAATGAAGACTATTTGAAAACTTTTCGTGTTAAAATTGAATTTTTTAAGAAAATATTAACACCCAAATGCAAGAATCTTTATAAAATATGCTTTTATAAATTTATAGACATTATTTGTTATATTTGTATTGTTGAACTTTTCAGATTTTGTTCAACTTTTTCCTATACTTCAGTGAAAGAAAGTGTTTTAAATAAAATTACATTGGTTTCAAAACAAGTTAGCTTTCTGATCATAACAAAACTATTACAATGAAGAAATAAACGATAAATCATATCTTGTAACCCTTATGATTCGGTTTACCATTTTGTTTCTGTGTGGCAAATTGCAGACCATTAGACTACAATCTTCTTAGGATATAGTAATCACAATGGCTTTATTTTAGAAATTATATGGAGTCTATTGACATTAAATGGTGAATTACCTATTTGTAAAGTTGAAGGTAATATTTTGTATTGGATGCTATGATTAAAAATAAATCTAAACAAACTAAAAAATGGTTTCCTATATGATTCTAATATATCATTTTTATAAAAATTTTAGCTCCTATCTTCACTGTGAGTGGGCCACAGAACAGCAGCTTTTGAAAGATAAAAGGATCCAGCAGAAAATCAAACGATTCAAATTGAGACAAGCACAAAGAGCACATTTTTTTGCAGACGTAAGAAAAATTAATGAGACTATTTTGTGTTGAACTCTGAACACATACAGTATTATGTACAAAAAATTTAAGTATTATTCATTTTATTTCTTAGGCTTCCAACTTTGATATTTGAATACAAATGCTGTCTACATATAGGAATTTTCTTTTCCCAATTTTAGCTTGGAAACTAGCTGAAGTAGGCACTAATAATTCAGAGTGGTAGATAACTCTTGTATTTTTTAATTAGTATGTATTTCAATACTTAGAGTTGAATGAGTGTGTTAATATCTCAGAGTTTTATCAGCAAAATTATTCAAGTAATGGAAATGGTAATGTAGCAAATAAATGGAAAATAAGATTTTTCAGTGCATGAAGTATGTTGCATATTTTCTATACCAGTTTTGTGTGTGTATGAACAAAATATTGTTCATTTATCTTTCTAGGCCTCACTAATTAGTCTGATGTCCTTTCCTACTCTAAATATTTTTCTTTTTTCTTCTAATAGACATTGTAGAGCAGTTTCAGATTTATCTAAATTTTTTTTAGCTTTTTAGTTTGAAAAATATTTAGACTTTTTATTTTTAACAAAGTTGCAAAAATAGTACAACGAATTTCACAGGTATTTTAACTAGATTCTCTAAATGTCAACATTTTACCCTGTTTGCTTTATCATTCATATTCATTCTCCCTTTTGCCTCTGCCCACCTGCCCCTCTCTCTTTCTCTCTGCCTCTCTCCCATGCCCATATATGTTTTTCTAAACCGTTTGAAAGTAAGTTGCAAATACTTCAGTATTTATTTTCTAAAAACATTCTCTTACACAATAATAGAACAATTAACATTGATGTAGTATTATTATCTCATCTACAGACTTTATTCATATTTCACTAATTGTTCTACTAGTATTTTCATAGCAAAAATTGTGCATGTTTGTTCTGGTCCAGAATCCAATGCAGCATCACATGTTGCGTTTAGTTGTCAGGTCTCCTTTAAATCAGTCTCGCTCTGTTTTTCATTACTTGGACATTTTGTAAGAGTATAGGTGGTTTATTTTGTAGATTGTATGTCCCTAAATTTGGGATTGTCTGATGTTTCCTCAGGATTCAGGTCATTCATTTTTTAAAAGAATATTGCAGAAATGCTGCTGTATCCTTCTCAGTGAATCATATCAGGAGGTACATGATACCTATTTGCCCCATTACTGGTGGTATTAATTTAAATCATTACCTTATAGTGGTATCTGGCAGGTTTTTCCACCAGGAAGTCACTATCACTGTATTTCTTTTGTAATTATAAAATCTACTTCAAAAATTTGTTGATTCTAATGACCTATCAGTTTATGGGTGCTGGGACGTCCTCAAAAATTTCTTGCCTCCTCACTCTGATATAGAAGTTTCCAATGAGCTGAAGATTTTAGAAGTACTTAACTGTTAATCTAAATATTCACAAAGACTAATTTTTCTCACTTGACTCATGTACAACATAAATTGGAGTTATGCAGATTTTCCTGAAGTACCACCTTATACAATGCTGGTGCTAGGCAGTGCTCTTTGTTACCAAGTGTGTCCTATATAAAAACATGGAAATGATAATACCACTCAGGAAAGGTTTAAGATACAGAAGAGAACTAAAGGCAGAGCAATGGAGTACTACAACATTTAGAGGTTAAGCAGAGGAGGAGAGGCAGCAAAGATAGGTGAGACAGGCTGTTGAAAGTAAGGTTTTCCGGAATGAGTAGGAATCGGCCAAGCAGACAAGAGAAGGAACAGCAATCTATTCAGAGGAGAGAAGAAGGAGTGTAAAAACATAGGGGCGTGATAGAACATGGAGTTTGAAAGGCATGTGTTTTTGTACTTCTGGAGCATGAAGTCTGGGGTACAGCTGTGTCAAATCATTAGGAGATGAGGCTCAAGGAAAAGGTAGGATCCTGTTCATCCCAAAAAAAAAGTAATATGAGGGACCTAATCCCCGAACAGCGTAGAGTCAGTGAAGGATTTGAAGCAAGGGAGCAATATGTACGATTTATGTTTGAGAAAGATCACTCGGGGGATGATGTGAAAATGGATTAAAAGGAAGCAAAACAGTAGTTGGGTACTAGTTAGGAGATTATTTGCAAAGGTCCAAGTAAGAAGGCAGTGAGAATGAGGAAGGAGGAACCAATTTGAGTTATAATTAAAAGTAGAGTCTGTATGAATTGATGACTCATTAGATGTGGGAGATAAAAGAGAGAAGGAATCTAAAATGACTTCTCCATTTCTGGCTTGTGTAACTGGGAGTAGGGCCGGGGGGGTGCCGGGTGCCGTGCTACCATTAACCCAGTTAGAAGATACAGGAAGAAGTGTAGGTTGAAGAGTAAGTCTTCAACTGAGTGCAGTTGAGTTTGAGGTAGCTCAAATGAAGAGTTTGCATTCAGCTGGCTAAGTGGGTCTTGAGCACAGGAACCATCAGTAGATAGAGTGTTTGATACAACTGAGAGATGAGCCTACAGGTGGGGTGATTGATCTTCAACTGTTTGACTTGAGGAAAGAGCAAAAGAAAGGTACACAGGCTGCTTTTAGGAAATTGTTAAAGAACATATCTTCTAGAGCAACTTAATTGTCTGGAGTACCTTATTTTTTAGTGCTATTTGGTTGGTTTTATTATATTTAGCAGGGTGATTCATAATATAGAAAAATATCCTAGATACCTTTTGGAAATTAAAATGAAAATATTCCATTTATTGGAAATTTAATTGAAATCAAACGTGTTTGTTCTGTAGTGAATAGCTAGTAAATTTGTCTTTATCTCACTTTTATCTTTCTACGTCTTTGTCAAATATCAATTAAGTAACTTTTTAATTTTAGATGGAAGAAGAACCATTTAACCCAGACTATGTTGAAGTAGACAGAGTGTTAGAAGTCTCTTTTTGTGAAGATAAAGATACTGGTGAGGTAAATATTTGGTAAAAATATCTTTTAAGTAAGTAAGAACAACCTAAAACTGTCTAAATGTTAAAACTTAGTATTTTTTTGAAGTTAATGACCTAAAAACTCTAAAAAATGATTCATTGGTTTTCACTGATGTAGTTAGTATATTTAAACTACTTCTAATGATTCTCAATTTAAGCTGTTTCTTACTATTCTTTTTCAAAATGATAACATGAAAAAAAATTTTTTACAGCCTGTTATTTACTACTTAGTAAAGTGGTGCTCATTGCCGTATGAAGATAGTACTTGGGAACTGAAAGAAGATGTAGATCTAGCAAAAATAGAAGAGTTTGAGCAATTGCAAGCTTCAAGGCCTGACACGAGACATTTGGTAAGAACATGTCTTGGACAACTTTATAAAATCTTAGCACTTCTTAATTCAGCAGGTTAATGTAATCTTTGAAAAATTTTTTTTTTTTGAGGAAGACTAGCCCTGTGCTAACATCTGTTACCAATCTTCCTCTTTTTCTTTTTTCTCTCCAAAGCCCCAGTACATAGTTGTATATCATAGTTTTAGAGTTGTACCTCTTCTGTGTGGGACGCCGCCTCAGCATGGCTTGATGAGCGGTGACTATAGATCTGCACCCAGGATCCAAACCAGCAAACCCCAGGCCTCTGAAGCAGAAGGTGCAAACTTAACTGCTATGCCACTGGGTTGGCCCCTGAATTTTTAATTTAGTCTTTGCTATACAGTTAATACTGTATTTTTTTAACTGCTACGTAGTATCATACGTATGTTAATTTAACTATTCGTCCATTAGTGGATACTCCAGTTTTTTGCTATTATAAACAATGCTACATTGAACATTGAGGCCCCTTGTACAAGTTTCTGTAAGATAAATCAGAAGTGTAATTGCTTGGTCAGAGCATATGTGCATTTAAAATTTTAATGAGTATTTCCTTCCAGATTTCCCTTCAGAAAAGTTGCAAACACTTATATCTCATCTTTGAATTTAAAAGTTTCCCACTACCGTTTCTCTCAGGTCATTTATAAAAATATCAAGAATATCAGTTTTAGTTCTAAGTAGAGTTATTAATTCTCTGTCACAGAAAAATCCATACTATATCCACCTTCTCCTCCTTTTCTGTAAACCAGTTATTTCTGCGTAACTAAATAGTTATCTACTTCCATAGTAGCTTTATTTTTAGAAGAACCTTTTGTATAGAATGTTGTTAAAGCCCTCCGTAAATTAGGTACACTGATTTCTTATTGACTACATGCGTAGTTCTTCCCTGCTCAAAAAAAAAAGACTTGAGGAGGTTATTGACTTTTCTAGTAGAGAAACTAGAATTCTAGAAGGCTATGGCAAGTTGTGATATTGCTAATAATTATATAATTTTTTACTTTCATTTCTTTGAAACATGGGATTATTGTCATGTGAATCTAGTTTTGGGAGCCAACCAAAAGAAATTCACATCAGAGATGATTTTATTAAATATCTTAGCCTGTCCTCTTTCAAGTATAGTTTAGTCATAGAAATTTCTTACTTCACAAAGAGGGAGTTTATACATGTAAAGACAGGAACAAATGAATTAATTGTTCTGTGGAAGAGATCACATGGTTTTTATAATAATTTTTTCCTAGTCTTCTTATTTTCTAGTCGTCTTAATTTATCTTCCAGTAATATCTGTAATTTATTACCAAGAGAACAGCAGCTCACCTCCATTCATTTTTGACTTCTAAATGCCTTTCCTTGAACCAGGAAACAAAATTGTTTAACTAGTTCAGAGAGGAGTGGGTCAAGGGATGTTGTGAAAGGGAAAGATTTTCTTTTTGGAATTGGGGGCTATACCTCAGTGGTAACCTGATCCTTAGCATGATCAAGTAAGCTATTTCTTTAGATCAGTGAGTCTCAGTCAGAGGTACATATCAGAATCAGAATTTTGGAACTTTTCAAAAATTAGAGACGCCTAGTCCCTATTTCCTGCCTCCAGAATCAGAATATCTGAGTGGATCCCAGGCATATGTTTTTAAACAGGCGATCATGAACATGATGGGGAAAAACCACTGCCTTACTATATAGTGTAGGTAAAGGGGGCTCAGCCAGTAGAGTTAATTTCTTTAATTAATATAAAATCAGGTTGACAACAGCGCTAGTCTGTCATAGTTAAATAACGTAGGAGGTAAGTGATTTTTTTGCCAGTCTATTATTATTAAATAAAATAGTGTATAAAACATGTAAAGGATTTTTAGAGATTCTGGAAATGAAATTTCTTCCCTTCCCAAACTAATGAAATATTAATAGTGATTGGGTAACTGAAAAGAAAATTATGGAAAATATGATTTTATATGGAAATTATTTTAAGCAATAATTAAAGAAATATTATGTGGTAATTATTTTAAAAGTCCATTGGCTACCTTTTAAGAAATATTTTCTTTAGTAAACCCTAATTGCATTGAGTAGCAGCATGGCTTTAATAACCAGTTCTGTTTTCAGTAGCCTATTTTGTTCTTCATTCATAATTACCATGCACTGACCCTGATCATCCTGATAATTTTTAGAGGTGTAATTTTGTTGATTAGTAACAGTATAATATCATTTAAAAGTGGAAGACAATAGGAAACCTTTTGCTTGTTTCTCAGAAACTTATTTATCCTGCTGACACCTGGACCCTGCTGATTTGGGGCTACGATAAGGTTATTTCTCCACCTATCCAGCAATCTTCAGAAAGTTTATGTCTTAGCTGTCCAGAATAAATTCATTGCAGAGCTTTTTATTGCTAAGGAAGAAAAATTGTATTTTAATAAATATATCTGTAAATGAATAAATTTTTTTTACATACAGTATTATGCTTCTAGATTTATTTTGCAAAAAATACTTTGTACCATGAATATCAAAAGTGGATTAGAGATGTATGGTAGATATAAATATATGAAAGAAAATTTGATACACATCATCCTTTATAGTTACCTGCCTCTGCGCTAGTTGCCAGGGTTGTAGCCATGTGAGTCTGCTTAAGCCCTTTAAGAACTGTTTCTCAGTTTGCTGTATCCTTGTGGGTCTTGTGGATGCAAGCCCTATTGGTTTTCAAAGCTAGATGTTTTGGGGGCTCATCTCTCAGGTGCATGTCTTAAAAGTTGAGGTGCCAGATGTGGCCTTCAAACCCTCCACTCCACAGGGAGAAGTTCAGGGTTGTGAGTTCCCTCCCAATTGTGAGTTGCCATGCTGGGGGCTGGATTTATGGAGAGATGGTATCTCAACCTCTCCTACTCTTCTCAATGTGGGTTTTTTCTCATTTTCCTGATGTGTAGGAGTCTCTCAGCTAGTTTTTGGGTTGCTTTCAGAGGTAATTGTTCTGTATGTAACTGTAGATTCAATGTATCTGTGGCAAGAAGTGAGTTCCGGATCCTCTTACGTTGCTCTCTTGAACCAGACCCAGCTATATCATCCTTTTTAAAGATAGATTTATTGAGGTTGAAATGACATACAATTTTAAAAACTGCACATATTTAAAGTGTACAATTTGATAAGTTTTGACATGAAACCATCACCATAATCAAGGTAATAAACTATCTATAACTTCCAAAAGTTTTCTTATGCCCGTTTGTAAACCTTCCTTCCCAAATTTTCCTTACCCATCCCCAGGCAACTACCATCTTCTTGATGTCACTATCCATTATTTTAAGTTTTCTATAGTTTTCTATAAATAGACTATATATGCTCTTTTTTGCATGGCTTCTTTCATGCAGCATAATTATTTTGAGATTAATGTTGCATGTATCAAGAGTTCATTCCTTTTCATTACTGAGTAGTATTCTGTTGTAATGTAGTATCTTGCAATTTGTTTATCCATTTACCTGTTGACCAATATTTGTATTGGCTATTAGAAATAAAGCTACTATGAACATTAGTATACAAGTCTTTGTCTAGACATGTGCTTTCATTTCTGTTGAGTAAATACCTGTGAGTAAAATGGCTGGGTCATGTGGTAGTTGTATGTTTACCTTTTTAAGAAACTGTCAAACTTTTTTCCAGTTAGTCATACCATACCACATTCCCACTAGCAGTGTATAAGAGTTCTGGTTGCTTCACATTCTTGTCAACACTTGGTATGATCAGTCTTTTCAATCTTAGCAATTCTAATACGTGTGTAATGGTATGATATTGTTTTAATTTGCATTTCCTAATGACTAATGATGTTGAGCATCTTTTCATGAGCTTATTTGCCATTAGTATATCTTTAATAAAGTGCCTATTCAAATATTTTGCCCATTTTTTTATAGCCTTGTTTGTTTTTTTATTATTGAGCTTTAAGAATTGTTTATATATTCGAGTACAAGTCCTTTATCAGATATGTGATTGCAAATGTTTTCTCCAAGTCTGTGGCTTATCTTTACACCATCTTAACAAAGTCTCTCAAAGAGCAAAAGTTTCTAATTTTGATTGTTTGTCTATTTTTTCCTTATGGATCATACTTTTGGCCTTATATCTAAGAAATCTTTACATAACCCAAGTTCACAAAGATTTTTCACCTTTGTTTTTTTCTAGAAATTTTGTAGTTTTAGGTAACTCTTTAGGTCTGTGATCCATTTTGTGTTAATTTTTATATATAGCACAATGTATGGATCCAAGTTCATTTTTTGCCCATGGGTATCTAATTGTTCTAGCACCATTTTTTGAAAAAACTATCTTTACCCCCCTGAATTGCCTTTCTGACTTTGTCAGAAATCAGTTGACTTAATATATGTGGATGAATTTTGTTCAGTTCTATTCCACTAATCTGTTTTTTATCTTTACACCAATTCTACACAGTCTTGATTCTGTAACTTTTACAAGTCTTGATATTGGTCAGTATAAATCCTCCAATTTTATTCTTCTTTTTCAAAATTGTTTTGGATATTTCTGATCTTTTGCATTTCCATATAGTTTTGGAATCAGCATGTTAGTTTGTACAAAACATTACTGGGATTTTGGTTGGATTATGTTGAATCTGTTCAATTTGAGAAGAATTAATAACAGTGTTGACTCTTTAAAGCTATGAATATGATATATGTTTACATTTATTTAGGTCTTCTTTAATTTCTCTCAGCAGTGTTTTATAGTTTTAAATATACCAGTCTCACAAAACTTTTGTCAGATTTATTCCTAAATATTTCGTATTTTGGATGCTATTATAAGTGGTATTTTTTTTAATTTATTTATAATTGTTGCAATAGTATAAAATATAGTTTTCTGTATACTGATCTTGTGTCATGGAACCTTGCTAAAATCACTCCTTAGTTTTATCCTTTTTGTAGATTTCACAGTATTTTCTGCATAGATAAATCATTTCTAATATGAATTAAGGTAGTTTTACTTTTTCCTTTCCAACCTTGATGACTTTTATTTCTTTTTCTTGCTTGATTGCACTTGTTAGAACCTGCAGTACAATGCTGAATAGAAGTGATTACAGTGGACATCTTTGCCTTTTCCTAATCTTAGGGAGAAAGCATTCAGTCGTTCACCATTACATATGATGTTAGCTTTGGCTTTTTCATTAAAAAATCTTATCAAGTTGAGGAAGTTCCCTTCTGTTCAAAACTTGGTGTGTTTTTATTAGAATAGATTTTGGATTTTTCACATCCCTTTTCTCCTTCTGTTGAGAATATCATATTTTTGGTTTTTAGTTTGTTGATCAACATTGATTAATTTTCAAATTTAAACCCACCTTCCATTCCTGGCAAAAACCCCACTTGGTCATGATGTATTACCATTTTTATATGTTGTTAGATTCCATTTGCTAAAGTTTTGTTATGAATTTTTGCATCTCTGTTCATGAGAGATATTGGTCTGTAGAAATGTCTTTGTCTGATTTTGGTATCAGGGCTTCATAGAATGAGTTGGGGCATATGCCTTCCTCTTCAATTTTCTGGAAGAGTTTGTGTGGAACTAATTTGGTCTTCTGATATTTGGTATGATTTCATCATGACTCCATATAATGTTATGCTTCTATGATTATTTTAAAAGCAGTGTTTTTACCATATATGAGATGTATGGAAGATTTTAAAATCTGAAATACATCATTCATTCTTTGTTTTTCCACAAAGGATCGTCCACCCTCTAATATTTGGAAAAAAATAGATCAATCCAGGGACTATAAAAATGGCAATCAACTCAGGGAATATCAACTGGAAGGACTCAACTGGCTCTTGTTCAATTGGTACAATAGGTATGTAGTGTATCTTAACAGAAGAAATTTTATATGTGCCAAAATATGTTAAATAAAATAGGCACTGATGTTGCTATATTATTACTGTCATGGAGTCTTCATTATTGAAAGCGAGGTTATCTCAGGAAGATACGTAAATTATAATTTAGGATTTTGACTACTCTTACTTCCTTTAAATGTGTACCAATCAGAATAGAAGAAAATTGATAGGTTGATTAACAACTAAATTTGAAATACCTTTCTTAATAACATCATGAAACATCTGCTATGTTACAGAATGTTTTTCAACTTATCAACTTATAGTACATACTGTCTGCCAATAATTGAATCTAGTTAGTAAGGTATGAGCAGTTACATCTGCAAGAATTAGATAGGTCTCTGTTATTTAATTTAAGTCTTAAAAGAAGCAGATTGTCAGTAATCGATGAAGAATAGAATACAAAATATAAGAACCAAGTAATGAATTACCCCTTTTACTAATTATTTATTTTCCAAGTTCAAAATGCTTTATGGAACATTATCTCATTTTTTTTTATTGAGATGAAAAGATAGTTGCAAAAAAAGTAAAAAATGGTACCATGATTGAGAAGGAAATGTATACAAAAGAGCAAATGAAGGCACTATTATTAATAATGACAGCAAAATTAGATGACACTTTTATTCAGAATCATTTTTCTGTGTTTTTACTTCTCACATTATTCTTTTGAGTTGTTACACTTAGCAATGGTGAGTCATGAGACTCAGTCACGCGGAGTTAGGGGGACCTGTTATTCCATGCAGTGCTCTTTACCCTGGTTTATGTTTTCTAAATATTGATCATCATTTTTCCCAAGAGAACTTCCAGGTAGAATAGTTAACAAAATGTTATTTTACTTTTCTCATCATTTTGCTTCTTCATTCCCTACATTGCTTATTTTAAACTTTCACCACTTTCCTCAAACCCTGGATCACAACCCTACCCCCATCACTCTCTGTATATGACTGCTTCTTAGAGAAGCCTAGGGGCCAGTAGGTAAACTCGTTCAAATTCTTGCCTGCCTTCACACCCAAACCTACAAATGCTATCTCCATCCTTAGCTATTCTTACCTCTATCCTCATGTATCAGAAGTTAAGAGGTCCCTCCCCAGGACCAAGACTAATGCTACCACCTCAGTTCTTGACATGGATCTCATCCAATCTTTTCAGAACCTCACTTCAATCAGGTATCATCCTTCTCTTATATCTTCAAGCCATCTCTTAAGACTAGTGCTGTCCCTTCAGTCTGTGAACAAATTTGGATTTAACCTATCTGTAAAAATAAAAAAGAGAAGGATAAATCTTCTTGGCTTTGCTTTTCCGTCTAGCTACCTTAAGCCCTCTTTGTAACTTCCTAGGCAAATATCTAGGAAGAGTAGCCTGCACAAGCTCTTCCTGTTTCCTCATCTCCGGTTTTCTTTAAACCTGTTGCTTGGATTTTGAGTTTGTATCATCTCTGAAACTCTTTAATTTTCTAATTCATGGGATGTTTTTCAGCCCTAATTTGCTGTCTTTGCTGCATTGAATAGTAGTTGCTATTCCTTCCTTTTTTAAACTTTTCCCACATTCTCAACCCCAACAGCTTCCACAATGTGACTCTCTCCTAGCTCTCTAGTACCTCTGTGTCTGTTCCTTTCAATAGTCTTTGCTGGTTCTTCTTCCTCTGCCTGCCCTTTCTGTGTTGTTTTTTCTTGCCCATAGATCTGTCTTTTGTTCTCTTCTCATATTGCATGTTTGTTCTCCCTAAGCCATAGTCTACACTCCCCTGTGCCTTCACTTATCAATAATATTCCAACGATCTCAGACTTTTATCTCTAACTAAGGCCTTGAACTCCAAGCCCATGTTTCTCTTTACCTCTTGCTACCTTAATGTCTTTTTCAACAATTCTGTAAACACAACAGATTCAAAATTAACCTTGTCATTTCCTGTTTCCTCCATACCAAATCTGTTCTTCCTCTATATTTTGCATCTTGGTTAAGAATAGCACAGTTCATTTAGTCATCCAAACTGAAATCTGGCTGTCATTCTACACCCCATATATCTGGTTGGTCACTAGGTCCAAATTGGACTATTAATTTATTTACTCGCATGACTACTTCTCTAATAGATACAAGCCCCTAGAAGGCAGAGAACATGTTCTATTTCTTTTATATGCCATCTTCTCATACTGTCGCTACGATATAGAAGGTATTTAATAAATGCTTCCTGAATAACTCATAATTTTAACTCATAATTAACTTTGGAATCAGTTCTCTTTTCTTAGTCCTTCCTCCTTTAGTCCAGAGTCCACCATTCTTTCCTGCATCCTTGTGGTATCTTCCAAATTAATGTCCCAACTTCTAGTTACCTCACCTTCTAATATCCACAATGGTACCAGAGTAAACTTCAAAATACAAACTTAATCTCATCAGGTTTCTTTAAAAATTTTCAGTGACTCCCATTGCATAACAGAATGATGTCTAACCTTCTTTATTTATGAGCCCCGTTTATCTTAGTAATATCCTCTCCCTTTACTCTTCCCTCAAAACCATATTAAACAACTCATGGTCTCCCAGTTGATCGTGTTCTTTACACATCTCCTCCTTTGCTGTGCCCTCTGGCAAAATCCTACTCATTACTGACCTCTCTGAAGGAGGTCTTCTCTTCTCTCATCTCTTCTAGCCGGAGTTGGATGCTTACTCCTCTGAGCTTCCATAGTAAACTTAATACTGATGATTCTTTACTAGCCATATATCATAATCATCTGTGGAATGTTTTTAAAAAATTACAACTGCTTTTATCGTTTTATCCAATGTGTATGAACACATTGAATCAGAATGTATAGAGGAGGGCCCTGGGATCTGTGTTTCTTTCAAACTTTGTAGGTTCTTCTAATGCACAGCCAAAGTTGAAAACTAGTGCTTTATTTGTGCTTCTGTGCTAGCACATTGTGTGACTATTAATTTATTTACTCGCATGACTACTTCTCTAATAGATACAAGCCCCTAGAAGGCAGAGAACATGTTCTATTTCTTTTATATGCCATCTTCTCATACTGTCCCTACGATATAGAAGGTATTTAATAAATGCTTCCTGAATAAATAATATATTTAGTTTGCCTTGCTCTTGCCATTTCACTCTTTAAAAAAAATCAAACATCTAACGAGTGGTACCTTTATTTTGAAGCTACAAAAATCTGTAGTTTTCCCTTTGCAGGATTATAATAAAATTATAATATTTAGCCTAGTCTGCACTTCAGCAACTTTTACGTTTTTATAAGTGCAAGTATTTTAACTCGATCTTTGGCTTTGTATAATGATCTTGAAAAACATTGTAGTATACAGAAAAGCCCAATGTATACATGGATAATATATTTGTTTATTTCAGACGAAACTGCATTTTAGCAGATGAAATGGGTCTTGGCAAAACCATTCAATCAATTACATTCCTCTACGAAATCCTTCTGACTGGGATAAGAGGACCTTTCCTGATTATTGCTCCACTTTCCACTATTGCAAACTGGGAGAGAGAATTTCGTACGTGGACTGATATTAATGTTGTGGTTTATCATGGGAGCCTGATTAGCAGACAGATGATACAGCAATATGAGATGTACTTCAGGGACTCGCAGGTGTGTTACTGGTGATTTTGTTTGTTGTTTGAAAGGGCAGGTTTGAAAAAGCTAAATAAGCATAAAATATTAATTACTTTCAAATTTAGGATAAATTTTAATTGCCTATTTAGATCTTACTTCAATCTCTTTATTCATCATACAGTAAATTTTAGCAGCTGAAGAGAACAATTGACAAAAGTAGTCAGGTTCATGCTCCAGTTCACTATAAAGAATGCTGATTTATACAAATGTATAAATTTGATTGTATCCTTAATTTTTCAACTAGAATAATTGTTTTTAAATACACATTAAATTTATTTTTAAAATATAACTTGTCTCTTTGATCATCCTCCAGTTTTTTTCCCTCCATTTTTAAAATTTAAATCTTCAGTGAACACCATGGGTTTAAATGCCTATTGAGGTAAAACCGTAAGTTCTCTTTCATGTTCAATGAATTTTGATTTGAGACGCTTTTTAAAATTTGGTTTGTTTGTTTTGCACACAGATACAAGGATACACCTCTGTCTCGTTTTCCCCTTTGGATTGGTTATTCCAATACTCTGGTGATTTGATGGTTTTCTTCTCCGCTATGTCCTAGAGGCACATTTTCCATGTTACTTCGTCCACTTACTCTTTAGGAAGAAATTGCCTATTTTTCTGCTAAATATATAGATCATAAAATTAAGAGACGACATTATAAGCACTTTCTAGCACAAAGTTAAGACTGGAAAACAAGTCCCAAGTTGCAGTTTTGAGTGATAGTATGACTCTTATTAGCTTAAAAATTTTAAGAAATAAGACACAAAATCAATGAAAACACAATTCACACCAAGATTGTACTTTTTAATTGGAAAAGGTTTATCGCTGGGCACTCTACCTCGATAGCACCCTGATATTTTATTTTTCTTTCACTAATTCTTCTGTTTTATAAGGATTATTGTAACGTATGTCAAGGTCATGTGATGTGATATAGTTTGAAGTAAAGTAATGTGCATAGCCTTATACTTTTGCCTCCCAATTATAGCTGATTTTCTACCTATTTGAGGCTGAAAATGGATGGATTAACCGATTTTGTGCCTTTAACTTCATTTTCCCCTCCTACTTCTATGGTTGAAACAGTTACATTTCTATGAAATCAAGCATCTATATTATCCCTTAATTATTCCTCAATTCTATTGAAAACTATCACCTGGGCACCTTTGATCCTATGACGTCTTAGTTTGGTTATAGTTTGAGTTCCTTCCATAGTATTTTATTATTCTTAATCATACATTTGTAGAATTTAAGAGCTGTATAGTATCATAAATATGACAGTTCAATCTCATTTTTTACGAAAGTTACAATTAAAATATTGGGAGTTTAAGAGATTTTAAACAAAAGGTTACAATTTCGATATATGTCTCATATGGGTTTTGTATATATGATAGCCAGAAAGCTGAAAGATTCTTGATGTTATAAATGAATAACATATATTAAATATTATATTTTTATGGTAAATGTTATACATTCTAGAAGAATATTATCTGAAAGGTTTAAAGTTTGAAAAGAAAAAGATATGTAATGAGATAAATAGATCTGTACTTCAAATATAGAAATAACCCTCAGAGTTAACTCTTTCAAATATATTTTAATATAAACTTGTTGAATATTTAACTTCTGCCTTTTTCAAGTTATTAAATAGCTTGAAATCACAATAGCAGTAAAATTATGCTAATATTTTCTAAATTGCCCTGAAAAAAGTAATAACACTAATAATCACAAACATTTATTGAGTATTTATCGTGTGCCAGGCATTATGCTGAGCATTTTAGATATTGTATTTCACTTGATCTTTGTAGTGCCAACCTTGTAAATGGGTAATTATATGATCCCCATTTACAAATGAGGAAGCAGAGGTATAAAGAAGTTATGTGATTTCCCCCAAAATTAAAGAGCAAAACTGGGACTAATAAACCCAGGTCAACTGGACTCAAAAAGACCTTGTTCTTAAACACTATGGTATCAGCTTAACTGAATGCATCATATTCCAGGTTTTTAGAGCTATATAAATACTATAGACTTATACTTCATACCAGTTTTAATAATATTCTGCTGGGTCCATTGTTCAACTTAATGGCCAGTGTACACAATCAACATGTATTAATCTAATTAAGTTAATAGGAATTCAAATCTAACTCAGAACACACAATCTTTCTTAACCCTTCGTTTCTCCTAATCCTAAGAGTTTATAGTTTTCAATCCTATTTAACATTCTCTTCACTTGGATTCCAGGACTTTGTACTGTCCTATATCACCACCTACTCCTTCTGAAGCCGCCTTTACTGGTTCCTTCTCATCTTCTCTATATCTAAACTTGGGGTGACCCAGGGCTCAGTCTTCAGATTCCTTTGTATCTATACTCATTCTGTCAGAGATTTCATTCAATTGCGCAATTTAAGTACCATCTATACTGCTGAAAATTCCCAAATCTATGTCTCCAACTCAGACCTCTTTGCTAAATTTCAGAGTCATATCGAAATGCCTACTCAACTCTCCAGTTGGATATCTAATAGACATCTCAAACATAACATGTACAAAAACCAAAATCTTGAAATTCCTCATTGTAGTAAATAGCAACACCTACTTCTAGTTGTTCAAGCTAAAAATTTGAGAATAAACTCTTACTCTCACTCCACATCTATCCATTAGCAAATCCTATTGGCTCTACCATCAAAATATATCCAGAACTGAGCACTTCTCATGACCTCTGATGATGATCTCTTGCTTGGATTACTATGACAGCCTCTTCACTGGTCTCTCTGATCTGCCCTTGGCTACTTCAGACTGTTTTTACCACAGCAGCCAAAGGGACTCTGTTAAAGTATTTGTCAAATCATGACACTTCTTGTCTCAAAACACTCCAGTCACTTCTTGCTCAGAGTAACTGCCAAAGTCCTTACCGTGCTTTGAAGATTTTATTTATTTATTTATTTTCCCCCCAAAGCCCCAGTAGATAGTTGTATGTCATAGCTGCACATCCTTGTAGTTGCTGTATGTGGGACGCGGCCTCAGCATGGCCGGAGAAGCGGTGCGTCGGTGCGCGCCTGGGATCCGAACCCGGGTCGCCAGCAGTGGAGCGCGCTCACTTAACCACTAAGCCACGGGGCTGGCCCCTTACCGTGCTTTGAAGTCCTTATACAGCCTCATCGCCTTCACACTCACTGGATTTTAATCACTCTGGCTTTCTTGCTGTTATTTGAATACTGCCAAAGATACTCCCAAATTAGGGCCTTCACACTTGCTACTTCTGCCAAGAATACTTTCTCCTGTAGATCTCTAGATATCAACATGGCTTCCTCACTCCTCTTCAGGACTTTGCTGCAATGTCACTTCTCAGTAATGACCTCCCACCCACTCTATAAAATTGCAGTGGTCACCTCTGACCCCATACTTCCTGTTCCACATCGCTGTTGTATTTTATTCCACAACCCTTATCACTTTCTAACTTCCTTTTTAAAAAAATAAATAATTTTTTTTTCTTAATGGCTCTGTCCTGCATTTGAATCATTGGAATGTAAGTTCCACTTGGATAATTATTTTTATCTGTTTTGATTACTGCTGCTATATTTCCAGCACCTAGAACAGTGTCTGGCACATAGAAACTCAATGAATATTTGCTGAATAAATGACTTCGGTGGCTAAATTTGATATTAACTATTTGCCATTATATGTATGGACTCATGGATATAAGTAATAAACATTAATACTGAAATTTCATTGGCTAGATTTTGTAATGGCTGTTTCTTTCTTGAGCTAAAGTTGTTATTACAACTCTTAAAAGTTATAAAAAATTTTCTCAAGAAATACTTTTTAGGATATAATTATAACTATATAATTGTGTTGGCATAATTTTTAGCAACTGTTGAAAACACAAGAATCTAATACAGTTTTATTACTAAAACTCCTCACTTAAAGGGAGTGTCTATGCATATATAAAAATTTCAGTGGAAAATGTTTTATGGTAGATATCATTAGATATATTTTTATGCTATTTGACAGGAATTAAAAATTGTGATCAAGAAATTCTAGCAAATTATTATATTTGATAATAAATTTCTAGGGACGTATCATTCGAGGATCGTACCGATTCCAAGCCATCATCACCACTTTTGAAATGATTCTTGGAGGCTGTGGAGAGCTTAATGCAATTGAATGGCGATGTGTGATTATTGATGAAGCACATAGGTTAAAAAATAAAAATTGTAAACTTTTAGAAGGTCTGAAACTCATGAATTTGGTAAGTAACATCATTATGATTTAATTCAGTTTCTTAGCTACATAGTAAAAGGTCAGATAGAGTCAGAGCTAATGCTAAAATCTTATTCCTTTTTTAGTTTTAGAGTATAGCTATATCTGAATTCTATCTGTGATAATTGAGATTATTTTGGTTTTAATTAGTAAGGAAAAAAATCTCATGTGTTTTCTAAGACTTAACATTTTTTAGCTCTTTCCTCCAAAAAGCTTTAGTAGTTAACTTCTGGAATTAAAAGGGAAAAAAAAGAAACCTCTGTAGACTGTACCACTGAAAAGAAAGTAAGACCTTAAGTTCCTTAATAAAAAGCCCTTTCAACAAAGTTTTAATAGTCTAGTCATTTATGATAAGGGATAAATTTCCTACAAAATTCTACATGCTTAGTATATGTTGGTTATAATTAATAAATGAGATTTTTAAGTCATCTTCTTATTAGTGTGTTTGCTTCTTTCAAATTAAAGTCTTTTGTGGTTTTTTTTTAACATTTTGAATTAAGATTGCATAATTAGTGGGTAAATACTTGAACAAATAACGCAAATATACAGAACTACATACAGTAAAACATTAAAGTGCTTCTTTTTACTCCCTCTCCATCCATACTCATGCCCAGTTCTACTCCTTACCCCAGTACTTGCAGATTGGCGTATATCTTTCTAGACCATTTACTAGCATATATGTACATATGGAGATGTACAAATATTTAGCTTAGGATTTTAGAGCTATTGTCAAGTCAAATTTTAAATGATAATAATTTGTACTCATTGTCATTAAAAATATTCTGTTTATTTCCTTCTGTTACTATTATGTTTAATTTGTAATGCAATTCTAGTTTAGAAGCATATTCCAGTCAGCCCTTCACATTGTTGGATTATAGCCTTAATAATTTGAGAATTTCTTCTTGTGTGAAAAGTCAAATGATGATCAGCCAAATTATAAAGAATGAGCACCATTTTGTGTACAAATTTCCATACCAAGAATGGTTGAGTACAAAAGAAAGAAATACCCTCTTTTTTCTTAAAAAGTCTGTTTTTTGGGGAAGTCTAAATTATGCTGCTTAATTATTTAGAACATTTCTTCTAAAAGCATGGATAGGTAAAAATTAATAGCATGCAAAGTGAAGTATTGCAAGAATGATATAGAGTTTTTAAAAAGTGATTGAGAAAGTAAATTAATGAAGATTTGTGAGTAGAGATATATTTTGAATTGACTCTTAAAAATTATGGTCAGAAAAATAATGCTTTTCAAACACTACATTTGACAACCTACGTCAGCTTTCACATAATTTTAGTAATATAGTGTTTGACGTGAATTATTCTTGCTTTATATAGGAACACAAAGTGCTTTTGACTGGCACACCTCTCCAAAATACAGTTGAAGAACTATTCAGTCTTCTTCACTTTCTAGAACCTTTGAGGTTTCCTTCTGAATCAACATTTATGCAAGAATTTGGGGATCTGAAAACAGAGGAACAGGTATCCTTTTGTTCTTTGTAAATAAGTACATCAAATCTCTTGTCATTGTAATTATGTGTAGGTATGTGTAATTGAATGTGCATGTATGTTATATGCCTTTTCATCTTGTTTTATGCAGGTGCAGAAACTTCAGGCTATCCTGAAACCGATGATGTTGAGACGATTGAAAGAAGATGTGGAAAAGAAGTTGGCGCCTAAGGAAGAAACTATCATTGAAGTAGAACTTACCAACATTCAAAAGAAATACTACCGGGCTATTTTGGAGAAGAACTTTTCATTTTTATCCAAAGGAGCAGGGCAGACTAATGTACCTAACTTAGTCAATACCATGATGGAGCTCAGGAAGTGCTGTAATCATCCATATCTTATCAAAGGTAGCCAAAAAGGATGGCAAGCAAATACTTTTTTGTTTTAACAAATACTCACGAATAAAAAACACCACCACCACTACAGCTGTAGTGGCTTTTACAAGGAAAGGCAATAATCCTATAACTCTCTACTCTGGTGTTCTGAGGGATCACAAGTGTTTCAGAATCACGGGCAGTGGGAACTACTTCATTCTTGTGTCCAATGTTAGCATACCAGGTTACAAGAGGAGGACTTGTGTTCAGTCTAACTTGGACCAGAATTCCTCCTCCTCTTGGACAAAGATGGCAAAGCCCATCTTTGGACCTCCAGATTTACAAGTTTTTTCCTGATTTCTTTCCAGTCCACATAACCTAGTTAGTGTCTCTCAATTTTTGTGCTGTAATAATGTTACTTTTTAAGGTCTTGTCATTTTCTCTACTAGCATTCTCTCTGAACAAAGCTTGGGTCTTTTCACTTGTTCCTGGAAATATAATCCCAACTTACTTTAAGACCAGGGTTTTCTTAGCCCAGTAACTAACTCACTTGCAATCCTGGTATTCTTTTATGACTGGACAGGCTGAGGGAAGGCAGAGAGCCTTTAATGCTGATCTAGACTCTGTGGAGGAGGTATGCATCAAGAACCTAGAACATGACTTCCCTTTTAGTTTTTCTTGTTTCCTTGTTTCAGTGGCCAACAGGATGCCCATGGACGTATCCAGATTAATTATGATCACCCTTCAGTGATGATCACTGTTATACTGGTGTTTAAATATTAGATGTTTGTTTAAAAATATATGTTGACTCATCTAGGTTAGGACCACATTTTCATTAATACTTTCCCTAATAGCATTCATTAAACATTTATTGAACATAAATTTATATACAACATTATGCCAGGTGTCTGGGGAGATAAAAAGATGCTTAAGACATTATCCATATCCTCAGTGGGATTATAGTCTGATGTTGGTGGATATTTACCACCAACATAAATAATTCTAATAAAAGCAATGTACCTGCCATCAGAAAATTTTAATGTGTTGCAGAAGCACAGAGGAGCACTAATTCTGATTTTTTTAAAAAGAAAGCAATTGGGAGTTGCTTGCATTTCTGCATTGATGCTGTCTTATATTTCTTTGATAGGTGCTGAGGAGAAAATACTTGGAGAATTTAGAGATACGTATAATCCAGCTGCTTCTGATTTTCATCTTCAAGCAATGATCCAGTCTGCTGGTAAATTGGTCCTTATTGATAAATTGCTTCCCAAAATGAAAGCAGGAGGTCATAAAGTGCTCATCTTCTCTCAGATGGTACGCTGCCTTGACATCCTGGAGGACTATCTCATACATAAAAGGTAAGGCATATAATTCGTCTACTGAATTATACCATGAATTATGCTAAGTATATGTTGTTAAGGTTTTTGCAGCACTGTACTCTAGTCCAACTTTACTCACATCTTTCTCTTTATCTACATAAGAATCCATTCAAATCTGTGAGTAAAGATTTGCTTAGGATTGTGTGTCAGTGTTTTCCTAACCCTACGTATGTTGCAGTAGTAGGCTGGGCTAAGGAGACTGATTAAGAAAACTTTGCAAATTGATAGGTATTTGTTGACCTAGGAATAGAATGGGTTTATTACTGTACATTTTACTTGATTTGTAAACCTTGTAGTAATGACACTTTAAATGGACTTATAACCTTCTTCAAAATCTAAAAAAAGGGTTCAAGATCCTTTTCAGATCTATTTCGTTGTTATAGTTAAAACCTGAACTTGCACTTTGACTCTTACCATACGCTGTATAAAATGTGTTCATGCTTTAATCTTTTCTGATTTATTTACTGTGGCATTTTGTTTTGGTTTTTTGATGCGTGACAGTAAGATAGTCTTAAATATCGTCTAATCAGTATTTAGGTAAATAGGATATAGGATATTTTGTCAGAGCATTAGCGGTCCAATCAGATATCAACATATTAATATAAAAAGGAATCTGAAGATTCAGCTGTAGATTTTAGTTCAGTGGATTTTGACCCTTATAGATAAGTAAAGGTCTATACTAGTTTATATTATCAGAGATTATGTAGTTCATTTTTATTTTTCATTTTTATTTCTAGTTCCATTTTTAGTGTCAGTTCTGCTCCTTTAGTCTCATTCCAAAATGTGTTAGTCTGAATTTTATAGCGTGTAAGTAGAAGGAAGATTACATTGCAATATTCCTAAAAATTCATTCTTAAATTTTCTTGATCTCCTTGCACAAAGAGAGATAAAGAGAGATTATGAGATAAATTTCTATTATCATGAATTTCATGGACAACTTCAAGTTTCTTTAATGTCAAAAGTAACATTATTAGAAGTTACACCCCCATTTCACAGGAACTAGAGATAACAGTGGAGCTGCTGCTGAGACACTAGTCAATTATATGTGGAAAGTGTCTTGAACTAGAAGAGGTGTGGCAAATGTCATGTATATTCCTCTTTTGGTTCCTAAATTTTTATGTATTTTAGTTTTCTTGATGTCCAGCAATTCTGAGTTTTATGTTAAATGAGAAAGGATAAAAGATGGTAAAACTTAATTGCTTAACAATAATGACTATAAAGAATGAGCATTCTAGTTTGTCCTTGATGTATAGTTTACAATCAAGTATATCAGTTGAGAGAGTAACATGATTGAGACAGAGAGAAACGTTGGTAGGCTTCTTGTATAAAGTTTTATGAAAGTCTTTGTTTCTTGTAAAAACAAAGAAAAAGTCATTTATTATAATGAGATGAGCAAAGTAGTTTTTATGGACTGTTTTTTAATTCCACCTTCTGAAAATGATATTCATTGTAATGGTATTTTATCTATACATCAGGAATGCAGAGATTTTGTATCTTTATATTATTTTGTATTTCCTCCTTAGCACCAACATCAGGAAGTATAAAACTGTAGAAACTAGTTGGGGTAGTATTGCTTCTTAATTTTATAGTAAACGTAATGTTGCAGGAAAACTGACTTTACATTTGATAGAATGTGTCTTCATTTTCGTTATATTCCTCTATTTAAATTTATTGCATTTCACTTGACAGATATTTATATGAGCGAATTGATGGAAGAGTCAGAGGGAATCTTCGACAAGCTGCAATAGATCGATTTAGTAAACCTGATTCAGACCGATTTGTTTTTCTTCTTTGTACCCGAGCTGGAGGGTTGGGCATCAACTTAACTGCAGCTGATACGTGTATAATTTTTGATTCTGATTGGAATCCTCAAAATGACCTTCAGGTAAATAAATTCCTTGGCTAAGAGAATTAAGATTTTTTTTTTAATTTCTGTAACTATTTTTGATAATCCACCTTTTATTTTTATCTGGGCAAACTACCATGTATGTTTCCCTAAGCAATGTCTATGCCAAATGAAATAGGTGAAATTATTTTAATTTAATGACAATAAAACGTATTTATTCAGAGGTCCGCCCCGTGGCATAGTGGTTAAGTTTGGCAGCCCAGGTTCATGAGGTCAGATGCTGGGCTCAGACCTCCGCTTTTGGCAGCCCAGGTTCATGAGCCAGATCCCGGACATGGACCTACACCAACTGTCAGCCATGCTGAGGCGGCCACCCACATACAAAGTGGAGGAAGATGGGCACAGATGTTAACTCAGGGCAAACCTTCCTCAAGCAAAAAAAAAAAAAAAAAGAGGAAGATTGGCAACAGATGTTCAGGCTAATCTTCCTCACCAAAAAAAAAACCAAAAACATGTTTGGATGAAAGTTATTCTATGAAGAGGAAAGCAAAAAGAATAAAATAAAAGAATTATGTAATATCTATAAAAAAATATATATTTATTTAGATTAAATATCTTACTAACTTCTAAAAAGGTTTACCTACTCGAGTTCACTATTTAATTGTTTAAAGTGTATTATGTAAATTTGAGAGAGGCCTAAGCTTTAAGAATAACTTATTTGTAATAAAAATTTCAGAATTTTGCTTCCTTAGAAATAAATACTTGCTTATCCTAATTTCATCTTCTCAATCATCATATAATATGGTATGCATAGAATTGAAACATAATAGGCTATACCTTTTTTATGAAATACTGTAGAAAATTAAGGTTATACATATAAGTTAAAACTACTTGGACTTCATAGAAACAGGAATATTAATTAGAGTGATCAAAGAGAGTCAAGTTTGCAAAAGATAAGCATCTAGGAAAGAAAGTGTAAGAGAAATTCTTCTATTGCTCTTGATAATCTTAACTGTATTGCAATTAATATTAGTTTAAGATATAAGACCAATTATAGTAAATTGTTATTGAGAATATGTCTGGTAATAAAACATAAGGTTTTAACCTCTCATTTGTGTAACTATATGTAATCTAGTTCAAAATATCAAAGGCTTATCTAAAATTAATAGATTGAACCAGGGACAAATTCTTTCTGTAGACGGTCAGTTAGTAAATATTTCAGGCCTTTTGGGCCACATAAGATACCTGTCACACATTCTTTGTTTGTTGATTTTTACAGTCCTTTAAAAATGTAAAAGCCATTCTTAGTTGGCAGGCCAGATTTGGTCCACAGGCTGTAATTTGCCAATCCCTAGGTTAAAAACAAATCATAATTATTTGCCTTTGGAATGCATATGTATACTTAGAACTGCCCACAGTCGTGTGATATTCTAAAAGTTAATCTAAAATAAAATAATAAAGTCACATTATAGAACCTGAGTAGGAACTGGAGAAATGGGACCAGATTCCGCAGCTTCTCCTTCTCACTTGGTTTTTCCTACTTACTGCTAACGTAGATCTAGTCTTTATAGACTAGTAAAAAATTTGGGCTCTTATACTTTCGTTAGACCTGGAGCAAAGTTATTCATTAACAATTCTGAGTCCTAAAGGGCACAAAATGGATATGGATAGAATAAAGATGTCACCAAGGGCATAGCATCAATGCCACCTATAAATTTTAAAGCCACAATTGATGATTTAATCTTCTGAAAATAATGGGAAGGTGATTCATTTGGGAGAAAGACGACTGATTTCTATAGAACTTCTGGATTCAAAATTTATCACACAAAGTTTTAGTAGGAACTGGAGATAAAATATGAAGCTCTTATGTCATCTCTGATGTCTCTGCTTCCAGCGTATCTACATATTAGATAATTAGTTCTTTCTCCATTAAATAAAATTTAGGTCTCCAGAGTTAGTCACCTTAGATTTTTGCCCCCCTCAAAATGACCCAGCTTAACTAAAATTTATTGAAAAGATTGTTGATAAGGTAGTCAAAAAAATTCTAGAAATTTAAGTTAGATTTTAAATTTAGAGCTTAATTTGCCAGCAACCAAAAAGAAAATCTGTTCAGAGTTTATGTTCCTGTCTAAAATTATATTGATGACACCGTCTTTCAAAAACAATAATTCTTAATGGATTTATAATCTCTGAAATATAAGTTTAAATTTTAACTTACTGCTGATTATGGAATCATTTCTTGTTTTAGTAAGCTCTACCTTCCTTTCCATAAAAAGGTTATATCTAATTCAGTAGCAAGAATATCTAAAAATTTTTACATACTTTTATATTCAATCAACATAATTTACTATTAAGTGCCTTCTGTGTAATGCGTTTTGTGCTATTTTGTAAAATAAATTGAATCTGTAACTTTTCATTTTTTATAGGCCCAAGCTCGTTGCCACAGAATTGGTCAAAATAAAGCAGTTAAAGTCTACCGACTAGTAACTCGTAACTCATATGAGAGAGAGATGTTTGACCGAGCCAGTCTGAAACTGGGCCTAGATAAGGCTGTGTTACAGAGCATGAGTGGAAGAGAAAGTAATGTTGGTGGTGTATGTATATTTTCTTTTTCACTTGCGGTTTCTGTTTTTGTTTGCATTTAATTTTGACCTCAGGTAGTATATCATGTAATTTTGATCCATACTAGACACTAAATAGATGGCTTTATGTAAGGAAGCATTTCAGAATAGAGCTATATTTAGTTAATGCTTTTGAATCTCGTTCTGTCTCTGTAGCTCCAGTGCTTGTGAATTCTAAGAATGTGTTTTCAAGGTAGAAATTCTTTGCTCTGCTTTTAGAACGTTGTATCATGGCATAGCAAAATAGGATTTGTGAATTTTTCTGCTATATTTCTACAGTTTTTCAAATTCTTTTTTTTTTTTTTTTTGTGAGGAGGACCAGTCCTGAGCTAACATCCAATGCCAGTCCTCCTCTTTTTTTGCTGAGGAAGACTGGCCTTGGGCTAACACCTGTGCCCATCATCCTCTGCTTTATATGGGACGCCGCCACAGCATGGCTTAACAAGCAGTGCGTTGGCGCGCACCCGAGATCCAAACTGGCGAACCCCGGGCCTCCGCAGCGGAGCATGCACACCCAACCGCTTGCGCCACCAGGCCGGCCCCTCAAATTCTTTTTTTAGTGTGAAACTACTAGCATTGGCTTTGTCTTGTTATACATCATGTTTTTTGCCATTTTTTCCCTCAAGATTGTCGTCTTATATCTTGTGCTTGTAACAACTATAGAATCCTAGTACTAAAAAGAACCTTGAGAGGTTACCTGCCCCGTAGGCTTTGTTTTAACTGAAGCCATTTTAGGCAAATGGCAAATCTTATTTTAAAGATAGTAGAGAAGAGTCAACAACTTCAATGTATTCTTTCAGAGAATTCTCTTTTATGTATATCCCAAACCGCAAATGCAGTTTAAACATGACCTCTGTGTTCTTTGACATTCTTTAAGGATACTTTCTCATTTTATAACTTTAAACAAATATTGTTACCAAAATTATTTTCTCTTGGGGCTGGCCCAGTGGCATAGTAGTTGGGTTTGCGTGCTCGGCTTCGGCGGCCCAGGGTTTACAGGTTGGAATCCTGGGCGCAGACCAATGCACCACTCATCAAGCCATGCTGTGGCGTTGTCCTACATACAAAATAATGGAGGGTGGGCGCAGATGTTGGCTCTGAGCCAATCTTCCTCAGCAAAAAAAAAAAAATTTCTCTTTAGATTCAGCAGCTTTCCAAAAAGGAAATAGAAGATCTGCTTCGAAGAGGTGCTTATGGTGCCATTATGGAAGAAGAAGATGAAGGCTCTAAATTCTGTGAAGAGGATATTGATCAGATTTTACTACGTCGTACAAAAACTATTACAATCGAGTCAGAAGGACGTGGGTCAACATTTGCCAAGGTAACAGTGAATACTATTTTATAAATATACCAGTAATGTTCACTACTAAACAAATTTAACTGTTTCTTACTCTGCTAATTATTTGCAAAGCACCTCCTTAATGTTTAAATAAGTTGAATTAGCTCAAAAGAAGTAGGTAATATACTCTTTTTCTTCATTTTTTCTGATCTCTCATATCAAAGTTCACATGTACTCTTCTGATCCTAGTGAAATGGGATACGTGTAATAACTAGAAATGGTTGTAAGTATTAATCAGAGTAGAACATTATAAATCAAATTTAGAAATGAAAAAACGCATGCCAAAGTCACAGCAAAATAGAAGTAATAGTGTAGGAGGTTAAATCATCTTACATTAACTTATAGTAATTTCAAGTACCTAAAGGAGAGAAAGGATATCTAATTTCATTTTAAATATTTAAATCTAACTTGGGGAAGGTAACATGAAATTTGTATCTGGAAAAGAAGTGTTAATAACTATATCTATCTACCCTATTTGGAAAAAACATTTTAAAAGGCTACTAACAGCTTTTATATTCCTTTTTTTTTTCAACAGAGACATGGTAAACCTATATCTTGCGTTCATCTGAACACTTTTTTATTGCAGTATTCTGTCCCACCTGCACTGATTCATACAGGTTTTCTCTTTCACTTTATTCTTTCCTACATTTTCTTCCTTCTCCATCCCCATCTCTGCTTTCACCCCAGAAGTCTTTCTTTATCTTTATGGAGAGCACTGTGTTATAGCAGGTAGTGCAGGGGCTACTCCAAAAGTAATGATATCAGTCTTCAAATGAAAATTTTTCTCTTGTATTCTTTAAGCAAACTAATGAAATCTTATGTCAGGTACTTTACTAAGTACTGGAAATACTGAAATGAAGGGGTTCTAGTTGCTGAAAAAAATAAAGGAGAACATGATTAATTCTGTGTAAAATGGTAGAACAGAGAATCAGGAAAGCATTTGCAGAGAAAATAACATTCGAGCTGAGCTTTGAAGGAAGTGTGGATTATTGTGTTACCAGAAGAGAGGAAGTCACATAAATGAATCGTAAGTTGCTAAACTACAAGGAAAATTTCAAGGAATATGGCATGGGCATGTATGGATGCACAGGATGAATTAAATGGAGATGAAAATGAAGGGGTTAAGGAGATTAGACCCAAACTGTGAAGGGCTCAAAAAAATTCCATTTTGAGGAATTTGAACTTGATCCTGAGGCAGTTAAAAAGCTTTTAAATCCCTTCAAGCAGAAAATGGACATAATGCGGTGTAGTTGAGAAATTTGACTCTAGCAGCGATGTAGAGAATGAGTTTGAAAGGAGAAAGACTAGAATCAGCATGACCAGAGAAGTGGCTTGAATAGGATATGATGATGAGTGAACCAGGGTAGTAGAGACCCACTTGAATCAACAGAAGTTGATGACCAGTTAGAAATTTGTGGAAGGAGGTGTCAAAAATGACTTGAAGTTTTCTGACTCAAGTAGCTAGGAGGGTCATGGTGTCATTAAGTAAGATAGAGAATGCGAGAGAAGGAAGTTCATGTGGAGAAAATAAAATGTTGGAGCTGTTGTATTTGTGGCATTTACAGGGCATCCAAGTAGAGATGTCCTGGAGAGTTGCCTAGGATACAGATATAGATTTGGGAGTTAATAGAGGATAAATCAGAAGAAAGTATTGTGGGAACAAAAGGAATACTGCAGAAGTAAAGTATAAGACTGAGAACTAAAACTAGTCACGATTGGGTAGATATACCCTGGCTCCAGCTACTTTCCTGAGAAATCCTGTTTACTTGGGATTCCTTGACTTTACCCAAGTTGTTGACACACTATGTACAGATATTTTTTCCCTCATGCCTGAAATTGAGTTAATCAAAAAGTATTAGTCATAGTGATTGCCTTTGTTGGTTAGGCTAAGCATAGAGATATTCTCCTTAAGTTTGTTTTTTTTTTAATTAATGTAGGCATATGCAAAGCATTTAATGACCATAGGTGATTCCAGGCTTCCTCCTTTATAGTGTTAAGGATAATCTTGGTAAGTCAGAACACCAAGGTTTGAGTTCAGAATCATAAACTGAGTGATCTTAGACAATTAACCTTTATGAGTCTTTCTTGTCTTTAAAGAGGAGAGCATAATAATCATACTTGGCTTTTCCTACTTTACTATATATTACTCAGGTATATTCTAATCGTAACCAGCTGTGCTCTAAGCATGTGACACACTTAAGTATTTAAATATCTATTTTAAGTCCTCGGACCAGGGAGTAACTGCTGTTACATTTGAAAAGAGAGCTGACTGAAGAGGTACCACAATAGCTGAAGAGAGTCCAGAGAATTTGCTTGTGGTTGTCTTATAATTTGTTCATTTCCATAGTTGTGTGGGAATGCCATTGTATAGTGGGCATTTGGCATAGTGGAATGTGGCACCACTATATAATGGCACTGAAGGCGTGAAGTTGATAGTATTTTATACTTTTTCCTGGAATTTCCAATGACTTCAGCTATGTACAGTTTTTTTCAGTGGTTTGGATAATTGAAGTAACTCCAATCTGTGTTTCTTTCCACTACACTATTTAGACTTAGTACCTATCCATCAAATAAAAATCATTATTGGTTACTTCATTTGTAAGTGGTTATATCACCTAAACCTTGTTTTGAGAGATTTTCATAAGGGCAATCAGTGAGATCTTAGACATAGAAAAGTTTCAAGTCTGGTTTTTTTAAATTTGCTATAGAACAAAAGACTTTGAATTGCTTAATTTACAAAAAACAAAACAAAACAGTCTGAATCAAGCTTTGGACGGATTGCTTATTTCTAAGGCCCTTCTACAGCGCCTGCTATACTTTCTCGTGTAGGAAGATGGATTTCACCAGTTAAAAGTCTTTTCTTGCAAATAGTAAAGAGATTTAATGATTGAAGGAGTACCCTTTAAGAAAAATGCTTTTTGAGGAACTAGGATATTAAGATTTAACATTTGAACGTAGTCGATAAACCTGTACTTGATGACATCTTCCACAACAGGCATTTATCTCATTTCCGTAGGCATTAAACCATTGTTACAATCCTTGAGAATTTTCTAAGTCATCTGGAAAATAGCTTATATGTCAATTAACAATAGCATCTGGAATTATTTAGAAATATTTGAAAAATAAATTTATAATTTCTCTTATAATAAATATAACAAAAGCTATTTATTCAAAAGCTATTTATTCATGAAGTACAGTTTCTTCCAGGCAAATTATTTTAATTATCAACAGTCATCTGGTAGCAGAATAAAAGTGATTATCCGTTGTAACATAGAATTTGTTTTTTAAGGTAAGCAACCATAAAGTAATATATTTCAAAAATCTAATTGTTTTCTTTTAATGACTTTTCATATTTCACAGCTTTTCATGGCAAGTGTTCTCCAATTCATGTAAAGCAAATGTTCATTTGCTAGGTTGGTTAAATCTCAAAAAGCATGTATCAATCAAACTATAGTACAAAATAAAACTTTTCACTGTTCCTGAAAATTGATGAGTTTATATTAATGAAGATTTGAAAAGATGGATATGATATGTTTTTAGTTATGAGAAATTCATTTCTGAATTAACAAGTTGAAGCCCCCTCATAGTTTAGGGATTACTTGAGCATAGTCCCATGTCTGTTCCTCATACTCATTCATACCACTTTAATGAATTATCATCATCTACTTGTATGTAGATGATGATGGCTATCTACTTTTTGTTTTGTCAAACCAGTTAGCGTTTGCTCTTTTAAGTTGGATATGAGTTTTTATAATATATGGTTTATCACGAAGAGATGTCTCATTGTATTATTACCTGTTACCACTGTAACAAATTACCACAAATTTAGTGGCTTTCAACAACACAGATTTATTCTCTTATATTTCAGGATGTCAGAAGTCCAAAATGAGTCTTACCCAGGCTAAAATCCATCATCAGGGCTGGTTCCTTCTGGAAGCTCCAGGGGAGAATCTGTTTCTTATCTCTTCCAGCTTTTAAGAGTGCCTGCATTTCTTGGCGTGTGACCACGTTATTCCGATCCCTGCTTCTGTTTTCACATAGCCTTTTCGTCTTCTACAGTGAAATCTCCTCTTCTTTCCTCTTATAAGGACAGTTGTGATTACATTTAGGGCCCAGTGGGATAATATAGACTAATCTCTTCATTTCGAGATCCTTAACTTAATCACATCTGCCAAGGCCCTTTTGCCCTATAAACTAACATTTACCAGATTCCAGGAAGATATTTGGGAGCCATTATTCAGCCTACCACACTCATTTCAAAGAAATAAGAAATTACTGTTTTCAGTGGTTTCATAATATTAAAGTTATAATTTAGAGCAAGAAAGAAAGGAATTTAAACTCATTTCATTAAAGCACTTATTTCTGTCACTTCTGTTTCATAAATATGGTAGCAAAATGCACGTTTTTAAACATTTTATAATAAACACTTCCTATATATACAAGAATCTTAATAACCTAATCTCAAAAGAATGTTTGGAATTAATGTACTTATTACTTGGTAAACAATGTCATGAACAGAATCTTAAAGTTCAACAAGAGGCATTTAGGATTTTAATTTTGTTCCTACTCATTTTTTAGATGTTTTATAAAGATTCAAACTACAAATATAGACAGAATAGTATAATGAAACCTGTGTACTCATCACCCAGCTTCAACAGTTATCAAGTCCTGTTTAACTTGTTTCATCACTGTCCTACCCATCTTTCATATTATTTTAAAGCAAATCCTAGACATTATAGTATCACCTCTATAAATGTTTCCATATGTATCTGTAAAGATAAAGATTTCTTTAACATAACCACAATACTATTATCACGTTTAAAAATAAACTTAACAATAATTCCTTGATATCAGTTTTCCAGTGTTCAAACTTCCAGTTATCTTGAATGTCATAACTGACTTGTTTGCTTGTAACAGTTTTATCATCTTTTTAATGTGTAATTTTCTGCGTTTTAAAATTTCATTAAGATGGGTTTTTTAATGAAGATTTCTATCATTTGATTATATCTCAAATAATCAAATTTAAGACATTATGTTAAAGCCATTTATTCTCCTTTGAAAATCATTTTATGTGACCATATTCTTCCATTTATTCTTATAAGAGTTAACATGCATTTTTCAGGGTCTTTTCTTAAAGCATCATGTATCTTCACTGCTTATTTCATTTTTATAAAGTACTTTGATGACTTTTCTTTGAAGTGGCCTAGCTATTTTTGGGAACTTTAAGTTGCAAATAATGGTTATTAGTTTATAGGTTACAGTGTTGAAGTAATGTCTAAAGTTTGTTCAAACTGAAAATTTTTATAATTTCTACAATATTTAAGAAAATAAATCACTTATATTTTCTTCTTTTGGTCTTCTGTAACTTGTTAAATCTTCACAATGATTATGTGGTATTTTTGTCGTAAGGAAAAGAGTTTTTAAAATAAATACAGTGATTCATTTTTCTTTATTTCTTATATTCTGTTTTGCATTTTCTTTAGAGCTATATCTGTATAAAAATGTGTTGGAAATAAAGTAGGAGTATACCAGAAAATGGACTGTATAGTGCAACCAGTTAAAATTCTTATTCTAACCTAATTTCTTTATATTTATGTAGTGTTTCTAGAAAGCTTATCTGTGTCCTGTGTAGTTTTTTGACCAAAAAGATTTGATCCTTACTAATTAAAAGTGTAAGAGTTAAACAACAGTAATAACTTAGGTAGCTTTGCCTCTAAAACTCCAGCCTATGCTGGCAGTAAGCCTTTTGGCTTTAAGCAGATGCTGTGCTATGTTTCAGACCATTGCATTTGAAACATCCTTTGAATATATGTGTGTATACTGAATTCAAATTCTATCCACGGTAAATGTGAGAAGAGAATGTTTTAAATATACTTTGATAGATTTTTTCCTCTACCCTTCAAAACATTTGGAAAAACTGCCCTTATGTATTTCAGGCGAGTTTTGTGGCATCTGGAAACCGGACAGACATTTCCTTAGATGATCCCAACTTCTGGCAAAAATGGGCTAAAAAGGCAGAAATAGATATAGACGCCATCAGTGGCAGAGTAAGTATTTCTTTCCCTTTAAAAAAAATTACTTGTTGAGATACTCCGGTAATATTTTTATATTTAAAGGTTCAACTATGTACTTACTGAAATAAATTTATTTATCTGCCTAAATACATTGATGTGGGGTAGTAGAATGATCAATATTGAGTCAGACACTGCTTCAATTTAATACTTATGATAGCTATCATGATAGGTGATAATAAAGAGAAAGTTTAATTTTGGTTATTTATATTCTTAAAATTATGTTTTTTAATTTTTAAAATGTCTTCAAATCATGAGTTACTTTTATTTTGCTCTTTAACTTTTTCTTTGTGTCAGATCCCATTAACGCAAATATAAAAGAGGCAAAAAAAAAAAAAATGAAGTCAAGAAAGTGGCATTTTTAAACTTCCCTTAGAGCTAAGGAAGAAAGGGCCACAAAGCTAAAATAGAATTCATAGAACTGATATTCTGTTCACTGATAACTGTTCACTTCATAAGACACCTGTCTAATAATTATATAGGAATCACTGTGAGCCTTACCTACTATCAGAATAACTGCTAAATGATTAAAAGAATTTTATATTAAGCACTGATTTGTGGGATCTATTTTACTAGATAGCCTTTTAAAATGTAAAACTTTATAATGGGAAATAATGCCACTAGCCTACATAATCTGCTATTTTTCATGTATTTTTGAAATATGTGTAAATGTGTATGAAACAAGTAAATTTGAAAAGATATTTATGAAAATATCATTATTTGCAAATGGCATGTTTGCATGCCTAAAATGACAATGGAATCTGCAAACCACTATTAAAATTAATAAGTGAGTTTAGTGAATTAACTGGATAGATGATAAATATGCCATTTAGCCTTCCTAAATATTGGTGTTAACAGAAGTAGAAAAATATAGTGGAAGAGGAGATCTACTTCACAGTAGGAAAAAAAGAGAACACTTAGGGGTATACCTCCTGAAAGATACATATGATTTCAGTAAAGTGAATTACCAAATTTAATTGGGAGATTTGTCAATTGGAAAGGAAAAAAACTACATATTTTAAGAGTTAGTTTATAAATATTGAAATGCAACCCAAATCAAAACGTTAGTTTTTTCATAACCAGACAATATCTGAAATTCTTCTGGAAGAATGAATGGTCAAGAATATTAAATGCGGGGCCAGCCCGGTGGCTTAGCAGTTAGGTGCGTACGCTTCGCTACTGGTGGCCCAGGTTCAGATCCCGGGCACACACCAACACACCGCTTGTCCAGCCACGCTGAGGCGGTGTCCCACATTCAGCAACTAGAAGGATGTGCAACTATGACATACAACTATCTACTGGGGCTTTGGGGATAAAAAGGAGGAGAATTGGCAATAGATGTTAGCTGACGGCCGGTCCACCTCAGCAAAAAGAGGAGGATTGGCATGGATGTTAGCTCAGGGCTGATCTTCCTCACAAAAAAAAAAAAAAAAAGAATATTAAGTGCACTCTTAGGAATCTGTCCTATAGCAGTAATCACACATGTACCATTATAATTTAGTGCAGTGATGCTCATTGTCACATTTTTTGTTCTAAAAAAAATTTAGAAACTAATTAAATCTCTTATGATAGAGGAATGGTACATCTATATTATTTAATGCAATAAGTAAAAATAATTATGTAGATCCCTATGTACTGACATAGAAAGAACTCCAAGACAGTTAAATTTTAAAAGAGAGATGTAGAACAATACTTATAGTATGATCTTTGTTTATGATTTTTCAAAAGTATATATTAGTGGTACACAGGCACTCATATGCATTTACACTATGGATCCAACTAGAGCACACTCTGAGCCAGACACCATTCTCACATTGTGACTAATATGAACAAGACAGATAAACGCCTGCTTTTGTAGAGCTTATGAATTCTGGTGGGTAAGACAGAAGTAAACAAATATATAAGATAATTTCAGAGAGTGAAGAAAACAGAACAGTAAGATGGAAGAGAATGCCTGGAGGAGATAGCATTAGGTAAAGTTGTCAAGGGAGGTCACTCTGAGGGGACATTTGTGCTGAGACTTGAATGTTGAGAAAGAGCCAACAATGTAAAAACATGAGGAAAAAGCTTTCTCAAGGTAGAGGGAATGGCAGTGAGCCCTTGGTCCAAATAAGCTTGCTGTATTCCAGAAATAGCAATGACATTGTGGCAGAATGTAGGGAGTTAGTGAAAGTGGTGATAAGTAAGATCAAAGACCATAGATGTGGGTCAAATCAATAGGGCCTTGTAGATTATCCTAAGGAGTTAAGGATTTTATAAATAGAGTATATAGTCATTTAATACTTGTAACATTACATTTTCTAATTTATACTTTGTTAAAAAACAAAATTTTTCTGGAAGTGGAGTACAATGAAGACAGACTAGCATTACTTACTATTTGTAAAAATATAAAACTATATTAATATATTATAAAGGAACCATAATTTAAATAATTTGATTCTGAGAGAAAGATATAAAGAGCAAAGAATAGAATAAGAACAGAAAAAGATCAAATTATAAGATTTTAATAAATAGTGTTAAAGAAAAAAGGATTATTTAATAATTGCGATTAGGATGTTGAGTTAGCATTGGGGGGAACATTATAATATACTCTATACCAAGTAAACTCCAATTTGTGATAAAAAGTTTTATTTTTTTGAATCGAAGCATGGAAAAATAGAAAAATTAGATTTCTGTTTTATCGAATATTTGGTGGGAAAACATTCTAAATTAGAAAAAAATCGTAAAGGAAATGATCAGCATATTCAAATATGTAAGACTGAAAATTATGTAATGGTGCAGTCAGATTGATGAGACTATTTGTAGCAGAAGTGTATATGAAAGTTAATATTTTTATTATATAAAAGCTAATACAGGCCGGCGCCGTGGCTTAGTGGTTAAGTGCGTGCGCTCTGCTGCTGGCAGCCCGGGTTCGGATCCCGGGCGCGCACCGACACACCGCTTCTCCGGCCACGCTGAGGCCGCGTCCCACGTACAGCAGCTGGAAGAATGTGCAGCTATGACATGCAACTATCTACTGGGACTTTGGGGGGAAAAAATAAATAAATAAAATCTTTAAAAAAAAAAATTAAAAAAATAAAAAAAAAAAGCTAATACAAGTGGGTCAGAATACATCAAAATCTCAAAAGATGAACAAAAGACATTTGGAAATTTACTCAAGAAAAAATACAATTTTTTTTTTTTTTTTTTTTTTTTTTTTTGTGAGATCAGACCTATGCTAACATCTGCCAATCCTCCTCTTTTTTTTTTTTCTTTTTCTTTTTTTTTTTTTTTTTTTTTTTTTGCTGAGGAAGACTGGCCGTGGGCTAACATCCGTGCCCATCTTCCTCCACTTTATATGGGACGCCATCACAGCATGGCCTGACAAGCAGTGCGTCGGTGCGTGTCTGGGATCCGAACTGGCGAACCCGGGCCGCCGCGGTGGAGCACGCGCACTTAACCACTTGCCCCACCAGGCCAGCCCCCCTCTTTTTCTTTTTTTAAGAGACTGGGACAAGCGAAAAGGGACAACTCTTTCTTACAGAAGAATACCAATTAATAAACGTAGAGGAAAAAGGGAAACAGAAAATCAGCATTAATCCACCATAGTAATAATCGTAGCAGAAAAGATCCATCAATGAATTCTAAAATTAGTGGGTGAGGGCCGGCCCCGTGGCTTAGCAGTTAAGTGCTCGCACTCCGGTGCTGGCGGCCCAGGTTCGGATCCCGGGTGCGCACCGACACACCTTTTCTCTGGCCGTGCTGAGGCCGCGTCCCACATACAGCAACTAGAAGGATGTGCAACTATGACATACAACTATCTACTGGGGCTTTGGGGGAAAAATAAATAAATAAATAAAATTATAAAATAAAATTAGTGAAATTCAAGGAGAAACAAAATTTTTTACATATTCTCACAGTATATTTTCCAAAATATTTATTAATTACAAAAGGAAAACTAATTACTTTACAGTGGAGAAACTTGGCCAAGAATGTTAACATCACCTTCACCTCACCGGTAATAAGACATATTAACATCATATACTCCCTTAAATCTGATGCACTGTATACATACTGTGGTATAGCAGGATCTTCATGGACCTTCCTCTCCTACACTTTACCTCTCCTGCTCTAGGACTTGAACATTTCCTAAACATCTAATGCCATTTCAGGCCCCTTGTTCTTTCGTCTACTTATAATGCCGTCTCTTCCTTGGCTGCCTAGCAAACTACTTACTCTTGAAGATTTCTTTCTGGTGTCATTACTTTGTAAAGCTTCCTTGGACTTCCTTTGTACTCATCGTGTATCATAAAATATTTCATCCTGAATAGCATTTATTTATTTACACATTAGGCTGACCCTCAAGACTACAGATTTCTTATGAGCAGAAAGCTGTCTTACTCATCTTTATATCCACAGCCCACAATATAGTGCCTAACTTAGAGAAATTTCTCAATAAAGATGAAAAGCGTGTCAACTTAAGTTATTTTGAATGAATTAAACTCTATTGAATATAGTGAGGTTCATACACTTATTACCTTGCTTTTTGTATAGTAATATAATTCTTTTGGAACACACTTGAAACATGTTTCTAGATCTATAAAATATTTGTATCCTTTGACCAATATTTCCATTCCTAGGTATTTCTCTTCTTTTGGATTTATCTTTAGGATAAATTTAGCTTACAAAGATCTACTTTAGCATTAGTTATTTTAAAAATTGAAAACAATCTAAATTAAACTGTGAATGAATTAGGTAAAGAAAATTATGATGCATAAATTCAGTTTAAAAATATATTTTATGGTTATTGTAGAAGCACAATAATTTTTATATTAATAAAGCCAAATACCAAATTCTTTTTATCCTGTGACTGTAATATGATAAAATTATATGTATATGGTAATTAAGATTTTAAGGAATATAAAAATTTTTAAGTTTATTTGGTAGGTTGGTGGAATTGTTAGTAATTTCTTTTTTCTGGCTTTCTATAATTATTTTATTGTTTGTACAATTTGAAACGTGAAAATGTAAAACATTGTTATAAACAAAATAAAGACCTTCAAGTAATAGCTGTTAAATTTTACAGAACAGCTTGGTTATTGACACTCCAAGAATTAGGAAGCAGACAAGACCCTTTAGTGCCACAAAAGATGAACTGGCTGAATTGTCTGAAGCTGAAAGTGAAGGAGATGAAAAGCCCAAACTCCGGAGACCCTGTGACCGTTCTAATGGCTATGGAAGAACCGAATGCTTTAGAGTAGAGAAAAATCTGCTAGTTTATGGGTAAAATATTGTTTTTAATGTTTATTTTAAGTAGTCTGGTATATAAAGTTACAGGAAACATATGCTATATTCTAGTATAGTTTTTATTTGTTAGAATCATTAAAATCTATTTTTAAAATACCCTGAATTTCTATGTGTAACGCAGATTTAATAGCAGAATGATGGGATAGCCTTAAGTTTTTAAATTATAAATGTCGCACTAAAGTCAAACTCCTTGTTCTCAAATTTGCATATTCAGTAATACAAAATGGATAATATTGTTATCCATTATTGAATAAAATATCCTTGAAATTACTATACCATGGCTCTGCATTTTACTCATGGGGGAAAAACTTTATGAGGCAAATCCTATTAATGACAAAATGTGTTCTTTGCAGTTTTCGGGCCTTTTATCCGTGAGTTATGTTTATCTCTAGAACTTGACTCAATATTAATGTAAACATACCTTTTTTAACCAGATGGGGTCGATGGAGAGAGATTCTGTCTCATGGCCGTTTTAAAAGGCAGCTAAACGAGCATGATGTAGAAATCATTTGCCGAGCCCTCTTAGCATATTGCCTTGTTCACTACCGAGGAGATGAGAAAATTAAAGGCTTCATATGGGATCTCATTACTCCAACTGAAGATGGGCAGACACGAGAGCTACAAAATCATCTAGGTAAGAATGTTCTTTTGTTTTCCTTTTAAATTTATTTTTAGTTATATAAGTAATACTTAACATATTCCCCTATAAAATATTAAAGCATTACAGATAATGTTAAAGAACCTTAATTTTCACTCTCAATTCAAGTTCCAACTTCAGAATATACCAGTGGTATATTCATTACAAATTTGGTGGGTTATATGTATTGTTATCAAATATATTTCGGTTTGCAAGTTGTTGACCCAATGATATGTCTTAGAAGTCTTTCCATCTGTCTTCATATAGCTCTATCTCTTTCTTAAACTTCTGCTTAGTAGTCCATAGTATGGATATTCTATAATTTAATATCTCCTTTAATGGTGCGCATTTAGGACGTTTCCAATTTTAGACAATTAAAAAACAAGTTTCAGTGAAGATCCTTGTACATTCCTCCTTGTGCACATGAATAAATCTTTCACTAAAGTAAATATCAAGAAATGGAATTGTTGAGGTACAGCATATATACATTCTTAGTACCTGAAATGTGGTCTTTGGATTAACAACATCAGCATCTCCTTGGAGCTTCTTGGAAATGCAGAATCTTAGGCCTCAGACTTACTGAATCAAAATCTGCGTTTTGACAAATTCCTCAGCAATTAGTTTGTATATTAAAGTATGGGACACATTGTTACACATTTCAAATTTTCAAAAATAATTTGCTGTCCAATGTATCTATACCAATTTACAATCATGTCAGAGGTATATACAAGTACTTTTTCTCCACAGCCTTGCTAACAGAACGTTCTCTGCATAACTTTTTTATAGCATAAAATAATTGAATTTTTTATAAAGATAAAAAAAACTACTATGCCCTTAAATTTGTGTTAAAATTTTCTTCTATTTAATCAACAAATATCTGTTATGTGCCTGCTATGTGCTTGTTGTGCAAGGTGCTGGGAAGATAAGAAGAAACAAGATAGACAAGATCCCTGAGCTCATGAACCTTATATTCTGGCCAGGTAGACAGACGTAATAAGAAAGTAGAGGGCCGGCCCCATGGCTTAGCGGTTAAGTGTGCACGCTCCGCTGCTGGCGGCCCGGGTTCGGATCCCGGGCGCGCACCAACATGCTGCTTCTCCGGCCATGCTGAGGCCGCATCCCACGTACAGCGACTGGAAGGATGTGCAGCTATGGCATACAACTATCTACTGGGGCTTTGGGGGAAAAAATAAATAAATAAAATTATTTAAAAAAAAAAGTTAAAAAAAAAAAAGAAAGTAGATAAATTAGTTAAATAATTGCAGATTCTGATAAGTATGGTGAAGTATAAACTGCTGAAATAGAGAACAGCAGAAAGCGCCTGTTTTAGATTAGGGTGGTCATTGGAGGCCTGTCTTAATAGGAGGCAATGAAATTAATGTCACGAGCTGACTTCTGGTAAAGATGGAAGATTCATACAAATATAATCTCACTCTTTCTTCTTGAAACGCCACATATATGTCAATAAAGAGAAGAAAAATTAAGACATTAAGCTTGATAAATCCTACAGGCAAAAGTTCTAGTTTCCTCAACAATAAATAGTGGGAGGGGAGGAAATGGAGAAGGTGTCTATAAACCAGTGGTTCTAAACCAAATGTGATTTTGTGCCCTACTCCCACTCCCCACCCCAGGTTGTCACAACTTTGAGTATGTAACTGGCATCTAGTGTGTAGAAGGGAAGAGTGCACAGACAGCCCCCCCACAGTGAAGAACTATGCAGCCCAAAGTGTCAGTAGTGCTCAGATTGAAAACCCTGCCATAACCTAAAGAGATGATAGAGTCTTCAGCCAGTTGCAGCATGTGGGCCCTATTTGAATCCTGATCGAAACAAACAACCCAAGGGAAATTTTTTATTATCTTTATTAGGTAATTGGAAACTAGATTACCAAATATTAAGAAAGTGTTATTACATTTCGTAGGGCTGATAATGGTATTGTAGTTGTTTTTTTTTAAGGATGCCTTATCTTTATATATATTGCTAAAAGACACACAGATATTTGTTAATGAAATGATTGATGTCTTAGATTTACTTCAAAATAATATACAAGGTTGGGGAGTGAACAGGGTATAGATTAAACAAAATTGGCCATGAGTTGATAATTATTGAAGTTGGATGATGGTACATGGTGAGCCATCATATTATTCCATCTATTTTTGTATATGCGTAATTCCATAATTAAAATATAAATAGGCATAAACTCTCAATAGTGGAGAGAATGGGAGAGGAAAAAGCAACAAAATTTTGGAAGCTGGAAGCAAATACATTAGTATTAACTAACTTAACCAACTAGAGAGACCTAAATCTTAGTTCAGCAGTGGGGAAAGCCAGGAACCAAACTGATTTGCTTCATAGATGACCCAAAAGTTGCGGGAGTTTCTGACATCAGGAAGCTTTGAAAGTTGTGGTAAAGGACAGGGGCTTTGATTAAGAGTTGTTTAAAAGGGAATCAAATCCCTAAATACCCTCTTCAACTCCATGTAGCCAGGATGAAGACTGAGTGCAAGTTTATTCTCTGGAGAGGGTAAAACAGAGGATCTCTGGCTTGCATTGGTAGTTGAGGTATAGAGCTACTAAATGGGAATTAAAGGAATGTATGTATACTTGACAATGCCATACTCAAGGAAGAAAACTAAGGGATTTTCTTTGGTGAATCTGACCAGGCTAAAACCTAAAGATAACAACAGGAAAAAACCATCAAAGTTACCCTTCAGTGAGTCCACCGTCAGTAAGTTCCTCCTGTTCAGGCTACCTATCAACTTTTTGGTCTGTCGTTGTCAAATATGAGCAACCAACCAAAGATATCGAACAGCTGAGGAATGTCTCCAACATGAGAGACAGAGACTAAAAACAAACCATTAAAATGAGCTTGGAGGAAACGAGAATTATAAAAGGAAAAGACAACTTTTTAAAAACTATTATTAATATCTTCAAGGATACTTCAAATATACTTTGATTTTGAAGGAAGAATAAGGTGCTGTAGAAACGTTCAAAGTACAAACAGACTTCTTATAAGTTGACATGTAGCAGAGATTGTGATGAATCTGAGAAAATTTTGTTAGGGAGAAGTTTAAAACTATAGAACATCTACAGATTTTATTAGGAAAATTTAAGTATGTGTATTTTTAAATATGTACTATTTAGTTTCCAAACCAACAAGGGTGAAGAGGACTGGAATACAGAAAAATATTAATATAGAACAAACTACAATTTAAAGTAGAAGGCATTAATTGGGATAAAAAAGGGATAATACATAATAATAATAAAACAATCTATAAAAGAAGATATAACAAGTATGAACTTGTAAGCACTGAACAAAACAGTCTCAAAATATAAAGGCAAAAAAACCCACCAAAATTATAAGGAGAAATGGACAAATCCACATAATCCTTCTATTTATCATTGTGATAGAGCACCTGGCTTGTAGAATACAGCAAGGAGAAGATATATAAGATAAGAATTGAAAGGAAGAATTAAAACTGAATTATTAGTAATTGTGAAAAATTATAAGTGAAACAACTCAAGCATCATTGAAGATTAGTAAACATGAGGTGGTATAGTCATACAATAGATTTTTACACAGCAATCAAAATTGATGAATTAGAGCCTCATGAATCAGCAAGGATACATCTCAAAAAAATATCTAGAGAAATAAATTACAGAATTACATGTATGATATAATGTGTGAAAAATACTAAATATTTCTCCAACATACGAGTATAAACATGCATGGAATGAAAAAAACAGTTTCAGGATAGTGATTATCTCTGGGAAGGAAGGAGTGAATTGGACTTCAACTATGTATTATTTCCTTTAATAAAAAACCAAATATGGAATATGTTAAAATTAAGAGTGGGAATACTTTTTTGTATTTTTGAAATATTTCACAACAAAAACGTCAAAGAAAGAAAATGAATTTAGCTCTCTTAAACAGGAACCCACAATGCCTAAAACCTAATCCGTGTTATTAGTAAAATCAGTTTTGAAAATCAGAGGCGAAAATTTATTTTGTAACTAGGGAAGCAAAAAGTAAAACAGAGGAACAGGTTTGATCTGTGGTCTTTACATTTGGATAAAAATAATGTTTTTTGGAACAAAAAGGAAATCAGAATGATTAATTTGAGATACAGAATTTTGGGTATTTGGGGGAAATTGTGTGGTGTAAAATCATGTTGACTTATCTTGTGATTGGGTCAGTACTGTTACCATTAATATTTTAAAGATTTCTGTATAGCCTGCACAGACCTCTGAAAGTCTTCAGAAATTTCTTGCATTGGAAAAAAAATCTGCAATTTCAAATTGCAGATCTTTATACAAATTATCCCTGATTTCATGTGTCCTTCTCATTTTAACAGGCCTATCAGCCCCTGTCCCCAGGGGTCGAAAAGGGAAGAAAGTAAAGACTCAGACAAGCTCATTTGATATACAGAAAGCAGAATGGCTTCGAAAATATAATCCTGAGCAGCTGCTTCAAGATGAAGGCTACAAAAAACATATAAAACACCACTGTAATAAGTAGGTAGTAGGGTATTTTTAAGACAACTTGTTAGAAGGTTACTTTTCTGAGTTTATTAACAATCTTAAAGCATGCTGATTTTGAGTACAGAGACAGTGTGGTCTAGGACCAATCCTAATCTTAATCTTACAGAGTATCCTTCAGCAATCATGGTGCCTCTTATGTCAGTGTTTTCATCAACAGAGAGAGAAATAAAACTGGCCTTCAAATGATCTCATTATATCTTACTTGGATATTAAATAAAGATGCTTGTGAAGATTTTGGAGAAACTTATTTTATGATGTGGTAGTAATGAGATTTATTTAATCAGACGTAATTATTATTATTTCATTATAAAAATTCTGTATCCAGGGCCGGCCCTGTGGCTTGGTGGTTAAGTGCGCGCGCTGCAATGCTGGTGGCCTGGGTTCGGATCCCGGGTGCGCATTGAGGCACCACTTCTCCGTCCATCCTGAGGCCGAGTCCCACATACAGCAACTAGAGGGATGTGCGGCTATGACATACAACTATCTACTGGGGCTTTGGGGGGAAAAAATAAAATAAATAAAATCTTTAAAAAAAATTAAAAAAAAATAAAATAAAAATGTTGTATCCAAATTCTTTTCTAATTTTAATCCCATGGATGAATTTTTTTAAATAATTAATATCTTTGTGTCTTGATTTTTTTTTCCCCTCATTTTTAGAGTTTTGCTTCGTGTAAGAATGCTGTATTATCTAAAGCAAGAAGTTATTGGAAATGAGTGTCAGAAAGTATTTGATGGAGTTGATGCAAGGTAAGTTAAATGACGTTTATATTTATTTTTCAGTAACATGATGAGGCAAAAATTGTATGACCAGAAAATTGTATATAAAGTGGCTCCTTATTTAGTGAAATTCACAAGAAGCAAAATCCACTAAATTTAGAGAATTAACCCTTGCCAATTTGCCTTTCCTCTATAAATCTCATCTTTGGCTGTGTCACTAAAAGTTATAACATAAAATAACAGTAATAACAGCAGTAGTATAGCTTTCTGCCACCAAATCTAAAATTTAACCTTTCTGTGCTCATTCTTCTTCGCTCTTACTGCAGTGGAAGAGTTTTTATGGTGATTGACTTTTATGTCCACATCTGATCCATTCAACACCCTGGTCTCTGAGTTCCTTGACCTTTATCTGCTATCTTTTTTTCTCCCCACCACAGCTACATACTCACATGGTCGTATACTTAATCTTGCCATTACCAGTAACAGAATTCTCTCTTAAATCTGGATTTCGACCATCACTTACTTCCTTCCAACTCACTTAACTTGTGTACTTTTCACTATAATTCTCTGACTTTATCACGATGTCCCCACGTCTTACCACTTACTCACTATCCATCACCACATTCCTGCCACCACTTTCCTCATTATTCAACCTATATTCTATAGCCCAGCACTCTACTAACTAAAATCCTGTGCCTGCCTTTCCCTCTGTTCTACATATGTGGCACAACCCCAACCCACGTTAAATCCAAACATCCACTCACTTCTTGCCTATACCTAAGCAGTTGAGCATTGATCGAGAAAATCAAGCAAACCCTGCTGAATTGACTCACTTCAAATTTATGAGCATTGATCTCAGATGAGATTAAACACAAACAAGCTGTTTAACCACCATGAGTAGTATATTCACTCTCCTACTCTTTAAGAGGACCATTTCACACCTCTCTCCTCAAACCATCTTCCCACCCTATTGCCACCACCCTCCAATGATGACTTTGCTATATATTTCATGCTATATATTGCATATGTGTACACCTGTTCCTTCCCTCGGGATACAGTAGAAATGTCCCTCCTTCTAGGGCAACTCTTGTGCCTTGAAACTTGTCTCTTATGTTTTAAGGACTTTACTCCTGTAGTAATCTCCTTTCTTTCCTGAATCATCATTTTTTTCCCCTCTTCACTGAGTCGTTCTCCTGACATATATGTATATCTTAATATCATTCACTTAAAAAAGAAAAGAAACTCCTGTAACACACATTCTACCACTCCATTTCTCTGCTTCCCTTCACAACAAACCTCTCTAAAGAGTTGTCTGTGTTTACTCTCTCTACTTTACCTTGCATTTTCTCTTCAACCTATTCCAATTCATCTTTCATCCCCACTATCCCACTGAAATGGTTCTTAACAAGGCTGCTAATGACCTAGAATGTGATCAATTCTCTAAACTTAGTCTACTTTGCCCTTCTTCTTGAAATGCTGTCTTCTGTAGGCATCCATCTACTTTACCCACCTGGTTGAGCCTTTTCCTCACTGGTCTTTCCTTTTCATTTTCTTTTGCTAGCTCTTATTCCTCTAATAGATCTGTAAATGTTGGAAGGACCAAGAGCTCTGTCCTCAGCTCTCTTTCTTGTCTACACTTTCTCCTTAGGTGAACTCATGCAGTATCATCATACCAAATATGATCTATAAACAGATAACTCATATTTACATATTCATCCCAGACCTCTCCCTTGAGCTCTAAGCTCTGAGTCAGCTGCCTCCCAACTTGAAAGTCTAATTGACATCTTAAACTTTCCCTGGTTCTCCCAAATCTTCTGTCTCCAGTCCTTTCCCTCCCACTTTCCCACATATATGCCTTCTTCATCCTAGTAAATATACCACCCAGTTGCTCTGGTTTCATTCTTGATTCCTCTCTTGCCCTCAAACCCTACAGGAAGACCTATTAGCTTAACAAAGTATATGCCAAATCTGAGTGCTTTTCGCTATCTCCTCTGCTAAGTCCCCAGTCCAAGCCACCATTATCTCATGCTTAGACTTTTGCAGTGGCCTGCTAATTGGGTCTCTCTGCCTCCCCTTTGGCCTCTCTACAGTCTGACCTTCACACAGCCGCCAGAGTGATCTTTCTAAAGCAGAAATCAGGTCTAAAGCAGAAATCAGGTCATGGCACTCCTCTTCTTAAAACTTTCCAGATGCTTCTCATTTCTCTTAGAATAAAATCCAAACTCCCTGTGGCCTACGAGGTTCTACGTAACTCTGACCTCTTGCTTCACTCTGTCCTCACTCACAGTGCTCCAGCCACACTGGTGTTCTGTTCCTCCGCCATGTCAAGCTCATTCAATGCTATTCCTCCTGGTACAAATACTCTTTCCCCTGATCTTCCACAGAACTGCCTCTTCAAATCATTCAGGTCTCAACTCAAGTTTTACCTCCTCAGCTAGGCCTTCCCTGCCCACCCTAGCTAAAGCAGCCCACCAGTCACTCACTGCTACTTAACATTATTTTTTCTCATTCTTGATGCCTATTACTATTAAAAATTATACATATTATTTTTATATTATCTTTCTCTTCACATTACAATTTAAGCTGCTTGAAGGTGAAGTATGCTATCTATCTTATTGATCATTATATTCTCAGCCCCTAGAACCTGGGACATAGTAACGCCCAGTAAATACTTGTTGACCAATTGACTCCTGTTTTCCCTTGGCCTGCCTGGATCTTATCCACTTGTGATGTCCCGGGAGCTGTGATCTATGAATTATCCCTATGTTGCATTTCATAAATCTCCCCCTCTCTAGCTTCTCATTTGGATTTTAACGTGTTTACATCTCCCTCAACATACATAGACACACACACAAACATGTAACAGTTTTGGACCCAATATCTCCTCACACTACCAGATTATTACTCTCCTTGATTTCACAGCCAAACTTCTTTTAATAAGTATCTGTATTTGCTGTCTCCTTTTTCTCCTCTCTCATTCACTATGCATTCCACCACAATTCAGCTTCTACCATTCACTTTAAGAAGTTCTTCACCACATTCTTGCTATTCTATGGATGTACCATAGTGTTTACCTTACTTTACATTTATTGACCACTTCCTCCTTCTTAAAATGCTTCTGTGATACCATTCTCCTATAGATTTTCCTTTTAGCTTTCTGCTTTTCAAGGTGCCTCTTCTACCTGCTTCTTAAATGTCTTCACATAAGCCCTTTCTTGTCATTTACTTTTCTTGGGTGTCCTCATCTTTTCTGTGGCATCAATTTTTATTTTTATACTGATGTCTTCCAAATGTGTCTCTCTTGTGACCTTCAGATATACATTTCTCAATTATGCCATGATTACTAATGCCTCCAGGCCTTTACATTCTTGCTGGAACATTCTCTTTCCCCCTTTCCTCCATTATCCCTCTCTTATTGCTCAGCTGACATCAACTCATCGTTTCCTGACCTCTCAAGTCTGGGTTAGACACATACCCAGAGTACCACGCCACAGCACTCATCACACAGTATTGCAGGCACCTCTTCACAATGGCAGGGGTATGTCTGTCTGATTATTGCCATTATCAGCACATAATAAGTGCTATTTAAATATGTTTTGAATGAATGATCTAGCCTGGGGAAGTTAAAGGAGGCTTTATGCAAAAAAAAGCACATGAACTGAATCTTTAAAAACAGATATCAACAACAGGAACGCATGCACGATATTATATTCTTTTTGTTAGCAGTTAACGAACACTTAACATGCATATGGCACATTTGAACATGAGGTATATGCTAAGTGCCTTTTATTCTTTACTCTAAACAGGAAAACCTTCCACATTAGATGATAATCACAATGTTTTGAGCTTAGAGTGCCACCTGATGGTTGGTAAGGGGAACTATCTGACCCACTTTTCTCCCCGCTTTGGGGATCCTATCTCCAGCGTTCTTCCTCTTTCCTTTATCTTTCAGTGCTTGTGCTTTGTTTAGTCCTGGTCAGGAAATCAATCAAAAATAAATATCTTTTTTAACTGTATGTTTCCTCATCACTTTTTCAACTTTTGCTGTATCACAGGAAAATCATTCTTCCTCTTTCTGTTTTTCTGCACTAAGCCAGCAAGCACTGATTGTGACCCTTCTGTTTTTAAGCAAAATTAAGGATAACAAGATGTTCATTTAAGTGCGGAAAATTTTCTTTAAGAATCTAAAGAAAAGTTTCCATCCATTTCTCCATATTCCTTGGGATAAAAACTTTTTCTGCTGGCAAAGCGCTTATGAAACAGTTATGAAAAGTAATTTCTTAACCATTTTTTGTTTCATTTACTTATAAGACTTATAGGTCTTTTTCATTGTCGTCCTTTATTTCAGCTATATTAGTGGTTAAATATTGGATTCTTGTGGACTAGCTCAGGAACATATTGACCATTTATCAGTTTATTTCTATATGAAAATTTATTTTGAGTTACCAAAGACAGTAAACTTACAAATGAACTTTTGTCACACAACTTAAAGTAGGAAACTCCCCATTTCTTCAAATCTATAGGCCTTTGTTAATTTATGAAATTATAGTGCCAAGACAAAGAGAAGAAATTCTACCTAATATAATTTGTGTTATATTTGATTATATCTCTGATTCTTTGAAAATTGATAATTCATGAATATCAAATAGGGAAATTCTCAACTAGAATATTTGATTTCCTAAGGTAATTTACCCTATCCAATCTCTACCCCTTCTTTGAGTATTGATTAAAATATAGGGCCGGCCCTGTGGCTTGGTGGTTAAGTGCGCGCGCTGCGATGCTGGCGGCCCGGGTTCGGATCCCGGGTGCGCATCGAGGCACCACTTCTCTGTCCATCCTGAGGCCGAGTCCCACATACAGCAACTAGAAGGGTGTGCAGCTATGACATACAACTATCTACTGGGGCTTTGGGGGCAAAAAATAAAATAAATAAAAAAAAAAAATAAAATAAAATAAAATATAAAATTGGTATATGTTTATATATTGTATGTTAATATATATACTGTATGTATTAATGATACTTATTTGCTAATTGTTGTCAGACATTAGCTCTGTGCTAGGCTAGAGGAGACAGTGGCTTGAACATTTCAGTCCTTCTGTGCATGGCATCTTTTCCTTTTTAGAGGTGTTGTATGTTACTTGCAGAAGGTTTCTGGGAAAGTAATAATTTCAAGTGATGAGCAAAGTAAAAAGAAATTACGTTTGCAGAATTACAAGTGCTATAGTTGTTTCATACCCATGAAAACAGCAAAATTACTAAATCATCATGGATTTATTATAATTTTTAGTACTTTATTATTTTGTCATTTTATGGCATGATATTATTTATATACAGTGTAAAATTAGCACTTTGAGTGTTTTTATCAAATTGTGAATCAAAAACTTATCATTTTCTTTTACTTGTAAGCAATTGTAAGCAATGCTTAATTTTTCGGTTTGATTTTCTTAGCTATAGTGGAGCAGAGACATCAGTTGTTTTGCAGCCTAAGGGAATTCACTTGCCCTTTTATGGCCTTAATCTCCTAATATACAAAACGAAATACTTAAACCAGATGATTTTTGTCAGGTTGTTTGCTGACATAAGACTCTACTTTCTAATAGAAACTTTTGTCTATATATAAAGGAAATTAGTGGAAAGAATATGATTCCTTAAGAGTAAAGTAAACCTTGTTGAAACTTATTTCTTCTGTTGAGCTTAAGTAACTTATGTAATTAAGTAATCTATGGTAACTTCATTGATATTGTGCGATTTTGTAATTTCAGTTGGTGGTAATTGTGGAAAATAAAAAAATGACAGGCAAATACGTGAAGCATTAAAAAAAATCAATGAAATAAAATCTTAACCTCTTTTTATTAAAAACCATAATGCTTTACAAGTTAGGTAAAGTTTTTGCCTCCTCTTTGCCTTGTTTGTAATAATTCATAATGCTATATCATGATTTTTTTTTTTAAGTGACATTGATGTTTGGGTCCCAGAACCAGACCACTCAGAAGTCCCTGCTGAATGGTGGGATTTTGATGCTGATAAGTCACTTCTCATTGGAGTTTTTAAACATGGTAAGTGAGAAGTAAGGTGGGTAGAGTCTTCTTCTATGTATAGTGTAATTCAACTAGTTCTTAGTTTATTGATTTCCACTCACAGCTTTATTCCAGTGACACCTGTGTTATTATATATATCATATAAAGCATACACTACCCAACTGTGTCTGTCAGTCACTACATTTCCTCATGAAGGGGTGACATATGTGACTTGTTCCTCTAGACATAAGTCTCACACAGGAAGAGTTCTTATGTAAAATGTGTTGTGTGTGTGTGATCAGTTTTTCCTCTTTTTCATTTTAACTGATAAATTTAATCTAGATTTTTAAATATACTTATTTCCAGATCATGTAATATTTGTGATAATTTCTAGAAAATTTTAATATAGGGTCCCGTTAGTCCAGGAACATCATTCACTATAAATATGAGCAATGCTTGTGTTTATATGTCTTTCTTCTTTTTATCCTTTTTACTTTAATAATTGGTAATCCCTCCAGGTTATGAAAAATATAACACTATCCGAGCAGACCCAGCATTATGCTTCTTGGAAAGAGTGGGAAAACCTGATGAGAAAGCAGTTGCTGCGGAACAGAGGGCAAATGATTACATGGATGGGTATGTGCCTTTCAGAGTTATGAATTCTCCATACATCTCTATGAACATCAGCATATTCTATGTCAATGATGTTTATCTTTAATGTACTAGTAAGAGAATTGGAGTGTACAGTCTAAAAGAGCTAATGATACTCTAGGAAGTTAGCACTTGTCCAACAGAGTATGATCAAGGCAGAGACTGGACCTCCCTCCACCCATTCTTTTGATGAGTCTTTCATTTTTCCATTCTTAATGGTCATGGCCATTAAGGCCATAAAATTCTAGAGGCATAAGAGGAAAGAAGACAGCTAAGACTATTACAATTGAAGAGAAATATGATGTTGTTCATTATACCTGTTATAAGGCCTTTATTATCTTTCTTTTCTTACCAAAAGAGAAGAGTAAGAGACTATGTTAATGTTAATAATACCACATTTAAAAGTTAACTTGCGGGGGCCGGCCTGGTGGCATAGTAGTTAAGTTCACGCACTCTGCTTCAGTGGCCCAGGTTTCACAGGTTCGGATCTGAGCGCAGACCGATGCACTGCTTATCAAGCCATGCTGTGGCAGGCGTCCCACGTATAAAGTAGAGGAAGATGGGCACAGATGTTAGCTCAGGGCTGATCTTCCTCACCAAAAAAAAAAAAAAAAAGTTGGGAATACGAGTGAATTAAAACTAGCTTTTTTCTGACTTACCATATAACAGCCTTCATGCTATGGCTTGGGCTCCTCTGGCTGGAGAACAGAGATTTCAGTTCAGAGACCTTTAAAACAGTCCTTCCAGCAAGAGTCCATTTGTTTGTCCTGTCAAGAGAAATTTTAAGTCCAGTACAATAATTATAGCATTTGTTGCTATTTTAACAGGGATGTGGAAGATCCAGAATACAAACCTGCCCCAGCTATCTTTAAAGATGATATAGAGGTATGCTTTGGATCATATTTTAAAATCTTCAATCCTAGTTATTCCATGGTTTCTTATGTTTGCTTTTTCTTTTGTGTGTTTTTCATTCACATGTTTTCATTATACACACTCCTTCTGTTCTTCAGAAGATTACCTAAGTTAGTGATCAACTTAGGTTGGCAGACATCACAAGTAATCATTCAGAATTTGCGTGATCTCCCCTTCTCGACAAGCTGGAGGCTGATTTGGACATGTGGATGAAATGGGGCTTGCCCACATGCTATACTGCTAGGAGCTAAGAAACACAGTGTCCAAGGGCAAAATCCTGAAGCAAAGAGAGAACTAGATACTAAAGGTACACAGCAACAGACAGAAACTATACCTACATAGAGAGTTTTGAAATAGAGCATGGAGCCTAGAGGAATTCTGAGCTGCTAAAGCATAATTCTAAGTGCTCTATTTATATTAAGTCAAAAAGAAGAAGAGTTGGGTTGAAATACAGAAAATAATCTGTGGAGTGGGGGAAATGATGTTAAAAACAATGAGGAGGGGCTGGCCTGGTGGCGTAGTGGTTAGGTTCACACACACTGCTTCGGCGGCCCAGGGTTCGCAGGTTCAAATCCCAGGCACAGACCTACGTACTGCTTATCAAGCCATGCTGTGGCGGTGTCCCATATATAAACTAGAGGAAGATGCACATGGATGTTAACCCAGGGCCAATCTTCCTCAGCAAAAAGAGGAGGATTGGCAACAGATGTTAGCTCAGAGTTAATCTTTCTCACACACAAAACAAGAAAAAAATGATGAAGAATTTCTATAATATTTATGAGAGCAAGGTAAAAGACTGCATGATTCTGTACCTTTCAGCCAGGGTTTGCTGGTCTTGGTAGCCACGGGACTTGGATATTGGTGCCTATATGAGGATAAGAGATGAGGCCTAGGCCCAGTGTGTGGCTGTGAGAACTGAAATCCTGTATAAAGTCAGAACCCTCAAAGGGCAGTACTTTCTGACAAACAGCACAGGGAAACAACAAGGAAATTTATCTCAGCATGGACTCTGGGTATGGGAAAAATTGTCTCCCCTGAGAATTCACAGCCATAGGCCTGCCTTCCTTTGAGTTTATGGTTTCATTCTTTTACTTCATCTGCATGGTCCCAGAACCCTCAAGCCAAAAATGTAATGTAAGAAGGGGTTCCAGGCTAGTAATACCCATGCAGTACCTGGTAAAAACAAAAAGAAAAAAAAAACGGTGAAAGAAACAACTTCAGTCAGGACCGTACTTGAGTCCTGAAGATAAAGCCCTCTGTAAAATGAGGTCAAAATCCTAAAATTTAAAATATATGAGGAACAATTTACCATGAGTGAATGTTGGCAAATACAACAAAGAACAAGATTCGACATCTAAGAACTTCTGATAATAGATCTTTTGAAATAGAAAGTAAGTAAATTGTTCAGTGATTGAAGAAAGAACCAGAAGCAAAAGAAAGATAAGATATGATTTTAAAAGACTAAGGGCATATGAAAAAGATAATTTTAGAAATGGAAAATACAGTCATTGAAATTTAAAACTCAACAAATACGTTAAGCATTCTACTGGAGAATCAGATAGATACAGCTCATGAGAAAAGAAATGATTTAAAAAATAGGTATGAGGAAGTAGATATGATACATATGCTAAAATAGATATGCTACATCCATAATGTAGCATAATGAATCAGTTTGAGCCAATCAGGAGAGAGAAACCACATAGTAATTTGAACAGGGGAAGTGTAATGTAAAGAATTACTGGCTATAATAGGGGGATTGAAGTAATGAGAGATTGGCTAGTAAAAGGTAAAGAGAACTCTAAAGAATATGGGCATAGCCTGTACTCCTAGGGCTGACATAGAGCACCCAAGAAGAGTCCCACCCCTAGCAGGGCTGAGATCTTGACCTTTTGTGGGGCGGGGGCGGGGGGGGGGCATGGCCATAGCTCACTGGATGGCAGAGAAGTTGCTGTGCAGCCACGTTGGTGCAACTTCCCGGAAATCCACCCTCTGGAACTTGCTGGAAATCTGCCCTCTAGGGTTGCAAAGGAAACTTTTCCTGGGGAAGTGTCTCACTGGAGGCACTCCACTACTAAATCACACAAGGGAGAGGTTGCTAGGGAAAGCTGCTGGCCAACAGGTGCTAAAGAAGCTGGCTGAACTGCAGGAGCTGGCACGGGGGAAGCTGCATGTGCTGTGGGAGCTGAACAAGGAAGCTCACTGAACCAGGAAGTAAAACCCCTTTCCTCCTACAGTGTCTCTCCGGCTCCCACTGCTGACAAAGCTTGACATCATACTGGCTGGCTAAGAAAAAGTATCTAAAGAGCCCAGATCTGTTTTCTCAGAGCTGGCAAAAGGTATGAGAGGCAGTAAATTTAGAGCTGAGTGGCAATAAATCAGTAGCCAGCACAATGGAAATATGAAAAACTTTTTAGAGACAAAGGATAGCATGATAATACCTGGCATATGTCTAATAGGTATTCTAGAAGGAAAGACCAGAGAGCATAAGGGAAAAGCCCTATTTTAAGAGATATCAGATGAGAATTTTTCAGACTTAATGAAAGACATGAATCCTCAGATTCAAGAACTAAAGTGAGGGGTCAGTCCAGTGACGTAGTGGTTAAGTTCACACGCTCCACTTCGGAGCTCAGGGTTCACAGGCTCGGATCCCAGGCGCGGACCTACTCACCGCTCATCAAGCCATGCTGTGTCGGCATCCCACATACGAATGAGGAAGATGGGCACTCAGGGCCCATCTTCCTCACCAAAAAAAAGAACTAAAGTGAATCTTGGCAGGATAAATAAAACTAAATCCACTGCAAGAAACATCCTAGGAAAACTAGAGATACACCAGACAAAGAGAAAGTGTAAAAGTAACCAGATAAAGACCCACCTACAAAAGAATGATGGTAATTCTAACTTTAAGTTTTTCTAAAATAACAATGGAAACTACTAGTCATTGAAACAAAATCACCAAAATTATGAACATGTTAAGTTTACTGTAATGTTGGGATACCTAATTGGAGATGCTCTGTTGACAGATAAAAATTAGATATACACCACAAACAAACTGTTTGAGGCTGAAAAAGATAAGATTTGCAGGTTGTCTAATAATCAAATATGAGAATGAATAAATTATCTGAGGGTTGGTATATAGAATGAAAAAAAAATGGTTAACAAAAACACCTAGGGCATATTTACAGTTAGAGGAAGGATGGAGGAAAAGAAACTGGCCTAAAAGTAATCATAGAAAAGGAAATAATTTTAGTAAATAATGACTGGTCTGAGTGTCAGAGGCAATAGAGAAGTGTGAAAGGTGAGAATTGAGAACAAGAAATTAAAATTTTATTTTTGCTAAATTAATCATTAAAAATTCTGTTGCAAAAGAGTTCTCTATTATAAAGAAGTTTGATTCTCTTTTCTTCTTACCTGTATCTTGACCCAATTAACCTGTGACAAATTTCTATTTTCTTTTAAAAGGATGATGTTTCCTCACCAGGAGATCTTGTTATAGCAGATGGAGGTAAATTGCACTTATTTCTTTATTTAGTAGTATTGTAAATTTACATCCTCATGATACCATGAAATCAATAAACTAATACACCTTTACAGTGTTTCAAATGTATATTAAATTTTTATAGAAGACAGCTGTAATCATGATAGCATATACTAGTTGATTGGGAATTTAACAGTATTTTCAGTTGTTGCAAATCTTTATGCAGTGACTCAGTTTTTATAGACTAGAAGGTTTGATGATTTTATGGCTTGGTTATTAAACTTATATGTGAGATTTCATCACTAGAGTGTTGATTCAATAATCCATTCAACTTCTTATTTATTCCATGTGCACTTTAGGAACCATTCTTTGTCACTCAGTTTCTACAAAACTTTTCTCTTCAGGGTCTTGCGTCTACTGCTTTCTGATACCAAAATAGAAACAGACTGTCACTAGAGTATACTCATTCCCACCTGGCGCCCAAGGGGAATAGTGCCTCACCCTCTTGTAGTTCGACTAGGAATGAAAAAGCAGTTTTTGCTTAGCACGAATGATCCACTTGATAATGGTGTATATAATTATAATATTACACCCTGGAAGTAGAGAGTTAGATCATGCACTTTATTGGGTAAATAAAAACTTAAATGTTAACAGCATTGTCATATTGAATTTTTTAAAGTATATGTTCCTCTCGAATGACTTGTAAAATGTTTTGATTCTGATTACATTGAGATAAATTTAATACAGAAAGCTTCAATTAGAAGAGTGTAGTATTCAACTTTTCATGGTTTCAGTTTGACTTTTAATTTATTTAAGTTAAGACATTGAGTATTTGCCAGCTAGTAAGATATATTAGACCTGGAAATACAAGAGTTGTATTTTCTGTGCCAGTGAAGTTCTCTTTAAATAGATAACTTTGTGGTTCTTTATTCCACTGTGACGTACTTACTGTGAGCTGCTCTTAAAGTTTGTTGTAACGTTTTTAGAGCTGTAGTTAAAGAAAACTTTTTTATGATCAGAGATTTTTGTTTTGTTTTTCACACAATCAGATTGATAGAAAAAAAATTTTTTAAGTAGGGAAGTTTTGCTGCTTTTGTAAGCTTCATTACAGTATCTGTTTAGTTTTGTTTGGTTTGGTTTGGTTTTTTAGTTTTTTTTTAGTTGACATGAGTTTCTTTAAATATAGATGGTCAACTGATGGAGGGTGATAAAATTTATTGGCCTACTCAGTCAGCGTTAACCACACGTTTGAGGCGCCTCATCACTGCATATCAGCGTACTAATAAAAACAGACAAATCCAGCAGATACAACCTACTTTCTCAGTGCCTGCCAGTGTAATGCAGCCTCTGTATGAAGAAGCCACTCTTAATCCTAAAATGGCGGCCAAGATAGAAAGACAGCAGAGGTAAGACAATAGCACTAAATTTTTAATATCTAATATCTAAATATAGTTGTTCATTCTGAAGGCTGTTAGGTTGTGCTCATTTCACTTTATGGAAAACATATATAGGCAGAGAAGTTGGTCAAAACAAAGTGCTTGATACACATATACACATACTCGCACACATATATACACAAATATGGTAAAACTAATAAAGATTATTGCATTTTATAGTTATTAGTATAGTTATTAGACATACTACATATATAGTCTTTCTTTTGTCATATTTATGAATAATGAGGTATGAAAAAACATGAAGGTGCAGAGCAAACTCAAAAATTAAATTATCAATGAAACATGTTTAAATTACATGAAATAAATTCCGTTCTATCTTATTTTACATAGTGACATTTATGAGATATAAGAATGTATGAAAGACAAGTCCATCTGTGCTTTCTCCAGAGGTTGAACCCTTGGAACTACCATGTCAAAGGGGAACACGTAATAGTCGAACTTCTTGCAAGAGACCTAGTGAAGAAGACAGGCAACATTCTCTCATCCCAAAAGCTTTCTCTTCTTAAAAAGGAGGGAGTACATGGAAAAGAGTAGGAATGTTCAGCCATAACCTGGCATCCCTATTAAACCTGGGTCCTTGGATGTTCTCTGAAAGATAAATCATCGTTCTCTTGTTTCATTTGCAGCACATTCATTGTAACCAGAATTTACTGAGTATGAAACCTAAGATTTTAGCTATCCTAGACGTAGGATAAACCCCTGTAAATAGGGTCCACTGAAACAGATAACTGTTCCAGTTATCTATCATTGCTATCATATCTGTCAACAACCCATCCCAAGATATAGTGACTTAAAACAACATCAGTTTTTTATTTCTCATGATTCTGTGGGTTGACCAGGTAGTTCTGCTTCCGTGGTGTTGATTGGAGTGCTGAGATGGGTAGAAGGTCCAAAGTGGCCGTACTCAAATGGCTGGCAGTTGGTCCTGGCTGCCAGCTGGGAGCTCATATTCTAAGAGGCAGCATTCCAAGTGGCAAAGGCAGAAGCTGCCAATTTCTTAAGGCCTAGCCTCAGCAGTTACAAAGTGTCACTTTTGTCACCCATTGTTGGTCAGAAAAGTCATGGGGCCAACCAAGACTTAAGAAAAGAGAAATAGATTGCACCTCTCAATAGGAAGAATGACAAAGAATTAGTGGCCATCTTTAATCTACCACATACATCTTCCCTCATTCTGTCAGATCTGGATTAATCGTCCTAAAATACTTTAGGTTTCTATAATGCGTAAAACTATAAAATACTACCTTATACTATAAATATGTTTGAAACGTCTTATCTTTATTCTAAAGGTAGGGTTATCATGTCCTATAATCTTGTATCCCATGCATATTTTCTCACATAATAAATATACAAAAAACTATTATTGTCTGAAGGAAAAGAAGCGTGGTTGGGTGGAGGAGTCCACTAGCATTTTAAAATGTATTTACAAAGCAGTAACCCTGGATTATACTTTAAAGTGTTAGGTACTTGAAATGTTTTAAATGTTTGTTATAGTCATTGTATTCAGCATTAATAAATATTTATTTCAGTGACCAATGTACCTTTTTTCTTTAATCTGGTTTGAAATAGATGGACGAGAAGAGAAGAAGCTGACTTTTATAGGGTTGTATCTACATTTGGAGTGGTATTTGATCCTGACAGAGGCCAGTTTGATTGGACAAAATTTAGAGCTATGGCTAGGCTACATAAGAAAACTGATGATAGTTTGGAGAAATACTTGTACGCGTTCATGTCCATGTGTCGGAGGGTTTGTCGTCTTCCTTCCAAAGAAGGTATATATAAAATTTCTTTTTTTCCTTGTTTTGGTCAAAAAAGCAAAACCACTAAAATTCCGAAATTTCCAGCTCTTTTAATTCAATACTAATTCAACATGTCAGCAGTTTTTCAGAATTGTAAATAAACTATACTTAAAGATCCCCTGTTTCTTAATCCTACTATTAAAATGAGATCTAAAGAGAATAAAGGCGTACGTTGAGTTTTGAGAAAATAGCCAGTGTTTTTATTTAGTGTTATATTTATGATTTGGGGAGGTGGAAGATAAAGGATAGCTTTTGGTAAACAGAACTAACCTATAGTTTTAGTCCATCTTAAAGGAACTGCGCTAGAGGGCTTATTTACACGAACAATAATGCAAGGAATGAGGCTTCCACTCAAAAGACATTTTAAAGAGTTTTAGTGGGAAAAAATCACCCAGTGCCTTCAGAAAAAAAAGATAACTAATAAGAAGTGCTAATGCTCAGCTAAGGAACTGTACTGGGGTGAATTTCATTGTTTTCGAAGCCCAGAGAAACAGCTCATCCTGTCAGCAGTTCCTCTCAGTAATGCTGTTAGTAGCAGCTGTCGCCATTCTTTGTTGAATATGATTTCTGACTGCTAACCCCAGTGGCTTCCTACTCCTGTTTCATAATAAACATATAAGTGGCTTATAAAAGCACTTAAATTCCATGTGGGTTTGTTTACTTGTTTTGATTTTATTTCCTAACAGATTTGTTGTCAGTCCACTGAATAGAGTAGCCAGTCACTTGATTACCCAAATACTAGATAATTCAGAGTAGATTTTAGTCTACTTGAAGGTCTATTTTAAGACCATAAATGAATTTAAAAAGACAGATAAAGCTAAGTATCGTGTCATCTATTATTTATGGTTGCTAAGAGGCCCTCATTTCTTTTTTTTTCTTAATTCCTGTCAGCAATATAAAGCTTATGTGAATAAATTCATCACTTTTGAATCCAGTTTTAAAAGAAAAGGGAAAAGGTTAATTACTAAATAATGATTGAAAAGGTAGTGTTTCCTTGTTAGCGATATGAGTGAGAAATGATCTAGAGGAAACTCAAGATCCGTTTCCGAAACTTCCTCAGTTCACAGCACCCTTAATGTCTCAGTAATTCTTCACAGCACTTGAGGCCAAAAGTTCTGTTTAACGAATAATTAGGTTCAAACAACTTAATAAGTATTTATGTCCTAACAATTTAGTAATTCTTTGAAAATATAACATAAACTGAAAGAAAAAAAAATAATACTTCTATTTCTTTGTTAAATAACCACAGTTACTTACTAATGGGATTTGTGCATCTGTTGGGCACGCCTTCCCAAATCTTGGAAGTAGAATGGATACTCTCACCCTTGTTTCCCATTCTATATTGATTTTGCATGGTCCTTGATTTTTTTATAATTTTTTATTTTGAACTACTCTTCAGCTTTCAGAAAAGTTGCAAAAACCATACGGGGAGTTTCCATATTTCCCTCACTCTGCCTCCTGTAATGCTAAAATCTTACATGACTAATTATAGTATAATTATCAGCCCAGGACATTAACTTCAGTACCATACCATTAACTAAACTAAATATCTATTCAAATCTTACCAGTTTTTCCCCTGATGTCATTTTTTGTTCCTGGGTCCCACGTTGTATTTAGTTCTTCTTTCTCCTTCGCCTCCTGCAGTCTGTAGCAGATCATCAGTTTCGTTCTTGTTTTTAACAATCTTGATACCTTTGAAAAGTATTGATCAGTTATTTTGCCATAAAGCCCTCTATTTGGATTTGTCTTGTGTTTCACGTGATTGGATTGAGGGTTATGTGTTTGGGGCAAGAGTACCACAGAAATATGTTGTGTCCTTCTCAGAACATAATATCATGGGGTTCATGATGTCAATATGTTATATTACTGATGATGTTACCCTTGATTGTTTGGCTTAAGTAGTTTATGCTGCGTTTCTCCAGTGTAAAATTGCTATCATTTCCCCTGTAGTTAACAAACATCTTGAGGAGATACTTTGAGACCATACAAATCTGGTTTCTTCTCAAACATTTGCCCATTGATTTTAGTATCCCTCAGTAAATCTTGTGTGCAACAGTTTTTATTGTGGAATTCTGCTGCAAGGAAGAACTGTTCCTTCTCCCTACTCTACTTAAATTATTCATTCATATCAATATGGACTTATGGATATTTATTTTATTATGTAGGTTATAATCCAGTACTATGATTATTCATTTTGATGTTCATATTGTTCCAAATTTGGCCATTAGGAGCTCCTTCAGGAGGTCCCTGCATTATTTCAACAAGCCCCTGTCTTTTTTGAGCACTTCCCAACTGGCAGTATTTCTGCTTGCAAAGATATGACTCCATCAAAAGGAATATAGCATGGTCTGATGTTGAAACTGAACTATCTCAAGCTAGTAGTTCATACAGTGTTTGACAAATGTGCCTGTGTTTCCCTCAAATTTTAAGAAAGCCTGTGGTGTCCTTGTGAGTTCACTGCAATGCCCTGAGTTACCTCAGTGCAGTTAGGGACGTGTGGACCTATGTTTGTTTATGGGTTTTATTTAACAGTTTTAATTTTTATTTATAAGTGAGTTCAAGTTAAGTGTTTTTCTCTTTAAGACACAGAATAGTTAAGACATAGCTCAGGGTATTTCTTAAAAGTAAATTCCTAGTTGTATTAACGTATTTACAAAATAATATTAATGTTTTACTTTCTGTAGATCCAATATTATATATTGTATGTTAAATTATTTCCAGTACTACTTCTTAAAACTTATATTTCTCCTTATTTAAAAATATTAAAAAGAAATTCTGGAAACTATACAATGATATTGGGTTAGAGGTACATTTTAGAAGTTGCATTATTTGTTTTAAATCTGTAATGAAGTATTTTTATTTTATTTTTTTTCCCCCAAAGCCCCAGTAGATAGTTGTATGTCATAGTTGCACAGCCTTCTAGCTGCTATATGTGGGACACGGCCTCATCGTGGCCGGAGAAGCGGTGCGTTGGTGCACGCCCGGGATCCGAACCTGGGCCGCCAGCAGCGGAGCACGTGCACTTAACCGCTAAGCCACGGGGCTGGCCCTGTAATGAAGTATTTTTGAGGTTAATATTTTTGTTCTTGTTTTAATGTAGAATTCGTGGATCCAAATATTTTTATCCAGCCAATCACAGAAGAACGTGCCTCTAGGACTTTGTATCGCATTGAACTTCTAAGGAAAGTACGGGAGCAGGCCCTCCGACATCCACAATTATTTGAACGCTTGAAGCTTTGCCATCCAAATCCAGACTTACCTGTCTGGTGGGAGTGTGGCCCTCATGATAGGGACTTGCTTATTGGAGCTGCTAAACACGGGGTGAGCCGAACAGACTATCACATTCTTCGTGATCCTGAACTGTCATTTATGGCAGCTCAAAGGAATTACAGTCAAAGTAAGATGGCTCATTCAAGGACCTCTACTCCACTTTTACAGCAATATCAAGTAGCACTTTCTGCTTCTCCTCTTACCTCTCTACCTAGGCTTCTAGATGCTAAAGGTATTATTCTAGAGGACATGAAAGTTAAAAGTGAAAACCTTAAAGAGGAGCCTCAATCTTCTGAAGAAGAATCTATGTCTTCTGAGGAAACCAGGACACTAATAAAGTCTGAGCCTGTAAGTCCAAAGAATGGTATTTTACCACAGGCTACTGGAGACCAGAAATCTGGTGGAAAAAGTGAAACAGACAGACGCATGGTTGCAGCCAGAACAGAACCCCTAACTCCAAACCCAGCTTCTAAGAAACAGCGAGTCCACAAAAGAGGATCAGAATCTAGTTCTGATTCTGACTCGGATTCTGAGAGATCATCTTGTTCTTCCAGATCATCTTCATCCTCGTCTTCCTCCTCCTCTTGTTCCCACTCTCGATCAGGCTCTAGTTCTTCTTCATCCTCCTCTTGTTCTTCAGCATCATCTTCATCTTCATCTTCGTCCTCGTCCTCCTCCTCCTCCTCCTCTTCGTCTTCGTCAGAAGAGAGTGACAGTGAAGAAGAGGAAGTCCAAAAGCGAGGTATATGCATAAAATGCTTTTGCTGTTTTAAGACCACATTTCAAGAGAAAATGAAAAGAATTGATTCAAATAACTTAAGTATGTTTAAAATTAGTATCTTAAATTTTATGTTTACAGATTTTCTTAAGCACTGTTGAAAAGGAAACTAGAATTACTGGTATACGCTCCCCATTCAGTATTCAAGGCATATGGCAAAATGGGTTAGTCAAACAGAGGAATTAGAGATTTTACACATAATTTTATTTCTTTGTGATTTCTTTAAATTTAGTATTATGTTGTCCTGGAACAAGTTGATCAGTGAACAAGTAAAGATAATATTTTATAACAGCCACCAGGATTCTTAGATTAAGCAGTCATACCAGCAAGAGTATCATAGGCCCTGCTTGGCAGCTACCTACTCAGAAAGATAAGCACAGGAACTGCAGCTCATCAGCAGAGCAGTGTTAGAGGGTCCTGTTCTGCAGCTGTCGTTGCAGCAGTCCAGCAGTTCAGGCGCAAGGACGTGAGTCAGTATCAAGTGGGCGCAGGAGCCACTCTAGCTTCAAGAGCCTCTTACCCCACAGGAGCCAGAATCTCCTGTAACAACTCCACAGGCATAACTTTCAGGGTGGCCACAAGGACATGCCCCATTGTAAGAGTCCCCTCCTTAGAGAATTATAGTATCCCCATCAGGTATTTATGGTCCTCCCAGTCCAGGTGCAGTCTTAATCAGTTTATCTATTTCCAGGTAAACAGACCCCAGAGAGTTAACTGAGGGTCAGATTTTCATGCAGAAAGGGATGTTTTGTTAACTCTTTGTCCTCAAACTCCTTAATGCTATTTATTTTGCTTTTATGCTAATTTTAAAAATAATGAGTACTTTATTGTATTGCAAGTGAATTTTTTCCTTTTTTACCGTTTTTTTCCTTCTAACTTTTGCATTTTCAAATATATCTGAATAGGGGCCGACCCTGTGGCATAGCGGTTAAGTGTGCACACTCCGCTGCTGGCGGCCTGGGTTCGGATCCCAGGCGTGCACCCATGCGCTGCTTGTCGAGCCATGCTGTGGCAGCGCCCCATATAAAGTAGAGGAAGATGGGCACAGATGTTAGCCCAGGGCCAGTCTTCCTCAGCAAAAAAGAGGAGGAGGATTGGCATCGGATGTTAGCTCAGGGCTAATCTTCCTCACACACACACAAAAAATATATATATATATATCTGAATAACTGTATGAGATTTGCAAAGTATATGTAAAATTGTTTTATGTAGTCTTTTTTAACAGTTATAATTTTTCTTAGGTGAAGGTACCCCTCACATGAAAGCCTATGATGAAGAAAGCGTTGCATCACTGAGCACTACCCAGGATGAGACCCAGGATAGTTTCCAGATAAACAACGGGACACCAGAGTCTGCTTATATCTTACAAGGTGGATACATGTTGGCAGCTTCATACTGGCCAAAGGTAAATGAATAATTTCTTGCTGGAAATTAGACTAGTACAAGAGTACTTACCTTTAGGAGTGAGGTTGGGAAATGGAGGAATGGAGAACTCTCTACTCTTTTATATACTTCTGAGTTGTTTGAATTTTCTACAGGGAACCTGTATTACTTTTGTAATTATAAAAACAAAAGAATGGAAAAATATCTTTAGAATACTTTTGAATTTCACCAATGGGAATTTGTACTTGAATAACTTCTTACAGAATTGTAATATGTGTGTGAGAATGTGTACGCATACCAAATACACATATGTTGTACCGGGGTTAAATCCATCAGGGCTCTGAGCCATTTGATCTCCAAAGGTCTGGCCTAATTAATAAAATTACACTTTGACGTTGCATGCTTTTCCAGGATCGTGTGATGATTAACCGGTTGGACAGTATTTGTCAAACAGTTCTGAAAGGGAAGTGGCCTTCAGCTAGAAGAAGTTATGATGCCAACACAGTGGCTTCTTTCTATACCACAAAACTGCTGGACAGCCCTGGCGCAGCTACAGAACACAGCGAGCCCAGTGTGCCCACTCCTCCAGGTGCCGGTGTTAAAGAAGAACATGATCAGTCAACACAGATGTCAAAGGTGAAGAAGCATGTACGAGAAAAGGAGTTTACAGTGAAAATCAAAGACGTATGTTTACTTTTATTGCCCTAGGACCTGATTGCGATTGCGGTGTGCAGCATGCTTTTCCTGCAAATGGCTGCCTGCTCTTACTCTTACTTCCTTCACATACTTGTTTTCTGGTTTTGGATTGTTTTCTTTTTGATATCCAGGTTATTAAACTTGAATATTCTACTAGAGGGATCATCATTAAATATGTTTCTCTACCTATACTTCTGAAAATAGTCCTTCTGCTGATCAAGATGCTTTCATAAAACAGTCTCATTGTTTTGGTTCTTTTATATAATATTTAAATGGTATGTCAGTGCACTTTCTGTTTTAAACATTTAACATGCCCTATTATCAGTAACATTTCATTTTTCAGTATGATTTTTGAAGCTAAATTGATCATTCGGTATCTATAACATGGGTAATATCCTCGAAAATTTTATGTCACATGAATAATGTTTGCAGAGACGTATGTCCAAAGCTGAAAGTGTTAAAATGTACTAATCACATAAAAAACTTTGTTTTGTTCAGAAAATTGTATAGTACCTGGATTCTTTTTCATTTAAGATACAAATTTTAATATTCATTATAGAAATTGATTAAATGTTTTCTTCAGTTGATTTATGAACAAAAAGAGAACTTGATTAATGTTTCAGGGTTTTTACTTCACTTTTTCTAAGTAAAAAATTTCTCTTGGTATCCTGCAATGAGATTTTTTTAATTGTTTCTTTCTTAATAATGGTGTTTGTTGAACAGGAAGGTGGTTTGAAGTTGACATTTCAGAAGCAAGGACCTGCTCAGAAAAGACCATTCGACAGTGAAGATGGTGCCCTGGGGCAGCAGCAGTACCTCACTCGACTTCGGGAGCTTCAGAGTGCATCAGAGACCAGCCTCGCCAATTTTCCAAAATCTATGCCAGTGTCAGGTAAATATGCTAATAATTGCCTTACCATGAAATATCCCCTGTCAATTCCAAATCCTCTTTTATTTACTCTTGTAAATAAATAAAAATTCATTTGTCCTTTAATGTTGGGACTTCTCTTAAGTCTGTAAAGTAATCCATATAATTTTCAATATAAACAAATATTTATTCAACTTTTAATATGACATTTTAAAGCGTAGAGGATAATTTAATTCGGAGGGCTTGAATATTTGGGTAGAAATACCATTTTGTCAAGTAGCTTTATACAGACAGAAGTTGAAACAGCATTTCAACATGAAAGCAAATTGTAAATTTAAAGACAAACACCTAAATCACAAATTAATGGTGATTGGTAGAGGGGGTTAAAATGAGACGTTTTAGAAAGACTTTAGAGATAGTATAGTCCAGGCATCTACAGGATATAGGAATTGTTTATGACTAATCCTGGAAAGATACTCCTTCATTCGCATGGAACACTTGCAGGAACAAGATTGTTACTACCTTAAACAACCCTTTTTATTATTCAGTAGCTCTAATTATCACAAAATTCCTTCTTGTTTGGAAGCAAATTTTCCGTGCGATTGGTTCTTCTCACTGATGGAAGTTCTATCTTTAAAGTCGTCACAGAATTAACCTATTCCTGTCTACATGATTAGCTTAACATCTTGAAAGCAATGATCATATCTCCCCTTGAGACTATCTGTATTTCTTCTAACCTTTTGGCAATTTGAATCAACAAGTATTTATTAAATACCGAGTTGGTGCCATGTGTTATATGCTTTGTTTTGTTTATCTTGGTTTAGCTGTACTTTAATTTGTCTGTGTTCCTCATAAATATGGTGTTAAGAATTGAGAATTTTACTGAAGATCAACAGAGGCTCAATGTGTGGACCACACATACTAATCTTTAAAAATGCAAATTTTCAAATATAGCAGATGAATGATTGAATTTCCTTTATACCTTCCATTTGCATAAGGCTAAGGACTCTGTTTCAATATTCTACTAAATCTGGTTTGCCATGCAATACTTGGAAACATTTCAAAACTCCTATTGTGCACATGTGTACATGTGCACAGTTTGTGGAATTTCTACAGTTTGGGGAAATAATACTTTATTTTAAGTGTTAAGTTGATTACTATTTTTAATTGCTGATATTTCCACTTTTTAATTATAAATTATAAATTAATGAAAGTCATTAGCATCCCTTTGGCCTCTTATGGATTCATTAACCATTCATTGTAATTCTCCAATTACTGGACTTTCGGACGTGTATGAATTGCAGTTAAAATAGGAATCAGCCATACTTCTGTTACTATTACTGAAGTATAAATCCCCTAAATTGTGCTTTACAATGACGGTGTTGTTATTAAGGGGCTCTTTTTGTCATGAGAGAAGGCAAACAGATGGGGAAGATAAGCTGTGGGCTTTTTTGCCCAGGCTGAGTGAGGTTTAATAATACCACTGCTCATACCCTAGTAACTCCACTATAAAATGGGATTGATACTTCTATCTGAACAGCTCTTGCAGCTGAGGATAGTACAGCCTTCACCTCTAAGCAATTCTTTGGTAAATAATACTGTTTTTAATAGTAGCAATAGTAATTGTAACACTAATAAGCAGCTGTATAAACTATTAAGTCTCAAACATTGAAGCTAGATGGAGTTATTATCTAAGCATTCTATCTCATCCATCTTAATAATTGCAAATGTGAAATCTAGATCTGTCTTCCTATATGACTCTTAGGAAATCTGTTAACATTTTTGAGCCTTACTTTTCTTGTTTGTGAAATGAGAGGTTGGGGAGAGGGGAGAGGTAGTATGTTAGGTGGATTAAATAATATATGTAAAGTGGCTGATACGGAGCTTGGCACATAATTAGATGCTAAACAGATGTTAAAATTTGGTACTCACAGGTTTTAGAATTAGATGCCAAGCACATGCTAGTACTATAATTCTTAATATTCCAAGGCTTAGGCCCTTTTTATGTTTATATGGGTACCCCCTGAATTTTATCTGATAGCTTAAAGATACAGAATATAATGTAATTTAATTAATGAAGAATAGTAAAATGGCATAAATTGTAACAAGAGGACAAAACTAAAGAGCCCATTCCAGAAACTACCTGGAATAGTGAACAAATGATGGTAGAGCCAAACAGCCTGAGGTTGAAGGCTGACATTTACCAGCTGTTGTGACATTGGCCCATGACTTAATGTTTCTGATCTCATTGTAAAATGGGCTTAATAATACCTCTGTGGTTTTGTTTCATTTTGTTTTTGATGATTTAAGAAAACAGTTATAAAACATAGTCCAGGGCCGGCCCGGTGGCATAGCAGTTAAGTTCGTGCTCTCTGCTTCAGCAGCCTGGGGTTTGCAGGTTCGGATCCCGGGCATGGACTGACGCACTGCTTGTCAAGCCGTGCTGTGGCGGCGTCCTATGTAAAGTAGAGAAAGATGAGTGCAGATGTTAGCCCAGGGCAAATCTTCCCCAGCAAAAAGAGGAGGATTGGCAACGGATGTTAGCTCAGGGCTGATCTTCCTCAAAAAATAAAACAAAAAACATGTAGTCTAGTGTATGGCACCTAGCAGGCATTCAGTAGAAACAATTTTTAATATTGTTATAATTACATCTAAGGTAAAGACAACACAGACTTTATAGAGTAGAATAGGTTAAATTTTCCATTTTGGATTCTAGCTTAAAATAAATCAATATTGTTTATAAAAATTACTCAGAAATAAGTCAAAGTACCTCATTTTTAAAAAAAGAAGTCAAGGTAGAATATAAGTGGCCAAATAGGATATGTTTATAAATGTACACTTTGGTGTGTATACAAATGTTTTTCCATAAATAATTATATTAAGTACTTTTCTTTTTTATTATAGCACTGGGATAGCAGTAAAGGGAAAGTAAAAGAAACGTAAGACACTCTCCCTGCCTTCCAGTTGCTTAATAGACTAGACCTACATGTTAAAATGTTAGACAGTACATTAAAAAACAAGGTAATATGTTTTGCTGACCAGAGCATTATAGTTAATAAATATTGGAACAGAGGGAAGTCACTGCTGTCTAGAAACTTAGGCAAAGTCCTGTGGAAGATGCAAAATTGAACAGAATTTATAAGAAGATTAGATAATGGTCTTTCTGGAACATGACATTGATAGGAGAGGTGGAAGAAGGGCAAGGAATAGCATGATCCAGAGACTTGATGTCAGGAAAATTATATGGTTTTGGGTTGAGACAGACCTAACTAGTCTGTAAATTCTTACTGTAGAGATGTTTGTATAAGATCAGAGCCTGCTTTTTAAAAGTGATACTTTAGGAAAGTTATTTTCTTTTAGTTACAGTTAAAATGTACTATATAGTTGAAAGGATTTTCAAATCATATTCATAATTTTTGTTAATCTGATTATAATGAAATTCACTATGTGATTAATGAAAGCTTTTCTTTTTTTTGATAATGTTTGTCACATTCCTATGGTGCTTTCATATGCAAAAATGATTTTTAACCATTGTGATTAGTTATTCCTTACCATATGAATTAATATATCTCTTTGAAACTGAGATGTAACAAAGGTAAGTGACTTCCATAAGGTTACAGGTAGCCAAAGGGCAACTCCTTATTCAGGGATACACAGGACTTGCTCAGTTTTCCTTGAATGTTTGAAAATGCATTTCTCCACTACAAGCTGTGAACTATTTTAAACAAACATCTCATCCTCAATAATATTTTCTTTTAATGAAAGAGTTTTACATTATGTACTCTTTGAGGACAAGAACTGTGTCTTACTCATCTTTGAACCATCATAGTACCTTGTACATAGCTATTGGGAAAAAAAGGCTGAATTCATGGAACTGTTTCATTCATACCTCTTACAAACATTTTTATTGAGTGCGTACTGAAGTGAGGAATGAGAAAGATAGTTTAATTTGGCAACTCAAAAGTTAGTGATGATCATAAAGAAAATACCTTAATTGAAATTGAGAATTGAGTTGGGAAATTGAGGAAATTGAGGTCATGAAAAAGAGGAGCACAATAGAGACCAACCTTTCAAAAGTTTTGAAAGTTATAAAAAGGCTGAAAGAAGTTTATTTTTTGTTTGTTTGAGTTAGGCCATGTTTTTAAGTTGAGGAGAAGAATCTAATGTACAATAAGATATTTTGGAGGCCAGCCCGGTGGCGCCGCGGTTAAGTGCTCGTGCTCTGCTTCGGCGGCCTGGGGTTCGCAGGTTCAGATCTCGGGTGCGCACCAATGCACCGCTTGTCAAGCCATGCTGGGGCAGCGTCCAGTATAAAATAGAGGAAGATGGGGGTGGATGTTAGCCCAGGGCCAGTCTTCCTCAGCAAAAAGAGGAGGATTGTCAACAGATGTTAGCTCAGAGCTAATCTTCCTCACAAAAAAAAAAAAAAGATATTTTGGCACAAGAAAGCAAAGATAATTGATAAAACAAGCTTTTAGAAAAAGTAGGAATAAATGGATCCAAAGAAAGGGGGAAGGTTTGTCTTGTACATGAGGAAGGCATGCTTCTTCCTGTGAGAGGGGAAGGAAGAGAAGATGTGTGAGTGTCAGGGGAAAAAAATTGAGGAGACAAGTCAAAAGTTGAAGTGGCCCTAGATTAGAATTCTCCAAGTTTTTAAATGAGAAATGGGAGTATTGTTTTTAGTCCAAGAATTGCTTGATTTAGGGTTTGTAAAATAAGAACTAAGACTTCCATCTATTTAGAAAAGTGATTGCTTTTAATTTAAGAACTAGATTTTTATCACTGTTTTGCATTTTTAATTTGATTAGGTACTTCCATTCAATCAACCCTTGGTGCCAATGGAGTTATATTAGACAACCAGCCTATAGTCAAAAAAAGGCGGGGAAGGAGGAAGAATGTAGAAGGTGTTGACATCCTCTTTTTTAACAGAAATAAACCACCTAATCATGTAAGTAAAACAATACTTAAACACTACTGATCCTTGAGTCCAAAATTCAATCCTAGTAAATATACATATTGCTATTTTGTAGAATAATATAATTAGGAAATTAGAAGTATAATATAGTTTTAGATTGTATCTCAGTAGAATCCAGGACTGGCCAAGATTCAGGAACATTGTAAATCTGAAAGATTTAGCAGAATTTTAAACAACTTTTTTTTTCCTCCTCAAAAAGAATTCCTTTATTGGACCAAAATTAGAACAATAAATAAAGGATGGAAATAAAAGTTCATTTGGTGTTTTTCTACAGGTTACTTTAGGCTTAACCACCTCACAGATTTCTGCAGGGATAAATCCAGCACTATCCTATACTCAGCCTCAAGGAATTCCTGATACAGAAAGTCCGGTTCCAGTTATTAATCTTAAAGATGGGACAAGACTTGCAGGCGACGATGCACCGAAGAGAAAGGATTTGGAAAAATGGCTTAAGGAGCACCCAGGTTATGTGGAAGATTTAGGAGCTTTTATTCCTGTAGGTGATACCTTACAAATCTTGGTATATTTTATTTCTATAATTCATCAAACCTATAATGATGAAACATAAGTTTTCACCCACTTATGTTAAATATGTGTTCTGCCCAAGATTTAGGAAAATTAACAGAAAAAAAATTACCATCTTTTCCATGATACAATGCAGTGTCATTTTCCATTTTTCCATTCTGCATTCAACATGTGTTTAATAATAAAAATCATCTCCGATATACAGAGTACTATGTTAGACCCGATGAAGGGTTGTAAAGATATAAAACTTCCAATTATTTCTCTAAAGGAATTTATTTTAAAATAATAATAATGATCATAGTAAATGCTTATTGAGACTTAGTGTGTGCCTGGCATAATACCTAATACCTAACATGCATTATCTCATTTAACACAACTTCATCAGAATGGAATTGTTATAACTATTTTATAGATAAAGAAATTGAAACACTGAAATTTTAAGTAAATAGTCAAAGGCCACACAGCTAATGTCTTAAATTCAGTGTCCAAACTACTACTCTTAAGCTTCCTTCAGCTTATGAGAATACAGCTTCTGTCTCTCCAGATGCACAGTGAGTTTACATTAATCAAAGATGAGAATTACTATATTTCATTTGCATTTTCCTTATCCTGTGAAATATTTTCTAATCACTGTCTTATGGGCATGTGGCTTTCTTGCTCATAGAAATCTGTTATTACATTTTGCAATTCTTTACTATCAGATGCTGATGTACCAAATTTTGTGTCAGTCTCCCTTGACATTTCTGTATACTTTATAAGGTAAAAGAGTAAAGGCATGTCCTCTATACAGTGAAGTTAGCAGACCTGTTCTTTCTGCCTCAGTTATGAAGATTAAATGGATAATTAAATGAAGCTGCCTACTACTCTGTGAGCTTCTTAAGGACTATAGCCTATTCACCTTTGTATCCCCAGCACTTAGCACATAATTCCTGATACATAGACTAGTATCTATCTCCCTGTAAATATTTATTGAGTCAGTGATTAAAAAATTAAAATCTTCTGAAGACTAAAAAGTGCTATATAAAGGTAAAGTGAATCTTACTTTATTAACAGAAAAAAATTAATTACCTTGTTATTTTTTCATGAAAAGGAACAACAAAAGGTCTACTCTATAGAATGGGACTGTATCTGTAATATATATTTTTATATATTTGTATCTGTAATATATGTTCAGTCCAGTATTTTACATTCCTATTATTGTCACCAGGAGATAACCTGGTAATCTAAAACAGAGAGCCTAAATCTTGGCTCTTGAATGCCTTTCATATCCTTAGTTTTCTCAAAGGGTGCCATAAATTCTCAAATAAATTTTTATTTAATTCCTTTTGATTAAATAGAATAAATATGGTGGGCAATCATAGAATGAATATTGCACTTCTTAAAAAGAATGAAAATCATTAGTTTAACCCTATAACTTCTTAACGTGTTAGAAAATAACATTCGTTTATTCAGTCAATAAATTTTTATTTAACTGCTGTGTGCTAGTTACTATTTTGAGGGATTGAGGATAAACAGTGAACAGTATAAAGTTCTTGCCTTTGTGGCCCTTACACTGTAGTCTCTGAAGAATTCTCGTACCTTGCTCTTATTACTGCAAAGGAATCTTTATTAATTTTTTTTTTTACTTATAGCCATTCATTGTTTTCACTGCAAATAAACCTTTTATCATGTTTTATATAACTTTATTAATATTTTAAAACATTTTTAAAAGCATTTGTTGCAGTGAAGAATTATGAAATAATAATTAGTTTGATTTCCCAAGGATGCTTTACATTAATGATTTCTTGGATCTCACGCTCTATTGTGGTATTTCTATAACCAAATAATATAACATGGTATATATACTATAACAGAGATATGTATAAAATGCCATGAAAACAGATAAAAAATAATTAGTCTAGCTGGGCAGAGTAAAGTATCTGGGGAAAGACAGAAAAAACAGTGCTGACATATGACTAGTGGATGATGAAAGAATAAGGAGGCATTTGACCAGGTTAACACAAGAGGAGAGTATTTTAGGCATTTAGGATGTTTAGGCATAGAACAGTTATGAAGAGAGTTAAAAGAGGATAGGACTTTAAGACATTTCATAAAACAGTGACTAGTCTGATATTCCAGTGTATATGAGGGAATGAGTGGGGTAATAGTAACTGGATAGAAAAGGTGAATTAGGTCTAGGCTGTGGTGGGACTGGTATGCCATGCTGAAGAGTTTGAGCATCAGTCTCTTGTAATGTTCTGATCGGTTGGAATAGCTACAAACATCAAGCCCTGCTTTGTTAACACTTGTAGAGGAAAGCAGCATGGTTTGATGGAAAGAGTTTTTATTGCCAGATGCTGCCACTTGCTAGCTGCATGACCTTGAGGAAGAGAACCTCTCTGAGCCTTGATTCTTATTTGTAAAATAAGAATAAGATCTTTGAGTATAGTGAGGATTACGTGAGAAGAGATAAGGAAGTCCATCAGTGAGATGAAGAGAAATGAAAGCCACTGGCACAGCTAGCACAGATAGAAATCATGTAAGAGCACAGAGAAAATCTGATGAAGTTTATCGGGAGAAAAAGTAAAGAACCATACAATTTAAAGGAAACTGCTCCAGCATTACTGGTAACTCCTCAAGTGACACTCTAGGGATACAGTGGTCTTTGAGGGCATTTAAGGAAAGAACTCACAATGTCCTCCTCATTTTGGGAGCGTGCTTTCATATGGAATGATAATTTTGCTCATTATGATAACCTTGAATAATTGTTTAAATTCTATATATTATATATTGAAGATATAATATATAAGATATTATATCTAATAATCTTCAATATTATAGGATTAAATTACTTGACTCAGCTCATTTGTACTATTTGCATAGGTAAAGATTTTAAAGCTATTTCTTTGTGTATATATTTTAGAGAATGCAGCTCCATGAGGGGAGGCCCAAACAAAAAAGGCATCGTTGCAGAAACCCCAATAAACTAGATGTTAATAGTCTCACTGGAGAAGAACGTGTTCAGCTGATTAACAGAAGAAATGCCAGAAAGGTATTTATATATTTGTTGTTAATCTTTTATATTGATTCAGTGTTTAAGATATTTCAAGAACACTATTTTATTATGCAGTATTTTCTTTTTTTTTTTTTTTTAATTTTATTTATTTTTCCCCCCAAAGACCCAGTAGATAGGTGTACGTCATAGCTGCACATCCTTCTAGTTGCTGTACGTGGGACATGACCTCAGCATGGCCGGAGAAGCGGTGTGTCGGTGCGCGCCCGGGATCCGAACCCGGGCCGCCAGCAGCGGAGCGCATGCACTTAACCGCTAAGCCACCGGGCCAGCCCTTATGCAGTATTTTCTAACTGACCTGGAAATGGGTTAAACCTAGCAGATTTATGGGAAAAGACAGGGACTATAATTTTACACAGTCTAATTTCAAATCCCCTATCTTTGGCTAAACTGTTGAATGAAATAACCAAGTCACTTTACATATCTGTGCCTAAGCAATGGCACTACACAAGGGCACTACATGTAAGGCAGTGGTTCTCAACAGGAGGCAATTCTGTCCTCCAGGGGATATTCGGCAATGTCTGGAGACATTTTTGGTAGCCACAATTCAGGAGTAGGGAGGTGGGTGTTGGAGAGGTGGTAGGCGGGGGAAGGATGCTATTGGCATCTAGTGGGTAGCGAGCGGTTAGGGATCCTGCTAAACTTCCTACAGTACATAGGACAACTCCCCATGACACCAATCCAAAATGTCTATAGTGCAGAGGTTGAGAAACCCTGATGAAAGGGTACACCATTCTCATCATAGCCGTCATAGATTTATATATTTATCACCGTAATTTTCTATCAGGTGGCCGTAAAGTGTCTTGTTCTATCAAAATCAGCATATTACATAATTTTCTGATAGAAGGAAATAAAATGTCTTAAACAAAGGCATCTTATAGACCAGTGGTACCCCTGTGCTTATCTTCTTGCTTTATTGATTGATGAATGGTAAGAGTCAGGTTTTCCCAAGTCTATTTCTGAACCAAATGTGGCTCTACATTTGTTTCCCCAGATTGTTTCTGTTTTATGTTTGGATTGGTATATGTCTCTTTTACCTCACAAAGTAAACGATAGAACACTTGTGGCCCCCTTTTGTAAGTTTATAGCTTTGATATTTTTGTTTGTTTTTTATTCTGATGAGCAAGCAATGAAATAAATAAGAAAGAAAAAAAATGGCCTCAGAGTAAGAACAGCAAATTTCTCAAGTTCCTTTACTCACAAATTAAATTACCTTACATAGGTCATATTAATTCCCTAGTTCTATTTTGCTCTCTGTTAAATAACCTCACTGCTAGTATAAAAATACATAAAATAATTTGAATTTCTCAGAAGAAATATTGGAATTGAAGAAAGCCATTTTTAAAATAACAATTGTTTTAAATGTTGTCTGCACCAACTCATTAAAATTAATACTGGGCCCGCCCCGTGGCTTAGCGGTTGAGTGCGCGTGCTCCGCTGCTGGCGGCCCGGGTTCGGATCCCGGGCGCACACCGACGCACCACTTCTCCGGCCATGCTGAGGCCGCGTCCCACGTACAGCAACTGGAAGGATGTGCAACTGTGGCATACAGCTATCTACTGGGGCTTTGGGGGAAAAATAAATAAATAAAAATTAAAAATAAATAAATTAAATTAATACTAATTTTTTTCCCTATTTTGTAGAGATAGCTTATTCAGCTTTTGTTAGTACTTATAGTGATGTCATAGATGTATTAGAGAAAGAAAGTGGCAACATGTTAGTAGCATTTTACTTAATTTTATGTTTGCATAGATTGTTACAAATCTTTGCACTTCATCTTACAATAAAAATGAGCATTACTAGATATGAATAAATATGTCCTAGCCAGTTTTAAAGAAATGGAATAATTTTGTATTTTAACTTAAATTTAATATTAAATATTCCAATGTGAGGGGGGTGCGGGGCGGGTCTGAGGAAGATCAGTCCTGAGCTAACATCCATGCCAATCCTCCTCTTTTTGCTGAGGAAGACTGGCCCTGAGCTAACATCCGTGCCCATCTTCCTCTACTTTATGTGGAACGCCGCCACAGCATGGCCTGACAAGCAGTGTGTCGATGCGCGCCGAGATCCAAACCTACGAATCCCAGGCCGCCAGCAGCAGAGCGTGCACACTTAACCACTATGCCATGGGGCCAACCCCTAAACACTACTCCAAATTTTATTTTTAATTGTTGTACCCTGATAAGGGGCCTATTCATTTCCCTTATTTTGTAAAGTTCTCTATTGTCCTGAGTCTCTAGACTACAGGCTTAAGGATTCATGAATTACTAAGGAAAAAAATCTACCTGCTGAATCCCCATAAACCACCCATAGGGTCTTCCGTTTAAATTGGAGCTTAATGAAGGAGAAAATAAACAGGAGAAGGCAACAGAAACTACAGAGACTAAGTAAAGACTGTAGGAAATACGAGATAGGAATATTTGTAGGTTATTATAAACTGGCCATATTAAACCCTGTCTATATCCTATCAAAATATGGTATGTATTCATTCAGAGAGATGTGGAAGAAGGCATTACTCAAGAAATATCTTTAGATTCGAAAGGAACATTACATTCCTAGGTCCAAATCATTTAAATTTAAATCATTTAAATTTCAAAATATTATTTTATTTCAATTTTATCCTAATTATTATATGTAGGCTTTTTTGTTTATTTTTTCACATTTACTTATGATTAGTTGGTTATATCACTTCACATACAAAGGATATGTATATTTTTATACTTGTAGGGTGTCAATTTACATAATGGATAAGAGCATGAGTTTTTGAGACTGAGACCTAAGACTTACTGACTAGCTTTAGGCAATTTATATAACTTCTCTGAGGCTTAGTTCCTTCATTTGAAAAACAGAAATTATACTCTCTCAAAAAGATGTAGTGAAAACTAAAATAAATTATATACTTAAAGTCCTTAGCACAATACTTGGTGTATAAGAAGAAGAAGAAGAAGAACTTATGTTTATTGTGTGCCAGACCCTATGCTTAGACACTTGAATTGTCTCATTTTATCTTCATAAAACCCTGTGAGGGGAGTATTATTCTTATCCCCATTTTATAGTTCAGAAAACTGAGGCTCAAAGAGATTTGCTGATTTGCCCAAGTTCACATAGCTGATAAGTGTGACTCCAAAGGGTATACTCTTAACTAGGCTATACTGCCTGTCCAGCATAGTAAGTGCACAGTAAATGGTATTCCTTTTACTGTTTCAGTTACTCTACTTAAAAGATTTAAAATTTACATTACTACATGTTTATATAGTATAGTAATAGCCCTAATGTGTTGTGGTAGCCCTTTTTATTAAAATAAATATTATCAAAGGTGGTTCAAAGAATACATGTGTTTTAAAGAAATAAACTCTATACAGTACAGAGTAAAAGCAAGAAATGTCTCCATAATTGTGTTTTTAGGTGTCTTAACAATCTCTTTTTCATTTACAGGTTGGAGGTGCATTTGCTCCCCCTTTGAAAGATTTATGTAGATTCCTGAAAGAAAATTCAGAATATGGAGTAGCTCCTGAATGGGGAGATGTTGTTAAGCAATCTGTGAGTATTTTATAAATACTAACACATCATTTTAAAAATTAGATTTATCTTAGCTTAAATTTTATTTAATTATATCTTAGATTAAATTTTAAGAATTAACAAAATATTTCATGCACATGTGACAGTGTTTTTAGTTCACAGTTTTTATTTTGCAGAACATGTTACAAATTTCTCAGATGCTTGTTGAGTTAGAATGCAGAATCAGTATATACTGATCTGTTATTATCATTAACCTCTAAGGTACTATTTGACCAATGCCACAAAGAATAATCAAAGATGTGGGGAAAGAAATATATAAGGATATTCACTGTAGTATAGTAGTAAAAAATTGGGAATATACTAATGGTCCATCTATATACTGGAAAACTATGCAACTGTTTTAAAAATTATATCTTAGAAGAACATCTAATAACAAGGGAGAAAAGGTTCACAATATGGTAGTAGTTAAGCTCTTGGAATAGTGAAGCCTAACCATATGCTAAATGCTAAATAAATAATAGGTATTTCTACAGGTGTCCAAATGAAGAAGGTGGACTATAAAAACTGTGTGCAATATGCTTCCATCTCTGTTTCTAGAGAGGGAGGTGGGGAGAATTGTAGAGTCTATGTACATGCACAAGGGAAACATGGAAGCACACATTCTGAAATGCTAGCAGCAGTTATCTAGGAATGGCGAATGTGGATGATGTTTTTGTTTGTCTTTTTTTGTTGTCATGTTTTCTGCAGTGTGAACTCTAATGCTTTTGTAAAGAGAACAAATAGATTGATCAATTCAAAACAAAATTAAAAAATAGTCCCATGAGAGGCTTTTAAACAACTGTCTAGAGCTGCACTGTCACAGACAGTAGCCACTAGGCACATGTGGCTATTGAGCACTTGAAATGTGGCTAGTCTGAATTAAGATGTTGTAAGTGTAAAAGTTACGCTTTGGTTTTGGATTTTGAAGACTTAGTTTGCTAAAAGAATATAAGATATCTTAATTTTCATAGATTACATATTGAAATGATAATATTTTGTTTATGTTATGTTAAATAGACTGTGTTACTAAAGTTAATGTCACCTATTTCTTTTTTCATCTTTTGTGAGGAAGATCAGCCCTGAGCTAACATCCATGCCAATCCTCCTCTTTTTGCTGAGGAAGACTGGCCCTGGGCTAACATCTGTGCCTATCTTCCTCCACTTTTTATATGGGACGCCACCACAGCATGGCCTGACAAGCGGTGCCTCAGTGCGAGCCCAGGATCCAAACCCGGGCTCTGCCCGCAGCAGAGCACGAGCACTTAACTGCTATGCCACGGGGCCGGCCCCAATGTCACCTATTTCTATTTTACATTTTTTAATGTGGCTACTAGAAAATTTAAAATTACATAGGTGGCTTACATTATATTTCTGTTGGACAATTCTGGTCTAGAGGTTCTAAACTCATAAAACTTCTAGGAGTTTTGAGCCCCAGAAAATTATGGGAGAATTACAAGAAAGTAGCGTAGATTGTTCTCTGTTGTCCTGGACTTGATGCTTCCCAGTCTGCAGGTGCTACTGCTGTTCTGAGCCAAGGGATGTTTCCCCCTGTTGAGTATCTTTTTCAGCTTGGCTCTCTCTCTCTTATTCCCAAAGTGATAGTCAAAAGATTCATACGAAGCATCTCATTTTAATCTTAACCTTTTACTTACTTCCTCTGTCCTTTCCTTATTGGTCTTCCAGATTAGAAGAGGGACCCTTCTTTAGTCTTCTAGAGCAGTTGGTGATGTGAAACATTTAAGGGTATGGAAGTAAGCTCATGAAAAAATTTCTTTGGACCTTCTGTTTTCTAGAACTCTCTACAAACTTATGCCTCACAACATGGAAAAAGGCTAGGGGCCTTTTTCTGCTCTCGTATCCTATGGTAAAAGGAAAAGTGGAAGAGCTGTTTCAAGCTGCTACTTAAAATGATGTGAACTTAGGTCATCTCTTTCATAATTGATTATATTATATCAATATGGAATAAGTTTATGAATAATTACCTATTTTTAATAGGTTACTTGTATCACAAGCCAATAGCTATTGATTTTATTTTAAATATTATTAATGAATTTTTTTCAGGGATTTCTTCCAGAAAGTATGTATGAACGTATTCTCACTGGTCCTGTTGTAAGAGAGGAAGTAAGCAGGCGAGGGAGACGGCCTAAAAGTGGAATTGCGAAGGCCACAGCAGCAGCAGCAGCTGCAACAGCCACCGCCACCAGTGTTTCAGGCAGTCCTTTGTTAGCCAACGGACTACTTCCAGGTGTGGATCTCACAACTCTTCAGGCCTTACAACAAAACCTACAAAACTTGCAGTCACTGCAAGTAACCGCAGGGCTGATGGGAATGCCTGCTGGCCTTTCTTCTGGAAGAGAAGCTAAAAACGTGGCCGCCATGTTCCCCATGCTGCTGTCAGGAATGACTGGATTACCAAATCTGTTGGGCATGGGAGGACTCCTGACAAAGCCTACAGAATCTGGAACAGAAGAAAAAAAGGGAAATGACTCTAAGGAGCTAGAAGGAAAAAAAGAAAGGACAGAGAGCCAAAATTCAGAGAATGGTGGAGAAAACTCTGTGTCAAGTTCTCCTTCAACCTCCTCAACTGCTGCATTGAATACAGCTGCAGCTGCCAACCCGTTAGCTCTTAACCCACTATTACTATCTAATATACTTTATCCAGGGATGCTTCTCACTCCAGGCCTTAATCTTCCTATTCCAACTTTGTCCCAGTCCAATACTTTTGATGTACAGAAAAACAAAAACAGTGACTTAGGCTCGTCTAAGTCTGTAGAAGTAAAGGAAGAAGATTCCAGAGTTAGAGATCAGGAAGACAAAGGAGGAACTGAACCAAGTCCTCTCAATGAAAACAGCACAGATGAGGGTTCAGAGAAAGCCGATGCTTCCTCTGGATCTGATAGTACATCGTCATCATCCGAGGATTCAGATTCTAGTAATGAAGACTGATTCTCAGACTACACTTAAATTATGAACTGATTTTGGATTCTTTTTCTTTAATTATTAATTGTAAATACCCCAGTGTTGAGTGCATCAATAACTTACCGAACATTTCAGTTATTTGTTTAGAAGTACAAACTGCTTTCAGAGACGTTTTGCATGTAATATTTCTTAAGATTCATAAGTTTCTGAACTCGTATGTACTATCAAATACATAAAGGTGTAAAATTACAACAAAAGGCATTATAATTTTGTTGGGGGTTAATTTTATGAAAATTATGCTCAATAAGAGTTGTATATTTAATATATTTGCAGTGAACACAGAATACTTTATGCATATTACTGATTTAATTTGAATATAGTTTTACAGCCTCCTTGACACCTATAATTTACAGATCAAAACTCAGCAATAATTTGGGCAGCTAATGAATGTCATGAAAGCTGTAGAATCTACATCACCATCCATTGCTTTAATTACATGAAAATGCTCTAGTGTTGTGATGCACTGCTGATGTTTCCAATTCAGGTACAAGTGTGTTTTAAAGAAGAAATAAGTTTCCCAATCAGCCAATTTAACTGGCTACCTGTTACCTCAGCTGAGTTAGTTTAGGAAGTTTACATTCGTTTCTAATTCTATACTTGTTTTCAGGGGTTTTTTAAACACATCCTGTATATCATGTTAATCTGGCAAGAAATATGACTTGCTTTTTGCTGAGCTTAACTCTGATATCAGTAAAATTAAGTCATAAAATAATTCTGTGTCATGTGACTTTGGCACCCTCTAGACATACTTAGTTTTAACTTTTCAAAGTTTGGCCTCCTGTTAGAAACAATTATGTCTCAGATGAGTAATGTCTGTTTCCAGGGTTCAGAAAAGGCAAACTCATGAAATGCCACTGAAAAGAACTTTCAACACAGCATACTTCATGTAAAAGAAATTGTTTGTTTGCTTTATTTGTGTATACTTCTATTTGTGTTTTATGTCATGGAAATATTCCAAAATTAACAGATAATAGTGGTAAAGTAATATGCAGATAGTCTAAATTCATTTTGAGTTTCTAGGTGTAAGCAGACTAAATGTTGCCCAGAATCAGTGTTATCAGTTTATATTGTAATATACTGAGTTGCCCATTTTGAAAATGCACTTTGAATAAGCTCAAAAAAAATATACAAGTTATACCTGTAAACCACAAAAATGAAGCCCAAGGCTTCTGATCAATTTCTTAGAACCCTTTACCATGTAAAATTTGTCTGATATTTGATTTGTGATACAATTTCTCCTGCTAAAGCTGCTATTATTCTGACACGGTAGAGGTCCAGGTTCACCTCATAAACATTTAAAACAATTAGAACTGAATTGGACATAAAATATCATTTACATCCTAAGGAGAGAGAAATGTTAGCATTTTTCTGCTGCTTGAATAAGTCAGTGGTAAATTTTGTGAGGGGATAAATTTAGGGGAAAAAAGTACCCCACATCTCTCCCACAAAAGAAATAACTTTCAGTATGTTTTGATAAAACTCTGTTGCTTTGTCATGAATTAAGCAGTTATATTGGATTTTCCAAGACCTTTACCAGTAAATTATGTTTCGGTATGTAAAATATCTAACCCCTTATTAGAGAGACAGTGTTATATGTATTTACAAAATTATATAAGTTCCATTGGGATTATATTGATTTTTGTATTTTCCCAAAATAGTGCTTTGAATTGATAGTCCCTTATGCAATGTCTTAGCAATAGTCACTATAATGCCCATCCAAGAGAAGTGGGTAGTAATTCTTCATCATGAAAATTATATATTACATATTTAGTATGTCCCCTTTGCAGTATTGCACTTTTGTTTAACTAGAATACACCTGTGAGATAGCCAAAGCTTTTCAAACACAGTTAACTTGGTTTGCCGGTGGAGTATTTCAACATCATCCATATTTCTCTTCCCTCCTTCTAGTTCTACCCACATGATCTTTATTCCTTTCTTCCCCTAATTTAAAAAAAGGGGAGGAAAGCCCTGGATCTTATCACCGAAATCTAATTTATATCAAATTTATGAGATAAAGTATTTTCCTAATTATGGTCAAATGAATTTGGTTAACACCTTAGTGATTCTCTTTCTGTGTAATAAGGCAATTGCAGTTTTCAAAGCATTAAGGCTAATATGAACTTTAAACATTCTCTTGGGTTTCAAGACGCTTCTATTTAGTATTGATTGGGGAAAATTTGTCCAGCTATCACCTTTAAAAAAAAACATGGTTGTGTAAAGTTAAGGATTATAAGGAAAAAAATCAGTAGAATTACATAATACTAAAGTTGCAGTTGAAAGGATATCCAAGTATGTGTTGGTAGTTACTAAAAGAATTATAGCTGTTATTGCCTTGTATTGATAGCCCTTGTTTCAGGTTTCATGATTCAAGTCTTAGTCCAATTTTTCTTTTGGACATTTGCAATATTTACCAGTTGTGTTTTGTGTAGTCTGAATTTGCTTTCTGTAGTTGAGCAAACGTCTTAAAAAGTCATTTGTAATTTATTAAATTACTTTCTATGATGTTCTATAGAGCAAATGGAAGTTTAATTATTTTTTATTAAACATATTCTTTGACTACCCATGATGTCAGCCTCTGTACATGATAACACTTCATTTGATTGAATTTTATATATAATTTATCTTATTCCATGAAAGAAATCATAGTCACAAATCTTCAAAGGCAAAGAATACTTTGGAAAAATTTTTAAAAGACAGAATTTGCCTATAAATATATCCACAATATCATTCTTAAATTTTCTCCCATTGCATCTTTAAAAAGTCCAGAAAGACTCAGAGAGATACCTAACCTCTTAAAGGAGTCCATTTTGGAAATCAGTAGTTATTTTTTCCCTTGGTCTTAACAGTCTTTCCTAATTCATCACCATTGTTGGTAGCATTTTTTGTAAAAATGAAATTTGTTTTTCTTTTAATTATAAAAGTAAAACAGAGTCGCATCATACACTCACTTAACTTGAACACATTGAACTTTCCTTTCATGCTTAGAGAAACTTTTTTCCTTTTTTCTTGTGTAAACACAAGCCAACTACTTCATCTAGCGTTCACCCAGAAGAACAGTAATCTACTCCAGTCCTGGAGGAAGAATTGGTTGTGTTGGAAGTTTTTGAGAGAAGATCCACTATGTATAAAATGATGTAGGCTGTATTTTGTGTATTTTCCGGATAGGAAGGAAGAAAGTGATATTTGACTACAAGTCATGTTCACCTTATACAATAAGTTTAGAACTTAATCTCTGTATAAATGCAACTCCAGTACATAAGCTATTTCTTTTTATTTTTATTTTATTTTTGTGTGTGACGAAGATGAGCCCTGAGCTAACATCCGTGCTAATCCTCCTCTTTTTGCTGAGGAAGACCAGCTCTGAGCTAACATCTATTGCCAATCCTCCTCCTTTTTTTCCCCCAAAGCCCCATAGATAATTGTATGTCATAGTTGCACATCCTTATAGTTGCTGTATGTGGGACGTGGCCTCAACATGGCTGGAGAAGCGGTACATTGGTGCACGTCCGGGACCCAAACCTGGGCCACCAGTAGCGGAGCGCGCGCTCTTAACCGCTAAGCCATGGGGCTGGCCCAAGCTATTTCTTTTTAAATGCAGAAAAGCACAAAGAAAAATATTTAAATCATCCATAAACCCACCGTGAGATAAGTACTGTTGGTATAGATGTCCAATCTTTTTTATATATATGTTATATACATGTAGTGGGTTGAATAGTGTCCTACAGAAATTCATGTCAATCCAGAACCTCAAAATGTGACCTTCTTTAGAAATAGGGTCTTGGCAGATGATAGTTAAAAGTGTCATACTGGATTAGGGTGGGCCATAAATTTAATGACTGGTGTCTTCATAAAAAGAGGAGAGGACAGGGGCCGGCCCGGTGGCATAGCAGTTAATTTCACACATTCCACTTTGGCGGCCCAGGGTTCACCAGTTCGGATCCTGGGCACGGACCTGCTCACCGTTCACCAAGCCGTGCTGAAGCGCCATCCCACATAGAAGAGCTACAACTCTACAACTATGATATACAACTATGTGCCGGAGCTTTGGGGAGAAAAAAGACACAGAGGAAGATTGGCAACAGATGTTAGGGCAGGGCCAATCTTCCTCAAAAAAAAAAAGAGAGGACACAGAGACAGGGAAGAAGGTAATGAGAACAGGCGCAGATTGGAGTGACACAGCTACAAGCGAAGGAACACCACGGATTGCCAGCAACCACTAGAAGCTAGGAGAGAGTCATGGAACATACTCTCAGAACCTCCGGAAGGAACCAACCTTGCCAACACCTTGATTTTGGACTTCTGGCCTGAATTGTGGGAGAATTTCTGTTGTTTTAAGCTACCCAGTTTGTGGTAATATGGTAGCCCTAGGAAACTAATACAGTAATTTTCATATTAAATCAGTACTACATGGGGCACAATATTTACTGTTCTGCCCTTGATATACTGGCCTATGTCAATAAGTATCCTGCAATGTGATTTTTAATACATAGTATTGGCTCATACAGATGTAATTTGTTTAACCATGAACTTAAAAATGGACATTTGGGTTTATATATGCGTCTTTTTCATCCATCCCTAATGATTTTCTTAATCCCTAGAAGTGAAAATACTTCCTCTGTTTTTAAGGATTTTGATTTGTGTTGCCAAGTTTACAATGATGCCATTAGTAGCAATTTATACTACCAGTAGCAGCATACATTTTGTGCATGCTCATTTACCCCAAATTCTTACCAATACTGTGTATTGTTTTTTGAAATGGTCTTTGCCAAGTTAATAGGCAAAAATAACACCTTGATGAATTTTTAAATTATTATTCCTTTTTCTGAGTAAAAAATAAGACGGGCATATTATAGAAAATCTGGGGGAGGGGAGGAGGAATGGGGGAGCATAAAGTAAACAAAACCCCCCATAATGCTGAACACTCAGAGATAATTGTTAATCTTTGAGTCATTTTTCTTTGCAATACATATATTATTTTAATAAGAATGAAGTTATACATACCATTTTGTAACTTTTTTTCATTTACTATATCATAATCCATGTCATTAAAGAATCTTCCACAACGTTTTTAAGGACTTTGTCATTCCACTATATAGAGGTGTTATAATTTATTTAATACCCAATTATTTAGCATTTAGATATTTTTCAGTTTAGGACTATTTAACAATAATGTATTTGTAATTAAATCTTTGCATACACTTATGATTTTTTATTAAATACCTAGGCATGAAATAGTTGTGTTTGACTTTTAAGACCAGTTAGATTATAGGCTGGCCCCGTGGCTTAGCAGTTAAGTGCGCACACTCCGTTACTGGCAGCCCGGGTTCGGATCCCGGGCGTGCACCGACGCACTGCTTCTCCGGCCATGCTGAGGCCACGTCCCACATACAGCAACTAGAAGGATGTGCAGCTATGACGTACAACTATCTACTGGGGCTTTGGGGGAAAAATAAATAAATTTTGTAAAAAAATTTTTTTAAAAAGACCAGTTAGATTATATTAGTTTATACCCCAACAGCAGAGCATAAAACTAATTCCCTCCCTATGTCTCCTTGGCAACACTGGGTATGATAAATTTTTTTAATCTTTGTCAATTTGATAGATAAAAAATAGACTCCTGTTGCGGCCGGCCTGGTGGTGTAGTTGTTAAGTTGCACACTCTGCTTCGGCGACCAGGGGTTCGTGGGTTCAGATCCCAGGCGTGGACTTACACACCTCTCATCAAGCCATGCTGTGGTGGTGTCCCACATACAAAAAATAGAGGAAGACTGGCACAGATGTTAGCTCAGGGACAATCTTCCTCAAGCAAAAAGAGGAAGATTAGCAACAGATGTTAGCTTAGAGCCACTCTTCCTCAGCAAAAAAAAAAAAAAAAAACAGACTCCTGTTTTAGTTTATATTTCTTTATTAGTAATATAACATCTTTTATATCTTTTCCTAAGGCCATTTGTATTCTGCCATGCATTAACTGTTCATGTTCTTTGTGCAATGTCTGTTGTATAAGTGGTAAATATTTATCCCAGTTTGCCTGTTAATTTTGCTTTATTTTTTTTGATGTGCAAGTTTTACATTTTTATGTGATCATTTCAATATTCCATCTATTCAGGTTTAAGTTTTTTATATTTTTCCATAGAAAAATCTTTTCACCTCCAAATTTTATACGTATTTGTCTTTTTTTTTTTAATATTTAATGTTTTCTTGACTTAAAATTTATTTTGGTAACATTTGGTAACATTTAATATAAGACAGGAATCTTAATTTAATTTTTCCAAATAGTTATGCAATGTCCCAGCATCATTTAGTATATAATCTCTCCATTGATTTGGCATGCCTGCATTTATCATAATCTAAATAATTCATATATGAATAATTCATATATGTATAGCTCATATTCATATATGAATTATTTAGATCATATCTATCATAGATATGCATGATATACCTATGAACTACCATGTAAACAGTAGCCATAAGAAAACTGAAGTGGTTATACTAATAAAAGATAAAAAGACTTGAAAACAAAAATGTCACTAGAAATACAGGGAAACATTTTATAACGATAAAAGTGTCAATCTATCAGAAAAATATAACAATTATAAACATATATGCACCTAATAACAGAGCTACAAAATACATGAAGGAAAAACTAACAAAATTGAAAGGAAAAATATACAATTCAACAATAATAGTTGTAGACTTCAATGTCCCCCGATTTTCAATAATGGATAGAACAAGTAGGCAAAGGGTCAACAAGAAAACAGAAAACTTAACATTAAACCAACTAGACCTAAGAAACGTCAATTGAACACTCCACCCAACAATAGCAAAATACACATTCTTCTAAAGTACACAAGGACCGTTCTCCAGGATAGACCATATGATAGGCCATAAAAAAGTCTCAAATTTTAAAAAATTGAATCATACAAAGTATGCTCTCCAACCACAATGGAATGAAATGAGAAATCAATTACAAAGCTTGGAAATTCACAAATATGTGGAAATTAAACAACACATTCGTAAATAACCAGAGTCAAAGAAGAAATCTCAAAGGAAGTTAGAAAATATTTTGAAATGAATGAACACAAACATGCAACATAGCAAACATATGAGATGTCAATTAAAAAAGAGAAGACTCAAATTACTAGAATCACTGGGGGAGAGGGGGCAATTAACACCTGTTTGTCACAAACTCTTCCAAAAATAGAAGAGGAAACATTCCCCAACTCATTTTATGAGGCCAGTATTACCCTGATACCAAAACTAGATAAAGACATCACAAGAAAACTGCCAACCAATATCCCTTTTGAGTATAGATGCAAAAATTGCCAACAAAATGCCAGCAAACTGAATCCAGCAGCATATGAAAAGGATTACACAACACAACCAAGTTGGATTTATCCCAGGAACACAGATTGCTTCAAGATAAAAGAAACAATCATTGTACTATTAATAGAAAAAAAGGAAAAAAAATACATGATTATCTCAATAGATGCATTCTGCATCTGTTTCTACACATTTCACAAAATCCAACATTCTTTCATGATTTAAAGAAGAAAAAAAAACAATGGTCAACAAACTAGGGATAGAGGAGAACTTCCTCAACCTGAAAAAGGGCATCTATGAAAAACCCACAACTAACATCATACTTAACGGTGAAAGACTGAATATTTTCTCCTAAGTCAAGACGAGACAAGGATGTCCACTCTTGCCACCTTTATACAACATCATTTGTTCTGGAGGTTCTCTCCAGGGCAATAAGGCAAGAAAAAGAAAGGTATCCAGATTGGGAAGCAAGAAGTATAACTATCTCTATTTGTGAATGACATCATCTTGTATATAGAAAATCCTGAAGAATCCACTAAAAAAATAATAACTAATAGAACCAATAAACAAGTTCAGCAAGGTTGCAGGATACAAGATCAGTATAGAAAAAATCAATTGTATTGCTATATACAAGCAAGAACAGTAGGTAAATGAAATTAAGAAAACTCCATTTATAATAGCATCATAAAGAATAAAATACTTAGGAATAAATTTAACCAAAGAAGTACAAAATATATACAAGTGCAAAACTTGTACACTAAAACTACAAAATATTGTTGAAAAAAATTAAGAGCTAAATAAATGAGATGACTCCCCAAATTGAGCCACAGATTCAATGCGGTCCTTAAAATCCCAGCTGGCTTCTTTGCAGAAACTGATGATTGAATCCTAAAATTCATATAGAAATGCAAGGACTCAGAATAGCCAAAACAATTTTTAAAAAGAACAAAGTTGGAAAACTCACATTTCCTGATTTCCAGACTTACCACAAAGCCACAGTAATCAAGACAGTGTGGTGTAGGAATTAGGATAGACATAATGGATCAATAGAACAGAAATGTGAGTTCAGAAATAAACTCTCACACTGATGGTAGTTGATTTTTGGAATGGGTGCCAAGACAATTCAATGGAGGAAAGGATATTCAGAACAACTGAATAACCACATACAAAAGAATGAAGTTGCACTGGTTCCCTGTACCATACACAAATATTAATTTGGAATAGAGCATAGACCTAACTGTAAGAGAGAAAACTATAAAACTCTTAGAAGAAAATGTAGGAATGGGGCTGGCCCTGTGGCGTAGTCGTTAAGTGCGCGTGCTCCGCTGCTGGTGGCCCGAGTTCGGATCCCAGGCGCACACTAAGGCACTGCTTGTCAGGCCATGCTGTGATGGCGTCCCATATAAAATGGAGAAAGATGGGCACGGATGTTAGCCCAGGGCCAGTCTTCCTCAGCAAAAAGAGGAGGATTGGCATGGATGTTAGCTCAGGGCTGATCTTCCTCATGGAAAAAAAAAAAAATGTAGGAATAAATCTTTGTGACCTTAGGCTGGGCAGAAACTTAGACACAACACCACAAGAAACAAAAGAAAAAGTAGATAAATTGGCTTCATCAAAATTAAAATCTTTAGTTCTTCAAAGAATACCTTTAAGAAGGTGAAAAGACACCCACAGAACTGAGGAAAATATTCTCAAATCATATATCTGATAAAGAACTTATATCAGAATATATAAAGAATTCTTACAACTCAACCATAGACACAAAAACCCAGTTGTAAGAGGAACAAAATAATTAAACAGACATTTCTTCAAAGAAGATATACAAATGGCCAATAAGCACATGAAAAGAGGCTCAACATTATTAACCATGAGATATATGCAAATCAAAACCAAAAAGAGATACAACTTCACACCCCTTAGGATGGCCAGATTGAAAAGACAATAGCAAGTGTTAGCAAAGATGTGGAGAAATTAGAACTCTCACACGTTGCTGGAAGGAATGTATAATGGTGCAGTCACTTTGGAACACAATTTTGCGATTCCTCAAGGTATTGCATTATCACTCAGCAATTCTATTCCTACGTATATACACAAAGAAATGAAAACATGTCCACACAAAAACTCGTAGACAAATATTTGTATTAGTAGTATTCATAATAGCCCAAAAATATAAACAACCTAAATGTCCATAAATGGATGAATGGATAAATAAAATGTGATATATCCGTATAATGTAATATTATTCAGCAATAAAAAGGCATGAAGTACTGATATATGCTGCAACATGGATGAACCTTGAAGACATTATGGTAACTAAGTGAAAGAAGCCAGCCACAAAAGACCACATATGGTATAATTCAATTTATATGAAATGTCCAGAACAGGCAAATCTAGAGAGACAGAAAGTAGATTAGTGGTTGTCGAAGGCTGGGGGCATTGGACTGCTAATGGATATGGGGTGTTTTGTTTTGGTGTTTTTTTGGTGAAGAAGACTGGGGTTGAGCTAACGTCTGTTGCCAATCTTCCCCTTTTTGCTGAGGAAGATTAGCCCCAAGCTAACATCCGTGCCCATCTTCCTCTACTTTATATGAGACGCCTGCCACAGCATGGCTTGACAAGCAGTGCATCGGTCTGCACCCAGGATCCGAACCTGCGAACCCCAAGCCCCCGAAGCGGAGCCCGTGAACCCAACCACTACGCCACTGGGCTGGCCCAGGGTACGGGGTTTTTTTACAGGATAATGAAAATATTCTAAAATAGATTTTGGTTTGTCGTGTAACTGAATACACTAAGACTACTGAATTGTATACTTTAAATGGGTGATTTTATGGTATGTGAATTGTATCTCAATAAAGTTGCTTTTAAAAAATTAAAGAAAGTAAAAGTTACAAACTCAATGTAAAATCTTTTTAATTTTACCTTAATAAACACCCACATTTTCCTCTGTCATAGCTCAAACAGCCTGGCCTCCATGGAGCTCCTACTGAGATGTGAAAACCTCAGCCCCCTCCACCTACCCCTTGGCTGATTCATGAGGCTCAGACTAGCTAGCAGCTCCTGCGACTAAGGGCCGTCCCTGGGGACCAAGAGGAAAAGCAACAGTTCTGGAACCTCTTTTCCTCCTCTGTGCATTCACTCCCAAGGGGATCTCCTCCAGTCTTCACTGGTAAATCCATCTATATGATGAGACTCCGAAATTTGTTTCTCATCCTTGACCTCCACTTAAATTCCAGACTCGTATACCTCATTTGCTACATGACATCATGTAGATGTCCAAAAGATATCTCAAGTTTAACATGTCCAAAACTAGACTCTTGATTACTCTCCTCCACACTTGTAGTTGCTTAGACCTAACACCTTTGTCATCCTTGACGCCCTGGCCCCCACACCTCTACATCCAAGCCATCAACAAATACTGTTAATTCTGTATAATTTTCTGGATTAGGGTGGTGGATTGCATGTATGCATATAATGTTGCATTCTTATAAATTCCACTAAATTGCAGTAAAGAGGATTTTTGTAAATGACAAACCCATAGTACAGGAAAAAAATAACAATTGCAGAATTTCAGAAATTGGAGAGAAAATAGACCAGTGAAAATTGATGTAAGACTCAAAAAAAAAGCTAAGTCTCAAATTAGCAGTAAGAAAAGCTGAAAACTAACTCAAGTTACATTTCTGTTTCCTGAAAAGTTCTGGGAACAAGCAGCACTGAATTCATCTACAACTAAGGATAAAAAAGCGGCTGTTTACAGAAAAAGTTAAAGCCTTAGAACCCCTTCTTCATTCATTGCCACTGACTGTCCCTCTGTCTTATTAGCAGAGGTCTAGAGGTCTATTATTTTAAGAGGTGTTTCTGGACTAGGAGACTCCTGGCACAGGCAAGGATGTGGGTACCATATGAAGACAAAAGGATTAAGTGACTGATATTAAAAGCTTAATGCAGATATCATGAGCCATTTTCCCCTACCTGGCTCCCGGAATTCTAGCATTCAGACTCATATTTTCCAGCAGGAGATTGAGACACTTCCCTGGGGAATCTGACTAGTTTTCTCCTGAGAAAATACTTAAAAAGCTATTTTCATGAGGGTTTCCCAACAAATAAACACACTCTGATTACCCTACAGCAGTGGTTCTCAGTGGGGGGCAATTTTCCTCCTCAGGGGACATTTGGTAATATTGGGAGACATTTTTGGTGTCACAACTTGCAGGAGGAGGTATTCCACTGGCATCTGCTGGGTCAATACCAGCGATGCTGCTAAACATCCTATAATGCACAGGACAGTCCCTACCTGACATCTCACAACAAGGAATTATTAGGTACAGGATGTCAGTAGTCCCAATGTTGAAAAACCTTGCCCTACAGTCATCAAGCTCTACTCACGTACTCAGAGCTTCCTATTAGTTTTTTTTTAAATAGCTTTATTGAAGTATAATTTATATACCACAAATCTACCCATCATACTCAATGGATTCTAGTATATTTAAGAGTTGTATAATCATCACTCTAGTCCAATTTTAGAACATTTATATCACCCTAGAAAAGAAACCTTGTGTCCATTTACATCTATCAGCTTTTTCTTCCCCAATTTTTAATTATGAGCAGATTGCCAAGATCTACCAGACATCCGAGGAAAACTTTTAACATAGAAGATAGAAACCTAAACAGACAAACACAAAAGAGCAAGGAAAAGAAACTTCGCAGAGAGAAGAAATCTTTCCAAAAGTCTTCAAAGAGATGAGAACATACTGCATCCATGGGAAGAAAAAAGAAGAGGAAAAAATGTATATTAGCATATGTATCATATATATAAAAACAGAATATATACATATATAATTCAAGGAACAAAAAGTCAGAAAGTAAAAACATTATAGCAGAAATGAAAATGCAATAGAAATATTACACAGGCATATTAAGTTGAGAAAGTGTTTCAGAAAATAGGCAAAGAGATGGAAAATAAAGAAAAAAATTGTAAGAGCAATTTAGAAGGTCCAATATTCAAAAAATAAGAATTCCGGAAAAAGACAATAGAGAAAACAAAAGAAGGAATATCCATGAACTAAATAATTCAACAGAATTTCCTAGAATTGCAGGACATGAGTTACTTCTGAATATCCAGCACAATGAATGAAAATAAACCCACACCAAAACACATCATCATTTCCAGATATGAGGAAGACAAATATGAGGGACAGGTAGGGCCACCAATACTGGAGCAGTGTGACTCCAGAAACCGGCATGTCATCACAAAGATCCCTGCTGCCATTGTACCCTCTTTTTAATTCTGGGACAGGATGCGCTGGTAAGGTACCTTGGATTCTTCTCTGCACTCAGCTTGTCTTCACCGTGGGCTGATGAGTTCCTGCTCTCCATGCTGTGCCCTGCCGGCCTCAGTAGCTGAGGACACTCATTTCACCCTACGCAGTGTTGGTCTTGCCCCATTCCTGGGAGCTGGAGGAGCCTTTGGCGAGCTTACAACTGAACGGACAGAGCAGCCCACTTCCTCTGACCGTATTCCTGCTGGACATCCAGCCCCTGACTCGCACCCGCCCTACCAGATCCTCCAGCGGTGGGGAGCCCTGTCTTTCCCAGGACACACTCATGACCTTGCCCACTGACTTCCCCCCAGGTGCCCTCACAAACCCCCCGAGAAGGTACAGCCAGACCTTGTCCCCGAGCCCCTGATCAGCTTCTCTGCTCCTGGGACCTTCATCCAGGCAGGAAAGGCAACACTGCACTTTCCTGACACAGCTATGTTTGTGCTTGCTACTCGGGTTTTCAAAACACAGCACTATATTGTTTAGAGATAAATGTATAAGTAGTTAAACTATAATGAACATCATGGGAATTACTAACATAATTATATTAGTGATTACCTCTTGGAGAATGAGGGATGGTATTGTGGATGGCCCATTGGGCTCTTCCAAGGTACTTACAGTTCTTAACTTGGGTGGTGGTTACATGAGCATTGGTTTTATTATGTATTATTCTTTCAACATTTTTGTTTTTATACACTTTACTTATTTATTATTTTTTTCTGTATATATAAATTATTTCACAATGAAGTGTGTGTGTGTGTGTGTGTGTGTGTGCGCGCGTGCTGGCATATGAGTGTGTGTATGTGTATTACCTGAATCTGGGCGCTTCACCACCTCTACCATCACCATTCTGGTCCCAGCCACCATTATCTCTCATCTGAACTACTGCAAAACCTCCTATCTGATCTGCCCACTTCAGCCCTCACTCGCCCTGCAGCCTGTTTTATGCACAGCAACCAACGTGATCTTTTAAAATCATAAGCCAGACTATGTCAGTTCTCTGCTCAAAACCCTCCTCTGGTGTCTCACTGCAATCAGGGCAAAAGCCAAAGTCCTCACCCTGGCCTGTGAGAATCTGCAAGGCCAGCCCCCACATCCCCTCTGTGATGTCAGCTCCTACCTCTCTTCCCCTTGTCATTCTGCTCCAGACACACTAACTTCCTTGCCATTTCTCAAATGCACCAACACGCACGCACCTCAAATCCTTTGTATTCACTAGTTCCTGTACTGAAGTGCTTTTCCTCAAAATCTCTGCGTAGCTTGTTCGCTCACTTCCCTCAGGTCTCAGCTCAAATGTCACTTTGTCGGAGAGGCCTTCTCTGACCATCCTGTCTAAAATAGCACTTCTGTCACTGTTAGGAGAATAGAACCCAAAGCCAGACCACCTGGATTTGAATCCCTGCACTACTCTTCTTGCTACCTATGTGGCCTTAGACAAAATACTGTCTACCGCAGAGTTGTTGTGAGGATTCAACAAGAGTTTTCTCCAGAGAAACAGAACTAATAGGATATATCTATATCTATCATACTGATTGATTGATTGATTGATCGTCTATCTGGATAGGACTTGGTGACTTAATGGATGGAAGACTCAAGGATGGCTCCCAGGTCTCTGGTTTGAACAACTGGATGAGTGGTGGTGGTTCCAGGAATGAGATTTAATGAGGCTAGCAGTGAAGTGGATCTGGGGAGGAAGATCAGGAGTGTATTCTGGACATGTTTGTTTTGTAGCATCCACGAACCGTGCAAGTAGAGATGCTGAGCAGGCACTTTGACTGGAACTCAGAAGAAAGGTCTAAGCCGGAGATGAATTTGGAAGTCACATAGTGATGATGATCAAAGCCAAGGGAATGGGTGAGATTGCCTTGGGAAGGAAGGTAGAGTGAAAGAGAAGAGGTCCAGGGACAGAGGCCCGAGAGAGGCAAAAAAGGAGACAGCAGAGGAGGGAGATCAGGAGTGTGGGTTCCTCAGAGGCCATCAGAAAAATGAAGGAGAGTTACAGTGGGAGACAGCAGACAAATATGAGGAAGATAGAAACATAGCCACTGGATTAGAGACAAGAAATTTCCTGGATGGAGAGCAGCAAGGAGAATTTAGATCAGAGTTAGTGGGGAGCAAGGAAACGAGAGTGAAATTAGGCAACTAATTTCTTTCACAGCCAATCTACCCTCAAAGCTGGGTATGGTAGGCTCTCAAAAGGAATCTGAAATATGTTCGGGTTTGGGTTTTATCATGGAGCACGTTGAGTGAGGGATCAACTGCCAAAGACTCCTGAGAAGGTGGGCGAGGAGGGGGTCCAGGGCACAGGCAGTGGATTCTTCCTGGAGACAAGTTACTTCATCCACTTAAAGAAAACAGGAAGCAGGAGGGAGCAGGAATTCAGAGATCTGAATCATTTCTATCAACACCAAACATGCTGTTGTTTCTCCCCTCTCACTACAACAGCAATCAAACAACCAACAACCCAACTCTTCTGACCTCACAGCCCTCTCCAGCTCCTGTACTATTTGTCCCTTCTGCAGCAAATGAGTTCTCTGCACTTCAGTTCTCTCCTCCCAAGCCCTGTGAAACCCGCCCCAGTCAGGTTTTCTCTCACCAGTCATTGTAACTGCCCTTGCAGGCGTGTCCTCATTGTTACCAAATCCCACGCTCATCTGTGAGTCGTCGCCTATCATCAGCACCGTTAGACAGGGTGCTCACCCCCTCCGCCTGGAGACTCTTTCCTCGCCTAGCTTCCAGGACACACGCTGTCTTTTTTTATGGTGTTTTTTTTTTTTAAAGATTTTATTTATTTATTTATTTTCCCCCCAAAGCCCCAGTAGATAGTGTGTGTCATAGCTGCACATCCTTCCAGTTGCTGTATGTGGGACGCGGCCTCAGCATGGCCGCAGAAGCAGCGCGTCGGCGCGTGCCTGGGATCCCAACCGGCCGCCAGCAGCGGAGCGCGCGCACCTAACCGCTAAGCCACCAGGCCGGCCCTACGCTGTCTTGTTTTGCTCCTTCTTCATTGCTCACGCCTCCATCTCCCCTTGTCCTCCTCTTCTCTCAGACCCTGGAACATTGGAGTCAGTCTTTCCTCCTCTTCTCTTCTCCACTCACTCCCTTGGTCATCGCCCCCCAATCTCATGACTTTAAAAACACCATCTTTGGCGCCAGCTTAGTGGCATAGTGGTTAAGTTTGCACACTCCGCTTCGGGGGCCCGGGGTTCACGGGCACTGCTCCTCAAGCCACGCCGTGGCGGCATCCCACATTCAAAATAGAGGAAGATGGGCACAGGTGTTAGCTCAGGGCTAATCTTCCTCGGCAAAAAGAGGAGGATTGGCAACGGATGTTAGCTCAGAGCCAGTCTTCCTCACGAGAGGAAAAAAACCACACCATCTATAGGCTGACACATTGCAAATCTGTGTGCATTGTGTCTTTATTTATATAGGCTAAAGTGGCAGAAGGAGGGGGTGCAGGGGATGTGCTTAAGGAGGTGGGTAGGTGTGGCAGATCCTGCAGGACCTTACAAGGCCATTTTCTCAATTTTGGTTTTTATTCTGAATCAAATGGGAAGCATTGAAGCATTTTGAGCAGAAGAGAGATGGGATATGACCTACTGTTTTAAAAAGTCACCTTAGCTGCTGTATTAGTCAGGGTTTGCCAGAGAAACAGAACCACATGAATATATATATACACTGTATATATACATTCTGTCTATATCTATCTATATATAGAGAGAGAGAAAGAGATTTTAAGGAATTGCTTCACATGATATGGAGGCTGGCAGGTCTAAAATCTGGGGATGCGGAGAAGTGCCCATGTTGCAGTTCAAGTCTGAAGGCTGTCTCTGGCAGAATTCCCTTTTGCTCAGGGGATGTCAGTCTTTTTGTTCTATTCAGGCCTTCAACTGATTGGATGAGGCCACACACATTGTGGAAGGCAATTGGCTTTACTCAAAGTCCACCAATTTAAATGTAAATCTCATCCAGAAACACCCTCACAGAATCATCGAGAATAATGTTTGACCAACTATCTGGGCACAGTGGCCCAGCCAAGTTCACACGTAAAATTAACTATCACAGCTTCTATGTTGGGAAGAAATTGTAGTAGAAGGAAGGACAGAAGCAGGGAGACCAGACGGGAGGAAACTGTGGTAAAGCCGGTAAGAGATGACGGAAGCTTGGATCAGAGGATCGGCAATGGAGGCGTGAGAGCTGGTTAGGTTTTGAATCGTTGAAGACTGAGCTGACAGAAATTGCAGATGGATTGCATGTAGCAGGTGCCAGGAAGAGGAATCAAGGATGACTCCAAAGTTTTGTGCCCTGATCAGCTGGAAGAACGTTACTATTTCCTGACAGAAGGGGATGGAGATGATGGGCTTAGAGCGTGAGCTTCGACGGCACGAGGATAGAGGTGAGGTCCGCTAGGCGCAGTGGGCAGCAGAGAGGACACAGTCTCAGCTCCTGGCCGTGAAGCCTGTGGGATATAAGGAAACATTAGGAGTTCCAGAGGGCACAGTGAAAGGACTGGGCGGTAGTGAAGCAGAGGGAGATTTCATCCTGGCTGAAGTAACTCAGAGAGAGGAAAGACTGGAAGGGTTTACATTTTTGAACGGCTGAGGAAATCAGTCTAATCAGCGTGGTTGGGTTTGTCTCAGGAGCACGGGGCCTCATGGACTTCGGCTGTGGCCTGGAAGTCAAGCTAGGTGTTTAGTCAATAAATATTTGGTGAACACCTTTTAGTTTTAGTGCTAAACACTGTTCCAGGTTTTGGGGAAAGAGGTGTGTCACTGCCCTCCCTAACCTTAAACCTTAAGTGGCTCTTAATCACCTTTAGAATCAAGTCCAAAATCTTGACCAGGCCTTTGACTTTATCTCTACCTCCACCTCATGCCTTTCTCCCCTTGCTTTTTACACTTAAACCACCTTCACATTCCTTCAACTCCCAGAACCACCCATGCTTTTGCCTGATTCAAGGTCTTTGCATAAGCTTTCTCCTCCACCTGAAGCCAACGCTTCTTCCCTTCCTCTAGCTATGACTTTCAGATTTCCCATCAGGGAAATGAAGGGGATGAAAGGAAAGCCTTTGTCCTCCTCCATCCACCCAGTCAACCCCACCCCTGCCCCTGCATACACACACACACACACACACACACACGGTTAAGGTCTCCTGTGATGCGCTCCTATAGCTCCCCCAATTTTTCTTTTATAATTTATTCACACTTGACAATCACTTGTTCTAGGTCTGCTTTCCCCACAAGATCACAAGCTCTGTGAGGGCAAAGTCCATGCTTGTCTCATTCACTACTCTACTCTCAGTGCTCGGCAAAGCACTTGACATACAGTGGGCACTCACTAAAGATTCGTTGAATATTTGAATGGATGGATGGCAGGCTCTGGCTAAATGAATGAATGAATGATCAGACCCCAAGAACCAAACCTCTGAACAACCAAGAATGATTTCTTTTATTAAATTCTTTTTTTTAAAATTGAGATATAATTGACATATAACTGTATGAGTTTTAGGTATACAACATAGTGATTTGATATATGTATATATTGTGAAATGATCACCACAATAAGTTTAGCTAATATCCATAACCACACATAGTTACAAATTTTTTTTTTCTTGTGATGTGAACTTTTAAGGTTACTCTCTTAGCAACTTTCAAATATACAATACAGTATTGTTAACTGTAGTCACCATGCTGTACATTACAGCCCCAGGACTTATTTATCTTATAAGTGGAAATTTGTTCCTTTTGACTACCTTCAGCCATTTCACCCATCTCCTATCCCCTGCCTCTGGCAACTACCAATATGTTCTCTAAATCTATGTGTTTGTTTTTGTTTTCAGATTCCACATATAAATGAGATCATACAGTATTTGTCTTTCTCCGTGTGACTTATTTCACTTAGCATAATACCCTCAAGATTCATGCATGTTGTCACAAATGGCAGGATTTCCTTCTTTTTGTTTTTTCTTTTTTTGTGTGAGGAAAATCAGCCCTGAGCTAACATCTGATGCCAATCCTCCTCTTTTTTTGCTGAGGAAGATTGGCCCTGGGCTAACATCCATGCTCATCTTTCTCTACTTTATATGGGACGCCGCCACAACATGGCTCGACAAGCAGTGTGTCGGTGTGTGCCCGGGATCCGAACCAGCGAACCCTGGGCCGCCTCAGTGGAGCGTGTGCACTTAACCACTTGCACCACTGGGCCAGCCCCAGGATTTCCTTCTTTTTTATGGTTCAATAATATTCCATTATATATGTGTACATATATATACCACATTTTCTTTATCCATTCATCCATTGATGGACACTTAGGTTTTTCCCTGTTGTAAGTGTTGTAAATAATTCTGCAATGAACATAGGGGTGCAGATATCTTTTCAAGTTAGTGATTTTGTTTCTTTTGGATAAATACCCAGAAGTGGAATTGCTGGATCATATGGTAGTTCTATTTTTAATTTTTTGAGGAACCTCCATACTGTTTTCCATAGTAGCCATTCCCACCAACAGTGCACAAGGGTTTCCTTTTCTCCACATCCTGCCAACACCCATCATTTCTTGTCTTTTTGATAATCGCCATCCTGACAGGTGTGAGGTGATATCTCATTGTGGTTTTGATTTGCATCTCCCTGATGATTAATGACTTTGGGCACCTTTTCATGTATCTGTTGATCATTTGTATATCTTCTCTTGAAAAATGTCTATTCAAACCCTCTATCCATTTTTTAATGAGATTGTGTTTCTGTTGAATTGTATGAGTTGTTCATATATATTGGGTATTAACCTCTTATCAGATATATGACTTGCAAATATTTTCTTTTCATTTTGTTGATGGTTTTCTTTGCTGTGCAGAAGCCTTTTAGTTTGATGTAGACCCACTTGTTTATTTTTGCTTTTGTTGCCTTCGCTTTTGATGTCAAATCCAAAAAATCATTGCCAAGACCAATATCAAGGAGCTTACCATTTATGTTTTCTTCTAGGAATCTTATGATTTTAGGTCTTATGTTCAAGCCTTCAAGCCATTTTGAGTTGATTTTCGTGTATGGTATGAGATAGTGGTCCAGTTTCATTCTTTTGCATGTAGCTGTCTGGTTTTCTCAACACCATTTATTGAAGAGACTACCCTTTTCTCATTGTATATTCTTGGCTCCTTTGTTGTCAATTAATTGACCATATATGCGTGGGTTTATTTCTGGATTCTCTATTCTGTTTCATTGATGTATGTGTCTGTTTTTATGCCAGTACCACACTGTTTTGATTACTATAGCTTTGTACTATAGTTTGAAATCAGGACGTGTGATGCCTCCAGCTTTGTTCCTCTTTCTCAAGATTGCTTTTGCTATTTGGGGTCTTTTGTGGTCAAGGCTGATTTCTTAAACTCAATCACTAACGTCTATGCCCTCCATTGAAAGCAAGGCCCTCACTCGTGGCCTGTTGGTCCTTACCTGGATACACATTCCCAGCCACCTCAGTTACCTAGTTTGCAAGTATCCCTTCCTCAATAAAAGAGAGGAGAAAAAGGGTTACCAAAATGTCATATGGTGACCCCAGTGAAAAGAAACATCTTATAGCCTGAATGCAAGAAAGAAGAAAAAAATAGACAAAGTGTTTAAAAACTCAGCAGTACAGAGCAGTTGATGGTATGTAGCCCAATATCCCCTCCAACACGCCTTGTAGGCATCATAAGGCAATAATTGTTTATAATGACAGAAAGAGCTAAAAGGGCAGGCTGTGTTTATTCCAGATTGCCAAGGCTTCCCTGGGCACTAAATTTAGCTAATTGTAGTTTATACGGTGGATTGAATTTTTGGCAGGCAGATCCTCATTCGCAATAAGCAAATCTGGTTTGCGGGGTAGACCTGCTGGGCTCGTGGTATCAGTCTATATGGGACACAAACACCTGACTGGAATTAATCACAAATAAAATGCCAGTTAACTCAGGTCTCAACAAGAGACTCTTCACATACCAGGTGAAATATAAATTGGCCTGAGCCTGCCTGAGTAGATAGCAGCCTCAAGTGGAAATTCAAAACAAATGAACAGTTTTTGCTGGCAGCAGCACTTTTTTTTTTCTTTTTTTTGAATGTTTATGGGAGACACATAAACAAACTGCAAACACAGTTGAAGCCATAGTCTCAATAAAAGCCATCTAATCACTCAATCTGAAAGGAATTTAACACTTATAGCTTCATGATCACAGAAAATAAATTTAAATTTCAAAGTAGGTGGGAATGCAAAATGATAGAGCCACTTTAGCAAAAAAATTGGCAGTTTCTTATAAAGTTTAACATTTACTATGCAGTGCAGTAATACCACTCTGTCTTAGTCTGCCTGGGCACCTTCTTATAAGGCCACCAATCCTATGGACTAGGGCCCTGCACTTACGACCTCATTTAACCTTAATTACCTACTAAAAGCCCTATCTCAGAATACAATCACATTGGGGGTTAGAGCTTTAACATATGAATTTTGGGGGGACACATGCAGTCCATAACATACTCCTAGGTATTTACCCAAGAGTAATGAAAACTCGTGTCACACGAAAACCTATACGTAAATGTTACAGTAGATTTTCTCATAATCACCAAAAACTGGAAACAACCAAGATGTCTTCAACTGGTGAATGGATAAAGAAACGTTGGTACATTCATACAACAGAAGACTACTTATCAATAAAAAAGAATGAACTACTGACACATGCAACAACTTGGATGAATCTGAAAGGCAATTTGCTACATTCAAAGAAGCCAGACTAGGCCGGCCCTGTGGCTTGGTGGTTAAGTGCGCGCGCTGCGATGCTGGTGGCCCGGGTTCGGATCCCGGGTGCGCATCAAGGCACCGCTTCTCCGTTCACCCTGAGGCCGAGTCCCACATACAGCAACTAGAAGGATGTGCAGCTACGACATACAACTATCCACTGGGGCTTTGGGGGGAAAAAATAAAATAAATAAAATCTTCAAAGAAGCCAGACTCAAAGGCTACATATTTTATGATTATGTTTCTATGACATTTGGGAAAACAGGCAAAACTATGGGGACGGAAAACTGATTAGTGGTTACCAGGGGCTATGTGAGGTTGGTTTTTCTACAAAGGGGCACAAGGAAACTTTCAGGATGACGGAAGTGTTCTTGTTTGTGGTGGACGTGACTGTATCTATTTGTCAAAATTCATAGAACTGTACATATAAAAGAGTGAATTTTACTGCATGCAAATTAGACCTCAATGAATCTGACATAAAAGAATGAACAGAAGGATACTAAAACAAATTAATTTGTCTGTACATTTTTGCTGAAAGGAGATCTGAAAGAGATCAATAAAGGACTTTCAAGCACAAAACATATTAGGATAACATTTTGTTGGGATAGTAGGAACGGGAATATGAGGGGAAAGAGAAAATGGAATGATAGAAAATTTCCAATTGTTAAAGAGAAGTTTTGTTCATGTATTTTTAAAATTGGATGACAGTGAGTATCAAATCATGATATTTAGATTCCATTGGATATATTTAAAGTTTATTTTAAAAGGTTTTATTTTAAAAGGTTTATAGTTACATGCTGGATATTACATCCTTTGCACGTGATCACACTTTTAATGAAACATTTTAGATCTCGGGGCTGGCCCGATGGCCTAGTAGTTAAGTTTGACATGCTCTGCTTTGGCAGCCCGTGTGTGGTTCCAAGTGTGGACCTACACCACTTTTCAGCGGCCACGCTGTGGCAGCGACCCACATACAAAATAGAGGAAGACTGGCACAGATGTTAGCTCAGGGTGAATCTTCCTCAGCAAAAAAAAAAAAAAAAAAAAATTAGATGTCAACACTAAGATATTCTAGAAGGTTATATCTTTTAGGGAGACATGATCAAAAAGTTTGAAGACCTGTGTGTGTTTGTTGGCAAAGTTTCACAGTTCTCATGTATTTTAAGTGATAAATATAATGTAAACAAAGTTTATTTTTAGGCGACTTCATTTACAGTCAGACATTCTATTGGGCTATCAGATCACAACATGAGTAAGGATTTTACATGCACAAAATCTAAGGCTCTAATAAGAAGAAGATATATCTTAATTATCATAAGCAGTCATTCATTCAATAAATATAATGGTGAGTCAATAACATGCCGGGCACCATAAGTAGGCTCTAAGGTCACAGAATGGAACTAAAGAGACACAGTTGCTCCTCTCATAGATCTTAAAGCATAGTGAGGATGATAGACATGAAACATAAACATGTAAATAATTCATTATGATTATAATAAGTGCCATGAGAATATTTAATAGGGCTGTCTGAGAAACTGACATCTCAGGTGGTACTTCACTGATGGAAGGAGTGATTGAAGATGCGGGGGAAGTGTGGGAGAGAGCACGGAGACAGGCAACCTGTAGGCTGTCAGGGTGTTGACTTCCTGAGAAGAGCAGCAGGAAACCATTTAAGCGGAGGCAAGAGGTGATCAGATTTGTGTTTTAAGATGGCCACTCGAACTTCTGGAAGAAGGAGATAAGATAAGAGAAATAAGTGTTTGTTAAGCATAGTCTAAGAATCTAATTTCAACTCTTTTCTTAAGAACTTGCTCAAAAATTATGTCCAAGTCAGTTAATCTCCATCATCAAAAGTGGCTCTGGGCCGGCCCCGTGGCTTAGCGGTTAAGTGCGTGCGCTCCGCTGCTGGCGGCCCGGGGTTCAGATCCCGGGCGCGCACCCACGCACCGCTTCTCCGGCCATGCTGAGGCCGCGTCCCACATACAGCAACTGGAAGGATGTGCAGCTGTGACATACAACTGTCGACTGGGGCTTTGGGGGAAAAAAAGGAGGAGGGTTGGCAATAGATGTTAGCTCAGAGCCGGTCTTCCTCAGCAAAAAGAGGAGGATTAGCATGGATGTTAGCTCAGGGCTGATCTTCCTCACAAAAAAAAAAAAAAAAGTGGCTCTGACTTAAAACCTATCTCTTTTTTTGAAGGAATGTTGTCAATTCTTAAGTAATTTTAGCTTTTTAATTTTTTTTATTGTGGTAACATTGGTTTGTAACATTGGTTTATAACATTGTATAAATTTCAGGTGTACATCATTATACTTCTATTTCTGCATAGATTACATCATGTTCACCACCAAAAACTAATTACAACCCATCACCACACACATGTGCCTAGTCATCCCTTTCGCTCTCCTCCCTCCTCCCTTCCCCTCTGGTAACCACCAATCCAATCTTTGTCTCTTTGTGATCGTTTGTTGCTTTTATCTTCTACTTGTGAGTGAGATCATTCTCCCTCTGACTTAGTTCACTTAGCATAAAACCCTCGATGTCCATCCATGTTGTCACAAATGGCTGGATTTCATCGTTTCTTATGGCTGAGTGGTATTCCACGTGTATACATAAGTAATTTTAGCTTTTTAAGGTTAAACAAATTTAATCTATTGGAGAGACTGGTGGAGGCATAAAAAATTACCAAGAAAAACACTCAATTATTGAGTGATTTTTTTTCTTTCATGATAATTGATAAATACATGTCTTACACTTAACAGGTGTTTGATTATTTATTGCTGCATAACAAGCCATCCTAAAACTTCATGACTTGAAACAATAATAATAATTTCCTTTGCCCACAAATTGGACGGGGATCAGTGGGAAGGTTCATCTCTGCTCCATACAGCATTAGCTGGGACAGCTTGATGGAAGGCTGGAAGATCTGCTTCCAAACTGGCTCATCCAACATGGCTGGGCTGAGGACCAGGGGCCCCCGGTCCTGTGCACTTGGTGAGAACTGCAGAGCTCTTGTCCAAACCTCTGTACTAAGAGATGACCCAACTCAGGCACGGCTTCTAGCAGCATACGGCTGTGGCCTAGCTTGACTCCAACTCCCCAATAAAATGACTGCCTGAGAAAGCTCAGCGCTGCCAGAACTTACAGTTTGTTCCAGCCAATGCCTGATGCTAGGGCCCGGACCGCCCTTTCTTATAGCATTTACTAGAAAGGGCTTACAGTTGTGACTCCTTCCTCTGTTCCTTTGAGATGTATATGTATCTCCTACAAATCAGGAGTGTCTTTCTCAATGACCTGAAAACCATCCCTTTGAAATGTAATCATTAGGAAGGATAGGGCCTCTGTCTCCCAGTCTCTGTGGGAGGATAGAATCCTAACTTCAACAAATTGCCAGCTAGCAGACACAGCTGGCCTAGTCACATTTACACTCACCAACTCTGTGTAGTTTTTTGCTTGAGCTCTGCACTCTCCCCACCCCTACTCCTTCATTCTCTCTTTAAATCACCCAGTTGCCTCTGCCAAATCAGAATGGATCTGAGTTCTTTCCCTCACTGTTAGTAGTGGCTGAATAAAATCTGTTTTCACCCCTTTACTAATGTCTGGCTTTATTTATCTTTGACAATAGGCTTCTCCAAGTGACCTGGGCTTCCTCACAGCATGGTGGCTGGTTCAAAGGGTCAGTGAAGAGAGAGAGAAGTGACCCCACAGCAAAACAGCAGTGCCTACACCTCCTCAAGCATGAAAATGTTTTATAATCTACCCATTTATAAATCAAAGAAGATTTGAAATAGTGATTCAAGTTCACTATAGATACGAAAGGAGAAAGAAAAATAAAAAGAAAGGAATAAAATTAAGCCAGTTGGGTGACTGAGGGTAGTACGAATATGTCACTTATAGTGAATGTAAATTTGCCCCATGGGGAAAAAAAGAATTACCGCTTTAAAAAAAATCCAATAATTATTTGAAAGGCTCAGATAAAATTAAAACATAGCAAAGAACTATAAATTAGGAGTGAAGCCTAAATTTGAACTTAGGCATATAGGCCCTTTCTATTATCCTTATTATTTACATAAGGACACTCAGGCGATGAATGTTATTTCTGGTGACACCGTGGACACTAAACCTTCACATGCCAATGTTCCTTGGATGTTTTGTCTTCAGCATAGCCCTGATGGATGGTCTCACGATGAAGAGGTAGCACTTAACATGTACAGAAGCTGCTTTCACTTCAGCCAAAAAAAAGAGTACGCGAGCTGATTTTTTAAAGATGATTTTTGACCCCCGCGAGCCTCCGGCCTGGACTACATTTCCCAGCAGGCCGTGCGCAGAACTACGGGTGCCTAAGTGAGGTCCAGCGCCGTTGGGGGCGGCGCAGTGGCTGTGCGGGCGGCCGACAGGCGGGCGCGTCGCGGTTTGAATGGCTGCGGGCCCGGGCCCTCAGCTCACCTGAGGACCGGCCGTCCAGGGGTGCGCTATGCCATCGGGAGGCGACCAGTCGCCGCCGCCCCCGCCTCCTCCTCCGGCGGCGGCAGCCTCGGATGAGGAGGAGGACGACGACGGCGAGGCGGAGGACGCCGCGCAGCCAGCCCGGTCGCCAGCCCCTCAGACCCAGCAGCGGTTCGACGAGCTGTGCAGCCGCCTCAACATGGACGAGGCGGCGCGGGCCGAGGCCTGGGACAGCTACCGGAGCATGAGCGAGAGCTACACGCTGGAGGTGCGCCCGGGGGGCAGACGGGCGCCTCTCCGGGCCTAGTGGGCGCGCCCCGCGGCGGGGAGGGGCCTCGCCTCTGGCCGCTCGGCGCCCGCGGGGTCCTCCGGCGGGCGCGGGTCCCCGGGTCCCCTGGAGAGGGGTGGGAGCCCTCTGCGCCTGGGAACCCGGCTCTGGCAGAGCTCTGAGCGGCCCCGACGGTGAACCCGCCTCGCGGCTCTGCCCTGCCGGGTTCCGAGCGGGGTCACCTCTTGCCCTAAAGTAGCAGCGCGGGGCTGAGGTCGTGCCGGGGTCACGATTACAAAAATACAGCCACCGTTTTGGCAGGACAGACAGGTGCGGGTGTCAGGACCGCCCGGGGAAGGGCGGGGGACCTGCCCGTGTTCGCGCCGGGTTTGTGGGCTTCTCCTGCACTTCTTTCCGACGGCGCCAAATGGCCTTTGTCCGGGCTTGGCATCGGTTTGCGTAAACGCGTTAAGATGCGGGCTGTGTTTACGGAGGTGTAAACAAAGACGAATCTTCCCCAGGGCGAAGGAAATGGACTTTCTGCCCAGCTGGATATAGACACGCCCCGCTTTGTCACGAGGCCGTCAGGACTGCAACGACTTTGGGGAGCTTTTGATGGCCCCAGGCCTTGCACAGGACTCTCAGAGTCGCTGAGATTTAGGCGTGTTGTGCCCCTTTCTTCGGGCGGGCCTGCAGATGAGAAAAATAGCCATTCTAGCCAGTGAGGCTCCACTCCGTAGGCACCTCCCCGTCATGGGCCAATGGGAAGGGACGCGGAAGTCTGTCTTGTTTATTAGCTGTTTGACTGCCCGTGTGGGTGGCATTTAAACAGGAGGCCGCATGATTTTCTTAGGTTGTTTTACAGTTTGGGGAAAGAGTAGGGCAAATAGGCTCAGAATGAGAAGGCCTAACCCAAGGTATTATTTGACTGTAACAGGGTGTTTTTGCCAACGTGTCACTCACTCGGCTTATTTTTTTTATTTATTCTTGCATCAATAGAATTTTAATTCGATTTCTTCTCCCCATTGTTATATCTACAAAAAAAGAGAAGGAAAGAAAAGCTAGTAATACAGTGGCTTTAGAACCTGACAGACCTAGGTGACTCTGGACAATTTACTTAACCACTCCAAAACTCACTTTTGTGCTGTGTAAATTTGAGATATTTGTACCTACCTCACAGAGCCATTCCGAAGGTTAAATCAGGTAGTGTGTAGTTTCTGGCACATAAAGCGCTCATATAGACAGTGCTTTAGAATTTACAAAGCTCTATCATATACTTAGGTGATCAGGCTGAAAAGGCCATGTTCCTATTTATTTCTCAGTGGTTCCTGTGGTCAGGCAGAGAGAAAGACTTTTTTTTTGGTGATGGGTGTAATTGCCTCAAAATAAGCTCTTATTTTACCCTCAGGATAATCCTGAGGTTCTATCTAAATTAGATAGAACAAGCGTTATCACCATATAGTTGACGTATTTCAACTCACAGAGGTTAAGTCCTGTGAAGTCCTGTGTTATATAAGCAAGTGACAAATAATAGATGGTTAGTAAATTATTTCTGAAAACACGTTTGATTACTCAACTTTTTTAAGACTTTGATCTCAGATTCTTAGCTCAGTTTACTCAATAAATGAATGAATATTTATTCATTTAGTGAATATTTCTCAATCACCTATTCTTTGCCACTTTTGTAGGTGCTGGGAATAGAGCAGTGAACAAAATGTAAAAATTCCTGCCCTTGTGGAGCTTGTAGTCAGGTATTCTGTAAGATATTGTGGGATGTCAGGCTCATGGAAGTGTACAATGGAAAATAAAGCTCATGGATATTTAACACAGAATACTGGTTATCGAATTGTATCTTTTGATTTCTTGTATTTTCTATGCTTTATACTTGTCACTCATTTAATTCTCACAGTCCTCAGATAAGAAAATTGAGCCTCTGTGACTGTTAAGTAGTTTGCCCAGGGTGTTCTGCTCCCATGTTCGCACTGCCAAGGCACATGTCCTGAGAGACAGAGCCAGGTGGAATCTGTATTGCCTTTTATGATCTTGCAAGTTACGTGGTATCACTTCCACCTGTGCTATTGGCTGAGACAGTTCAAAGTAAGGAAACACAGACTCCTCCCTCTCAGTGGAACAACATCAATGTTACCTTATGAGAAGAAACATGGGATCAGCCATCACTGAAAATACAGTTTCCCACAAACATATAAATAACACTTTCAATTTAAACGTAAGAATTTTTTTATATTGAAATATCTATAGCTCATTAGGTAAAAATCAATTTTCTTTTATTTTACAGGGAAATGATCTTCATTGGTTAGCATGTGCCTTATATGTGGCTTGCAGAAAATCTGTGCCAACTGTCAGCAAAGGGACAGTTGAAGGAAACTATGTATCTTTAACTAGAATCCTGCGATGTTCAGAGCAGAGGTAATTATGTTAGAATTTGAAAAGTAGTGTGACTCATTAAAAGCTCATAAATCACAGTGATAGTAAGAATTCTCTTTGTTCATCGTTTTCTGAGCATTTGTACCTATGGAGTGCTGAATTTAGAAGCTAGGTCATGGTTTCCCTTTACCACATCTAAGTTAGTATCCATTCTATTTTGCTTCTTTGGTGAAAAATATTTAAATTTTAAGGTATTAGGCACTTGTATGAAGAGTTGACTATTAAAGGTTTTGACTCATCATTGTGTAATATGGGGAGAATTCCAAATAAGGTTATTGATAAACTTTAGGAAATACTCTGGACTGAAAAGGTAAATAAAATATTATATGGTATTAAACTTTGAACTGCATGCACAGCACTTATATACGGAACATGTAAATACTTCTCGGTTTCCTCTTCGGGAGATAAGCAACACTATTATAATCTATTATAGAAAAGGTCAAGTAATGTTTTAAAGAAGAGGCAGAAATTGCTTTTTCTATCTGTTGTGTAATTTAATTGATTACATTTACTATTTGTGCCTTTTGGGTGAATTTTCTCTTATGGCTTATTAAAGATTGGTGGGAAAAGGATGTTTGGCAATTTGGGGGAAATACCACTGTCAAAATTTATGGACCTAATGGTTTAAAAAATCACTTACTATTAAAATAATTAACAAGAAATGTAATATTTCGGCTGTATTCTATTTATTAACCTTGAACTCCATCCTGAGTTATATTTAGGCTTAAGAACAAGAGGCAGTGCGTAAAGAGTTGAACACCTGGGCTGTAATCCTGCAGAAGTGGACTTAAATAAGTTGCAAATGTATAATCATTACAAAGAAGAGAAATGGAGGCAGAGTAATCCAGTTAAGTGACAGACGAGGAACTTTAGAAGCAAAGATCAAATTATGGAATCATCATGAAAAACTATAGTAAACTAAAGTTATCTAACATTTTAATGCAAGTAATACAATCCGGGCTTCAGTTTTATTTCCATTTCAAAAACTCAATTTTTATCTTTAAATTTTTACCTATGGGTTCAGATTATTTACTTTTCTGCCATAATGGACTAATGGATTAAAAACAAAGAGCAGATTGGGAGAAGATATTTACAATGCATATAATTGACTAAAGATCAGTATCCAGAATTATATAAAGAACTACTATCAAATGGTTAAATAATTGACAAACAGCAACTAAAAAGGGTAAAGAATATGATTCCACAAAGGCCAAAACTCACATAGCTAATACATATAGGCAAAGATGTTCAGTCTCGCTACTAATCAAGGAAGTTCAAAGTAAAAACAAGGTAACATTTCATTCTCATCAGATTGGGGAGATTTGAAGTCTGATAATACCAAGTTTGGTCATTATGTAGGGAAACAGGACCTCTGTATTGTTAGTATACACAGGTGAGAGTATAACTTGGCACAGTCACTTTAGTAGGAAATTTGGCAGTATCCAGTAAAGTTGAAGATGCACCTTTTCTGACTCAGCAATTCTACTTCTTGGGGTAGCCTCTAAAGAAATTCTTACATACCTGTGTAAGAATGTGTTCATTACAGCATTTTTTTGTTATAATGAAGAATTGGAAACCTCAATTGGGGAATGAATTTAAAAAATCATGGTAGTTCATATGAAGGAATATTTTTAGCAGTTAAAATGAATGAATTAGATCTACATGTATCAGCGTTAATCTCAGAAACATTATTGAATGAAAAAGCAAGTTGCAGAATGCTACTTACAGTATGATACAATTTATATAAAATTTTAAAACCACACATACAAAAGATAGTACTTACTGTTTATGGATACATATATATCCATATAGTAAGTATAGTAAGTAGTAAGTACAGCAAGTATAAAAACATGGATGGAAGGATTCAGACTAACCTTAGAATGGTGGTTATCTTCAGGGAAGAAGAGTGGCAAATGAGATTGGGAAGGAGTACAAATGAGAACTCTGGCTGTTTCTGTAGAACCTAAAGCAAACATGGCAAAATTTATTCCGTGTGTGTGTGTGTGTGTGTGTATATATATATATATATATATGTATTTTTTTTTTTTTTGGTGAGGAAGATCAGCCCTGAGCTACCATCCAATGTCAATCCTCCTCTTTTTTTGTGTGTGTGAGGAAGATCAGCCCTGAGCTAACAGCCATGCCAATCCTCCTCTTTTTTTTTTTTTTTTTTTGCTGAGGAAGACTGGCCCTGGGCTAACATCTGTGGTTGTCTTCCTCCACTTCATATGGGATGCTGCCACAGCAAGGCCTGACAAGCAGTGCATCCGTGCACACCCAGGATCCAAACCCGGGCTGCCAGCAACAGAGCGCATGCACTTAACCGCTACGCCATGGGGCCAGCCCCCAATCAGTCCTCCTCTTTTTTTTTTTTTTTTTTTAAAGATTTTATTTATTCATTTTTTTCCCCCCAAAGCCCCAGTAGATAGTTGTATGTCATAGGTTCGCCTCCTTCTAGTTGCTATACGTGGGACTCGGCCTCGGGTTGGACGGAGAAGTGGTGCCTTGGGGCGTGCCCAGGATCTGAACCCGGGCCGCCAGCATCAGAGCGCGCGCACTTAACCGCTAAGCCACGGAGCCGGCCCAGTCCTCCTCTTTTTGCTGAGGAAGACTGGCCCTGGGCTAACATCTGTCCTCGTCTTCCTATACTTTATATGGGATGCTGCCACAGCATGGCTTGACAAGCGGTGCGCCGGTGTGCGCCAGAGTTCGGAACCTGCGAACCCGGGCCGCTTAAGCGGAGCATGCGCACTTAACTGCTGTGCCACCAGGCGGGTCCTCGATATGTTAATATTTGTTAAATCTGGCATTTGGGTACATGAATATTGGTTATGTTACTCTGGTTAATTATTATTTATTTTGTATTTTTATGTTTCATAATTTTTTTAAAAACCCTCAGGTAATCTCTGAAAAAAAGTAGATTAGGAAGATCAGAGAAATAAACCAATCTGTAAGAGATCAAGCTAGTCAGAGGCACTTGTGTTGTGATTTTATATCACTGTCTAAAAGCAATACAATTTAATGAGTTAATTTTTATTTACTTGTAATTACCTATATTTGTATACTTTATCTTTGTGTTAATTATGAAAATATCTCATTTTTTATTTTTAATTTCAGCTTAATTGAATTTTTTAACAAGATGAAGAAGTGGGAAGACATGGCAAATCTACCCCAACATTTCAGAGAACGTACTGAGAGATTAGAAAGAAACTTCACTGTTTCTGCTGTAATTTTTAAGAAATATGAACCCATTTTCCAGGACATTTTTAAATATCCTCAGGAGGAACACCCTCGACAACAAAGAGGAAGAAAACAGCGGTATGTTTTTATATTTGTTAGTCAGGAATATACATTTGTCTGTCTGTGCCACAGTTTTGATCCCTCAGTTTATTTTTCTAGTCTTAAAAAACAAATGTGATTTCATAATCTTTTTCTCCAATAGCTTTCTTTTAATTAATTTCTTGCTTTTCATTGTGCGTTGGCCATGAAGAGTTTGGCTTCTTCCATATTGCAAAATGTATGGGCTCTTTGTTTACGTGAACTTTCCCTTTTCATGTAAGCAACCAAAAATACAAAAGTCAGACCTTAGCTGTTTTCACCAATTAGCCACCTTGGGTATAGAATTGGACCACTTAATTTTCCATTATTGACTATATTGACTATTTCTATTATTTTCTATATATTGTAATATATATTGACTATTTATACTATTTGACTTTTATGTCAAACTGTGTAATAAATAATCTCCCTGAAATGACTTCTCTATGTATTTTGATGTTTACAACCAGTCAAGAGTAGAGAAACTGAACTGGGAAGAGAATAGGAGAACTGAAATGATTAGGAATTTGTGCTTTCTGATCATGTCTGCAAAGTCTATAAACTTAACTCTGGCTCAGTATTTTCCATCTTTCCTGATAGATAGGGGCAGTTATGGGATACAAATTCTCTACCTTTATCATGAAAGTTTTTTCATAAAGTAGAAATAGGAATTTGTTCTTAAAATAGAACTAGAAAAATGTTGACAAGAAAAATAGGGAAAAGGAGTTGTTATAATTGAATGAATAATGTTTGCTTCTCTTTCAAAATAAAACTTTTCCCAAATTGTAAAGGATGTTTACAGTAAGTGAGCAGCTTTAAAAATAATCCCTCTGACAACTTTATCAGGTTAATACTGTTGTTACAGGTGAGGGAAAATAAGCCCCTGAGGGTGTAAGTGGTTTGGCCAAGGTCACACAGTTAGTAAGTGTGAAGCTGTTATTGAAACTCTGGGAAGTCTGCCTGCAGAACCCTTGTGCTTCACCACAATTCTATACTGCGTCTCACACACACCAGTCTTTGAAAGTTTGTCACTAAGTATTTATTGAGAACTTACTGTGTAAAGTACTTTGTTAGGTATTATGTAGGTCACAGGTATTTAAAAAGGCCAAAAACCCACAGTCACTGTCTTTTCAGAGCGTACAGTATACTCAGGGAGAGGAGGCATATATAAATGCAAAAGACAATAGAAATGTAGGACTTCTGAGGCAAAAATAAACCACTCTGTATGAGCCAATCAGGTAAGGTTCCATGGAATAAGTAGAAATAGGTCTTGAACAATGGGTAGGATTTCAATAGGTGAATTTGGAGATATAGACAGAGCCTTCTATGCAGAGGATAAAGAATGAAGGCACTGAAGCAGCAAAGCAAGATGAAATTTGGCGGAGTAGGTTAAGTTTGTTCTAGAGTTCTCAAGTTATAGAGCCAGTTTTTAGAGTGGCTTGAGTGTTAAGCCAAAAAGTTTGACGTTTATCTTGGTAGGCATCAAAACTAGATAGTTTATCATGTGCCTGGCAGGAAAGCTAATTTTAAAGCAGAGCACTGACATTTAATCCTTGCCATGGACGGGTAAATTAAGTACAATATTATACCCAAGTAGAATAAGCTTTTAGCAGATGAAGAGACTAAGGCACATGGAGAGCAAGTGTACTTAGCTAATGACAGTGCGGGATAAACCCCAGTCTCCCGATTCTTCTCTTAGAAGCACCTTGTTATAATAAGGCTTTTGGGATGTGGAGATAACAGATGTCTTATCTAAACATTGGCAGAGGTTTTGGTAAAAACCCAAGCTAAAACAGGTCTGAAATTCCCTTTAGCAGACAACGTGGCAAAATACAGCAGGTACTCGTGATGATATAGAAGTATAAGAAATTATAGGAAGCCCAGAATTTACATTAAAAAGTCCTTTTGTGACTTGATAAGTTCTAGAATATCTTTAGGGAGGGAGGGTTTAGAATTCATCAGCTAGGATAGAGGAAAAAAATTGGGGAAATGTCTGACTCATACATGCGTCTTAAAGCAGCATTAGCCTTGCTGATGTCATCTAAAGAATTGTTGTTACTTATTTTATTTTCTACTTTACCTATCTTGACCTTGAAAAGCTTTTATAGTTCTTCAGAATTTTCTTCTTTCTGAGATGAACTCTTTCCCTGGCTCCCAGCTATTTCCTTACCAGTATTTGGTTGGAGCAGAACTTCTTGCACATTATACATGTGAAGTGAATCTGCTCTCACTCCCTCTAACTGTGGGGGTTTTTTCTCACCTAATTTATAGTCATTTGTGATGTCTTTTTCTAATTCTTCTGTTATCTCATGACTTGTTTCTCCCCCAAAGGCGACAGCCCTGTACCGTGTCTGAAGTTTTCCATTTTTGTTGGGTGCTTTTTATATATGCAAAAGGTAAGAAAAAAGTAATATTTCTTTAGATATTAGTTTATTTAAGTGTTCAGGTACTACCTTTGTTAACCTGTAATGTGGATCAGGAAAAGATTCTCACTGAAAAATTTCTCAGGGGTTTTAATCCCAGATTCTCTTTTTTTTTTTTAGAATCTTTTTTTTTTTAATTGATGTTTTAATAGTTTATAACATTGTAAAATTTTGGGTTGTGCATTTTTGTTTGTCCATCACCATATATATGTCTCCCTTCACCCCTTGTGTCCACCCCCCACCCCCACTGCCCCTGGTAACCACAATACAGTTTTCTCTGTCCATGTGTTGGTTTATAGTCCACATATGAGTGAGATCATACAGTGTTTGTCTTTCTCTTTCTGGCTTATTTCGCTTAACATAATACCCTCCAGGCCCATCCCCGTTGTTGCAAATGGGACGATTTTGTCTTTTTTATGGCTGAGTAGTATTCCATTGTATATATATACCACATCTTCTTGATCCAGTCATCAGTTGAGGGACACTTAGGTTGCTTCCACTTCTTGGCTATAGTGAATAATGCTGCAATGAACATAGGGGTGCATAAGCCTCTTTGGATTGTTGATTTCAGGTTCGTTGGATAGATTCCCAGTAGTGGGATAGCTGGATCATGGGGTATTTCTATTTTTAGTTCTTTGAGGAATCTCCATACCGTTTGCCATAGAGGCTGCACCAGTTTGCATTCCCACCAGCTGTGTATGAGGGTTCCTGTTTCTCCACATCCTCTCCAACATTTGTTGTTTTTTGTCGTGGTGACTATAGCCATCCAGATTCTTTTTTAAGTATTGCCTGTTCATAAAAGAATCTTTTGAATTTCTTTACAATATCCCAAACTTCTCTTATTAAATGGAAAATATTTTAATTTTGTTCTTACATATCTTTTCCATCCAAAGCTATTCTTCTGAATTATGGACTGAAAACACATTAGTGTGTCTGTGCTAGTATCTTGAGCTGTGTTTTTCATGAGACATGTCTTATTTAGTTGAGTGGGACTGATCACCCTCAGAGTAGCTAAGATTACTTTTTGCATCTTGTTCAGATAAATGTGCTTGATCCTATGTCTTTAGATACAATTTATTTTCTCTCCCTTCTTATTTTACTTAATCCACCCAAGGTTTTGCATTCAGTGAAATATATTTTTGTTATTTTTTTTGTCCTCTCTGAATTTCTATGTAGAACTGATTGTTAGTAATCTAAAGAAAAGTACAGTTACATTAGTTACATAGCTTTTTCTATAGATATGTAGAATGCCTTTGCCATTAAGATAGCTCAATAAAATGCAAAGTTAAAATCAAAGAATCATAGAGCTAGAAAGAGTTTTATCAGTATAAGAGATTCTCATTGTTACATCAGCTAACCCAACTTATTACTTTAAAGATTAGGCAACTGAGGCCCAGAAACTAGCTGCTAGAAACAGAGCTAGCATTTGAATCCAGATTTCCTAGCTCTTGGTTTCATGCTGGATGTGAAGACCCTCTAGCAAGTATGTGTCACTCCATTGGTCTTAAAGTTTGATTTGTCTGATTATCGTTGGTCCTTTCTAGCTAGTTCGGGAGCTCATCCTTTCTTGCCTGAGCTTCATGCTTGATTGAAAAGAAAAATCTTTCTTCTGTCAAAAATAAGTTGTTATTTTGCTTTTTATCGCACTGGTATGTTTCTTTAGTGGAGATAAAGGTGATATAATCAGTGGCATGAAATAAAGGCTTAGGAGCATATAAACTGTTTTCATAGTGGCTGCAACAATTGCTGCCAATCTTAGCTTGCTGTGGCTGATATTATATATGATGTTAACCTTGTCATTTGATTGTGGGCAGGGATATGTGACTTCTAGGATTTTTATGTTTTGTTTATGTGTTTTATGGTGTATGTGTACTTGGGAGTAAATGTATTTGGTACTGTATAAACTATTAAAAAAGAATTTTATTGTCCTTATTTAGATTTTGGTCTCATTTGATCAATTGGAGTGGCATATTTTTTGTCTTTGCATTTAACTCAGTTTTTGAGTTTTATCTTGTTATTATTAATTCAGTCTATAATTATTTGATCTGAAGAGCCTTTGTCCCCTCACAATCCAGCACTGTGATCTTTTATGATTCACTAGGATCTTTTCTAATAGACTAGTTTAATCAGTTTCATTCAGTTCTTGATTTAGTTATTTGAGGGGAGGTGTACTCTTTTACAGCCACCTTTCTCATGACTTTCTCTGCAACATATGGGCATCCCGGATTATCTCATTCCTGATAAGTAAGCCAACTTTTTGCCTGTTATCTTTGTTGACTTCCTATGGCAAGTACACACCAGCGACAAGTTTAGGCTTGTCAGTGTGATGGGCTTTATAGCTTGAAACCAGTAAGTGCCACTTCCTGTTTTACATTTCAGGAACTGAGTATATTTGAATATGAAACATCTTTACAGAGGGACCAAGAAAATTAGTTTGGTTATATCAATGCAAAATTTAATCTGTTAATTATCATGTGCCTTTCTGGCAAAAGAAAAATACTTTTTGCTCTTTAATTCATTTAAGTTGATTTGTTAAGTGTTTGCATCTATACAAAAAAAGAATTACTTATCCTGATATGCAGAGGTAAGTGGTAACTTTCTTTGGAGGAAAGGAGAGAGAAAAGCATGAAACAAAGCAGTGTGAGAATGTGTGTGTGTGTGTGTGTGTGTGTGTATGCATTTGTGTAGGCATTAAGTGTGAAAATATTGAGGTTTACAAATAATTCTTCAGATGTATGTTAGCTATTTAAATTGAATTCATCTGATGTTATAAGAATATAAAATTAATATGAAGCATACATATGCAGTGTTTAATGAAAAAAGGGATATGCTCAAAGTTGTAAAAAATCTAGAAATATTTCTTAATTTCTAAGAGTAATAAAACTGTTTCACTGCCTGTAAAAACTGCTTTCAATTTTAGACTTAACTAGCACTGCAGAAATGACATGTGTCTATAGGTTTAAGTTTGGGTTTCTTTTTCCTTTGTTACCAAGCATCAACAGTTTACTCCTGGGATATTAGCTCTAGAACTTAAGTATCTTTCGTGGTTGTCCTGTTGCATTAATTTGTATAAGCTTATATTAATATGTAGAAAAGTATTTAAAATGGTACCATTAGGAGTCCGATTATAGGTTCTGGTCTCTCTTTTTTTATTTCTTGTGAGGAATATTAGCCCTAAGCTAACATCCGTTGCCAATCCTCCTCTTTTTGCTGAGGAAGATTGGCCCTGGGCTGACATCCATGCCCATCTTGCTCTGCTTTATATGGGACGCCACCACAGCATGGCTTGACAAGCAGTACATCGGTCTGCGCCCGGGATCTGAACCTGCGAACCCCGGGCCGCCAAAGCTTAGTGTGTGAACTTAACTGCTATGCCACCGGGGCCGGCTCCTGGTTCTGGTCTTTTTAAAGTACATACATGAAAAAAATAATTATATGAATCATTTTCTCAGCTGTTACCATCTAAGTATTTCTACTAATTTTCTTGGCAGAAAAATATTTTCATACAAAACAATTTCTTACAGTTTGAGATAATTTATGAAGTTGTTTGTGTTCAGAATTTTCAAAGGAAAAACCAATGATGATAAAATTTTGGTCAGCTATTAGGCATTTAATAAATGCTTATTTAATGAATATTGGGTGAATGAATGGCATTTTTAGTAAAGTTTTGGCTTTCATTAAACTCTTAGAAATTTATTAAACTATAAGAGTAATATTTTGAAATGTAAATTTGCCAAAATACTTTATGTAGCTCTTGAGGCAGCTTTGTACAGTGTTGTATAATGTCATTTTAATTAAAGAAGAAATTATTTTTAAAATATTGTAAAGTTGATACAAATTTAACTCTATGACTCTTTATAATTCTGTAGGTAATTTCCCCATGATTAGTGATGATTTGGTCAATTCTTATCATCTTTTGCTGTGTGCTTTGGACTTAGTTTATGGAAATGCCCTTCAGTGTTCCAATCGTAAAGAACTTGTGAACCCTAATTTTAAAGGTAAGTTCGTAAATCAAAGATTATTGGACAAGTCACATTTTGACGTTATGTTTACTCTTGGGAGTTGTATACATAGTACAGGTTTCCTAGCATCAGAGAACATAAGTGTTTTGAAATGCTCCATCATCGTAGTTATCCAGAGTACTTACAACTAGGAGTTGAGCTCTCTGTAAAAATGTTCATGGAAAAAGCAATCGCAAATATCAGAAAGTTTAAAGTCTTAGATGACAACTTTAGAAGTTTCGGAAATATACACTCAGTAAGAAGAAGGAATTTAGAAACCCAGAGCAGCAAAGATGCCGTTAAAGCTGATTGTGTTTTTCTACATTATCAAGCTTCATGTCTGACACGTCCTAGGTCAAAATGGATTTGCTGAAAGAATCTTCATTTCAAATTTTTTCTACAGAAGAGTAGTAGTTATGATTCTAAAATAAGTAAAATGAACTTGTAGCTTTTAAACTAAAAGATGTATGGAAATGATAATTATTTTGGCGATGCATGTGGTAGGCTTTGAGGTATGTGATTTCTATGAATGAGGTACAGTAAGAGACCAAATTATGATTTACAAAGCAAATATTAAAAAGTATTTGTAGAGCTAGTATATAATGCTGCTGCTATTTGAATAATACCATGGTAGGATTCTGAGTGATTATCAATTTTGGGATGGTTATAATTAGCATTTCAGCTTGTCTGACTCAAGGGAGATGTTGAAAGTTAGTGGAGTTAGTTACTTCAGTTGCTCCTGGTTTGGTAAATTTAATGTTCTTCATATTCTGTCCTTTCTCTCATTTCCTTCCTAATTGCCTTTTATATTTCTATATAGTTGCTTCCCTTCATTTTCCCCTCTTTTATTTAAAAAAAATTTTTTTTCTTGCACTGAGTCGAGGGCAAGAATAAGCTATGAATTAATAGGATAAATACATCTAATATAATTAAATGAGGGCCGGCCCTGTGGCTTGGTGGTTGAGTGCGCGCGCTGCGATGCTGGTGGCCCGGGTTCGGATCCCGGGTGCGCATCGAGGCACCACACCCGGGCACCACTTCTCCGTTCATCCTGAGGCCGAGTCCCACATACAGCAACTAGAAGGATGTGCAGCTACGACACACAACTATCCACTGGGGCTTTGGGGGGAAAAATAAAAAAAAAATAAATAAAATCTTTATAATTAAATGAAAGCATATAAACAGCATATATTTTGAACAGTAATTTTTTTCAAAGTAGTATTTTTTATTTGAATGTAAGGCTTATTTGCAAAGTTATATTTTTGTGTGTTTTAGATCATATAGCAATACACTAAAATTATTTTTTAAATTTTTCTTTCTTTCTTTTTTTTTTTTTTGCTAAGGAAGACCAGCCCTGAGCTAATGTCCATTCCCAATCCTCCTCCTTTTTTTTTTCCCCCTTTTTCTCCCCAAAGCCCCAGTAGATAGTTGTATGTTATAGTTGCACATCCTGCTAGTTGCTGTATGTGGGATGCTGCCTCAGCATGGCCTGACAAGTGGTGCGCTGGTACGCGCCCGGGATCCGAACCCGGGCTGCCAGCAGTGGAGCGTGCACACCCAACCGCTAAGCCACGGGGCCGGCCCCTAAATTTTTCTTTTTTTAACCATCTCCAGATAGATAATTGAATAATTCAAATCCTTTGAGTAGTGATACACTTTACCTCTATTTGCTATTTTTGAGGTATATTTAAATAGAATCAAATTAGGCCCTGATATACTATTTCCTGTACGCTCATATGCTAACTCATATGCTGATTATACTCTTTATTACTTATATTTTAGTGTATCACAGTTTGGTTTATTGAATGCTACCTGATATCTCTGTTCTGTGATTCTATACATTATAGGCCTGTCTGAAGATTTTCATGCTAAGGATTCTAAACCTTCCTCTGACCCACCTTGTGTTATTGAGAAACTCTGTTCCTTACATGATGGCCTAGTTTTGGAAGCAAAGGGAATAAAGGAACATTTCTGGAAACCTTATATTAGGAAACTTTATGAAAAAAAGGTTTGTAAGTAGTAAAGGAGTAATGTGAAAATATTCTCTGGGAAAAAATTTTATTAATATGATGACTTAAGAATCTTTTCTTTCATCATAGCTCCTGAAGGGAAAAGAAGAAAATCTTACTGGGTTTTTAGAACCTGGGAACTTTGGAGAGAGTTTGTGAGTATTTCTGTTATAATACCATTTTAATATTTTAAATTGTATACTTAGGAAACTTCAGAGTTTAGTGTTTTTATTGTTTGTACCGTGGAAATTTAGAATATGTTTTGTGAGAGAATATATGGAGGCAATAAAAAATTCTATCAACTATTAATCTAAGCACATGTTTTTAAATTTATTGAAAAACGTATGGCTGTTCTTTAAAGCTTTAATAGTTAAACTTTTGGATCATAATTTTTGAAATAAATTCTTTTGGAACTATGCAGGAGAAAAATGATGATATGGAAGTACTGAGGTCCTCAGTGGTGCCTTGAGCAGCTAGGAAAGATAATTTAGCTTCTCACCAGAAGCTGCACCTACCAGGCAGATTGGTACAGGGTACCCACCCCAAAACACTGTCAGCAAAATAGACTTACTGTCTGATGGATGAGCGTAGTGTAGCAAGCTTGCATTTTATACTCCTCAGTTTTTATAATTAACAATGATCCCACTAAAATTTAACTTGCACAAAATTATTAGAACTTTTAGTAAACAAAAAAATGAAATAATTAAGTGGCCTAAAACATTAACTGAAATGGCAGTTCTGTGAATGTACTTTTTGCCTTTTTTTGTTTCCTATAGTAAAGCCATCAATAAGGCCTATGAGGAGTATGTTTTATCTGTTGGGAATTTAGATGAACGGATATTTCTTGGAGATGATGCTGAAGAAGAAATTGGGACTCTTTCAAGGTATCTGAATACTGGTTCAGGAACAGAGACTGCTGAAAGAGTGCAGATGAAAAACATCTTGCAGCAACACTTTGACAAGGTAAGTTGAGCCATGCCAGAAGAGTAGAAATATAGGAGCAGACATGCCAGAGGTTCTGTTTTATTTTGGTAATTGTGTGTGTATGTGTTTTACTTACTTCCAAGACAAAAAAGAAAATTTCTGTCTTACTTAAGCTTAATTGAAAAAGTTATCTCTATGTTTACTGATTTAATTTTTCTTAACATCAACGTTCAAAGTTTTTGGTTAGATCTGAGAAAAAGAGAATTTAATATAAATTTAAATGAATGTATCATGCTGATAATTTTTGGTTTTGAAAAGATGGGCCAATAATATACAGCCTTTACATACTGAACATAATAGGCATTCAGAAAATGTTGATTGACCTGGACTGGTGCCTTCCTCTAAGAGACTAGAAAAACTGAGAATCTGTAGTTTTTAAGAAAATTCTGTTAAACTGAGTTTCAGGATCATGTGGTGTTATGTCATGCAGACACTTAACGATGATGGAGACTAAGAGTTTTCCTACAGTTGTGTGGTGTTCACAGAAAATATACAACTTCTGACAAGTGCCTCCAGAGGCTGTGTGGATAATTCCAAGGGGTAACTCACCTGTAAGACCAGACTTAAGACTAGTTTACTTATTCATTCAACAGATATTCTAAAGGTATTCTACATGCCAGATTGTGTCCTGGACACTGGGGATACATCAGTGAACAAAACAGCGACAAATATCCTGTTTTATATTCTAGTGTTGGGAGATGGACGATAGATAACCAAACAAGTAAATATATAGTATATCAGATGATGATAGTTGAAGAAAAATAGAGTAGAGTAATCGTAAAAAGTTTTGGGGAGAAGGGAGAATGGATGGGCCTTGGGCTCTTGTAGATAGAGTGGTTGCGAAAGGCGTCTGAGGAGGTAATATTAACAGACACCTGAAGTAAGTGAGGAAGCAAGTCATGTGAATAGCTGGGATGTGTATTTGAAGCCAAGAGAACAGCAAGTGCAAAGCCACGAGGTGGGAACGTGATTGGTGAGAACGTCAGTGCAGTAGGAATAGAGTGAGTAAGGGAAAGAGTGGTGAAGAAGTGAGGGGCGGGGGACAAAAGGGAGAGGCAGACCATATAGGGCTTTGGAAGCCACGGTAAGGATTTTTGCTTTTGCTCTGATTGAGAGCAAAGGCTCTTGGGAAAGTGTTATGGAGAACAGGGACTGACTGATTTATATTTTTAAACGTTTTCTGGGCAGGTGAGACGGGGATGAGAGTGGAAGTAGGGAATTAAGAGGCTATTGCAATGATTCTGGTGACACTTCATGGTGGCTTAGATCAGAGAAATGGTTGTATTTGGGCTGTATGTTGGAGATAGCACCCACAGGATAGACCAATGATTTGGATCTAGACTGTGAGAGAAAGAAAATAGTGATGGTTCCGGTTGGGTAAATGGTATAAAAGCTCAAGTTCTTACAAATGCCTATAAGGTCTTCAGGGATCTAGCCCTGCTGCCTCTCTGAATTCATCTTGTACCACTTCCCTCCTCACCCATTCCGTTCATGCCCCATTAACCTCCTTTTTTGTTCTTCAGATGTCAAGCATACCCCCAACCCAAAGCTTTTGCCCTTTCTGTTTCCTCTGCTTAGAACATGTCTTCACAATATTCATGTAGTTTACTTCCTCACTTTATTCACGTCTCTGATAACCTGACTACTGTATAAAATAATAACCACTAATATCCTCCCCAATCCCCAGGACTTCCTTTCCCTCTTATTCTGTGATTAGTGTTCCTCTAGGTATTTATCACTGTTTGACGGGAGGTAGGTAGGTAGGGAGATAGAGAGAGAGAGATAGATAAATAGATAGATAGATAGATAGAAAAAAAGAAAGTATTATTATCCTTCTCCCTGCATTAGAATATGTTTCACAAGGGCTGTGACCAGTGCTGTACTCAGTGCTTGGCACACTGTAGGCATTCCATGAATATTTACTATTGACATTTATTGAGGGGGAAGAATAAGTCTGGGAGAAAAAAATCAAGAGTTGAGGTTATGATCATGTTCAGTTTGAGGTGTCTTTTTAGGCATCCTAGTAGAGAAGTTGAGTAGTAGTTGAGATATATAAGACTGGAGTTCACAGCAGAGGTTAGGGCTACGTATATATATTCTGGAGTCATCAGGATACGGATCGCTTTTAAAGCCACAGAATGAAGAGATTACCTAGCGGTTTGAGTTGATAGAGAATAAAAGAGATCTAAGGACAGAGTGCTGGGGCACTCCAAAATTTAGAAGTCTTTACTTGGAGAATAAACACCCTAATATTTTTAAAATATTAACTTAATATTTATGCCTAAGGTAAAGAAAGACTCCTTTTGATCAGAATGCACAGGAAGCTTTAAGCTAAAAACTTGAACAGTGCTGCTTAGAAGCCCCATGTTGACTTGGAGGACTGTGGGCAGGAAGAAGTTTGTGGGTGTCATACCTTGTTTCCTCTGTGGAAGCTCTGCTGCCTGTGGCCAATGTGGTGAGATGCTCTGGCTGCTGTTGCTTCTCCTGCAAAAGTATAAGGTGTTTTTCCCTCCCAGCAAGGGACTGGTTCATATACAGGGAAGAATCTGGCTGCAAGAAAAGGTGTCGAGGGCAGAGAGCAACCTTCTGAATGTAGTTAATCTACCCAGATCATCTTATTGACCTAAAAAAAAATTATAGAATTAATTTCTGTGAAACAAAGTGGAAATCTTGATTCTACTCCTATGTCACAGAGAAAGCATATAGATTTCTTTCTTTTATGGTGAATTTCTTTGCTTTTCTGTATCTCATGAAACTTGAATAGTTTGTTCTGTTGCCAGCTGAAAATTTTGCTAGGTATTTTTACAGCTATTTCTAGAATAAGTACATTTAATACATAGGGAAATATAGTGTATCTTGAATATTAAAAAACACTCTTAAGCGATCTTAACCTTTCAGAATTTGTTGGAAAAATTAGAAAAGATGTTTTATTAGCATATGTATTTATGCTTAAATTCTTAGACATTGTCGTATCATTTTCATGTTTATATTCAAGAGTATCGACTTAAACTTATTTCTCTGAAGATTTATGTGCTTTAGGGGGAGAAAACTGTGATAGATTCTAGTAACTAAAGGTAAAGGAGGGGCAAGAAGACTGAACGCAGCTATTCTGCTTTAGGTTGTTTTCTACATCAGCTTGTATTCTGCCTCTAGAAATGTTTGTTTTATCCTCTGTCTCTGAAGCATATTTGATCATTTAGATGGGCTTTTGTTAAATCATGGATTTCATTTGGGCAAGATTTAATTCACAGCTGTCTTTTGTCAATCTTTGAGTATTTACAAAAATAGCGTTAGATGGGAGCTGTGAAATTCTGTTTCTCAGAGATATTCTTAATTTTTTAATGCTTATTTTTGCCTTCAAGCTTAAATTTTGAAGGAGGGATAATAGGGAAATATGCCTTATCTTAAAGATTAACTTTTAAGAGACAAACTTTTTAGTTGGCTAAAATACAAATTGCCCTTTCACACATCTTTACATGGATAGTGGTGGCTCTTAGTGGTGTTATGTTTAAATTCCAAAAATGGTGATATTTAAATCACTAAATTTATCAATAATGTAAAGATAAAGTCTGATTGGCTTGAATTCCCATTTGTGAAGTAATTGAAAGTCTTTCTGACCTAAAATAATGTTCTTTCTTTCCCCCCTTTAGTCTAAAGCACTTAGAATCTCCACACCACTTACTGGTGTGAGGTACATTAAGGACAACAGCCCTTGTGTGACCCCAGTTTCTACAGCTACCCATAGCTTGAGTCGTCTTCACACCATGCTAACAGGCCTCAGGAATGCACCAAGTGAGAAATTGGAACAGATTCTAAGGTTAGTTTGAGCCCTTCTTAGCTTCTAAGATTTAGTTGTTGACCATTTTCCAATTTTCTGTTTTAATTTTTCACTATTAGTGCCTTAATTCACCCATTAATAATTTTATATCAGTAGCATGCTCAATCCTGTTGTTAGTCTGGAGAAGACATAGCAATATAAGATGTGTGAAGAGATGATCATTTTTCCTCAGTATCTTAGTCTGTTGGGGCTGCTATAACAGAATACCATAGACTGGGTGGCTTATAAACAACAGAAATTAATTTCTCACAGTTCTAGAGGCTGGAAGTCCGAGATCAAGGTGTCAATAGATACAGTGTCTGATGAAGCCTCTGTCCTGGTTCATAGACAGCGGTTTTTTTGCTGTGTCCTCACATGGCTGGAGGAGGCAAGGGAGCTCTCTAGGGTTTCGTTTATAAGGACACTAATCTCATTCATGAGGGCTCCATCATTATGACCTAATCACCTCCCAAATGCCTCACCTCCAGACACCATCACATTGGAGATTAGGTTTCAACATATGAATTTGGGAGGCGGGGCACAAACATTCAGTCCATAGCACTCAAGTTTCTTTAATATAGTACAGGAGACAGTAACTAACAACACCAGAGACTGTAGAATAAACCACCAATCTATCTATTACCAGCTGTTCTATCTTAAGATTTCAAGGAAAGAGGGGATCATTAAAGATGGGAGTTGTCAGGGCCGCCCCGTGGCTTAGTGGTTAAGTGCACGTGCTCTGCTGCTGGTGCCCTGGGTTCGGATCCCGGGTGCGCACCGACGCACCACTTCTCCGGCCATGCTGAGGCAGCGTCCCACATACAGCAACTAGAAGGACGTGCAACTATGACATACAACTATCTACTGGGGCTTTGGGGAAAAACAAAAGGAGGAAGATTGGCAATAGATGTTAGCTCAGAGCTGGTCTTCCTCAGCAAAGAGAGGAGGATTAGCACGGATGTTAGCTCAGGGCTGGTCTTCCTCACAAAAAAAAAAAAAAAAAAAGATGGGAGTTGTCAAAGGACTTCATGAAGAGGATTGGACCTGAGCGAATTTCTGAAGGGTGGGTCAGATTTGAAAAGATAGAGAGTTATATTCATAACCGGTGTAAAACCACTATAACTTTTGTAACTCTGTAAAACACCTTAGCCTGAAAAGGAAGTTAACTGCCTTTAGTTCCTTTGATCTGCCTGAGACTGGTAGGAATATCAGTGAGCTTTAGTGAAAAGCACAATAGACTGAATCTCATTACCTGTGCATAATTTTTAGCAAATTTACTTGATAAAATTACCTCCAAGGCCCCTCCTAGTCCTAAAAGTTTATTTGATGACATAGGCCCTTATAGGAGCCCATTTTATTTCTAGTGATATGGTATAAGAAGGCCCAAATACACATATTAGTAATTTCCCACTCATAGCTAGACTCATTAAATACCAAGGCTGACTGATTTTCCTTTACATTTTCATGGAGTCTACTTTATGCATAAACTTGGTTGTGATTAACACCCAACAGGCTGTGTCTGTATGGCCTCTTCCTAAGTAATGTTTCTCAGATGGACATAGTTTCCTAGAATACCTAGTTTAAACTAGAAATCCTAGTTTACCTAGAATTCAGAAGCATTTTATAAATACATTGTAGAAGCCCGTCTTCATCTCTACATCTTCCAGATCTCTGTATAGTCTCTAACTGGGCACAGCGGCTTCTTTAATCTTAAATACCGTTAGTGGGGTTAAATATTACCAGTAGATTCTAGATAAAACCAAAGGGTCCTGTTTCTTTGTAAAAAAAGGGCCTATATGTGTGTTCATAAATAAAATTCTGCTTTCCTATGATATTCAGTAGCAATCCCTAGCAGGATTATAACTAATTTTTACTTTCTTTACAATTTTCTAAACTTATTACATTTTTACAATGAATATGTGTATTTATGATCAAGATAAAAACATAGTTGTTACAAAAGCCCACATGGAGACACTTCGTATAATAATGCTTCTGCATTGAACATACATTGCCTTTCTAGTAAAAAAAAAAAAAAAGTCAGTGAAAATAAACCTTGTTTTGGAAGGAAAAATGTAGCATGCCAGTAATGGTCTATGTGAGTCTGTAGTATAGATTATAGACCCCTTTGTTCTGTTTCCTTCCAGGAGTTCTTAATGGGAGTTGCACTGCCCTCTGGGGACACAGTTGAGGGCAGTTTTGTTTGTCATCAGTGACTGCAGATGTCTAGGGTAGGTGGGGGCCAGGGACAGACATCAAATCTGGGGTACTGGTCAAGGTTGCTGAATTTACTGGAGTTAAAGGTACAGCTCCACACAAATATTTTTTTCACTCAAAATGGTAATACCAACACCCTTGATAAGGAAGTATGGGATCTCTTGGATTAATTTGGAAAGTGTATAGTTTCTGTTCAAAGTATTTTATATTTACAGGTTAGTCAAATTACAGAGTTGTAATAGTTTATCACTTTGTGACTTGGCAAGACCTTTATAATTTTATTTATTTATTTTTTCCCCCCAAAGCCCCAGTAGATAGTTGTATGTCATAGTTGCACATCCTTCTAGTTGCTGTATGTGGGATGCGGCCTCAGCATGGCCGGAGAAGCGGTGCATCGGTGCGCGCCGGGGATCCGAACCCGGGCCACCAGTAGCGGAGCGGGCGCACCTAACTGCTAAGCCACGGGGCCGGCCCAAGACCTTTAAATTAAATAATTTATTATTACTTTTTAGGACATGTTCCAGAGATCCAACCCAGGCTATTGCCAACAGATTGAAAGAAATGTATGAAATATATTCTCAGCATTCCCAGCCAGATGAGGATTTCAATAATTGTGCTAAAGGTAAGACAATATTGTCTGTATTGTTCTCATCTTTGAAGTTAACTACATGGGGTCTTTTCTTGGTAACTGAGTCAGAAATATGAAGAAAAGATTTATGACTTTAGACTGAGGGCTAGAATATGCATGTCCAATTTTTTTGTCAACCAAGTGATTTCTGGGCCCTTCTCAGTAACAGAGAAATTTTAGACTGATACCTTTTTTTATGTTGGACTTAAGGTACTTTTTTGTTTGCAAAATCTTTAGTTTTCATTTGTAGACTAGGTATTAAATATAGAAGTACAGTGATTCTTCAAAATATTAAGAACAAAGACAAAAGAAATAGCTATTACATGCCCAGACCTGTCCTAGGAGTTGTTTGATGTTGTGAATCAGAACCAAGTATGAGTGGAATAGTAAACCAATTATATACCTCTTCGCCTAGAGCTGCTCTGTTCAAACATACAAAACAAAGGTGTGGATCTTAATGGAATGCTGTAATATTTTTTATGCACAATTTTAAATTCACAATTTTAGAAAAATCTTAAGTGTTAACCATGAAGAAAATTAAGGAATTTTAGGGATGACTAGAACAGCAACTATAGGAAGTGCATATATATGAAGTGTTGAGTTGTTTTGTAAATTTTATTTTGTAGGCAGGGGATGGGATGGACCTTCATTGTCCACAATATTTATTTTCTTTGCATGTGATTTTTGTGTTTTATTATTTATGCAGAAATTGCCAGCAAACATTTTCGTTTTGCAGAGATGCTTTACTATAAAGTATTAGAATCTGTTATCGAGCAGGAACAGAAGAGACTGGGAGACATGGATTTATCTGTGAGTAAATAACCAATGTATTGATTAGCACAATAAAATGTAGTTTCCTTTTGGCCCTTCTCAGCCAAAAAAAAGCCATTATTGAAGAAATAATATATGGCTTTAAGGGAATCAGATTGGCACCTAAGGAAACTTCTGTTCTGAGTCCTCACTTAGTGTTTCTCGTCACAGCAGGCCATGTAATATTAGTTACAATTTCTGTGGATAGTAAGACTCTGTAGTCAGGGATTAAAACATTCAGACTTAGCCTTAATTGAGTTTTTAAATAACATAGAGTTTGTATTCAAGCCGTATATAGCAAGAATAAATTGAGTATTGACTAGATAGGACTTGAACATAAATATTCAACCATTCCTCTTTGGCTAAGATAATTATTTTTCCTAGATTTTACTAGTTAAGGAATGTAAATTGATTTTTAAACAAGTGATGTTTACTTTTAATGACATCAATAAAAATAATTTTTTTAAAAACTAATTTTTTAAATAGTGTTTTAAAGAAAATTATAAAATTGATGAATAATTGTTCTAATTCCTTGTAACTATTTACATTTCTTTTTTTATACATAAAAATATGGCTGTAGGAATTTAAAAGGCTGTTTTATGACAAATTTTTTTATTTTGAAACATATACAGAAGGGTGTATAAAACATAGCTACAGTTTAGGGTCGATAAGTGGATACCTGTATACTTACCTAAGAAACTTATTTAAAAAAATTTTTTTTATTGTGGTAAAATATACATAACATAAAATTTACCATTTTTAAGTACACAGTTCAATGGCATTAAGTACATTCAGAATGTTGTGCAACCCTCACCACTAGCCATCTTCAGAACTTTTTCATCATCCCAAACTGAAAGTCTATACCCATTAAACAGTGACTTCCCATTCATTCCTCCAGCCGCTGGTAACCTCTATTCTGCTTTCTGTCTCTCTGAATTTACCTATTCTAGATACCTCATATAATCATACAATGTTTGTTTTGTGTCTGGCTTATTTCACTTAGCATAATGTTTTCAAGGTTCATCTATGTTGTAGCATGTATCAGAATTTCATTCCTTTTTAAGGCTGAACAGTATTCATTATATGTATCACATATATATGTGAATATACCGCATTTTGTTTATTCATTCATCTGTTGATGGACATTTGAGTTTCCACCTTTTGGCTATTGTGAATAATGCTGTTATGAACATCAGTGTACAAGTATCTGTTTGAGTCCCTGCTTTCAATTATTTTTGGTATATACCTAGAAGTGGGATTGGTGGATCATATGTTAATTTTATGTTTAACTTTTTGGGGAACTGCCATACAGTTTTCCACAGTAGCTGCACCCTTTTACATTCCCATTCACAATGCAAAAGGGTTCCAGTTTCTCCACATCCTTGTAATACTTGTTATTTTCCATTTTTTTTAGAAAATACTCATCCTAATCGGTGCGAAGTGGTATCTCATGGTGCTTTTGATTTGCATTTCCCTAATGACTAGTGATGCTGAGCATCTTTTCATATGCTTGTTGGCCCTTTGTATATCTTCTTTGGAGAAATGTCTGTTCAAGTCCTTTGCCCAGTTTTGAATTAGGTCATTTGCTTTTTTGTCATTGAGTTGTAGGAGTTCTTTATATATTCTGGATATTAATCCCTTATCAGATATATGATTTGCAAATATTTTCTCGCATTCTCTGGGTTGTCTTTTCACTTTGTTTTAGTGTCTTTTGATACACAAAAGTTTTTAATTTTGATGAAGTCCAATTTATCTATTTTTTCTCATTGGCTATGCTCTTGTTGTCTGAGTAACTTTTTAATTCAAACATAATAAATGTTTATGTACAATTTTAGAAAATTAATAAGCAAAAAAAAAAAAAAGATGAAAATCATCTGTGATTATGTCACCCTGAGATAAGCATGTTGACTTTTGGTCCACGACCATCTAGCCAGTCACCTGCCTTCCTTCCAGCTCTCTTTTTATGACAGTGGCCTCTTACTGTAAATACTGTTTTATAACATCTTTCCATATCATTATACTGGTAAGCATCAGTGTATTTTGGTTAGGGATGTAATCTTTTTCATTATCTATATTTTACAGTGTGTAAGATTTTTGAAAGTTCTTATACACTCCTTTAATATATGTTTTTTGCTAAAAAATGGGCTTATTTATAAAGTTAAGAAAAGTTTTGTAAGAAAATAAGCATATACTTCTCACTAACTCAGAAAATAAGACTTTCTCAGAAAATAAGGTATTTTTATTTAACTTGACTGGGTATGAAATGTCTTAGAGTAGACTGATGTTTCTAAACGTTAATAACTTTGTTTTTTATAGGGCATTCTGGAACAAGATGCATTCCATAGATCACTTTTGGCCTGCTGCCTTGAGGTTGTCACTTTTTCTTATAAGCCTCCTGGGAATTTTCCATTTATTACTGAAATATTCGATGTGCCACTTTATCATTTTTATAAGGTATTTTTAAAAATCTGATACTGATACGGAAATTGTAGACGAGACTCAACTTCCTGTTGTTACCCATCTAGTTCATTTTAATATCTAAGTACATTTCTTCTATATTTAATTACATATTTAATAATTTCTATTCTGTTGGGAAGCAGAGAAGAAATAGGAGAGTTAAGAACTATATAAATTCTTTTAATTTACTATAAAGACCTATTTTGGGTAAAAGCTTCATTGGATTCCTCCTTTTATCTAATAAAGGCTTTTAGAATATTTTCATTTTATGAGCTAAGAAGGCTTTAAAAAAGGAGCAAACATATCACTGACTCATCTTGTATAGTAACTTTCTTATTTTATGGAAATTAAAGTGTCTTTCAGAAAAAAATGTTTTTTTCACATGTTATATACAGGCACAGAGTTACAGCGTTGGTTTGGTAGTTGTTTCCTTCTTGATATTAATTTAGCATATGAATTTATCTTAATTCTCTCATATGGGAGTCAAAACTAATTTTTTTTTTTTTTTTGTGAGGAAGATCCGCCCTGAGCTAACAGCTGATGCCAGTCCTCCTCTTTTTTGCCGAGGAAGATTGGCCCTGGGCTAACATCCGTGCCCATCTTCCTCTACTTTATATGGGATGCCGCCACAGCATGGCTTGACAAGCGGTGCGTCAGTGCACTCCCAGGATCCGAACCTGTGAACCCCGGGCTGCGAAAGCGGAACATGCGCACTTAACCTCTATGCCACTGGGCTGCCCCAAAACTAATTTTTATAGTGGCATAGATTGAATGTTTAGAGGTTTTAAATATGAAATTTTAAGTGTAATATTTTTCAATCTAATTAGACAAGGCATGTTTTTTCATTTAAAATTTTTTGAAATATATCACTATATAAAAGATTTTATATAATTTTATATACAGTTTATTTTTTTTTATAATTTTTTTTATTTTATTTATTTATTTTTTCCCCCAAATCCCCAGTAGATAGTTGTATGTCATAGTTGCACATCCTTCTAGTTGCTGTATGTGGGACGCGGCCTCAAGCATGGCCGGAGAAGCGGTGCGTCGATGCACGCCTGGGATCCGAACCCGGGCCGCCAGCAGCGGAGCGCGCGCACTTAACCGCTAAGCCATGGGGCCGGCCCATATATACAGTTTAAATAATTATTTATAAAGACAGTGAAAGGAAAAGCAGCTATTTCAAAATATTACTATTCTTTAAACTGGTAATTTTTGATAAATTGACTTTGTTGTATCTATAAATTTGTAAAAAAAATTTAAATTTACTCATTTTCCTTTCACACTTAATAAACAATTTTTTTTGAAAAAATTATTATTAAACAAACCAGGGCATTTTTCTTTATTACAGGTGATAGAAGTATTCATTAGAGCAGAAGATGGCCTTTGTAGAGAGGTGGTAAAACACCTTAATCAGATTGAAGAACAGATCTTGGATCATTTGGCATGGAAACCAGAGTCTCCACTCTGGGACAGGATTAGAGACAATGAAAACAGAGTTCCTACATGTGAAGAGGTTTGTGAGAATATCTTAACATCTTTCTATAACAAAAGTACATCAATATCTAGTCTGTTCATAATCCTCTTCCACAGAGAGCAGTTAAACTTAGTGTCTTCCTTATGGAGGGGTAGGAGAGTGACAGCTGGTTTTTTTTGTGTTTTTTTTTAATAATTTTATTTATTTATTTATTTTTTCCTCAAAAGCCCCAGTAGATAGTTGTATGTCATAGTTGCACATCCCTCTAGCTGCCGTATGTGGGACGCGGCCTCAGCATGGCTGGAGAAGTGGTACATCAGCGCGCGCCCGGGATCCGAACCCGGGCCGCCAGCAGTGGAGTGCGCGCACTTAACCGCTAAGCCACCGGGCCGGCCCACAGCTGGGTTTTTTAATATGGTACAATCACCCTTATATCTAAGAGGAAAAAAGAGTCAGAAATAATTTGTGATTGCCCTAAGGTTTCAGTGACACAATAAGAATTCAGTGCTCTGTCTTGATTTCCTTATCAAGTTTCTGTACCTTAGAATGGTTGATATTATAATTCTCCAAATCAGTAATGAAGGTTGATTCATATTTAGTATCCAATTATTAGGTTTTGAATTTTTTAAGCCTGCTAGAATTTTTTTTAACTTTAGTATAAAAGTGGAAAAGACAGCTGATTTATTTAGGTTGAATAACTGATGAGGCAAGATAGTTTTCTTTTGCCTTATATTATTATTGTATTTCTAATTAAAATGCTCTTTTGAATAATGGCATTCTGTGTAAACAATTCTTTATAGGTCATGCCACCTCAGAACCTGGAAAGAGCAGACGAAATTTGTATTGCTAGCTCCCCTTTGACTCCCAGAAGGGTGAGTGAAGTTCGTGCTGATACTGGAGGACTTGGAAGAAGTAAGTTTAAAATACTAGGGGGACTATTTGGAGGCCTAATATCTGGGGATTTAAATTCCATCTAAAACAATAGGTGAAGTTAATAGGGTGTATATAGAAAAAGTATTCTGTGCATTATAGTGTCAAATAGATCACTTAAAAGTAATGCTTTCAAAGAATATTTAAGAACACAGGAAAATGTATGATATAATAAGTGTCTTTAAAAAAGAGAATGCTATATATTAATATGATTCCTATATTTTAAGTGTATTTTTATCTATAAACATACAAAAGAGCTGAAAAACCAAACTGTTAAGAATGATTATTGTTTGTTGATAGAATTCCAGGTGATTTCTGTAAATTTTTTAAGATGAATATGAATTACTTTTAAAATCAGAAGAAACAGAAAAGCTTCTTCAAGATAGAGCTGTATCATCCAATCAGGCACAGACAAGCCAGTGAGCTAAGAGGTCTGCATGACCTGAGCTTGTTCAGCTGTGACTCTGGTCAGTTGAGCTGTGCTGCCCTGATTAATGTAACAGCAGTGCTGCCTCCAGAAGTGCACAAATGGGAAGTTTCGCTGTTGATCTGATTGCATTTTAGACAGCTCTTTATAACATCGGCCAGGGGCAAGGTTTAAGTTTACATATTTGAGATAAAACTACTTTTTAAAAAGCAATTCTGTAAATCCAGAAAGTTCTAAATCTTTGGATGCCATTAGAAGAATATTCTTGTTTCTAGATCAACTTTTTAATATAATTGATAAGCAGTGGCTATAGGAGAAAGATCAGTTTTAAAATCAGGAATCATGGGCCGGCCCAGTGGCGCAAGCAGTTAAGTGCGTGCGCTCCACTGCGGCGGCCCGGGGTTTGCCGGTTCGGATCCTGGGCACGCACCACTTGTTAAGCCATGCTGTGGCGGCGTCCCATATAAAGTGGAGGAAGATGGGCACAGATGTTAGCCCAGGGCCAGTCTTTCTCAGCAAAAAGAGGAGAATTGGCATCGGATGTTAGCTCAGGGCTAATCTTCCTCACACACACACAAAAAAAAACAAAAACAAAATCAGGAATCACTGTCAGTGCATACTCAATAAATATAGATGATCTATATGAAAACTTCCTCATTTTTGAAAAAGGAGTCATAATGACTTAATTATTTTTCTGCATATTATCCACTCAGATCCATAGATCGGACAGCTGGTCTTTCTTAGTCCTATTTCTGTAGTTTTTCCTTCCCTAACCTATGGATTAGGACTTGACTTAAACTTTGTTTTCTTTGTACTTATCACTTCTCCATTTTCATGAGGTCTCTTAATACTTTAGAAGATAATGATCATAATGCGTGTGTGACTCTGCAGCTTTGTTCCAAATATAAATCCAGTAAGTTTATTTGCTTTTGTATCATCAGGAAATTGAAATGTTAAGCCACAGTGTATCAGTACTACTCCTGTCAATCCTCTTATGACCTCCCTACATATATTTAAAAAAGTTAAAAACCCACTGATGTGTAGTTTTTACAGCTGGACATGGAAGAGGGAAAGGAATGCTTACTTCTTAAAAATTCAGACATCGGTGTGGATACTTAAAAATAGACTAAACCATAATGGTTAATAGAGTTTTTATTTGGGATAATGAAAAAGTTTTGGAAAGAGATAGTGGTCACAGTTGCACAACACTGTGAATGTAATTAATGCCACTGAATTGTACACTTAAAAATGGTTAAAATGGCAAATTATATGTTATATATATTTATCACCATTTAAAAAAATTAATAAGGTAATATGCCAGAAACCATTGAATTGTACAATTTAAATGGGTCATATGTATGTGAATTATATCTCCATAAAGTGGTTTAAAAAAATAATAAACTAAGCTTAATGGAATCTAAGACATGTATGTCCATTCTTGCTGAAGAACATTATTGAGTTTCAGTAGTTTTCTATATATAGAAAAAGACAAAGATGAAAATTCATAAAACTGGCAAGAAATGCTTCCAGATGATACCATAGTAATATCAAGTCCATCAAGTCCTCGTATCAAGTAATGGCTTTACAGTGAAATCACATCTTACGTGGGTGTTAGGTAGAAATTGAATATGGTTGAAAATATCATAGAAAAATAGATTAATTCTTTAAATTGCCCCTGAATCATTAATGCCCTGTGGTAGTGGAGGGCATCGTCTAGTTTAGCAGAAGGTGGAGTGAAGAAGGGAGCACTGCAAGACAAGTAGAGAAAAATTTCTTTCTTTAAATTTTGCTCTTAATAGTGTTCAGTTGAATTTTCATTAGTTGAATGTAGGTATGATGTAACTCCTGTAATTTTTGTTTGCTTTTTAAATTATGAAGTATTTCAAACACTATAACTAGTTTTGAAAAGAACAGTTTGGATGGAAATTAGATCTCAGTCTCTTTGAGTTAAACTGTTTGATTTTTTTTGACCCTAGGCATAACATCTCCAACCACATTATATGATAGGTACAGCTCCCCAACAGCCAGCTCTACCAGAAGGCGGCTATTTGTTGAGAATGATAGCCCCTCTGATGGAGGCACACCTGGCCGCATTCCCCCACAGCCCCTAGTCAATGCTGTCCCTGTGCAGAATGTACCTGGGGAGGCTGTTTCTGTCACACCAGTTCCTGGACAGACTTTGGTCACCATGGCAACAGCCACTGTCACAGCCAACAATGGACAAACTGTGACCATTCCTGTACAAGGTAAGGAAAGCAGAGATGAGTGTTTGAGTTCTTTCTCTGTGGCATTTATTGGCAAGTTACCTGAGATTTGGCTGGAATGACAGTATGAGACAAGAGTGGATGGAGGAAGGGGGTTAGGAGGGGGAGATATTGGAAACCTCTGCCTGGAGAATGTTGTATTATCAACTTTTCTGTGTGCTTTTATTCTTTGTAATAAACTGTAGGTATTGCCAATGAAAATGGAGGCATAACATTCTTCCCCGTCCAAGTCAATGTTGGGGGGCAGGCACAAGCTGTGACTGGCTCCATTCAGCCCCTCAGTGCTCAGGCCCTGGCTGGAAGTTTGAGCTCTCAACAGGTGACAGGAACAACCTTGCAAGTCCCCGGTCAGGTGGCCATTCAACAGATTTCTCCAGGTGGACAACAGCAGAAACAAGGCCCACCTATAACCAGCAGCAGTATTAGACCCAGGAGGACTAGCTCTTTATCACTTTTCTTTAGAAAGGTAATTTTTCATGTACCTTTACCAGGTCATGAGCTTGGGAAATATAAGTGTTAGATAAACAAAATCTGAAATGTTTTTCTTTATCTACTAGGTTTACCACTTAGCAGGTGTCCGCCTTCGGGATCTTTGTGTTAAACTAGATATTTCCGATGAACTGAGGAAAAAAATCTGGACCTGCTTTGAATTCTCTATAATTCAGTGTCCTGAACTTATGATGGACAGACATCTGGACCAGTTGTTAATGTGTGCCATTTATGTAATGGCAAAGGTGAGTACCATTTGGAATATAGAAGGAAAAGTAAAGGTGCTACTTCCTTACTCTCAGAACACTTTTTTTTTTTGCCAGTTTTATTAAGAAAGAATTGACATAGACATCACTGTATAAGTTTAAGGTGTACAGCACGATGGTTTAATTTACATATATTGTGAAATGATTACCACAGTAGGTTCACTCAGAACACTTTTAACAGCTTTACTGAGATATAATTCTCATACCATATAATTCACTCATTTAAATTGTACAACTCAGTGGATTTTAGTATAGTCACAAATATGTGCAATCATCACCACAGTCAATTTTAGAACATAGTATTCCATTGTAGGAATATGTTTTGTTTATCCATCAGTTGATGTACATTTGGGTTGTTTACAGTTTTTTGCTAGTATGAATAATGCTGCTTTGAACATTTGTGTACAAGTTTTTGCATGGACATGTTTTCATTTCTCTTCGGTATTAACCTAGGAGTGGATTGCGGGGTCTTATGGTAACTCTGTGTATAACCATTTGAGGAGCTGCCACACTATTTTCCAAAGTCACTGCACCATTTTACATTTCCATAAACAGTAAGTGAAGGTCCTGATTTCTCCACATTCTCATCAACACTTCTTGTTATCTTACTTTTTAGAAATAATTTAAATTGAGGTGAAATTCACATAACATAAAATTAGCCACTTAAAAATGAAGAGGTCAGTGGCATTTAGTATATTCACAATAGTGTACACCCACTACCTCTATCTAGTTCCAAAACATTTCCATCCCTGCAAAGTCAAACTAAATACTCATTAAGTACTTTCTCTCTATTCTTCCTCTCCCTAGCTCCTGGCAACCGCCATTCTACTTTCTGTCTCTATGAATTTGACTACTCTAGGTGCCTCATATAAGTGGAATCACGCAATGTTTGTCTTTTTGTGACTGGTTCATTTCAGTTAGTATAATGTCCTCAAGATTCATCTATGTTGTAGCATGACTTATAATTTCCTTCCTTTTTAAGGCTGAATAATATTCCATTGTATGGATAAACCACATTTTGTTTATCCATTCATCCACTGACGGACACTTGGGTTGCTTCTACTTTTCGGCTATTGTGAATGATGCCATTATGAACATGGGTATACAAATATCTCTTTGAATCTTTGGTTTCAGTTCTTTTGTGTATACACCCAAACGTAGAATTACTAGGTCATATGGTAATTCTATGTTTAATTTTTTGAGGAAGTGCCATGTTGTTTTTCACAGCAGCTGCACCATTTTACATTCCCACCAGCAATGCACGAGAGTTCCCATTTCTCTAAATCCTTGCCAACTTATTTTCCTTGTTTTTATTATAGCCATCCCAGTGGGGGTATTGACTGGTACCGTATTGTGGTTTTGATTTGCATCTCCCATGGATGTTGAGCATCTTTTATTGTGTCTGTTGGTCATTGTTTGACTTTTTGATTCTGGCCATACCAGTGGGTGTGAAGTGCTATCTCATTGTGGTTTTGATTTGCATTTCCCTGATGACTAATGATGTTGAGCATCTTTTCATTTGCTTACTGGTCATTTGTATATCTTCTTTGGAGAAATATCTGTTTAAATCCCTTGCCCATTTTTGAATTGGGTTGTTTGCTTTTTTGTTGTCAAGTTGTAGGAGTTTTTTGTAGATTCTGGATGCAACTCCCTTATCAGATATATGATTTGCAAATATTTTCTCATTTTCTTCTGTGTGTTATTTTTTCACTTATTTGCTAGTGTTATTTGAAGCATAAAAGTTTTTAATTTTCATGAAGTCAGTTTATCTATTTTTTTCTTTTGTAGCTTGTGCTTTTGGTGTCATATCTAAGAATACATTGCCAAATCCAAGATTAATCCTCATTTTCTTCTGCGAGTTTTATAGTTTTCTCTCTTACATTTAGGTCTTTGATCCATTTTGAGTAATTTTTATATACATGTGAGGTAGGGGTCCAACTTTGTTCTTTTGCATGGGGCTATCCAGTTGTCCCAGCACTATTGTTGAAAAGACTATTGTTTCTCAATTGATAGATTTGGCACCCTTATCAAAAATCAGTTGACCATAGGGGCCGGCCCCAAGGCCTAGTGGTTAAGTTCAGTGTGCTCCACATCAGCGGCCTGGGTTCAATTTCTGGGCGCAGACCTAAAACACTTGTTGGTGGCCATTATGTGGTGGAGCCCTACATACAAAATAGAGGAAGACTGGCACAGATGTTAGCTCAGGGCGACTCTTCCTTAGCAAAAAAAAAAAAAGTCAGTTGACCATAGACACATGGGTTTATTTCTGTACTCTCAATGCTATTCCACTGATCTATATATTATATTTCCTTATGCAGTACCATACTCTCTTGATTACTGTTGCTTTGACATAAGTTTTGAAATCAGGGAATGAGAGTCCTACTTTTTTCTTCTTTTTCAAAGTAGTTTGGCTAGTCTAAGTCCCTTGAAATTCTTTTTGAATTTTAGAATCAGCGTGTCAATTCTGACATGTCACAAAGAAGTCAGCTGGGGTTCTGATAGGGATTGTGTTGAATCTGTAGATCAATTGGGGGAGTATTGCCATCGTAACAATTTTGTCACCTTCTGATCCATGAACATAGGATATTTTTCTATTTATTTAGATCATTTTTAATTTCAGCAGTTTTGCAGTTTTCATAGTATAACTTTCATATCTTTTTTAACTTTATTCTTATGTATTCTTTTTGATGCTATTATTAAATGTAATTGTTTCATTTTTGATGTATTCATTGCAAGCATATAGAAATGCAACTGATTTTTGTATGTTTATTTAATATCCCAAACCTTGCTAAACTCATTTATTAGTTCTACTTTAGTAGATTCCTTAGGATATTCTATGTCCAAGATCATGTAATCTGCTTATAGAAATAGTTTTTCATCTTCCTGTTCATACTGGATGCCTTTTATTTCTTTTTCTTTCCTAATTACTGGAGGTTCTAGCCAGAACCTCCAGTATTTCTTTTATGTTGAATAGAAGTGTTGAGAACAGAAATTTTGTCTTGTTCCTGATCTTAGGAGGAAAGCATCTAGAATTTCACCATTAAAGTATGATATTAGCTATGTTTTTTTTCATTGATGCCTTTTTTTTTTTGAGGAAGATCAGCCCTGTGCTAACATCTGCCAATCCTCCTTTTTTTTTTTTTTTTTCCCGTGGAGGAAGAGTGGCCCTGGGCTAACATCCATGCCCATCTTCCTCCACTTTATATGGGACACTGCCACAGCATGGCTTGCCAAGTGGTGCATTGGTGCGTGCCCAGGATCCAAACCAGCGAACACCGGGCCGCCGCAGTGGAGCGCGTGCACTTAACCACTTGTGCCACGGGGCCGGCCCCCTCATGGCTGCCTTTATCAGGTTGAGGAAGTTCTCTTCTGTTCCTCATTTGTTGAGTGTTTTTATCATGAAAGGGTGTTAGAAACTGTTAAATGCGCATCCATTGAGATAATTTTGTGGTTTTTGTTTTTTATTCTATTGATATAGTGTATTATATTGATTGATTTTCATATGTTAACCAACCTTGCATTCCTGGTGTAAATCCCACTTGGTCATGGTATATAATTCTTTTTATATGTTACTAGGTACAGTTTGCTAGTATTTTGTTGAGGAATTTTGTCCTATTCCTAAGAGAGATTGGTCTGTAGTTTTCTCATGGATTTGTCTGGTTTTGTTATCAGGGTAATATTGGACTCATATAATGCATAGGGAAGTGTTCCTTCCTCTTCTAATTTTGCATTTTTCTTTGTGGGTAGTTTATTGATGAATAATTCTTTTTCTTATTATAAGTCTATTCAGATCGTCTATTTCTTCTAGAATGAGTTTTGGTATGTGTGCCTAGGAATTTGTCTATTTCCTCTTGGCTAATTTGTTGGCACAGTTGTTCATAATATTCCCTTATAGTCCTTTTTATTCTTTGTCAGTAGTAATTTGAGTCTTCTCTCTTTTCATCTTGGTCAGCCTAGCTAAAGGTTTGTCAATTTTGTTGATCTTGTCAAAGAACCAGCTTTGGTTTCATTTATAAATATATGGTCTAATTTTGTTTCCTTCTTTCTGCTTGCTTTATGCTTAGTTTTTACTCTTCTTTTTTCAGTGTCTTAAGATGGATGGTCAGGTAATTGATTTAATATCTCTCTTCTTTTTAATAAAGGCAGTAACAGCTATAAATTTCCCTCTAAGCGCTACTTTAGCTGCATCTCTTAAGTTTTGGTATGTTGTGTCTTCATTTTCATTCATCTCAAAGTATTTTCTAATTTCTCTTTTGATTTGACTCATTGGTTACCTAGGTGTGTTAATTTCCACATATTTGTGAGTTTTCCAAATTTCTGTTAATAATTTCTAGGTTTAATCCACACTGAGGTCAAAAAAATACACTTTGTATTATTTCAATCCTTTTAAATGTATCAGTGTTTGTTTTATAGCCAGCATATGGTCTGTGCTAGAGAATGCACTTAAGTGTGCATTCAGTATGCACTTAAGAATGTATATTCTGTTGTCTGTCTGGTCTAGTTGTTTTATAGCGTTGTTAAAGTATTCTGTTTCCTTGCTGATCTCCTACCTAGTTCTGTCCATTATTGAAAGCGGGGTATTGAACTCTGCGAATATTATTGAATTGTTTATTTTTCCCTTCACTTGTCAGTTTTACTTCATATGTTTTGGTGTTCTGTTATTAGGTGCATGTATGTTTATAATTGTTACAATTTCTTGATGGATTGACACTTTTATTATTATGAAATGTCCCTCTTTATCTCTAGCAACCTTTATTTTTTGTTTTAAAGTCTATTTTATAGTGTGATATTTGTATAGCCAGCCAGCTTTCTTGGGGCTGCTGTTTGCATATGTTTCTTTCTATCCTTTTCTTTCAACATATTTGTATTTTTTTAATCTAAAGTGTGTCTCTTGAAGACAGAGTGTAGTTGGATCTCTTTTTTTATCCAGTCTGACAGTTTATGCCTTTTGTGCTGTTTAATTCATTCACATTTAATGTTACTATTTTTATAATTGGATTTATGTCTGTCATTTTAGTTTTTATTTTTTACATATGTCTCATGTCTTTTTGGTCCTCTATTCCTCCTTTACTGCTTTCATTTGCATTTGGTGAATACTTTCTGATGTGGCATTTTAATTTCAGTAATAACTTTTAAACTTTTTTTTTAACTTATTTTCTTGGTGAGGAAGACTGGCCCTGGGCTAACATCCATGCCCATCTTCCTCCACTTTATATGAGACGCTGCCACAGCATGGCTTGACAAGTGGTACGGCGGTGTGCCCCCAGGATCTGAACCGGTGAACCCCGGGCCGCCACAGCAGAGTGCACGCACTTAACCGCTTGCGCCACCGGGCCGGCCCTTTAACTTATTTTCTTAGTGGTTACCTTAGGGCTTACGGTATACATCTTTGTTTTCCCTCCCTCTTTTTTTTTTTGCCGCAGGTTTATTGAGATATAACTGACATGTAACATTGTGTAAGTATAAGGTGTACAGTCTGATGATTTGATACATGTATATATTGCAGTAGGATTACCACAATAAGGTTAGTTAACGTCCATCACCTCACATAATTATTTTTTTTTTGTAGTGAGAACCTTTGAGATCAACTCTCTTAGCAACTTGCAAGTATATAATACAGTATTGTTAACTGTAGTCACCATGCTGTTTATTAGATCCCCAGAACTTATTCATTTCATAACCGGAAGCTTGTAGTACCCTTTGACCAGTATCCCCCCACTTCCTCCAATCGCCACATCTACATCTTATCAAAATCAGCTTCAGATCTATACTAATTTACTTCTAGTGAGACACAGAAATGTTACTCCTATATAGCTGTTTCCTTTTCATCTTTTTTGTGGTAGTATTGTTAAACATATTACACCATAAATGTTAAAAAATCTGACAATACATTATTTTCTATAATTTTATGACTTTTAAAGGAGCTGAGAGAAGAAAGGAGTGGAATTATTTATAGCTTTAGTTATCTTAAGCTTATTTATCATTTATTATTCTCTTTATTGGTTCCTGTGGATTCAAGTTGTCTTCTGGAGTTATTTCTTTAGCCCAATATAGCTTTCCTTTGTGCTGTTTTGACTGGTATATCACATTTCTATATGTTATAGGTCCAATAATACATTATATACTTATTGTTTTATACAGTTACTTTTCAAATCAGTTAAGAGAAGGAAGAAGAAATTTGCATTTTTATACTGTTTTTAAGTTGCATAATTTACCAGTGCTCTTTGTTTTTTTTGTGTGTATTTGAATTACTGTCTGGGGTCACTTGCTTTTAGTCTGAAGAACTTTCTTTAGTATTTCTTGTAAGATAATTCTGCTGCAGCAAATTCTGTTTTTTTGTTTTTCTGAGATTGTATTTATTTCAGTTTCATTTTTGAAAAATAACTTTGCTGGATACTGGTTTCTTAGTTTAGTTTTTTACTTGGAACACTTTGAATATGTTTTCCACCACCTGTTAGCCTCCATAGTTTCTGATGAGAAGACAGGTGTTATTTTATTTGGGTTCCCTAGTAAGCCAAAAGTTGTTTTTTTTTCTCTTGATGCTTTCAAGATTTTCCCCCTTTCTTTGGCTTTCAGCATTTTCACTCTATGACTGGATATGGATCTCTCTGTATTTATACTACTTGGAATTCGTTGAGATTCCTGGATGTGTAGATTAATATTTTTTTAATAAATTTGGGAAGCTTTCAGCCTTTATTTCTTTGAACATTTTTTCTGCTTCTCTCTCCCCTTTCCTTCTCGTACTTCCATGTGTATATGTGTATACTGGTGTGCTTAATGGTGTGCCATGTTTAATCTGAAGCTCTGTTAATTTTTCTTCATTCTTTTTTCTCTGTTCTTCAGATTGCACAATCTCTATCTTCAAGTTTGCTAGTTCTTTCTTTCTTTGCCAGTTCAAATCTACTGTTTTGTCCCTGTATTGAATTTTTCATTTGTTACTGTACTTTTTTATTCCAGGTCTTGTTTCAGATACCACTTACTCCCTCTGTTGTTAATGAATTTTAGTAGATTTTCTTGAATAGATATTTCTTCATTTATTGTATGCCCTTAGGACCATTTCCAGAGACTTTAAATGGCTGTTTTTTAAATATAATTTTGACTGGGGAGCAGGTTCACAGAGCTCCTTACAGTATCATGCTGGAAGTCAATTTCTCCCTCAGAATACTCTTATTCTTTGCCAGGTCACAAAGGAAGACAAATCCTTTCAGAACATTATGCGATGTTATAGGACTCAGCCACAGGCCCGGAGCCAGGTAACTACATTTTCTCTCAGGGCTGAAAATAAAGCTTCAAGTCTTTGATGAATACAAAAAATTAACCACAGTTGATTCTGTGGCCTTTTCTCCAGGCTAAACAACTAAGACTCTACTTTAAGGGAAGTCTCTAATCTTCTTTACTCATTGACAGACAACTTTACATCTTGATTAGTTTAAGTCCTCTTTTCCCCAAAACGTAATGATGTGAAATATTTGATTCCTTCTTAATTCAGATAATCACAAGATAGATGTAAATTAGGAAGTTGTTCGGTTTTTATGTCACTTTTCAGTCTGGTTTAGGAGACACAGTACTGTACGTTAAACCAAGGTAACATTAAATGCAATTTTAAAATTCATTTTACCTTTAATACTATTCATTTATTTCAAAGAGGTAGGTATACCAGATCTTTGTTATTTGACTTAGAATGACTTAATTTTATGGTTGGGTACAATTACTGCTCTGTAGTATCGTCAGCAGTGGTTGGAATTTTAAGCCAGACAGGCCCTGATGTAAATCCTGGATCTGTTATTTAATAGATATATTGACATTGGCTGCATTATTAACCTCCCCTGAGGAGGACAACTATTACTACATGGGGTTATTATGAGAATTAAATAACCTGTCAAGGTCATATAGTCTAGGGTGTGCTCAATAAATAATACTTTCTGTCCCCTTCTCATGGTCTCTCTAAAGGTTTATAGAAGTGTTTTGATAAAAGGGAAAAGGAAAAGAAGAAATTCTGGCAGTAGTGATAGCAGAAGCCATCAGAATTCTCCAACAGAACTAAACAAAGACAGAAGTAAGTGGGATCTTTATGAACTCTTAGAAAACAAAATTAGGAGCTTCTCTTATTTTTTAGATGTAGAAGACTAAGGATTACTAAATGAAATTACTACTACAGAAACTGAAAATATTTTATTGGCAAAGGATTTGTTAGAATAAACCAAATTCTCAATTTAGTGCCAAAGTTGTTTGTCCTTGATCCCATAGCTTTGAGGCACATTGCATAACATTTTTCTCCAGGGGAATTAGAGGTTAGAGAAGGCAGGAATTTGTTGGCCTGAGTTCCAGAAAAATCTGGCATGTCAACTGAAACCATGCTGGTTTGCACCATTAAATGCAGGGCTCAGGTCCTAGAAAACTTGGTGTAACTTATTAATGAAAACTACTCAGTAAACCCTTGCTACATTTACAGCAGGGAGGTAAAGTTAGTGCTTAGTATTTTATCTATGCTTTACTCCCTTATTTGAAGAACAGAGTGCCCATTTGCTGCCATTAAATAAGTAGAGCAGGTAACTCTTTGCCTTCATCCTACTGAATTTTCTTTTTAAAAACAATCTGCACTAGTCGTCTTTCTGTTTAACACCCTTTGTTCTACCGGCTGCAGCCAGTAGAGACTCCAGTCCTGTCATGAGGTCAAGCAGCACCTTGCCGGTTCCACAGCCTAGCAGTGCCCCTCCTACACCTACTCGTCTCACAGGTGCCAACAGTGACATGGAAGAGGAGGAGAGGGGAGACCTCATTCAGTTCTATAACAATATCTACATAAAACAAATTAAAACATTTGCCATGAAGTACTCACAGGCAAACGTAGTAAGTTTGATGGGGATTTTTCATACTTTTTTCACTTGGGAGGGATGAAGATTCACTTATGTTTGAGTTGCATATGTAAACTGGTTTTACAAATAATTCTTTTGTTAAGTAAAACTGAGGAAGTCTTTAACAGAAATAATTTGCCTAACCAACATAATATCTATAGTTGTGAAGCATTAAACAAGAATAAGATGGTATTTGGATTCCCTACCAAGTATAGTAATGCAGGAGAGAGATTGCATGGGTTCAAGTTGTCCAAAACTTACCAGTTGTGGTGACCTTGCAAGTTATTTAACTTTCTTTGTGCCTCCTGTTTTCTCATATATAACATGGGAATAGGCGTAGTCTCTAGCTTATAGGGTTGTTGTGAGGATTAAATGACATAATGTATTAAAAATCCTTAAAATAGTGACTGGCATAAAGTAAGCATTTAAGTGTTTGCAATTTGTCTGGTTTGCTTTAGGTTTGTTGGGGCTAATACATCACTGTCTAGCATTCATAAAGTTACTGGTTTATTATACCTCTTCACTCTTTCAATAAAAAAAATTTCCAAAAAAAATATTTGGTTAGAAATTTTGTTTACCTTTCTTAGAGATAGATTTATTTTTTTTATTTTTTTAACAGATGGACGCTCCTCCACTCTCTCCCTATCCATTTGTAAGAACAGGCTCTCCTCGCCGAATCCAGTTGTCTCAAAATCATCCTGTCTATATTTCCCCACATAAAAATGAAACAATGCTTTCTCCTCGAGAAAAGATTTTCTACTACTTCAGCAACAGTCCTTCAAAGGTGAGCCCAATATAAATCTTGGCCTTTACTAACCCCAAAATGCTTAGGATGCTAGAAACAGGGTTGATGGAAGCCCTTGGCACTCGCAGGAGTGATGGGAACTGCCAGGCAAGAGTGACTAGTCCCAATGGAGCAAAAAACAGGGCTCAGGGGAGAACTCAGAAGTGGAAACAGGGGTAAGGGATTTGGATTTATTTTCATTCCTTTCTTTTCCTATTTGTGCATTTTGAACATTCTGCTGTAAATCTGAAATTTTGTGTTTTTTATTCCAATTGTAAAATTTTAAATTCCAAATTCGTGTTAGGGAAAGAAAATTTGGTTCTCTAAAGTGATTACTGAGTGCCTGTTTCTGGGACAGGCAGTGTCTCTGTCCTCTGGATTCTTTGTCTAAGGGAAGAAATGGGCATTTTGTACAGGATAGTGTGATAGCGATATTAGCACAGATTTTGTAATAGCATCTGCTTCAGTTTGTGATGGGGAGGGAAGCTTGAGTCAGACCTTACTGGATGAAAAGTTCGCAAGTTGCTGAGATGTGGAAGGGTATTCAGGAAGAAGCAGATAAGGGAAAGAAAACAAATGTCCTTAAGGCAATAATGCTGGATCACTGGGAATCATATGCTGTGTTAAGGAGTGGAACTAGATTTTAAAGGCCCTTACATGATATTTGTATTTATAAAGATTGCTTAGAAACAAACATATACAACAAATGGCCTGGACTCTTGGGGAAAAAAAACATGTCAATGTCATGAAGAAATGGTAGATGGTGGGGAAGGTACTTGTTCTTGAGTAAAGGAGACTAAAGAGACAGGACAAGCAAATGCAACGCATGATCCTGGACTGGATCGTGCATAGACAAGCACATATAAAGGACATTTTTGGGACAAGTGGGAAAATTTAATATGGACTTAAATTTCTTTGCTATTGATGATGGTACTGGAATTATGTAGGAGAATATGCTTAAAGTATTCAGAGGTGAAATGTCCCAGTGTCAGTAACTTATTTTCTAATGGTTCAGCTAAAAAAAAATTATATAGAGAACAAATGTAGTAAAATGTTAATGACTGACAAATGGGTTTCCAATGTACTGTTACTCCAGTTTTTCTGTAGGCTTGAAATCTTTCAAAATAAAAAGTTGAGGAAAACAAGTAAAAAGATAGCAAAAATCTGTTAGAAAATATAATGGAAAAACTTTTCTTACAATAATAACAGTGTTTTACATACCTTGGAATAAATTTATCCCTTGTAGAAAAATTATTTAACTTAAACTGGAGATTACTGGAATAAATGAAGATATACTAATATTTCTGAATAGGAAGACCAAATATTAAAAAGATATAACTTTCTCCAACCATTACATAGGTTTAATCTAATTTCAATGATTTTCCCAGTGGGATCGTGAAAGCTGGAAACATTAATCGGCAACAGCCCCCAAAAGCAACTGGAGTTGGAGGAAATGACTGACAGTTCCTTTAATACAGTAGTCCCCCCTTATCTGTGGTCAACCACGGTCTGAAAATATTAAATGGAAAATTCCAGAAGTAAAAAATTCTTAAGTTTTAAATCATGTGCCATTCTGAGTAGCATGTTGAAATCTCACACCATCCCGTTCTGTCCCGCCCAGGACGCAAATCATCCCTTTGTTCAGCATATCTATGCTGTATATTGTACCTACCTATTTAGTCACTTAGTAGCCATCTTGGTTATCCGAATGACTATCATGGTATTGCAGTGCTTGTGTTCAGGTAGCCCTTAATAATGGCCTCCGAGCGCAAGAGGAGTGATGCGGGCAATTCAGTTATGCCAAAGAGAAGCCATAAAGTGCTTCCTTGGAGTGAAAGTTCTTAATAAGAAAAAAAAAAGGGTATGCTGAGATTGCGAAGATCTACAGTAAGAATGAATCTTCTATCCGTGAAAATGGGAAGAAATTTATGCTAGTTTTGCTGTCACACCTCAAATATTTACCTATAGGAAAAAACATAGTACATATAGGCTTTGGTACTGTCTGAAGTTTCAGGCATCCACTGGGGGTCTTAGAACGTATCCCCCACAGAGAAGGGGGGACTACTGTGTTGATTTTCATCCTGTGTAGCCAAATAAATTCCAAATGGATTAAAAAGTTAAATGCAAAAAATGAATCAGAGTCAGAATACATGATTCAAAATAGATCAAAAAAGGAAAAAACAGATGGGAAAATAATAGCAATTAAATGTAAATGGTCTAAATACACCAATTAAAAGGCAGAAACTGTAAGAGTAGACAAAACACAAGACCCAACTATTTACTGCATATCAGTAACCCACCTTACATAAAGACACAAATAGTTTAAAATAAAAGGATAACCCAAATGTTCCATTAACTGATGAATAAATAAAATGTATATCCATAGAATGCAATATTACTCCAATAAAAAGGAGGTACTGATACGTTCTACAACGTGGATGGACCTTGAAAACATGCTAAGTGAAAGGAGGCACTCACAAAAGGATACATATGATTCTTGTATGATTCTGTTGTATGACTGTATGATTCTATTTATATGAAATGTTCAGAATGGGTAAATTTATAGAAGCAGAAATAGATTAGTGATTGCCTAGGGTTGGCGGGAGTGGAGGGTAGTTCTGTTAATGGCTACAGAGTTTCATTCTGGGGTGATGAAAGAGTCCTAAAATTGAATGTGGTGATGGTTGCACAACTCTGGGAACATACTTAAAGCCATGGATTTGTACACTTCAAATGGCTGAATTATATGGTATGTTAATTATATCCCAATAAAGCTGTTTTAAAAATAGTAAAAGGAAAGAAAAAGTTATAGTCTGCTAACACTAATCAAAAGAAAGTTGGAATGGCTACATTATCATTAATGTTAATATCTGAAAATAGATTTCAAAGAATATTATCAATGATAAAGAAGGTCATTTCCTAATGATAGAGAGGACATACAATCCTAAATAGAAAAAAACCATTTGGGCCGGCCCCGTGGCTTAGCGGTTAAGTGCGCATGTTCCACTGCTGGCAGCCTGGGTTCGGATCCTGGGCGCACACCGATGCACCACTTCTCCGGCCACGCTGAGGCCACGTCCCACATACAGCAACTAGAAGGATGTGCAACTATGAAGTACAACTATCTACTGGGGCTTTGGGGGGGTGGGGGGGAAGGAGGAGGATTGGCAATAGATGTCAGCTCAGAGCCAGTCTTCCTCAGCAAAAAGAGGAGGATTGGCACGGATGTTAGCTCAGGGCTGATCTTCCTCACAAAAAAAGAAAAAAGAAAAAAACCATTTATAGTCAAGAGATTTCAACATAATTGACAGAACAAGTAGACAGATAAAATCAGTAAGGATATTCAAGATGTGAACAACATTATCAACCAAATTGACTAACTGACATTTATGGAACACTCCAGTAGCATTAAGTGCACATGGAACATTTACCAAGATAGATCACATTGTGGACAATAAAACAAGTCTCAATAAATTTTAAAAGATTCAAATAATGTGCATTCTCTGACCACAATGGAGTTAAATCAGAAATCAGTAACAGAAAGATATCTGAAAAACCCCCAAATCTTTGGAAACTAAATTGCATATTTCTCTGAGTCAAAGAAGATAAGAGAAATTGGAAAGTATTTTAAACTAAATGAAAATGAAAATCCAACATATCAAAATTTGTGGGATACAGCAAAAGCAGTGCTAAGAGGGAAATTTTTAGCACTAAATACCTATATTAGAAAAGAAGAAAGGTCTCAAATTAGTGACCTAAGATTTCATCCTAAGCAACTAGATAAAGAACAAGAATCAATGAAATAGACAACTAAAAATAGAAAAAATCAAGGCCATTAAAAGGTAGGGTTTTTTTGGGAAGATTAAAAAAATTGATACTTTTCTGCACAAACTAATCAGGAAAGAAGAAGAAATGACATGTTACCAACATCAGAAATGAGAGGTGTCAGTACAGATCCTACAGACATTAAAAGTATAATGAAGGTAAAAACAACTTTCTGCCAATAAATGTGATCATGCAGATGAAATGGACAAATTCCTTCAAAGACAAACTTCCAAAACACACTTAAAAGGCAGTAGTTTCAGTAGCCCTATACAGTAGTCCCCCTTTATCCTCAGTTTTACTTTCCACAGTTTCAATTACTCACAGTCAGCCATGGTCCAAAAATATTAAATGGAAAATTCTAGAAGTAAACAGTTCATAAGTTTTAAATTATGTGCTGTTCTGAGGAGCACAATGAAATCTCACACTGTCCTGCTCCTTCCCACCCAGGTCGTGAAATCATCCCTTTGTCCAGCATGTCCAAGCTGTATATGCTACCTGGCCTTTAGTCACTTAGTAGCCATCTCGGTCATCAGATCAACTATTGCGGTATCGCAGTGCTTGTGTTCAAGTAGCCTTTATTTTACTCAGTAATGGCCCCAAAGCACAAGAGTGATGATGCTGGCAATCCAGATATGCCAAAGAGAAGCTGTAAAGTTCCTTTAAGTGAAAAGGTGCAAGTTCTCAATAAGGAAAGAAAAATCGTATGCTGAGATCTACAATAACTTTTATTACAATATATTGTTATAATTGTGCTACTTTATTATTAGTATTGTTAATCTCTTAATGTGCCTAATTTATAAATTAAACTTTATCATAGGTATGTATGTATAGGAGAAAACATAGTATATGTAGGGTTCAGTACTATCTACAGTTTCAGGCATCCACTGGGGGGTCTTGGAACATTCCCCACGGATTAGGGGAAACTATTGTATCTATTAAACAAATTGAATTTGTAGTTTAAAAATCTTCTCTCAAAACTGTAGGCCCAGGGCTGGCCCCGTGGCTTAGCGGTTAAGTGCACGCGCTCCACTACTGGCGGCCCGGGCACACACCGACGCACCGCTTCTCTGGCTGTGCTGAGGCCACGTCCCACATACAGCAACTGGAAGGATGTGCAACTATGACATACGACTATCTACTGGGGCTTTGGGGAAAAAGAGGAGGACTGGCAATAGATGTTAGCTCAGAGCCAGTCTTCCTCAGCAAAAAGAGGAGGATTAGCATGGATGTTAGCTCAGGACTGATCTTCCTCACCAAAAAAAAAAAAAAAACAAAAAAAAACTGTAGGCCCAGGTGGCTTCACTGGTCAATTCTACCAAACACTTAAGGAAGAATAATGCCAATGCTGTACAAACTCTTCTAAAAAGTGAAGATGATAATCTCAATAGTTGAAGGAAAAAAGTGACAAAATCCAACATTCATTCATGATAAAAACTCTAAGGGAACTTCTTCAACCTGATAAAGAATATATATAAAAAAAATCTACAGCTAACATCATACTTAATGGTGAAAAGACTGAATGCCTTTCCTCCAAGATCAGGAACAACGCTAGGATATTTGCTCTCACCACTTCTATTCCACATTGTAACTCTAGGTCCTTGCATATACCATAAAGCAAGATAAAGAAGGCATACAGACTGAAAAGGATGAAATAAAACTGTCTTCATTCACAACATGATTTTCTACATAGAAAAATCAAAATCTACAAAAAGTTACTGGAACTAATAAGATTAGCAAGGTTATATGATTAATATACAAATATCAAATGTATTTCTGTAACTAGCAACAAGTAATCAGAAGTAAAAAATTTTTAAAACACTATAAATAGCATTAAAAAATTAAATACTTAGGGATAAGTCTGACAAAAGATGTGTAAGACTTGTATCCTGAAAAAAACAGAACCCAGTGAGAGAAATTAAAGACTGAGAAAATGGAGAGAAATACCATATTCATGAACTGGAAAACAGTATCAAGATATAAGTTTTCTCCCACTTGATCTATTAATTCAACCCAATTCCTGTCAAAATCTCAGAATTATTTGTATGAATTAAACTGATTCCAAATTTTATATGAAAATGCAAAGGATAATTAAAACAATTTTGAAAAAAATTGGAGGACTCACATCTGATTTCAAGACTTACTATAAAGCTACAGTAATTAACAGTGTGGTGTTGGTGAAAGTACAGACATATAGATCAACAGGATAGAATCCAGAAATAAACCATATATATGGTCAACTGATTTTCAACAAAGGTGCAAAAGCACTTTAGTGGAGAAAGGATGGTGCCGAACCATCTGGATATCCACATAGTAAAATAATAGTAAACTTGTACCCATACTTTGCACCATATACAAAAATTAACTCAAAATGGACTGTAGACATAAATGTAAAGCCTAAAACTATGCAACTTCTAGGAGAAAATCTTTGTGAACATGGATTGTGGAAAGATTTCTTAGATATAACAACAAAAGCATAATCCATAAAAGATTGATGAATTGGATTTCATCAAAATTAAGAATTCCTGCTCGTTAAAAGACAAAAAACAAGCACAGACTGGGAGAAAAATATACAAATCTCATATCTGATAAAGGATTTATATCTTACAAATATATAAAGGATTACAAAAATTCAGCAGGAAAACAACCAAATTTAAAAGTCAGGCAAAAGATTTGAACACACTTCACCTATTATGTGCCTATGAGAATGGCTAAAATCTGGGCCCGGCCCTGTGGCACAGCAGTTAAGTGCGTGCTCCGCTGCTGGCGGCCTGGGTTCGGATCCTGGGTGCACACTGAGGCACCACTTGTCAGGCCATGCTGTGGCAGCGTCCCATATAAAGTGGAGGAAGATGGGCACAGATGTTAGCCCGGGGCCGGTCTTCCTCAGCAAAAAGAGGAGGATTGGCATGGATGTTAGCTCAGGGCTGATCTTCCTCACACACACAAAAAAAGAATGGCTAAAATCTAAAAAAATGACTGACAAATTCTGGCAGCGATGTGGAGCAACTGGAACTTTTACATATTGCTGGTGAGAATGCAAAATGGTATAACATAGCCATTGTACTTGGAAAATAGTTTGGCTGTTTCTTATAAAGTTAAACATACCCTTACCATATAACCAGTAATCTCACTCCTAGGTATTTAGCCAAATGGGATGAAAACTTAGGTTCATACAGAAACATGTACATAAATGTTTATGATGACTTTATTCCTAATTGCCAAAAGGTAGAAAACAACCCAAATGTCCTTCAACTGGTTAATAGATAAGCAAACCTGTGGTACATCTAGACAATGGCCAGCCTACTACTTTGCAATAAAAAGGAACAAACTACCAATACACTCAGCAACACAGATGAATCTCAGATACATTAATGCTTAAGTGAAAGACACTAAATTCAGCAATCCATTTACTATCTGATTCCATTTCTATGACATTCTGGAAAAGGCAAAACTATAGGGACGGAACATTAGTGGTTGCTTGGGGGTGGGTTAACTACAAATGAGGGAATTTTTTAGAGCAAAGGAACTGTTTTATATCTTTATTGTGTTGGTTACATGACTATATGTATTTGTCAGAACATGCAGAACTGTACACTTCAATGGGTAAATTTTACTATATGTAAACCTTTAAAAAGTGACATTATTTTGTGCAAAAAAAGTTAGGTTAAGCATCCAGATCAGTGGCTTTCAATCCTGTGTGTACATTATCACCGCCTGGGGAGGTTTCAAAAAAAAATTCTAGCACAGAATTGGGAGTTTCTCCAATAAATGGTAGCAATATTAGACTGTTGGTTGGAGAAAGATTTGCCATCACAACTTAATAGGTGATAGCTGAGATCAAGGAAGAATATTACAAAGTGAGAAGTACTTGGGTCTAGAACCAACCTATAATATCCTAACATTTACACTACCAGGAGAAAAGAATTATCACATACCACACAAGATCAATTAAGATGACTGATCATTAGTGACACTTGTCAGGGCAGTTTCAGTGGATTAGTATAGCTTTTTGAATAATAAATTATGGTAATATTGCTTATGGTATTAAATAATTGGGAGAAAATAATACATCAGTAGGGGATTAAACTATGATACAGATGTACTATAGAATACTATATAGCAGTTAGAGAGATGTGATCCATATATACTGATATGGGAAGATCTAAGACGTATTGTTGACTGAGCACATATTCCCAAAAGTACATGAAATAAACCATTAAAAATTTTTTGAAACCCCACTTAATACACAATATTAAATTTCTTAGGAGTGCATTCCTAAAAGAGCAGAAGGCCACACAGCCTTTTTTTTTGTTCAGTGAATGAATGATAATAGTAAGTGTCCCTAGGAATTGGGTGAGGACAAGTCCAGGTATATTCTGTATGAATTTTTTTTGGAATAAGAATTTATTTATCATGTACATATTGTCGAATAAATTATGGTGTATAGAAAATTATGTATTGTATATAAATTATGAATACATAAACACATTAAGGTACAATATATAAATGTATGCTATATATTAATGTGTATTAATGTGCTATGTATATTAAGATATGCAGTTATACATTGTATAATATATACATCATAAAATGATGTATACATTATATACAAATAACATTCATATAAGGTATACAATTAACAATTTAAGGAATATTCAAGTAAGTGAGAGACTAGAGATAGCAAATGCAGACCACACTTTTAGGAAGACAAAAGGGTAGAAGAGAAAGAAGGTGGTTAATATGCCAATAATAAAGAACGTTGGTGAGTTTATTTAAAACCTCAGAAAAGTTTATTTTTTCAAAATAAAGAATAAAGGTAAGTATTATGAATAAAATATGTCTAGGATTTGCTTTAAAACAGTCTGGGGTATGGCAAATGAATGAGGGTATAGATCAAATTAGACTGGACAAAATTGTTGAAGTGAGGTGATGGTCATGTGAGGTTGTACTCTTCTACCTTCCTATGTTTGAAATTTCCTGTAATGAATGTGTGTGAAATACGCTCAGCATGCTTTCCATAAGGAAACATGGACAGTGACATTAGTAGCACATGGAAACAAATACTTTTAACAAACTACCAGAAAATAATGTGATAACTGACTTCTGGGGCTTTGGAAAAAATTAATGCTGAAGGCACTATCAACAGATCCAGTCTCTCTAGCACTCTGGCAATGTTTTTTTCTCAGTTGGGCTTCCTCATGTGAGCCACAGAATGCAGAAAATAATTTGCCTGACTTTTCTCAATTCTCTTAAGGATAATATATAACTAACTAGTACATTCTAGATCGTACTAATAAATTACCTACAATGGGTGCCTTAGGGAATTAAAGCTTCTCTTGTGAAATTCCACTTGAGAATGGCTGCTAAAAAATGAGTAACACTAACTGAAAAAAAAAAAGGGCATAATACTGTAAAATCATGCTTTTTAAAAAAAGAAAATGGAGATGAATTAAATATGGCACAGCAGTGTGATGCTCTATAACTATTATAAAAAAAAATCACAAATTTGTGAACTCCTACATTGTGGAAAACTGTACATCAAAATCACCCCTGGAGCTTGTTAAAAAATAGAAATACTCTGCCTCTACCCCAGATAGTCATCAGTCTCAGCCAGCTGGAAAGTGAAATTGGAAGGATATATAATAGTTCTTTTCCCTATAAAGGTGTTCATAACTCTTCAAAGTAAATTATTAACTCATTTGAGGTTCTTTGACTTAACATTGAACTATGAGTATTAGCATTTTAAAGTTTTTATATCTATTTTTTCCCCTCTCTAGAGACTGAGAGAAATTAACAGTATGATACGGACAGGAGAAACTCCAACCAAAAAGAGAGGGATTCTTTTGGAAGATGGAAGTGAATCACCTGCCAAAAGAATTTGTCCAGAAAATCATTCTGCCTTATTACGCCGTCTACAAGATGTAGCTAATGACCGAGGTTCCCACTGAGGTTAGTCCACTGTATTGAAACTGTCTTCTCACAGCTCTGTTGAGCAGCATCATTTAATGCATGCTAGATTATGGGGCTCTTTCCCTTAATCCTTCCAGCGTCCTTAGGATATTCTGACTCATCCCAACTGCTTTTTCCTACCATTCAGTGCTTGCCATCAAGGCTGCTTAGAATCCAAACTTGGATTTTTTAACTCTTTGGCAAAGCTTTTTCAAGTATTGCAGAGAACAAAGCGTGCTCAAATATGTGTATAAAGTCTCTATTGACGTGTTCCAGCAGAGGAACTGTATTTCAATTCATTCCTACCTGTTTTGTGGTCAGCTCTGGCCCTCATGAGGGCCAAAAACCCTAGGTATTTTGTCCTAAAACACTTGGTAGGAGTGTGCGAGTTTTGCATTCCTGAAACATAACGAGAGAGAGCGCCCAGACTCAGAGGTCCTAGTTTATTAGCCCATGTCTCCCATTCCCTTTGTGTAATTAATTCTTCCCTCTCCCATTAGGTGTGGTGCAGTGTGACAAGTGCTTGACTGTTTGGTGTGCAATGTGTGAGTGAACTTGTATAAGAAGTGGCACTTTAGAACTGTAAAAAGCATGATTTTATAACCCAGATTTTGCTGTATATTTGCAATGGCACTTTCTACAATGTAAATTTTATTAAGTACAAAACTTCCAGGCTAAACATTCAATATCTTCTTTGATGCTTTTGTACTTTTTTAAAATTGTTAAAGCCGCAGTAGCCACCTTTTGGGCATGTGTTTTAAATTCTCCAGTTTTTTGTTGTTAAGAGGGAATAGCTGGCTAAGTAAAGATTTTAAATCAAGTTGAATTAAGGAGATTAATATGAAAAATTATGACCTCTTCCTTTAGGAGGTAGTTATCCAAAAGACATGTGTCTATTAAGGTGATATATTTTAAAATATCTTTGGGTGTGTTCCTAGCAGTTTAAAAAAATAGGTTGGAGAATTTGGGTTTTTATTAGTACACAGTACCATTTATACAAATTAGAAAATGTTATTTAACAGCTATTGAATTATCTATATATACCTTTATTAATCACTATTGTTGCAGCAGTTTTAAGGTTGAATGAATAATCTTATTAGGGAGAAAATTCAATTGTAAATTGAATCAGTATAAACAAAGTTACTAGGTAACTTCATATTGCTCTGAAAGAAATATGACACTTACACTGTTCAATTAGGATAGTGTTCTGCAAAAATATTTATAAAACCTCTCAAGATACTTACTTCTACTGTAATTTTATATGAAAATAAGTGTATTTTTCAATAAAGCATTTATAAATTAATCTTTGTTTAGTTATATTGAGAAAAGGGTATTCACTTTCCTGCATAAATGACAAAGAACAATCATTTATTGGTTTATTTTGTCTCTACAAAACACATTAGTCATTCATCATTTAAATATCTGACTTCATTAGAAACCGTTTTAACACCTTTTCTCCCTCCTGCCATAAAAATACAGTAAGTAATTTGCTTTAAAAAAAAAAAAAAACTGAACAAGTGTTCTGGTTTCCTCTCACTCACCTAATATGTACCTCAGTGACAGCAGTTGGTAAAACAGTAAGACAGTAGGCTGAAGACTGAGGTTCAAATGATCTTCCACTTAAAAGTGCTAATACGCTATGGAACCTGCTCTCTCTATGCCTCTCCTCTCTGTATCCTAACATATGTACAACTGAAACCACTGATTTAAAACTCATTAGATAGTGCTGAACTCTGTCTATTCTATTAGTTTAAATGAATGCAACTTACCTTTAGCATTATATTCAGAAAAATACTTAATCCTCAAGGTCCCCAGTAATTTGGAGTACTGAACTAGATAACCACCTTAAAGACACTTCTGACAGAAGTAATGCATTACTTAAAGAGAGGTTTCCAGAACTTGCTGTTAGAACCTAAGCATACACGGACGACACTGGTATCAGTCATTGTTCACACAGTTTTACTCTTCAGGCAGTCCTCTGCCATTGGTCAGCTTTACCTAGGCCCAAGTCCGGCAGAAAAGTGCATGGTGCACCAGATTCACCAGCTCTTAAGTTGCTACTGTTTTCTCTTCTTTACTGAAAGGTTGTACTGAGCCAGGCTTTACCCATGACAGGCCAGCAACATGAACACTTTTATTGTGCTGTTCTTCAGGTTTCTTCTAGGCACAATCAAAAACAGACATTAAAAAATGAATGATGAGATTTCAGCACTGTACAAGCTCATTTCCCAAAAAGTTATTTGTATATAATGAGTAGTTTCCAATAAAGACGTTTTAGAAAGGAAACTGAGTTAACTATTTCAAAAATGGTAGTCTACTTACCTTCTGTGTCAGCATCTTCTCTCTGGCTTCATCATGTACAGAAGGATTCCATGGAGAAAAGCTTAAAGGAAGAGAAAAATATTAACTGCTTTGGCTTACTAAATTTGTATAACATCCATTTTTTAATGCTTAAGCCAGTTCCCCTAACAAAACTTAAGAAGGAACAACACTTTTGAAGAGTAGTCTTTAATCAGTTGTCAACATGTAAGTTTTAGACATTATCTAAATGGTTTTTTCACATAACTACTATCCCTTATAGAGCACTTCACATGGGTTAGCTGACTGAAGCCTCACAATGACCCCTGAAGTACTATTATTTAAAGATAAAGTGAGGCACAGTAAAATCAAGTAATAGCTCTGGGTCACCAAAGCCAGTAAGTGCAACAGCCAACCAGTCTATCTGCAGCGCTCTTAAACACGACAGTATGTTACCTCCCCAGCCATACCAGTGCTGCCAAAGCTAAATCACCAATTCTTCAGTTTTCAATACTCCTCCACACACTCTTCCCCAAGATCAAACATCATAGCGCTAAAGGAACCACTATTCACACTATTCACTCGCACACTATTCAGTTTCCTTCCTTTCACCAAATCCGGATGTCGATGGGGGTAAGGCAGTTTAAGAGGAGCTCCAGCTAAAACCGCCAACTGAAAAGTCCTGACATTTGAATGAGCACATTACAAGGATCCTAAGGAAACTGGCACAATGTGCCAGTCAATGGGAAACTTTTTGTTTAAGGGAAGAGCCCCAAAGGTATCAGAAATCGAGTTGACGGCATGTAATAAAAGTTGTAGACTAACAGATTATACACTTCTAAATTCCCCTTCTAAGACCACCTGGAAAATAGAAGCACAGTACTGCAAAGTGCAGTTGAATTCTCTAGGTACTGTAGCACTTACCTAATTGCATAGGGGTCTTCTATTTTAGGTTGGTCAAACAAACGTGCAGTGCACACCTTAACACTGTCAATCACTTTACTTTTAAAAAGCTGAATATCTTTTTCATACCTGTGTTAAAAGTTTAAATCAAAAAGTTACCCACAAAATCAACTTCTGCATTTTCGAATTTATCTTAAATAACAAAGCAAAGTAACATACAGTACTGCAGCCTCTGGGTTTAGGGGGCTTGCTGTATCAATCTTGTAGAACACTCTCCTTGCATACATTAATACTTGCCAAATATGGTTATGGTTCCGCCTAAAGGGAAACAACATGATTACTGAGGATTCCTCTTGCCGACTTACGTCACCAGAAGAAACACTTATTTACTAACCTCCACTTTGCAAATGCTCTCTTCACATCCAGTTCACCTGAGGTGGGATCAACTAGCGGGTGAAAGACGGGAATATCAAACACCAAGCGCTAGATTTAAAGAGAGACATGACCTTTAATGGACACAGTGGAGCTTGTTAGACCATACAGATGGCTGTAAAAGGAGCTTCCAGACAAGGCAGTCATGTTGTTTTAAGTCAAAGAGCTGCCCCAAGGGGGATACGTAACTATTTTCACCATTTGCCTATAAAACTACATTTTGCAATGAAGGAAGAAAAAGCCACATTTTACTACAGCACAGCGATCGCCGTTGACATAGTAAGTGCTGTAGTACAGCGTCCAGCCTCACCTGCACACCCTGAGCAGAGAAACAAAGCTGCAGGCAGAGGCTGGCATGACAAAAGATGCACAAGGCACAAAAGTCCCCTTGAAAGACTACTGAGTAGACAAACATTTGGGGAAACTGAAATCATAAAAGTACTAGGTCAGAAAAAGAACCAAGAAATCTTGCAAGTCCTTTAAGCCCTCCTCACCGACCAAAAAAAGCAGCAGACTCTCTCCTACTTACTGGACAGTCACCGTCTGGGTAGTTATCAGGGATGTAAACTGTAAACTTAAATACACCGTCTTGATAAAGTCCATGCCGTATGAATATTACTCCAAACCACACTGTAGGAAAAAATAAGAACAATTATGGCTTAAGTTTGTGTCAGAGGAGCCAAATATGCTATAAATTAGGAGTGAATCCTTCTTACTTAATGCAGAGCGGTAAGATGGCTGCACGTAGACACCTGGTAACTTCTGCTTCACAACCAAGGTACTAAAACAGAAGCAGCAGAATAATGAAACTGTATGGATGTAAATGACACACAGAGATCGACATTCATTTTGTGAGAGCAGGAATAGTCCCTCAAGTTAGCTGATGCCCTAACTATGCAAGCAGAGTCATCACAATCTCGCCTGGCCCTGACTGTTGCCCGTTTACTAGCTTCATAACACAAGCTCACAGAGAAACACATGAGCCAAAAAAGGGCCCCACATTCAGAAATTAAAGCCAAACAGGGATACACAAAGAATCAAGTTTTCCTCCCAGAAATCAGCTTCCCCAACACATCATCTTGGAAACCAATTTGTAGGTAATTCTGAACAATGCAACCTGATATAAGTTCTGGATATTAAGTTTTAGGTAAATGAGAGTATTTGTAAAATTATTGCTTTTGTGACTATGGACGATAGATCTCACCCACACACATTCAAAAGCTGTTTTTAAACACAATTTTAGGTAATTAAGAATAAATTAAAATTCCATGGGATTGCCCTCACGTAGCTGTCCTTTTCAGTTTGAACAGCGAGAAGGCCACGTTTAGATTTGCAGTGTTCTTGGTGAAGCCAGGCATCAGCATGAGGTGCCCACACTACTCTGCTCCTAAACTGACCCCACGACTCAGATGCGTGAACTCTGTGGGACTTGGTGTGGGGAACGGTGGGTGCTGAAACAAGACAAGTCCACTGACCAAGTCTGCACTGGCTCTTCTGGGACCTCCTCACCCTCCGACAGCCGTTCTGCTCTGTTCTTGCAACTGAGCTATGAGCCTAAATAAGTAAGGACGTGACCAGACCTTGAAAGGAACAATGTTGACCCAGGGCCTTAAAACACAACCTACCAATCCAGAATTTTATTGAGAAGTAGCTTGTTGGACCTTGGTTGATTGTTTTTATTACCTATTTGCCATCACACTTATTTTTAATCATCTTAAAATAGTTATTCCATTTTTAAGTCACTAAAATTCAGCATGTCAACAGCAGCACAGTTGGCAGATGTATCTACTACAGTGAGGTTTGCCAGAAAGGCAACTTTGTGTTCTAATACAGACAGCAGATTTAATACCACAATAGAAGCCTGTCCAGCCTCGAACACAAGGCCTCCATTACAAAGCTAAAGGGACCACTGCTCCCAGATCACACTCAGCCAATTACACTGGGGCCTCAGACCTCTGATCATACATTAGTACACTGTGGGAGGGCTCAAGGATGCTTTTTTTTTTTTTGTGAGGAGATCGGCCCTGTGCTAACATCCGCCAATCCTCCTCTTTTTTTGCCGAGGAAGACGGCCCTGGGCTAACATCCGTGCCCATCCTCCTCCACTTTATATGGGACGCCGCCACAGCATGGCTTGCCAAAGCAGTGCGTCGGTGCGCGCCTGGGGTCCGAACCAGCGAACCCCGGGCTGCCGCAGCGGAGCGCGCGCACCCAACCTCTTGCGCCACTGGGCCGGCCCCTCAAGGATGCTTTTAAAACAACTTCATGTACAAAAGAATTTTAAAATGATTGAAATTAAGAATTCTCCAAACTTTCTTCCCTTGTAACAAATTATCCAATCAAATGCCATCTGCATTCATTCACTATCTGAGCCCATCTTGGGCCAGGTGCTGTGTCATCAATATTAGCACTCTGCAGAAGTGCTCATCTCCTCACACTCTGCAGATGCGTGCAACTTCAGTCCAATCTTAGACTTCTGTGACGAGTCAAGTTCTTTCTTACATGGAGCCCAAATCTTTATAACTGCCTAGTTCTGCCATTGGGGGTCATACAGAATAAGTCAAATCCCCTTTCTAATGACAGACCTTCAAATATACGAAGATAGCTTTAATAAGTACTTCCTCAGTTTTATCCCAGTCAGTGGTTCCAGTTCCTTCGATTGTTGACTCCTAAGGTCTGGCTTCCTGACTCCATCTACCAGGACCATCTTTTCGATCTGTCAGAATGCCTTTTACAAGGAGAGCACCAGAATGGAGCACAAGCCTCCAGCTGGGCCTGACCCAAGAGAGAACAGATTGCCACCTTCCCACTGTCCCGCCCTCTACAACAACCTCTTCAGGAGAATTCCTCACCTCATGTGAAGGAAGACCAAAATTAAGTTACTAAGTTCCTGACCTACTATAGGTGCTTAATAAATCTTAGTTTCTTCCTCCTCTTACTCTCCAAAACAGACATGGAAATTAAAGCACATATTTGCCTTTAAATCTTATTTACCCAAGCTCTGAATGAGAATCACTACAATTAGGAGAGGATATTTGTATAACACTACTTAGGCCTTGGTTAAGAAAGATGATATTGCCAGCAATAGCCTCCGTCATTCTAAATACATTAAGGCTGATATTGGAGGAGGATGGGTTTGAGCTTTAAGATTAAATGGCTGCCATTTACTGAGTCCATCAAAATAAATTTGATTCTTCACCTTCAAGGGTCATTCAAAATTTAACCAAATAGTTTGTTAAGAACTTACAATTCTGCAAGAAGAGAGTACTCCAGGTAGAAGGGTCCGTAAGAAGCATGTGTGCCATTTGTTGACTGTGCTGCTGGGGCAGGAGATGTTGGCTTGGTGATGGGCAAAGCGTTTTTGGGAATAGAAGGCAGCTGTTTCTTTGGAGCAGAGCGTGGAGGACTGGTTTTCACGTCCCCTGTTAATGTCTTCTCTTCACCATCAGATCGCTATTCAAGATGAAGCAGTGAGAACATGTTAGGATGATTCTTAAATCGCAAGAGTACAGGTGATGGACTCTTAGTCTTTGACCTAAAGGCTGAAATTACTCTTTTACAAGGACATTCTAGCACCGTGATTAAGATAACTTGCAAGTCCTTTGAGCAGGCAGGCCATTATAAAGAGCAGAACAAACTGAAGCAAGACTGAAACATTAGAAAACTTGCTCTTTAGCTGCATCCTATAAAGACAATATTTACAGGATTGAAGTGAAACAGAGGAAAAAATGGTTTTTCCTGGTGGCCCCAAAAAGAGGGCAAGGTGTTACTAAAGCAATTAAACTGTCCAAGACTAGAAAAATCCCTGGCACTTAAATGCTGCAGAAGGTCAGGTGCTAAGAGCTCAAAATAAGTAGCACAGATGACTGAAAGGAGTCACTGCCTGATGTTAGCACTTGGAATCAAGCTATTCTCTCACTCGCGTGGGTCCAATTTTGATTTTGTCCCTAATGGATATGTTTCCATATTTGGACCATCACCAGCATAAACTGTCACCCTTAGTCAAAGACAAAGTTCTAAATGAATCAGAGACTAAACTACCATCTCATAGGTGCTTCCTTGGCTCAAGTACAGCCAAAGGCTGTTTAATTAGCTGTATTAAAAATGTATATCATGTGCATAGAAAAAAAGATGGGTCATAGTGGTGTTCTCTTTGAGGTGGAATTAGGAGTTATATTCATTTTCTTTTTGTCTGTCTGTGTATTTTAAGCTTTCCTGAAATGTATTCTTTTTGCAGTTAAAAAATAGACATTTAGAGGGCCAGCCATTTAGGGGGCCAGCCCCGTGGTGCAGTGGTTAAATTCACGCGCTCAGCTTCGGCGGCCCAGGTTTTGCAGGTTTTGATCCCAGGTGCGGACCTATGCACCACTTATCGGGCCATGCTGTGGCAGGTGTCCCACATATAAAATGGAGGAAGATAGGCACAGATGTTAGCTCAGGGCCAATATTCCTCAGCAAAAACAGGAGGATTGGCGGCAGATGTTAGCTCAGGGCTGATCTCCCTAACCAAAAAAAAAAACAGACATTTAGAAAAATTAAACCAGTCGCCTCAAGTCTGACTTAAGCACATTGGACCGGCCTTTCCCAAGGCTTCTCTAACCATGGCATCTTGCAGTTTGGTAGAAAAAATACCACAATCACGTGTCAAAAATTTCATCATGTGTAAATATAACCTAAGTCAAAATAATCTGAGAATTCTGAATACCAGAATGATTTCTATTTGAGAGGTGAACAGTCTTAAAAACTGACCTTAATCTACAAAATTATTTCTCAAAAGTAAAACCTGAACTAGAAAAGCCAGGTAATTTTGTTAAGATTATAGGCAACCTCGGTACGAATTATTGGCTTTTATTGTGACGCAAATGGGTTTCCTCGCTAAATTTATATCAACTATATACCTACTTTGCGTACAGAGCTTGTAGACATGCTCCAGAAAGGGTTCATAACGCGTACTCCAAACAAGAAATTCAGTGGTCTGTGTCATCAAACTCTTCTGTCTGCAGAATTCACTTTACCTTAAAATGAGATGGGAAAACACAGAAATACACCAACACCAACAGTTAAGACTTCTGAAATAGTCAAAACTAAATCTGACGCTCTAAGTAGAAATACAATATAATGTTCTATTATATATAGTTATAAAAACCTAGAGGAAAAAGTCTTCAGAAATAGGTTCCTTCAATACCCACCCCCTCTTCTGACTCCAATTTCTTTCCCACCTTTAAATGCCTACAGGAATCTGTGTACTGAGTCCTTGGCCAAGATTCAGAATATTCAGTGACACAGTTCAGCTTTGGTGCCAGCAATGCAGAAGATACAGACTACAACAGTTGCTACTAGCGTAATATGTAGGCATTGGACTAGTGGGAAAGCCAGGTTCAGAATGCACTGTACCCACATAGACAAAAGGTTATGGGTTATGCGCATTAGAGAGCCAAGGGGACTGATTTAAGAGAGTCTTAAAATGAGTTTTCTTAAGTAAAAAATTATTCTCTCCAGGGGCCAGCCTGGTGGCATAGCGGTTAAGTGCATGTGCTCCACTTTGGCGGCCCGGGGTTCGCAGGTTCGGATCCCAGGCGTGCACCGACGCACCACTTGTCAAGCCACGCTGTGGCGGCATCCCATATAAAGCAGAGGAGGATGGGCACGGATGTTAGCCCAGGGCCAATCTTCCTCAGCAAAAAGAGGAGGATTGGCATCAGATGTTAGCTCAGGGCTGATCTTCCTCACACACAAAAAATTATTCTCTCCAGTGAAACTAGTAGCCAAAGAAATAAGAAAAAAACAGAGGCAAGGTGGAGCATATAAGAAGACAGAGGGAAAACCGGGTCCTGTCGGGACCATCCCCAAGAAACCACCTTTTTCAGCTGCTTAAAATGTGGAAGCTGCGGGATTAGGCATTCAAGGAATTGCCAAGCAATTCATACAGAAGACACAACCGAGGAGTGCACAAGAGACGTTTCACAAACACAGACCTTCCACCACAGCTTCAAGTAGTGGATGAGACAGCCTGTCTCAAAGGTCACAAAGTCAGTGGGTCGTTTACTAAAAATGCAAAGGAAGAGGCAAAGGAAAAGAAGGGACCGAGCTGTAAGAACAGCGACTTCTCTGCTGATTCCCCGCCCCGGCTCCGTTATGTTGCAAGTGGAGCTCCTTCTCTGCATTCCTACTTGCACCGACCAAAAGGCTGGAGGTGAAAAGGGTCAAAACTTAGCCACACTTGACTCAAATTCAAAAGAAGCAAATCATTAGAAAATCATGTACCAAATGTCCCTAATCAGCAAAAATTTGTTTTCTGATGAGCCTAGGACATCCATAGGTCGGTACCAGGTGTCCCATACCCAGCTAGTGCCAATTACTGCTGTTTTGCTTTCCAAGATGTAATGCCACCCAGTAATTAAAGCAAAGGAATGAGGATCCTGGTTCTTCCACTCACCTGTTGACTTACATCCAGTAAATAGCAACTTATTGCTGAGAGCTCTCTGCCAATCTGCTTTTAAAGGTGACTATGATACAGATGAAAATAGTTGGGACATCAAAAATGGGTGGGGGCATGCATGTTCCTGTTTGGCCCAAAGGAAAGCACTGGTTTTCAGATCCAGAGTACTGTGCAGCATCCCACCATCACCTAGGACAGACCTGATTTAACAGGGGACCCCTCCCCCTTGGGACACAGTGCTCACCTAAATCTACTGGGGTGGATCAGTCACCTGTAAGGTCCCTTCCAAGTCTAACACATAATGATTCCATGACTTTGCCTTTAAAAATCAAATAAAACTTGCCCCCCCGTTCCTCCTCTCTTTAAGCAGGAGGTATGGTCTACTGCTGTGTAAGTATTCCACCAGGGATAACTCCACCATTTATTAGATGTCTAGTGTACCCAAGCACAGAATAGCATTTTCCAACAGGACCGACATAAATGGAAGGAAGACATAGGACAAGTCCTAGTTATTAGGAAACAATTTTAAAATTTCTTCGGGTTCAGCCATACAAACAAAACGGGATTGCCTTCCTTTATATCATGCAGCCGAGAAGTCAGTATCGTGGACCCGTACGAATGATCCGTCCATGACAGCAGCGAAAACAGAGCCGGGCGCTGCTTTCCTCCTCTGTGCCACGGTCCCTAAATAGGCACTAACTTAATACATCACCCCGACCAGCCTTAAATTCCACGTTAAGAGGCGACGGAGCAGGGCCCACACACGAAAACAGCTTTGCCCGGGCCCTGGCTCGCTGCGGACAGCCGGGACGAGCAGCCTCGCCGGGGGCGGAAAACCATCTCCGCGCACGCCGCGAATCTGGACAAACCTGTCTCGAGGTGATGCAAACCAGGGGCCATGTCCGGGCCTCGCAGCTAGCTCGAGGCCGGCCCCGGGCCCGCGAGCCCCTCGGGTGGGGGGCTGAGGGCCTCCGGGGCTCGGGGACCCCCCTCAACCAGGGCGCGGGGCCGGGGCCGGCGAGGGCGGGCCCCAGCAGGGCGAGCCGGGCGGGCCCGCCTCCCTCCCTCAGGCCGGCCGGCCCAGCTCCCAGACAGCCCCCAGCGGCGGGCCCGGGTCCGCGGCGGCCGGCGCAGCAGGTGCCTGCAACCGCGGACAGGTGCCCAGCCCCGCCCCCGTGTCCCAGCGCGGCCGCCGTCGCTCCGGAGTCCCGAGCGCCGGGTAGGGCGGACAAACGACGGGCCCGAGGACGCCCGCGACCCAGCTTTCAGGACTCCACGGATCTCGGTACCTACCAGCGGCCTGACAGCGCACCGCAACCCAGTGCTTTCAGCGCAGCGCTCCCGACTGCTGAGCGCCGTCGCGGCCCCACAGCATCTCCGGCCGCAGCGCCAGCCCAGCCCCTGCCCGCTCCCCGCCCCGCCCTGCTCTCAGCGCCGGGCGCCGCCCCCCGCCCCCCGCCCCACGCCCCTGGGCCCGGACGCTTCCGCCCAGCCTCCCGGCGCCAAGTGGCTCCCACACCTGTCCGTCAAGGACGTTCTTCCGGGGGCGCTGGGACGCCGGCACTCTGTCCCGCCAATCAAACCTGCTCCCTCGGGTGGGGCAGCACTCGACCCTCCCCTTACGTAACAGCGCCGCAGCCAAGTGTCAGTCATGGAAGTATGCGCCCGGGGGGAGGGAGGGGGAGGAAACAAACAAGCGCCGGGACATAATTGGTCACGACGTCCGCCAGTCACCAGGGAGACCCGCCCACTGGCTTGTGCGTGGCCGCCGCAGCCATTCAGCAAGACTGTGACTTCGGGTTTTCCGCGCTGGGCCAGGGCGGGGCCGGAGACCCCGAGAGAGGGGGCTTGGGGGCGGGGCCGGCCGCGGACGGTCCGCAGGCCCTGGCGGTGCCGCGAGCCCGAGGCCGCCACGTCGGGCCGCCGGGTCCCCGGCCGGGAGCGGGCGAGGCGGGGGAGCTGTCGGGTCGGGAGAACGTGGAAGGAGGCTCTGTGTCCCGTCGGGAGACGCCCGTCTTCTCTGTCAGAGCGGAGGAGCTCGTGGATACAGAGGCCCAGCCAAACGCCCAAGTCATCCCTGGGCGGGAGCGCTGCCAGAGCAGCTTCTAAAAATGCACCTATGGGACCCAACCTATAGCATCCGAATCCGGGGGGCGGTGAGTACCGGGAACTCACATTGTCACCGGCTCCTCTGGTGGTTCTGGTGCTCACTGCGGTTTGAGGACCTCGCCCCTGGCAACGTAGCTCCTGGTCCTCTGATGTGTTTATCTTTACACACACCCTCACTATGATGTGGAGCCCCTTTACCGCCTGTCTTGACTGCTCAAAAGCCTTCAGCGGGAGCCGTTTCAGATGGAATCAAATCCTGACTTACAAGGCGCGCCCTTTGTTGGCCTCGTTCCCATATTCCCATCTCATTTCCCACGTCTGTCTCCGGCCTGTTGCTGTGACGCCTGCCCTTGGCTTGCAGACCACCGAGCGTTTTCTTACAGCGGTCCCTTCTCTTGGGGTGCCCTTCCAATCTCCACCCAACTCAGTATCTTACACTCAGAAGAGGAGAGAGATTCTCTGACCGGATTGTCTGTCCAGTTTTTGGTTGCCTTTGAAATTCTGGTAAAATGACCTTCTTGTTGAGTGGCAGGCAGCCAGACTCTCCTAATGTTAATCCCAAGGGTTGGTTCTGAAATCCAACTTCCTCTCCAGCTGAAAACACTCCTGAGCCACTTCCTTTTGTCCAGTTTGAATACACTTAGGAATGTGGTAATGCTCTTAATGTTGGTCTCAATATAAAAAGGCAGGCAAGCAGGAAATCCTTTCTTCTGGCCACAGGTGGTCTCCCCTGGCACCTCTCTGGCTCAGTCCCTCCCAAACTTATTTGCAGGCTCCTCATCCTCTCCCAGCCTTGTTTCCGATCTCACCCTCTACTCTCCTTGGCAATCTCATCCCTTCCCCACGCTTCACCAAGGACTCGCATATGTTCTCCGGCTCAGACCTGTCCGCTGAACTTCAGATGCATGTGTCCAACTGCCCCCTGGGCACTGGATGCCTCAGACACACATCAGTTAGAATCCTTACAGCTGTACATGCCAGAAAACCCAATTCAAGGTGGCTTGTATAGCAAGGGGGTTTCTCTCACCTGGTGGGCCAGACTCCAAGGGTGGCACTCCGGGCTTCAGGCTCTGCTTTCCCTACTGTCCCTGGAATTACCCTTTGATGCTAGTGGCAAGATAACTGCTGCCACTCCAGACACACCCAGATGTGACAATGTCTAGGAACATAAAAAGGATCCTTTCCATCCAATGGCCTCTTTCGAAGAGCAAGAATACCCTGCCCAGAAGCTCCTCAGAAGCAGTACCCACGTTTCAGTGACCAGAAATGAGTCAATGGGTCTCTGCCCACAACTAAACTGATCAAGGGCAAGTGAAATGAGTCTGCCATGATTGGGTCGGGCTACTCAAGATTTGCCTTGATCCCTGGACTTTATGCAGAGGAGAAAGATGATCAGATTTGTGTTTTGAAAAGGCAACTTTGGAGAACAGATTGTAGAGGCAGGAGAGTAGGAAGGCATTTGGGAAAGCATTGCAATAGTTCACCAAGAGACAACTGCATGAATTTGATGGTGGAGATAGAGAAGTGAATGAGTTCCAGAGATATTTAAGAGGTGGAATGGACAGGACTTGGCCTGGATTAGACATGGCGGTAGGGGGTATCATGGATGAGCCCTAGATTTTTGGCTTGAGCTACTGGATGAATGGTGAGGCCATTCACAGAGATAAGAAGCAGTAAACCATACTGTTTACAGGAGGGTGGGAGATGGGGAAGTAGTTCTGTTTTGGATAGGTAGTGTTCGGGGCGTTTCTGTAAGTACTGTTGCTTGCACACCTGACACTCACTTCCCCCTTCCTCACTGCTGACAGAGCCTCGATTGTTGTCGAGGAGTCCAGCCCTTCAGTGGTTCCCCGTCGCTATTAGGGCAAAGACCACACTCTTTACCGTGGCTGTGGGCCCAGCCTGGCAGGGCCAATGCTTGTGCATCCCCACTTGCCCCTGGGGTCCAGCCACTCACATTCTTTTAATTCCTTGGAGGCATGATGCTCTCCCATCCTGCCCCACCACAGAAGGGGGCCTTTGCACTAGATGTTGTCTTTGCCTGGAACATTCTCTCACCCCACACAGATCTCAGCTCAAACACCACTTCCTCAGGGCAATTTTCTGTTTACTTGGGAGATGACTTATTAGCGTCTATCTCCCACACCATACTGGAAGCTCCGTGAGGCAGGAACCATGTCTGTTTTGCTGTTCCTGGTCTCCCCAGCATCCAGTCCAATGCCTGGCTGCAGTAGGTATGCAATAAATACTTGACAGATGAAGGACAGAAGCAACTAAAGTATATTTAAAACACCTACCAACCTGCACGCCCCCAGCTCTACACAAAGAAAGTAGCTCATTATGAAAATGCAGATGATTTATTCCAAGGGAAGTGAGGAGGCGGCCTCCAGGTACCATTTCTTTAAGACTGAAATATAAAGTACTGAGAAAGAAACCCAGCTGACCCTAAACCTTACCTGTAAAACATTTCCAGTCACTGGATATTATATTCATTATTCTAAATTTTTGGAGCATATCTGATATTTGTGTCAAAAGATGAATTTTTCTTGCATCAGGACTTAATAGACATGTGATCTCTATGAGTACTCAGGACTCCTGCTCATATTCTAATCAGCAAAATATTCACTGAATCCATTCTTCTTTTGCTCTCCAGTAAATTAATTATACAAAGCAGTTGAGATCACTGGTTTACTACTAAAGGAAGGCCTTACAAGGAGGAAGGGGCAAAATGATGGTTAATTGAAATATGTATGTATTTCATACATGTGCACACATAGGAGCCAATGTTTTTAGATCAATCCATTTGTCCCTAAATCCTTTTCTGAAAGGTAAATCCCTGTATAGTGTGGTACGTGTATCACTGATTACACACGTTGTTCAAGAAACATGAGATGATTGTATAGCTGTGCATTTATTTTAATACATCAGAAAAAATATAACAACATATCAAAACCAAGATTTTATGGATAGTAATGTTTAGGATGAGATCACAGGAGGCATTTAAGTTGTTTTTTCAAGTGAATGGATTTAAGGGAATATATTAAGTAATGATTCTATAGTTAATGATCCTCAAACATGGTAGAAATCATGCATTTTTGACAATGATTGGAGTTTGAGAAACACTTCTGTAGAGGATGATGTGGCTTTTGTCCTTTCCACATCCTCACTGGTCATTACAATTCTTGCTTATAACGTCATAAATGTGCTTCAAGTTTTTGGCGCATCAAATTTTCTTCCCTGTCCTCTTCCGCATCACTCCTAGCCCTTGAGTAAATTAGTGAGTGGATGGATGGATGGATGATTGGATAGATAGATGAAGGGATGAATTTTACAGAATACAACATTTCAAATGTAACTCAGAGTAGCTGATGGACCACTGTGAATATTTATGCCTTAAGAAAAAGCAACGAATGTACAAGATTGCAGCTCATAGAGGGCTGGAAGAGGATTGATTTCCTTTTATAATCAAACCACGTTTGAACGTGGCATGACACTACAAATAAGCACCCACTCTCTTAGCAGGCTGCTAACTACGCCACCAGCCACAAGAGCAATCTTCTCTTTGATTGCCGTTATCTTTGCAAAACCACCTCACTCTGTGGTTTCAAAGCACTTGGAAAGATGATAAAGGCTTACAGTTTTAGCTAGAGTGGCAGGTTCAGAAAAAGAAACCAAAGGGAGAGAGAGAAAGCAATATCCATCCATTGATAAATAATTCAGGGTCTGCTGTGGGCAGGGCACTGTTCCTGACACAGACGCCTTCCTTTCTTACAACAGGTAGATAGTGATTCATGAAAGACAAGGAGTCTCAGTGGTTTTGAGAGACTGCCACCCAAAGCAGATGACATTGTCACCATCATTTATTCCAGCTTTTTATTATGAAAATTCTCAGTCATACCAGAGAAGCAGAGTACAATGACCACCCTTGTACTCGCCACCCAGATTCAACAATGGTTAATGGTTTTGCCATATTTCCTTTTCCAAACTAATTTTTTCCTCCTGAATCATTTAAAAGTAGGTTGCAGTAATCATGACCTTAACTCCTAAACACTTCAGCATTGTCTCCTAAGGAGAAGGACATTCCCCTGCAGAGCTCCAGTGCCACAACCACACTTAAGGAAATTCTCTAAATTCCTAGCCTCATTGCTTGTCCACATCTATTTAAATTACCCTAATTGTCACACATCATAAAAAAGCTTTTATAGTTCTCTTCCTAAGCCAGGATGCAAAATCACTATTCACTCGTTGCATTTGGTTGTTATGTCTCTTTGTCTCTCTAGAACAGTCCTTCCACCCCCACCCCCTATAATATGGACTATTTGAACAGACCAGGATGTTTCACATTCTGGATTTCTTGTGATGTTGTTCAGCTTGATCCTCTATCCTTGTATTTCTTGTAAACTGTAAGATCTGAAGACTTGATTAGATTAGACATTTCTGGCAGGAGCACTTCATGGGTAAGGAGTTTATTAGGATTCCTTGAACTATTGCTTGTGTAGAATAGCAGCCTAATGATTATGCATGAACAATTAAAAACAGAAATACGCTCGCTCTGTGCTGACACAGTTAGTTGAATATCTGATACTGTAAATATTAGTAAATTTTGATGTTTTCAGTTGGGTTTTTTGGCCATACCTACTTCCCACTTTTAAGGCTGACTTACTGCCAATGACTTTGTTCTCACAAATATCAATGAGTCCATAAATCAGACCTGCTCGCATGGCCACTTGCTGAGTACTTACTGCTAGTCGAGTTGAATCCAGCTGAAAAAGAAACTGAACGTGGTTCAGGAGACACTAGGTGGCGAGCGGTGGTTGCTGTGCCAGCAAACATTGGCGGGGGGAGCAGGATCTCAAGGATGGATGTTCATGCATTTCACACTTAAACATTTGCCACATCCTCTCTGTAGCAAGCCGAGGCCCAGGTCCCCGTAACTGGTACTCTGTAAACTTTAAGAACGTTCACTTTTTTTTCTCTGTCTGATGTGACAAGGTACCAGATGTTCCTGAATGTGTGGCAAAGAGGAAATAAAGACTGCTTGAAGGAATATTACAGCCAGGTGCCCTGTTGCTTCCTCCGGGAATGTGAATCTACAAAAAGGTGACAGCAGAGACTATCGCCGTGTATCCTAATGGGTTCAGATGTATTTGTATTTTTCCGCAGTAACAGGCAGCAGTTTCGCCTGACACCATGTATGTGGCACTTACCTTTCAGTTGACACTACCAGGCAAACCTTTCCCTGCGCTTTCCAACACGGCTCCAAACCTGGGAAGGCGCTGACTGAGTTTCAAGAACCCAAGGGGCGGGTGGTCGAGTGCCCTCTGGTGGGCGGTGGGAAGAATGCATGCAGCCTATTCATTTACCTAAGTATGTTTTTCATAGAGAATATTATATGTACATTTTAAGCAAATCCATGCTCTTAAAAAAAATCCTGCACCTACATTTGCATTCCTGAAAAAATTTCACATCTAGAAAAGTTTTATATTTCCCTTGAACAAAGTGCTTACTAGTCTCAAGCAGGCTAGCATCGCCACTGGGTGGGGAGTTCCAGTACACAGAGACATGGATTCGAGAGAAAGGGTTTTACGGAAGCTTTCCTCTGAGAGGCCTTAAACACCCCGAGGGTATTATCTCAGATCCGTTCCTCGGCGCTGCCCCACCTAAGAAAGTTCATGCCTTTCACCCCCAGAGCCTCCCAGTTGGTGTCCTGCTCGCACTGGCTTTACCCCTCTGCAACTACCTTCCTTCAACCTCCATCAAAACCGGAACCGGGAATCATTCCCTAAAATAGAAATGGCTAAGGACAGCTGCACCCTTCCGCACACACTAAGGCTCAAAGCCTTAACCTAAGAGCCGCAGCGCTAACGGTGTCCTGCACTGGCCCAGAGCACAGAGCCAACTCCATCCTCCAGAGGAGATGGTCTGGGGGAAGAGGTTGGAAGAAGGGATTAGGAGAGCTCGGGGGCTGCGAGTGAGAAGGCGACTGCTCCACACTCACGCCATGCGGGGGGGGGGGGGCCGGGGGGGGCAGCGACACTGCCCAGTATAAGGCCAACCCCCAAAATGCCCACGTGACTAAGGTCGAGGCTGATAAACTGGGGTCTGGCGTCTCTGACCGAGTTTGTGTTTGGGTAGAAATGCAGGGGCGGAGGTGTCACCGGGAGGTGCAGTCACTCAGGTTAGTCACTCAAGAATTAGGCCATCACCCGAGGGTCATGTGTCCCAGCTTCTCAGGACAAATATTTACTTTAATCGCCGATCAAAGTCAAAGCTGCACTAGTTGCACTGGTCTGGTGACATCAGTGGGCTCCTTCCAGAAAGCAGATTGACCCAGGCGATGAGCCATCTGGGGTCAGCTGGAGAAATCCCGATTAGCAAGAGCGTTTGGGAGAAAACCCGCAGCCCCAGACCGCCATCCATCCACATGTTCACAACCCGTCGTGTGTTTCCTGGGGTCTCTCCACCTTAAATCACACGGCATGGGGTGCAGTAGGAGGCCCTGTCTGCCACCGCCGTGTGCTCCTCGCCTTCCTCTTCCTTTCTGGAACAGCCACAGTCACTTACCCTCAGCCACTTGTGCCGGATGCAGCTCTTCAGGAAACTCGAGCTGATGAGAGGGCGTGCCACTATTGCTTCCTGAGCAGAGAGCAGTAAGATGCAAGGTCACACACGCACAGAGAGGAGGGGGAGCAAGAAATATGCTGCAAAACAGAGAATCCCCAAGTCATTCATCTGCCTCCACTGCTACGACCCTGGTCCAAGCCACCACGACCTCTGACCTGTCACCTGGATGACAGCACCAGCCTCCTCGCTGGGCTCTGGCTTCCCCTGCCTCCTCTCAGTCTGTTCTCAACATGACAGGGAGAATAAGCATGTTAAGCCTCAGGTCAGGCCATGTCCCTGTCAGCCCAAACCCTCCAATGGTTTCCCATCTCATGCAGACTAAAGGCCTCTGAGATCCCCAGTAATCTAGCTGCTGCCACCCACTCACCTGTCACCAGCTCCCTCTCTGATTTCATCCCCTAGAACATTTCCCCTCCTCACTCCACTCCAGCCTCGATGGACTCTGAACATTCCAGGCATGCTCCTGCCTCAGGGCCTTTGCACTTGCTGTTCCCTCCACCTGGAATGCTCTTCCCCCAGATAGCTACACATTCATCCTCTCACCACTTCAATTTTTTTTGTCCCCAATCAATATGTGGTATTTATTACATTGTAGGCTTTCAATGCTGATACAAGAAAAATGGTATGGCTAGTTATCTTGTTCTTAACTGTTTTGAAGAGTTGTGCTGAAACCTGCCCAATCTCTGCTGATACCAAAACACAATTGTCAACACACTACAATTATTTTTGCAATACTATATTTCATTTTAAAATGATAAAATGCGGGCCGGCCCGTGGCTTAGCGGTTAAGTGCGCGCGCTCTGCTGCTGGCGGCCCGGGTTCGGATCCCGGGCGCGCACCGATGCACCGCTTCTCCGGCCATGCTGAGGCCGCGTCCCACATACAGCAACTGGAAGGATGTGCAGCTATGACATACAACTATCTACTGGGGCTTTGGGGGGAAAAAAAAGCAGGAGGATTGGCAATAGATGTTAGCTCAGAGCCGGTCTTCCTCAGCAAAAAGAGGAGAATTAGCATGGATGTTAGCTCAGGGCTGATCTTCCTCACACACACAAAAAATAAATAAATAAATAAAATAAAATGATAAACAATGGACGGATACATAGGGACAGAGATTGGATTGGTGGTTGCCAGAGGGGAGGGGGGAGGGAGGAGGGTGAAAGGGATAATTCGGTGCATGTGTGTGGTGATGGGTTGTAATTAGTATTTTGGTGGTGAACATGATGTGGTCCATGCAGAAATAGAAGTACAATGATGTACACCTGAAATTTTTACAATGTTATAAACCAATGTTACTGCAATAAACAAAAAGTTAAAAAAAATAAAATAAAAAAATAAAATGATAAAATGCTTAGCCAGTTAAGAAATAATTGTGAGTAACTGGATTTATTTTTTTCAGTGTAGGATTTCATTATATTGGGGAACTAGAAATTGATATTTTAAAAGTAAAAAGGAAAGTCTCTTCAATAAATGATGTTGGGAAAACTGGACAGCCACATGCAAAAGAATGAAAGTAGACCACTATCTTATATCATAGACAAAAATTAACTCAAAATGGATTAAAGACTTGAAGGTAAGACCTGAAACCATCAAACTCCTAGAAGGAAACAGAGGCAGTACCCTCTTTGACTTCGGTGTTAGCAGTATCTTTTTGAATATCATGTCTCCTCTGGCAAGGGAAACAAAAGAAAAAATAAACAAATGGGACTACATCAAACTAAAAAGCTTCTGCAAAGCGAAGGAAACCATCAACTAAACAAAAAGACAACCTACCAACTGGTGTCTTGCTTATTCCACTTAGCATAATGTCTTCTAGTTTCATCCATGTTGTCACAAATGGCAGGATTTCCTTCTTTTTTATTGCCAAATAATACTCCATTGTATGTTAATAACATGTTTTCTTTATCCATTCATCCATCAGTGGACATTTAGGTTTCTTGCATGTCTTGGCTACTGTGAATAATGCTGCAATGAACATGGGAGTGCAGATAGCTCTTCGAGATTCTGATTTCAATTCCTTTGGATATACACCCAGAAGTAGGATTGCTGGATCTTACGGTGGTTCTATATTTCATTTTTGAGGAAACTCCATACTGTTTCCACAGCGGCTCTACCAATTTGCATTCCCACCAATAGTACACAAGGGTTCCCTTTTCTCCACATCCTCCCCAGCATTTGTTATCGTTTTTTTGATAATGGTCATCCTGACAGGTATGGGGTGATATCTAAGATGTGGATTTAATTTGCCTTTCCCTGAATGGTTAGTGATGGTTAGCACCTTTTCATATACCTGTTGGCCATTTATATGTCTTCTTTGGAGAAATGTCTATTTAGCTCCTTTGCCCATTTTTAATCAGGTTATTTGCTTTTTGCTATTAAGGTGTAAGAGTTGCTTATAAATTTTTGATATTAACCTTTTATCAGATATATGGTTTGCAAATGTTTTCTCCCATTCTGTAGGTTGCCTTTTCATTTTGTTGATTGCTTCCTTTGCTGTGCATAGCTTTTTAGTTTGATGTAATCTCACTCATTTATTTTTGCTTTTGTTGCCTGTGCTTTTGGTGTTATATCCAAAAAATCATTGCTAAGACCCATGTCAAGAATCTTTTTCTCTACGTTTTCTTCTAGAAGTGTCATGGTTTCAGGTCTTACATTTAAGTCTTTAATCTACTGTGAATTGCTTTTTGTGTATGGCGTAAGGTAAGGGTCCAATTTCATCCTTTTGCATGTGGATATCCAGTTTTCCCAACACTGTTTTTGAAGACACTATCCTTTTCCCATTCTGTTTTCTTGGCACCCTTGTCAAAGATCAGTTGACTGTATACACATTCATTTATTTCTGGGCTCTATTTTGTTCTGTCGGTGTACATGTCTGTTTTTATGTCAGTAACATACTGTTTTGATTACTGTAGCTTTGTAGTATATTTTGAAATCAGGAAATGTGATGCCTCCAGCTTTTTTCTTCTTTCTCAGTATTCCTTTGCCTATTTGGGGTCTTTTGTGGTTCCATATGAAGCTTAGAATTTCATTTTCTATTCCTGTAAAAAAGGCCATTGGGATTTTGATAGGTCTTGCGTTGAATCTGTAGATTACTTTGGGTAGTATGAATATGTAACAATATTAATTCTTCCCTCCATGATCACAGGATATCTTTCCATTTATTTGTGTCTTTTAAAATGTCTTTCATCAGTGTTTTGTAGTTTTCAGTACACAAGTCTTTTACCTCCTTGGTTAAGTTTATCCCTGTTTTATTATTTTGGGTGTTATTGTGAATGAGATTGTTTTCTTGATTTCCTTTTTGGATAGTGTGTTGTTAGCATATAGAAACGCAACTGATTTTTGTACATTGATTTTGTATCCTGCAACTTTACTGCATTTATTAGTTCTAGTAGTTTTTTTAGAGTCTTGAGTGTTTTCTACATCTAAGATTTTTCCACCTGCAAACAGAGATGACTTCACTTCTTCCCTTCTGATTTGGATGCCTTTTATTTCTTTTTCTTGCCTATTTGCTCTGGCTAGGAGTTCTAGTACGTTCTATTATGTTGAAGAGAAGTGGCAAGAGTGGGTATCCTTGTCTTGTTATGGGTCTTAGAGGAAAAGCTTTCAGTTTCTCACCATTGAGTGTGATATTAGCTGTGAGCTTTTCCTATATGACCTTTAACGTGTTGAAGTAAATTCCTTCTCTGCCTAATTTCTTGAGAGTTTTTATCATGAACAAATGTTGAGTTTTGTTAAATGCATTTTCTGCATCTCTTGAGATGACCAAATGATTTTTATCCTTCATTCTGTTAATGTGGTGTATCACATTGACTGATGTGCATATATTGAACCATCCTTGCATCCCAGGGATAAATCCCACTTTGGTTATGGTGTATGCTTCTTTTATTGTACTATTGAATTCAGTTTGCTCATATTTTGTTGAGAATTTTTGCATCTGTATTCATCAGTCAACCTACTTAGTTCTGCTTGACTGCTCCCTTGTCAGCGAGGTCTCCCTTAACCACCTTATTTAAAACAGCAGCTCCTTCCCATCCTCCATGACCTGCTTTATTTGACTCCACAGGATTTATTTCCAAACATACTAAATATTCACGTTTGTTTATGGTCTGTCTCCTCCAAACCCATCCCTGACCCATGTAAAGTCAGTGAAATTGGGTATTTTAATTAATTAATTAATTTATTTATTTATTTTGTGAGGAAGATTATCCCTGAGCCAACATCTGTTGCCAATCCTCCTCTTTTTGCTGAGGAAGATTGGCCCTGGGCTAACATCCGTGCCCATCTTCCTCCACTTTCTATGTGGGATGCCCGCCACAGCATGGCTTGATAAGCGGTGTGTAGGTCCACGCCTGGGATCTGAACCTGCAAACCCCGGGCCGCCAAAGCAGAGCGTGTGAACTTAACCGCTACGCCACTGGGCCTGCCCCTAGGGATTTTAATTTTTGTCTGCTTTAGTTACTTTTATAGCCCTTGTACCTAAAAAAAAAAAATAGTATAGTGCACAGCAGGTATGTGTTGTGAGCTGAACTGTGTCCTTCCAAAGCTTCTATGTTGAAGCTCTCAGCTCTAGAACCTCAGAATGTGGCTGTATTTGGAGATAGGGCCTTAAAGAGAGGATTAAATTGAGGTCACATGGGTAGGCCCTAATCTGACTGGTGTCCTGCTAAGAGGAGGAAATTTGGACACACAAGACGACACCAGGGATACACACTCTCAGAGAGAGGACTTTGTGAAGAGGCAGCAAGAGGGAGGCCATCTACAAGTCAAGCAGAGAGGCCTCAAAGGAAACCAGCCCTGCCGGCGCCTGGATCTTGGACTTCCAGCCCCAGAACTGTGGGAAAATAAATTTCCACAGTGTAAGCCCTGCAGTCGGTTGTATTTTGTTATGGCAGCCTGAGCGGACTAATGCAACACGTAAATATGTGTTGACCGAATAAATGCCCTTGAAAGGCCTGAAACGGTTGCTTCCCCCACAGCTGTGCACTGGCCTCCTCGTTTTCCTTCTCCTCGTATTAAGATGAGTGTCCACTGTGCAGTCCTGGCTCCTGGAGCGGTCTGCTGGCCCCAGGGAAAGCTGGCCTGTGATTAAGGTTTGCCCATGCCCTGTATTGACCTGTGCATGGGCCACCCTGGAGCTTCCGGGAGTTGACTGCACCAAGGTGCTTCTAATGATGTTTATCCAGTGGCCTGCAGCGCCAGCCAGCAGAGTTGGCCGTCTCCCATGACCACACTTAGAATCCGGAAACCCTGTAACCAGAAGGGGCCGTAAAGATCACTGTAATGGTGGTAGCAGCAGTGGCGGTAACAGCACCTATAATTATTGTTGTCGTTGCTAACATTTATCGAGCTCTTACTCTGGGTCACTTTGGTGAGCATTCTAGAAATCTTAGCTCATTTAATCCTTACAATAACCCAGTGAGATAGGAGTTCTTACTGTCCCTACCTCACAGATGAGGAAACTGAGGCTCAGAGGAGGCCACAGCCAGTGAGAAGCAGCAGAAATGGAATCTGTTTTTATTTCTTCCCTCTCACCAAGCTCTGCCCCTCCTCCTCCAGATAACAGCATCCTAATTTCCCTCGAGAAATCACCCTCCTAACTTGCTCTTTATCCAGGTTGTTCAGATGGGACTGACTCCACCCTCAACCCCAGTCCAAGTGAACCAGGACTGACCAATCGGAATACTCCATTCCTTCCCGCACTCCACCACCCCCATTGGTTCCAGGATTGTCATGTGATACAAATTAGTCTCAAGAGCCTCCATCCTGGGGTTTTGGACTTCTGGCAGAAGTCGAGCTGAGAGGACGTCAGCCCCGGACACCACCTTCAGCAGGCTTCGTTCTGCATGTCGCTCAGTTGAGTGGTCCCAGTTCCCAGCAGGGGAACTCTGATGGTTAGGACAGGCCAGGCCTCCACTCCACATCAGTTGTCTGTGGCTATGAGGGTGGGGTACAAACCACCACTTAGCATCAATCATGGATGCTAAGAAAACAGAAAATGATAAAATGAAGATCAAAGTTCTTGACAGACAACCTCTCCATGGGTAAAAATGGGCCCCAACATCTTGGCTCCAACCTCTATCTCCATTGATTCCGTGACCTGTCTTTGCTAACAGCGTGTTAATGGAATTCTCTAAGCTATGGGCACAAGGCAAATGGCCCAGCAGATAACATGAATGTGTGAATCAAGCCAGGTATGAGCCAATAGATCTAAAACTCTGTTGCTGTGGCCAGGCCACATGCCTGCCTAGATATGTTGCTTCTAAAACAACACAGACCAATGCACAAGGGACCAAAAATGGTCCCCAGGCTGCCAGTTTGCAACCCCTGCAAAGCAGCTAAATACTGCCCAATTGGGCTGGATGCATATATTCCTATGAGGAATTCCAGGCAGTTTATCAGCCATCAATCTCTATATATATGGGTGGTGACACCAAGGAAACAAAGACCTAGAAAACGTGTCCTTTTTATGTGAGGGATAAAGAAATGAAGAATGGATACAGCATTTGACTTCAAAAAGCTTACAATCTAGCCAAAGAGATGTGACAAATGCAAGAGAAAGGGGTTAATGCGTGGGTGGGCCCAAGCTGGGGTCTGTCAAGGGTACAAGAGGTGCCAGAGCAGGTGGCCACCACGGCCACTTTAATCATTTGACATGTGACTCTTGCTCTGCTGAGAAATCTAGGACAGGAAAGAGAGGCGTCTCTTCAATTATGAAACACTCTCTCCCATGGTCCTCTTGGTTTGGCTGAGTGGCTCCCAAAGGCATCCATGATGTCTCTCTTGTTTATTCAGCAGAAGGATCACATTTTATAATCACTGAGCACTCAGCAAACCCATGGGCAGAGTGCCATCTTCGGTATTTACAACACAAGTTATAAAGATGACAGAGCAGCCCACTCAAGAATAAGAGGGTCTGTCAATCAGCGGTGGCCTTCTGTGCCTTTATATCCATTTTCCTACAGTTCTGCCACCTCTACTTGATCTCAACTAACAATTCTGTCGGAGCCAGTGTTTGCAAGGAGTTAACAGGAGACTGGTAGTGCCTTGGTGAAAACCTAGTGTAGCCAAGGGGAGGCCTCCGACTGCCATGGCGTTTCTGTGGTTGGGTGGGGCATTGCTCTTATCTCTGCCTACACGGGAGACAGCTGACTGCATGTTGAGGAAAGGGAGTGCGAAAGAGACGGGTTTCAGCACAAAACAGTGTGTAACAATAAGCATCTCGGTGACACCACATTTGGTTTGACAGCTATGGGGACAATGTGAAGATTCTCTGGTGACAGCAAATACTTCTGCTTGTCCCCTCTCTTTTGTAGACTACACACCCAAGAAGTCCACCCAACAGTGGAGGAACAGGCGGGCACGTGGGCCAAAGGAGCAGCCCCACCTGAAATGGGACCATGACAGATCACACACATTCTTGCTCCGGAGAGCCGCAGGCAGAAGGGTCGGGAGGGATTCGGTATAATTCAGGGCAGGTTGCTTCTTTGGCTGGGCAGTGTCAACAAGTTATTAATTCTGCAGCTTGGACCTACTGAAGGGTGGGGACCAGGCACAAGGGTGTTTGCCTCTGACACGCAGACACGCAAATCCATAGGTAACCTCACATTGCGGCTCTACCACATTCATTTTCACGGTGCCTAAGACTTTTCCTGGCACACCTATGCCTCCAGGAGCCTGGAAGGGGTGGAGTTATGCTCCAGATTCTTCCACGGTACCGCCCTTCATGAGAGCACACACAGCCACCCGCATCCTCTCCATCTGTATTATTTTTCAAGACGTGCTTCTTCTTATTCGTGTCTCTCCACCCAACCACCCACTGCTCTAGCAACAATAGGAGGACACCTGTCAAAGTGGCCACTTGCCTGAGTGCTCCCAGAGAAAGGTCTTTGCTTCTACAACAGAGTCTGTCTGCTCCTGAGGAAGACAGAGAGAAATAACCTCTGGCTGCAGGGAAGGGGCGGAGGTTGTGCAGTTGTGGTCAAGAAGTCCATCCCCGATCACTGTCCCGCCATGATTGTCACTCTTAGCTGGGACGTGGGTCCCATCTCTTGTAGGGAGATCCTCAGTTCCCCAAACTGTGAAATGAGGAGACTGGTTTCAATTCCCTCGTCCCTTTCAGCTCTCAACTCTTTGATTCTAAAGATCTCAAGTCAGAAAGGAGTTTAAAGATAAAATAATGTAATCCTCCAATTTTGCAGAAGAAATGGAGGCCTAATAAGAAGGTGAAGTGAGGCATATAGTCTCACAGCTAATTAGCTGCACGCGTGGTGGGGTGTGGAGGGCTGTGTGTGGGGTCTGAGCGTGCGTGCGTGTGTGTGTGCATGGGAAGGGTCAGAGGGTGAGAGGTGGAGAGCGAAGCACAGAGAGAGCCTGTCTGTTTCCTTTCACAGATCACCCCAGAGAGCTTCCTGACATTACAGGTGGAACTGAAGATAAATGGATTAGCCAGGTGAATAAACCTGTATTAAAAACTTTCTGAAAAATCAATTTGAGAGAGAAGATTTGAGAAAATAAAATATGATCAGCTGTGTCAGAGAGCTTGAATAAATCGATGCCTGCAAATCTGGTAAACAATTTCTGATCTACAGCTCCCACGGCATCCTCGCTGGCCATAGTTGCCTCAGTAATTGGACCGTGCGATGAGGCCAGACCAGAATGAAAGGCATTAAAAATGATGTTTCTTCAAGTGAAAATTAATTTATTTGCTGACCAACAAAGACCAAAGTAATTTCAGAATTTTAAGGATGGCGAGACATCATACGATTATTTACACTTTTCATCCCCTCCTTAAATTAGACACGGAACCGGCATGGAAATGAAAAAGAAATGGGTCTCTTTGTCCCCATGCATGAGATTCCAAGTGCAGAGGCAATTGGCTGATACTTAGAGGAGCATGGTTTCCTGAGCGTGTGACGGCTCAGGAGCAGAGGGGAAGGGAGAGACGGGCAGGACTCCACACGGCGCTGCCGGGTACCAGTCCCTATGCCCGTGGCAGGAGGGGAACCAAGACACCATGGAAAATCGGAAGGGGTTTTCCTTTCTGCTCTGGACTTTCTCCACACAATAGCAGAAGTTAAAGAGAAGTAGCTGTTGGTGCTGGAATGAATCAGGCTCAAAAAAAGATTAAGTCCATTGTTGAAATAAAATTAAGACCTAAGGCTGTGGTGTGCATCTTAGCAGAAAGGGAAGATGGGATGTGAGAAGGAAGGATCTGGTTGGCCCTCTGGTGAAGGTGGTGTAGCCACGGGTGAGTTAAAGGACTCAAAAAAGTCCACACAGGGGCCGGTCCAGTGGTGTAGTGGTTGGGGGGTTTGCCCACTCTGCTTTGGCGGCCTGGGGTTTGAGGGTTTGGATCCCGGGCGCAGACCTACACACTGCTCCTTAAGCCATGCTGTGGCGGTGTCCCACAGACAAAACAGAGGAAGACTGGCACAGATGTCAGCTCAGGGCCAATCTTCCTCAAGCAAAAAGAGGAAGATTGGGGACAGATGTTAGCTCAGGGCCAATCTTCCTCACCAAAACAAAAAAAAGTCCAACAGAAGCCAGAATGGTCTTCCTAACGTGAATCAAAGCATGTGACTCTCTGGCTTGAACCAGTTGTATGCTGGAGCCACCTCTTACCAACGTGTAACGTTTTGTTTTATAAAATGCACTTTAACAGAATACTTTCAATAAAACAAATCCTGAGACGCAAGGAGCTATCATTTTCACCCAATGGATCGTCTGGTCATGCGCATTTCTTTCCAGTTCTGCGTTCAGTGACCTCACGTTGGTAGTTGAAATCGGTGGGAGTACGATGGGAGTATTTATTTATTTATTTATTTTTATTTATTTATTTATTTATTTATTTTCCCCCTAAAGCCCCAGTAGATAGTTGTATGTCATAGCTGCACATCCTTCTAGTTGCTGTATGTGGGACACGGCCTCAGCATGGCCGGAGAAGCGGTGCATCGGTGTGCGCCCGGGATCTGAACGCGGGCCGCCAGCAGCGGAGCGCGCGCACTTAACCACTAAGCCACGGGGCCGGCCCACGATGGGAGTATTTACACCATCAAAATCGGCAAACACTACACAGCAGTGCCCCTCTGCCCCGCCGATTGTTGAACGTTCACCATCACACCACTGCCTAAAGCCTTCCTGGAGCTTCAAACTGCAGCCACAGACAGTCCAATGCTTGACGGTGGCCCGGGGGCTCTCTTCTCCATCGTCAGTTGGTTTGTCTCCCTCCCGCCCACTCTGCCCCAGGTCGTGAGCCTTACATCTGCTCCCTGGAAGTCCCCTTGGACAGCCTGTTCCCTCTGCCTGGAAAGCTCCTTCCCCAGATCTTTGCATGACTGTCCTCCCCTTCTCTTTCAGGCCTCAGCTGAAATGTCACCTCCCCAGAGGCCCTCTCTGACCTCATGCTCTTTAGTCACTGTCACATTGTCCTATTTTATTTTCTTCACAGGACTTCCTACTCCCTGATATCCTCATTTGTTTGCTTGGTTACTATTGGCCCCCTGCTACAACATAAGCTTCCTTGAGTGTGGGGATCTTAACCCTCTCATTTCCTCAAAGCCCAGCTCAGTGTTTCTCAGAATCTCAGTCAATAGCTGCTGAGTTGAATGAATGAATGAATGAGTGAATAGGACAGAGCCTCAAACACCAAAATTCTTTTTTGGTAAGAATTTCTCCTTCATTTCTGTTCTGAAAGCAAATAATTTCAGGGATGATCCCACTTCCAGTGACTAAAACCCTTGAGGGAATAAGTTTCTCGATTTATTTCTTCTTGGGCCAAGGGGCCCAGAACAGCCTGGGCCATTGGAAGAGGCCAAGCAAGGAAACGGCACCAAATACAGACTTTCTCATCTAACTCTTCTGCTGAGTGACATTTCTGGGTGCTGTGTCAAGAGATACCAGCAATCCCACCTGTAAGAATAGAAATGCAAACTAAAACTCCATTTTAAAAAACTCTCAGGTGGAAAAGATCAAGTAATTTGGTAACAGACTGTGTTAGAAAATGTGTCAAAGCAGGCACTCCCATATATGGCTTGTGGAAGCTTAAATCAGTACCACCTTTGACAATATCTATTAAAAATCCAAATGCACATGCTCTTGGACCTAATTCCACATCTAGGAATTTATCCAATGGATTTATGCTCACACAGGTGCAAAGTCCCAAGCGTACAGGGTTATTAATTGTGGCAAAAGATTGGAAACGACATAAATGACTCTCAGTGGTGGGGGGCTGGTTAAGCAAATTAAGGTACATCCAGAAAATGAAACACTACAGAAACAAAAAAAAGAATGAGGAAGGTCTTCATGTATTACTATGGAATGATCTTCAAGATATATCAAATGAAGCAGGGGTATATGCTACCACTTGTGTAAAAATGGGCGAGGGGAGAAGTGTGTATACACACAGACGTACACCTATGCTTGTATAAGTCAAGGACGTCTCTGGAAGAATGTACTAGAAATTAGGGGCCTGGTTGACTGGGTGGTCAAGGGACAAGGGTAAGAAAAAGACTTCTTACTGTGCTTTTTGAATTTGAACCACATGAATATATCTCCTATGCAAAAAAATTAAATTAAAACAATTGAAGCTATAGATTTGGCACCAGAGCAGTGGAGAGAGAGAAAATTCTGCACTTTAGTCACGTTAATAAGTCGGCAGAACTTTTCCACCCAACTTTCCTCCCTGTAAAGGATGAACTAGATGGGGAACAACTTCTAACCCGGGTGGCCGCTGACCTGCTGCTGTCTTCTTTGGTTCCTCCACATGCCCCTGGCCTCGGTCCGGGGACCTCCTCTCGTCTCTGTCTACACTCACTCGCTTGGTGACCTCATTCAGTCTACACACCAATGGCTCCCAATCGGAGTCTCCAGCCTGGACCTGTCTCCCGAACTCCAGACTCCTGTTACCAACTGCTGACTCCACGTCTTCACTCGGACACGGTCATCTCAAACCCCACGGCCACCTGCCGTGACAGGCTAGTCCTCCACAGGCTTCCCGTGTCGTAAATGGTCAGAACCTTAGAGTCATCCCTCCTCTCGCCCGTCACATTTAACCCGTCGGCAAATCTGGGTCGCCCCAACTTCCACTGCATCCCAAATCCAACCACTTCCCACCAGCTAATCTGCTTCCCTCCTACTCACTGCTCACCTGGATTATGTCGACACCTCCTATCAGTCTCTCCCTGTTGGCCCTGCAAACGCAGCCAAGGCAATCCCGTTAAAACCTAACTCAGATCACGTCCTCTTCTGCTCAAAACTCCCCATGGTTTCCCATCTCTGAGTAAAATCCAAGGTCCTTGCAGTGTCCCTAAGACCCTCTCTAGTCTCTGTCCTCGCCCATCATTCTGGCCTCTTCTCCGACCACTCCCCTCGCTCACACTGCTCCAGCCATGGCAGCTTCCCTGCCCTTCCTCACATGTGCCAAGCACTGGGCCTTTGCATTTGCCATTCCCTCTGCCTGGAAATGTCTTCTTCTAGACAGCTACCTGGCTCGCTTCCTCACTTCCGTGAGGCCTTTACTCAAATATCACCTGCTTGGTGAGGTCCTCCGTGGTCACTCTGTCCACAGTTGCAGCCCTGCCTCCCCACCTCCACCAACACCCCCTTCTCCTGCTTTGCCCTCTCTCCCTTTACCGTCTAATAAACTGTGTGTTTTATTTCTGTATCATGTATATTATCTGTTTCCCCCCCTTGAATGTCCGCTCCATGGGGCCAGGAATATAGTTGCCTGATATCTTCACGGCCGTGTCCCCAGAATTGAGAATAGGGCCTGGCACATAGTAGATGCTCAATAAATATTTGCTGAATGAATGAATCATCTATGTGGTTGGCTTTCTGGGCAGTGGTTGTCAACCTCCTTGAGTCTGTGTTCTGTTGTCAAAGGACAGAACTCTCCACGGCTCCTTGGATGGGCTTAAACAGTATTCCTGCCTATCACGTGTTGGCCTGTACATCACCTTCAGCAGAGTGACCGGCTCCTGCCTGACCACGCTCAGCAGGCGGAGTCCTGAGTATTCCTAAGACCTGCTCTTCCTCGGTGCTGCATTGAGGTGACGTAGAGCATGGGCCAGCTATCCAATTGCCCACAGAGAACAGACAGGACATAGAAATGAGGGCAGTGTACCTCACCTGGGGTGAGGTACAGTGCAGCGTAAGGGGCAACCACTGCTCAGCTCTAGCCAACCGGTGCCAGACAAGGGTGCAGTTTACCTTGTCAGGTCTTCTAATTTTTCAAGGAAAACAGGAAACCTGGATTTTTAAAATGGGAGACAACTTTCAAAAGCAGAAAACTGAAAAATGCTCCAACACTGAGGGTTTAATCAAACCCACCCTAGGTCACTGGTTTGAGACCTCTGCATAAACCCAGGACCTCACAGAAAGCTGACGAGCAGATGTCCCTGGGATAGAGTCCACTGGCAGTTGTAATGTGCTGGGAAAAATTACGTTTCATCTCCCGTTGTTTTCTGAGGAGAGTGGATCCCAGCGACTGAAGAATCTAGTTTACTAGTTCAATCCTCCCCATTGGATGGCCTTTTCTCTGCTTAGAGAGAGAATTAACGAGTATACGTGGGCATGCGAGCTTGAAGGAGCTGTGCCTATGAAAGGAGCAAAATGAGGGGAGAAGATAGAGGTGGATGGAGGAAAGTCAGGGTGAGGGCAGGGGGTGGACAAGAGAGAAGAGAGGCTGAGATTGAGGAAGCCAAATGTAGATCTTTATTCATCAAGAACTGTGGGGTGTTCACCGTGGACCCCTTCCTCGGTCTGTATACAAAATCTTTAGCAAAATATACATAGCCAACTCAATATGTTTGTGCCAATGGAATTTGTTTTTGGGGTGAGGAGTTTGAAGAAGGAGGAAAGGAGATAAATGACATGAGTCATTGTGGCCAAAATTAGTTTTAAATATTGATCAATTTTGGTGGCAATGACCCAGTGATTCTACTCCTAGGAATATATATATATATCCAAAAGAATTGAAAACAGGTGTTCAAGCAAAAACTTGTATATGAATGTTCATAGTAGCACTAGTCACAGTAGCCAAAGGTGGAAACAACCCAAATGCCCATGAACAAATGAATGGATAAACAAAATGTGGTATATTCCTACAATGGAATATTACTTGGCCATAGAAAGGAATGAAGTACAGCCATGCACTGCATAATGATGTTTGAGTCAATGACAGACCACATATATAACGGTGGTCCCATAAGATTAGTACCATATAGCCTGGGTGTGTAGTAGGCTCTACGATCTAGTACGTGTAAGTACACTCTATGATGTTCGCACAACGACGAAATTGCCTAACAACGCGTTTCTCAGAATGCATCCCTATCGTTAAGTGACCCAGGACCACACTGATACAGGCTACACCACGGACGAACCTTGAAAACATCACGCTAAGTGAAGGAAGCCAGTCACAAAAGACTGCATATTATATAATTCCATTTATCTAAAATATCCAGAATAGGCAAGTCTATAGACACAAATTAACTAGTGGTTGCTTAGGGCTGAGGGGTGCCTATGGGGGTGATAGCTAAAGGGCAAGAGGTTTCTTCCTGAGATGACATGTTCTAAAATGGACTGTGGTGATGGGTGCACGACTCTGTGAATATATTAAAATCCATTGAATTGTGCACTTTAAATGGGAGGATTGTATGGTATGTGAATCACATCTCAATAAAGTTATTTAAAAATAAAAAAGTTGGTGGCAAGAGTCACAATATACCAGGTGCCGTGACTCACCCACCAAAACCCAGAGCCTGGGACGTGCTCAGGCAGGAGGGAGGGACTGGCCCATGCGCCAGGCAGGGCGGCTTGGACCAGAAGCTCCCTTCAAGTACCCCCACCCCACCCCAGCTCAAGAACTCTGTGATCTGTGGAAAGAACACCAGCCTCTTCGCCATGCCAGGAAGCGAAGGGACAGAGGAACAGAGAAGTCACCAACACCCTGTCCTGCGGGGACAACCCCCTCTCAGCCTTCCACAGCGACCGTGGCAGCTCTGCCCTCCACGAACATGTTATATTTCATAAACTCAAGTTGACACCCAGGACAAAGCGTGTGCGTTTAGAATTAACGCCCTTTTAATACTAGAGATTAGGGGGATCAACCAAGAGGAGGAGGAGGGGGGACCGAACTCGCCCTCTTCTTGCCTTGCAGTGTGACTCGAAACCTGGGGCTCCGTGTCACAGCCGCTGAGGTCTGTCTGGGACGGCCTAGCTTAGCAGGGACCGATGCCAGGAGGGGCGTGGGAACTGGAATCCTCTGAGTCTGTTTCCAGGCGCTGACACTTTTAACCAACAGCCCGGAAAGCATGCCGGAGTCCTGGGACTTGGCTGTAAACCTTAAAGTGTTACTGGGTGGGGTGATGACATGAGCTCTTCTGGGGGCTGGTCTACAACTGGCTTCCTTGGACACTGGACCTTCTTGGAGGGCAAGAAAGCCCAAGTCCTTCGTGGCGACCTGGTGACAAGATTGTGAGCTGCTGATGGCAGCTGCCTCTTTATCCCAGCCCCGGCTTGCTCTGGGGCCTCCTCTTGGCAAAACCCCTTCTTTTTTTTAAATTATTTATTTATTTATTTTCCCTCCAAAGCCCCAGTAGATAGTTGTATGTCACAGCTGCACATCCTTCTAGCTGCTGTATGTGGGACGCGGCCTCAGCATGGCCGGACAAGTGGTGCGTCAGTGCGCGCCCGGGATCCGAACCTGGGCTGCCAGTAGCTGAGCGCGCGCACTCAACCGCTAAGCCACGGGGCCGGCCCAAAACCCCTTCTTTTTGCCGCCCTTTGGGCTAGACCTGGTGCTTCCAGAGCCTTCATTGCCCTAGCCTCCTTACACCTCAGTGTCTTCATTTTTCATGAGCAGGACAAGCATGCTATTTATCCCAGATGGTGTCTTCACAGACGTTTAATGAGCAGATTCACGAAAAGCACCAACCAGAGGGGCTTATGAGGGCCTGTCCTTGTGAGGCTGCTCGTGGGAAGTTCGTTCCCACCTAATGTCACACTGGACGTGAGCGTGTGTAGAAGAGGACATGGTCCCTGGGGTTACAGCTGCCCACATGACCAGGCTCCAGCTAAACCAGCAAGATAAAGCTTCCGAATGCTTGTTTGTGCTCCAGGAAAAACGGCGTCCTTTGTGGGAATACCAAAGCGCAACCATGAACAACTTTAAAACTAGCTGTGGTTTCTCCCCAGCCACACCTGGCAGGTCCCTGTCTCCTGAGGGGGTTACGCAGCCCCCAACCCAACATCAAGTCACTCCACGGCTTCGGCGGGCTGGCGTCTTCTCTGCAAGCCTGCCTTGGTGGGCCACACAGTCCCCACCCGCTTCTCTCCAAGAGGCAGCAGCACCCACTCCCGTGGGGGTGCCGGGGGGGCCCCGCACCTGCCTGCACGCGCACTGGGTGTCCGGCCGCCACCAAGGTGAAGTACCAAGGCTGCGCGCTCTCCTTTCCACACAAACCATCACCGGGAGCCCCTTTGATTTGCGGGGAAATCGGGGTTTCTTGCTGCACTTCCCGCCAGGCCGGCCCTTTGAACAAGCTCACTCCATAATTTAGAGTTTGAATCTCGTTTTAAATGGCAGTTAAAAATTGTATGTGGCAGTTCACAATGAAATTTAGCTTGACAGCTTGGACATAAAACTAAAAATAAATGACTTCACATCCAAATAATAAGTAATAACAATGTTAGCCTGCATAAGAATAGCTGGGCTGGATTCAAATACAATATTAATTTTAGGAATATGAGTGACTGGGGAGAGAGAGAGGCAAAGAAACAAATCCTTCATATAGCAATCGTCTCCTCTTATCCCCCAGGCAACTGGCTGCCTTTCACCTCCGCGGCACAGCAATTATGCGGTGTAATGGAGGCAGCGCAAATAAGCAGAAAGATTTTATTAAACCAAATGAGCAAATCATCTGCGTATTATTGCGATTTGATTGACACTGACAAGTGTCGAGCAGATGCGGATGTGAATATGATAAAGAAGCTTGCAGAAAAGCTCTTGATAATGTTACTCTTGATAAAGTTGCCCGGCCAGCCTCTCTAAGTAAATACAGGGGACAGGAAGATGACGCATATTAATTCACCCCGTTTGCAGCCGACTGGAGGACGAGAGGGAAAAAAAGTTGCAATGGGTTCAGCGTTTGGCATTTTATATGAATACCAAAATTGCATTCATGGTTCGCATAGACTTTACGGTAATATATTAATATTAAAACTAAAGGTCATTCCACATAACAGTTAAGCTGCCTGAGCTTCAACCTTGATACCAATAACAGACTCTGGAAAGGAAGTGAGAAATATTTGAATATTCTAAAAAAAAATTTTTTTTTTTTTTATTTGGGAGGCCTGCTGGCTATCGTCAGCTCAGGTGGCCCCTCACCCACCTGCCTTCTCCAGGGACAATTAAAGGGCTACCTCGAGGACGGCTGCCTCTGAGACAGCTGGGGCTGCCGGGAGAGGAAAGGTGATTAATTGCCACGGGCCTCGTGGCCCTCGCTCACCGCTGCGTGTCACGAATGATTCCCTTATGAGCTGGCGGCGTGCTGCCACCGACGGTGCTGCTCGGAGTCAGCACTAACCTTGACTCGGCTGCTGGGGCGCTCGGAGGGAAGGGCCCCGCACGAGGCAGTCTCTGTCCAGGGCGATTTACTGGAGTCCCGCCTGGAGGCAGGGGCTGGCCGTGATGACCTCTGGCGCTCCCTCCAGTGGGTGGTTTGCTGATTCTGTCAGTTGGGCTGGCTCAAGCAAAAGAGTGTCCTGGCTGGGTGGGTGGGTGCATGGGCGGACTCTGAAGTTTTCCTGAAAAAGAAGCTTCGAGAAGAAATCAGGGAATTGGGAGATATGCTAAATTGAAGGGCTGTCCACATGGGGTAGAGCGCCATTTCCATAGCGTGAGCTAAACTCGGGTCCAGAGGAGGGGACTTTTGTTGCTAGAAAGTTTATCCGGCCCCTGGTCATGTGGGCAGACTCACAGGCTGGTCTGCTCAGACGGGGTGGACAGAGAACCTGAGCACTAGAGGCAGCTGGTTCTGGCTCATCAGTTTCCTAAGTCAGCATTCAGTGACCTCACTGGTAGCTTGAAATTGGCCACCGTGGGAGTATTTACACCATGGAACTTGGCAAACACTGTAAACCAGGGCTCCTCTCCACCAGGCGGTCTTTAAACACTTTAGCAGCCTTCTACTGGCTGACTTAGGGGAACATACCGGGAAGACGTCACAAGCAGCTGGGTTGGTGCTATGTTTACTGGAATTACCTTATATGGGCATAGAACATAGTTTATTTTCTCTAGAAAATATTTAGTCTTCATGAACCCCCATTTGGTGCAAAGCAAGGTGTGGTGGGGGGAAGGCTAGATTAGGTCCAACCTAATACAGCAATTCTAACGCCTTCCTAGGTAATTTTCTACCTCTTATGAGAAAAGAATTTGGGCTCCCCAATTTCTCAATCTTCCACTTGCCCAGCCAGCTCCTCCCCGAGGAAGCTCTTGAGTGACTGAGGTGGGCTATAGCAGGTGCCTCGAGTGCCTGTGTCTCTCTGAAGATGTCCCTTGACCACTGGCTACTGCTAACCTTGCTGGCATTCTAAAGAGGTGGAACTCGTGACCTGGTTTCCCTCTGCTGGTCAGTCTTCCTGACAGCCTCATGTTTGTCAGGTAGACACCCCCTTCCACCCGCAACCTTCTGTCCTAGGTGGGCCTCTCATCTTCTGCTGTGGAGTCTCCTTGCCCCTCCTGGACGGGAGAAGCTCCTGGTTGCATCCATACCAGGAGGGACTAGAATTGAAGGCAGCTCTGGAAAGCTGTGCACCTCTGCTTGGCCACATACCACCCCACCTTGCTCTGCTGTGGCCTAATCCAGGTTGGTACAGAGGCAGGTGATCTATTTCCAGGGTCCTAAGGGGAGCTAGAGCAGAAATACCCCGTCCTTTGGCCTCCCGCATTTCTTTTTGTCACATCTTTTCCTCTCCAGGCCAAAGTACAGAGCAGGGAAATAAGGACACACATCTGATCGCTTCCCTCATTCACCTCTGTCTCTCCTGCCCTCCTCCTCCCCCGTCTGCCAAGGCCAATTCCTCGACCTCAGTGTTTTTCAAACTGTGAGTCGTGACCCATTGGTGGGGGACAAAATAAAGTGGGTCACAACCAGCATTAATAAAAACACAAAAACAGATTTTTAAAAGTGAGAAAATACCACATATAACAAGGTTAAGAATTTTTCTCTGAAATTTGTTTTATTTGTGTGTGTGTACGTGTGTTCTGGTTAAAATGGACAATGAATTCCTTACTGTGGGTCATGGCAAAACCTGTTTGAAAGCCCCAGGTCTGCACCGTCTTCTTTCTCAGAGCCCAGGCGGCCCGTCCTCAGGGCCACGGGGACGTCGTCTCCACACAGGGAGGTCTCCAAGCCCTGCTGCTTCCAGCCTCAGCTCTTGATACATTAACGAGGAGAGAAAATAACCCAGAGAATCTTCCCAAGACAAGTTTGGCTTGCCCCGCAAACCAATTCTGAATGTCAAACATGGAGCACGCCTGATTCTCTTGTGACGCTTCTGCAAACAACTGTGACCTCTCCTCTCTCACCAAGGAAGGTTGGTGCCTCCAGCCGACTGGGGAGAGGATCGCATTCAGAAAGGCTGAAGTAAAAAGGTGATTAGTATTTTTTTCAAGATACTGCTGTTACCCACTAATTGTCTAAGAGGGCATTTTGCCGAGCCCCCTGTCTCTGGGGCCCTCCCCTTGCTTAACCAGCCACCCCTGGGTCGCAATGGGCCCTTAGCTGCACTTTTTCAAGAGTTAGAACTAAAGTGACCTGCTTCTGAGAAGCCTCCATTATGTACCCTGCTTGCTGATGCCTGCATGGGCTTGGCTTCCATGAGCAAGCCTACGTGAGACTGTGAAAAAGCCAGACTAAACCAAATGACTTGGAGGTCCCTTCCACCAGGACGAGATTGGGGCTGTCCTCACAATTACTCTAGACTGTAAGCTTTAGGAGGGCAGAGAACACATCTGCTTTATTCATGGCTCATCCCCGGTCCTAGCAGAGTATCCGGGGCACGTGGTAGGCCCTTGATAAAATTGTGTGGAATAAGTGAATTTGGACTCCTGTGGAAGAAGTGCCAAACTTCCTATATTTCTTTAAAGGATCTCCATCATGGGTTCCAGGAAATATTGTCCAGCATGGTACTCCACCCAGGTCACACTGTATTAAATAAGCCCAGAACACCTTTTGTGTGTTCTTTTATGGATTTGCCATCAGGCAGAGACCTTAGAGACAAATTAAGTGATTCCTGGTTTGTCTATTAATCTTTTAATAAAACATTGTTGTTGTTCTAGGAGAGTCTATTTTAAGAGCTCATCATTTAAAATAAATTTATAGCTCACAGTGTGATACATCAGAGCATTGCATGCTCTTTTATTTGTGTCTTTACACACATACCATTACTGCTAGTAAAAATGAGATACACACCCATCAGTATATTTTATGTCCTTCTGTTCAAGAACACATACATGATAACATCATTCCCCGTTTAATTTTGAGTACTGGTCTGGGGGAAAATAAGCAAGGCTCCATATTTTTTGGAATAATAGGTTTTTAAATTGTAAGGAATTTCAAGAGATAAAATCAGTCAGATATATCTTAAATGTTAACTGCCATTTCCCTGTGTTCTTCTGTTAACAGAATTGGAAACCACATTGTAGGACATTCAATGTCTATAAAACATATGCACACTAAGCCCTGCTTTCTTTATGGCCCACCATAACCAAAAATTTATTTTCAATGAACAGAATTTTCCCAAGGTACCATTGTCAACACTGTTTTCCCACTGCCTACGCACAGTGCAGACTACAAAACCTGGCACTCAAGACTGACATAAGCTGAACCTAAGCTACTTTCCCAATCTCACGTACTCGATCATCTAATCATTCCCTCAGAATATACCTCTGAAGTTCCAGAGCGTGTGCTAAGACCTCGGCAAGACAGACAAGGCCTATCTTCTCCTAGAATTTACATTCCAGGAGAGGAGAGAAAGAAGTAAACAAACAAATGATTGATTACAGATTGTGACAGGTGCTACGAAGGAAATTCACGGGGTGAGGGGGGAGAGTCCCTGCTGAGGAAGGTAACTTTGGGTAGAGAGTCAGGGAAGGCCCCCGAGAGGGGTCATTGGGTCTGAGAGCCAGCTACAAGAAAGACCAGGTAAAAGCGTCAGCCTTTACAGACAGAAAGGGCAAGGCCCTGGGCTCGGGAGCACCTGGCTATATAGACAGAGTGGGTGAGCCTGCGGGGGCACCCCGAGAACAGGTGGGAGTGGCCAGTGGCAGGAGCCAGCTCACACAAGGCCTTGAGGATCACAGTGAGAAATCCATTTCACGCCGAAGAGCACTTTGAAGTCAGAGATGACACCATGTAGTGGCTTTATTCCTAATTGCCAAAAAAATAGGGAAAAAGTCAAAAGTTCCTCAACTACTGAACGGAGAAGTAAACTGTGGCACATCCATTTAAAGCCATGCCACTCAACAATAAACAGGGACAAATGATTGACACAACGTGGATGCATCTCAGATGCATTACGCCACGTGAAAAAAGCCAGACTTTGTATCAGTTATCAATTGCTGTGTAACAAACTATCCCAAGCTTAGCAGGGGCAGGGAATGATAATCTTACCATGGATCTGAAAGGAAAATTGGAGATATTTCATAAGCAGCACAACAGCCAGTTGAAGAAGTTACATCCATGTTGTTGTCTTACTGCGAGAGAGAGAGAGAGAGAGAGAGAGAGAGAGAGGTTTCTATCATTCTTCACAAATGAGCCTCATCCATGGAGCTTTGTGAAGTGGCAGACAGGACCATGCAATTCACCGTACCCTCTAGTCACGTTACTGGAAACAAAATGCACTATTTTATTGGGTCAGCTGGGAAAAGAGAATGTCCTATCACATGACATGGCTGTGATATGCATGAGATGGCATGTGACTGATGTGACCCATGGCAGTGGGTACGCAGCCACAGAGCCCAGTGTTGGTTCCCCTACTGGCTCCTACGCTTCACAGCCTCAGTTTCCCTCACTTGCAGAAGCTGTGGCTAGGACCCCATCTCTAAGGACTCTTCCGTCTATCAATTAGTAGCCACCATTCTGTGATTTAATGACATGCTGCTCCTCGTGTGATGCTCTGTCCTGCAACCCCAGCCAGAGCTGGGGCTCCCCCAGCCCTCTGAGCACATCCATGCGTATTTCCCGGGGCCATTTGGACACCACCTGCATGATTTCTGCCACATCTGCCGGCCACCTGCTCTCCTGTTTACTTAATCTTTTCCTTCAAATGAACTCACTTTTCAAAAACTTAAAGTACGTTTATTTTAAAAGTGAACTTGACGTCACAGTGGTAAATGGAAAAAATCTGTGAGACTAGTCAATTAGAAGCCAACTGTAAAATAAATACAGTGAAAGCAACGTTTCCAATTTCTGGTTCAATATCATTACAGCTGGAGACTTGGGTCTATGTCTTCTTTGTTTTTTAAAGGAGGTAGGATTGAAGAGAGGCGTTAAAGACCTGTTAGCACCAAACTGAGACATTCTCCGTGCTTTATCTGAAGGCTTAAGAGATCATTGAAAAGGGAGTGACTTTGTCCTCTGATTCAGTGTTATTTATGCCCTGTCTACGTGCCATCTAATACCACTTCCCATCTAATACCGCCCTCCACACTTTGGGAATCCTTGAACTTGGGATGCATTATAATTATTTATTTCAGAGTTGGTTCCTTTGCGTCCCTTGTCTGGGCTCCCAGAGAACAGGGTTCTGGTTTATCCATCTCTGCACCTACCAGACGTCCCTTCTTCCCTCCTCCAGGGGGTTGGTGGCTTTGGCACAGGTCAGGCCCTGGGGAGGTGTGAGAATAGTGAGTGAGGGCATGAAGTGAGAGCAGCCACCATCACCAGCAGGGGTGGTATTTTAGTCTCAGCTGTTGTTCTCACTACCTTGGTGAGCTTCTCTGAAGTTCTAAAGAGGGGAGAGGAGCACACCAAAGGAAAGAATTGGGCCAAAGTTCAAGTACTGTTTTGAGAAGATTTTCAGAGATATTTGGAGTCTCCAAGTGGGTTTAGGGCTGCAGAACAATAGCTACACAGAACTAACACTTAAAGGCAGCGAAAATTTTGGAGCGGAATATTTTTTCAAATGAAAAGACGTGAGGTTTAGGCTTTCTAATTTTTTTGTTGTTTTCATGAAAAATTAAAGCTGAGCCTTCCCTGTAATGGGATAAAATTGAGTAAAGAGGTGCCTTAAAAGGCTTGAAGGCCCACACAACTTGTACGCCCATGTTCATAGCAGCACATTCCCAACAGCCAAAACGTGGAAACAACACAAATGACCATCAACTGATGAAGGGGTAAACAAAAGGTGGTATATCCACATGATGGAATATTATTCAGCCATAAAAAGGAATAAAGCTCTGATCCATGCTACAACGTGGACGAACTTTGAAAACATTATCCTAAGTGAAAGAAGCCAGACACAAAAGGACACATGTTACGGGATTCCATTTATATAAAATGTCCAGAATAGGCAAATTCATAGAGACAGAAAGCAGGTTAGTGGTTGCCAGGGGCTGGGAGGAGGATAGGATTGGGGAGTGATGGCTAAAAGGTATGAGATTTTCTTTGAAGCGATGAAAATGTTCTAAAATGGATCTGGTATGTGAATGATATGGTGATAAAGCTGTTACCAAAAAAAAAAAAAAAAAAAAGCTTGGAGGAGCACAGCTTTGTAAACCAGCTGGGAGGCTGGTGGTGATGCCTGCTGATGGAGTGTGCTTAGAGCAGTGGCTCGCAGCCCTGGCTGCACAGGAGAATCACCACCTGCACTGCTCAAGTCGGAAGCTCTGGGGGTGCGACTGGCCTTCATAGTTTTAAAATCTCCCCAGGTGATTCTGAGAGGCAGCTAAGGCTGAGAACAGTGGTTCAGAGAATTTGCAAATACAGAGTAGACTTGACCCAGATTCATGCCCTTGCTCGTCACCAGATTGGCCCTCTTTGTCCTGCATAACTCCCTCTCCCCTAAAACACACCCCTCTTCTCCATTTTGTAACCTTTAAAAATAAGTCAGCTACATGAGAAGCTACATGCTCGACATCATGAGTCATTAGACAAACAAATCAAAACCACAATGAGGTACCACTTCACACCCATTAGGATGGCTATCACCAAAAAATGAAAAATAAGTATTGGCGAGGATGTGGAGATAGTGGAACCCTTGTACACTGTTGGTGGGAATGTAAAATGGTGCAGCCACTGTCAAAAACAGTATGGCAGCTCCTCAAAAAGTTAAACATAGAATTACCATATAACCCCACAATTCCACTCTTAGGTATATATCCAAAATAACTGAAAACAGGAACTCAAGAAAGTACATATACACACATGTTCATAGCAGCATTATTCATGATATCCAAGAGGTAGAAACAACACAATTGTCCACCAAAAGTGAACAGATAAAAAAAATAGTAGTATATACATACAATGGAATATAATTCAGCCTTAAAAAGGAATGAAGTTCTGACACATTGATACAACATGGATGAACTTTGAGGACATTATGCCAAGTGAAATAAGCCAGACATAGAAAGACAAATATTGTCTGACTCCAGTTATATGAGGTACCTAGAAGAAGCGACTTCATACAGACAGAAAGTGAAATAGGCTGGGGAAGGAGGGAGTGGGGAGTTATTTCTAAATAGGTACAGAGTTTCTGTTTGGGATGATGAAAAGCTTCCTGAGATGGACAGTGGCGATGGTTGTACAAAATTGTGAATGTACTTAATGCCACTGAATTGTATACTTAAAGATGGTTGAAGTGATAAATTTTGTGTAACGTATATTTTACCACAATTTCAAAAAATTAAGAACTTAAAAAAAAAGTCAGCCACAATGGCAGGCATAGGGAGATCTTTCCGAACTCCTCAGGGAACAGACCCATCAGATGCCACGGAGGGGAAGAGCTTGCGCGGCGCTGGGATCAGATCCCGCGATGGTGGGCTTCTCGCTCCATCTCTCTGTACCTCAGTTCCTTCATTAACAAAAGGAGGATAACAACGTGGTCCACCTGTTTAAGGGTGTGGTGCAGATTGAATGAAATAATTTATAAAGTACTCAGCACAGTGGCTGGTATACAGTAAGTGCTCAATGATAGCTACTGGTACCACCATGGTCATCATCATGCACACCCACAGCGATGTGTTTACCTCGACTCTGATCTCCACTCAAAAGGCAAGGTGTGTTTTGGGAGTCATGAAAATGTTCTGGAATTAGACAGTGGTGATGGTTGCATAACTTTGTGAATATACTAAATTGTACACTGTAAAGTGATGAATCTTTGCTTGTATATAAATTATACATATACAAAAAAGGGCAAAGTGTATGATCACGTAGTTGTCTACAATGTAGACACACAATTGAGTGTAGGGTACCCATATTTGCTAAGCAGCAAAGTCAGGACCACCACGCAGAGAGGGCCTGAGAGCTCCTATTTTGTAAGATCCCCCTCCCCCGGCTTCTATGGGGTCAGTGCAGGACAGGTGACAGGTGATCCTTTCTAAGGACAAAGCCAAAGACCTGGGACCAGCCATCTCCTGCCTGGAGCTGCCCCCTCCCCAGCCTTGGGGTCAGCCAGGTCTGGCTCTTCAGTGGCCTACTGAGTGGGGAGGGAGGGGTCTGGACCTGCTGGTGGCAAACCCACAGCAAACTCCCTGGGGACTGGGGCTCGTGCTGAAATAGTCTCGGGTTCACAGACAGCCCAAAGTCCATGATCCACTCCACCCATCTTGCCACATCACACCTATCGCCTATAGCTTTTGTATTGCTCTCTCCACCTGGGTCATGGGGACCAATCTGCAGGGCCAGAGGGACTGAGGAAGATGGCCACTCACTAGCTCCCCCAGCCTTGGTTTCCTCACTGCTGACCAGACGCTAACAACCGTCAGGAGGAGGAGGTGGGAAAATGCAAACCACTAGGAGAGGGCTCAGCAGGCACCAAGTAAATGCCCAGAAGCGGCACGGACTTCTCCACGTTAACAATAGTGGGCAGCACTTGCTTCGGCAACGTCATGGGGCGCCCCTGGGGTCCGTGTCTGCTTGGTCAGCGCCTCCACACCTGACAGCTTCGGGGCACAGTACCAGAAGTATTTCTGCCTGGGTGACTCAGTGGCCCAACCCTGGGATCCAAGAGCGTGGCCCAGCTGGAGGGGTTGTGGGAAGAGGGATGCTGGGAGTGCAGGGCGGATGCTAAGTTGCTCACAACGCGGAGACTCTGGAATTCTAGGAGTGGGTTTGAACCATTTCCATCTAGGGCAGGAGAGACAATTGCTGCCCATGGTGATCATGTGATAAGGTGGGAACCTAGCAACACCCACCCTGAATCCATCAACAGTTGATGGAAAATGTGCAAACTACAGTAGCAAAGTGAATGCATGGGGTCTCGGGAAAGGGGAAGAGAGAGACAGCCAACATTTCAGTCTGGAGGATGATCTCTGAGGCCTAAACCAGGAACCCAGGGAAATTGTCCAAAACAATGCAAAGTTCACTGTTATTATGAGTACTTAGGAAAGATATTATAATATACTTTAAATATGCACAGTTCATTGTATGCCAACCATAAAGCGTTCAAACTTAAAAAGGTGAGCTAAGTCATCCGACCCCTGTAGCTTACTCATCGGGTCTCATTTCCTTCTCGAAACAGGGAGAAAGAGCAGGTGGAAGCCCATGAGGGCTGAGGCTCATGGAGTTCGGGTGATTTGTTGGAGGTTAAGGAGTGTTGGAGGTGGGCCTCTGATTCCAGCCCCAGTGAAGTTTCCACAAATACTTACGAGCCTTCAGTCAGATGGATGGTGGGAAATGTCGGGGCGATTATAGGCAGTGTTAGGACAGGGTTTCCACTCGGGATTTGCCCCAACCTTACTGTAACTCTGACCAGCTGATGTTTCTCTAGGCCTCAGTTTCCTCATCTGTAAAATGGGGTTAGGAAAGAGGGTCTTGAAGACTCCTATTTACTCCAGGAACCCAACAATGATATGTGAATAATTTTTTTAATTTCAAAAGCAATGTAGCCTCTCCTTCCCACCTAAGTATTGGAAACAAAGATCCACCTGTCTCTGAAGTTAAGCAGGACTTTTTCCTTCTAAATATAACTTTGATTCTGCTGTGAAATCAGCTGCCTACTTACTCAAGACCCCAACATTGTGAGTTTTCTAATTCCAATGTCTCAGCTATTTAAGTGTCAGCGAATTATATTTATATGACTCAATGCATACTTTTGGCTTTAAGACTAAAAGGTTTGAATATCTGTTTTGTTTTGTTTTTTTTTTAAGAAAAATGACGAGTATCAGCCATTAGAAAAATCAGCTCACTTGGAGACCTCCGTGGCATTATTGCCTCCTTTAATATCACTGACAGTCTCTTGCAAATGTATCACAAGCTGGCATTTATTAGTGCGAGGCACAAGTAAGGGGCATGTTATTTGATTTGAATAACAGCTCGGAGCTACAGTTTGAGTCCAGAAATATATTAGTCAGAAACAATCTCATTTAATAACACAGAAACTAATAAAAGAAAAGTATTCCAACTGATTCAGAATTGAATTTATGAATATTGCTTTAGCAGGATTAATGATCAAAACCCCAACCTGTTTGTCACGTTATAACTGACTTTTCCATTTAAATGCAAAACCAGAAGTCAATGAGTCCAAAGGATTGTATATTGCTTTGAAGAAAACCAGTTCATTTTACATGTAAGCTTCCAAATTGGCAATAAACTTTAATTACAGGGTCAGATAATCAAATTATAATCAAATAGCCTCACATAAAAATCTATGTTGGAAATTAATGAGACACAAGCCTGCCGCTTGGTATCATCGCACCTTTGTAACTGACTAACAGACATTTCATTTTCATTTAAAAGTCACCTTAAGGACTTTCTCCTCGATTTCCACCGTGTAGCTTAATTTGATTTAGAAAACATTTCATTCTTAGCCCATACGGTCCTTTGGATTCTCATATTCATCTCTACTTTTTCCCTCCTCCTCTCACCTGGGGAGAGGTCTGTTTTCTAATCAACAATTTCCAAACTGTCCCTATTGTAAGCCTTTCCAACTACGAGGCCAGTACATGTCTATCTGTTTGGGAAGACCCTTCAGCCTGGTGTCAGGAGTCACCTGACAGAGGCAGCCTCCACACCACCAGGCTGAGTAGCCCGGGAAATGTTGCCAGAGGAGAAAATGTGTATAGCTTAGAAATACTTAAGATATTTGGAAATCAACAAATACATTGGCTAGTGAGTGACATTGACACTTAGACCTGCTTCATGGTCTCATCAGATTTGAACAAGCAGAACGCTAAGTTGTGCTTTAAAATGCCTGTATTTTATGTTTAAAAGCAGTTTCTTTGTCTTATTCATTAACAGTAGCCTTTTTTGTCAGGATGATGAAGAGCCGGCTGCTGCGGCCTCCTCTCCCTGGCAAGCAGGCGAGCTGAGACCGAGTAAGAAGACAGATGAGCTGAGACGCTCAGAGAGAGGACTGTAAAGTGGACACTCTTCTATCATTGACATGCTTTCTTTTTCTAAAAATTAGACTTTTCTTGAGCTTTTCCACATTTTACCATAAATGGGGGTGCATAGCATCAAACAGAGTTGCCAGATAAAAATAAATTTTTAGTATATGTAAATCCCAACTATTGCACAGAACATATTTATACTAAAAAATTATCCTTGTTTATCTGAAATTCAAATTTAACTAGACATCCTGTATTTTTATTTGCTAAGGCTGGTGCTGCTAGTCTGCAATAATAACAATAATAAACGCTCCTTTGAGTGTTCAGAGCTTGGTGTCTACTGAAACTTTCAAGGATTTCATGGTAATTACATCAATATTTCCTAAGCTTCTCTGGTCACCTAATCATAAGAGGAGTCTCCTGGGAGCTTTTTAAAACTACAGACGCCCAGGCCCACCCGGAACTGCTGATTCAGTAAGTCCAGGGTTTGGCCCAGGAGTCTGTATTTTGACAAGTTTCCCAGGTGGTTCTTGGCATCGCAAAAGTTTGGAAAACACTGCAAATTTCTCTTGTCACTACATCCCTGAGAAGCAGGTGGTGATGGAGGAGAGCAGATAAAGCAAAATTATTAACCTTCATTGCCAGTGGGGAAATCATGGCCCAGAAACGTATGGGGAGTGCTCAGCTGTATTCAGAACCGTGGACCTATTGAAATGCCAGCTTCAAAATATATTATTTCATTGTTGCATAGAGTAAAAGGTCATTTAGCTTCGAGATGGACAGGTAGAAGGTATGAGACCATGTAAGTTATTTCTGTCAGTGTAATCATGATCTTTGTTGTTTTGTCTGGCACACTCAACGGTCCTACCGTGAGCCACTGAAGGGTGGGCTATTGCTCACCTCTGCCTCGGGTTTTTCATCTGTAATTAGGAGATCCTCCTCGCCTCCAGCCTTCCCCAGGGTTTACCACCAGGCCAAAAACAAGAGATGAACTGAAAACCTGTGAGAAGTTCATCCATGAGGGGCTGGCCCATGCGAGGGTGGAGGGAGGCCTATGCAGGTGAGCGGCTCTGCCTCCCAGGCGCCACTGTAGCCCCTGCTCCACCGCCCGCCCCCAGGCCTCCAGCGACACATGAAAGACGCTGGCCAACATGGTGGGGCAGGGAGGAGAAGGCCATTTCAGTGTGAGCCGGAGTCGGAGCCTCACCCCCACTCTCAGCAGGACACATACGCATGAAAGGGAAATTGCAAGGATGTCAAGGTGATGGGAACATTCAATGAAAACAAAGGCCCTGGGTTACGCCCACTGCCCGGCTCGCCAGGGCAGGAACTGTGGGTTTGAAGTCAACCATTCATCTCCTTCTCCTAAGACGTGCTCACCTGTGGAAGTATGCATCAGACAAAAAGAGCGAGGCCCGGCTTCTCCTGCTCCTGGCTCCCCTTTTCCACCTCCCCTTTTGGTGGTCGTCTTGCTCCCCAACAACTAAGGCAATCACATTTTAATTCCACAGTAAAAGCACTCTCTTTGGTAAACATGGATTGCTGACCGGGCCAGCAGTCAGAAAGGCAAGTCTCCACTCCATCGCCCGCCGTGCCCATCACCTTGGACAACTCTTGTCTCCACCTTGTCTTCCACTCAAGTTTCATTTGGCTCTAATGTTCTGGGGTTCTCTGCTACCTTCTTCCCTTTTTTTGATGACTGATGAGAGAGAGTCAGTTAGGCACCCCCTGAGACCAAAGAAACAAAATTTAACTCTTCCTTTTCAACTGAAGCTGGTTACTTCTGCCCCTCCTCTTTCCAATATTAACCCAAAAATGACTTTTGCTGTGGAATCCTCGTGTAAGATCTGCTTTTCACTATCCTTCGATTTGCTTCCACCCTTTATGAACCCAACGACTGGAGGATAATACGGAAAACATTTCAATTCTAAAGAAACAATAGCCACAAGCTTTCCCTAACCAGTATACAGAGTCCTCGGATCACACCTCACGTTCAAGAGGTGCCGGGATTTTTTTCAAAGATCTAATGAATGTGGTTGCCTCTTACACTGTTCTGAGGCCTCCAGAGGAGGCCCAACCTTACAAGACACGTAGGACAAGGCAAAGCACCTGTGGGAACAAAGGGTGGACGGATGTGGGAGAAGGAAAAACAAACGAGGAGTGACATTAATCATGGCAGGCGGTGGCGTTTGGGTGAGGAAGATGAGTAAAATTATCCTGTCTTCTAAGGGGTTAATATCCAAAATATATAAAGAACTCATAAACTCAATAGCAAAAAACCAAACAATCCAACTAAAAAATGGGCAGATGATCTGAATATAGACATTTTCCCAAGGAAGACATACAGACGGCCAACGGGTACATGAAAAGGTGCTCGGCATCACCAGTCATCATGGAAATGCAGACCAGAACCACAAAGAGATACCACCTCCCACCTGTTAGGATGGCTGTCATCAGAAAGACAAGAAATAACAAGTGCTGGTGAGGATGTGGAGAAAAGGGAACCCTTGTGCACTGTGGGTGGGAATGTAAAAATTGGTGCAGCCACAATGGAAAACAGCATGGAGGTTCCTCAAAAAATTAAAAATAGGATGCCACGTGATCCAGCAATTCCACTTCTAGGTATTTATGCAAAGAAAATGAAAACACTAACTCAAAAAGATATCTGCACCCCTATGTTCATTGCAGCCTTATTTACAATAGCTAAGACATAGAAACAGGGGCCGGCCCCACGGCTTAGCGGTTAAGTGCGCACACGCTCCGCTACTGGCAGCCCGGGTTCGGATCCTGGGGCGTGCACCAACGCACCACTTGCCAGGCCATGCTGTGGCGGCATCCCATATAAAGTGGAGGGAGATGGGCATGGATGTTAGCTCAGCGCCAGTCTTCCTCAGCAAAAAGAGGAGGATTGGCATGGATGTTAGCTCAGGGCTGATTTTCCTCACCAAAAAAAAAAAAAAAAAAAAGACATAGAAACAACCTGAGTGTCCATCAATGGATGAATGGATAAAGAAAACATGAGGTACATATACAATGGAATATTATTTGGCCATAAAAAAGAATGAAATCTTGCTGTTTGCAACAACATAGATGGACCTTGAGAGCATTATGCTAAGTGAAATAAGTCAGACAAAGACAAATACCATATTATCTCACTTATATGTAGAATCTAAAAAAAAAACAACCAAGTTCATAGATACAGAGAACAGACTGGTAGTTGCTAAAGGCGGGGCGGGGGGGTGAAATGTGTGAAGGGAGTCAAAAGGTACAAACTTCCAATTATAAAATAAATAAGTCATGGTGATGTAATGTACAACATAATGACTATAGTTAATAATAACATATTGCATATTTGAAAGTTGCTAAGAGAGTAGATCTTAAAACTTCTCAGCACAACAAAAAAAATACTCTGTAACTGTAGTGACATTTACTTATCTGTAGTGACAGATGTTAATTAGACTTATTATGGTGATCGTTTCACACTATATACAAATATCAAATGGTTATGTTGTACACCTGAAACTAATGTAATGTTATATGTTAATTATACCTCAGTTAAAAAAATTATCCTATCTTCCTTAATCTCCTGAGCCTTTGGTAATGCTCTATTGACTAAATACTTACCAGGTCCAAAACATGTCTTGCTGTCTGTTTTCCAGAAGCATCCCAGTCTAAATCACCTACAAGGTAAAAAATTTACCAAAAAACATTCTGAACTGCTCTCGCTACATCCAGGTATCATGCTCGGCAAAGCTCCCCTTAACACCAAGCTACGCCATTCACCACCACACTGAGCTCCTTACGGAATGGCGAACACTCACGGCTCCTAAGGTCAGACTTCAGTTCAGAGGTGATGTGAAATTCTAGGAGGTGGACCCTGGACCAGTCTCAGAGGCCTCGAAGGTACACACCTTCTTTGATCCAAAAGTTCCGTGGCTGAGGGTTCATCTTAAGGAATATCTGTGCAAAGCTTATACCTGTGAAAAATTGGGACTCTTGCATGGAGTAAATAAATTATGGATCGTTCATATGCAAGAATACCCTGCAGTCAGTCAAAATCACGTAGAAGAATGTGCAGTGACAGGGGAGAATGTCCATCTCCTATGGGTTAATGAAGATATAGTATCATTTTTTATAAAGACAAAATTAGTGCAGGGTCCCTTTAAAAAGTTAGCAGTAGTCACCTTTGGTTGATAGGATTATGAATGACTTAGATTTTTTATTCCTTTTTGTCTTATTTTCCAAGTTTTCTGCACAAAGCAAAGTTATTTTTTTCTATTACTTTTTTAATTAGGAAAAAGCTAATTACACTTCTGAGAAAAAAAATAGAATAGGACAAAAATCTTACTGACCCTTATGGAACTGACTTCCCGCTTCCATTTTGTCACGAGTCAAAGGATTCATCGCTGTGTTTGAAGTTCCAAGCTCTAGATCCACTGGTGATCTTGGTCTTTCTCCTTGCCTCTTTCTTGACCCATGTGGAAACCTTCCAGCCAACAAGAGGAAGTATCGAAAATTCTCTCTGATGAGTCAATTACGGGGTGTATTCAGACTTATCTTGTGCTTGTTACAGAACCTGACACATGGAAGGTGCTAATTAAATGTTTGTTGAACGAATGAAAGACAACATGGTCTTGCCATTTTTAAGGGCTTCTATTTGTTCTGTTGTTAAAATAGAAACAAAAAAGTGAAAAAAAAAAAGCCTATTTAACTCAATTCATAACAAACAGTGGTTTAAAATAGAAACTCCAAGCCAATTTTGGCTAAAAGGGTTCTGGTATATTCTGAACAGCTGCTGTCGTAGATGCAGTCTGAAATAAATAACTTCCAGCATCGTTCCAAGTCTGTGTTGAATAAACTGCACAAACAGGGGAAAGGGCTTTATTGGCATTAATTGCAATGAGCCCTTGAGCTCAAAGGCCTGGCTGTTGCTCATAGAGAAATCTAACAAGGATGAACCTTCCTCAGGCTGTAGATGGAGCCATAACATTACTAAATAGCATCCCAGCACGCAGGGTGGGGGTTTTGTGCCTTAAAAGCCAGATGTTTGGAAGTTTTTCCGGCTTTAGTTTCTGAGTGTGAACAACCAGAAAACTCAGACCTTCTAATTTTCTCTGAAGCCGACTGGGCTCGAAGAAGCCAAGACACTGGCTGGGGTGGATTCAGCCTTCATTATCCCACAATTATCACCTCTTCTCTGACAATTGCTCTGCTCGAGGGCATCCCCGGGCAGTCAGACCCACCTCGGTTGGACCCACCTCGGCTGGTGAATTCATTTAGAAAGTCAGACCCAATCTCTCTCCGCATTCTCTTGCCTTCTTTTCACAGGAGCCACTCCGTGTGAGGACCCCGGACTCACCCGATGACCCGGCCAGAGCAATGGAGCCTCAGGAGCTGGGCGGGCGCCCCCTCCCCGTTCCACGGAGAGGCCTGAACTTGGGGAACCGGAGGACCCCTACATGATCTGGCTTCAGAAGCCTCCCCGACTTGGTCCATCTCTCATTTTCCTTTCTCTTCTAACTCCTGTCTTCTTGCTCTTCACGATCCTCTCTCCCCTCTTCTCTGCTCTTTCTCGCTTTCTCTCTTTCCACACACAGATCCTTGAAGCTAGTCTGAGACGAAGGCCATTTCCCGTTCTGGCCCTGTCATCCCCCTGGCCTGCCACATCTTCTCATGTCTCTGCTTCCCTGCAAAGTATTCCATGGCGCCCTCCCTGCTGTCATTCTGGGAAGTCCCCCTTGGCCTGACAGTCCGGGGGTATAGATCTCCCTTCTCCCTTGCCCTGCCCAGAGCCCTAAGCACAAGCCGTGGGAGGTGAGGCCGACCCAGCCTCCCCGATACTTGCTTCCATTCTCACCTCTCCTCCACGAGCTGAGGAGTCACTCAACCCTCAAGGCCCAGGTCATGCCCGCCTCTATCATGCAGCCTTCTTTGCTTGCCTCCGATGGGAATTTCTCTCTCTCTCCTGTGAAAGGACTTCACAATGGCACATACTGTAGAAACGCCATCCTACAAAGCATGTAGCTCAGAAGTAGAGACTTTCCTTCCCATCAGGATGGCTTGTTGAGCATAATGAGTGAATGAAGAAAGTCGTAGCCTCTTTCTGGTCTGAGGGGAGGGAGAGACGGCTACATATCCATAGGGGGTGGCTTTGGCATGATGTGGAGGTGAGGCAGGCATGAAGGGCCCTCTGGGGTGGCCTTCGCATCGTAGAGTTTGATGACTCTTTTCTGACTTTTCTGACTTCCCTGTGGCTTTTGGCAGATACAGCCCTGGAACCTGCCAGGCCCTCTGGCTGTGTGGACAGAGAAGTGTCCATGAGCACGTCCGACAGCGCCCTGTCCAGTCGTATCTTAGTCCAGTGGGATGACAGTGCGCTGACGTGCAGCTTCAGGTTTACGTCAGCCCCTTTGCTCCTCCTCACCCAAGCAAAGGGTCTTGGAACCCAGGGTTGGAATTTGCTTTTTCTTCCCGATTAAACTTCTCTGCTTCAGCAGATTTTAAGCTAGTGGTAGCTACAGCTGCCAACAGGAGCGGTTCATATATGTCCTGGAGGTTGTGGTAGGGACAGGAGTTCACACTTTGATCTCTGCAAAGAGAGTCAATAGCATTTTTCAGCCCCCAGAATGGAGGAGGTGGGAGCTGGTTTCCTGCCTTCAACATGGAGCTCTGTGGAATCTCCTTCTTGTCTGGGGCGGAAGGCCCTCGCACCTTTGGCTTGACTGTCTTGTTTGTCGCTGGTCAATACAGAAAGACTGTGAACTAGGGAAGTAGCCAAGTGTGTGTTCTGGAAAACCACCTCTCCCACGTGGTGTGGTGGAGACTGGCCACAGGCAGGGGGACCTGGACTCTGGTTTGGGCTCCATCTCGCTCTCGGCTCCCTCACAAGGGAAGACACTGGATCTCCTTAGATAATCTCTAAGGTTCTTTTTGGCTTTAGAATTCTAGAATTGAAAGAAAAACATCTGGGAGAAGAACAGACACTAGCTGTTTATAGCAGTAATCTCTGGGTCAGAATGGGGGGTGAGGGTGGTTTTATAGATAACTAACTTTCCACGTCAAATATTTCTTATAGTTTTGGATATTTTGCAAAAAAATAATTTTTTAGTGCAATCATATTGTTTTCCTTTTTTAAAATGTATTTTCGTTACAGAAAATTTCAAACATATAGAAAAGTCGGGAGTATAGGATACTGAACTCCCATATACCCATCACTCAACTTCAACAATAATCAGCTCATAGCCAGTCCGCATCCCTACCAACTCCTCCACATTCTGTATGATTTTAAGGCAAATCTAAGACGTGATATCATTTCGTTCAGTAAAGCATTTCATTTTTGTAGTTAGAAATAAAAAGAATTACTTGACTCATTCTGAAACTAAATACCCCATACTCTGCTATAGAACCATCAGAATAGGTTGGAAATAAAATGTAACTCTTAGTCTTTGAGGAATTTGGAAGAAATGTGTTCTCCACCCATGATTGTTATCAATGTTTAATCCAAAGGAAAGAATCTCTAAAGTGGAATTTCATATATCTGTGGGAGGGCTGTATTTTAGGGCAGGGAACAGGGGAATATGGTCCGCTACACCACTCTGTAGTGCCAGCCCTGGTAGGAAAATGGCTGTTCATTATCTTCCCCAACCCTTCTTACACCTTATATGCCAAATTCCCGTAAATGCTGAGAAAATTATTTTACATGATCTCACAGGAGTTCGCCAGCCTCTCTCCCCTCATCGAACAATGGGAAGTTTTGGAATTCCTGTGGCTGTAGCATGCGACCGCCCCTATCAGATTGTGCTTCTTAAACGTCCACTTGGACTCAGCCCCAGCCGCTGCCCATTGGGATCTCTCTTTGACTCAGTTTCGGGGGTGAGTTCTTCTCCTGCTTTATTCATTTGGCTTAGACACCCCATGACGTCCACTCTGGCTTACATTTCTCCTTTTCTTTTTCAAGACAATAAAAACGTTTGGGAGGGATTCTGGACTACATTAGGCGATCGTTTTCAATTTTCCGGCGAGACATATGGAAAGACTCACCTCCACTTACAGCTCATTCCCTGAGACTGTCTGACCCACGGTCGACACTACAGAGTGGAAAAGACCTTCCGGGCAGGTGGCGTTTGAGCACATTTCCCGCCCTTGTCCTGCACTGACCTCGGCTCAAGTCAAAACTCACAGGAACGCAGGACTTGGACGATCAGGGCTGTGGCAACTTTCAGTCCGGGGGGCCCCCCTCACTGATGCCGGGGTTCCCAGACTCCATAAAGTGAGATTGGGGTTGAGCTTGGGGTGGTGAGCGGGGTGGCACAGGTGTTTCTTTGCTTTGTTGTCTTTGGTAGAGGGAGAAAGACCCCCGGGATTTGTTCCGTTTGGTGGTGGTGCTTCCCCTTTGCATCCTCAAGTTAATGGAGAAAAGCCGTAAAATGCAGTCTACCCAGCTAGTTATGTTTCCCCTGTAAATACACATGTAAATTACTCTAGCACAGAGAGTTTAATGGCTGAGTAAACGTTTGACTTGCAGTAAGAGTTCAGAATTGAGGTCTTCAGGTCTTTTTGCATCATTAGAAAACACGTACTTGCACATGACAAGTTAAGGGGCGACAGAAGCAAAGACAGACAAGATCATTCGCATACGATGAGGGTCACAGGGTGGGGAGCTGGAAAATTCAGCGCCTGCCTTCAAGGCTCATGAGCCTTTTGATATGGGGATTAGAATTAGCTGCAGAAGCAGCCTGCGGTAGGGAGATTTTATGGGAAAGATTCTTTGGGTGGAAGGAAAGATCGAATCTGTGGAAGCAAATCCTGTTCTCTGGCAAAGTGGGGCGAGAGATTTTGAGAGTGTAAAGAAAGGAGAAAGAAGAGACTTAAGGCTGTTTGGTGTGTGGGGACTGGGGGAGAAAGGAGGGCGGAGAGAGAGCTGGAGGAATGACTAGTGAGAAGTCTTGCTGTGGATAAGGCTGGAATCTCTTTGGGCGTTTCCCCAGAAACTCCAATAAAGATTTTGCTTTCTCCTCGATTACTCTCAGTTGTTGCACATGACACTGACTGGCTGTGATACTGATGGAAGCCCGGGGCCTGAGGTGGTCCAGATCTGTCTGGGTCACTGAAGCTGTGATGGCGCATCCTTCAGGGAGAAGAGGGAGAAGAGCAGAGTGCATCCCTGGGAGACTTGGGAGCCCAGTTTTCACCAAGAAAGGAACTGTGGCCTTTGGTTGGAAACCTAGACTCGTCTTTCCTTTTTGACAAGGAGCAAGTCATGGGGTGGCTGCCTCTGGTCCACCTCCTGGCACTTGGATCCAGGACCATCCAGCGCATTCCCAGCAACACGTGGAGAACCAGCGCTGCAGGGACCCACCAGCCTGCTGGCGCTGGTTTTCCCAGCCTTGCACTAAGAGCTGCCTGGATTTAGCCTGCTGTGCTGGGCCGTGGGGCGCTGTGCAGGCGGGGAGGGCGGGAGTGAAGCAATGAAAGACGAAGACATGTCAGCAAGTCCTCCATCCCCCGTCCTGGAGCCTTGGCGGGCCAGCCAGCGCTTCCTGGCATTTGGTTCTGAAGTAGGTAAGGCCAGCTGGCTCCGGAGAGTTCTGTAAAGCTTATGTCAGCCTGTGTCTTGGGGCCTTGTTTGCTGCCTGGGAGGTGATGGTGCTGGCTGGCTGAGTCCCAGCTGTTCCTTTGGGGGCCCACGTGGAGGCTCTGGACTCTGACAGGATCTTTCCAGCCAGTAAAGGATGGCGGACAGGAAGGTAGGGCCGGGGATGGAACACGGGGTGGGTCTAACAGCCAGAACTGGTCTCGGGGGCTTAAGCAAGTTGTCATCCCTTGAAGGAAAGAATTCTCACTGACCTGGAGGACAGACTGGGAGTGTTCCTTCTCTCCCTCCTACTGTGAAGTATTCGGCATGAACCTAGGCCTCCCTCAGGGGGTTCTTCCATCTGCGGTGTGAGCCACGCTTTGAAAAGGCATTCTTGACCCAGTACACCCACGAAGCCTTCTTCTCTGGAAGGAAAAAAGTGCTCTAAAGCCCGAGTTTTATGCAAACACTTAAGAAGGCCGTCTTTCTGCCTCTTTGCATTATTATCACTCAGACACACGCCATTCCAGGCCCGGCCTGGGGGAGGGCGTCAGGGGTTTGTCTCTGAAGCCAGGGATCTGTTTCAAGTGATTTGTGTGCACACTCGACTCCACTGCTCAGGCCCGAAAGGTCACTTACTCTTGAAAACTTCAAGTTTTCCTTCTTTGAAGCAAAGGGATCTCTTCCCAGGTGTCTCTCAGGCCCTTTAGTGCTGCTGGGAATGAAAAGATCCAGTGCCACCAAGAAGGAATCCATGAGCATCCTTAGCGTGGTGTCTCAGGCACGCTAAGACGACCAGCTGCTCCGTGTGCCTTCTCCACCCTGAAAAAGAAACTCCCTACGGGCCAGGAGGGAAAAGAGGGGCTGACGTCCACTGAGCGCTCATCGTGTGCCTGGCACTCTCCTAAGTGCCGAGTGTGGGGTAGCTCATTTAACCACCATCGTAAGAACTCCTTGAGGTAGTACTATTTATGAACCTCGTTCTGCGGAGGAGGAAATGGAGGCCTGTAGAGACCACGAAACATGCACAGGGTCGTGCCGCCAGGGAGCAGAGGGAGGTGGGATTTGAACCCAGGCTCTTCTGGCTTCTCTCCCCTCCTGCACAAACTCAGGGGCTTGGGTTTTGTGCTGCAGAGTGGGGAGCTAAGCATCTTCTGAGGCAGAGTCTTGGAGTGGCCAGCAGGGAGCTGGGGCACAAGCAGTACTCAGGGAGGAGGGGGCAGAACGAGATTCTTCCTGGAAGCCCCTTCGGGCTCTGGAACGGAAGAACTCTGAGAATGAGCAGCATCCCAGCTTATGCCTGTTTGTCGTTTCCCACTCCATTAGCCTTCATTCCCTGGGCCCCCGCTGGCCCGCCCTGAGCAATGACGGATGTGGCAGCTTCGAGCATCTTCATCCAGCGTTTGCTCCATGCCAGTCCAGCTCTCAGAGCTGAGGACAGAGAGGAAAAAGACACCGCCCTTACTACTGGTGACTCTAGGACCTGTGCACAGGCGATTAAATCCTATATATGATGGGGAGGGGAAAAAAAGATTGGTATAAAAGTTGCTCAGTTGCATCTAGTTGGCCTCTTGGCAGAATTCCACACAGAGGGAAAAAGCTTCTTGTACCTGGAGAGACCTCTTGAACGGACCTGCTTGACCCAAAAAGGCGTATGCCCCGTGGGCATGACCTTGATGAAGAAGTTTAGACAGAGAAGAGTTCATTGTGCGTCACAGCAAAGAGAAAGGACTGTTGGAGTTATCTGCTGAAGCCTGGAGGAGTCTGGGGTCCTGGAAAAACAGGTGGGAGTGAAGAGCCCCCCCCCCAGTATTGTCTTATGTTGCTAAGACCTGTGGAGGGTCTGAGGCAGGTGATAGCTCAGGGCTGGGACCGGGTGCCATGGGTGAGGCCCTTGCCTCGGGCACATTTCAGGGTGGACCCCAAGACTCAGGGGTCAAGATAAATCATATTTTAATGCAACATTAAAAACAATAAAAATAAATACAAAAATCTGTGATGAACAAAACAACAACATATTAAATAAAGACAGGGTCAGTAGTGCTGGTTTTTCCTTTCCCTTCAGGCAAGCTCCCCTCAGGCTCCAAAATGGCTGAGCGATGCATTATTATGGGTCCAGTCTTTATTTAAAATGTGGGTAATTTATTCATCATGGATTTTTGCATTAATTTTGATTTTTAAAATATTGCATTAAAATATGATTTATCTTGATGGCTGAGTTTTTGGCCTACCCTGAAATGTGGCGCCCCAGGCGAATGCCTCACTCGCCCTGGCCCCGCCGGGGGGCTGGAGACATTTTATTGGGCTGTGAAGAAAACAGTCATCCCCGAGCCTGTGGGTCCATGGGGAACGGCCGCCACCAGGGTGATGGGCGCCCTTGCAGAATACCTTCAGTGACCCCGGTTCACCAGTGACAAACGTCTCTCCTCCAGCCCGTCAGTATCATCAAATGACAAAAACAAAACGATTTAATAATGAGTTTACTCGAGAGAAAACAATCCATGGGTTGGGGGAGGACAGGGCCTCGCAGGGATTTTGGGCAGCAGCCAGTTTTGCAGAGTGGCGCAAGCAGCGCTGTGGGAACAGGGTGTGACAGGCTGTGAGGCCCGGGGCTTCCTTATAAGGCGAGCGGGTCCTATTTTTTAGGGTCAGGTAACCGAGCTACAGCTGAGCCGGCGGGCTGTGATTGGCGTATGTCAGGGTTCCTGTGAGTGTGGGCTGACTTTGGTTTAGGTTTGTGACGTGAGCCGGGCCACTGGGGGCGGGCTCTGTTTAGTGGGTTCCAATATAGGAATTGCCTTTCTCAGTGCCCCCACTGGGACAAGCCCATGTTCACACATCACTGCAGGCGGCAATGCTGGGGCCTCCTCAGGCACAGATGGTGGGCACAGAGCCAAGGTGCTCCCTGGTCCAAGAGGGTAGCGTTTGTGGGGGTGGTGGGTTGATTTGATTTTGTCTCAATGGGCACTTTCTTTGGATCTCTTTCTCTGACTTCATGCACATTTCAAAACAACATTCTTTTATGAACAAGCACCAGGACATCAAATACTTCCACATCCTATGCTAGGAGTGCTTCAGGCCATGTTGTTCTTTTTCTTTTAAACAGTTCCGTGTAAAATCAGATGTTAACTCTCTCTGAATAAACCCAGGTGGAAAGGTTTTTTTTTTTCCCTTAATAACACCAATGACAATCACAACAGGTAGAAAGAATATGTGCCCCTTAAGGTACAGAGAGCACAATAGCTTAGAAGGAAAACACTAAGTTGTTACATATGTAACAAACAATTCTTATTTATTGATGGTGAGAAAAAGGAACAACAAAGCTTGGAGGGAAAGTACAGCAGGAAATACATCAGCAGGAAGAATGATTTATGTCTTTGAATGGGGCCTATTTCTTTTATAAATGGATTTTGTTTTGCATCTTCATCAACACGGGCTCGGCCTCATTTTTTAATTATTAAAGCTGGTGTTGGGTCCATCCTTTATTGCAGCTTTTTGAAACCTCTCTTCAGCTGGCAAACCATGAAATAGTATTTCCAGGATTTCTGACTCAAGTGATGTGTATGTACTCTGAATTCTGAAATTATAAAATGCTAGAGGGGGCCAGCCTGATGGTGGTAGTGGTTAGGTTTGTGTGCTCCACTTTGGTGGCCTGGGATTCTCAGGTTCGGATCCCGGGCGCAGACCAACGCACCACTCATCAAGCCATGATGTGGCGGCGTCCCATATACAAAATGGAGGAAGATGGGCACAGATGTTACCTCAGAGCCAGTCTTCCTCATTAAAAAAGAAAATGCTAGGGCTGGACAGGATCTTGGAAGTTGACTAGTCCAACACTGTAGTCCCCACCTTGCCACCCCTGCACCCTCTCTGTTTTACCATGAGGGGAAGGAAATTCAGGCAGGATCACACAGTTGGCTCGTGGTGGGAATGGATCACTTTTAAAGACATGCTTTGTAAGGAGATTCAAGACCTAGAATTTTAGACTTGGTTTCTTTATTTTTTTCCTAAAGTGCTACAGGAAAAACCACCTTATTAATTGATACTGAGTATGGTATAGGTGGCTTTGACAATAACTCATAAAATCCCAGGAGCGCTCAAGTCTTTGTTTCCCTCAAAAGATTGCCCGTGGTGTTATTTGGTCATAACTCTTTTACATTATTAATGGCAGGTTGAATGGGGAGTTTCTATCCAGTATTGTTTCCCTTCAGCCTGAAGAGCTTCCTTTAGGATTCTTTGTAATGCAGGTCTGCTGGTGACAAATTCTCTTACCTTTTAGTTATAGGAAATGTTTTCATTTTGCCTCATTCTTGAAGGATATTTTTGTTGGACATAGAATTACGAGTTGATGATTTTTTTCTCTCAGCATTTTAAAGATATAGTTCCACTGTTTTCTGGCCTCTATTTTTTCTAATGATAAGCCAGAGGTCATTTGTAGCATTGTCCCTCTATATGTACTATAACATTTATCTTTGCTCAAGATTTTCTCTGCATCTTTATTTTTCAGCAGTTTTACTATGATATTCCATTACTTTGTAATGTTTTGTTTTGGTTTCTTCAAATATTTTTTCAGTTTTGTCTCTCCTCTCATTTTAGGATTCCAATTACATGTATACTAGACTTTTTCATATTTTCCCACAGATTACTGAGGCTCTGTAACTTTTGAAGTCTTTTTTTCTCTGTGCTCCTTAGTTTCTATTGATACATTTTTAATCTCACTAGGTCTTTTGTTATCTGCAGTCAACTGTGCATTTTTTATTTCAGATTTTAATTTTTGGTTCTAGAATTTTCACTTGATTCTTTTTAATGGTTTCTGTCTCTCTGCTCAGATTTCCTATTTGTTCATTTATTACAAGCATATTTTTCTTTACATTATTGAGCACAGTTGTAATATCTGCTTTAAAATCCTATTTGTCAGTCCCAACATCTGGGTCATCTTGGGATTAGTGTCTCCATTGGTTACTTTCTCTCTTGAATATGGATCACGTTTTCCTGTGTCTTTGTATGTCTAGTAATTTTGGATAATATCCTGGATATTATTAGTGAAATGTTGTAAAGACTCTGGATTCATTATATTCCTCTGAAGGTTCTTGATTTTTTTTGTTTGTCTACTTACTGAGCAGTTAATTTAGGTGAATTCAAACCCCAAACTTTATCTCTTCTGTGGCAGGCAGCAAGTGAAATCTCAGTTCAGTTCTTTTATTCTCAGTTGGACTGCTCAAAATCTGCCCCATGAGGGTATAGATCAGGGACAGCCAGAGATTTGAGTAGAGTTTATACACTGAATTTAGGGCTCCCTCTCTGTGCATCTCTTCTTTTCATGATGTTCCTCCCACCACCCCACCCCTGCCTTCCAACTGCTGTGGTCATCCTAAACTCCTCTGATTATTCATGCCTCTTAGACTGAGGGTTTCTGAGTTTTAGCCACCTTCATGATGGCTGACTAAGGTCTGTCTTCAGGCAAAAAGCTGTGTGTGTGTGTGTGTGTGTGTGTGTGCGAGAGAGAGAGAGAAAGAGATGTTTCTCTAGAGAAAGCCTGCTTTGAGGCTTTCTCCAGTGCATTCAGATATTTGGGTTTTTTTAAATATTTTATCCAGAGGTTTTAGTTGTTATTCTGCCATTACCGTAAGTAAAATCCTCTTTTTACCTTTTAAGAAGATAAAATCTGATAAATGTTCACAGCTCTTTATCCTTCCTTTTCATAATGATCTTCTCCATGTGTCTTCCATTACAACTGCGTCCCTTCAAAATACCCACTCTGAATCATTCAATTCAGAGGGAGAAATCTGTCCTTGAGAACCTCTCTGTGTGAATCACAATGGATCTTCCATCAGCTCTGGATCTCTCCTCTGCAAAGGACAGGGCACTGCTAGGTTTGCTGGCTAATGTCTCCCAGATCTGAATACATTTTTTTAACACAGTCTCTGGTCCTGCAACATGTTTCCTCTTATTTATCTAATACAAGTAACTTCCTGACTTTCAAAGTTAGGTTCACTCTAGAATAACTGGGTCGGGTGACAGTGACCCTGAAACCTTACCACTTTCTGACTTTGGAGATAAATAATGGAAAACGGAAATAAAAGAATCACAACTTCAAGGTGCAGGTGATTTTAGAACCGTCTAGTCCAATATGCTCATATTCAGGTTAAGGTGAAAGAAGCAAGGAAGTTGGCCCTCATTATGGACATATGGTCAGTTAGTAGCAGAACCAGTCAACCTCATTCAGTGGACTCAGCTGTCTCTAACTCTTTTTGTATAGTTTGAAGCTATATTTTTCTACTGTCACCCAAGCATCTTATATGAAAGAGCTTCTTAATATCTAAACAGCTCCAGGGCTTCAAAGAGGGAGGAATGTGAGGAAAAAATGTAAGGCTCTTCCGTCCTTTTTTTTTTTTCTAAATAGATTTCATTTTTTAGAGCAGTTTTGGGTTCATAGCAAAATTGACTGGAAAGTACAGAGAGGACATAAATCTCTTCCCTTCCCCGTGTCATCCCTCCCTTTGCCCACCCACAGTCTCCCCCCCCCCCCCCCAGCAATATTCAGCACCAGACTGGTACATTTGTTACAAGTGGTGAACCTATATTGACACATTAGTATCACCCAAATCCTTAGTTTACATTAGGGTTCACTCTTGGTGTTGTACATTCTATGGGTTTGGACAAATGTATAAGGATATGCATCCACTATTATAGCATAACATAGAACAGTGTCCCTGCCCTAACAATCCTTTGTGCTCCACCTGTTCATCCCTCCCTCCCCCTAACCCCTGGCAACTGCTGATCTTTTTACTGTCTCCATAGTTTGCCTTTTCCAGAATGTCATATAGTTGGAATTATGCAGTATGTAGCCTTTTCAAACTGGCTTCTTTCACTTAGTAACATGCATTTAAGTTTCCTCCATTTCTTTTCACGGCTCATTTCTTTTTAGTGCTGAATAATATTCCATTGTCTGAATGTACCAGTTTATTTATCCATTCACCTATTGATGGACATCTTGGTTGCTCCACGTTTTGGCATTTATGAATAAAGCTGCTCTAAACTTCCTTATGCAGGTTTTTGTGTGGACGTAAGTTTTCAGCTCATTTGGGTTAATACCAAGGAGCAAGATTGCTGGATCGTATGGTAAGAATATGTTTAGCTTCGTAGAAAACTGCCAAACTGTCTTCCAAAGTGGCTGTACCATTTTACATTCCCATCAGGAATCTTTGAGAGTTGCTGTTGTGCCACATTCTCAATAGCGTTGGGTGTTATCAGTGTTCCAGATTTTGGCCATCTAATACGTAGTTAGTGGTATCTCATTGTTGTTTTAATTTGTAATTCCCTAATGACATATGATGTTAAGCATCTTTTCATGTGCTTATTTTCCATCTGTATATCTTCTTTGGTGAGGTGTCCAGATCCTTGGCCCATTTTTTAATTTAGTTGTTTATTTCCTCATTGTTGAGTTTTAAGAGTTCTTTGTATATTTTGGATAACAGTCTTTTATCAGATGTCTCTTTTGCAAATATTTTCTCCCAGTCTGGTTTATCTTTTCATTCTCTTGACAGTGTCTTTGCAGAGCCGAAGTTTTAAATTTTAATGAAGTCCAGCTTATCAATTATTTCTTTCATGGATCATGCCTTTGATGTTGTATAGTTGATTTTAATAACAAAAACAATGACAATAACATGACTAATCCAAAGTGGGATGTTAATTGCCATAAAAGCAATCATTTGGTATCAACTAAAGCTTGATGGTAACGTTTTATTTGGCATTTGAGGATCCTTCCATGCAAACCATTCTCGTGGACGTGTCATATGAAATCATAAATATTTACAATTGCTTCATCACTGTAGCTATTTCAAGTGAAATGTTTGCAGTAGAAACAGGCCGGGCTGCCTGTGTCAGCCCTGACTCGGGAGTAGCAGGCAGCAACCACGCCCCAAGCTGCTGCTCTTCACAGGTTGCTTGATCTCACAGCCACGTGTTACCAACAGAGGTGTTTTTCCATTCCCTGGGAAGCTTGTAATGGCGTTCCATGGAAGAATGCCTTCCTTCACTGTTCCCAGTAGCAGAGACCACAGCTGCTAACGACTATACTCCACAGACAGGTTAAACGTCAGGATTTGTGGTAGGAGTTGCTGTGTCAAGGCAAGAGATAACAATGATAGTAACAAGACAGTCACATTCCAAGGAGCTGGACTCCAATGAAATATATGTCGGGGAAACCTCTGAGAAAACAGATTGGCAGTCCTGGTCTAAGAGACACCATAGCCTGTGTGTTTATCAGCCAGTGAGCTCAGATGGATAGATAACTCAAGAAGGACTCAAAGGAAAGGGGGACTTCTTAAAGGTGATGTTAGGAAATGACATAGCATCACTTCCACTGTATTCTCTTGGTCAAAGCAGTCACGGGCACAGCCCAGATTCAAGAGGGAGAAAACAGTAGATCCCACCTCTCCACAGAGGGAGTTTGTGCCCATCATTAATGTACCATCTATAGTAATTTCTTTTTATTTTTTTTCCGTCTATTAGTCCTTTGACATGAGGAGCCCAAAATGATGGTACACTAATTATGGCTTCAGTGGAAGTCTTACTGTGTTCCCTTAGGTGAAATGATTCCCCTCTTAGGAACCAGGACCTCATGGAACTAAGATTGTGGGGATGGGAAGCACGTACTCTGCAAGTGGGTTACTCGGAGTGGTGGTGAAGGGCACTCTTACTTCTAACTTTAGGCTTCTGGACCCACATATTTTAGCTATTGGACACAAAGTGCCAGACCAGCTATAGATTCAGTTCACAAATTGCATCCTGGAGGACAGCACCTCAACTTGCCCAGTTGTCTCTGAGCAGGCTCTTCAGCTGAGCCTGTAACAGGCCATTCCATCGTTCTCTTTGGATGGCTCCTCCTGGGCACTGCAGTATTTGGTAGAAGCAGTCATCTCTCCTCTTGCATATAGGGGTCCCTTGATCTGAGGCAATGTTATGTGGAATCTCATTTGGTAAATCAGATATTCTGTTATCCCTTGATGATGGTACTAGTAGAGGCATTGTGGACAGGGAAGGCAAACACATATCCAGAAGAGGTATTGATTCCAGTAAGAACAAATTACTGCCTTCTCCAAAGCAGAAGGAGTCCAATGTAATCAACTTGCCATCAATGGCTGGCCAGTCTCCTTGAGGGATGGTACCGTATTGAGGGCTCAGTGTTAGTCTGTGCTGTGGGCAGGCTGAGCATTCAGCAGTGCAATAGCCAGGACCAACCTTGGCGAGAGGGAGTCCATCATATTGGGCCCACGCGTGGCCTTCATCCTTGCCCTTTGGGCCATCCTTAAGGGAGGCTGTAGTGTGGCAGCAATCCATTTTCAGCTCACACCAACAAATTGGGTGTACTGATCCATAAGCCAAGCTGGAGATTTTTCTTCTTCTGATCTCTAGTTGTAGTGAACATCCTTCCTGTCCCATGAGACCACTGGTGTGAGCTGAGGAAGAGGCACTGGTGTACCCCAGTCAGATGGAATGGGAGTTTGGCCCATCTGGTTGTGGGTCTTACCCACGCTCTCTGGATTGCTCTCTGGATAAGGGCTCTTGGGCCTGATCCCAAATGTACCATTTCTATCAAGCAATAGATTGCTGTAGCATGTGTACTGGCCAGGCAAACTCCTCCTCTCCTTTTTGGAGAAGGTGCAGAGCAGAAAGCAAAGAATACAGTTTGCACCTGGGGCAAGATGCTGTTAGAGTGAAGTGAGTTGAAGCTGTCACAGAACTGGCCACCAAAGCCACAGCTGGAATCAGAGATGTGACAGAGGGGACACGAGGCAGGGCCCCGGAGGCATCCAAAATGCACCCCATCTGCTTCAGTTCCATTATCCCAAACTGATTTAGACTCTCTGGCCCTGACTCTGGCAGTTTTTGGAGAAAACACAATGATCAGACAGAGAAAGCAGAACATGAGACCGTGGAGGCTCTCAAGCCATTGAGAAACCACGTGACATCCATTATTCGTCCCTCTGTTAAAACACTTCATGTCAATTTTTACTTTGTTGTTTCTGGCTCCCAACTTTCAAGGCTTTTCTTTCTATATATATGCCCAATTTTATCCCCTTCTGTATTTCTGTGAGATGATTTTGGAGCTCCCAAGTGTACTCTGCCGTTCCTACTGAATTTTTTAAAATTGAGAAATCTGTTCTATTTACCGTACATCATTATACTTACCAATATAAACCCGAGGACATTCAGCGGGTTCCTCATTTTTAAAAAACGGATAATAACTCAATCAAAGTTACCAAGAGGTAAGCTATATATCCTTCAGTGTTTCTCAATGTATACTAGAATGTGTCCCAGTTTCTTGGCTTAGTTTCTGAGTCCTTAGTTGTTGTTTTAATTAACGCATCACTATTTCACTCCCACCCACCCCCTGCCCTGTTTTCTCCCTCCACCCTTCCAAATCATTGCTAGCACTCTGACGTGCATCCTTCCATACATTTCTCCCTGCTCACACCACCACCTTTCATTTATACATGTACATGGTGTCAGACTGTGTTCCCATTCTTCCTCGCTAGTAGAATCCTGATTTTATTTGCCATGCATCGTGCTTAGCCCTGGCAATAAGGATAATCCTTTCCTCGTATGTCCTAGCTTACCTTGAGGCTAGAGGTAGCCATGTTACCCCATTTTGGCCAAGGAGAAGTTAGTATAAGTTAGCTGGGTGGGGCTTCCAGGAAAACTTTTGCTGACTCATTTATAATATAGGGTCTTTTGCCCTTTGCTCTTCTTCCTGCCTGGAATGCACATATGATATCTGTAGATACTGCAGCCATCTTGTGGCCGTGCAGTGATAAACCAGCACATTAAAGATGGTGGGGTAGACATACAGAAGGGATCTGGGTCTTTCAGGGCCATGCTGAGCTGCCGAACCAATGCCAGAAACTGTCTACATTCAGACTATCACTCATGGACGAAAAATAAACCCCTATTTGTTTAAATCACTGCTGGTTTGGTTTATTGTTATCTTGCATCCAAAGGCATTTATGACTGATACAAGTTGCATATGCATGAGCACACACAAATTTTTTAGTCTTCAATTTATAAAAGTATAATCATATTATATATATATTTCTCTTACTTTATGGTATCTTGCTTTAGATCCTTCATATTACTTAATGGAAATCTCTGCAAGTCAGTGGGTATAGCTATAATTTATTATTAAAAAATATTTTATTCATAGTTTTGAATAGGTAATACTGGCACATGGTTCAAAATTCAAAATGTATAAACAGAAAACGGTGCAGCCACTTTGGAAAACTGTTTGGCAGTTCCTCAAAAAGTTAAACATGGAGTTACCATATAATCTAGAAATTCCACACCAAGAGTAATGAAAACATACATCCACACAAAAACTTGTACACAAATGTTCATAGCAGCATTATTCATTATAGCCCCAAAGTGGAAAAAAACCTAAATGTCTATCAACTGATGAATGGATAAACAAAATGTGGTATATTTGTACAATGGAATATTATTCAGCAATAAAAAAATACCGATGCATGCTACAATGTGGATGAACCATGAAAATATTATGCTAAGTGACAGATGCCAGTCACAAAACTACATACTGTATGATTCATTTATGTGAAATGTAGAGAAGAGGCAAATCCATAGAAACAGAAAGTAGATTAGTGTCACCTGGGGCTAGGGGTAGGGAAGCTGGGAATGGAGAATGATAGCTATGTGTATGTATTTTCTTTTTGGAGTGTTGAAAATGTTCTAGGGCCGGCCCTGTGGCTTAGCGGTTAAGTGCGTGCGCTCCGATGCTGGTGGCCCGGGTTCGGATCCTTTTTAAATTTTTTTAAAAAATTAAAAAAAAAAAAAAAAAAGAAAATGTTCTAAAATTTGATTTTGGTGAAGGTTGCAGAACTCTGTGAATATATTAAAAATCACTGAACTATACACTTTAAAATTTTTATTTATTTATTTTTTTCCCCCAAAGCCCCAGTAGATAGTTGTATGTCATAGTTGCACATCCTTCTAGTTGCTGTATGTGGGATGTGGCCTCAGCATGGCTGGAGAAGTGGTGCGTTGGTGCACGCCCGGGATCCGAACCTGGGCGGGCAGCCAGCAGCGGAGCGCGTGCACTTAACCGCTAAGCCATGGGGCCGGCCCATGAACTATACACTTTAAATGGATGAATTTTGTGGTATATGAAATGTATCTCAACATAGCTATAAAAAATATACAAATGGACACACAGTAAAAAGCAAGTTTTTCTTCTACCTCATCCCCTGGATACCCACTTCCCTTTCCCAGACGCTACCACTTACCAACTTCTTGGGTATACTTCCAAAGACATTTTATTTCTATTCCAGCCCATGCACAATATGTTTTTACGTAATTGATTGCATACACCACACACTATTCTTTACCTTACTTTTTTCACTTAAAAGTGTATCTTAGAGAGACAGACACAGAGAGGAGAACGCCCTGTGAAGACAAGAGGCAGCTTGGAGAGATGGGTCTACAAGCCAAGGAGTGCCAAGGACTTACCAGCAACCACCAGAAGCTAGGACACAGGTATGGAAGAGATCCTCTCCTACAGCCTTCAGAAGGACTATGGCCCTGCTGACACCGTGGTTTCAGACTTCTAGCCACCAGAACTGTGAGAGAATACATTTCTGTTGTTCTAAGCCAAAAAACATGAATGTTCCATGCATATCTGAAAAGAGATATTCTCTTTGATAAGTGTGAAGAGTTCAATATGTAATCGTAAAAGCCACCTCGGGATTATGTTGTTTAGGTTTTCTGTATTCTTTTTTTTTTCCCATTTGCCCTGTCTTGAACTGAGCATGGATCTTTTAGTCCCTTCTCATTAAAGCACTTCCATGTGTTTCTCTTCTTATCTTCTGTAGTTATGCTTTATGAAGGCTGCTGCTGTGTTATTTGATGTATAGTTATTCAGCGCTTTTATATCTTCACTGTGAATTACGGCCTTTAATATTATCAAGTGTCTTTTGTCTCATTAAGTGCTCTCCCCCCCACGAATTTCATCTTGTCAGATACTAAGTTCACAGTCCCTGCTTTCTTTATGTGCATTTACCTGGTATAGTTTTGCCTATCCTTTAAATTTTATTGCACTTTGTTTTAGGAGTGTCTCTTACAGTGTGGAGTTGAATTTTGCCTTGTAAGACAATCTGAAAATCTTTTTTTCATAAGTTAGTTAAGACCATTTACATTTATTGTTACAACTTAAATACTTGGTCTTAGCTCTGTCCTATTATTTTATGTTGTACTTACTGTGCATATTTACCATGTTTTTCATTCTCTGGTCTGTTTTCTTTGCTTTTTAGTTAAAAAAAATGTTGGTGATTAGAATGATTTGTGTTGGTTTTTAGTAATTATCTTTCCTCTAACGTCTTTATATAATGCCCATGTTTTCTTTCTTTAGGTTTCTACTATCTGGTTGGTTTGCTTTAAATGATATCTTTGACTCTCACCTATAATCTATGTGAAATCAATGAACTTATTCTATTTTCCCATTTCTTGTTCTCTTTTTCCTCTCATTAAAAAAAACGGTGCTATATCTACTTTGTCAGCGCACGTGACATCTACATACTGTTCTTCCACCTCATCCCCACCTTTGGTTGGTCTAAGATCTAGAGTTAAATATCATCAGTGCTCACCACCAGTCCTTTTAACAATTTCCTCATTCATCTCAGTTGGATGAAGGTGGTCTTCTGGTAGATTCCTCAGGATGGACTCATTAGAACAATGTTCCCTGAATTCTTGCATGTCTAAAATTGTTTTTCTATAAACAAGCCCATGGAAAGATGCTCAGCATCATTAGTCACTAGGGAAATACAAATCAAAACCATAATGAGACACCATTTCACACTCACAACGATTACTAAAAATTTAAAAAGGAAAATAATGAGTGTTGCAAGAATGAGGAGAAATTGGAAGCCTTGTACATTGCTAGTGGGAATGTAAAATGGTTCAATTGTTTTAGAAAACAGTTTGGTGGTTCCTCAAAAAGTTAAACATAGAATTGTCACATGACCTAGCAATTCCATTTCTAGATATACACCCAAGAGTTGCAAACAGGTACTCAAACAAATCCTTGTACTGAAATGTTCATACCAGCACTATTCACAGTAGTCAAAAGGTAGAAACAACCCAAATGTCCATCAATGGATGAATGGATAAATTGTGGTTATTCACATAGTGGATTATTATTCAGCCATAAAAAGAAATGAAGTACTGATACATGCTATAACATGGACGGATCAAAAACACTATGCTAAGTGAAAGAAGTCAGACACAAAAGGTCACATATTGTGTGATTCCATTTATATGAAATATCCAGAATAGGTAAGTCCATAGAAACAGAAAGCAGATTAGTGGTTGCCAAGGGCTGGGGAGGGGGTAATAGAGTATAAATGCTTAATGTATATATACAGAGTTTTATTTTGGAGTTATGGAAATGTTTTGGAACTAGGTAGAGGTAGTGACTGCACAACATTGTGAATGCACTAACTGCCACTGAATTGTTCACTTTAAATTAGTTAATTTTATGTTATGTGAATTTCACCATAATAAAATTTTTTTTTCTATAGCCTTGATATTTGAAGGATAGCTGAGTTGGATAAAAAAATCCTTGGTTCACACTTTGAGTTTTTTGATAAGAGTATTTCACCTCTGTCTTGCTTTGCAGGTTGCTCTTGAGAAATCTAATGCCAATCAGATTTTATTTTCTTTTTATAAGTGACTTGTTCTTTTTTGCCTGGAAGACCAGAGGATTATTTTTTTCTTTAGCTTTAATATCTGGTGTTTTATTAGGCTATGTTTCAGAGTTGACTGTTTTGAAACAATTTTCCTACGTGATGGGGCCTTTCAACATGTATTCAGGTCTTATTTTATTTCAAGAAAGCTTTTTTGAATTATAGTTTTATATATTAGTTTTATTTCATTGTTTTGTTTTTGTCTTCAGCATCTCTTAATTATGCTTATGCTTGCCTGTCTATGATAGCTATCATCTTTCTCATTGATTCTTTCTACCTCTTTCTTTAATTTCATTTTCTTGGCTCCTTTCATTTCTATTCACTATCTTCCTTAGTCTACATTCAGTCATATTTATTTTCTCTTAGATACCTTATAATTTAGTCATTTCAAGGTTAATTTTTTTCTTTTTCTTCAATTTCTTTCCTAACATCATTCCCATTTTATAAGTTCCAATTTGTCAATTTCTATTTTGAGTTTTTAAATTTCTGATCTGTGTACCTCAGGACTGTCCATCAGAGGGGTAGTCTTTATCCATTGGGTCCTGGCTCCCGTTGGTCAAGAGTTCTCCCGAGGTGTTAACTTCCTTGTTTGTGAATAAAAGATGGGGAGGGAGGATGAGGGCCAAGAAATGTTTCATGCTATTTGCCAATGGCTTCCACTGTTTGAGGTAAGGAGTCAGCTCTCAGTCAGTGTTGTCTTTTGCCTCTGACTGTCTTTAAAATTTTCTCTTTGTCTTTGGTTTTCAGGAGTTTTTCTATGATGTGCCTTAAGTGATTTTCTTTGTGTTTACCTAGCTTGGGCATACAGGATTAAGTCATTCTATCTGTGCCTTATGTGTATTCTGGAAAATTCTTAGGCATTATCTCTTGGAATATTGATTCTAATTCTCTTTTACTTCTCCAGGGACTTCAGTTATGTGTATAACTTTCCACACAATCCCATGTCTTTTATCTATCCCCTCGCCTTTTTAGTATTTTCCATTTTTCTTTCCACACATCAGAATGGATATTTCCTTGATATTTTTTTAGAGTTTACTAAGTCTGTCTTCAATTATGTCTGATTTGCTGTGAGATCCACCTAGTAAATTCTTTTTATTATTATTATTTTATTTTATTTTTTTGTGTGAGGAAGATCAGCCTTGAGCTAACATCCATGCCAATCCTCCCCTTTTTGCTGAGGAAGACCAGCTCTGAGCTAACATCCATTGCCAATCCTCCTCCTTTTTTCCCCAAAGCCCCAGTAGATAGTTGTATGTCATAACTGCATATTCTTCTAGTTGCTGTATGTGGGACGCCGCCTCAGCATGGCCGGAGAAGCGGTGCGTTGGTTTGCGCTTGGGATCCGAACCCGGGCCACCAGTAGCGGAGCGCGCGCACTTAACCACTAAGCCACGAGGCCGGCTTCCCACCTAGTAAATTCTTAATTTCAGTTATTTTAATTTTCATTTATAAAATTTCCACTTGGGTCTTTTTTAGTAACATCCAATTCTATGTCAAATTTCTTGATTGTTTTTTAACTCTACGAACATATTAAACATTGTTTTTTGAAGCTCACAGGTGATTTCATTATCTGAATTACTTATGGGTGTTTCACTTATCTGTTGTCTTAGCCTTCAGTCAGATGGTCTCGTCTCCTTATGTGCCTAATTTTATATGTGTACCAAACACTGTCCATAACAAATGTAGGAATAAGTTGAGGGAGGAATAATTTGAGCCTGGGGGATTTACTGGGGCTCCTAGTCTTTGGTGGACCCTAAATTACAGTTTTTGTTCTACAAAGTCCTATGAGTCTGTTGAAAGCTCCGTTCAGCTTCTGACCCTGTTACTCATGGGTTCAGATTGGCAGACGCCTCTGGGAGAAAATCAGCCTCATGCCTTTGAGCTTTCCTCTGTTTCCAGAGCTGGTTCCTGTCATTTCTTACAGCCTAGATAGCTGGTGATACTTTGATGTTTTCAAACACTTTGTACGTGTGTGTGTGTGTATATATATATCACATATATACAAAATGTGTGCCTATGTGTGTGTGTATCAAGTCAGCTTTTCTAGTTGTTCTTAACAGGAAGGGTGGTCCAAACCACCAAATTCACCATTACTAAGGTAGAACTCCATCCTGCTGAAAGGTTTTGATTCTTATTTTGTTTTCTTATGGCATATGGATGCAGGATTCTTTTTTTTTTTTTAATTTTTTTTTTTTGTGTGTGTGTGATTAGTCCTGAGCTAACATCTGTTGCCAATCCTCCTCTTTTTGCTGAGGAAGATTGGCCCTGGGCTAACATCTGTGCCCATCTTCCTCTACTTTATATGTGGGACGCCTGCCACAGCAGGGCTTGATAAGCAGTGCATAGGTCCGTGCCTGGGACCTGAACCTGTGAACCCCAGGCCACCGAACCAGAGCGTGCGAGCTTAACCACTATGCCACTGGGTCGGCCCCCAGGATTCTTTTTTTAAGTAGAACTTAGTGGTACTGGATTTTCCTGGACCAGCCAGGGCAGATAATCTTAGGGGTGGAGGAGGAGTTGGGGTGGCTTACAAGGTTTATCAATAGATGACCTCTTTTTATTGATATTGATACCAATTAATGATACTGTCTTGTTTCTCTGGGGCCCATAGTTTCAGCTGGTTCCTTCTTTGATTTCACTACTATGGCTCCAAGGGATACGTCGCCCTTCCAAAATGCCCCCTTCTCTTTTGGAAGAGGTCTTTCCCAGGCTGCTAGCTGTGGTCCTATGTACTTTCCAAGCCCATCCCTTCACTTCCCCAGTGGCCAATACTCTGACCCACCAGGCCTCAGACCTCTTCTCAGTATGTCCCCACCCAGAGTGGATCTTCTCCTTCTGGGGGAACCTTAGTTGATATTATCTGTGTTCTGTAACCACCAGAATCCTGTCATATGCTCCTCTCTTATGCCTTGCCTTGCCCTCCCTCTGTTGTGGGCTTCTGACTGATTTTTATTTATTTCTCCCATTTACACATAAAGTGAAGTTTGTAAAATTTTCTGTCTCCTAGTTATGTTGTAGGAGTGGGTTATTTATTGTCCTCTTGGAATCCAGAACAATAATACATATTTTTAACTTTTAGATAGGATTATTTTTTAGCTATTCTGTTACTATTGATTTCTAATTTCATTGCATTTTGCTTAGAGAAACATAGTCTATAAGATTTTGATTCTTTGGAAATTGCGAGTTCCTTTGTGACTGAGTACATGGTTGATTTTTCTTTGAGTGTTCCATGTGCATTCTATATTCATTTGAGTTTAGCAATCATATTAAGCAAATCTTCTGGACTTTTTATTATTCTTTGACCTATCACTCTCTGAGAGTTAAAATCTACTAAAATTGATGTAGCCACGATATTTTGTCCATAGTTCTGTTGATTGTTGCTTCACGTATTTTGAGGCTGTACTGTTAGGTAGTTCAAGTTCATTGTATCTTTGACCTGTTTTTCCCTTTACCAGTATAAAATGTCCTTCTTTGCCCCTCGTTTTCCACTTTGAATTCTACTTTGTCTGATATTAAAACTGTTACCTTGCCTTAATGTTTACATGCTCAATACATCTATCTCTTGTGTTATAGCTTGTCTTTCCTCTCTTGGTTAAAAAAATATCCCAACCTCTAGGTTGTATGTAGTCTCTTAAGTTTTCTTCTAAAATTTCCTTTATTTTCCCTATTGTTAATGATGACATGTGTAGTTACAAAAAAGCACATTTACACCAAATAAAGCTTGACTTTAATGACACATTTCCTTAAAATTAAAAAAAAAATTCCTTATGCTTCAACTCCTTACCAGTAATTCCTGAGAGCTTTCTGAGTTATGGCTTCTGTTACTTCACTGTAAAAAGGTACAAGAAGCAAAGATACAAAAATTAGCTTGCTGTTTCCTTAATTTCATAATGGCTGAGTAACAGCGCCCCTGTCACGTCAAATGAAGAACAGTCTTCACACAAAGGGATACTTGGGAAAGCTCTGGGGCTCTCACAGATGCCGGCCCTAAAGAAGTGGCTGCAGCACCGAGAAAAGGGGAAGGAGAAATGTGCTCTGACTAACTGAAAATGAGTAAGGGACGGGCAGACAGGAGGGAGGAGACGGTCAGCTGAAGAGAGGCGCGAACAGAACAGATGACGGAAATACCAAAATGGTAAATTTGAAAACTAATGGTGTTCAGTGAAGAGAGAGGTGATGCCATCACAGGGATGAGGAAGGCAAATCTCAGGAAAGAATGAGAAGGGGCAAAAAGCAGAAGAAACGCCCAAAGGTGTCCACCACAGAAAAGGGGCCGTGTTCTGAGAGAACCAGAGTTTACTTCAGAAAAACTGAAGGGAAAACCTGGTTTACTATATTAGTCAGTGTTCTGTGGAAAATGGAAGGGCAAGAACAAAAGGTGTCACAGTACCAGGAACATGGGCCCAATTTTCCGGAAGGTTAGATAGTAAGGTACAGCCCACTGGTAGCACTTTGAAATGGAAGTGAAAATTCTATCTTGCAAGATAAAAGAGATTAGGGTGAGGAGATGTTTTCTAATTCTATATTTTCAGTTTTTAAAGCACTTGTTTCTATAGCTTTGATATTTTTTAGCTTTCTGGTTGACCCCTGGAGGTTGTTTTTGTTCTGCACAAAGGGACGTAAAGTGGTGTTTGCTCCCATTCATGGATCTAATTAGGCTTGTTGCCCAATCTATAATAAATCATGGGTTTAGTTTTTCTTTGTTCAGGTAGTCAGAGGCCTTCAGGCATGAGTGTCTTATTAAAATGTTCTCTCATAGTTGGGGATGAATTATCATCTTGATATTGTCAATCACTCAGTAATGTTATATCCCAAAGCTCCCCCTCGGATGTTCTGTACCACACAAAGATGACATTTTATTCTCATGTTTGTTCACAGACATGATTCACATTTTGCTATCTAGTGCATAAGGAGATCATTCTAAATCGGCAAAAGCACTAGTTTGACTAAAAAGTTATTTTCCATATCCACAAAAATGTTAATCAGGTTCTTGTTAGAACACGTGTAAGAAGTGGTTTTCATTGTCACAGCTCTTGATGTCAGATGACTAAAATAGTTTATGTTTTGTTGTGGGAACATGGGTGAACGCAGAACCTCCCAAATCACAGGACCACTTCTCTGCCCACACTTCTTCATAACACACAGAAATTATTTGTGTTTTCTGGTAATGAACGAATGGCAGGACCAGCAGAATTTCAACGTGGCTGTTCTTTATTTGATTAAATATATTCTCTATTTATTCTTAAAAAAACTAATTTAAGTTAAACAGTAATAAACCATGATAATTTAGAAAACATGTTGAAACTGAGAGTGAAGAGAAATGTTCTCTCTGTAACCCACACTGTAAACCATGAAACCTATTTTTGTCAACTGTGTCTCATGACAGTGGCTGGGAATTGAACATTTCTACTACAGTAGGCAAAAAAACATGTAAAATACACTCTCCCACATACCGCATCACATCTCTATTTACGTTTCCAAACTAAAAGCATTACAGCCCAAAAAAGTGCTGAGTGCATAGTGTACGTCTACACCAGGAGCTGTCAGTTCACATAAGCAGCACCTTACACTGGTGTGGGAGTCACTACTGGCACCCCTGGCCCCCGAGCCACACTTAATGGACCAGGCTTGGCTCACCAAGAGAAAACCATTGCTCTGTAATCCAAAAGGTGAAGAACTTTTCAATGAACTCTGGTCAACACAAGACAAAAGAAAAAATTATTCCTAGACAGATTATGAAACCCAGGTGAAGCATCCATATGATAGCATTCAATACCACTTATCCACTTCAAAATGTGTAGCAGCTATTCAGTTACTTATAAAATGAGTTTTGTGAAAATTGACATAGTTTGTATTTCAAAACTAGAAAAGGAATCTTCAATAATCTGTTATGTTAAACATGAATGTGACAGAAACATGGCTAATTCTCTAATCTTATCTGAGGTACACATTCCACACAGCTGACTAGATCTCAGAAGTTTTCTAATAAAAACTTCCCCTTTCCACTTAAAGATCATAAGAAGTCAGCGCAATCCAGTTCTCCTCCCTACAGAAAGGGTATTTAGTTTGGGATGTAACGTTATAAAACAATAATAGAAACCTCCTGTGAGAATACCACAATAAATGTCTCAAAAACCACCCAGTTAATCCCAGGGTATAATCCTGCTGTTTTAAATTACTGCAGGGAATATTATGGGCCTTAATGACACTGTAACTGCATAGAGCCAAAGAAAGCTAGAAACAGAGGCCAAAAAGATGAGCTCAGAGCCAGCTGAAGCGACAACAAACATGTGGCTGTTTACTAGGATTGGAGAGGTTTAGTCTGCAGATGTTTGTGGTCTCTAGAAGGTTCCAGAGGAATGAGTTGTTAGGAAGATTTGCCGAGTTTGATGAGAGCAAGATTCTTCTTGGAGATGGCGGGCCCCCAACAGGGAGGCCCAATGGTAGAGACAGAATTTATAGATTTCTGTGGTCAGATCGTACTCTACTGGTCCGACAATGTACATCAACAAATTAATATTGTGCGGATGTCATTTCAAAGCCTCCTAAAGACGAGAGTCATTACTGAAGCCATTAGAGCACAGATGGTTCAAACTATATGCAGATATTCATACTTGCATTTTTGCATTATAGCTGCTTTTTTTTTTCTGTTGAACTGTAATGAATTGTCTCATAATCTATTCCATCTTCTTGCCATTAGCAGGCTTTGAATGTTCACAAATAGGAGCAAAGAACTCATTTTCCAGAGCTTTAATCACACAAAGAGGGAATGCCTAATTCTCTAAATGAAATGGTCTGTGATCACTGAAGCAGAGATTTAATATATCACGGCAAATTAGGTAGATTTTAATAAATTACTTATCTCCCTGAATACTTTACATATGCTTAAGAAGGAACATAGCCTGTTTGCAAACAGTGAAAACCCACAGCCTATAAAAATCCTTTGAAGAAAATGACAAATAAAAAAGTAAATTAAAAAATGAAATGCATTATATCCCAGACCTCTAGAGACAATTCCTTTGCAGCACTGATTCACAGCTCCATTAAAAATATCAATTAAATCCTTCAGTGAGATTGAGTAAAAGCTAGAAAATTAACTTTCTGAGCTGCTTTTCCAGGATCTGGTTATCCAGATCCACCCAGCATTATACGAGCTTGATGTAAATTTAAAAAATGATAAAAAGATACTCCTTTCAGGTCTAACTAAGCATATCAGAATGTGAGCCATATTTTGAATAATTCCTTTCTATGTCATAAGCTAAGTTTTCAAAGTGTAAATATCATGTATATATATGTAACTATCTCTCTCCTCTTTATATACACACATCCCTGGATCTCATATCACCATTACAAATACATGAAAATAATACGAGTAGGAAGAACTCTAATTTTTAAGAAAAAAACCCAAAAAACTTACAGTAATTTAATAAGTTGGTACCAAGTCTTATTCTTTATATTTAATTGATAGAAACTGCATGCATCAAAGAAAATGCATACTGAGCTTTAATGTGCATAAAATGGACATTAGCATTTAAAGAGGAAGATTAACACGCTAATCTAAGTAATTTTCATATATTGCTTCTAATAAAATCTTCACAGTATAAAACTCTTAATGAGGCTAATCATAGGCATTCCATTTAGTGGGACGATTAGGGATAACATAAAAGTATTTCTTTTTCAGAGGTTTGCTAAGATTTATGCTTTTTGCTTATTAAAAATAAAAATGGGAATTGCATTTCAGTTCTTCATAAGAAAATGTTGAAAATGCAAATAGACTTTCTCAAGCATCGTGTAGGTATAAATTATTGAGAGGGTGATGCCCATCGTGGAGAACTTAAATCCTCAGGGTGGCAGTCAAGGGAAGGAGGGAATAGAAAATAAACAAATGAAAAAGTATACAAAACCTGAACACTTCAAACCCAGGCCTCCCCTCTCCCAGCTTCCCATGAATTATAGATTATATACAACAGAGTAATTACAAAAATCTCATCTAAGAGCTTTCATGTGAGCATTTACTCAGGAGTAGGAGACGCCTCTGGAGCAGCTTCTCTCAAGCCTTCAGGTCATCTCTGTATTGCTGGTAGACAGACCGTAGGGCATGGAGGGCTTCGACTGTTACCCTGAGCTTGCCAATACCTCCACCACCTGCTCGTGCATCAAAAACTAGGGAGAAAATAGCAGAAAAGTGTTAATATCATTCAACAGACTCTTCTTCAGATAGGCTAGCTCAAACAGTAGTTGAGAAGATAAAAACAGCTCTATCAAAGTCCAAAGTTCAGTGGCATCTCAGAAATCTAAAAATCAAAGCTTGTCACATGTGTACGAAGATACATATTTTAGATGTATTGCATGTATATATACACATTTCTTATAGAGCTAAGACTAATGATCTGATCCTGAAGTTTATCTAGTGGAAAGGCTATAGGATAATGATTCCTACACAGAACCAGAATTTCTAAGCTAGAAAGAAATAACAAGTCTAAAAGGGATCAGGACACAACAATGAAGAATTTGTTCTAACATACAGTGTTAACAAATTTCAGAATGGTAAACCACTGTAAAGAAGGTACATCATCGTAATTTGGATTGGTTATTTCCTCCTAAGGAAAACATTTCATTTAAAATAGATATGTGAATTTAGAAACAGTTAAAATGGCAGACTTAGGAATCTTAAATTCTGTGGATCGACTCTGAGGGTCCAGGAACTGAGGCTGCAGGAAAGTAGATGTGAAATTTCGAGTGTATGGAGGCTTTTCTTGGAAGGGGGGCTCAGCTTTTGCTGGTGTACCAAAGGCAGACTGGTGCAGGCCTTGGGCCTTCTCTGAGCTCAGTGGTGGGGGCCAGACGAGATGCTGATTTGGAACCTGGGACCCCATCCCTCTGTGGACAATGATACTTGCTAGTGACTCAAGGCCAGAATCCTGGACTTTGTAAGTTGGACAGCACTTAGGAGTCTATATAGTTTCCTGTTTATATTTCTTGTGGTTTTCCTTGAACTTTTAATGTGTGTGCATGTTTAATTCCAAGAAAAGCTGTGAGAAAACCTTCCAACAAAACTTAGGATACAGAGACTGAGGTGGAGCAAAGAGCCGGCAGGGAGATTGCAGGGGCACACGTGGTCCCTAGCTCACTCCCCTGAGTTTTCACCTCTTCTTTGGGCCTTCTCACTTCTACGTCTGGGACACAACAAAGACCTGACCAACGTTTAATTTTTTGACTCTTTCCCAAAACATGGCCACAACAGCTGTCTTGGTCAGATTAGTATGGTCCCATGTGGTCTTGCAGAGTGAGAAGATGGGTTGCTAAACAGAACTGACTGTAGAAAAGATTAAGAATATAAAGAATAGGGGCCAGCCCGGTGGCGCAAGCAGTTAAGTGTGCACCTCCGCTGCGGCGGCCCCGGGTTCGCCGGTTCGGATCCCGGGTGCGCACCGACGCACTGCTTGGCAAGCCATGCTGTGGCGGTGTCCCATATAAAGTGGAGGAAGATGGGCACGGATGTTAGCCCAGGGCCAGTCTTCCTCAGCAAAAAAAGAGGAGGATTGGCAGATGTTAGCACAGAGCTGATCTCCTCACAAAATAAATAAATAAATAAATAAATAAAAGAATATAAAGGATAGGTAATTATGGTCATTTTTGTCAGACTCTCTTGGTTCTGGGTGTCTCTAATACAGTTTAGATTAATATTTTAATCCTCTCATCTTCTTCTGCACCTGCCAAACAAAGTTGTGACCAACTACCATGGAGTTAGATATGTGTAGTTTATAAAGATTTCCCAGAACAGGTTTCTAATTCAGTTATTTGATCTAATTTGGTTAATTATTTGGCTTGATCTGACTTTTGAGCACTTGACATATATCCAGGACAAGCTTGACATGTGAACCACGTGGTTCATGAACCGCTATGGTGTAAGCAGAGCACCTGGTACTTACAAGGTACTCAGTTAAGTGTTCATTTAATGCAGGAGTAAATGAGTAGACAAACCATGTACACCTTTCCAGAGATGGCTCTGCTCACACAACAAATGAGAAGAGGACTCAGCCTCGTTTCTTCATTTATTGTGTACAGTCGTCCCTCGGTGTCCAGGGGGCACTGGTTTCAGGAACCCCCACGGATACCAAAATCCACGATGCTCAAGTCCCTTATATAAAATGGCATAGAATTTGCATATAACCTATGCACGTCCTCCCATATACTTTAAATCATCTCTAGATTACTTATAAAACCTAACACAACGTAAATGCTACGCAATAGTCGTTACACTGTATTGTTTAGAGAATAACGACAAGAAAAAAAGTCTGTACGTGTTCAGTACAGATGTAACCATCGTAGGCCTTTCCATCCGCAATTGGCTGAATCTGAGGATGCGGAACCTATGGATATGCAAGGTCAACTGTATAGTCCTGGCTACTCCTGATTATGATTTTAAAAAGTCTGACTCATAAAGTACAATTCCTTCAGCGTGTTATAAATATGTTCTATAAGAACAGAAGGTAGAAATTAAGCATCGTTGAGACTTGCCGGTGACACCTGGTGAGGTGGAAATCCAGGACAGCACATTCTGTCAGGAATCCCTTACTCCTTCCTGAATCCTGGTAGGAAACCAGTGACCAAAACTATTCAGTTATTTGCAGTGACTGTATCACTGGATTGTAATGTTGAATTAAAGAGAAGCCTTGCAAAAGATATTACAACGATCACTCAGAATAAGATGCTTTAGCTGAAATATGGCTTGACAACATGAGTCTTCCAAAAACAACATTAAAAAAGTCCAACGGCCAAATTTTTGTCACATAACACCCCTAGTATTAACAAAATGCTTAATTCCTTATGAAATGCCATTAATTATTTTTCAATTTCTGTTGATTCAAAGGAAGGCAGAGGGGGAGGGCACGAGGGACGCAGGAGAGGCTTCCAGCTTCAACAATAAGTCAGCTTGAGTTGCAAAAGATTCAACTACTGTGTGACTCAACGTCCCTGCAGCCAGCAAAAAGGTTTTAATAAAGAATTTGGATTTCAGCAATTGTTTTTTGTACAAATTGAGCAACACTTCCCCCCGTACCATCGATGTCTTGCTCGATGATGTCTCTCCCCTCCTGAAACATGTCAGCAAGGTCGACGTTAGCAATGCCAACGTCCTCACACTCCAGATCCTGCTCATCCTCTGGAGGGTCGCTGACCACAGTGAAGCGAACGCTGAGAAGGGCAAGAACAGAGAAAATCACCATAAAGTCAGAAAAATCATGATGAAACAAAACTCCCAAATAGGTTTTTATCACTAAGTATGAAATATCAAAGTTTCCAATTATCCCAATAAAAAATGACATTAGGTTAGATAAGTTACAACATGAACTATTACAATTATTACAGCGCACTCAGCCTTCAAATGAACATTAATCCACTTTTCTCAGTACTGATTAACATTTATCCCTAGAATCTGAGAAAATGACCAGGCAAAGAGAAGAACCAGATGCTCACTCTCTCACACACTGTCTGGTCATATTTTGACACATCTACTTTCAAGGCTAAAAGGATCAAGTGAAAGAAGACCGTGGAGGTTAGGGCAGCATTGCCAATAGAAATGCAACATTTTCTATAGAAATGTATGACTTTGGAGTTGCTACTAAGCAATTTAACCAACCGTATGTGTTCTATAAAATGCAGAGATCATGCTCCCTGCGTGACAGTCTAAATCATGTTAGATAAATGTTGTAGCTCTGTCCAACAGCTATATGAAATGTTTCTATTACTTCAGCAACCTCTTAACTTACAATCACAGCATCCAAGTTTTATTTTACTTTTAGACACATAATTGTAGGGGTCTGATGGAACTGATTTGAATTAGTGGCTTGTGTTGAGGCCAAACACATTTGGATTGACCAAATGGCAGGAATTGACAGTTAAGTACTCTTTTGATATGTCTTGGCAGCAAAGCTTAAACCAGGGATGCTTGGAAACTACCATTTTCAAAATGTATCCAACCAAAATCAGAAACAAAACAAGAAACTTGTTTCTTAGATAAAAATCTAAGTCTCTGGGGAATCATGCCTTGAAAAATATGCACAAATAAATTCCTTTCCAAACGCTTATAGGTAAACATGACAATATTTTTAACTAATTTGCTGAAAATAAGTATTCAACATTTCATTCCTTTACTTAAGTCCTTGTTTTTAGCTAGCAATAAATTTTGATTAGAAAATAGAAATCCCTTAAGTTGAAACCAAAGGTAATACCTATTCACAAAATAGTTGTAAAAAGTGCAGATCCTGGACCACAAGTGGGTAAGATGGGTGTTTTATATGACACATAAAACAGAAGGATTAAGATGGAGTTATTAAGGGCATCCATTCTGGCTTCAAATTTCTGCTTTCCTACTTATTAGCTGTGTGACTGTGAACAAATTACTTAACCTCTCTGATAGGGCTCTTGTGAGCATCAAATGAGATGGTACATGTAAACAGTGCCTGGAACATAGTAAACACTGAGTAAATGTTTGCTCTTTTATTATTACTATTTTTAATATAGGTAGAGTTGCTTACGTGTCTACACTTCTATGTGGAGAGAAAAAGAAGGCATGGAAAAGGCTTGTTTCAGTTGAGGACTGCGATTCCCAAACTATACAATCACTATACCACTCAATTAAGTAAGAAGAACGATGATGGAAGAAATTGTCCTAAAATGTATATGCTTGGAAGAGTAAGAATTAAAAGTGATATTTGATGCACATTTTACATCCACAAGACTTACAGAAAAGACAGAGGCTACACAGATGGTAATAATAATATTAAGTGTTATCCTTATATAACGTTTCATATCTAAGGATCATATCTACATCACTTTACAAATGCAGACTATTACCTCCACTGAATATGAGAATTCTGAGACAAAAGGAAAAAAAATCTAAACGCCAGAGAAAGGGCTAGGAACAAAAATTACAATATTTCTGGCTTTAAATTCTATAGAGAGCAAAATGAGATATCAAATACAAAATCAAGAAACTATCAAGTTAAGCTAAAAAGGAAGGAAAGTACACTAAAATAATTTAAAAACTACCGTTTGGCTTAGGGTAAATGTCCACACACAGACACACACAGACATGCCCTATATCTCACCTTTAACCCCGCCAAACAAAGAGGTGAGACCTTGTTTCAGTCCTGGAGAGCCTACAGCCTGGCCTGAGGACCGGGATATACACATGGGGTGGACGCCCAGTTCCCAAGGGGAGGCGAAGACGGGAGGAGCCGCACGGGCCGCTCCTGCTCCCCTGCTGTCCCTCCACTTCTCAGCGGGACCCGGCCCTGGAAACACCCCTCTGTATATTGCTTCATGCCGGGAATTCTCTCTTCCTGGAATGATCTTCCTGGGGCTCTTCATGACGCGATTGGGTTCTCTCATCCTTCACTAACCAGCCTAAATGTCACCTCCTCAGGTTCGCCTATTATCTTCTATTTTAGCAACTTGAACTTTCTCTTAGTCCTTGTTGTAATAAGCAATTGGCTGATTTGTTCACTTGTTGTTGTCTGTCTTCCTCAGTGGGATATGAACTCCACGAGTACAGAGACTTCCCCTCCTTTACCATTTTAGCTCCTGATACTTATATGGGGACTAGAAATATTTGTCGAATTACGCTGTGAACTGCAGAAGGGAAGTCCCTATTGAAGGCTGGCTTCTTTGGGGAAGGTTTACTGGAGAAGGCAGGCCTCGGGCTGGGCCTCAAGATTCAGATCTCAAATGTCACTTGCTGTTATTTAGGAAATCAGAAGGCACTAAAACTCCTTAAATAATTTAACACAATTTCTGAGTCTTTTCTCATTCTGAAATAATTCATTTTTACTTGAAACAGGACAGAAGAGCCTATGGTCACCAGTGAGTTTTACATATTAAATGCTGATAGTTATGTTGAATCTGCTCAATATTACACTGTTAAAGAGAAGAAATGAGACCAAAAAGTAACCTTAAGTCAGTGTCAAAACTATGACTTGAAATAAATAATTTTTAAAGTCCCATTTCAGCTTTTTGCCTCCGTTTTGAGGTGACACTTGTATATTTGCAAATGTAGCCTGGGGCAGGATGCAAAGGTACTATGTATAATTCATTATACATTGTATATAACTTTATGCACATCAGAGAGGATGGGCCAAACTTCTCTAACTGTGGCTTTGTAAGTTATCACCAATGTTCAAGAGGGTTGCTGTCTGAGAAAATAAATTCTTATAAACTGGGAAGTACTTTAAGTAATGTGACCTCCGAGCATTTCACAAAGGTGAGAACATTCACTGGAATAACAATTCTCTTTTGGTTGTGGAAATATGTAAATATAAACTCCCTTCTTTTTTCCCTTGAGAAAATGCTACTGTCAAGGGAGAACAGTGGGACAGGCCATTGTGCGTGAGGCCCCATTCCCTCCCGTGGCGGCCTGAGGACACACGGCCAGCACTCAGGTGTTCACGCAGTGTCATCAGCCGTGACTCAGTCACTTTGCACCTGCAATGTCTCTCTCGGTTTTTCTGAAGAATGACATAAACATTTGTGTCTCTGTGGGGCATTTAAAGATTTTTAGAGAAACAATGATGGGAGAGTAGGAGTCATTACTGTTACTGTGGACTTTTTTTTAATTTTTAAAACTATTTTGGTACAAATAAGTAGGTCTTCTGAGGAAAGGCAGGTCTAAAATTAAAGCAGAATCTGCCTGTTTTTAAAATAGACACTTTCAAAGAAACAAAACTGCTCTCCCCCGACAAGGACTGCTACTTGTAATATGTTCTAACATTCCAGAAACAAAGTGAACACGGAGGCAGGTGAGTAAGACTGAGCAGACCGGTAAGGCCAGCCCAGGTCCTGTCCACGGGAACAGAGCTCAGTCCCGGACAGTGATGACCCGGCTTGCTGACCACAGAGAGGGAGATGATGTGGCCAGTGCTGTGCAGTCACTAGTGACCTGGGATACCCCTGGGGGACTGGTGGTATCTGAGGGGCTTTGAAAGAAGCCCAAGTATACAAAGTTAATAAGTAAAACTTGAGTGATTATCTACCATCCTAGGAAAAACAGAACCTCAGGTGAATTAACGGGATTTTACCACCACTTCTTCAGAATTGAGATCGGAACAAACAGTATACATACTGGGAGTTAATGAAAAAGCTACCATCAGATCCCAAAAGCCAAGAATCCCAGTCTCCTTTCTTGCAACAGAAGATCAAATGCTAGTCTGGAAGCTCTTGAGAAAAATACAATGTCTTTAACATTCACTTCATGACTCTAGGAAAGGAAAGGACTTGAGTCTCTTTCTAAGGTGGTGGGTAAGCTCCATTCTTAAGGCAGTGAGAGGCTGTTTCGTCTATGGGCCATAAAGGCAAGGAGAGGAGGACAACGGAGAGATCAAGGGTCCACCCAGGCCAGGGGGGAGAGCCAGCAAAGGGGCGTTGGTGAAACCCAGCTCAGGAGTTAACTGGCAGTTAGACAGCTCCTTAAACCGCATGGAGGGAGGCTCACACAAAAGCACAAACGTACTAAGATCAGGTTTTTTTCCTTCTCAAAAGGGTATAATTTCTCTACTGAACCAGAATTGCAAAAGCGTCCTGTTCAAATTTGAAAAGAAAAAATGCATTCAGAGAATAATACGAAATGATGACTTACTAAACAATGATAGCAAGGTGAAAACTACTCTGCAAGGCTGATGAGCTTCTACAAATACTAATATATTACTACTACTCGCAACGATCAGAATGAACACTTAATGTGCACTTACCATGCGTATTCTACCCATCTTACATAAATTCTCTCATTTAATCCTCACAACAACCCTATATGGTATTATCTCCATTTTACAGACAAAGAAAATGAGGCACGGGGTCATTGTCTGAGGTCAGACAGCAAGTAGGTGACGGAACAAGAATTTACACGCAAGCCACTTGACTCCAGGGTGCACCCTCCTCGCACCCAACTGCTACGCTCTGTGCAGTTACACCTGAACAGCAACAGGACACTTTTCGTACACGGTACAGTCTTTTGATTTGCAAAGCACTATAGGATCTTCCCAGTTACCTGCATGGTAGGCAGGGCTCCTACATTTCTAGGAGGAAGGAGACCCAGAGAGGTCACATACTCATTCAAGGACACGGAGTGAATTGGGGAAGTCAGGTGTTCTGAGTCCTCATCTTGTGTTTTTCTTCACCACACCATGCTACAGAGACCTTTACATAAACCATCAGATAATTCAGAATGCTTAAATGTACCTTCTATTAGGCATCTCTTGTTTTAGTAGTACAGCTTTTAGGATGTCTCTCTTTGCTTGGTTGTTTTCTTTATCCACGTAGATCACTACACCAAAAAAAAAAAAAAAAAAAATCCACAGAAGGAAGTCACTCAGGAATATGCTACATTAGTACCATTCTGTATTTGTATAAATACCTGTTCTTAGAGACGCAAGTCGTTCCACCTCACTTGTACGCCTGGCAAAACAAAGCAGCTCTGGAAACCAGAATCAAATCTGAATAGTCATGTGATCTAGTGTCATGTCACTGGCAGGTTTATGTGCACACTGTCAGAAAAGATACAAGCAACATCTAAGAGTGCCACATTGCTGTCACTGCCTGTTAATGGCACTGGCAGTCATGACAGTAAAAGCCAGCGGTCTTTATTGCTTTGTATTTGAGGGATTTACTGCATTTTCTTTCGCCCAAGAAGCGAGTGATAATGATAATGTATGGCAGAGAGCTTGTCCTTCCTGACAGCCTCGGTAATTTAATCCCTCTCTCCTGCCACAACATGCAATAAAAGAGGCATCTAGCCTACTGGGCTGAGGAAACCCACAGGCTGGTGTCTGCTGGTGTTTGGGTGGGGGGAACGGGAGAGAAAGATGGAGGGAGGGAGAGCGAGAGTCTCTTTAGGGTATGAAGTTTGTCTCTGGTTTTAAAGGTACACGCTGGCATGCAGGAATGTGGCCAGACTCTACTTAGCTGAAATACTACCTAGCTGGATAACTGATCGACAGTCCCACCAGAAAGAAGATACCTGAAACCAGAAAGAGACACTTGAACACCTGAAACTGTAAATAAGTGTCTGTGCTTTGGGAAAACGGCATCTCAGAGTGTGAACATTCCAACTTTCACCCTGATTATTTTTTCTCAGCTCAGCAGCCTTCCAGCCATGCCTTAGCTTCTGAAGACACTTATTCTTCAGATGCCCCTTTGGAGCTAAAGGCTCCCCTGTGACCAGATCTCAGCTTAGAGATTATCGCTGATCAAAAGTACACAGGGTGAAAGGCACCATGACAATAAAGCCAGGCTCCGTGGGAACAAACGTTTCATACTGAGAATGTTTCCCTGGACAATTTTAGTTCAATCTCAAATTACGATGCAATCGACTCATTTAATCGCTTGGCTCAGTTGAGCAAATATTAACTGAGGGCCAAAGATGTGCTGGGTACCGAGTTAGGCACGCAGGGTGGGAGACACAAAGGTGTTTGTGTAGGGTTAGGTTAGAGGTTTAAGAGAAGTAAAAAACAAGGTCAAAGAGGCATCTTAGCTTATTGCTCTTTGCACGATGCCATATTAGTAAATGTGACTAATTATACAGGTTACTGAGATTTACAGGAATCAAAAAAGACAAAGAAGGCCAGCCCTGGTGACCTAGTGGTTACGTTTGGTGTGATCTGCTTCAGTGGCCCAGGTTCATTTCCCGGGCGCAGACCTACACTACTCATCTGTCAGTGGCCATGCTGTGGTGGTGGCTCACATACAAAAAGAGGAAGATTGGCAGCGGATGGATGTTAGCTCAGCGTGAATCTTCCTCAGCAAAAGAAAAAAAAAAAAAGACAAAGGTTCACAGTATTTTGTAAATGTAGTGTTTTACTTATCCATGTTAAATAGTCACGTTTATAGATGCTAATAGATGAGTTCCACTAAAGCTGGGAGATGTACCTCATTTTGGGCACCATTACACCAAGCTAAATGGGAATTTTTTGTTTTTGCTGTCAATCACCAATTCAAGATGTGGTAACCATATCCTCTTTGACCTCAGAGTACTAAAGGTTTTAAGCCATAATGGTCTACATTGTTTTTCTGTAATAATTTTTTTGTTAATTTTTCCCCAGTTTTATTGACAGATAATTGACATATAACATTGTATTAATTTTAGATGTACAACATAAAGATTTGCTATATGTATATATTTCGAAATGATCATAATAAGTTTAGTTCCATCACCTCACATACCACAAATTTTTTTTCCTCATGATAAGAACTTTTAAGATTTACTCTTAGCAACTTTCAAATATGCAATACAGTATTGTTAACTATAATGGTCTACATTGTTTGAAGATAAAGGTAATCTTAATGATTAAACAGGAAAGACTGAATTCAAAGTCCAGCATCCAAATACAGAGTCTTTCAAGCAAACCAGACCAGTTCTGATAAATCTTAACAGCTTGAAAAAAATTTTCTTTTAATGTGATAAAATTTACATAACTTAAAATTTACCATTTTACCTGTACAGTTCAGAGGCATTAAGTACATTCACACTGACGTGCAACCATCACCACTATCCATCTCCAGAACTTTTTCAGCATCCCAAACTGAAACTCCACCCATTAAACAATATCTTCCCACTCCTCCCAGCCCCTGGTAACCACTATTCTACTTTCCTTCTCTATGAATTTGACGATTCTAAGTGCCTCATATAACTGGAACCATACAACATTTGCCCTTTTGTGTCTGGTTTATTTCACTTAGCGTAATGTTTTCAGGGTTCATCCTTGGCATATATTAAAATTTTATTCCTTTTTAAGACTGAATAATGTTCCACTGAGTGTGTGTTTTGTAAACAAAACAAACTTTGTTTATCCATTTGTCTGTTGATGGACATTTGGGTTGTTTCCACCTTTTGGCTATAGTCAATGCTGCTGCTATGAATATGGGTTTAGAGTCCTTGCTTTTAATTCTTTTGGGTATATATCCAGAAGTAGAACTGCTGTATCATATAGTAAGTCTACGTTTAACTTTTTTTTTTTAACATCTTGACCATTGAAATTGGTAAAAAATGGTCTAGTTTGGGACACCTTCTGCTTCTGGAACATCCAGTTGGCCAGCACACTATTTCCTATTCTCTTAACAAAGGTAAAAATTGTGATAGTCACCATCTATTGAGTGATGTTTATGAACTAAGTACTACGCTCAGTACGTTTCTCACTGCAATCACATGTGTTAAGAACCGTGCTGACTCACCTTTTACAGATGATTAAACAGACCCAGAGAAGGTGAGTAATTTGCCCAAGGTCACCTGGTGAGAAAGTGGCAGAGCCAGAATTTGAATCTAGCCATGTCTGCCACCACAGCTTCTACATGAAGCCAAAACTTTTCCTGCTGTTTAATCTGCGACCATGTCGTCAGCACAGACTGGAATGTGGGAAAGAGTTCCTTAACTGTATCAAGTGAAGCCACCTCATTCTCCTTTCACTCATTAATAAAGGGATATTGCTTAGATACACCCAATCCAGGTGCCTTCAACAACTCTTTTGGCTAAACACTTATTTAAAATTCCTTTTGGAAAAAACTCAAGCTACTTCCCAATAAGCTTAGCTCTCCAGAGGTGTACCACATGAGAACTACAGCTCTCCTGCCTGCACAAACAAAGCCTACAGTGGGCATTTTAATTTAGCCCGGTGGTTCTTAGCTTTAATGTGCATCAGAATCCCGTAAAAGGCTTGCTAAAATGCAGATTACTGAGCTCACCCCCAGTTTCTGATTCATTAGGTCTGGGGTAGGGCCTGAGAATCTGCATTTCTAACATCTTCCCAGCTGCTGCTGCTGGTCAAGATACCACACAATAAGAACCACTGTTCAGGGGCCGGCCCCGTGGCTTACCGGTTCAGTGTGTGCGCTCCGCTACTGGCGGCCCGGGGTTCGGATCCCGGGCGCGCACCGACACACCACTTCTCTGGCCATGCTGAGGCCGCGTCCCACATACAGCAACTAGAAGGATGTGCAGCTGTGACATACAACTGTCTACTGGGGCTTTGGGGAAAAAAAAAAGGAGGAGGATTGGAAATAGATGTTAGCTCAGGGCCAGTCTTCCTCAGCAAAAAGAGGAGGATTAGCATGGATGTTAGCTCAGGGCTGATCTTCCTCACAAAAAAAAAAAAAAGAAGAACCACTGTTCAGCCCAACATTCCTTTGCCCAATTTTTGAACAGAATCAGAAACTAGTGAGCACTTCTGTATTGAACATATGAGAAAGAGGCACACTCTGACCACCACTAATTAGGTCACGATCCGAAGCACATCCATTTGGTGTTCTGAAACTAGATGGTTAAAAAAAAGTCTACATTTCAAAAGTTCAAATACAGCCTTTAAAAAGCAATTCTTTTTTTTTTTTTGGTGGGATGCCTGACACAGCATGGCTTGATAAGCAGCACGTAGGTCCGTGCCTGGGATCTGAACCTGCGAACCGTGGGCAGTCAAAGCGGAGAGCATAAACTTAACCACTACGCCACCGGGCCGGCGCCAAAAAGCAATTCTGGTGATTATAAAAAGTATCAGAGGGCCGGCCCCGTGGCTTGGCGGTTAAGTGCGCGCGCTCCGCTACTGGCGGCCCAGGTTCGGATCCTGGGCGCGCACCGACGCACCGCTTCTCCGGCCATGCTGAGGCCGCGTCCCACATACAGCAACTAGAAGGATGTGCAGCTATGACGTACAACTATCTACTGGGGGGCTTTTGGGGGAAAAAAAGGAGGAGGATTAGGCAATGGATGTTAGCACGGAGCTGGTCTTCCTCAGCAAAAAAAGAGGGGGATTAGCATGGATGTTAGCTCAGGGCTGATATTCCTCGCCAAAAAAAAAAAAGACTGGCCTCCAGAAAAAAAAAAAAAAGTATCAGAACTCTCTAAAAGTTAAGCTATTTACCTTTCATTCTCATCAGAATTCACATTTGCTTAAGACTTGCTAGATTTTGACATAAACTTACTGAAAGCATAAGTCTCAAAAAAGATATAAATAAGTAGTCCAAATGCTTCAGCTGATCATGAATTGTCTACCATTAAAAACATATCCCTCACTTCTGCAGGTTGGAGAAATCCTTATATTCCTTATCAGCATCATCTGGCAGAAGTAAGAAATGCAGACGGTTTAATTACAAAGGGTTGATAACCTTGAATCTCAGATAACTTTTGTGTTAAAGTGTTATCATCCCCCTAATCCTAACCTTTGCCAAGTTTCTCCTCCTGTTAGTAACAAAATCTAAAGTTCTGCATCCTTTTCATCTTACGAATTAAACTTTAATTGTTCCAAAAGATAGACTGTTCAATGCTCAGAGACTAAGGGCCCAGATCTGTGTAAGTCTCATAAAAACTCTGGATGATTTCATTAATCTTTTTTCTTCCACTGTCAATTCCCCAGAAGGCTTTATCCAGCCCAGACAACACTCTTCAGACCTCCCATTAATCTTATTTTTTTCCAAACTAATTTCTTTTTTCTCAGCATTCTCTGAGCAAAATTTTCAAGCCCAATAAAATACAAATGTTTTGTTCTTCTACCAATGTCTAGCAAGTGAGTTCAACTTTATTTTTTTTTCAGTGTTAGTACCCTTAAGAAGATATATTTTTGTGTAGGTGAAATTGGTATTAACACCTCTTAATAAACACTGAATTAGGCCATGAATAATCCTGGGGATCACTAGTCTAAACTCCTCATTTTATGTACCTAACTTAGGCCTCAGCATACAAATCCTTTTTGAAGAGATTTAAGTCGTAACGCAGGGCAGAACCATTGGGAGGCTCAGTTAACCTCTTGACTGGAATGGTGTTCAAATAGCACATAGCGTGTACTAATTGTCCTTTAAATTTTCTGTCTAAATGAGAAAGTCAGTTTGGAAATAAAATTACTTTCATTAACATTTAATAAGATTTGGAAGATGTAAGGCAATATTATATTGACCATCTATATCAAGTAACAAGTGAATGGTAAATCATAACAATAATTAGATGACATAGTTACTTATTAAGCAAAGATTCAAGGAGAGTCCCCTGCAATGAAGGAGACATAAATATAATAATTCAAAAATAAATATTTTCGATGTGTCATACTTGCGTGAAAAATAAAATGAAACCTTTTACAAGGTTAATATTAATTATTTTTCAAATTTGCTAATGACCTAGGACTTAGTTTTTTCTGATACAGTATAGTAGATGTAAGACAGCATTATTTCGCTTCTAAGCACAAAGTACATTCCTCTCCTCTCCCACCAGATAAACATCCTTAAAATTCTTAACCCTACATGGTCAACTCTCAATAGGTAGGAAGAGAAGCTGAAGAAAGGTATAGTAAACAGTTCTACTGAATTAATTTCTAATAAATTATTGGTTTTCTTATTGCTATCAAATCACTAATTCATTAGAAACATAAGCAACTCTTATAATATCAATTAGATGGTAGGGTATCTTGCAGTGAAACGAAAAAATAAAAAACAAAACCCAAACCTATGCCAACCAACCAACCAACCAACCAACCAACCAACCAAACGCCCCAAAGAGACCTAACCTAGGTCACTGTGTCAGAATGTACCAAATTCAGGACACGTGAGCATGTATCACAGGTCTCATCCAAAGAATGATTTGCATTGCTCCTTAAGCGAATGGAAACATCTGTTCTGCTGCATGGCCAAGTTTTCCAATGTACAATCTATTTCTAAAAAACAATTTTGTTGTCAGTCCAACCAAACATTTTACTGCTGACCTTTGCAAAGAATAATACAAAAGCCAGAAGAGTTTGTGTCTTTTCCTGGGGTGTCTTCATTAAAATTAGTTGACTAAACAGTTCTTTCATTACTAATAATATTTCGATATCGTTTACTTTTCTAGTACTTGGCAGTTAAAAGACTTTTTTTTTTTGAGGAAGACTGGCCCTGCGCTAACATCTGTTACCAATCTTCCTCTTTTTTTTTTCTTTTTCTCCCCAAAGCCCCAGTACATAGTTTGGTATCACAGTTGTAGAGCTGTAGCTCTTCTATATGGGACGCTGCCTCAGCATGGCTTGATGAGCGGTGGGTAGGTCCGCGCCCAGGATCTGAACCGGGGAACTCTGGGCCGCTGAAGCGGAATGTGCGAACTTAACTGTTAGGCCACTGGGCTGGCCCCAAGTTAAAAGATCTTTAGGAAGCTTCAGAAAATATTTTTGGAAATGTTTCTGTTATACCAAGTCAATGAAAGAAAGGAGGAATCAGATTCTTGCCCTGACCACATTACTTATCTCCCACGTGATTTCTGGACCCAGTTATTACAGAATTATAGACTTTGAACTGCAAGGGATTTTAGAGAGCACCTTACTCAATAGATAAGAAAACAGGGAACCATGAAATTTAAACATCTTGCTCGAGTTCACAAAACTAGTAACAATTGTGGATACACAGAAGACTAGATCAGATCTCCAGATACTCCTACTGGTATGATAGCATGCTTGTACATGTTGATTGATTAAAATGCAATTTATAAAACTGGCGAGAAAAAAATATTAGTGTTCAATGAGTATAAGATGGTCTGTTTCGCTCCAGATAAATGCAATACTCCATTTTTATCTATTTATTTATTTTTATTTATTATTTTTTTTAACCCTCCATTTTTAGGGTTTGTTTTAACATAGGGCTTTAGGAGAACTTAATAAGTAGTTTTAACGTAAGGACATGGCAGCTTGATATGGTTTTTTTACTCCTCTCTAATTTTACACTGATACATACTATTCTTAAGAACGTCTTAAAGTTGACTGATCTAAGAATGTACAGGGTACCTATTGGGTTTGTACTGGGCCAGCAGACTTACATATCAACTAGCTGAATGATAAAGCCCTAAAGGAGAAAACCTGCCTGCTGCTATGAATGGATGTGTGGGCTAAAAGATGAAAAGGTATTGTAAGAACTTATGCCACTCAATTAATATCCTGAACATCTAGACACTGGGAGAGATATATACATGTATTGTGAAAACATCCATGTGATGATAACACTGATTAGAAAGGTAGAAAAAATTAGGCCAGTGAATTGTTCAAATCATATGATTAAAAAAACTAGACGTTTCTTCCCCCTTGAAATACCACATTTTTTTGATTAAATTCAATTGGAGACCTAGGTGGCATTTTTCTATTGATACTATGACATAGCAGGAACATCTAGAAACATTGTTTTTGTTTTCCTTTAACTTTAGTATTACTTCAAATTTAATTTCTTAATCCTTATGCCACAGGTTTGGCTTTTATTAATCTATTCTGATAAGACTTCCATGATTTTATGTGAACACTAGAGAATTATACTTTTCTCTTGTTCCTTCATAGATAAGAAAGACAAAAATAAAGTCTATATTATAAACGAACCACACATACCACTGCTATAGTTATAGTAGACCCACTGCCCACTCCTGGGTTTTGGAAGTGACACAGGTGTCTCTTCAGCAGGAAGACTGTAGAATCGGCACTCGACGAACAGCCTTTGGATAGTGTCATCCTCTGTCACTCGAGAATCATTAAGGCTTAGAGCTATGACCTCAATCCGAATTTTTTCTGATGGCTGTTTAAAGAGCAAAAACAAAAAACAACAAGGAAACAAATAAAACAAACGAACAAAAAATCCTTTACTCTTTTTCACTATCAATTTTAAATAAAACACAAAGGCCAATGGGAATCTTTTTTGGAACGCGTTGTACACTACTATATAGTTACACATGATAGATTATTCACGACAGAGAGAGAGGGAATGAGATTCTAATGCCCCAGGGTTTGAAGTTAACAGTGTCATGGCAATAGTCTCCTGATTTACATTTGAGCTATAAATACCCCACTAGTAGTCTATCAGGAGTGAAGATTATGAGATCTTCATCTCCAATTGCTTTCAGAATGACAAGTATCAGTTGGCCTTGTTTCAAACTACGTAATGAAGTACATGTTTATCACTGCTTTTATTTAATCTACAATATCTGAGACAGTTTCGCTTCTTCAAAGATCAAAGCCTGTTGAATACTTTATAGGTATTATGCTAATATATGTAGCTATATGAATCCATATTAACTAGAGCAGAAACTACAGTTCATTCTCTTATATATTCTGCCATAACATATTTCATTCAATAAGTAATGTTTGCAAACAAAAGAAATAAAATTTTTATCTAACACATTTTCTTGCAATTTATTTTTATCTCATTTTTAAAGAATTAACAACTAAAAATATATTTGTGTAATTTTCACTTCAATTCTTATTTAATAGATTTGGTATCACAGACATTATTATGTGAGTCACATATGTTTCCTTGAGTAATGATTTAAAACAAATAACAGACTATGACTTAAAAATTAGATCATACCAGGATAACGCTTCACTTAAATGTCTGTTTATACAATTTTAAATTTGTTCTTTATTCCCCTTTACTATATCAGTCTTCACTAATTCAGAGGCATGCTACCGTAAATTATATAACTTTAAATAATAATTAGAAAATCCTGAAACTAAGACCTGTTTATATGACCAACTTTTAGGAATTCATTTTCAAACACAAATCAGTGTGTGAATTCACTATAGTGATTACTTAGATATTTCAAAGCATATAATATAATTAATCAAACTGAAAAGCATAAGTATCCTATTGTAAAAATATCCCCATGAAGAAAAATTTCCATTGCTGTCAAACCCCCTCAATATTTGATGAAGTAATTTTACCCCCTTCTTTCAAAAGACATTTTCTTTTATTGTGTATTCTAAGACACTTTAACTAAAAACCCAAATCTGAATATTTCAATAAGGTTATTTTATTATTCAGTAGATTCATGGAAATTTTACTAGGATGACAGAGAAAATTCCACACCATTCTGTCTCCACTAATACAGGTACAAGGCTGCAGCTGGCAATATTACTAGGATTAGCATAGTATGATGAAATATTTAAAGGAAAATTTTTTCTAAAACCTAATAAATCAAATGACTGCCAAATGTCATTAAAGTGATGGTCTTTGACTTGAATATGCTTTTCATATTCAAATTTGAAAAGAAAGAGATGAAAGCCTGGAAAGGTTACTTGGTTTCGACTAATAACCTCAAGCCCTCTCCGTTCACGTGCATAAAAAATGAAGTTGGCTCTATTGTCTAATCTCACTTCAGAAAAGCCCTTCTCTGCTTGCTGAAGACTAACATGGTAAAGAAAATATTTTAAATGATATTATTTTTTCCTTAAAATGTATTGTGGTTGTCAAAATAATGCACACACATTTTATAATTCTGGTTCAAATAGAGCACAAGGCATAATTAAGTCTTTTACATATGTTGTGATTTGACAAATTAGAATTGCTATAACAATAACATCTTATAAAACATTCTTGCTTCTGCACAAAAGAAAGGAAAACAGCCAGAAAAAGGCAAAAGAGGTATACATGGTTATCTCTACATCATGAAGAGAGGAATTTAAAATTGTTTATCACAGAACCCAGTGAAGAGACAAATGAACTTTTAAATAGAAGGGGAATAAAATTTATTCAACTGGGCCGGCCCCGTGGCTTAGCGGTTGAGTGCTCGAGCTCTGCTGCTGGTGGCCCGGGTTTGGATCCGGGCGCGCACTGACACACCGCTTCTCCGGCCATGCTGAGGTCGCGTCCCACATACAGCAACTAGAAGGATGTGCAGCTATGACATACAACTATCTACTGGGGCTTTCGGGGGAAAAAAATAAATAAATAAAAATTTAAAAAAAAATTTATTCAATTGATGATTTTATTAATAATACATTAAGTGTACAATCCCCATATGAAAACTTGTGTTATTGTAAGAACGAATTTAGGCTGTTAAATAAGACTATATACAAAAATATAATTCTAAATGAAAGTAGATACTTGGATCACAGCCAAACAAACAAACATCAAAACCAAAATCAAACGAACCAAAAGAAAACTCACCATATTATGCAAAGAAATAAAAGAGCTTTAAAATTCTTTTTATGAGGTCTATCTTATTTCTGGTCCAGTATTTTTTTTCTTTGGTTATTTCCCCCCCTAGCCTCATTACCTCTATCATATGTCCTTTTTAATTCTCTGAGTAATATTACTGACAGAAGTTATTGGTTATCATTTCTTTGCTCCTTTGACGCTACATGAGTCAACTTAAACCCAAAAAGGGACAACTTCCAAACAGTATATACCTAGGGAAGTATGCTATGAATCAAGAATTTTCCAAACGTTATAAATTTTGGCTAATGGGGCTAGCCAATTTATTTTTCAATGTTGGTACAATTCTGGTTGCATTCATGCCCCTATGAATCAAAAGTTCAACTAGAATACGTATAAAGATTTTGAAGATTAAGAAGCACATCAACTGCGTAAGAGACAACTCCGACTTAGCGTCAGAAATGAACTCACTCTCTCCCCTCTTACCTCTACTCTCCCCAATCTCGTTCATCTTCTGATATTTCCAATCTCGGATGATGACATCACCATCCACCTGCTCACCTACAACCAGGAGACCTTGGAGCCATTCTTGCCATCTTCATCTTTCACACCCACCGGACCCTAGAGATCACCCATTCCTGTTCATTTTACTTCCTAAATATCCCAATGATTCACTGAATTACTGAAAGCTTAGGATATTTCAACACTGTGTCAACTAGTGCGGATACAAAGACAAAACAAGATGTGGTTTCTTTTCTCATTTTCATCTCTAGAGAAGCTTCTTTAGGTTCTCATCTGATCTGAGGGAGGAACTAATACAACAGCTTCCTAGTATTGGAAAGTAGAAGTTTGACAGAATAAGGAGGGAGAAGACAGAAGGAATTGTAAAACATAACTGGTTGGCAGAACCGTAAGCAGACAGATGGATGGACGAGACTTTTAGCTCAGTGATATAGAACTATTACCTTGCTGTTCCATCACTGGTATGGTATGCAGTATACACTCAAAAAATGAGTGGATCTACTCTCACGGTTGTAAGAGACATGAGGCACGCCTGCCCCTAACCCCTCGCCTGCAGCCTCAACTATTCTTGTGGCAGAATTCTCTACCTAAAAACAAATCCGGTATCACCTTTCTGCTTAAAAACCTTTCTATTACCCTACATTCTAACCATCTTCCCAGACTTGTGGTGTGCTGTTTATACTGCTTAGTTTTTGCATCTGAAATCTTCTTCATCAGACAAAATTCCAGACTTACTTGAGGCCCTGGACCACACACGCTTTCTTTTTATTAAAGCATTACTGATCTCCGGGAGTGAGTTGGTTCCTCCTCTGGACCCTTGCTGCACTTTTCAGTCACACTGTACTCTGTGGATTTGGTTACATATCTGCCTCCCTCTGTAGACGGTGAGCTCCTGGAGGCCAGGACCACATCTTACGCATCTTCTGCTATTTAACATCCTACCCAGGATCTGGCACATAGTAGGCTCTCAATAAATACTTAATGATATAGAGTCAAGGGAGGCTGAACATCTTTTTTTTTTAAAGATTTTATTTATTTATTTTTCCCCCAAAGCCCCAGTACATAGTTGTCTGTCATAGCTGCACATCCTTCTAGTTGCCGTATGTGGGACGCGGCCTCAGCATGGCTGGAGGAGCGGTGCCTCGGTGCGCGCCCGGGATCCGAACCCGGGCCGCCGGCAGCGGAGCGCACGCACTTAACCGCCAAGCCACGGGGCCGGCCCAGAACATCTTTTATATTATATATATTGCCAGAAATATGTGAAGCTGTAGTTATTAGTGTTTTCTCCTTTAACAAATATTTATTGTGCTGACTATGTTTTGGGAGGTTGGTGATTATTAACTGTTGAAAAATATACAGAAATCTTGCCATTTTAGATTTTAACTGAATAAGACTATCTTAAAGACAGGTCAATATTGTAGAATCTAGGTGTTACTATTATTTCAACTTTTCTGTATGTTTGAAATTTTTCATAATAAAATGAAAAAACAGTTCAAACAGGAGAATTGGAAGGGGAAACAATATAATGATTCAAACGGCAGTGATTGAAGCAAAGCCTTTTCAGATAGATACATAATAAAGTCTGTTCAGAACTACTAGAGTAACAGGACAGGTCACACCTCTGCAGGGCATCAGCATCCTTCAGATACAGGAAGTTGGCCAGACAGCATGGGCTTTAGGCTGTTCCTGTTCTGTTTCTTTTCTGTGTGCGTGAACCTCTGTTACTAGGTATGATGCTACTTCTCAGTAAGTTTTTTGGTTTGTTCACCAATTGCTCCATTAGCTTCCCTAATTAACAAGACATTGACATCAGCACATAAAAAGAACATTGTAAAATTCTGATTGTGGTGAACAGAAGCAATAGAAGCTACTCAAATAAGAAGTGCATGCAACTTATTTTTAGTTGTCTGTATAGATGGACACTACACTTTATGTGACTGAATGATCTAGAAATGTGATGACAGCTTGTACTACTCTCAGAGAAAACAAAGTGATGGTTCTCATGATTTTGGCTCAATTCCACTACTGCTTCCTGACTGATGTTAATTCACATTTTAGGCCGTATTTTTCCCTAGTATTTACTTGGGCTTATTACTGGCGTGCTTAAATTTTTTATGTTTTACTTCAGAGGATCATGCTGAATTCTTCCTCTGGTTTCAACCATCAGAGCAGCCACACTGGAGCTGTTAGGCTTCTAAAAACTAATTCAACTTGACAGCCCTTAAACACCGTACTGCTTAACTGAGAATGGCCTATGATAAAGGTTTTGCAACTTGTTGCACTCAGATTTAAATCTAACTCTGGTGAGATTACATGTGAGTTTTATTTCATTCTGAATTTCTACAATGAATAAGCACTTTAAATTTTTAAATTATAAAAGTATAGAAAATAATCTGGCATATTCAAGTACTCAACATCTTAAACAGATGTTACCATTTTGCTGTATCTGATTCAAACCTTTTTGTTGCTATTGTTGAAGAAATAAAATATTTCAGTAAAGTCCCCACCTCCCAATTCCTTTTCCCTTCCTCACCCCCCAGAGGCAACCACTATTCTGAAGTTGGTGTGTATCATTCTCAAACACGCTTTTATATTTTCTACTACAAATGTATATATCCATAAACAACATACAGTATTGTTTTTTCTTTTTAGATTTTATATTAGTGGTATCATCCTCTATTAATCATCCTGCAATTTGTTTTTTTTCACTCAATATTACATTTTTGAGATTTATTCTTGCTTACAATTTAAATCAAATTTGTTCATATTAAGTTGTATAGAATTCTGTTTATATTGCATATACAATCTATAGTCCATTTATTCATTTCTCCACTGATGAACAATTAGTTGTTTACAATTTTTTGCTATTACACTGAATGTCCTTTTCTGTTTTCTTGTATATGTGAGTGATTCACTCAGGAGAAGAGTTGCTTGGTGATAGGTATGAGAAAGTCAACTCCATAGGATGATCAAATGACTCCCCAGACGGTTAAACGAATTTACATGAGTATTACATTTATCACCATAAAAATGTTTCAAATATGTGTGTGTGTGTGTGTGTGTGTGTAAATAAATACAAATAAAGCCTACTTATAGGAACCACAGTATGTAGATCTTGGTACTTTATAACAAAACAATAGAGACAAAATAGAAATGTAAGGCAATAATCTACATCTATGCCCTCTACGAGTTTAAATTTTAATTGGAGTGAGCTCTAAGACAAGTTCAAAATAGTTGGTTCAAACAATCAAACTCACCATCGGTGCTGACAGAGCCATGCGTAAGTAGAGTGGAAACGCATCCTGGGATTAACTGACAACTTCTCTGCTTCAGGCTAAGGGTTGGTAGAGGCATCTCAAAGACTCAAAAATACTCCCCTAGACTTCATACTAGGCTCCAAAACTTCCTCTTATTAGGAATCACATGCACTCTTCATTCAAGTTTTGATTAAAAAGTTTTTGATTTTTTAAAATAATAGCTCTTTGGGAGAAATAAGAGTGAACAGAAACTTAAACTGTTGAGGTAATAAAGTTTTTAACAAACAAAACGAACCCAGTTTTCATCAGTGGCAGTAACCTATTTTTTCTAATGTATTCTATTAAAAGGCACTACATTGAACAAATAATATAAATATTAAAAACTTCAGTGATGGAGATCAAAGTGGTGCTAGGGTAAAGAGTTCTTATTTTTAGAACCTTGACACTGTCTCCCTCAAACACCACGTAAATTACTGCATCTATGACGGTCAACCAGCAAATTACAGAAGCTTGTTACCACATGTTGCAAAGCAGTGTTGGAATATTTTTTCCTCTCCTAATACACCTGAGGGATATGACACATTTCCATCATTAACTGTGGGTTACTATGGCAGTAATGTGAAGGAAGGAGAGAATTTAAAAAATTACCCTCAATTTCAGGTGATTTTGATATGCTATTTCACTTTCACCATCATTGAGAACAGATGTTATAGTACAGTGGCTCTCAATTTTGGCTGCACATTAAGAATCACTGGGGGAGCTTTAAACAAAATTTAAATTTAACTGATCTGGGCGGATCCAGGGCCCTGGCATTTAAAAATGCTCCCTAGGTGATTCTCATGTGCAGCCATGGTGATGAGTACTGCTTTTCCCCAAAGTAGCGGTTCCCAAACTTGACCACACCCCAGAATGACCTGAAAGGCTTGATGACAGAGTGCTAGGCCCCCACTCTCTGAGTTTCTGATTTATTAGGTCTGGGGTGGGGCCCAAGAATTTGCATCCCTCACAAATACTTCAGTGATGCTGATGCTGCTGATCTGGGGACCACACTTCTGAGAACCACTGCTCTAAATAAAAAAAAATTCAATCTACACTTGTTAACCCTTTCTAAGATATTTATAGAAACCCTTCTAACATATTCATATTAAACTGTTCCTTAGTTATTATTTAACATTTTAGTACAGAATTAGCTAAGAAATTATTTCCTTTTTAGAATCTACACTCATCCTTAAAAATAATCCAACAATATTAATCCTAAAAAGTAAAATATAAAAGTTCCTCATTTCCTCCTATTCCCTAACTCTGGGGTTGGCAATTTTTTCTATAAAGGGCCAGATAGCAAATACTTTTTGCGTTGCAGGCTATATGGTCTCTGTTGTAAGTACTCAATTCTGTTCTTGTACAGCAAATGCAGTCACAGACAACATGTAAACGGTGCATGTGGCTGTGCTCCAATAAAACTTTATTTATAAATAGGTAGAGGGCTGGATTTGGCACACGGGTCACAGTTTGCTTACCCCTGCCCTGACCCATGTCCAGAGATACTCACTGCTAACAACGTCTGGATTATATACTTCCATTTTCTTTGCTTACATAAACCAATGTTATGTCTGTATGCTCATATAAAAAATATATGTATGTATGAATATACCTTTTTGTTTGCTTCTTTTTAAACTGAATCATCACTGAGGTATAATTTCTTATCCAACTGTTTGGCAAAGGGTGTGTTATAAAGAAACAGGAATTTTCACACATTCTTATGTATAAAAATGTTATGTATAAAAAGCATTTTAACCCGTAATGTTTGTATTAGCAAAAACTGATAGAAAGTAAGGGTCCATCAAAAGGGGCTTATTTAAATAAATACGGTACAGCTATACAATGGAATATTATGTTATGTTAAAAGAAACAGAGTGTACTGCTCTGGAAAGATGTCTATGGTATATTAGTAAGAGATAAGTAAGTTGCAAAATATAAAAAGTAGTCATAAAAGCAACTACTATCAGGAGAGTAATTCAACATTTCTGGTTTTACCTAAAACATACTCTGAAACCTACTCTATTGAGCTTTAGCTTCCATTTGTACAACACTGGGAGGGGCTTAATTTACCCACTAATAGGATATCATATTTGATTCTGAAGTGATTTAATAATTTTTAATACATGAATTCTAAAAGTAGGGAGTTGCTTTAAAACATTTTTTGCTGAACTTCATTATTGCCATCCCCTGGGAATGCCAGCTCAACGTGTTCAAGAGAACCTGGTTTCCAGGTGAATTGTAATTTAGTCCAATTGAATACGGCAGCTTTTAGGAACTGCCACTGGGCAGATGGGAGAAGGAGGAAGCTGCAGATGCGCGCTGCCTACAGGAGCCCGCTGTTCTTCCTGCCTGGGATTCCCGGTCTCACCTCTGGGCACACTGGAAGAAATCTGTGAGTTGATGGCAATACATTTAGCTGTGAAAACTGAAAGCTGCATTGCTTAAATGATAAAACTAGAAATAATGTGCAAGAAGGATTGTTAATTCTTTTTTTTAAATTCCGTGGCAGATGCAAATTTTCAGTTTTGATGTCTATTTTGAGGACTTAAAACAAGGCTTTTAATCAATGTATTATACATCACATTGATACTGTTAACTTCTGATTATTCAAATTGATAAAATATTCATAGAGAAATGTCCAAAGTTTTACATTTCTCAGACTCCCCCCCCCCCATTAATTATCATGCCTAGAAGCTTTTTAGTAAAAGCAGCAGTCATCAGGCTGACGGAATCTGACAGGCCAGCATGGCCCAATTACACTGGTGCTCTGTGGCACTTTGATGTCCTGGAGACGAGGAGAGATAGGGGCCAACTGGGTAGCATATTATGTTAATGACTTGATTTAATCCAGCCACTAAACTTTATGTAGCCTGTTAAAAAAGATGCTAACACTAATTACGCCACTTTGGAAAGGAAAGGAGGGGACAAGCATTTCATTCTGACAAAGTGAAGCTCATAAATGTTGTAAATGAAATGAAACAAAATGAAGTAATCTATGATTAATTATACATCACAGACATGAAGAAAAGAGGAAGAACCAAGTAATATGTCTAAGTCCTGGGAAATCTGTTAGATTCCTTTTAAGGATCAACATTTCCAAGAAATAACTCTGAGCTGTCAGATTCTGTAATATGAAAAAAAGAAACTGAATGATCTTAAATTGCTTACATAGTGAAGCAGATAATGCAAATTCATAGCGTAATTGGCATAAATGATATTTATCTAGGACATTACTTCTAGTCTCAATTTTGTGACATTATAGGGTAGAGGCAATTTAAAAAAAATCTGTAAAGTGGGGATAACCACAGAGTAGGGGTATCTAATTACTTTTTAATTAGTCTCTGTGTCTCTAATCTATTCTTTACATTATTGATAGCATGATCTTTTTAAATGCGATTTCAAGAGTGTAAACTCCATAAGAGCAAGAGACTTATTTCTCTTCTTCATCGCCATGTTCCCCGTCCCTAGACTAAGGCTTGAACACAGTAAATGCTCACTAAATATCTGTTTAATGAATGAGCGATCTTCTCCCGCCCTTAAAAATCCTCACCGGCTGCTCATAAAGCTTCAGGATAGACATCAACCTCCGCTGATGCCACACAGAGGCCTCAATGCTCTGGACGTGCCTATCTTTTCAGCATATTTCCCTGGGGTTCCCCATGTGTGCCATAGGCTCAGTCCATTCTAAAACCATTCTGAACTCCCAGAACAAGCCATGCTCCACATTCTCTCAATTCTCTTGCTTTTGTTCCTTTGGCCTATAATGATCCCTCCTCGGCTTTCACTAACTCCTAATCCTCTTCAATACTTGGCTTAAGCTTCACCGACTCTAGGAAGTCATCCTTGATGAGGGTCCCTTACGCTGAGACAGGCACCCCTCCCGTATGCTCCCACAGCACCCTGTGCTGTCCGTTCTCCTACCACTGACCACCGTGAACTATACTTGTGTTTCCCCCACAGACTGTGAATTCTTTGAGGCCAGGGATTGCTTCTTTTATGACATACAGTGGATGCTAATGAATGAAGACCTTTGTGAGAATTAAAGCAGATATTACATACAATGTGCTTAGCATTTAATAGCCATTCAGTAATACCTTGCTTCTGATGAAAGCTATGTATCACTGTCCTGAGATTTCTACCTGAAGCAGTTCTTAAAGAGGAGACAAAATGAAAAACTAATGAGCCACAAATATTTTTAAGCTTAAAAAAGGTTTTATGACACAACAACGTCAACCAAAGTTAACATTATCAACAATCAGACAAAGTGACATCCTGTGCCTCCTGATATGATGCACCGAAAAGGACACAGCATTGCTTCTGTAGTATTCCTACCAAAACGCAAACCTGAATCTAATATGCAGAAACACCACACAAATCCAAATTGAAGGATATTCTACAATATAAATGGCCTGTATTCTTAAAAAATGTCAATGTTATGAAAGACCAACACAAAGAAAGGCTGAGGAACCATTATGGATTAAAGGAGGCTAGAGACATGAAAACTAAATGTAATGTGATCTGGATTAGATCCTTGACCAGATTAATAAAATGCTATAAATAATACTACTGAGACAATTAGCAAATTTTAATGAGAACTACGGATTAGATAATAGTATTATATTATTATTCTGAAGTATTTAGGGGTAAAGGGGCATGATTCCTGCAACTCTCAAATGATTCAACACAATTATGTATGTAAGAATGTGTTTATATAAATACATATATATGTGCACATTACAAATACATAGCAGAGTGAACAGAAATGATAAAAAAACAAGTGTAGCAAAATGTTAACAATTGGTGAATACAGGTCAAGTGTATACAGAAGTTCTTTGTATCATCACTTTTGCGGTTTTTAAAGAAAAAAGTTCCATGACTTATACTAAATAATCTGCCAAAGTAGCACACAGAAAAACTGGTACAATCACTAGAAAATGTTATATTTCACCATTATGATGATCTCTTGAGTTTTGTTCCTATGCTTACAAATTATTCTATTTTACTATATTTGGTACATAATTTAACAGCACTAAATTTCACCCATTAACATAAGATACTGGTCAGTACTTTCTACTAAGAGTAGAATTTTTGGGCCAGCCTGGTGGCACAGTGGTTAAGTTTGGGTGCTCCGCTTTAGCGGCCTGGGGTTCACAGGTTTGGATCCCAGGCTCGGACCTACGGACCTACGCCCACTCATCAAGCCATGCTGTGGCAGGCATCCCACACAAAATAGAGGAACATGGGCACAGATGTTGGCCCAGGGCCAATCTTCCTCAGCAATAAGAGGAGGATTGGCAACAATGTTAGCTCAGGACTAGTCTTCCTCACCAAAAAAAAAAAAAAACAGTGTAAAGAGTAGAATTTTTAAAAGCACATAGGAGCTGATTAATGGCTACTGAGAAATAATGCATTACTTAGAGCAGGTGCTTGCTTTAAATGATGTTCACACATCTGAGATAGCACCTAAAACCATTATAGGAAATTGCACTTTGGAATGGTAGTGAAGGCTATATTAAGCTATAGCAAAGTAACACAAATTACTTTCCCAGAAGTAACAAGAAAAAACCCAGTTTACTCTAAAGGAAAAATATATCTGTACATTAGAATTAGTTGAATATTTTAGAGGAATAGTTCTTTCATTAAAATTCTTTGTTAAATCAAAGTTCTTTATTCTACCTTAGCTAAGAGCAATGTTCAATTCTACTGAGATGCTAGCAATGTTGCTAATATACACATGGTTCTGTTGTAGGTCTAATATAGGATTTCTCAACCTCAGCACTGCTGACATTTTGGGCCAGATAGTTCTTTCTTGTGGGTCCTGTGCATTGCAGCATATTTAGCAGTAATCCTGACCTCTACCTGGTAGATGCTAGTAGCAGTCCGTCCCAGCGTGACAACCAAAAAAGTCTCCTGACATTGCCACATGTCCCTTGGGGGACAAAACTGCCCATAGTTGAGAATCATTGGTCTAAGCTGGTATAATTTAGACATTTTCCCATACTTTGAAAGTTACTTTTAGAAAGATGATGAATACAATGTTTACAAAATAAAATTAAGTACTGTATTGTCTCCCTGGTCTCTATAGGATAAAATCCAAAACATTTAGCCTTCTGCAGTGTAACTCAGGCCTTCCATCCCTTTATATATGATTTTATATATATATTTTATGTATGATTTTCTCCCTGCTGCCATATATCCCCATCTTTAAGCAGAATACTCCTTTTCACTGTGTGACCAGCCACAGCTGAATGGATCAAGTGTGCACAGCTGTTAAAGATGGAGCCAATTCAGAGGCTAGACTTGGCTAATCAGTTCTTTCTCCTTGGGGCTGGGCATTTTTGTATGGCTATCTTCGGGCAACAAGCAAGTGAAGCACAGAAAGTTAGCCTAAAATGAGAAAAAGCAGACATGCAGCCCAGATGAAAGGCAAGGAGCGTGGGTGGGCTCGCTCATGGGGATATCCTCCATGAAGTCTATTAAAAGATCACTCCAAATTTCTCCTTCTCTGAACTCCCTTAATTAGTGGCATAATTGGGAGCAAGTCACTTTATCTCTCAAGATCTCAGTTTACTCCTTTAGAAAATGAGGGCAATGGGCCAGAAAACAGCTAAGTATGCTTTAGCTGAATTATCTATGATATTAATTATTGGTACTGTCTCCCGACATTGTTTCATATTGTAAGTTAACTGTTGAATTACTACTTGACTTTTCATGAATACATCTTCCCAATTAATGTAGATGCTCCCTGAGGGCAGGGCCGGAATACTGTATTGACTTTCTTAGGGAGGAGTGATCAAAAACTGCAGATGGTGAAGCCCTGGGAATTACTGAGTTATAACAAGAGGGATGAGTGCTGTTTGTAGATTGACTAGATAAATATATCCCTTGGTACCTGCCTTCTTAGACCCCAGGACTGATTCAGTATCTCATTTCTCATATTCTTATGTTCAAAAGGCTAAATCACATAAGCATCCAAAAATCCTGATGAAGAAGGCCAAGTCTTGCAGAAGAACTAACGATATGGGAGAAAGAAATGTCTGAATCAAACATGTAGGCTTACTACTCTTGATGCAATGGAGGGTTCTTAGTGAAATGATGTGATGGCTCATTTTATGTGTCAACTTAACTGGGCCACAAGGTGCCCAGACGTTTGGTCTGATGTTACTCTGGCTGTGTTTGTCTGAGTGTTTCTGGATGAGATTAACATTTGAACTGGTAGACTGAGTAAAGCAGATTATCCACCTTACTGTGGATGTGGTCTCATGCAATCAGTTCAACACGTGAAGAGAACAAACAGGGTAAGAGGGAACTCCTCCTGCCTGGCTGCACTGAGTTGGGATATTGGTCTTTTCCTGCCTTTGACCTTGAACTGAAACACCTACTCGTCTTAGGTCTCCTGCCTGCACGCTTTCAGACCAGAACTCCTACCATCAGCTCTCCTGAGGTCTGAGGTCTTCAGACTCAGACTGGAACTACACCATTGACTCTCCTGGGTCTCCAGCTTGTAGACTGCAGATCTTGGAATTTCACAGTCTCCATAATCACATGAGCCAATTCCTCATAATAAATCTTTTTCTATATACAGTCATGCGCCACGTAATGATTTTTTGGTCAATGATGGACTGCATATGTGATGGTGGTCCCATAAGATTAGGACCATATAGCTTAGTACTATATGGTAGGCTGTACCATCTAGGTCTGTGTAAGTACACTCTATGATGTTCACACAAGGAAATCTCCTAATAACACATTTCTCAGAACGTATCCCCGTTGTTACGCAAAGCACGACTATATATACACCCTTTCGGTTCTGCATCTCTGGAAAACCCTGACTACTACAAATGGCTATAAAGCTAAATCCCATACAAGAGGCCCATTTTCCCATTGATTTCCATTATCAAAATTTTCTAGAATTTTTAGAATTTCTATTCATTGGTTTGATAAGATAATTTAACAATTTCAGATTTGATAAAGCAAAAAAAATTAAATCGAATTGACCTAAATGCTATAAGTAGCAGTCTTCAGGCAAGCATATGCAAGATTCCTTCCTTGATTTATCAATTTTGAATGATAAAGTTTCCATATATTAGGATGCCATAGGTTAGATCATGTTATTATAATTAATAGTTATATAATAATAATGATAAAACTTTGGACAGATGAAGTATTCTGTTTGTATTTATCAATCACAGAAACAATGGATTTCTCTATGGAGACACCTGCGACAACTGAAATGTTCTGTTCTTTGGGTTTGTTCTGCAGAGATTAAGCTCAGAATGTGAGATCTTAAGAGTTGAAACAAATATTGTAATTCTTACCAATAAAGTAGAAATTCTAAAAAAAAGAGTACAATTAATCATTTCAGGAAAATTAATGTAGATGAATAGAAAAAGCTAGGACTTTTTACTTTACTTACACTCACTTTATAAAACCTTTCTTTCCTTACAATAAAAAGTGCCCTGGTAAGTGGTACACTTCCCATATAAATTAAAGCATAATTTTCTTTTCAAAATTTTAATTTACATACTACTTTGCTGCAATGTGCTACAAAACGAGCAAAGTATACTTATATGAGATTCATTACCTTCTAAGAAGGTTTAATTTTTTGACAGAAATAAAATAACTTTAACAGTTTATCAGTGGACATATTTAGATATGAAGTCTATGAATTCACATATGCAAGTTATTACAGAGTTAAACGTAATCTCACATTTTGAATTCTTTAAAGTTCACATTTGATTCAGTATATCTTTGTACAATGGTTCTGAAAAGGAGTCAGGGAAGTCAACTGGTTTTAGCAAGTGACTACTGAAGCTACTGATGTTAGGTACTCTTAACACGTTGACAAAAGTAATGCTTACATGTTATGGCCCATTACATAATGAAACTGTAAATAAAATTTTCTTGTACCAGATTACTTGGATAAGATTATGATAATACATTAAAATTTTTCCAGAAATATTTTTGCCTCAAGATTTTCATATATGAAGATTGATATACTATGAATGAAAAGCAACTTTATTTCAAACCATTTCTAATTGGCATCAGTTTACTGACCTGTTTGATATTCTTGGAGATAGGACCTGGAATAACACACTCATCACTGTCGGAAGCTGATTTGTTTTCTTCATCTGTTAAAAAATAAAATTTTATTGGTTTAAATCTGTTAAACCAATTATATTTGTACCTTGTGAAACAGAGAAAAATAAGCATACATTATAAGGATAACCTTAAAAGAACAATACGAAAATCATGTCTGGAACCTTTTTTAGCAGCAAAGATATTTACATTTACATTACTTTTTAGAAAAGAGAGAAAACAGACTGAAAATTCCAAGTTTAGGGGCCAGCCCTGTAGCTCAGCGGTTAAGTGTGCGCGCTCTGCTACTGGCGGCCCGGGTTCGGATCCCGGGCGCGCACCGAGGCACTGCTTCTCCGGCCATGCTGAGGCCGTGTCCCACATACAGCAACTAGAAGGACGTGCAACTATGACGTACAACTATCTACTGGGGCTTTGGCGGGGGTGGAAAAGGAGGAGGATTGGCAATAGATGTTAGCTCAGAGCCGGTCTTCCTCAGCAAAAAAAAAAAGGAGGAGGATTAGCATGGATGTTAGCTCAGGGCTGATCTTCCTCACACACACACACAAAAATTCCAAGTTTAGTTTTGGTAGAAATAAAAGAAATAAAAATATAGGTTGTTCTAGTATGAAATTAAAAAATAATTCTTTTGAAGAGAAGGATATGGTAATAGATCTTTTCTAACAGCCTAACCAATAACAGTGTGTAAAAATCAAGTTATTCATAATAATTAAAAACATTTTAAAAAGTTTTACAGCGGTACTGTGGTAAATTTGACATACAATAAACTGCATACATTTAAAGTGCAAAATTTGATATTTTGACATATATATAATTCCAAGAAACCATCACCACAATTAAGATAGTGAACATATCCATCACCCCCAAAAGTTTTGTCACGTTCCATCGTAATTATCTTTCCTTCTCCATCTCTCTGTTCCCATTTGTCCTTCCCCAGACAACCACTTAAATGCTTTCCATCACTGTAGATTAGTTTGCTTTTTCTAGATATTTACATAAATTATATCATGTTATAAATTGTCATTTTTTGTCTGAGTTATTAGTTTTAATTTTTAAACAGTCAAGTCCCAGGGCCAGCCTGGTGGCATAGTGGTTAAGTTCATGCACTCTGCTTCAATGGCCTGGGGTTCACACATTTGGAGCCCGGGCGTGGACCTACGCACCGCTCAACAAGCCATACTGTGGCAGCGTCCCATATACAAAGTAGAGGAAGACTGGCACAGATGTTAGCTCAGGGACAATCTTCCTCAAGCAAAAAGAGGAAGATTGGCAACAGATGTTAGCCCAGGGCCAATCTTTCTCACCAAAAAAAAAAATTCAAGTCCTCTAGAATAATCCAGATGATAGTACTGAACCCAAAGAGAATATAAAGCCATTTAAAATATAAACTGGAAATATGGCCAACAATACTTGCATTCTGTTGTGGCTCTCCCAGTTGAGATAAGAAGATAACGCAATAATTCCACCTGACCATAGCTGACTAGAGTGAACTATATCCCATCATTTCTGTGAAGAAATAGGTATTGTGAAGTAGAGCCACTACGACACGAAGATGTTCCATGAGGTACACTCTAGCAGATTAAATACAGCAAAGAGTAAGTAAATAATGTTAGTTAAAAAAAGGAAGTCACCTTCTGGTTCCAATTCTTCAGTTATTTCTGTTTCATCTTCAGAAGAAGTCAAACTTCTTTCTGCAAGCTGACCCTCAGATAGGAAGGACACGTCATCATCTCTTCCTTGTTGCATTTTCTCACTATTCCCTTTCACCTTATCTACTCTGCTTTCTTGAGGAACCTGAAGAAATGAAAGCACACTGATATATTTATTATCGCTTAGATCACATCTACAGCATTCTTGCTGAAGCACCTGAATAATAAAGCATGTAAACTTGAGACTTAAATATACATACATGCAATATATAGACACGGTTCATTAGAAAATAATCACAAACTGTACAAGTGAAAATATGCATAAAAATGGAAATATGACTCTAAACTAAGAATGAAAAAAGCATTAATATCAAAATGAATTTTACATTAATACTTTAATTCACATATGTATTTACTACCTGCGAATATCAGCATAATTATAGCTGCTACACTTGTCCTATTTTTGACCTTTCTATTCCAGGGAAGTCATATACAAAAATAGGATCAATGCTATGATTTCCTGATCCATGTCAATACAAAGAGAAAGTCTTTAAGAAACAAATTATACCTTGAAAAATAATTTTAATATAAATACCTCGGGAATACGTGAAACAGCTGGCATATTAATTTCTATTTCTGGTGTATGTTCCACTTCTGGTGAAATTTCCTTCATATCTTCAGGAGGAGCAGAGGTCTCCTTATATTAATGTATAAACATGCATGTATGTTATTTTGTATTTATTGCTAAATCTCAAATCATCCTAAGCTTTTTTTTTTTTTTTGTGAGGAAGATTAGCCTGAGCTAACATCCAACGCCAATACTCCTCTTTTTTGCTGAGGAAGCTTGGCACTGGGCTAACATCCGTGTCCATCTTCCTCTCCTTTATATGGGACACCGCCACAGCATGGCTTGACAAGCAGTGTGTCAGTGGGCATCTGGGATTCGAACCTGCAAACCCCGGGCCGCTGAAGTGGAGCGTGCGCACTTAACTGCTGCGCCACCGGGCTGGCCCCTGCCAAATCATCCTAAGCGTTTTTAATATATGTATATGCACTAATAAAAATTAAGAACAAATCTAGTAGCTACCCATATGACACTGAATTTAGTTAGTGCATTTCAGTAAAATGGTTGATATTCTTCACGGTATATATATGCAATTTAAGAACTGCAAGTGTAGTTCATTGAAGCACTGTCTATAGTCGCAAAAAAGTGAAAACAATGCAAATGTCCAACAATAGGGCATTAGTTAAATAAAATACAGTACATCCAAATACCTGAGTTCTATGTAACCATGAAAAATAATAATGTAGATCTGTACTTACTGACACTGAAGAGAGTACATGATATAATGATCAGTAAAAAAGCTAGTTATAGAAGAATGTATATAGTTGTATACTGTTTTTTTAAAAAACAAACATGCAAATAAACAAATGTGTGTACATTTCCATGGGAAAAAGTATGAAATGAAATTCACCACAATTCTCTCTGATACATAGATTTGGGGAAATTCAATTTTACTTTACTGTTTTTAATTTTTGCTTATATGTACTTCTAATATTTCTATGATGATTATACATTACTCATGTAATTTAAAAAATTACAGGGGGATCCCGTGGCTTAGCGGTTAAGTGCGCGCGCTCTGCTGCTGGCGGACCAGGTTCGGATCCTGGGCTCGCACTGACGCACCACTTCTCTGGCCATGCTGAGGCCGCGTCCCACATACAGCAACTAGAAGGATGTGCAGCTATGACATACAACTATCTACTGGGGCTTTGGGGGAAAAAATAAATAAATAAATAAAAAAATTATTAAAAAAAATTACAGGGGGCTGGCGTGGTGGCTTAGTGGTTAAGTTCGGCGCACTCTGCTTCAGCAGCCCAGGTTCAGTTCCTGGGTGCAGACCTACACCATTCATTGGTGGCCATGTTGTGGTGGCGACCCACACACAAAATAGAGGAAGACTGGCAACAGATGTTAGCTCAGGGTGAATTTCCTCAGGAAAAAAAAAAAAGTGTATATGCTAGAATAGGTATGTACTTCCTATGATCAATATTATCTTTTTATTGTATCAAATGTCAATTTATAGTCAATAATTTTTTCAGGGTTCATAAACTAATGTTTATTTTTAAAATACAGTTTTATCATTTTTGCTATTTTAAAAGTAAACATGCCCAATATAGAAAATGTGAAAGATAAACAAGAAAACATAGAAGAAATTAATAAAAATCCATATTCCCATTACTCAATGATAATATCTGTTAATAATTAGATTTCCATTTCTTTATATAATTGCTTTTTACTGCAAATAAAAACCTTTTTTGGTTACACAGTGGTAATTATAAGTACAATATATCCTGTTACCTTAAAAAAACTTAACTTTGTAACATAAAATTTTCTTCTGATATGAAACTTTCGGTAAACATAATTTTTTTTTTTTTTGTGAGGAGATCAGCCCTGTGCTAATATTTGCCAATTGTCCTTTTTTTTTTTTTTTTTTGCTGAGGAAGACTGGCCCTGGGCTGACATCCGTGCCCATCTTCCTCCACTTTATGTGGGACGCTGCCACAGCATGGCTTGACAAGCAGTGTGTTGGTGTGCGCCTGGGATCCGAACCGGCGAACCCCAGGTCACCACAGCGGAGCACACGCACTTAACCGCTTGCGCCACCATGCTGGTCCCATGGTAAACATAATTTTTAATGACAACATAATATTACAATGAGTGGATGTATCATGATTTAATGAAGCATTGCACTAGTGTTGGACATTTAACTAGTTCATGATTTATAGCTATTATGACTAACATTGCAACAAACATCTCGACTAACATTGCAACAAACATCTCTATGTATATGTCTTTTTTATGTTAATGATCCTTTACGTAGGAATCAGGCTACCTGTATTTGAATCCCAGATCTAATACTTTGACCTTGAGCTAGTTACTTAACCTCTGTAAACATTATTTTCTCTATCTTTTTTTTCGTGAGTAAGATTGGCCCTGAGCTAACATTTGTGTCAATCTTCCTCTATTTTTGTATATGGGACGCCACCACAGCATGGCTTGATGAGCAGTGCATAAGTCCATGCCCAGGATCTGAACCTGCAAACCCTGGGCCACGGAAGTGGAGCGTGCAAACTTAACTGCTACGCCACCGGGCCAGCCCTACTTCCTCTATCTTTAAATGGAATAGTTCTAATATGAACTACATAAGGTTGTTGTGAAGATTAAACGAGTTCAATGGATATAAAGCATTTAGGTTCAGTTCCTGGCAGATAATAAGCACTCAATAAATGCTAGCTATAAAACACCGCCTGAATATTATTGAATATATTTATTTAGCATATATATATGAAATGTTCTGTATATGCCAGATATTATTTTAAGCCCTGGGGCGAAAGAATATTTTGATCTGTGGTAGTTACACAAGTCTGTACATATGTAAAAATTCATTGAGCTGTGTGCATAAGATCTGTTTCCTTTACTATACAGACATTAACCTCAATTACAAAGTAAATATTTTTTTAAAATGTCCATGAGAGATGACGGTGACTTGAGTGGTAACAGTGGAGATGATGCGAATTTACGATATATTTTGAAAGTACAGCTGATGGGTTTTGCGGATGAACCAAATGTGGGATGTGAGAAACAGAGGAGTCAAGGGGATGCCTCCAAGATTTTGTGGCTGCACAACTGGGTAAATGATTATGTCATTTACCGAGAATGGGAAACAACGAAGAGAGAAAAATATCGGAAGAGGGTTGTTGAAATCAGGTTTGTTTTCTGATATGTTAAGTTTAGATTCCTATTAGACACCCAGACTGCACATGAAATAAGCAGTAAGAAAATAAAAGATGGAATTTGGCAGTGAGATCAATGCTGAAGATTATAAATATGGGAGTGTCAGCATATTGACGCTTTTTACAACTATGGGATTGGATAAGATCTCTTAATGTAGATACAGACTGAGAGGAGGTCTAGGTCTGAGGTTTGCTGAGGCACTTCAACATTTAGAGATGTGGTCCAGGAGACTGAGAAGAATAACTGGTCAAGTTAGAGGAAACCATGAAGGTATGGTATCCAGGAGGCCAAGAGAAAAGGCAGCAAGTGCCCCACTGTGTCACAACTTCCTGGGAGATAAAGATGGGGACTGAGAACTGACTATCAGATGGGGCAAAGGGCAAGTCACTGTGCGTTCTGCAAGAGTTAAGAACATTTAACCCTTTTACACAGCGCCAAATTACAAAGCTAACATTTTAAAGGAGAAGGAAGTATTTTATTGATCTGCTTCCATTTAAATGAGGTAGGGTATACTATACCTATATCTTTATTTCAAATATTTGTTATGGGGAGAAAAATCAATATTTTGAGAGTTTACTACTTACAGAATGCTGATGTGGTGTGATATCCACAAAAGACACCTTCTTATCTACAGGTGTCAAACGCTGTCTTGGTTTAGGTGTTGGTGCCTAAGATAAACCAATATGTCAAACTAAATATAATGAACATACATTTAAGCTAAAGCTTCATCTATTTTTTCTTTTTTTGGCTGTTTCTTAAATTTTATAGGAAATTCAAAGTCATTGTTACTCACTTCAATTAATGTGCTAACAGAGGACGCTGGAGGGAGTCTTTGAACAACTTCTGACTCTTCTTTGTGTATAAAATTTCCTAAGTCATCAGTTGTTATGGATCCACTTGGGGGAAGGTAAGCAAATTTCCATTTCAAAATAACATGGATGGTTCCTGCAGGATGCTTTTTATGATCTGTTAACTCAAATATTCCTGTTAAATTACAAAAATAATTGTAATTAATGCTAGAGTGAAGTTTATTACCATAAAAATTAAAGAAGAGCAAAGAGAACTATCCACAACCTGAAAAATAATTTTTGCTTTTACAACTCAAGTGACTTAGAGAATAAAATAAAGACAAAAGGATCTATGATAGGTTCATCTCTCAAGCAGACTGCTTTCAGAAGTTAAAGCATCAAAGATAATACTGATTCAAAGATGAGAAAATTAACTTATAAATATTTTAATTCACTGAAATTAAATTCAGAGACTATTCAGAATTCTTAGCCTTCCTCTAAGACATTATCTGGGTTATAGCTCAAATATCAACCTTCATTTTGATTTGATTATTCTTTCAAAAGAGGCTTGTCTATATGGAAAAATATATTAAAACTTCAAAATTTCAAGTAATTTATATATCTAAAGGAGTCTTTACATTACTATATAATTCTATTACAATTTTAAATACATTTTGCCAAAATTCGTTAAATTACTCCAAATTAATAGTAGAATAGCAAAAAAGTCCACAAAATAAACAAACCACCCAAAACATACTGCAACAACAAAAAGTATTATCTAGCTGCATCTGTAATATTGAGTCACAAATTTTAATCGTGACACTAGATTTTTCAGTATGAAAAATCCCTGACTTGAAGAAAATAAACTTATGTTTCAAGCATAACTTTTGTTTAGGGGTAGCCTTTACTTGGTCCTCAAGTGTTTGACACTTCTTTTAATGGCTGGCTGGGGGGAAAAAAACAAAACAAGTCTAGACTTTAGATAGAAAAAAAGGATATAGGTGGAATACAGGGAGGTGATAAACTTCTATTATAGGCTCAGGTGGGACTTCCAGAATGGCTGAGTGAAGAGCTCAGTAAACCCTTTCCACAAAAAGCAATGATAAAACTGTAAAAAATGATCAAAAATAACCATTTAAGGACTCTGGAAATTGATCAAAGGTGTACAACAAACTGAGAAGCATTATTCAAGAAAGTCTACTGAACCTCACTAAGAACAGCAGGAGGCATGACAGACCCTAGTAAGCTACTCACCCCTGGCTGATCGTGAGAACAGTAGACTGCCTAAACTTTGAATGCACTACCCAAGCTATTCACTGACCCACAGGCAAAGGGTAGAAGCCTACCAGCTCAAGGCTTTTAAACACGACCTTTGACCCATCATTGGCTGACCACTAAACTCAGGCTTAAAATTAAAACAAGAATAAAACAAACAAAAAATTAGCAGAGACATCAGTGGCTACAATGAGGGAAAAAGACTACAGAATTAGTCCAGGCAAGTCACCAAACAAACAGAAATAGCAACAGTAACCACCCCATGGAGTGGGGGAGGTTTGGAATTCAGAGTTGCTACAATATAGTATCCTAAAGGTCCTAAACGTCCAGTTTTAAATAAACAAACAAAAAAGCCATGTAAGACATGCAAAGAAACAGGAGACTGTGCCGCATATACAGGAAAAAAGCCATCAACAGATAAGTTCTGAGGGTGTACAGATGTTAGACTTAGCACACAAAGACATCAGAGCAGCTATTATAAATATATACAAAGAACAAAAATAAACCATATTTAAAGAATTAAAGTGTGATGACAATGACATAAAACAGGGCCGGCCCTGTGGCTTGGTGGTTAAGTGCGTGCGCTGCAATGCTGATGGCCCGGGTTCGGATCCCGGGTGCGCATCGAGGCACCACTTCTCCATCCATCCTGAGGCCGAGTCCCACATACAGCAACTAGAAGGATGTGCAGCTATGACATACAACTATCTACTGGGGCTTTGGGGGGAAAAAATAAAATAAATAAAATCTTTAAAAAAAAAAAAAAAAAAAAAACAGAGACATAAAACAGAGAATATAATAAAAAGAGAGAAATTATAAAAAGAAAACTAAATAGAAATTCTGGAGTTGAAAAGTACAATTACTAAAATGAAAAAATTCAATAGAGGAGCTCAACAGGAGATTTCAGCTGGCAGAAGAAAGAATCAATGAACTTGAAGACTGATCAATAGAGATTATCCAATCTGAAGAGTAAAAATGAAAAAAAATGAACAGAGCCTCAGAGACCTATGGAATACCATTAAACATATGAACATATGTGTAAAGGGAGTCTAAGAGGGGGAAGAAAGAAAGGGCAGAAAAAATAATTGAAGAAATAATGGCGGAAAATTTCCCAAATTTGGTACATTACAGTATTCTACACATAAAGAAGCTCAATAAATTCCACGTAGGATAAGCACAAAGGGATCCACACCTAGACACATCATAGCAGTTGAAAGCCAAAAAAAAAAAAAAAAAAGAAAATCTTGTAAACAGCATCAAGTATAAGGGAACCATAATAAGATGAACAGCTGACTTCTCAGAAACAATGGATGCCAGAAATCAGTTGTGTGATGCACTCAAAGTGCTTAAAGAAAAAAATAAGTGACAACAAAGAATATTATATCTAGCAAGGTTATCCTTCAGAAAATAAAAGCTAAATAAAGATATTCCCAGATAACAACGATTAAGTGAATTCATTGCCAGCAGATCCGACTTATGAGACATATTAAAGGAAGTTCTTCAGGCTGAAAAGGAAGTGACACTAGATGATAACTCATCAAGACAAAGGAATAGAGACCAATAAAGGTAATTACATAGGTAATTATAAAAGACAGTATAAATATGTTTTTCCTCATTTCTTCTCTTAACCAATTTAAAAGACAATTGTATAAAACAATAATTGTAAAATTATATTGTTGGACTTAGATAAAGATAAAAAAATATGACAATAATAGCACAAAGGAGGGGGAGGAAAAGGAGTAATTTGGAGTTAAGGAAATGACATCAGACGGTAACACAAATCCATATGAAGAAATACAGAATTCCAGAAATTGCAAACACATAAGTTAATATAATAGTCTCCTATAATTATATATATTCTCCCTTCTTTTAACTTCTTTAAAGAATATAAGGTTATATAAATCAATAATTGTAACATTGTATTGTTGGGTTTATAACATATATAGGCATATATATATGACACTAATAGCAGAAAGGAGGGGGGAGGGAATGGAATCATATTGAAGCAGATTTTCTAAATTTCAGTGGAGCTGTTAGCATTAATTTTAAGTAGACTGTGATAAGCTAAAATGCATGTTGTAATCCCTGGGACAACTATCAAGAAAATAACTAAAAAAATATAATATAGGTCCAAAGTTTAAGATTATCTGAGAAGGTTAAGATTAGTTAAACAGATCATATCCATAACAATGAGGTATAATTTAGGTTTTTTTTTTTTTTTTTTACAATTTCACAGATTCAAGAAATAGGCTTACCTGAAATACACCTGTCATGTGCCAATGAAAGCAGAGGCACACTGACTTTTCCTATGTAAATATTCTCCTGGGTATCATTATCATCAAACACATAAAAACTCAGAGACTCTGATTTAAGGTATCGATCCAAATCCATAGTCATTGGCACTGGGAAACACATATGATCATCAAACTGTGGATCATTGCTACTGGGAATGATGGCTGTATCATGGTCTGCAAAATCAAAAAACTTGTACACAACATACGGGTGTGGCTGCAGGTGGCTTGCTCGGGACTGCAGGTGGTTGCAACATCTTATTGTAACATGAAGTTCATTTAAGTTGCCATCTGTGGAATCAGCAGAACTGAGCTGAGCAGTTTTGGGTGCTTGCTGACTCAACTGGAAAAATTACATATTTATATTATAGTAATAAAACAATGAAAAGATAAATAGTAGCTGCCAACCCCCAAACAAAATAGTTTTGTAAACGGACAAAAAGCTGCACATTTTCACTTCATAGTGAATTTCTCAGTAAAAGACTTTTGGTTCTTATTCAAAACCACTATTCCCTAGAACATGTGTGAACAGAGGCTATTAGCAGCAGACACAGAAGACTAAGCATTGCTGTTAAAACCAAACAGACCAAGAAAAAAGTTAATCTGATGTTCCTTAATTCTCTTTAATAATTAATGAGTAAAGTGTGCAGATAGGTCCAAAGACAAATGTCATCTAGTTCACAATTTTATTAAGAGCTAATCCTTCACCATGCCAGCTATTCTGAGCATATCTCACTCTTTCTTTTCTTTGTCAGGAAGATTAGCCCTGAGATAACATCCGTTGCCAATCCTCCTCTTTTTGCTGAGGAAGATTGGCCCTGGGCTAACATCCATCTGCATCTTCCTCTCTTTTATATGGGACGCCACCACAGCATGGCTTGACAAGCAGTGCGTCAGTGCACGCCCAGGATCCGAACCCACAAACCCCAGACCGCAGAAGCAGAGCGCGTACACTTAACCACTGCGCCACAGGGCCAGCCCCGAGCATATCCCATTCTTTAGTGAGAATCCAGTGAATTTGATGGGGCCTACCCATAGAGATAATTTTGTTATATTTGGTTTGGCCCTCATCCTCAGCCAATGGGGTTTGGGGAAGCAGATACCTGAAGCCAAGATTAGTCAGTATATCAAAATCTAACAGCTATAAGAGAACAGAGTCAGAGATAAACCCTGGTGGGGATAAAAAGCTAGGATTGAGAGAACATTTCAGAAGAGAGATGAGCAAAAGGAGTTATTAGGCAGAGCTAGAAGCTATTCCATGGACCCCTTTAGAGCTATCTACTCAGGCAGCCAGTGCACAAGTATTTTAGCAAACAACTGCACTGACTGTTAAGCCTACCATAGCTGATGTGATCTGGGACCAAGAAATGTTAGTGTTTCAGTGCCTTGTTTATTTTAGGGTTGGAGATATTCTCTACCTTCCACAAAGGGACCCCTCTTCCACTGCATTTTTGAATTTGGATTGAGCATTTGGAACCTATGACTCTGGAGATTAGACAACGAAAAATAGAAGCATAGTCAGAGACATCCGGTGGTGTGGAGATGGGAAATCTGAGAAGGGAATCACAATGCTGCTTTCCGAGGGCTAGTTTGCATCCAGCTACAGACAGCTGAGTGGAATGATTTACAAAGTACATCCTCCGCTTCTCCCCCAAGTCCACCCATAAAAGCTGCAATTCCAACAGGAAACGACTCATTCAAGCCAGACTCTGGGAGGCTAAAAACATTTAAACTACAAAACTAAATAAATAATCTGGTCTATATCTAATTCCCTTTTCCATAACAGCATTTCCCAAAATGTATTCTGAAAAATACTAGTCCAGAAAGATGATTTCTAGGAAACGGGTGCCATTCTTTCTTAAGTTTGGGAATCAATGTTATATTAGTCACTGTTCTTTAATTGAAAGTTATAGAAACTAATCCCACCTATCAAATACAACCAAAAAGAGACTTTAATATAAGGCTATAGGGTTATTTCATGGAACTGTATATCAGAAATGTGATTGGGCCTTGGGAAGGTAATGAGACTGGAAACTCACCAGAATTTACTCTCCATCTAGTTTCCATTTTCCTCTATATTGCTTGCTTATTATTCTTTCTCTCCAGACTCATTTTCTTTCCTTTGCTGGTTAACATGGTAGAAGATGGCTGCCCCACAGCTCCCAAATTTACATGTTCTAGGCATATAAAAGTCTTGCTTTCTCTTGATCTCAGACAGCAGAATCTGATTGGCTCACCTGGGGTCAGGTGGATATTCCTGAATCACTTGTTATAACTGGGTAGAGAGTGGGAGAGCACAGGATCCCAGAACATAAAGCTGGCCACTGGGGGCCCAGCCCCATGGATTGGGAATGAGGGCAGTTCCAAATGAAAAAATATAATTATGACTTGAGCAGACATTCCGAAATATTTCTACCATACTCTATCCCTCTGTTACTCAACTTAAGTGTATATTTATGCTTCCTCTTGAGATTCACGTTATACGCGGGAAGTCCTAAAGTCAAGGACTCTATTTAACTTTGCTCAATTCAGTGCTTCCTGCATTTATTGGATCACAGAATTCTTTCGGAAATATGGCCACTAAGACTCCATAGTTTTGGAAATGCTGCTCTGAGGAATTGCATTTAAACTTCCAGTTCTCAGCAAGAGAATATTCATTTTGTATTCTACTTCACATTTCAGAAATCTAACATGAGGAAACAGTTGGAAAGAAGGACAATAGCTGATAGTCCAATAATAGCTATTTATTTCCTTAACAGTAGAAATTGTAATGAAAGTCACCTGATGTGTGATAATAGCATTGCAATCCACTTTTCAAAAGTGGCCTGGGTAGCACAAGGAATTTCCTTTGAGGTGATGGAACAATTCTGTATCTTGGTTGTGGTGGTAGTTACATGAATACACACACATGATAAAACTGCACAGAACTCCTCCTCACACAGACACACACAAATGAGTGCATGTAAAAATTCATAAAATCTGAATAAGGTCTGTAGTCTAGTTAATAGCATTGTACCAATGTCAATTTCCTGGGTTTGATATTGTACTATAGTTATGCAAGATGTTACAATTGGGAGAAGCTGGGTAAAGGGTACACAGGACCTCTTCGTACCATTTTTGCTACTTCCTCTAAGTCTATGATTATTTCAAAATAAAAAGTTAAAAAACGCCACTTGATGGCTGCGAAAGAAAATGATCTCAGTTTAAAGCACAACATATACAGAAATATTATAAAATTTCTGTGTCATAAAAGGGTCTTAAAGTTAAACAAGCTTACCCATTGCGTTTGCTCTGGCCCCTTAAAATTTGATGTTATATATCCCAAAGCCTTTGCCCGTTCTCGATAAAGTCGAATAGCTTGATCCATGGGAACTCTTAATCGGAACCAGTATTCCACTGTGCCAAAATTTGGGATGTCTCCTTTAGTTCCTACAAACCAATACATAACTCACTGTTAAAACAGTCCCATAAACCAAAATATATACCAGTAAAAAATACATCAATGGTATTATGCATTAAAACTATACATTTTATACTGAGAAAACAATATATGACTTGCACAAATGATGTGTGATTGGCAAATAACAGAGATGAAGAAAATAAAGTTACTTCTACAAGTCTGAGTTTCACTGTATGTTAAATATTATTAAAGAACAATGTCAAACTATGTTTGAGATATTCCAATTTACACTATTTCAATCATTCCAAAATACAAAGAAAAATCTAAACATTGAATCCAATACCCCACAGATTTTGATGCTATAGTACTTTTTTAACAAGTTGTACTCAGTGTAGTCTGACGGATACAATATGAAACCTCAGAATTATAAATATGATATTTATATCATATAAATATCATTATATTTTAACTTTCACATTATAATTCAACTTGCAAGAAATCTTTGGCACCTTCCCATTTCTCTACTGTGCCACAAGTATAGGGCAAAACGCCACAGCTATGCCAGAGCTATACTGAATGTAATAGACCCTTGCACGAGGTTTGCCCTGCACACTCTCAGTACTCCTTTCAACTCAGGCAGCTCTTCATCTCTCTTCCTCTGTGAAGATTTCCTCCATGGCTCCCAGGGGACTTAACAGCTCTATGCTTCCTTCACAGAAAGGAAGAATACGTCCTCATCAGAGCACTGACTGCTGTGGCAACTCTCCGTTCACCAGTCTAAAATTTCTCCACCACACTGTAAGCTTCTTGAGCCACGGTTTCCCCTGATATATTCCTCACCAGAGGGACTAGTACATAACGGGTACTCAATATTTGTTGAACAGAGGATATTCTATACATAAACTTTCCTCAACAAACCATATTATTAAAATTGTTACCACTATTCTCTACTACATCAATTTCTTTCTCGCTAATGGATCATTCTTATCAACATGTGAACATGATTCAAACCTGTCATCATTAAAAAAACTCCTAAAAGAAGAATATTGACACAATACATATTTGCTTGTATGTGCATAAGATTTCTTTGGAAGAATTTGCAGCTTTTGGTGAGGGGACCCAGGGTAGGTGGGGGACAGGGGTAGAACACAGACATTTTATGGTATAAAATTTTGTGCCTTTTTGATTTTCAAATCATGTAAACCTATCACCTACGCAATCAATCACTCAATCAGTAAAATAAAATCCCTCCCCAGAACCTGTCACCCTCCTTCCTTCTTAGTGGTTTCTTCTTGGTCTCTAGAATACTGTACACTCTTGGTTTGTCTCCTACCTCGCTGGCCACTCCTCAGTTTCCTTTGCTAGCTCTTCCTCTTCTTCCTGAACTCTACATTTTGGAGTTCCCAAAGCTCAGTCCTTGGCCACCTTCTCTTCTTTATGTACATTCACTCTCTACGTGATATTACATAGGCTCAAGGCTTCACATATATTCTGTTTGCCAACTACTCCCACGTTTATATCTCTATCCCCGACCTTCAGCCTAGTGTACCCAACCACTTAACGGGACATCTCTGCATGGCTGTGTAACAGGCAGGTCAATCTTAACGTGTCAAACAGAATTCTTGATTTTCTTCCTCACCTTTCCCATCCCTATGTCAATAAATGGCCTCACCATTCTCCTAGTTTCTCACACTAGAAATCCTTGCCTCCTCTATTTCCCTTATTACCCTACATTCAATTGATAAGCGAGTCTTAAAGGAAGAGTTAATCAGGGGCCGGTCCAGTGGTGTAGTGGTTAAGTTCGTGTGCTCCACTTTGGCGGCTCAGGGTTCGCAGGTTTGGATCCCGAGCATGGACCTACACACCGGTCATCAGGCCATGCTGTGGCAGCATCCCATGTACAAAATGGAGGAAGACTGGCACAGATGTTAGCTCAGGGCAAATCTTCCTCACCAAACCAAAAAAAAAACCAGGAAGACTTGATCAAACATACACTGAATATAACCACTTCTTACCACTACTTTCATTACCATCTTAATCCAAGCCACCATCACCTTTCCATAGATTAATGCAATGGCCTGATAATTGGTCTTATTTCCCTTCTCAGCACCTACAGACTATTCTTCCCACAGCCTCCAGGGTGGTTTCTCTAAAACCTGTGTGTGATTATGTCACTTCCCTCCTCAAAACCCTCCAGTGACTTTCATCACTCAGAGAAACAGAAAATCCATCCTCCCTGCCGTGACCCACAAGGCTCCACAGTACGATGTGGTCCCTGCCCACTGCTTTAGGCTCAGCTCTGCTCCAGCCACTGGCCTGCTTGCTCTCCTCCACACGTCAGGTCTGTTCCTCCCTCAGGCCTTTGTACTTGCTGTTTCCTTTGCCTGAAACATTCTTCCCCTGGATCCTGGCATGGATCTTTAATTAGGGCTTTACAATTGTCATCCCTCAGGGAAATCCTTACCTGAATTAGCAACTTTCCATCTCTCTCTTTAGTCTCTTGCTCTGATCATTTTTTTTCATATCTGAGGAGATATATATCTGTTTTATGGCCTGTTTTCCACTCTAGAAGGTAAGCTACAGGAGGGCAGGGGCTTTGTCTGTCTTCTTTACCACTGACCACTGTATTCCCAGTACCTAGTAACAGTGATAAATTCTTAAAAAAATATTGGATGAAGGTACTACAATTGAAATTTGATCAAACAAGGGTATTGATATGGTAAATAAACATTTGCACTTTTTATAAGCTCTTAAAAAATTAATAGCCATTGTACTAACAACCTCAACGACATTTAGGATAGTCCAATCAACTGTGGGCAGCTAAGAGAATGCTGTCCTCACCCTAAAGACATCTTGACTCTGTAAGAGAAGATACTAATGTGGAGCACTATATTGTTACATAAACCAAATTAGTGATTCAAACATCCAAAGCTTATATGATTGTACTTACCAACCAAACTTGCTGTGCAAAATATGCGGCCACTTTTTTCTAGAATTTCATGGAATCTCAACTGGCATGCTGCAATTGTTTCATAATCTGTGCTGTAAGCTTGGTGGACCTCAAGAGTGATAGCATTCTTCTGAATATATTGTAAGAATAAGTCATTAACATGAACAAGATATTGAGAAGTGAAATTATATTCTGGGTGAAGGCCTCGCACTACGGGAGTTGTCTGTAGTTCAAAATCATAGAAAGCATAGGTACAGAAAGTGACAGGCTCTTGATCTCCAGACGCTTGTAAAACTTCAGAAGAAAAGGTTACTTTGTTGATATGGATTTCAAATAGGTTTTCACCTCGTTCTAAGTGAACGGTCTCATCAAATTCATCAACAGAGTCATCTGGCATGATTTCTGGCTTAAATTTGTAGTGCTTGGTGCCATACGCAATATCCTTTAATTGGGCTGTAAGAGAAGACACACAGTTTAGAGATTTTTAAATATTGACATATGAAGATACAGACTGGCTTTTGAAGTGATAGGCAGTCTGAGTGCTTTTAGTGAAAAGTCTCCATCTTAAATTCTATGACTATACTGTTTTTCTTTAAGTAATATTGTATTACACAGAAATTCATCCTTTGTTTTGACATCACTTATTAACAACAAAATTACAACTTAAGTTGTAATACAGGCTATACCAGGGCAAAGGAAAAAGAAAAAAGAAAAAAGGCCTTTGAATAGCTGAGGTAAATATCTGGATTCCACCTGCTCCTCTGCCTCTGCTCTATTATCTCCTCTCCTATGAAGTCAATTTCCCTTTCCAATTACTCCCTCCCATCAGCTTATTAAAATACACACTTTTCTACTTTTGGGGGTGGTGGCTATGTTTATTATCTCGATTATGGCAATGATTTCACAGGTGTATACATAGGCCAAAACTCACCAAACTGTACACTTTAAATATGTGCAGTTTAAAGTATGTTAACTGTACTTTATAAAGCTGCTTTTTAAAATGACATCTCTCTTTCTAGATACACATTTTCCCCCATGTTACATCCAAATTTCTAGAAACAGCAATATATACTTATAGCTCCAACTCTTCATCTAACAGACACTCTTTAAACTCCCGCAAACGGCATCGGCCTTACTTTTCTTGTGAAACCACCACCAATAACCAATTAATGGGTAGATGGAATGGACTCTTGTCTGCCCCTTGCTTTATTTCTTTGCTTCATGGACAATGATGGCCACCTTCTCTTTTGTGAGCTTCTGTCCTACCTCGGCCTCCGCGTCACCGTCTGCCCTGCTTCTCCTCCTACCTCTCTTCTCACTCTTTAAGGGTTTCTGTTTCTCTGCTAGTTTGCTAGAGTGCTGTTTTTATCCTTTTCTTAGTCTACACATTCTCATGGGTAATCTCATCCCCTTTTATTACTCCTGCTACTATCAATATGCTGAAGACTCTCATATTTCTATTTTTAATTCAGATTTCTTTTCTGAATTCCAGACCTACATATCTAATGGCTTGCTGAGCCCTCTATCTAGAGATCCCCTAGGCGTATCAAACGCAATATACCCAAAATTGAAAGTATCATATTCTCTTCTAGTTATTTCTGTGCTTCGAATCTCACGTGATGGTATTAGCATTCATTCAGTTGCTTAAGCTAGATACTACAGAGTCACCCTAGTTTCCTCTTTTTCTTTTAGTCTCCCCACATCTGTAGGGTCACTACTTTCCTAAGTCTTTATCACATTTGTCCCTGTCATCTCTGTCTCCACTGATGCTACTTTACTTACACTCCCACTGTTTATTACTAGATTATTATAGAACCCAAACTGCTTCCTTCCATCAAATCTTACTCATTCTTCCCAAGACCTATATGATAAGCTACAAAATGCAGTTCTGGGTGTATTATTCTCTATCTTAAAAATTTCTTAGTGGTTTTCCAGGTTAATAAGGCTCAAACTCTTCAGGGTGGCCTATAGGACCTTCATGATTTAGTTCTTTCTAGCCTTATCTCCAGGTTCTCCTCCTTTGCTGACCCTGTGTTCCAATTAGATGGATCCACGTGCAGTTTCTCAAAGGAATGGCGGTGCTTCACATTTACGGCATTTTTACCTGCCTCATCTACTGCCTGGCGTGCCTGTCACTGCTTTTACTTAGTGGTGAATTCTGTCCTTGTTAAAGACTCCAAACCTGCTGCTGTGTGGAGTCTTCCTGAAACTTCAGGTATAAATAGGCATTCTCTCCTCAATGTTTTCTTGGCACCCTTAGCCCTTTCCCGGCTTCATGCTTTTACCGTACAGTGTGACTGTCCCTTTCCCTGTTCACATCTTACGACTTCCTTGAGGGTGGCGCTTGAGCTTTTTCCCCCTCTATTCTCACTGCCCAGCCCTTTGCTCTGGATGCATTGGGAGCTTGACCATGTTTACGGAATAGAGCAATGAATTTAGAGGACAGATAAAATATGTTGGTAAAGACTTAGTAAGACTTGAAAGGAATGAAAATCCCAAACTCTATGACCTCTCTGTTATTCAGGAAAATTCCATTAAGCAAATTTTTATTGAGTACTACTTGAAATAACAGGTACACACTGCTCTTTGGCTTTTGGAAAACCCTGTTCAGTTGGATAAAAATATGTATTGAGCCCTTCTACTTAGGGCAGTGGTTTTCAAAGTGTGGTCTGAGAACCCCTGAGGGTCCCTGAAACAGTTTTGGAGGTCTGTGAGGTCAAAACTATTTTAAAAATAATACCAACATCCTATTTTCCTTTTTCATTCTTATTCTCTCACAAGTGTATAATGGAGTTTCCCAGAATCTATATGATGTGTGATATCAACAGACAGAATGCAGAAGCAGATATAAAAACCCAGCTGTTTTCTATTAAGCCAGACACTAAAAAGATCTGCAAAGATGTTAAATAATTTAAAAAATTTAAAATAACGTCACTCCTATTTTTTTTTTGGTATGGAAAATACAGCTTTTTAAAAATAAAGACTGTAATTTATGTTAACATATAATGGGTTTATTATTTTAATAAAGTATTTAAAAATTTCTTTTAATTTTTAATATGATAAATATCATAAGCATAACCCATATAAATAAAAAGCCTTTGGGATCCTCAATAATTTTTAAGAGTGTAAAATTACTGCTGGCATAGATCACTGAATTAAGCATTGTATGGCAGGGAAAGAGAGCCAAAGTACTTATCATTGTAGAAGTTATAATATCGCAGTCACAGAGAATATGCAAAACTCCAACAGTGAAGAACACTGTTCTTCAAATCCCCATATATATATATTTATTTTTTTGTGTGAGGAAGATTGTCTCTGAGCTAACATCTGTGCCAGTCTTCCCCTACTTTGTATATGGGATGCTGCCACAGCACGGCTTGATGAGTGGTGTGTAGGTCTCCGCCTGGGATCTGAACCTGTGAACCCCGGGCCACCGAAGCAGAGTGTGCAAATTTAACCACTATGCCACCGGGCCAGCCCCCAAACATATTTTTTGAGTATATGATAGGGAAAGTGGTAAGTGCTAAGGTAGTGTTTTTCAAAGTACAGTCTTGCGCCTGCATCTGGATTGCTTGAAGTTATTTCTAAATACACAGAATCATGGGCCCAGGATCTCTAGGGGTGGAGCCCAGGAAGCTACCTTTGAAACAACTTCCCCACAGGATTTTCATTTTTGCTCAAGTCTGAAAACCAGTGCAAGGGCATTTCAAGTAGAGGCATGGCTAGGTGTAATCGGAGCCAGCCTCCAGGCCGGGGCGAGCACTGAGTTGGATTCTGAAGCAGGGGAGGGTCTATCTTGGAGTCAGGGTAGAAAGGAGGTCCAGTGAAGCAGACAAAGGCACAGTGTAGGACTGAACAAGATATCTGACAAAGAGCAACAGGCCTTGTTTGGCTGAGATGCACAGCTTGCCTAGAAGACAAATTAGCAATGAGGTGGTCAATTAAGTCTGTGGTACTTTATGAAGTACTCTGAAATCTTGCCTGCAACACTGAAATCAAAAACCAGTAAAGAATTACTAAAAATTCTTGAGTAAAAAAGAATCAGAGAAAAACAGCCTTTCTGGTAAATTATTATAGTCATGAATTGGAAAAAAAGAGCAACAAGAAATCATGAGTGTAGATTTGGATGACATTTTCAACTGTTATAAAATCCATTCGTCTAGTTACTGGAGACAAATAACTGTGCACATTGTACCTTCTAGTTTCTGGATGCGTGCAGCCCTGAGATCAAGAAGATGAACGTACTGTTCCACTTTGAGTTCATAATCTTGCTGCAAATTTTCCATCTTCTGGGTCACTGCCTCAACTTCCATCTAAAAAATAAGAGATAAGTTTAATACTTATGACTAGTTTCATATTCATTTTTTAAAGCAACTATGACTCAAGCATTTCCTAGGAATACAAGAAGCTGTAAACCATGGGTTCCTGACCTCAAATAGCTTACAGTTTAGGAAATTACGCTTGGCAATGTCCATAAATCAGAAGTAAAATCAACAAAACTCTGGATTCCTTTTTATGGAGGTGATTTTCCTGTTTGCTAAAAGCTAATATAACATGTGGTTGTGGCAGGACCTCAGGGTAACTATAACCCATTTGCAAAATGTGCTAACTAGTAAAGATGAGTTCACTGCCACTATTTGTTCTTTAAAACCAAGGACTTAAAAAAATTTACTTGTTTTCAAACTATTTATTCTAAGTACCTAGTTACAAGGCTAAATTCCAGGCATGTGGTAATACACGATAACAAGTTATAACATGATAATACAAGATACTGCTTAGAAAAAGTAAATCAGCAGTAGAATATTATAGGAAACCTACTCTCCTGATTGAGTGTATTACATTACCTGATAATCTTTATTAATTTTATGTTGCATAATTAGCATGTTTCTTGTCTTTTCAAGTTCTTGCACTGTTTCTGCATGAGTTGCTTGCAGCTCTCTCATGGAACGTTCTAGATCTTTATTAATTTTATTGTCTACTTTCTCTAAAAAGGAAAGCTCTCCATTTTTTTGTGATTTTTGAGCCTAAAACAAAAACATGTTTTATTACTGAAACAAGAATTTCTAAAATGTAATCATGTAAGTTAATACAGCTATAGCAAGAAGCAATCATTAATTGAAAACAGATATATTTCCATTTTCCATCAGGAATAAAGCAGTCCTGATATAGAAAATATATATATATATATTTTTTTTTTTTAGAAAATATATTTGGATAGACATTTGGAACAATCACAGAGAAATAAAAAAACAGTTCACTACTTCACGACATAAAAAAGAATCATGTACATTTATTTCTATTTCTTTATTTGATTAAAATCTACACTGGGATGATCTAAAAGGAAAGAAATGCATTTTCTTGTGTCTTCTTGTAAATAACAGAATATCCTAGAACTGGAAAAGATCTCCTCGTAACATTTATAATTCAATAATTTATTTAAAGATAATAGGGTATACCAAGGTCTCTTAGGACAGAGAATTGTTGATTAGTTTTATAGTGAGGCATTTGTTAGAGTTGGAGAAAGTGCTTTAAATAGAGTTTTTGAGGTCTATTTTAATGTAATTTTGATGTCATTATGAAATATGTATATGCTGTAACTAAATGCTGACCACTTTCCTGAATAATTCATTCTCCAAGTATAAGGGTTACAGATAAGGGTCATCATTATGCTGAAACAGTTACATGTAGACATGAAATTCATAGTGAAGTTCGGAAAGTTACCTTTACAAGCAGGAGAGCTTCACTCAATTCATCAGCATTAATATCACTCTCCTGCAAAAGACAGAGTACGTAAAAGCTCACAATGAGGTATTAATGTAAAGTACAAGAGACATTACCTCTATGCAGATTTTCCTCATGGAATAAAAGCTGCCTGACATCATGAATTAATAGTCTAAGTAATATATTTGTATTCTTTTGCTTTGTAGTATGGTGTTTTCTCTACGCATAAAATATTTACACAAAAACTTGGAGTTCATTTCCTAAACAAGAAAGTAGTTCACCTGGTGGTAAAACTTCATGCGGTTTTTAAGTTCATCAAGTTGTTGCTTTTGTTCCAGGTGCTGTAACCGTAGTTCTCTATTTTCTTGAATGAGTTTCTCGTTTTGGTCTTAAAAATGAAGTCAACACAATTAGAATAGTAAGTGAGAATGAGGTATAAGAACACATTTTAATTAATTTAAGTCCTGATACACACCAAGCTCAATCTACTATTGTTCCGGTCAGAGAGAAAACTGAGCTAGCACCTAGACAAAGGCAGCAGGGGAAGGAGGAACAAGTGAACACCACCATGTGTCTACCATATGATTCACTTGCTTATCAAAAACTTGAGACTTAGGTTCACAGTATTAATATAAGGAAATTGTGGCCTCTGGGACTTCAAAGGAATATTCTATCTAAAATATCTAAGAAAATATGTTTCTAAATCTATGATTTTTACTTACTTATTAAGGGTCCTGAAAGGCATGCAAGAAAAAATTTTTGTCTTTTAGTTTTTTAATTGACTTCCTTGAATTTTCTTTTCCCAATTTAGCATAAAGTCTTTTTATTAAAACAAGATAACTTCTCTGGTAAGAACTCTGAATCCATAATTTTAATCAATCACACTTTTAACAAATCTGTTAAGATAGGAGAAATGGATTCTCAACCAGTGCACAATAGTATCAATAATAATTCATGTGTGTTCTTTATTCATTGAGTGCATGCTATTAACTAGTAGGACATGGACTCAGAGCTACTGTTAAGGAAGGAGAGAGGTTACCTTTGCCTAGCATTCATTTGCCATGACCCACAAACAGGGGTATAGGGCAAAGCTACAGAAGACAGTAAATCCATAAAGAGACTATTTTTTCACTCCTTGCATTAAATATGCTTTACTAAAAAAAAAAAAAGCATAATAGCTTGCTAACAAATCTATTCTTCAATCGCCTGTTCTTAAGCGTACCCTTCACTAGAGTTCATGGTGGTGGTCAAGTGTTCTCCTCTGTTGGCTCCCTGTGGACTAACTCTAAACCATGGCATCCACGGTGTCTCCACTAATTTCATCCTACTCTCAAAGATTTATATTTATCATAAGTCCTCAATTCAAGTTGTATATTTTTGTTTCCTTTTCTTAAAAAAAAGGAAATCAACGCATTTGCCAAGAATTCTTTACATGAATACATTTGCACACTGACTGCATTTTATACAAAAACATGTTTCTGACTTTTATAATGCTTTGTGTTTCCCAAGCTATAAACACTACATATAAAAAGTGTAAATTATCCAGTTAAGAAGAAATGGACTAAATTTAGATATTTTTAATGTCACATATTTTCTGGCAAACAAAAAAGTAAAAACAAACAAAAAACTGTGACCCTAGCATATGCAGAGACATTTTAATATCAAATAAACACTTTTATCTTATTGATGAAAGGTTAAAAGGTTATTCTAGAGTATAAATTGCTAATATTTAGTGAACTAAATGAGGGAATTTCCAAATGTGAAAAATACTTGGAAATTTTGAAGATAAAGGTCATATACTTGTCTTTAACTAAAAATTAGGATTAATAATACATATAAATTCTTGAGACAAACTTGCCTTTTGGTTAGAGCGTATTTTATATTGATTAAACAACATCTAGACAGAATGATGAGGTAACAAAAAGAAGGTAAATATAGTCAGAAGGACGTAAAACCAAAGGTTCCAAGGATAATATAATCTCCTTCTCTGGCCAGCAAAACTTTTAGGAGTTCTGAGGGTGAGTTCAAGTGTGAAGAACATTATTGCTCTGTCTTCATCCAGATGCAGGGTATTTCCATTATTACATCTATGCTCTAGTTTTTCCATTCCTTCCATTTTTCAGAGCAGGGTCCTAAGAACGATATGCTAGCAGGGATAAATAAACTTATTCAAATGTTTCTTCCTTTACTGATTTTTGTTTCAACAACTATGTCCCCATTATATTGATATTTTTTAAAACTAGGCTGTTATCAGTGGGAAAATAACTTATTAGTGGGAGAAGACATTACTGAATACCAGTAACTTTCTCCCTACTGAGTTTTATGTAGAATTATCCACTACATTTTTCTTTTCTTAACCTGTTTATTGGGGATATAACTCCTGGGTCCATAAAAAGTACAGAGACGCTATAGTTCAAAGAGGAAATAGACTTGCTGAATTGTAACATGAAAAATCAAGGCACCCCTGTACAAGACGAAAAGTAACCTCCTTAGCTGATGGTCTGACAAAAGGCAGGTTAAGCTAAGCAGCATTTTAGTCCAGTGAGACCATTTCACTCTTCTAAGATTGTGTTCTTCAAGCACAGCACTAATAAGCAGAGTGCAGAGAACAATTCAACTAAACAACTTTCAGAGCTCCTTTGTGCTAACATCTTCAGCTGTGATCAATATAACCATCTGTATTATGCTGAATTATGCATTTCAGCTAAAGATAGAAAGGAACTTTCAAAGGCAGGCCCTCAGACACATGCAGTTAATTTAAGCATTAACCAAATGCAAACTGCATCTACATATTCTTCTCCCACATATTCACACAATCTGAAACTAATTTGTACCTTGAATAAAGAGGTGAGTACTCTCTAACAATAATTTGCCAGATAGATGAATGACTACAAGAAGCCAGGGAAACATCTTCTGGCAAAGAACACTCGATACATGAAAAGGCAAATGTGTGAAGAGACTTCAAAGTAAAATTAAACAATTTTAAAATCTCTAATACCAAAAGGAACTTTCTAAATATTAAAAGATTTCCTTAAATAGACAATTTCAATTCTTTTTGTTTAGTATTTCCCAGGAAAAACTGGTTAGAGGCAGTAATATTTTTCTTATAATTTATTGTAACATTTCCACAAAGAAATAAAAACTTAAATCATTAGACCTGTAAATTTCAGGTATGCCAGCAAAAATAACTAAAATAATGGTCACATTAGAAAGAAAGACTCAGTTCTGGCAATTTTTCTTAAGCAAATTATTGGATAAATGTGTAAATATTTGTATAGAAAGATGTTTAGAATACTTAAAAAACTGAATCGATTTAAAAATCCATCAATAGAAGATTGTTAAACAATCTATGGTACATCTTCACACTGGAAAACTATGATACCCATTATAAATGATGATGATGTGGATTTGTATTTATACTCAAGGAACAATTTCATAACACAGTAAATAAAAAAGCATGTTATAAAACCATATGTATACATATAGAAACAACTCTGCAAGTACATCCATAAAAATAGTAATAGTGAGTATCTTGAGGGTTGTGGGACTGATTTATTTTTAGGATTTTTTTTGTCTATTGGTTGTTTTTTTACAGTGTACATGAGGTATTTTTATTAGTCAAAAATACATAATAACCAGTAAAAAAGATGAGGAATAGACTAGTTGCATTAAAATAACTCAGCAATTATTTTAACGATTTAAAAGAACCCTCAGAATGAATTCAACAATAATAAACAAGTTTTTAAAAAAGGCCACCCAGATTCTATCCTCTTAAGAAGAATTTCTTTCCAGACTCCAATTCAGATGTCTAAAGATAAGAGGTTTGGAATTCTTGATATCTAGGGAAATACAGAAAGCACAGACACATGACAAGTTTATTTCATTTCTCTTTCCTTTAGAATGAGCAATTTATATCTTTTTGGAAAAGAGAAAGGGAATATAGAGCACTTCCACTTCAGTGAACAGGAATTTATTGAGCAACTGCTAAACAAAGCACTCTATTAGGTATTCGATACTGCAACTGAACTCAGGAACTAGGACTTCTAAGTAACCCACCCGGTCAGAAATCATGTCACCATTTTATTCTACTCTTCTAGAGTACAACCTTCTAGAGAAAAATTCATAAATCATCACATTTAATTACTTGGTGAATAAATATTCCACATATATTTCATTGAAGTTAAGACTCCATTGATTATACGATGTGTTCCAATTTCAGACTTTTTTTTTTAAATGGATTTTTTTTTTTGAGCAAGATTAGCCCTGAGCTAACATCTATTACCAATCTTCCTCCTTTTTTCTCCCCAAAGCCCCAGCAGATAGTTGTATGTCATAGTTGTACATCCTTCTAGTTGCTCTATGTGGGACGCCGCCTCAGCACGGCTCGATGAGCAGCGGTACATAGGTCTGCGCCCAGCATCCAAACTGGTGAACCCTGGGCCACCGAAGCAGAGTGCGTCAACTTAACTGCTACGACACCGGGTAGGCCCACAGACTTCTTAAAATGTTAAAAAAAATGTCAGACCATAGTCTTAAAATTTATCACTTATAAGATGCATCTCAATTTCAGAGATGTTAAAATGGGAATAAATCTTTCTTATAGTAAATGAAGTATCTTATAGCACTGTGATCTAAATCAATATACAGAGTACTGACTAGATATGCAATTTTTTAAAAAAACTGAGCCTGCATTAAACTTTTAAACGTTCTCACGCAACTGAATGACAAATTTTCAAAAGGAGCAACCTTATTATGACATCACCTGGTTTATCTAGTGGATGAGCAAACAGATACAACATTTGAAGCAAATATTTCCCTGGTTGTGCATTTGTGTGTTTATGTATGTGTGTATAATACAGTCAATCAGACATCTACTTTGATTATAATTATTTTACTTCTAGGAGACAAGAAGGGTGAGATCTGTGACTCATAATATGAAACTGATTAATGATTATTATTCTAGCAGGGACATCTTGACAAGGCTTCCTGGTATTTAAATTCACTGTCAGGGAGTAGAATTAGACATCTTATTATCAGAGAACCTCCTTGTTCGACTTATCAAAAACAGCAAGCAACTACTTCTGTGACTGTCATCTTACGCTGCTTTGTGTTTATTCCCACTGCACGTGCCACCACCTGACACACTACATATTTACTTAATTATTGTCAGTTTCTCCCTACTGAATTCATGTTGCATGAGGACAAGTCCTTCGTTTTATTCATTGCTGTATCCCCAGTTAGAACAGTGCCTACCACATACTGGTACTCAATAAACACTTGTTGACTGTTGAATAAAGAAAGGCTCAAAATTTAGGAAAATTTAACAAATTAAAGACAATCTGAATATGAGTAACTCTGAGAAAAAATAATTTCTTCAGCATATATGCCAGGCTGAATAAAGGCAAACTGTGAGCAACCAATAAACTCCTGAAAGTGGGTGGCTGTTAATACAGGCTGTGTCCCCCATACACAGCCAGATGCTGGGCAAACCATTAGGCACCACAGTAAGTACAGATGGAGCCAGTGAATAACAGTGAATAACACCGATGTCTGAAATGAATAAGTCAGTAGTCATTTTACATGTACCTCTTTCAGTTTTTAATCTGTCAAGGACTTCAGTTTTGTCTGTTAAGTCGCATTTTAAGGCAGTCTCGAGTTGAGCAATCTGTACTTTCAGCTGCTGTTCCTTTAACTTCCATTGCTCTTCATGGGCAGCACTGAAGGCACTGCAAAACACACGTGACATTCAAGGAAAGCTTGGAAATCAGCTTCAACCGAAAATAATAAAGAGAAAAGCTTTTAGCGGCACAGAGACCACTGTCATCATGTCTTAGGAATTAAGTAAACATATGCTGGTCTGCTGCTGTTGAAACCAAGGCGCCTTTCTCAGGCTGCGGTTAGGGAACATGAAAGACTTTGTGGGATGAGCAAAGGAACTGGCCTTAATTTAGAGCTCTAAAGTCAGAAAAGTTGGCAGTGTGCAGCTTTTGTGGGACTAGTAAAGGAATTCAGATACTGTACATACTCCAGAGGAATCCACAATCCTAAACCTCAGCAATCGACGTCGGACAAAACCAATGCCTCCCACGTACAAACCCTCTTACTAGAAGAAAAGGGACTCTCCACCTGATCTTTAATTCTAGAATCTGAAACTTTTAAAGAGTCTTTGATAATAACATAGTCACAAAACACTGGCCACGAAATGATAGCATAGTGAACTGCAAGACGGCAATTTAATATTAAGAAGTGGTGATAATGTGGTTTTTGTCCTAAAAAACAAAGAGCAATAGGCTGAGAACAGTTTTACTTGCAACACATGATTGGGATGAAAACCCAATAAGAACACCCTGAGAAAAACGATGAAGATAGAGTTTTTATTCTTCAATAAATGCGTAGCAGTTTAAACTATCGTTAAAATCTACTAACAATCAAGACCCTGCAAACCAGAAGAACCAGTTGAAAAAGAACTAAATGGTATGCAGAAGGTATACACTCGACGTTCATTTAGGCCAGTAATTCCCAGAGGCTGGCCTAAACTAAATACTGGTGCTAGACCAGCTGCACTAGGAACACTTAGGACATTTAAAGATAAAGATCCTGGGGCCCAGGAATTTGGAGTTCTATAAAACTCTGCAGGTGATAGCCAGGTTTTGCAAAAACTGATCTTGGTCTGTATTTCAGCAGAAAACTATTATCTGTGAAGCTTGATATGACTGAATAATCATCAGCAGCTTTCACCCTTCTACTTATTTCAAACCCAGCAAATGAAACAAAAATTTATAAAATCTGGTTTTGTGCTGATGATGAAGTAAATGGAAAAGAAACTTGTTATTGAAAATTGCCCTTAATGTTGCTCCCAGCTAGTCCTGAGGTTTTATTCCAAAAGAGATACTTTTCTGGGAGCCATAGCTTTCAAAAGAACAAAATTCTGTATTCATTTTACATGTTGAGTGTTTTTACTGCATTTAAAATAACATGACCTTAAAAATAAATGGAATTCTAGAAGTTTCTCTAAATATGACATCTGTTTCTTCTCTCAATGTTCTCATTTCACATATGGAACTTTAGAAAATACATGGATCTGATATACCAATATTTTAAATTAATTTTATCAAAAGTACAAACACCTAAATGAAATCTGAATAAAATACATACTTTAAATACTAAAGTAAAAAATATTCCTTTACACTTTTATTTTTAAATAAAGAACAAACATAATGTCTGTGTCTGGTCAAATTACATATACCAAACACATACATATATATGCATGTGAGTGTGCACGTGTGTGCGTGTATCTTGTATTATTAAAAACATGTACTACCCGGAAAAAAAATTAGCATGATGGAATAGGCACAACTATACATTATATCAGATGCCAAAAATTAGAAACAGTAGTGTTCCAATAGCATTAGTACCAGCAAAAAGATCACCAACAGTTAATCTGGCAGAAACATCAGAAGCTGTGTGTGTTTAAATTAAGAACAATTTAGCAGCCTGGTTTTTCCAAACCCACAAAATACTAGTGTAAATCAGCGTAAGTCAATCTGAATTTAGTCCACGGCTATCTTCCCTCTAAATTTAGGATTACATTCCACTGGAGTTTCATGAGGAATTCCTTTTGAATTTACTGTATTCCTCTATGCTTGGAGCCATCTGTGTAACTATAAATGGTGAACCACATCTGGCTCCATTTTCTTTGTAAAGGCTGTGTACATGATTAAATCTGCATTGGAGAACAGTCTTTGAGAACCTTTTATTCATGAAAATGTTTTTGTACGTTGCCTACAGTGACAACCGAGGAGGGATCATAGTTGGTCTCTGTGCACATTTCATCGTCACATTATGTCACAGGAGTGATAAAATGTCCATCTGCAGTAGAAGGCTCACTGGTGCCTACGGTCACTGGCACGTCCACTGGCAGTCATGGGTCAGTGTACTCTAAATACACACCCTTGATCAACAACATGATAAGACTGAAATAAGAGCTGAAGAATTCATCTCCACCCTAAGGTCTTTTCTCTTACAGAAGAAATTCCATTTATTCCAACATTCAAGGGCATCCTAACGTGAAAGATAGGGAAGAAGCTCTAAATCATGCATCAAGAAATCCATAGGTACTTTAGTTAGGGCCTAATGGAAATTAAATGCATATTTACATTGGGACATTTCACTTACTGAAGGAAAAATGATGCCCCAAATGTACTTGGTTTGATTTCTGGGAAGCACAGAGTGCTCATATTTGATCATACGAGCTTTCATGATTCCTAGAAGATTGTAGGGGACAGGTGCTCACTTTATAGAAATGGAGCACAGAGAGACTACGGGTAGTTGGCAGTGCTCCTTTAAATTTTGAATATTAGATGACTATCACATTGTAAACACTCAATTCACCCAATTCTTAAAATGGCTTATATCATCTTCAAAAACTAGATCAATGTTCAAAAAATGGGCAGAGGAAATGAACAGACACTTCTCCAAAGAAGATATACAGATGGCCAATAGGCACATGAAAAGATGTTCAACATCACTAATCATCAGGGAAATGCAAATCAAAACAACACTGAGATATCACCTCACACCCGTTAGAATGGCTATAATCACCAAGACAAAAAACAACAAATGTTGGAGAGGATGTGGAGAAACAGGAACCCTCATACACAGCTGTTGGGAATGCAAACTGGTGCAGCCTCTATGGAAAACGGTATGGAGATTCCTCAAAGAATTAAAAATAGAAATACCCTATGATCCAGCTATCCCATTACTGGGAATCTATCCAACGAACCTGAAATCAACAATCCAAAGAGGCTTATGCACCCCTATGTTCATTGCAGCATTATTCACTACAGCCAAGAAGTGGAAGCAACCTAAATGTCCCTCGACTGATGATTGGATCGAGAAGACGTGGTATATATATATACACAATGGAATACTACTCAGCCATAAAAAAAGACAAAATCATCCCATTTGCAACAACATGGATGGGCCTGGAGGGTATTATGTTAAGCAAAATAAGCCAGAAAGAGAAAGATAAACACTGTATGATCTCACTCATACGTGGAATATAAACCAACACACGGACAGAGAAAACTGTATTGTGGTTACCAGGGGCAATGAGGGTAGAGGGTGGGCACAAGGGGTGAAGGGAGACATATATATGGTGATGGACAAACAAAAATATACAACCCAAAATTTCACAATGTTATAAACTATTAAAACATCAATAAAAATAAATAAATAAAAATTTTAAAAAATGTGAAAAAAAAAACTAGATCAATGATTTTTTTTTTGTTTAATAGGCATTAGATTAGTGTCTCTCAGGGAGTTAGTACCTTAAAATCACCTTTAACAGATTCTCTGGATCCAATCTCAAATTGACTGACCCTGAATAGGATGGTGGTGGGGCGTGGGGAGGAGGGCACGTGGGGAGGTTCCAGAGGGTTGGTGAAACCTACATTTTGCTGTTTTCCAGGTTATTCACATACATTATAGCTGAAGGACTATTGCATTCATCAGTTACATCACTCTACAACTATACTAACTTCAAAAATGGGACACAGCTTTACTATATTACAGTATAGAGTTTCTCTCTGACCAAATAGAAAGATTTAATGGCAAAAAATTTATTCTGAATTTTAAATTGAACATTTCTTAAAGTTATACTTATTTCTTGGCATTGTATCAAAAACATTTTAGCATATTAAAAAAGGCTCATACCAAATACTAACATGAGGGTTTTATCTTACCAGATGATTCTCTAATATGTCATATGTCAAGCAATAAACACATTTAAAATTTCATTTGAAAAAGGAAGATGAGAATGCAATCTGCAAATCATTTTTTTCTCCTGAAAATGAGCCAATTTTGAATAACAAACAAATGCTCTCCTTTTAAAAACATGCTATCACTATGACTAACCAAACAGAGTATATGTAGTTTTTGATGAGCATTAGTTGTTGGCAATGATGAGTAACAGTGCAAAGAAACACAAGAGCTGTAAAGAATCTTGGGGCAATGTTGATTTTTGTAGAGTTTCTCCAACTATGCTTCTGAAAACATATTATATATTTAAAAAATTGTACTAGAGAATTTTATAGTTCTGTTTACTACCATGTGTGCCGGTTGGGTTTTGTGCTTAAGTGACATTAATTTTCTTCTGACAAAATGTTTTGACACTCATTAAACACATTTACTTCCAGACACCTCACACAAAATTCAAGGGTAAACAGCATAATGAAGTCTGTTTTTAATGTGACAGGAAAAAAATGTAGCTCAAGAATAAAACATTAAAAACAAACCCTTCAAAGTCAGATGTACACTCTTAGATCATCTTCTAATATGGAAAGATAAAGTTTCATGGTGATATAATAAATATGAGAAAAACATGTCTTTCTGAAAACTCCCTGTCTGCATTATTCCCCAGCTAAGTTTAATGTTTTTTATTCCAAGAAAGTATGTTCAGTAAATCCACAAATTGGAGGGAAGAAGCAAATGTGTAAGTAATGGCCAAATGGCACTTAAGAATATTCTTGTATTAAGACCATTTTAGATTATTTGAAATTATAAGACGTTGAAGATAAATATAAATCAATAAAAACTTCTCAATGTATGACAGTTTTGTTATTCCATGAAGGTTTCCCTTTCACATTTATAATTTTCCAATGCAATTAAAATCAAAGAGAGAGTGACGCACATGGGAAAAAGTTCAACTAAAACTGGGTTTTAGTTCTATACTGGAGTCTTCGCAATGCCATGTGACTCTGTACAAGTCTCTTCATTCTTCTTGAGTCCCAATTCCCTCATTTATAAAATATGGGGATAACATTATTTTCTCTGTAATATAATAGGGTGGTTGTGTGATCTGTTTACCGAAATTTAAATTTTTGAAACACATAACTACCAAATACTTAGATATATATCAATATAAACCTATGAACTGTTCTATAGAGATGGAAATATAAAACAGGAGGTATAATAAATGCTTTAGGTAAAAATAATTAGGGCTGGTGAGAGAGGAACTAGAACCAAGCACCAAGGCCAAATGATTTGGACGGGGGTCCAAGGCAAATCCCACATAAAGATTTTTAGCCAGTCCCTCCTTGCTGGAGAGCCCCAGATATTTTAACTGATGTCGGAACCTACTATTGCTAACCCATATAATGAGCCACTGTGCAAGGATAATCAACACCAGTAGGTAAACAACATAGATAATCTATACCACTGGAGTGATGCTTGATATTAATTCAGGTATCTTTTCAAAGTAAAACAAAATAATAAGCATATCTCCACACTCTTTAGGTATGATTTGTTTACCAAATGTAAATTTAGTTTACAAACATACAAAACATAAAACATACAGTTAAAAAGGTAAAGATATATCTGTAGATCAGATGGCTACTTTCTGATGTTTCAGAATATGATCAATAGAAGCAATTGTTGAATATCAGCTCTAACATATATTTCACTATGTATTAAATTTATTTTCATGTAAACCTGCATCATTTATCAGTATCGTATACTGAAAAGACTTAAAAATACACACACACACACACACACACAGATATCTGTATCACTTAACTAAACTTAGCTGTGGAGTAGAATTTTGCTTCTAGCATTACAAGAAGGGATTAATTTTTAAAATACCACAATTATGAAGCAGATTAAAAACCAAAATTGGAGCAGCTCTTTACAATTTATCTTGAAATGTGGAAGGAACAAGGGCCTGGAGAGACCAAGAGAGATTCAAATACAAGCTCTATTCCTTCATAGCCTTAAGAATGCAGGCAAGTTACTTAATTCTGTTTTATTTTCATTGTCTGCAAAACAGGCATTTACAATACCTACATTCCCAGGTTGTCGTGAGGAATTATAATAACATATGTAGAGTATTTAGCACGGTGCCTGCCAGCCTACAGTTTGTGTTCAATAAATGACAGCAGTTGTTCCTGGCAACAAAGCAATATGGCTTTCTCAGTAACAGGCCACCACTCAGGTTAAAGAACTTATTACCAATGCTTAAAAAAGCTTATTTTTCTTTTCTAATACGTACATATTTCTTACAATCATCTGCTGCTAATTCTTTAATCAATATTAGATATTCTGACATCCAATGCTTTGACATACAAGATCTCTTATAAGAGAATGAGAGAACACATGGAATCATGATTTACCTGTTATAAAGTTTATCATAGTTTTCCTTTAAAAGTTCCCGTTCCTTTTCTAAATCATTAATTCTATCCTGTAGCTAAAATAAAAAGAAAATTACACGTTAGGTCATTATCATATAAAACCTCAAGGGGTGAAAGAAAAAACATGAGAGGAGGCTAACATGTTTCAGTCTTGATTTCTAAATTGCAGCTTCGAACTAGGCCACTTACATTGTTTGTGTGTAATTTAGCATTGATGTTTTCCAAGTTGTTAAGTAAACACGAAATTAATATTTCTGTTTTAATTTAGTAGAGACGTATGCACTGTTTTATGGCAACGTGTGCCAAAACTCAATAAAGAATGTGTTAAAAGCTTGCTGTTAAGTCTGGGGAAACACAGTATTTTTTACTTTCCTCTCTGATGAATTCCATCATTATATTCATTTTGTATTAATTTCCAATTGGCCCATAAAAAATAAAAGGATTGATTTTTCTTTTGGTTCATCGTTCAAGCAAACTGTGTCAATCACTATTTACTCTGAAGACACAATTTCTCATGTTACCTACAATTTACAAAAAGCCAGTAGCACATCTTTTAAGTAAATGAATGAATAAATAAAATTGTATACCTTGCTTTATCCCACTGAATAATACCTTTAGAAATAAACTCAGGGTAATAATTATATCTTTATGACTAAAATGTAGCTTTCTGAATTTACTTCTGGTATTTATGCTTAAGTTTTATTCACCAGTATATTTTGTAGTCACAACCTTTTCCCGTGAATCAGAGTACTCTTAAAATTCATTACCATTCTCAAAATTCTCTTTTGATGCTAATATGAGACACAGTAAAAGCTTCTCCCAAGATCAGAATAGAATCTAAGCATCTTATTTCATTTCCATTCTCTTTAAGAACAAGTTTAACAGACTACAGGAAAAGATTGTGCTAGCTGGGAGACATGAGTAGCAACAATAACAGGAGGATGAGTTTTCAAATAATTTCCTAGAAAAAAAATTAAATAATTTCACAAAATCGCTGACGTTGCAGAACAGAACAGTCTTCTCCTCAGACACAGATAGATTCCTATAACTTTCTTTTGGTGGCTTAAACGTCTAATAAGATGTTAAGGGTGAGAAAGTTAAGTTCCACAGGTAATCTGGCGTCAGTTTCCAAATGTCATGTTTTCTTTTCCCTCCAGGATCCTAATCCTTTAGAAAGATAGTGGATCTCAGCCCATCTGCAAGTATTTTTAAGCACTGATTTGCCATGCACATAATATACTGACTATATTGGGCTGTGCTTATTCAAGTACCATGTATGCAGTTTAGAATTTTTAAATAAATACATTTGAAATGTCTCTATTTTACTTTTTCAGCACGGTTACAGAGAAGTTTTAACGCCACAGGTGGCTAGGCTCTTTGGGGGCTCACCTCTTCTATCTTTCTTTCAGAAAACGTCACGGAGTGTAACTGTTTCTCAAGACGGCAACATTTTACACGCTCCTCTTTAAGCTGCAGATTCAGCTCATCTCCATTTGCCATCAAGGCATCATGGCTGATCCTGAGAGTTCTTTGCTTCTAAAAAACAAAAAGAAAATCCTTTCAAAATTATCTTTGGATTCTGCTTTGAATAAATGATTACAATTTCATAAATGAATTTACTCCTGAAGTTCAGGTTACAGTTTATTCTTCACTTCACAATGTACATGTGCTACTTGTCCATAAGAGACACCCTTGACCTAAGTGTTTGAGGAGGAAGAACACCCAGGCTTATCTTAGCACAGAGTCACATAATGCAAACTATTTTTGTCCTTTATTTTATTCTCTCTTAGTTTTTGACTTGTTGGTAGCGACCAGTGAGCAAATTAGTTTTAGCAATTCTTTTTCCTTTTGCTGTGGCTACAGTGGTTGGATACGCTGTCTAAAAACGCTGTCGCACAGGTCAAAAATAAATGCTGACCACAGATATTCAAACGGAAAGGATCTGTCACCATACCATATAAACAGCCTTGGAAGGTTAGCTTCTAATTTTAATACAATTAAGTTAAAATTTTCAACTCAGTAAAACAGTTACTAAAGTCTTCTTAATTTTTAAAATGGCCCATTTATGACTGTTTTAAATTCAATTTTATACACTTAAATGCCACATACTTCTTTTATAAATAAAAAAAGGTGATTACACTACAGTCTTTTCATGGGAACCATACGACCATAACACGTAATGCCTCATCTGCTAATTAAAATTACTTAAGTTCTACTGAAGTTCTTCTTCAATCATTTAAAAGAAACATGGCTTCTGAACTACTTGAGTCTAGTGTTTGTTAATCTTGGTATTATTATAGAACATTATCTTTAACTAGCTTTTTCTGGGCTTCCTATCTCATTGAAGCTGTTGGTCTGAACCTCTCAAATCTCTACCCAATGTCAATCCTCAAGAGAGGTACCTGTGCTACATAGCAGACACTTGTTATGTTAGTATTTAAACAAACACCTGGCATCACCGGTAAATGGAAATCAAAATATTCAAAGTGATGAAAGAATGTAAAATCAGTTTTTAAGTCCTTTCATAATTCCTTATTTTAGAAATGGCTTTCAACTACATGTATTTTTTTGTGTGTGTGTGAGGAAGACTGGCTCTGAGCTAACATCCATTGCCAGTCCTCCTCTTTTTGCAGAGGAAGATTGGTCCTGAGCTAACATCTGTGCCCATCTTCCTCTATTTTGTATACGGGATGCTGTTACAGCACGGCTTGGTGAGTGGCGTATCAGGTGGCACCTGGGATCTGAACCTGCGAACCCTGGGCCACCGAAGTGGAGCGCACAAACTTAACCACTACGCCACCAGGCCAGCCCCGACTACATGTATTTTTAATCTCCTTCTTTTATCTATTTGCAGACAGCACTATTATTCCCACTCTCTAATTAGTCTCCTCTCTCATAAACTCTCATAGTTATATGGAAGGTAGTTATTACTCGACATTTAAGGAGGTTCCTGCAGGATGGAAAACACTATCCAGAGTATGGTTTAAAAATACTTATCTAATTCAATAGTAAATTTAGGCTTCAGATGACCCTATGCTTTACATCAATTTACTGCTTTCCTTGTCTCAATACTTCAAAGGAAGTACTGCGTAATATGAATTCTGCTCATCTGGAATGTTTTGGAGTTCATTAATTCCAGAACCCACGTTAATTATGCAGTGCCAATAAACAGGAGCCCTCTGATGGCACATCTCTGTGGGGCTACAGTCCTTGTTAAAACAACCATGGGGAAGAAGAGCCCCAAGTACGTCAACCTGAATGATTAAGATTTAAAATAAATACACTGATAGTTGACATGATGGATAGTCAAATACTTTCTGATAATGGTAGTGACAAAACAAAACAAAACATCAAAGAAAGATTTAACAAAACCTGATTACTGACCTACCTGTAACTTTCGTCTATCTTGGATATTTCATAAATGCTTAGAACTGAAGATATATGCAAATACATCTAAACCTTCAGTGCTATGTGCCCATATGAATTCAGACAAAAGGAGTTAAAAATAAATTTTCTTGGCATGAGATGACTTACGATAAATGTGTTTATAATTTTAAGATGACACAGATATTTATAAATAGTCCAAGCAGCTAGTTATTTCTTTATTAAGTTATAAACAACAAACAATAAATGAAGTAAAATTATACACACTTGAGAATAAAAAGACCAATCTAAAAATTACTTTTTAGCGTTACAACCATTCTACTTAAAAAAAATACAACTTGAACACTATTTTTGAACTTTTGTATCTATGTATCACCATAATAAAATAAATTACCACAGTACCTCTTGAAGCTGAATAAATTTTCCTTCCATTACTGAAAGAGCATTGCTTTTCTCCACTAGTTGCTTATGAAGCTTGATCATTTCTACATTGTCCCGAATGTTCGACCTTCAGTGATGTTTAAAAAAACAGAGAGTAAAAAATGCAAGGTAAAAGAAAAAAAAATCTGTGGTAGAATCACAATTTTTCCTTGAATGTTATCTAGAAACAAGTTATACACTTGCATATCAGTCACTGAGGTTTTTAGTTTATTATACACTTAGGATAGATTTATTCTTTAAAACCAACAATCATCATTCTTGAACTTGCGTCAACTCAGACTTTCAGAGTTTGAAGGGAGCCCCAAATCTGATGACTTGTCTCACATCTACAGTAACTGATAGTATGATTTGAAATCATTTTACAGTGTCCTGAAAGACAGTGCAAAAGCACATCCATCTCTAGCACAGCAATCATCCCACGACCAAACTTCAGATTTATTTTAAGGAGGACTCTCTTACAACTTTTCTCTAAATGAAAAATACGCAACGCAGCCACTCATCTTCCCACCACTCCCTCAAAATAAATGGTATCATAACATTACCATTTATTGGAGTGTCCTCCTGGAGTTTAAACTTTTCAAAATATTTCCAAAAAAAGTGACTTAGCATTTTATACTAGTAATGCCCAAAGCTGGCATCTAAATATGTTGCAGATGTGCCTTTCGCTGTAAGAGATCATTTAACGTCCACGGGTTATACAGAAACTCTATATGCTACAATGCTAGTTTGTATTTTTCCTACTGAGATTAAAGTAAATGTGGAATTTAACAGGAAGATCTTGTTAAAGGTTAATCATAGATCTAAATGAATACCTGTTTTCAAAAGGTATTCATTGTCCTGACAGAGTTCCTTCATTTAAGAGGTTTTACAGTCAAAAGTATTTTAAACATTGTGAAGCTGGGTTTTGGACTTCATTTTTTTTTAAGAAAAATAAATCTAAAAATTCTAAATTCAGAAAATTATTTCAGTATTTAAAGTAAGTAATTTTACTTCCAAAACTTATCTCGTGTACACATATTGGAAAAATTGTCACAATGCCCTACTGGAACCAGAAAACGGACTACAAAGCTCACACATCTGTAAACCAGCTGAGGACTTGAAACACTTAATTTTCCTCTTTGATATTTGAAAGTTCATTGTATTTTGGCATCGGACAGTTAGTTGTCCTCACACAGAAGATAAACAAGTCTAAGAACCTGGATCTTGCCCAGGGTACAGTCTTAACACAATGTTAAAATAATTATGTGTCTAAAACATGTTATCTAGTAGTTCTGAGCACACAGTCAACAGTACTCACTATTATTCTCCTTAGTATTATCTTTACTCACTAAAATAAATTATAATATGAAGGGAAAAATATATTTGCAATATCTAAAGAAAATATTCACTTTTTTTTCATATTTAGAAGTCAAAATATAATTTATCTGTTTTCCCCAGAATTACTTTGTTTGACTGCTCAATAGTGAGTGACATTTATTGATATGCAAGGACAGAATAGTATTCAAATAATTCAAATAGTATTCAAATCTTTCTTATATTTTCATTTATAGCTGATACTTTACTTTCTTGTTTTTAAGTATGTTAATATCTCCAAGAAGGTATATATATCTCTGAGATATATATATATTAGATATATTTTAATAATAACTATTATTTAATAATGTTAACAAAGAATTAAGCCCCAATAACCCATTCAGCCACAGGGGGTCACAGAAATAACGGGTTTTAATTTTGAATTTTCTTTGTAAGGCAAAGACTAGTAAGTATCTTTCAGAAACTTTCAGTGGTTTAATTGGTGGATGTTTTCTTGAATATTTTCCTAAACTCTTGGGAGATTAAACTTTTCAAAATACTGCTGAGAAAAGTGACTTACTATTTTATACTAACATATATATTTTAAATAATTTTTTTATAATTTTATACTAATATATATAATAATTTATTATATATGTAATATAATAATGCCCAACAAGTGGGCACAAATACAACATAAATAGTATTTAGAAAACAGCCAATAATAACGTGGTACTTTAAATAAAAAGTCAGTTCACCAGAGAGTACACCTATTATGGGACAATGCAACACCTCCAAGTCTTTAATAATTATCTTTTAAGTGTCAGTTTTAGGGGCCATATAGATAATAGTCATTATTACCACTGGATATTTTTTAGGATAACAATAGAAGGAAAGGATGACTTGCTGTTAAGCTGCAAGTGTTGAGTCAACGATATAAAGTACATAAAAGGTAAAATCAACAATGTGATGAATGTGGTCTGGCCATTAGGAAGGTGTACAATGAAAAATCATCTCAAACCTGACAATCAACTCAACATTTTTACAGAGATGAAATATGGTAAAAGAATAAGGGTCGAAGTGAGAGAGAGAAGAGGGAAGGAGACGTCACAAAAAGCTGACAAGGAACGTGAGAAGGATGCTGAAGACAAGACGGAGCTAGAGTCATTGCTAAATGGCCTGTCCAAGACCTCTATGCACATGGAGGAAGGCCTCAGGTTGGTTTCCTTGGAAGAACAGAGACAGGGCTAATTCTATAAGCAATATTTTAGGTGACCTCCATATAATATTCTCCTGCCTTGTTCCATGCATTAGTATGGGAACATCAAATCTTTAGGGTTATGACATTTTAACAGAAAGAACAACGCATAGTAAAAACATTCAGATGAACTCTGACAGTCGCGCACCAGTTCATATATGCTGCATTACGCTGGTAAAATGATCTGCAAACAGATATCAAGCTTACTAATTAAGTGCTTTGTAAAAATAAATTTCTCAAATTTTTCAACAAGGATTTTGAAAAAAACTAGGAACAATTAAGTTGAAAAAGGCAGTTTCTTTTCTTTCTTTTTTTTTTTTTACACACGTTATTTAGAATTATGATCAAATCTTCTAAAACTATGAAGAGTTGTTGGCCCATCTCTAGATTAAAAACAAACTGAAATAAATTAGATTTTATGTTGAAAAAAGTAATCCAGCTCAACAACCTATGTGCCAAGTTTCTCTCATATAATTTGAAACAGTCAAGCAATAAACTCTGAAAAAGGAATTTCTAATGGAAGCCTTGAAAACACTTGAGTCCAGCTTTGCTACTGGGTGCCATTAATAAATTCAGAAACTTAAAACCTCAGATACACTGGAGAAGGAAAAACTTTCAGTGAAGCTATGTAATGTATAGCCTAATATGAAAGCTTAAGAAGCAAAAATCTTTGCTCCAGTGCAAGTCTTTTATATTTTATTCCCCAGACACACAACTCCCTCACCCGCCCACTGCCCTCAACCCCCATCGACACTTCATTCTTTGCTACAGTAAGATTATGAATGTTAAAAAAAAAAACCTAAAATGTTATAATATAGTACTTAACACCATTTAGAAGAGAAGGCTTTAGAATATAGAAGCTAGGCTGTGAGATTCTGGAAAGTAGTTAGGTAAAATATTCATGAGATAGAATGGAGAGGCTCTTTTTTAGTAACAGTTTTAGGCTGACTAAAGTTGGGGGATAAGGTTGAAAGTAATCTTAGGACCAAAAAAACTCTACAGTTCTATTTTTTTTAACCATGGCGGACATTCTGTAAGTGTATTGTTGAAAGAAACGTAGGCCTATCATAGCTCTTATTAGGCATACACAGATAACAATCACTAGCAAGGCACCTCTTCTGAATAGGATTACAGAAGGCCGCTAGTAAATTAAATGGAATAAGCGTCACTAAAATGGCTGGAGAAAGTCTATTTGAAAGGTAATGGTTTTGCTCAAGACCGCTACTTGAGTTCATAGATGAAGACAGTGCTCCTTGATTTAAGACGGCATAAAGGAAAAAATTTGTCTGTGTACGTTTATTTGCCTCTGGATCATCTCTTTCTGGTAGTGTTGGGTCAAAATACAAATCAAACTCAGTATTTTCTTACTCTCAACACCCACAAGGAATGGAGGGGGGCAGTTATGTCGAGCTCTCTACATGCATATAATCACATTCTTATGAAAATGGAGGGAGCACACCCAAGGACTGGGGGGAGGACAGGAAGAACCCAAATCCTGGCTCATCTTCTTAAGGGGACCATTTTGATGATCCAGTTTAATAGATTTCAACTTGCAACGGGAATCTGATAATTATATTCAATATATCAAAAACCCCAATGGGAAATGTAGATTTACTGGCAATTGAGCTGCAAAAGTGAACTAAAGGTTTTGTATTGTTTTTTTTTTTTTTATAATTTTATTTATTTATTTTTTTTTTCCCCCAAAGCCCCAGTAGATAGTTGTATGTCATAGCTGCACATCCTTCTAGTTGCTGTATGTGGGACTCGGCCTCAGCATGGCTGGAGAAGCGGTACGTCAGTGCACACCCGGGATCTGAACCCAGGCAGCCAGCAGTGGAGCGCGTGCACTTAATCGCTAAGCCACCGGGCCGGCCCTGTATTGTTTTTATTTTTTGGCAGAATTACACCAAGTCACTCCAATAACAGGTTATTTTACAATTATCAGAAGCAATGATTGGCATAAGTCTTTGATGAATTAAAAAAAGGAATAAATTAATTAATAAATATTGCTTATTTAGTAGACAAAATCTTTCAGAAAAAGGTCCTTGGGGATAAAAGTGGCTGTTGTTTAAAAGGTAGGGAACCACTGACCCATTTCAACCTCTTATTTCACAGTGGAGGTAGCTACCTGAGGCTGAGAGAAGTAAAGAATTTGGCCAGAGTCCTTAAGTGAGGGAGCCAACACTAGAATCCAGTTCTAAGAGATAAGAGAGAAATTCTTTCCACTCTTCTAAGTCGCGTCCCTCCTCTGAGATGTTCTTAAGTTTTAGCTTTCCCTCCACTCTCATGTATGCACTAATAGGCTAGCTACTATTAATTGTGACAATTTCTGTGGTTTATATAAAGTGCTGGGAAAACGTCAAGCTCCTGTCACAGAAAAATCTTAGATGATATTAATAAAAAACACAAGGACAAAAGAAATGGTATTTGAGTGTGATACTTTTCACTGGGCAAATTCTAAGGTATTCAAAATGACAGTTAAGAGCTTGGTGAATATATTTTTTAAAAAAAGCAGATCACCTCCCTGTGTAATAAAATAATGTTTGCATGGTTATCCCCAGCCCCAGTTTCCCTTCCATCTGAGAACCAGATGTGCCCTCTAAATTAGGGGGCTGGGCAATTAGACAAATCCAAATTGAGGGGCATTCTGCAAACAACTATCAACGGACTGGAAAAGACTGGGGAACCACTCTAGAATAAAGGAAACCGAAAAGACATGACAAATACATGATCTTTGATTGGATACTAGATCAAAACAAAACAAAAATAGCTATTTAAAAAAACCAGGTATAGGGGCCGGCCCGGTGGCGCAAGCGGTTAAGTGTGCGCACTCCGCTGCGGTGGCCCAGGGTTCGCCGGTTTGGATCCTGGGCGCGCACTGACGCACCGCTTGGCAAGCCATGCTGTGGTGGCATCCCATATAAAGTGGAGGAAGATGGGCACGGTTGTTAGCCCAGGGCCAGTCTTCCTTGCAAAAAAAGAGGAGGATTGGCTGATGTTAGCACAGGGCTGATCTCCTCACACACACAAAAAAAGAAAACAAACCCAGATATAAATGACATTATTGGGACAACTGGGAAATTTGAATATGTACTGTGTATTAGATGATGCTACTGTATCATTCACTGTCAAATGTCTTGAATGTGACAGTCGTATTGTGGTTATGTAGGAGGATGTCCTTGTTCCTAGAAGATACTTGGAAGTATAAAGATGGTGAAATGATATATGCACCTAACTCTCAGGTGAGAGAGAGAGAGAGAGAGAGTGAGAGAGAGGGAAGGAGAGAAGGAGGGAGGGAGGAGACAAGAAGAAAGGGAGGAAGGGGGCTCACGCATGAGCATGCAGAATGCAGAACAGGCTTGTATCGTTCACAAATATGCAAAGGGGTGAAAGGTACGAGAGTGTTCACAGTACTATTCTTACAACTTTTCTGTAGGTTTGCAATTTTTCAAAATGAAAAGCTGGGGAAGAACTCAGAGTGCCAGGAAGTAATCCCATGTCTGTGCACAGAGAGGAAAGATGGAGCCCCTGGAGCCAAGCTGTTTCTTATACCGGATGGCTCCAAAAGGCCTGTTTTAAGATTTGACAGTCTGCTGTCAACCAAAGGGAAGAGGGCAAGTCAGAGTGTCAAACATTTATCGGTTAAATTTCCTCCACTGGGACATTATGGCACTTACATGATTTTTAATTAAGAAGGTAAACACCCTAACATTTACTTAAAAAAAACAGTACAAACTAGTTACACATTTGGTAAGAGTATAAATATTTTTGGAGTTGAAAAAGTCAACAAAAGGTAAAACCATTCTGATTTTAATGTTCATGTACATGTGTTCACTAGTTACTGCTTTGCATTTAATTTAAGACGGCCTTTTTAATAAGCAGAAAATGTGCATTTTATATTGTTTAAATTTTAACATGGATTTTTGTTCAAAACAACAGACATTCAGGCTACTTGTAAATGATACAAGATTTTTTGCTAATGAGGCATTATGTAGAACATATGCAAAAATCACAACTCAGTCTTCCAAAATAGACCACAATAACAGGAAAAACATGATTTTAATAAAAAAGAGCAGCACTGGGCTTTTACTTCAAAGCAATTAAGGGCTTTGGATAACCAAAAGTTTATGTCAAGCTGATGCCAAACCAAACTGGTCTATTAAACACATACTATGAAGAGTTTCTGTAATATTCTATGAAAAGGCTCTTTGCCATAAATATCAAGCAACACACTCTGAAGATTACAACTACGTTAGGTTCATGTTTGAGAACAAGGAGTCCAACATCCAGATCAGACTTCTAGAATTTCAAATCTGAAATAATGTATCCGTGAAAGAGAAGTTTAAATATGTTTTCCATTTTGTGATTTTTCTCTACAGTAAATTATACCAAGTTTTATGTTCTCCCCAACATTTTTTTCAACAGTTCTCCATTAGTCTCAAAAAAATTGCTGTTACACATAAAATTTTGAGCTATGTGTAAACATATAAGAAAAAAAGACTTGAACACCCTTATTTGAAATTATTTCTTCAGTTTTTCAACAACTATATTTCAAGAAACAAGATGCTATTCACTATAGGTACCCTTCTTTCTAAGTAAGTAATATGTAATTTTCAATTTTATAAAATCAGTGAGGTAGGAAACAAAATTGGTTTATTTCTTTGGCCTCTGCAACAAAAGTTTCTTTACCCGTAATACTCATTTTGTTTCTACTTCTGATCCCTTTTTTTTTTTTGTGAGGAAGACCAGCCCTGAGCTAACATCCATGCCAATCCTCTTTTTGCTGAGGAAGACTGGCCCTGAGCTAACATCTATTGCCAATCCTCCTCCTTTTTGTTTTTTTCCCTTTTAGTTCCCAAAGCCCCAGTAGATAGCTGTATGTCATAGCTGCACATCCTTCTAGTTGCTGTATGTGGGACGCCGCCTCAGCGTGGCCGGACGAGCGGTGCGTCGGTGTGTGCCCGGGATCTGAACCCGGGCTGCCAGTAGCAGCGTGCGCGTTCAACCGCCAAGCCACGGGCCGGCCCTCTACTTCTGATTCTTGATGTGACAAAAAATAGACTGCTATGGAGCGAATACAATAGCTCTCTGAGGAGGGCCTTAGTTCAGTTTTTAGGGTAGTCTCTTCTATTTTTATATGTTGGTGTCTCTTAACTGACAGTATTTATGGTAGAAAATATGTGTACCCTCTCTCCCTCTATTTCTTCTGCTGTTCTAGTTCTAGGATTGAAGGACTTTTGGATCTCCCTTTCAATTCACACTGAACACTTGAGTTCCTAGATGATCATATCCCTATGGAAGAAGGAACGGCCAACACAGTGTCCATCCTACTCTTTGGGAACTTAAGAAACATAACACAGAAAGTAGTCCCTGATAACCTTGTCCACAGCTGCTGAGTAAAGCTGACAGGGATGGGCTCCAAGCTTGGGCTTGGCCTAAATGCAGAATTGTTATATTCAGATTATATCTTAAATATGGCTGTTGGCAATTTACTAAGATCACCATATTCAGTGTTGGGGTCTGGGCCTTCAGCACTGTTCTTCACAAGGAACCATTTCTTGGTTTTCCATGAAGGCTAAGTCTAAATCTTCTTCCTAGAGGAAAATGGATAACTCCTAGGTATTCAAGCTGGTTCGAAGCCAGGGTTCAAATTACATCCCCTAATATAAATATAATTCTCAAAAATATTCATGTTTCTTTTGTCCTGCACCTAGAAGGGTAGATAAATGTCACTAAATATATAAAATTTCATTATATAATTTAATTTTACACATAACTTTTTAGGAACAGAAATTATTACAGATAATACTAATCTCTTAAATCTCTGAAATATAAAGCTTTTCATATATTTTTAGCCCACTTTATTTTTTTAAAACGAGTCTCATGTTATGCATCTTTTCTTAGCTTTTTCAAATATTACCGTGTAAGGTTAGTTTGTTAAAGGAGAATTAAACTCTGAATCTGAAATGAAAAACAAGTTGGTTTTTTCGTACTTGGTTTTTTCCAAATAAGAACCTAGCCACAGAAGCATGATATCATATAAATTGGAAAGGGGAAAAACAAATAGAGGATCTAGGTCTGGTTTAAAAAAACAATTGAGAGAAATAAGAGAGACATAAGAAATATAACAATCGAATGCAATGTGTAGACCTCATTTGGATTCCAATTCAAACAAACAGTAGAAAGACATCTTCAGGGAAGTTTGAATACAAACTGGTTGTTAGATGATATCAAGGAACTGCTTTAATTTTGTTAGGTGTGATAATGGCATGGTGATTATGTTAAAAAAAAATTCCTTATCAGATAGAGATCTGTACCAAAGGACAGCCTACATGCAAAAGAATGAAACTGGACTGCTATCTTACCCCATACACAAAAGTCAACTCAAAATGGATGAAAGAATTGAATGTAAGACCTGAAACCATAAAACTCCTAGAAGAAAACAAAGATGGTAAGTTCCTTGACATAGGTCTTAGTGATGATTTTTTTTTAATCTGACACCAAAAGTAAAATTAACAAAAGCAAAAATAAACAAGTGGGACTACATCAAACTAAAAAATTTCTGCACAGCAAAGGAAATCATCAACAAAATGAAAAGGCAACCTACTGAATGGGAGAAAACAACTGCGAATCATACATCTGATAAGGGGCTGATATCTAAAATGTATAAAGAACTCATACAACTCAACAGTAAAAAAATGAATCTGATTAAAAAGTGGGCAGAAAATCTGAACAGACATTTTCCGAAAGGCATACAGATGACCAACAGTTACATGAAAAGATGCTCAACACCATTAATCGTGAGAGTAATGCAAATCAAAACCACAGTGAGATATCATCTCACACTTGTTAGAATGGCTATCATCAAAAAGAAGAAATAACACAAGTGTTGGCGAGGATGTGGAGAAAAGGAAACCCTTGTACACGGGAATATAAACTGGTACAGCCACTGTGGAAAACAGTATGGATGTTACTCAAAAAATGGAAAAACAGAACTACCATATGATCCAGCAATTCTACTTCTAGGTATTTATCTGAAGAAAACAAAAACATTAATTTGAAAAGATATCTGCACCTCTATGTCCACTGCAGCATTATGTACAGAAGCCAAGATATGGAAACAACCTAAATGTCCATCTATAGATGAACGGATAAAGAAATTGTGGTTTGTGTGTGTATATATATATATATATACATACATACATATATATATACATACACACACATACACATATATTATATAACGGAATATTATTCAGTCATACAAAAGAAGGCAATCTTGCCATTTAGGACAACGTGTATGGACCTCGAGGAAATTATGTTAAATGAAACAAGTCAGATAGAGAAAGACAAATACTGCATCTCTCTTATATGTGGAATCTAAAAAAATAATAAGCTCATAGATACAGAGAACATATTGGTGGCAGGGGGAGTGGGAGAAATGGGTGAACTGGTTTTTTTTGATTTGTTTTGTTTTTAGTTTAAATAAATTGAATAATAATAGTAATAATAATAAAGCTCTGTGCTAGATGCTAGAGCAAATAGAAACATGAGCCAGAACAGTATCTGTCCCCACGGAGTATCCAATCTAGAGATAGGTAGGAAATAACACCAGTATGTGGAATAACTATAATGTAAAAGCAAGAGTAATATATGTGCCGTAAGAGGTATAAGGTTGAGAGGAGGGAGGCATGACGTCCAGTTAAGGATATCAAGACGAGATTCATGGTGGGAGTATCATTTGTGGTGGACTTTGAAGGATGGGTGAAATTTGGGTGGGGGGGCAAGACATCCTAGACAGAAGAAGAATGGAAAAAAAAATTTCCTTATGAGATAGAGATATATACTGAAGCATTTAGAGGTGAGATGACCTGGTATCTGGCTGGGCTAACTGAAGAAAATAAAGATGAAGGGATAGATGAACAAGATTGGTAACATGTTGATGATTGTTAAAGGTGAGGGATGGGCACATGAGAGTTCAATATACTATTCCCTCTACTTATGGGTATGCTTGGTCCAAAAAAACAAACAAAAAGAAAAGAAAAGAAAAAAGCCATAAGGGGAAGAAAATAATTCAAGAAAGAACATGGTAAAAAGATAAAGTCTTGTTGGAAGCACAGTGTAGAAGCACAAAATAAGAGAACGGTATTAGGAACCAAACAATGACAAAGAAAGACAGGAAAGAAAATACTGTACATTATAAAACATCAAAAATGAAGAGGCAGAGCCAGCCCTGATGGCCTAGTGGTTAAAGTTTGGCACGTTCTGCTTTGGCAGCCTGGGTTCAGTTCCTGGGCGTGGAACCACACCACTCATCTGTCAGTAGCCATGTTGTGGCGGTGGCTCACATACATCTAGAAGGACTTACAACTAGAATATACAACTATGTACTGGGGCTTTGGGGAGGAAAAAAATAAAATAAAAAAAATGAAGAGGCAGCAAGGACACTACTGAAGTGCTCCACTGTCATCCATAACAATTAACAGAATTTGATGCAAATTTTGAATATTAGGAGAGGTAACATCTTTTGGGGATAAAAAAATTGGTATCACATTATGGAATTTACTACTTTTTAAGGTTGAAACAAACTTAAATAAGGCAGGACTTACTCATAAGTTATGCCAATGGCTGAGTCCTTGTCACGCATATTTCTCTCAGTAGGTACAAACAAATGGCATCAGAACTTCCTAAGTCTTGGTAAATGGGGCAAATGAGTGGGGGAAACAAGATGAGGCAGAGTGGGTTGGGGAGAAAGGCCCTTAGCCTAGAGCTGTTGATAGCAGTTAGTAGGTCTAAAGCAGGCGCATATGAAGAAGGTTAAGTAAAAACATGATTTTTAAATAGATTAGACTTATCCTTCTATGGAACATGATAAAGTATTTTAAACTAATTTTGACCTTATCAAAGTGATATTTCTGTTTTAACACACCTTTGATCGGTAGCCTGCTGTTCTCGAAGCTGAAGAAGAGATAACTCAATTTCATTTTCTTTTCTCCTCAACTGAGTTTTCAGGATCTCAGCCAAGTGCTCTAACTCTTCTATCTGGCCTCTCTGTGACTGAATAACATTTTCTCTGGAGGAAAAAAAAAAAAATCTTTACAAGAATTTGTAGTTTGAGGAAAAATCTGCAGTATTTAATATTTAAGATCAGTACAAAGAAAGTTCTTCATAATAAAGAGCAAGCAAATGTTAAAAATTTTAGCTTCAGTGCCTCTGCACACAGCGAAATAATAGCAGATTAAATGGAACGATTTGCAAGTACATACGGAACAATTCAAGATATTGCTTTTTATAAGATAATGTCCTAGGCAATGGATCAGACTTTGGGTCAATTCAATTCAGTAAGTATTTATTGGTCATCTACCATGTGCTCCACAATCGTCATTTTCAGATAATTTATATGCCTTTGTTTCTTCATATGCACATCTGCATATACCACCCAAATTAACACTTCAGAGAGAGATGGCAAGAAATCTACAAAACATAACAAAGTGGTGTCTGGCACATATTTATCTCCACCATGTCTGTCAACATCTTATTGTAATGCGCCTCAGAAAACTGGCACGAACTCTGGCTTTTCAGCTGATTAATACATAACAAGATTAGGGCTAGTCTTTTAGTTTTATTCTCTCATAGGCTAATCATTACCGTACCTGATATTTAAAATATTCAAAAGAAAAAATTTCAAGTCCATATTATTCTTATGCAACTACCTAAAGTACAACACTCTTTGTCTCATGTCTTCTCTTTATTCAGAACTGTCACTTTTTGGTGATCCAGGTGAAGGCCTGTAGATAAGGTGGAACCTTATCTTCATTTGTGTGACTGACAGCCACTGAAACCATGAGGCTTTGATTAACTAGAAAAGTAAGCTAAATGTGGCAGAAGTAACTTTTTTGAAACCATAGTATGATGAAGAATGCGGTACCGTAGAATTACAGTGAAACAAAATCTGAAATCCATATGTATTTGATATCTCCAAACTTTTAAGCCACTCCCTCCAATTCTTTTTTCTTTTTTGTCATCACAAAAAGGCTAATTAATTCAGGACCTAAAAAAAAAATTACCTGCAATTTTTCTGAGAAGGAAAATGTTGCCTCTAAAGCTCATATTATTCTGAATGACTGGACTTTATGCCATTTCTTTGGGAGGAAATTATAATAAAGAGGACTATTCTATAACAGTTGCATCGACACAATGGTTCCATCAATGCAGTTGGTTAGTTGTTTTTTTCCTGGACGTATGTTGTGTAATATCTGTTCTAACCCCACAGATCTAGCTGTATTTTAGTGGAGCAAATTATTTTCACAGAAACCAAATTTGTTTAAAATAAAGGAAAGAGAGGGATCAAAAAAGACATGATCAATACACAAAGTTTTAAAATGACCACAAAAAGAATACATACAAATTTCTTATTTCTCCTCTGGCTTCTTCACGTAAAGCGCTGCCATATTTTGTAGGCATGGGCTGTAGAGTTTCTGCTACGTCTATATCTTGGCATCTAATACCTAAAAATAAATCAATATGATCATAAAGTGAAATTAGAAACGACCGACCCTTGATTTCCTATCATAAGGATATCTGTAACATAATAAAATTTCTTAAGTCCTGAGAGATGTGCACTCTATAGTGCAGAGAATCAGACATATACTGCCAAAGGGACTATGAGATCTCAGCCACCAGCTGGCATTAACTAAAACACAGCAGCAAGTACTGCCCATTCAACAATTCTACTAAGGAAACCAAATTACCTGGAAATAATTTGATTCAACTTAGATTTAGAACTCCTGAAGTAATTTCTGAAAGAACCAAAGTCTTCAACTCATGTAAACTAAAGTATGAAAGAAAAAGGTTTCAAAAACTTGACTTTTTTTTAGTATTTTTTGATAAAAGTTTTTTGGTTTTTAAATTAGTCATTCATATCCCTTGACCTTACCTTCTGAACCTTATCTTCAGTTGTGTGACTCACAGATACTGTGAACAAGTCAAAATGCTTCCTGTACTTTCGCTTATACAACTTCAGTAAGAGAATCCATACTTAACCAAAGGTAATTTGAGAAGGGATCATCAATAGGGTTCCTTTAAACAAAACATTTTGCTACTGCACTTAGAATATAATTTTTCTTATAAAAATACAATGCAATGTACTGTTACATGCAATATTACAAGCCTGGCCCCATTGTTAAAAATGAGACACACTTCTAATTATCTGAGTTACTTTACACTTATAGAATAATTAAATTACTAGAGTTTAAGGTAGATAAAATATGACAAATAATTTAGATTTTTTAATGGAGAACAGTCCCAGATATAAAGTTACAGAAAAATTCATTCTCTTTAGAAAAGTTTCCTTTTAAAAAGTGAGAATTTTAATTAGAATAATGGAATTATTATTTGCTTTTTCCCAAACTTTCAACATCTATTGCTGTAATCCAGACAAAAGAACAGAAAAGGCTCTGCCTAAAACATTAAACTAGTTACTGTATTAAAATTTGCCAATTATATTATTTTGGCAGTCATGCTAATTCTTAAGCTTTTCCTACATAAATCATGAAAAAACTGAACATCACTAGTGGAATTAAAAAAAAACCTATTTACACTCAAAATGTATCTTAAAACTTATAGTTAATGGTGATTTGCCAATGATTCTATTTTAAAACATATACACTTTATACAAATCTTCGTTCTGCTGGTTCTTTACAATAAGAATTGTTTCTATAATACACTGATCACACCTTAAGCCAGTACTTTCCGTCCTTTATCCTGACAATGCATAAAAAGAAAATGATAACATTTGTACAGTAGCTTGGGGGTAAGGCTGCTTGTGGCCAGAGAAGGTCTGGGGTTCTCACCCAGCCACCCCAGGCTGAGATATTTCCCACAAGTGTGGCCTAAGTCCCAGCCTCAAAGGCAGTCCTGAAGAGTCTATAAAGGTTACTAAGGTATCACGATGCCTTGATAATGATGCCTCAAGTTTACTCAGCAAGATAGTGGTTGAGAAAGTATTCATCATTATTTAATGCTTTGTGCAGCTTCTATGTCCTGGACTCTGTACCAAACAGTAAAAAAGGTCTCAATTACTTAAGAGTTTAACCACAGGGAGAAATTCAATCGATGCAGTCACATTTTAAAAAGACTGTTCTGCTCTGTGGCTCTTTTGTTTTTTCTATAGGGAGAAACTTCCATCGAACTCTTCTATTTAAACTAATTCATAGCACTAGACTAGCTTTCCATGTTAATCTAAAATTTGGGCATTGTTTTTATTTAATATAAAAGACCTGCACACCTTAGAGAACATATTGCCTAACTACAGTCACAGATGACAAAACTAAGATTCAGAGAGGACAGTGACTTTTTAAAGGTAAAACATATTATTGTGGAGCTACCATCTCCTGACCATTTTTCTAATCTGGTGTTGTCACTCCATTTTACAGACGGGGAACACAGGCTCTGAGAGGTCAAGTGCTGTCTGCCATGTAAAAAGTTAATTAGTGGCAGAATGTACTTTCTGATTTATAATTCATCACCATTCCTTTGGTTATATTCAAGTCTATTGCCAATCTCACATAGCTAGGAGTAGCCAAGCCCTTTTATCCTGCAGCTGCCTCCTGCCTTTGTGGAGGCCTTACTGACTTCAAAGGAACTCTGTCTAGGGAATAGGTAGTGTTAACATTTTGGCTTGGAGAAAAAAATAGAACAAATTTTTCTCCCTTTCTGTTCATATGGTGTTTTTGTTCTTCCTCAATGAACTGAAATGAGAGTTTTACATGATTTTCTATGTCCTTAAAAACGTTTAGTCTTTACGTGAAGATCAATAAGAGCTAAAATTTTATTTCCTTCCCCAGAAGTTGAAATTAAAAATAATGTTACTTAAAGTATTTATTGACCTTTCACTTCATTATAAAAAAAGTTTGTCTGTGGGTGGAGAGAACTGGGAATTTTTATTAGAAATATTTAGGTTCTTTATATATTGAGTCTTGTGTCTATGCAACTGAATTGCTTTGTAACCTGGGTAGATTTTAGGTGATTCAGTTTCAAAATGAGGAAAGTAAATGACCTATGATCATAATTGGAGCAGGAAGAGACCTTCATAGTCACTTGCTTAAATCCTTTTATTTCACATGTAAAGAAAATTCAAGTTCAGAATGATTAGAAGACTTGTGCAAGGTCACCAGATAGTAAGTAGAGAAGCAAAAACCCAACTTTTTAAACCCCTACTTCATGTCCACATTCCACTGTCATGCTGCCTCCACACAATGAGAAAGATTTAAACAATTTTGCAAATTTTATAAAAGGTCTTTGGATGAAGAACTTAAGTGTGATCATTCAAAACAGTAACTGATCATATATAAGCAAACTAGGTGGTTCCCCATTTGCCTTGAGTCAATGTGATTTCCATCTATAACATAAAAAACCAACGTAAACTAAACTCATATTTTACGTAGTCTCATACACGTCTCAATGTTTTACTAGACAAATTTGAGCTTGATCTAGTGATTCTTACATAAAATGATCTTCATGTAATCAAAAAGCAAGTCAAAAAACTATTTTTCTCTCTTTCTAAAGACACTTAAAAACATGAATACAGAAATAAAACTGTGTGTGTGTGTGCACACGCGTGTGTGTAGAACAATCTATTAAAAGACTTACATTTAGGATTTAATGTAAGCCTTATTTTACCTCTCCTGGGGCACTCCTGTAAGCCTGTATTTTCAATCGCTTTTCTACGCCCAGTATTAACACGAGATTGCACATAATTGTATGGAGTTTGCCTGTAACTCTGGATTTGAAGTTGCTGCTTGGCTGAAATTAGTCTGTTTTTGAGGACTTCATTTTGTCTTTCAAGCTCATGAATTTTTTCTTGCAGCTGCTCAATCATTTCTTCCATTTCCACATCTCGTCCCAGCCGCTTGGGGCCGCCACCAACCTGCTCATATCTTTTCTTGTCATTAACTAGCCGTATTAACTTGGTGGCCATTCTAGGGAAATAATAAAAAGATGAAAAGGAATGTGAGAAGTCAGCATAAAATGCATTCTGTTGAAAGGAACATAATCACTGTGAAGACTTCAGTGCAGAACCTGAATAATAAATTTCAGGTTTTGATGTAACTATTACTGCCTGTGAAGAATCCTTTGATGATAATTGAAACCACTGGGCAACAATCTGCTTTATAGCACTGACAAATAACAGTTTCCTAAGGCTTATCATTTAAGGTTAGTAAAGAGAGGACACATATTTACTCCATATGTTTCTCAAATGCAATTTTTAACGCATGACCTTACGTAGGAATGCTGTATGCACTTAAATGTAGCTACAGATTGTGGATGTGGTGGGTTATATCTGCAAGCCACAGTAAGTTAAAGCTTTTGAAAAGTGTGTTAAGGCTACGCAGCATTTAGGTGATATATTGTTTTCTGTTTCTCTAGGATTAAGACATATTAAAAATATAAAAATGTTAGAATGCGTAGGAACACAAATATAAAAAGCCCAATGAAAAATTCAAAAGAAACCAAAATACCCCATTAAATGTTGCTTAGTGCTCAAAAAACATGCATGTTTAATGGTAGAAAATAATTAGATGCAGAGTATTATTCTAATACCACCTTTAAATTTAGACATAAATTGTGCTTTTGACATCTCAGGAGTTTATACCTTTGATTCTTTTAAGTTTTGATAAAAACTGGTTAGACAGAACAAAAGACAGAAAGGGCACATGGGGGTGATGTAATATACACGTACGGAAAACATGCTTGACAGTGAATGGAAAAATCTTGGCAGGACAAGAAAGAAAAGGTGGCTTTGATGAGAGACACAAGTTCAAGACTTTACAAAATTGGTCGCACATCTTCAATAGCTGATTCTAGTTTATAGTGAATCTATTTTTATAAAGACCCAGACAGGAGATTGAAAATAAAAACACACTTCCATTTTTCTTTAAACGGGGTTTGCTTTATTTTAGCATGGTTATGGACAGAAGCTTTTACTTAAAGAGAACAAAAGTGAAATAAAAAAATCCTTAATAGCTTTGGGATGTCATAGAACAAGGTTTTTTTTGCCCTAAGTAGAGTCCTCTGTAAAAGTGGTAGTAATACATGTCTATCTACACTTCTGGCTCCTCAGCCTACAGCATGTGGCATCAGGGAGAGCTATGCATAACATAATCAGTTAAGATTGTTTTCTCCTTCCCTTGAGGCACATCCATTAAACACGCTTTACAAGGGATACAGGATAATAAAAACCAAGATCCCAAAGTACCACAAACACCCTAGTAAAATAATCAATGGATTAGTTCCTTTTCCACCTAATCCAGAGAATGATATATCATTGGGAAATGTGGACGAGTATCACAGCCCAACAGAGCCACACACTCTACCTAGCCCTTTAATGAGTTTAGGATCCTGAGCCTCACCCAATGGCTTCTCCATAGAAATATGGTAGCTGTCTAAATGAGATATCAACCCAAATATCTGAATCTTCTGTTACAGAGAGACTTTTACACAGAGATAGATTACATTCAAAAGAAAGACAGATTTAATATGAAAAAGCAGTCAACATCTAGAGAAAAATAAATGACCCCAATTTTTAAGGCAAGAAAAGCACATCAACAGAGTGGCTTTAAATTCCTTCAAGGATGTTCAGGTAAACTTTGTCAAGAAATATAAGATTGCATCTGTTTGTCCAGTAATAGCAATAATTTTCATTTGATTTGATTATTTCATGATATTAATTAATCATAAGTGATCTGGTAAAGTTTAAGTACTTATTCTAAAAGATGGTTTATCAAATCTATACATTTATACTAAATGTATAGTATTTATACTATATAATATAGTATATACTATATAATATAGTATAGTATACACTATATAGTATAATATAGTATAGTATATATATTATAGTATATAATATAGTACAGACATTTATACTAAAGTAAGTGATATTAATAACATCTTAAGGATAAATTTAAAGGCTATTCTACCCATGTATCTAGGTAGTGTCAGTGGTGTGAAATTGAGAAGGAATTTATAGCTTTGGGTCATAGTGGTCACTGGATCACTACTCTCAGGGCTGAGTAAAATAAAATCTCAGGAGGTTAAATGGCTTGAACATACAAGAGGCTAGTGGCAGAGATAATAGAACACACGCTTACAACTTGACTCCTAGCCCAGTCGTTTTTCCATTAAACTACATGGCTGCTTGTTTTATATCTTCTGGCTAGGACAAATTACTAATGAGGTCAAGGTTATGAATTCAATTCTTTTACTGACTAATTAGGCTCACAAAGAAAAAAAACTGTTAGTGGTCATAGACGACATGCCTCATTCTGACAGGCTGACACATGTGTGTATTACTGATCAGAAAAGGAATCAGGCAAGGGAGTCACATGTCTTGAAAAAAGCTGTCATCATGATTCAAAAACCAACTCAAAGTAAAAGTCTCATACACAGCAGGTCAGTGGGTCATTAAAACAAAAGTCCACAGAGTAGAAATTGAACTGGAATCACTCCTTTAGAACAAATTCTAAGCAGGAAAAAACCCTATCTTCCTTTTCCAATAGCTGTCTCACCTCTTCATTGAACCTAGAACATGAATACGAACACAGACCTGTTCACACTTACAAATGTGAATGCACTTTTTCGTTTTTAATGCCACACATTCAGAATATAGTCACAGTGTTCCTGAACAAGAATCCCACAAGTAGTGGGATTACTTAACATAGTCTCTAAAAATGATCACTGTTGATATTGATATAATCTCTAATGCACTCTCAAGAAATTATTCCTACAGAAATTTTTTGCACACAAATCAAAAGTGACAATGTTTCTTCAGAAATAACAGAGACTCTTAGAAATAAACATAGATTCTAGACTAATCCAAGCAAAGTTAAATATGTTCCAGATATCTAAGTGATGTTCGCACTAGTAAATTCTAAATCTTAAGGGAACATGCATTCTAACAAGTTAGGATACCTAATTACTTTTTGAAACTTTCATTTTAAAATCAAGACATTTAAAAAACAGATGCTTTGGTGATTTGCTTATTAAACTATAAATATTAAACCAAAAGTTATTTATAGATATGATACATTCATGGCACTCTTAGCTATTAGCTCTTTATTTCAAATAGTAACTTCAGACATAATAAACACTCATAATCTTTTTCGTTTATTATTCTAGTTTGTAAGATCTTCCATTTTTAAAAATTATATTTATTTACAACCTGCCTTGTTCTAAAAAAGATTCACGGTGAGGTTTTCAATTAAGTTTATAAAAAAGCATATCCTCCAAACTTTAGAGAGTCAGGAAAAAAAGCTAAAAGCTTTTTATCATAACCTTTTAATTTTATCCTCTTGCTTGTGGGCATGCTGTTTAAGTAAAATGTTCTCATCATGCAAACGCAAAAATCTGTCTTCCAGTTCCTCACGACTGATACGTGACACAGCCTGGCGAGACTTCATCGTCCGTGTTGTTGAAGTTTCTGCAAAAATTCCAAAGTAATTAATAGTGGGATTACTTAACATAGTCTCTAAAAATGATCACTGTTGATATTGATATAATCTCTAATGCACTTATCTCAGCTTTTTCCTTTGAGATCTACAATTAAGATTGCTTTAGAAAATGTTATAGCATCGTTCACATCACTGATTGGAGATGAGAATAAAAATCTTTGCTATTAATACTTTATACTCAATATTAAGGATTTGAGCAACAAATGGTATCCATTCAAAACTGTATTCAAATAATCACTCTTTAAGAATGTAAGATGGAACTCTGATTCAATACTTTTCAATTTATATACTGAATGTTGAAAAAACTAAATTAAAAGTCAAAGTATTTGAAAGTATTTTCTTTCTTACAAAGGCAAGAGTTATAACAAAAATTTAGTGAACATAATATAAAGATATTTTTCTGAGCTATGGGTGTTGAGTTACAGAAAATAAACCATAAAATTTGCAAGACCAAACAAAAAAAAACTCTTCGCACATCATTTATAAGCTATCTTACATATTTTCAAAGCACTTTTACACCGTTTAGCATGTGTATATGATATTTTTTAACATATGCTTAAATTTGGTATTTTCCATATCACTGTGAAGTAGGTCAATTTTCAACAATCCTCCAAAAGAAACAAAGAACAAATGGACAAAGATTAAAGCCTTATGGTGGGTTACTAAGGGCAAGAATTGAACTTAGGGTATCGAATCCCAATAAATAGCTTTGCACACTTAAAATTTTTTGTATTTAAATCCCTGATATGCCGCCAAAGATCTAAAGCAAAGCTTATACACATACTTTTTACTTTTAACAATAAAAGCTGTATAGTCAAATTTATCTTTTTCAATGAACAAAACACTGGCCAACTTTCTGTGGTAGTTCAAGGGGGCCACTTGCACTGTTCTGGTTAACAGGTGTACGAAAACGCCTCAGTGGAATATACTTTACATCACAGCCTTCTTGAGGACAAATGCAGTGGCATAACAGCATGGCTGACACATTGTACATGCAAAAAAAAACATAGCTCTAACTCTAAACTGTTCCTTCAAGCAGTGCTTTTCTTTCTTAATTTGAAAGTGCTTTTTAGCTCTACTGTAACCACTAAGTGATAAAGGGATAAAGAAAACCTTTAATGTATATTAATTTGATAAAACAAAGTGAATATCACTTGGATAAACAAACCATTTTGAGATACTCTACTTGAAAGGCAAAAATTTTAAATATGGCATTTCCTCCCATATAAAATTTAAGCACAAAGAAACATTTTAATGGTGAATGTGATTTAAACCAGGCAATTTGGTTTGGAGGCTTGATACTTTCTGTGTAGTTTCTACTGATGTGTAGAGTTTAAAAAGATGATTTATAACAATTCTTTATCAGAACAGAGGGAGATTTTACATTTTCTATGAGCTGTTGATAATTGATGCGTGCAGTAAAATACCATATGTTGTTCTAAACGCTCCATCTTCTTGTTTAGTCCCAATCAAGAGCTATATAGTTACTTAAATGGCTTCGTTTGTATGACCATCAGAAATACTTTAAATTAAAAGAAAAGAAGTTACTGATCAAAGTTCATAACTATAATAAATAACAGCTGGCCATACCTTGTAACCCTACCATTCCGCAGAGGTTTAGACCTGTATCTTTCACAGGCAGGTCTCCTGCAGTCTCATCAGTTGGACCAGACATGGCCTATCCGCGGAGAAAAGAATATTCAAATAAAATCTTTGCAAGTTATAACATTATAACTATGCAATGGAATGAACCCAATAAAATGAATAAGGCACTAGAACTTTAATGGGCATCTTATTGCCCACATGTGCTGCTTGAAGAAGACGAAAGCTTCTATTTTAAAAGAAATACTACATTCAATCACGGAGACAGTGTTGCTTTCAACAGTATGTTTCCTATAGTTTGCTTAAGAAATGAGGTAAGATTATCATTCTTCCTTCTCTTTTCTTCTTATTCCTCTATCTGAAACAAAATAAACTCCCCCAAATTTAAGAAATACCTCTTCTCCATACCCCATCCCCTTCTCTGCACTCGAAAGAATGTAGGTATCTTGGAAAAAACTCAGGTTAGGAACTTGATTCAAATGATTGTTCTATTACTTACTAGCTGGTCAAGTCACCCAATCTTGCTGAGCTTCAGTTCCTTAATTTTAAAAATGGAGAAATAATAACTATCTCACAGAGTTATTCTAAGGGTTGGTGAGATGCTAAATTAAAAGCATTTAGCACATTGGCCTGGGATGTCAATATTACTTGAATATTAATTTTCAGCTCGATGCACAAATGAGTGGGAAGTTCCAAGTTTCGTAAAAGAGGATTCATAGGGCCGGCTCCGTGGCTTAGCGGTTAAGTGCGCGCGCTCTGATGCTGGCGGCCCGGGTTCGGATCCCGGGCAAGCCCCAAGGCGCCACTTCTCCGTCCAACGCGAGGCCGAGTCCCACGTGCAGCAACTAGAAGGATGTGAACCTATGACATACAACTATCTACTGGGGCTTTGGGAGGAAAAAATGAATAAATAAAATCTTTAAAAAAAAAAAAAAAGAGGATTCATAAATTTACCAACTGGGTTTGTTTTTGTTCTGTCCTGTCTTTGTTGCCATTAGGCCTAGGTCCCAGAGCTTCCTACCTTAACACACTGGTTGTCCAGCTAATTTTGGCATTTTTACAGTTTCTCTTCTTCACAGAGATGCACTACAGTAACTTAGTTTTCTATGTGGATGTGAGCAGTCCATGCAACGTCTAGTATGCAGGAAAAAAAAAAAAGGATTTTACATTTTCATTTCAATCTACCCAGAAAGCCAAATGCAAGCTACCAATGAAGATGCCCTAAGGCAGAGGTTCTCAAACTCTAGAATGTTGGTCCTAGAATGTAAACTCCAACAGAATAGCAAGATTTTGTCTTGTCTACCTCTATATTCTCACAGGCTGCCACAGAGCTCCGCACATGGCAGGCATTCACTAAACAGCGGTTGACTGAATGACTGGAGTCCATGGGGCTGAATCAGGGTCTGTGGACCCAGAGATGGTCCACAAAATCTTGTACGCATATGTGTATATGCAATATCTTTTAGGAAGAGGGTTTATAACTTTTACTATAACTCATCAAAGGTTGAGAACCATCGCATTTTGCTGTGACATAAACAGCTAACAGACATATGCCTGGGAGATCATCTACTTCTTTTGGAAACACTACGACAGACAAGGTCAACTTTAGGAACTAAATTTTCAAGAAGTTCAAACAGTGAACACTTGTGAAAATGATAACTTTTCCATGATAGAGTGATGGTAGCTTTTATAATAATAACAATAATGATGATAAAGGTGTTAGTTCTTGAATGCATACTAAAATGTGCCAGGCACTCTTCTAAGTGCTCTGCTTATATGAATTAATCAAATATCTCACAATATCCCTGTGAGGTTGTTATTCAAATGATGCCTACGTTACAAATGAAGAAACTGAGACACAGCTTAGGTAACTTGCCCAAGGTCATACATCTAAGAGGTAGTCGTCCTATTTTTGATTGTCACAACTGGGAAGGAGGTGGGGTGTTACTGGCATCTAGAGGCCAGAGATAATGCTAAACCTCCTACAGTGCACTGGAACCACAACAAAGAATTATCTGCCCCAAAATGTTAATAGTGTGGAGGCTGAAATCCTGCACAATGCCACAATGCCTCTCCACCACCAACTCAGGCCTCCCTGTTCACTATGCTCCACTCACACCCCTCTCCTTTAGGTTCCCAAATCCAGGGTACCCTTGTCTTGCTCAACGCCTTTGCATTAGTTGGCTCCTCATTCTTCAGGGCTCGTTCTCAAATGTCACTTCCTCAAAGAGGCCTTCCCTGATCATCCTATGTTAGAGTATTCTTCCTCCCAATTTCATCACTGCTTATTTCTTTTACAGCAATCATCTCTAACTGAAATTATCTTATTTGTTTACTGGTTCATTACTAGTTTGCCTTCACTAATAAAGTATAAGCATCTTGAGACTGTTATGTCCTGTTCACAACTGGTCGGGAACAGTGCCTAGCACACGGTGGGCACCAACATTAATATTTAATGAAAAAATAAATGAATACCTGGCATTGAGACTAAAATAGTAAACAAAGTCTCCACTTCTATGGAATTAATAGGTTATGAAGTAATCAGACAATAATTATAATTAAGCAAACAATAGGCCTGTACACAGGAGGCGGCTTAGGGTCTACCAACCAACTCCTAACCCAGGGCAAAAACGGCGTTCAAGTGACCTTCTACTTGAAGAAGGACTTGGATAGGGATGGCAACTAGCATCAACTCTCAACAGCGAGGGCTTAGGGCTAGGATATAAAATTTCAAACCGGTCCTGGGCGTGGGGATAATGGGCGGGCTGTGATTCAGGCCTGAGGATGTGGAGGCGTCTCGCGCTGGGCTGCTTTTCCCGCGAGCAGAACTCTAGGGCCCTTTCCACGCCGTAGCGCCGACCCCAGCACCCCCGCTCTCGCCGCAGGTGGAGGGTGGGGCACCTCCAACCCTCTCTCCTCCCCCAGAGTACTCACCATCACTCTCTCCCCGCCGCTAGCTACCGTTGCTATAGCGCCGACGGCGTGTCGGGCAGCTGGCCGAGAGGAGCACGGGAAACACGTGGCAGGCCCCGCTGCCTCCTGGGAAATGTAGTTCTCCTCGGACCCTAGCCCTCTAGCTTGCTGCGTAGCGGACTACGCTCGCCCAGCTGGCGGACCTGGGAAATTCTCGTGCTGCTAAACCCCCAGGCGCTCCTCGGGCGTCGCCGCCGTGCACCCTGGGAGTGGTAGTTCTCATGGCTCTGAGGGAGAATGGCGCCGGGCGGGAGCAGGACGCCGAGAGAACTACATGCAGGGGGCGGGGTCCAGAGCAAGGGATCTACGCGGCTAGCAGTGGCGAAGGCGGCTGAAGCGGCAGCATGAAGCGGACTCCGACCGCCGAGGAACGAGAGCGCGAAGCTAAGGTATGTTGGGCCCTCCGGCGTCTGGGATCTTCCGTGCACTTGTAACTAGGGGCAGGGAACCGGAAGGGATTGGTTGGATGGTGAGCGGACGCACGGTCTTAAGCCAAGGGATGACAGGGCCTTGTCAGCAAGGGAGCCAGAGACATTGAGGTGTATGAATTGGTGCTGCTCAGGATGCAGGCCTAGTCCTGTTGGATCGCAAATGAGAATCAAGACACTCATTTCCTTGTCCTACTTCTGCACCTGATTCCTTGGCTAATTTGTAGCTACCCTTCTGCCTTAGTTTACCGTGCTCTCAGATGACTGTGATCATATTAATTTCTGGGGACTGAGGTTGGTTTAGATGAAATATGTGTGCGGTCAGATGTGTTTGTTTGAAACGGTTGTCTCAGTGGCCGGCTGATACGTTCTATGTCTTCAGCACAGCGGATATGAATCTTTCACTACAGTCTTATTTTCTGCTTTTGGGGTTCAGCTTCTGGTAGTTGCCATTCCATGGGATGACAATAATAATAGCAATAGCGATTCATTTTTTTAGCGTTTGTCACGTGTCAGGCTCTGCATTAAGTTCATAATATTTGTGTTATTTCATATTCTTATCACAGCAGATTACAAGATAGGTATTATACAGATGGAGTATTAACAGTCCTGTTTTACAGATGAAGATTTGAGGCTCAGAAGAACTGAGTGTTTTCCATTCCCTCATTCCCAAAATCAAGTCCTATTGATTTGTCTAAATTTGTTGGTAATTTGTCTGCTTTTTTCCATCTCCACCACCTTGGACCAAGCTACCATTATCTCTTTAATGAGCTGTTACGATTGTCTCCTCATTGGTCTGTAGTCACTCTACACCCTAACACTCCTTTGTCCCCTTCTCGCCCTCCTTCCACACAACCAGTCTCTTCTCCACACGGTGGCTGTGATCTTTTCAAAATGCAGATCTAATCCTGCCCCTTTCCTTCTTCCCTTCTCTGCCAACCACCTGGTTAAAAATCTTCCATGGCTTTCTGTTGCTCTTAGGATAAAGACAAAACTTCACATGGCATACAATGTCCTGTATGGTCTGGACCCTGCTTGCTTCCACAGTCTCATTGGACGTGACATTCTCCCTGCTCTCTGCCCATCAACCACTTTAGCCTTCTTAAAAGTCCCACTTTCCTGTGTGTTAATCTGGTTACAGGGCCTTTACACGTGCTATTTGTTGCCTGCTCTATATTAGGCAGATGTTGGAAGTGAGGACCAGTGGTAAATAAAACAGACACAATTCTTGCTCTTGCAGAAGTTAGAGTCTTGTCAGTGAGTTTGTTTTAGAGCCATACCTCTATGGATGTAAAATGTAAAATCTGCTCTATATAACCTGAGTTTAGCAAGGTTTCACCAGGGACCTGAAGCTTCCATGCTTGAGTCTGTATGTGATATGGGCAGCATGCTGAAGATGGGTACAAAGGGAAAAGATCCTTCTGCATAGGTCTACAACAGTGCAAAGAAGCAAATGTCATGCGATGGCATTGTGAGTGATGTCTTTCTCACCTTTTGGGTTTACATTTAAAGTTATTAATTTATTCTGTAAAGATTTATTTAGCACTTGTTATTTACCAGATACTGGGATTATGGTTTTGGCTAAGTAGAATCCCTGTACTTTATTTTATTTATGCAGTCAACTTTATTGAGGTATAATTTACATACCACAGTTTGCACCCACTTATAGTGTACAATTTGATGAGTTTTGACAGATATATACACCTGCGAAACCACCACCATAGTTGACATAGAGGACATTTCAGTCCCTTCCAGAAATTTCCTTTTGCTGATTTGCAGTCAGTCTCTTCTCCCAGCTTGGCTCCCAAGCAACCACTGATATGTTTTCTGTCGATGTACACTCGATGATGTTTGCGCAATGGCGAAATCACCTAATGATGCATTTCTCAGAATGTTTCCGTGTCATTAAGCAATGCAGGACTGTAATCTGTTCTTTGTTCTCAAGATTTGCCTTTTCTGGAGATTTCATATAAATGGAATCAGGCAATACGTGGGCTTTTGCTTCTTTCACCTAGCATAATATTTTTGAGGTTCATCCATGTTGTAGTGTGTATCAGTACTTTGTTCCTTTTTATTACTGAATAATATAGTATTCCAGTGTCTGAATATACCACATTTTGTTTAATCCATTCACTAGTTGGTGGATATTTGCGTTGTTTCCACTTCTTGGCTATTATGAAAAATGCTGCTATGAACATTCACATTCCATATGGACATATGTTTTCATTTCTCTTGGGTAGATACCTAGGAGTGGACTTGCTGGATCTTATGGTAAATCTGTGTTTAACATTTTAAGAAACTGCTCTGTTTGTTATGTTCTGAATGTTTGTGTGCCCCCAAAATTCTTATGTTGAAATCCTAACCCCCAAGGTAATGGTATCAGGAGTAGGGCCTTTTTGGAGGTGATTCGGTGATTAGGAACGGGGTTAGTGCCCTTAAAAAAGAGGCCTGAGAGAGCTCCCTCACCCCCCTGCCGTGTGAGAATACAACAAGAAACTGGGGGTCTGCAACACGGAAGAGGGCCCGCAACCCGGAAGAGGGCCCTCACTGGAACCCAACCATGCTGGCACCCAGATCTTGGACTTCCAGCCTCCAGAACTGTGAGCAATGAATTTCTGCTGTTTGTAAGCCACCCAGTCTATGATATTTTGTTATAGCAGCCCAAGAAGACTAAGACATTGTTTTCCAGTGTGAATGCACCATTTTACACTCCCACCAGCATAGTTTGAGGGTTCCGGTTTCTTCACATCCTTGTCATCTCTTGTTATTGCCTGTCTTTTTGATTATAGCCATCTTAGTGGGTGTGAAGTGGCATCTCGTTGTGGTTTTGATTTTCATTTCCCTGATGTCTCATGATCCTGAGCTGCTTCTCATGTGTTTATTGACCATGTATGTATCTTCTTTTGTGAAGTGTCTGCTCAAATCTTTTGCCCATTTTTTTTTGTTGGGTTATATGTCTTCTTAACATTAAATGTTATGAGTTCTTTATATTTTCTAGATATAAGTCCATTGTCAGCGATACGTATTGTGAACATTGTCTCCCATTCTTTTACTTTACTTAATGGTCTTTTGAAGAGCAAAAGTATTTAATTTTGATAAAGGTCCAATTTATCGATATTTCTTTTTATTTTTTTTGTAATTTTATTTATTTATTTTTCCCCCCAAAGCCCCAGTAGGTAGTTGTATGTCATAGCTGCGCATCCTTCTAGTTGCTGTATGTGGGACGCTGCCCCAGCATGGCCGGAGAAGCGGTGCGTCGGTGCGCGACCGGGATCCGAACCTGGGCCGCCAGCAGCGGAGCGCGCGCACTTAACCACTAAGCCACGGGGCCGGCCCTCAATATTTCTTTTTATGATTCATGCTTTTTATATTGCATCTATGAAATCTTTACCTATCCCGAGGTCACAGAGATTTCTCCTTTGCTTTTTAAAGTAAGCTTTATCATTCCCATAATGAGTAATTGCTTTTGGCTTTCCTTTTCTCTTTGAAATTACTTAGATTATATTTTCTTCTTGTTATTGCTTATGCTATAGACTTTTATACAGTTTCCAATTCTGGAGGGTGAATAAAAGGGTTGGACTAACTATTACCTAGCTTTCCATGATGACATTTAGTTAATGTGTGACAGCATAAGAAAACACAAAGTGTATTCATGCATTTTTAAAATGAATTTTTCTTGTAAGGCTTATGGTGAATGGTCCATATTAGTATTTGATAGGCTGAGTTAGAACCATGGCCTCTAAAATTTCCTTGCTGTTGGGATAAAGGGTTGGCACCCTGTGCCTCAGTTTCTCCAGCTAGAAAATAGAGTCAAGAATAGCTGTTTCAAGGGGCCGGCCCAGTGGCACAAGTGGTTAAGTGCGCACGCTCCGCTGTGGCGGCCCCGGGGTTCACCAGTTTGGATCCTGGGCGCGCAGGGACGCACCACTTGTCAAGCCATGCTGTGGCGGCATCCCATATAAAGTGGAGGAAGATGGCCATGGATGTATTAGACCAGGGCCAGTCTTCCTCAGCAAAAAAAGAGGAGGATTGGCAGATGTTAGCTCAGGGCCGATGTTCCTCACAAAAAAAAAAAAAAAAAGAATAGCTGCTTTTATGGGTTGCTGTGAGAATCCACAGTGATTGGGTTTGTACCGAGGACAGAATAGGTATGGCCGTGATTGGTTTGGTTGCTTTAAGGGCCCTCTGCTGGCACAGGGCTGCCCCCCATGCTTTTTTTTTTTTTTTTTCCAGATGACATAATTTATTTTTTGAAATGACTTAAAATTTATAGACGAGCTGTAAGAGTAGAACAAAGAGCTCTCATAGACCTATCATCCAGCTTCACAAGTTAACATCTTGTCACATTCACTCTATTGCTCTCATATACACATGAACCATTATTTTATTTTTTTTATGAACCATTACAGAGTAAGTTGGAGACATCAATCCTTTTTACCCATAAATACTTCAGCATGTATTTCCTAAGAATAAGGACACTCTCTTACATATAAACATGCTCACTTGTCAATTTCAGAAAAGTTAACATTGATAAAATACTCTTATTTAATCCAAAGTCCATATTTAAATTTTGCTAATTGTCCTAATAATATCTTTTATAGCATCATTATGACATTTATGATGAGTAAGCCATTGACATTTGTGATGAGTACAGGCTATTTGTTTTGTACAATGTCCCTGTGTTCTTATTTGTCTGATATTTCCTTATTGATTAGGTTCAGATTATGCATTTTTGGCATCTATATTTTTGAGGAAAGATGAGGGCCACCAAAGATCACAAATTTACAGCTCACATACTCATCCTGCCTGTAGATGTGATTTTGACCCAGATGAACTGTTTGAAAGTTTCTGAATTATTTTCTAATATTTAAAAGTTGAGAGATTTCATAAAAATCTAGATATCTGGCTGCCTTGAGAAACGCGACTGTCTGGCAACCTGGGCATGCCTTTCACTAACCAGAGCTGAACGGTGGCTCCCCCTTTAGAGGGGAAATGTGCTTGTACTCTGCCACACTTCAGCTTCGCCTGTTTGGTCACAGCATCGTGGTGTAGAGTATGGGGCTTTAGAGGCAGACTCCTGGAATTAAATCCTGCTTCATCGCTTACTCGGGCAAGCAGCTTAACTTTTCTGAACCTCAATTTCCTCATCTGTAAAATTGTGTTGATATTTATGGTTGTGGTGAGGATCAAGTGAGATATTTGTAAAGCACCTAGTACATTCCTGGCACATGGTAAAAGTAAATGTTGTTGTCATTGCCATCATTTCATGGTCATCGTCATCACCACCTATCTGATCACAGGAGATATTTAGCCTATATTCAGGACATTCATTCTGTAAACTTATATTGAGTGTCTAATCAGGCAGGTTTTTCCAACTGGGGTTCCACTAACTTCTCTCCATTTGTCTCAAATGGTACTAGTTATATACCACCCTTGGGAAAATTGAGAAAATAACTGAACCATTTTCTGTGTTCTGTGGTTCAGATGAGGAAGCTGTTAAGTGCCAAGTAGTGTACTCAGCACTGAGGACACAAAGGTAAATATGGCAGATTTGGTGCCATGGAACTGGCTGCCTTTCCATGGAAGGTAGGTAATTAAGCAAGTACCAATAGTAGAGTGGTGAGTTTAATATGGGAGCAGGACATGGTAGCAAGGAGGATCTAATGTGATGTGGAGGTCAAGGAATTCCTTCCTCAGGAAGATCTATTTAACCTGGTCTAGGGGTCATGGAATTCCTTCCTAAGATCTCTTTAAGGGTATATCCCTATGAGAGGCTCAGGACTCCTTGAGAGGTTGTTCAGAAATATTAGAACTGTTCTTTAGTTGTGGAATGAAAAGGCGTGGATGTTGAATTCCAGGTCAGCTTCCAAGGTTCTTATGCTGGCTTGGGTGAGATCATCTTTTTTAAAAATATTGAAAATAGAACTAGTTTAAATTTATTGCTGAGAGGGTTATACACTTAATAGGAACATAATAATTTTGTTTAAGTAATGTACATTTTTATCAGTGAAGGAATATATCCAGAATAGATAAACTTGGTGTTTCATATAAAAATCATTAAAACTCTTCTGTTTTTGGTGATGATTGTCTTAGTATCATTTAACAAGGTAAATCTTATGTTATAAGGTCTAATTAGTTATGAATATAAGAACTCAGTAAGAGGACGTTTGTTATTTATGTATGTACCCACTTGGTCTTTTTACCTCAATTTGTTTTATTTTTTGCAGTTTGACATTTTAGTGAGGTTCTGAGAAGGTTCTTTCAGTCCCTACTTTTTCCCTGGGTCATCTGGGATTATTTTACCAGTTTATCTGATGGTAATTTAGGAAACTAGATGTAGAACATTTTTGGTGATGGGCCAATGATCAGGAGACTTAAAAAATTTAAACTTCACCTGACAAATTCTACTCTGTGTTTTTTTTCCAAAGTCTATCTTTATCTTTTGTTTGCTCTCTCTTTTAGTGTATGGGTCAGCCTTTAATCCCCATTTAGTGGTTTTGCTTGCCTTCAGTAAGTAGAAGAAGGGGTAGTTTATTTGTTCATAGTTTCCAAACCACTTTAAATACCTTCTTTGAAAATTAACCAACTAAACCATGGAGTCACAGTGAGTTCTTGTTACTTTCTCTTATTTCCAGGTCTGTTTCTTAACCATCTTAGTGTTGGTTTTGAAAAATAAATTTACCATTAGAAAAAAGTGTTAGACGCTTTAAACAACCATTAGCTTCTTTGAAGACAGCATTGGTGTCTAATTCATCCTTCCGTCTCTCCACTGTACCTAGCGGAGTGTCTTGCACATAAGAGACATTTATAAGTGTCTGTTGAAGAGAGATTGAATGATGGAGAGCCTCCAGCATCTGATAGATGTTACGTGTGACCCTTAATTATCATACTGGCTCCTTGGCTGCTGATTGGATTTATTGTGGCTGAGTTTAACATCGCAGGTTTTGGCATTTAGACTGTATGCTTCAAGAAAGTAGAGACTAAGAAAGTAGAGATAACGAAACTTTTGAGTTTTGTTATCACCATTCTATCCCTAGCACTTAACATTGTGCCAGGCACATAGTAAATTTTCCATAAATATTTATCGAATGAATGAATGAATTCCCAAGAGCATCACCTGTTATTGGTCATTAGGCTTTCTAGTGAGAGATGGAAACGGAACCTGAAAGAAATAATGGACAGTAGTTAAATACTTTATGGGTTTTAAATTACTTAACATACCATAGATATAGGTATTAATGTTGAGAAACAAGGCTCTTCTCTTCAGCATATGCTTTAACAGTCAACAGTTGTTTTCTAGAGTTCTCTTTCAAATTTAAAATGCTTGTTTACCATCCAGGTTTAGTGTGGTTTGTTAGTTTATTATGGTAGATTTCTTGATAAAGTTATATTTAAAATGTGACTTTCTAACTTCTAGAAGAAAAGAACTTTATAGTAGAGATGATACTTTTGGAACCTTAAAAAAAAGGCACAGTTTAGAGAAGGTGAATTTAAAGTTCTGCTAACCTCATTCACTTCACCTTCTGTTATAAACTAGTTTGTGTTATTTTACAAAGTTTGTCTCGCCAGTTGATTTTCCAGTGTAACCTGGGAGGAATCTTGGGGACTGTTGGGTTGGGTCAGGATGTGTTCAGGAGATTAAGATTTGCATTGGGAGGAACCTGTTTCCAGACATTCGCCTTGGCGTCATATTTCTCTGCAAGGCTAGCGTGAGTGAAAGCTGAGCCTGGAGTAGGTGCTATAGGCTTGCATTTTTGTTTATGCTACAAGCATCTGTCCTGTTGCCATGTGGATCGTTTATTTCCTCTGTAGTTTTGGAAATGACCTGCTTGTAGATTGACCATGCCTTCTTTTATGTTAAAGAACTGCCAAATGGATAAGTGGCTGGTGAGACCTTTACAGCTGGTAGAAACCAAGTAGAAAACTCAGTTTCGAGGACGAAATTATGTTGCATCTGGTCTGAGAAGGAGATTTGTTGCCAGTACATGAGTGTTTTCGTAACTGTGAGCAGAAGATTCAAAGCTCTGATTTCTGCCTTAGACCTAAGTCTGCCCTTTGGCACCTTCATTTAGTGACTGGTTCATTCAACACTGAGCCTCAAGGGCCAGCATTTCTCCAATAATATAAAATGGGCTGATGTGGCAACCTCAACTCTGCTGAATTGGGCGTGATTAAAGTCTCAAGGCTGTATTAATATGGATTTTCTATCCCTATGTACAGCAGCCCATTATCTCACAGTTTTCTAGTTTGCCATTTTTTGAAAACAGAGATGGAAAATTTTGCTGATGAATTTTTTTTTTCCTGTCAGCATGTACACTCTGCTTTTTTTTTTTGCTTGAGAATAGCACCGGGCAAACAAATGCAAACATTACAGTTTACGGGGACTCCAGCCTGTTGTCATGTCAATCTTGTTATTTAGGTAAATAGTGTGCAATTTTTCACCGAATCAGCAGCCAATATGCTGCGAGCAATTTTTGTTTTAGTCACATTATTGGCTGGTAACACTATTAATGAGATAATAATTGGGAAATCATAGTCATTGTTCTCTTAACACATGATCCTTGCATTGGAACCAGACAGCCAGAGGAGTTGCATATGCAGATGGAAAGGGAGGAGAGGATGGGTAGCCAGTGTCTAGCTTTTAAATTCATCAGACCCCTGCTGCGTAAATTGCCCCAGCTGTTAATGCTGGAACCATTACAGTAATGGACTCAGCAAATGAAGGAGAACGAAGACACGCACACTTTATTACCAGAGGGGCAATTTTCTCTTCATCTGTAATAGCAGTGGTGCCTCATATTGATCAGACCATCAAGATACTAATCCTCTGTAAAATTACTTGTTATAACTGAAAATGTGTTAATCCCAATCAGTCTGCGTCCTGACTGCCTACTTACTATTGAATACAGACTGTTAGATGGTTTATTTTTCATGATTTAAAGGCTTTGCCCTGAAAACGTTGGCGTTTCCCTCGCAACACTGAGTGCTTAATCTTAGCTATAGCCCAGGGTTGTCTTTTTGTTTTAACCAGAACATCACCCACTTAATTAAGGAGTGAGTGTCTGTCTTGCTGTCTGAGTTATGCTGGTGTTTTATGTTCCTCTGGATTTATTAAGTGTCTTGTTTAACATTCAGTCTGTGGTTTGTGCTGTAAATAAAAATAGGCCCATCTTGCACATATTAGAAATTTGCAGGTAGCAAATGTCAATAAGCACCGGGGATGTGAGGTTCTTTGATTTATATTTCAGGCACCAGGTTGTGCTTTGTCGATTGAACCCAAAGGCAGGATGCATCCTGGTGTCTTCTCGGTAGCAGATGTGTTTTTGCATCCTTGTCTGAAAAAGTTTATGGTTATTTCTGCATCCTTGGTTCAGTAGATTGCTTTTTAGACAATGAGGCATATCTACTCTCCCCCTTGTGTTTTGTGAGAAATGACTACAGCTAAAATATTATTATATTATAAAAAGACCTGTTAAAAACTGAGTTCTGTCTTCCTTAGTATTTAGAATTTTAGGAATTACTCCTTAAAATTTCTATTTTTTTCTATTATATAATGTCTCCATATACATTATATGTTTATTTGTACACAGACTCAGACGCCCTCTTGGCAATATTTAATTTATTCTAAGATATTGTCACTGCTCAAAGCATTTGTGTGGTATGCTCTGTAGAGTTCATTCAGAAATACTTAATTAGTACTCTTTGTGTGCCAGGAATTGTGTTAGGGGTTGGAGACAAGGATGAATAAGATATAATCTTTGCCATTGAGGACCTCAGCTCAGTAGGAAGATAGGCATGTGAACAAATAACTACAATAATGGAGGATAGTAAATGTTAAAATCCACCAGTTATGGGGGCAATAACAAAATCAGTCTCATCGATTTTTCTTGCTGTGTTACCCAAAGCAGAATTGTGCAGTTTAATCACACTTTACGACTTGTATCTGAATGATTCCTAGCTGTTTGATAGAAATCTCATCTTTCCGCACGAGAGACTTGTTTACTGCCCCCTGGGGACAAAGGAAGGATTTCCACAAATGTTCCGATCAGTGACCACATCTTTGGATATGTATAGTTTCCCATGGAGACTACTGTAAAGGGGATAGTGCTTATTTGATTGTTTATGTTCTGGCATTTATATTATAAATCAGTCTGGTTGTTTTCGAGTATAGTTCATCAGGAGAGACAGTAGCCTCTGGTGGTCAAGAGCCTGGATTTTGGAGCCAGGCTGCCTTGTTCTTCCCCTAGCTCCCCTGCTTGCTAGTGGAGTGATCTTGGGCAAGTCATTAATCTCCTTGAGCCTCAATCTTCATCTGTAAAATGGGAATGGTAATAGTTGTGAGGGTTAAAGGATTTAATATACGTAAAGCATTTAGAATACTGATGGGCATATACATATAAGTGCTATACATATGAGCGTTAGCTGTTATTATTACCATGGATGTGACTGTAGGTAATGAAATTATTTTTCACATGTAGTTTATGAAAATCGATTTTGTAAATATATGACCGTAATATGTATGGCATATAAGATGGTGAAGCATTTCTTATTTAAAATATTATTTTTTCCTGATTAGATAATAATTTGTTATTTTGGAAAAATTTAAAAATACAGAAAAATAAGCAGTGAAAAAAAGTCTCCTATAATCCTCCAGAGATAATCACTATGTTACTATATTAGCGTATTTCTTAGAATATTATTATTATGCCTATTATATGTACAATATATACAGTATGATTGCAATTTTATCTAAAATATATTTAGGATCCATATTTATAAAGATAATTTTAAACAAAAGTTGGAATCATAATGTGCATATTTTGTACTCTGCTCCTTTTCACTTACCAGTATTCAGTATATTGTGATTATTTTTTCGTGCCATTATAATTATATAGTATCTCCTCATATGGATTTTTTTCCTGCTATTATAAATTATCCTTCGGTGACCATTCTTGCACATAAATCTCTGTGCAAATCTCTGGCATTTTCCATAGGGTAAATTAAAAGAAGGTGAATTGTCAGGTTAACATTTGTAAAGATTTTTGGTTTGCATTGTCAGATTGCTGCCCAGTGAGGTGATGCCAGTTTTCGCTCTAACATGCAATGCAGGAGAATGCATATTTGGTACATCCTCTCCAACACTGGGAATTATCGTAAAATAAAAATAGTTGCCAATTTAGCAGAGATGAAGTAGGAGCTCATTGTAGAACTAATTTGTATTTTCTTAATTACTAAGTATATGGTTGAATTCCCTCCTACTGCGTTTATTGGTCAAGTATAATTTTTCTGTGATTTATTTATTCATATAGCCTTCGTTCATTTTGCTAATGTATGTTTGTCTTATTGATTTGTAAGAACACTTCATAGATTAGGGATGTTATTATTTGTTAATCGTGTGATGGAAATATTTTTCATAGTTCGTTTATTGCCTTTTGTATTTTTGTTATTCAAAAATTTTCCTGTATTTTTGTGTAGGGAAACTTTTCCTACCTAAATACCAGATTAAGGGTCACTTATATGTCCTTCTAGTTATTTTATGTTTTAATTTTTTTCATATAATTCTTAGAATGCATCTAGAATTTAGTTGATATATGATACAGAGTAGATATCTAACTTTTTCCTCCCACATGGTTAACCAGTTATCCCCGCTGCATTTATTGGCTACTCTGAATGCTGAAATACTCAGATCAGCTTTTTATTCTATTTCTTTTGTTTTGTCTGTTACTTTTGACACACCATTTTAATTACCAGAGTCTTATGATAGCTTTCGATATCTGGCAGTACAAGGCCCCCATGATTATTTTTGTTTTCAGAAGTTCCTTGGCTCTTCTCTTGTACTAAGACAACTTAAATTTTTTTCCAGATAAACTTAAAAATCACTTTTTCAAGGTCTCCTGTGTACTCTACCAACATTTTTGTATTTTAATTTTATTGTATTAAATTTATAACTTAATTTGGAAACTACTGAAATATTTACAGTAAATATTTTTTCTCATTCAGTAGTGTTATCTGTTTTTACATTTGTTTAACCTTTGTTTTATGACCCTCAGAAAGTTGTATAATTTTATTCAATTAGGTATTATTTATTACCTTTTGGGTTTATTCCTGGGTATTTTACATACTTGATTACTATTTTTGGTTACTATTGCAAATGGGATATTTCTAAATTATATTTTTTAAGTGGTACCTGAGAAAGCTCTATATCTGTGTGTTATTCTTGTAATTGGCCACAATACAGAATGCATCCTTATTCTAATTTTTTTGGTTGATTTTCTTGGGTTTTCTAGGTGTATACTAGGCAGATAATTTAATCATCTGCAAATATAATTTGGTCTTTCCCCTTTCAGTAATTATACTCTCCTCCCCTTTTTTTTTTCTTATGTTATTACATTATCTAGAGCCTCTAAATAATGTTGATAGCAGATAGTCATGCCTTTAATAGTTATGCTTTGGGATTCTAGTATTAAGTATAATGTTAGTGGGGCCAGCTCCGTGGCTTAGTGGTTAAGTGCACGTGCTCCGCTACTGGCGGCCCAGGTTTGGATCCTGGGCGTGCACCAACGCACCACTTGTCCGGCCATGCTGAGGCGGCATCCCACATACAGCAACTAGAAGGATGTGCAACTATGACATGCAACTATCTACTGGGGCTTTGGGGAGAAAAAGAGAAAAAAAAGGAGGAGGATTGGCAATAGATGTTAGCTCAGGGCCGGTCTTCCTCAGCAAAAAGAGGAGGATTGGCATGGATGTTAGCTCAGGGCTGATCTTCCTCACAAAAAAAAAATAAAAAAAGTATAGTGATAGTTGTTGGCAATAATCTTTGTTAGTTTACTTTTTTTCCTAGGGACTGAGGTTGAATTTTTGTTGAATATTTTTTTGACATCTATTTAGATGGTAATGTCTTTACCTTGTCTACTGATAGAATATAATCTATTAATATGGTTTCTAATATTGGTTCCTTGGGATAACTCCTACTTGGTCACATTATATTGGCCTTTTAACGTACTACTGAATTCAACCTTTTAATATTTCAGTTAGGAAAGTAAGATGGGTCTGTAGTAGTGATTACCAAGGATGCTTAGAAGATGGTACCCCTGAAGAGTATATCAGAATCTTTGGTGAGGCAAATTTAATATACATATTATGATCATAATTCAAACTACAGTTAGTAAAACTTAATAAAGCTGTTTTGGCTCATGAGGATAAACTAACAATAGAGGGAGGTAAAATGGGTAAAAATATTGAGAAGCATTCCATTGCTCTTTGTACTTTCTTTTGTCAAGTGTTGGTGTCGTAGATGAGCCTGTGTCATAAAATGAATTGCACCGTTTTCCTCCTTTAGTGCTCTGGAATGATTTAAAAAGGATCAGAATTATTTGTCCCTTGGAAGTTTTAACTAAATTACTTGTAAAACTCTTCATGTGTTGTTGGGGAAGATAATTTTTGAATAACTTTTCAAATACCTTTGCTGGTTATTGGTCTATTTGGTTTTCTTCTTGAGTAAATTTTGGTCATGATTTCTCAGAAATTGAGGTTTCAAATTTATTGGCGTGGCATTGAACATAACGTTCTCTGGTTTACAAGATCGAGTTATGCAGTTTTATAATTAAAATATTCCATATTCACTTTTTATGTCTACTTTTTAATGATAACTTTCTGTATTCGTGCATTCTCTTAAAAAATTGATTATATTTCCCTGTGGTCTTTTTTTTAAAACTAGCTCTTGAATTTGTTTATGCTAATTCATTAATTTCTACCTTTATCTTTATTGTTTCCTTCCTTCTGCTTTGCTTGAACTTTTGTTTTTATTTTATTAAATTCTTGAGATTAGTCCTTAGTTCAATTTATTTTCCTTCTTTTTTTATATGGAAAGCATTTCAAAATCTTAAAAATAATTTTCTCTTCTGTATTCCTGTAGCAGCTTGTGCATATTTTTGTAGCACTTAGCACTCAGTGTTGTAATGATTTTTTGTTAATTTCTTCCCTCCTTCGTTATACAGACTATATTTTATTTATCTTTGTACTCTAGTGCATGCAGAGTCTTGAACACAATAGACACTAAATGATGTTTCTTGAATGAATATCAGCCCCTCCCATCACACACCCACACACCCACACTCCCCCCACAGGAATTAACCAAGTCCAGAACTTTTCGTTGTGTTGTGTAGACTTCTAGAGCTCTTTATTACAGGGAGTAGCTGCTGCAGTGGAAGGAGCACTTCACTGGTACCAGTTAGGAGGCTGAACTTCTAGTCTTACATCTGTCACTTTGTGGGCATTACCTGGTATGAGTTCCTCAGTCTCTGTGATGTTTGCTCATCTGTAAAATTGGGGGCGATCGTCAGCTCCCCTCCCTGCTTCATCTGAGATGTTGTCAAAAAGATAATGAATGTAAAAGAACTCTGAACACTAAAAATGTTGTATAGATATAATATGATTTTTTTTTTTTTTCCTGAGGAAGATTTGCCCTGAGCTGACATCTGTGCTAATCTTCCTGTATTTTGTATGTGGGTTGCTACCACAGCATGGCCGCCGATGAGTGGTGTAGGTCTGTGCCCAGGAACCGAGCCCAGACTGCTGAAGCAGAGTGAGCCAAACTTAACCACTAGGCCGTGAGGCCGTCCCCAAGATATAATATGATTTTAAATAGAACGCTTTTAGTATCCTTGTCTTATCCACCACCACACCAGCCTTACTCCCCAAGATAGAAATCATTAAGTTCTTTGTAGCAGAAACTATGTGAAAAAATACGTATATATACATACACATATTGTGTCTTCTGAAATATCTAGCACAGAACTTTGTTGATAGATATACAATAAATATTTGTTGATTGAATGTTTTCTGAGATCGCTTTTCAAACGCTTGTTACCGAGTGATCCTTAAGTATTCTAAGACCTAGGAGCCCTGCAGCCAACCATGGGATCTCTAGTTTACTATGAAAAGAAAAAAAGCTTCTAGTTTACTAGGGTGACCTAGACAGCGATGTCACACACAGTGAAATGGATGTGCATTGCTTGAGAACGTAAACCTTTTGGTTCAATCCCATTTCCTCTGCAGAAGAAAGCTGGAGACATTATACTCTTTTCCCAAAATACAGACTAAAAAGCTAGTTGAATTTATAAAAATTGATAAATTATAAAACTGATAAAAATTCTTTTCCATTTTCATAAGTCTTAGAGCAGTTTTTAAAAAAATTTTTATTTGGAGGAAAGATAAATTAATGACATTCCTTCCCGTTCAGTTACACTTACATTACAATTTCATAGCTTCCCTTGCACTGAGATTTATTTTTATTTTTAACTTATTTTGTTTATTGCTCTGGAGGGGTAATACTGTATCACCATCTCTTTTACTTAAGATCTCCCATGTTCTTTGGGGAAATGAGTGCCATCTGATAAGTCAGTCTTAGATTAACTGGTTGTTTTTAAATTGCTAGACGTTATCCAAATCAGAGTGTTAGTAGTTTTCTGTGTAATTATTAAATATTCTCTTTTAGAACAGTCTTCACTGAAGGACTTCCTACAACCGCTGACACCGCAGTCTTGTGGCTTCTAGTAGAGCCCGTGAGCGAGCAGGACCCCTCCTGTGCCCCCACCCCCTTTTTTCAACAGTTCATTGCAGCTGGAAAAAGTGGGTATGACTTTTTGAAAACAAATATACCCTTTAGGCTACTTTTAAAGATTCCCATGAGACTTTATATCTCAGATAATTGATGAAAAATTCTGTTTGGTTGTTTTTAAGCTCAAACTATGGGGATTTACAAAAAAAAAATTTCATCTCAGAGAAATAAAAATTAATTTGATGATGATGTATTAGATCCACCAATCCCTGAGGAGTTGTCTTAAGTACCCCCTCTTTCCTGAAGCTTTTGAGGATTATTCTTTTCATCTCTTTCCTTACTGACTTTATTTACTACCTCAAAATACATGGTAACAATAGTAAGTGTGTGTATCGTACATTTACTGGTGTATGGTACCACATATCTTGACATTTGGGCATGTTAAATTTGGCATTTTAGTATTGCTTATAAAACCTATTAAAACCTATTAGCTTTTTATGTGATTCTCTTTTCCCTAGGGAGATTATAAGCTCCCTCTGGCCAGGAACCTTGTTTTAAATTCATTTTATTTATCTAGCAGGGTGCTAAAGATATGGTTGGCTCTCAACATTGCTTGTCAAATGGAAGCATATATAGGCTAGAAGTTTACAGAGCGTTTATTTATCCTCAACTCTCAATTTGTTCTCCATCAACAATAGAAAATATTTTGTTTAGAAATGATAAGATAGATCTCAGGAAACTATACTTGTGGACCATAGGAAAATCTTAGATTTTGGTGGCCCTTTACCTATCACGGTTTTTTAAAAGAGTTATATCTGAGCCACCTATGTGTCCAAATTCATTTTGCCATTTCATCTCCTGCTCTCCTTCCTGTTTTTATTTAAGACTATAAAGTTACTTTAGGATAACTGCTGCTGTCACCTTTGCCCTTAGCTAATCAAATAGTTTACCTTGAGGGAAGCATTTATCTCCCACTTTCATTATTATTATTTTTGTAGCTGTAAAGATATATATTTTATGTCTGCAGAAGGCTGTAACAGTGAAACGAGGTATTGATCTGCTGTATTTAGCAATTTCTCTCCACCTTGCCATCAATAGTGTGTCAGCATCTGTCTGTGCCGTGGTTGACCTCACAAATAGCTCTTTATGCTCCCATTGGATTCAAATGATATAGTATGCTGAAAACTAAATCAATGAATGATTACAAAGTTTTTAGTATTATTTCATGACCCGGAGGCAGCTGGTACTCCTTGCGCTGAACAGTTCAGTACACAATGAATATGATAAAATGTGTGTGTCTGGCTTTTGTTCAGCTGAAAGGGGGAAAGCAGGGTACTGCTTGGGTTAGCTCATACTTCTTAACTCATGATCTCGAAGCACTTAGGTACCTTGGTGAGGCATTGTGCCTTGCAGAATCAGACCTAGAGAAGAGCAATCCCTTCATTTAGCTTTATTCCCTGACTGCCCCCTCCCCGCAACGAGCATGTAGCAATGGTTCTAAAATTCTTTGAGCTATGAGCATATAGGCTTTGCTTTCATTTACAAAAGAAAGATAAATAAAATTAGATGCTGTGTCACTATATCACTGAGAACCTAACAAAAAGGCACATAGTAAGAGGAGGGAGAATAACCTTGGTCTGGGTCTAATGGGACTCTTGGCTGCTCTCAACACTTGGAACAAATACTAAGATATAGTTGTTGAGGCCACATTCTCCAGCCCTCATCCCAGTTGTGGGAGTTCTGCTCACCTCCACTGGTCTGTGGAACCCTGCAATACCAGGGGTCGCTAATTTGACTGCTTGTGAATGTTGCTGAATCCAGCAACATTTTTTTAAATCTTGCTAAATCTTTCATATATACATATATGAAATACATGTACATATATACATATATGAAATACATGTACATATATACATATATATATGTATATATGAAAGAACCTTTTAGATATTGAAATTTGGGATATGTGAAAAGGTGGGAGGGGGTGATAGTGGGTGAATGGGGAAAGTGGAGCACAGCAGTTGTCATCCGGATCTTTTGATGATTTGAATCAAATGTATTTCTGAGAAAATGCCATTTTGGTGCATTCCTTTGTCAATCAACCCAGTAGAAAGTTTGATAAGGAGTTTCAAGGAATTTATTTATTGATTCATTCCTTGGACATTTCTTATTTTCTTTGTCCTGGGCTAGAGAGATTGGATGTGAGGGCTAGCCCTTCCTCTTGAGAGTTCTTAAAAAACTGCCATGCTCAGCATTATCAAACCCCAAATGTGTACCTGTCTTATTCCTGCCAACCACAACCATCCCCCCGGCCCCAAGATATTTGAAGAGGAGAAATAAAGGATGGGTTGTATGACCACAGGTTGATGTCCGGGACTTCCCCTCTTGTATGTCATCTGCATCAAAGGATGAAGTGGGGAACCCCTTCATGCAAAGTCACAGAGCAGGAAGGCCTGAGGAGGGAATTTAGCCTAGCCCTCTGAATCGGGGTTGAGAACGACCGAGTCAGCCACCACACCTTCTTTTTCTTATAGTATAGGCTTTGCTGATAGTTTAATAATTTGAGCATTGGACTTATCCATGTAAAGTTTTTCTTGGGATCTGCCTCTCCTAAATTCTTGGTTAACTTTTGTTACTCATGAATCTGTGACCGATTAACCAGCTAATCTGTTTTTGAAGCCATTGTTCTGTGTTATCCCTTAGAATATGAGTGCCCTTAGTTGATTCTGTGGTGTCTAAAGGAGTACTTCTTTTTATTTGTCCTGTATCACTTCACATTAAACTTGAAGGTTTGCAGCCCAGGTCTAAAATAAAAGGATTTGGGACGGAAGTTCCTATCTCTGACTTCAGTCTTTGTGGTTTAGTGTACTGTGTATGCCTGAATATGAAGTAAGGCATTTTCCCTCTAAAATTATCCCTTAGAAAAGAGAAATAATTTCATACTCAAATTCTTATCAAGTCTCTTCTGTTGCAGAATGCTCACTTAGTTACTTTAATTTGAACAACAACATTATTTAAGTAGTTGTCCCAACAGTGCATGAATAGGTGTGTCTGGTAGTTTCACCACAAGCATCTTTGCTGCAAGTATTTTTGCTGCAGACGTATTTGCTGCGTAACTAATTGGCAGTAAGGCAATTTTGCCATAAAAGATAAAATCACGAAAAATAAAAAAAGGACAATTAAAAAGGACATAATGAAACAGGAAAAAATGAGCAATGAAATTAAAAATACTTTAAGCAAAATGCAAAATATTTGAATACACTTAAAATGTATGTATGTAGGCAGTACTGTACAAGTAACTGATTCTATTTTTCTGTGTGGACTGTACCTAACTAAGCACTTGTGTTCGTTCCATGGGAAATGTGGGTTCAACTCTATCCTCAAAGAGACCCTTGGCCCTCTTTCTCCTCCAATGTTGTGTGTTTCAAAATAAGAAACCAGATCTTGGGGCAAATCATCACCATCTGTCAGCTTGATAAAGCCGTCAATAACGTTGCTAACTGGAAGAAATGCTAACTATTTTAAGACCACCACTACCGCCACCACCTCTACTCGTGACTGTATAGACCAATATGAGGGTTAGCTAAGATTATATCATATAAAAACGGGAATAACTGCGAGAAACTTCGTCAATGAAGAAATGAAATGACAAAAAATAAAACAAAACTATGCAAAATTGCCTTATGGCCAATTAGTTATGAGGAAAAATTGCTTATGGCAAAGATGCTTACGGGGAAACTACCTAGAACCATGAATAGGTACTTGTGGCTTGAGATGTTTTTCTTGGTTAGAATTACATATAGTAGTATGAGTTTATACACCATAATTTCTGGGTTTTGCTGAAGAGTGGAAGGTTGAAACATGCTCATACATTACTTAAAATAACTTCTATTTGGCATCTGCAGCTCTGTATTAGAAACTAGCTTTGTTCTTGTTGCTAGAGCATGGGGCAGTTAGTTGACCTCTGTCTATACAAGCTTTAATAATGGGATGTGTTGGCTTTGTTCCTTATGGTTGATAGGTTGTCTCCCCTCCCCAGGCTGACTTAAGAAAGGCTGGGTGATAGTGATCAGGGCTTAAAAAGTGACTCTAGTGCTGCAGTTGCTGTAGACTAACACCTTTATATAAGGTTCATTTTCAAGGTCATACCACTAAAGGCTGTCTCTGGTGAGGGCCACTTATGGCTCTGTTTTTTGTGGATAGAAATCCTATTGTTGGTGAAAAGGGTGTAAGAAGACCTGTCCAACTTAGTTCTTGATTCTAGTCAGTCAGTTTTACTGACAATCATATAGATTCTAAATAAGATGAGACATTTCTTTTTACTCAGTAAAGAGAAAGAAGAAATCTCTTTGTTAATATATGTTAATACACATATCTGAGTGGGATCATGTGATTTCCACTGCATAAAAAAGCAATAAGATGTCAGACCTAGAATTGTAGAGGTATTTGTGTCCTATGCTAAACTCTGAATCATTTGTCAACTACATTCTTATAAACAGACTCAAGAAAATTATAAAATGTATTGATAAATTACCTGTGTACTTAAAATTATATTCCTTTCATTAAATAAAATTCTACATATATGTATAGTTATATTCTGATGCTCTTATAGTAATATGAAATATTAAGATGAAATGATTCCTTTTTAAGATTATTTTCTTTTGTAGACACTTAGGAACTTTCCTAGAAAACTGACACGTGGGTTCTTCTTTGCTATTTTGAATTATGTACATTATTAGAAACTCCCTAAAGAAGAATAAATTAATTTTGCATTTTCTTTCCTTTTTTTAGGATCCAAGAATGTGTATGTGTCTGAGGCTACGTATGTGTCTAAAAGCATAGCATGCTTAAAACCATGGCTGAAGAGTTATGCTTAACTGTATACTTTGCATGCATTTGTGATTTGAAATAGGAAAAAAAGTCAAATCGGAGACAGCTTGAATGGCATGCTGTCAGTTTGGAGCTTCATGAATTGGCAACAGTCTCATTTAGGACCTTCAGATGTGTCTCTGCCTGGACAGAATGAGAACGTTTTGCATGTTCTGGAGGAGACAGCCACTCCTTGCTGCTTCACAATAGGCAGTGGTGCATGACAGTTGCCCTTCATTGCTGGCTTCTTGGAGCTTAACCTCTGACCCTCCACTTAGTCGCTGCGCAGCAGTTGGAGCAGGTTGGAGATGTTGGTGAATGACGGGCATTGGCCTGCAACGTGCTTGTCATTATTTGACTGTCAAAAGGAGCCTGCCATTGGTTTCCATCAAGGTTTGAAACCTCTGTGCAGCAGTCCATACAGCTTAACTTCCAGGGCTGTCAACAGCGTGATCAAATGTGCATAAGAAATCAGAGTGCTGAGTATATCTTCAATCAGGAGAAAGGAACTTTTTCCCTGTTCTTTTCTCTCTTTCTCTCTCTTTTTTTATTTTTCTTTTGGTTAAATATATTCAGATGACTTTCACAGGGCCAAGAGGTTGAATCTGTTGCCACGGTGGAAAAAGTGAACTGTTGTCTCGTGTGGTCTGATTTTCAGATAGCACAATGTAGATCTGAGCAGCTCTGCCAGTTAAGCTCTCAGACCTGTCTTGCGTATTCTTTCAGCTCTCAGCCATTGGTTTAAGGGACGAGGTGCTAGCCCAGTTACCTGGGGTTAGCTGACAGGATGAAACGTTGACTTTGGTCTTTATGTAATGTGGCAAAGGGATGGAGAGGTCAGTTTATATGATTTGTGAAGCAGGAACTGAAATTTAAAATAAATAATGAAGGGGAGATATTGGTGATGTATGATTATTATCTCATTTATGACATTTTTTTCTCATAGTAAAGAAGTTCAAACACAGGGAGTTTAATTGGCTGTGATCAAATCTTAGAAACTTCAGAGTTCATTCTTAGGCAATATATTTCTTAGATATAGAAAAATATGATCATGAAAGTCGTCTTTTCTTATAAATTTGAAACGTGGAATTAAAAAGCATCCTGAAGTGGAGAAGGATGAGGGAAAGCCAAACAGTATTCTTGAAGTATGTGAAAAGTTGTGGTAACTAAACTTGGTTTGCTTCTAGCGTTGTGTAGTGGATGGGGGCGGGAATCCGGAAGCCTGAGTTATAGTTTTGTTTCTTCCATTTTTCAGCCGGGTCACCTTGGGTAGGTCAGTTAACCCCCCAGTCTCAGTTTCTTCATAGGCAAAAATAGGAATAGTAATGTTGGTGAGGATGAAAGGAGATCCTGTTTGAAAAGTACTCGCCTTTGTGTGGTACTCTAGGTTCTCCTTTGGCACTTACTTATCCCCCTTTTTGTGCTTTTCTTAGCAGGAAAGGCTAATTAAATAGTCATAAGGCAATGCTTGGGCGAATAAACTATCCTAGAACTCAAAACAGTCAATCTTTGTGTTTCAACTCTTTTCTCCCCCCATATTACTGACTTTAGTGCATAATATCCCATTCTAGTAAGCACTCAAACCACAAATCTGAGTGGCCTGCCTGTCGTCTTCCTCCTTCCCTCCCTCCTAGTCATTCATTCATTTGCTCCCTCAACAAGTATTTTTTGAGCTCTTAGTGTGTGCCAGGGTCTGTTCTAAGTTCTGGAGCTCAGATTCTGTAGGGAGAGACAGAAAATAAACAAGTAAACAAACACCTACTTTTTGGTAGTTCTAAATGCTATGAAGAAGAAGAAAGCAGGGTGAGAGGAACAGCACTTGGGTTGTCAGGCAAGAGCTCTCAGTGGAGGTGTCTTTCTAGCAGAGAACTGCCTGAGGTGGGGTGGGGGGAGCCCTGGGAAGATGGGAAGAGGGGCTTCCGGAGGAAAGGGGGCAGCACTTCTCTCTTCTGCTTTTTGTCCCGTTGGTCACCAAGTTCTGGCCTCTGTCCTAACGTCTTTCCTTCTTTCATCTCTTCATCTTCGTGCCGGTCTTGTGTTCAGGCCCTTTTTATTTCCTTAGGCTCTCAGCCTGGGCTTTCCCTTCCATCAAGTTCTTCCTTGCCATCTTTAAAAATGGAAAGTGACCATGTCACTCCACTGTTTACAATTTCTCAGAGATTTGCCACTGGCTACGTGTTAAAATTCAGACCCCTAGGCTTGCCATCTGAGGTTCCTATTGTCTCAGTCTCATTTATTATCTGTGGCTGCCCCTCTGCCCCCGCCCTCTCACCCCCACAACTTCACACCTGATACTCCTGCTGTGGGAAGTAGGGCCTCCCTGAGCATACGCAGGCCTCTGTGCTCTTACGCATGCTTTCTTTCCCTGACTGTTCTCTTCCCACCTCAGTGGCACCTTAGAAACTGAGAAAATGACATCTCTTTCAACAGTTTCCTCAAATGCCACCTCTTCTGAGACTTCTCTGAATCTGCCATCCTCAGTGTTTCCTGTACTTCCCCAGCTTTTACCTCACTATACCTGTTCATCCGTTTCCTTGACTAGTCTGTGAGCTCTTTGAAGACAAGGACTGTGTTTTCATTCGTCTCTTGTATTTTCAGTATCTGACATAGTGTCTGGAACAAAACAGACACTCAGTAAACTGTCACCTGTTATAGCATAATCCGTAGAAATATTTAGGGACAGATTTATCATGGATTTTAAATATAGAGTGGGTATATACTTTTTGAAGAGCTCTTTGGTCAAAACATTCCATGATTGTTAATGGGACTTCTTCCCTTAGGCCTGGGTCAGATAACCAAGATCATATTAAAAGGAAAAAAGGATGGAGCATGAACACGTTAGAAAACAAAAATATTATATCAACTTCCCAGTAATTACAATAATACCAGGTGATAGTGTCAGTGAGCAAGTTAGCTCCAGCTAAACTTCTATCTTGCCTTTTTTGTCTTTTTTTTCTTTTTTGTGAGGAAGATAAGCCATGAGCTAACATCCATGCCAATCCTCCTCTTTTTGCTGAGGAAGACTCACCCTGAGCTAACATCCATGCCGATCTTCTTCCACTTTATGTGGGACGCCGCCACAGCATGGCCTGACAAGTGGTGTGTGGGTGCGCGCCCGGGATCCGAACCCGTGAACCCCAGGCCGCCAGCAGCGGAGCGTGCGCACTTAGCCACTATGCCACGTGGCCGGCCGCTATCTTGCCTTTTTTAAATAATCCAGAGTGTTATGCGTCTTTTGCCCAGGAAGAGAGTACTGAATATTCCAATTCAGTAAGTAAGTGAATTTTATAATTTATCTATCCATCCATTTATCTTTACATTTTCCAGATGATACTCTATCGAGTTGTCATAATTTTTGCATTTTTTATTATATTAGAAGTATTTTAATGCCAAAGCACAGTAGACCCATCATATGGATATAATAATCTATTTAAACAGTTCCCTATTGTTGACCATTTAGCTTAGTATTTTTATTGCATAAACAATGCTGTGTTGAACCAGTTCATTTAGACATCTTTATATGCATTACTTATTTATTTTTTTAATGAAAAAATTCCTAGAAATAGAACAAGTAGGTCAGAAGATAGGACTATTTTTTAAGGCCTTTTGATGCATATTGCCAAATTACCTTCTGGAAAAGGTGTATAAATCTTTGTCAAGATAAGTTGTAAAAAGCATCTTGTTTTATATTGTGTTTCTAGATTACCTGTAAGTGAATTTGGGGTCTCAGTGGGAATTTTAAATGTAAGAGGTGATCTAGAGGAGAGTTCAGTAATGGCTGTGAAGAGAAGAAGAAAGAAGGTCGAATGAAAGGAAGAACAGCAGAATCTCACGTTTTGCCCTGCTCAGATGGTGTGTGGGCTCTGGTGCACTGATGTGCAAACTGGGTCCTGGCATTCCTAGGACTCTGCTGCAGGAGGTGGGGGCCTGGGAATAGCTTGGCTTCTTTGTATGTATTTTATATGTTTATACTTCAGGGTAAGATTTCTTTCAAATTAATGGTTTAAAACTTAAAAAGTTTCGAAGCCACTGATTAATGGATCTCTAAATTCACTAGTACTATTTTCAGACGTGTGATTCAAAATGGATCTTCTTCATGTCTCTGCCGTTTGTTTGAGAAATCAGTGTCCTAATTTGTTGTTCCTTCTTAAAGGAACCATCTTGCTAGCCCGAATCACAGAGTAGTAACCTCCTGAGTTAGGCATCCCTCCTGCGCTCCACAGCTCTCCTGTTACCTGGTTGAAAGCTGTGTGGTTAAGGCAGTGTGGTGTCAAATCACTTTCCAGTTCCAACTCCAGGGTAGGACCTGTGAAGTATCTGTTTTAGGCAAGGTAGAGGTTAAGGCACCTTAAGGGCAGCGACTGCTTATCTCGCTTTTATTAGCGGTGGTGTCAACGTGCACTAAAATGCAATGACCTACTCTCCTTTCTGATAAAAGGAAAATGACCTGCCTGGCATGGATGGAGAGAGAGGAGCCTGTGGCAGATTACATTGTCACCTCTCATAATAACAGCAGGCATTAAAAGAAACAAAAAGGCCAGCAGATTTCTGTTTAGCCATGGAAATGTTTGACATTTTTGGCTCCTGATGAAATGTGCTGGATGGAGGGGAGGAGGGAGCATTGTAACGTTGGAAGGAATGAATGAGTAAGGAAAAAAAGGAGTCTGCCTTCATAAGAGAGATTTGAGGACACTAAGGGACTTAAATCGCAGTGCTGCAGCAGTCTGTTGGCAGAGCCCTAAGACCTCAAACCCTAGAGGGAGCTCCTCTTCCAGTGTTTTTTATTTAACCTACGTTTATTTAGAGCCAAGATCTCTAACATGGCTTGGCAGACTTCTTTAAAGGTGAGCTAAATACAGGGCTCCCTGTAGAGTTTATAGTCTAAGAAGATGCCACTGTGGAAACTTAGAGAAATAATTACCCACTCCTCAACGAAGGAGGATTTTCTCCTCAGTTAAACGTATTTACTTGGATTTGAAGACAGTCTGGGAACTCTTGGAAAAAGTCGTAGTTATTTTGAGATGTTTGGTGTAATTCAAGTCTTTTTTTTAGGCAGTAATTTTGTGGTTCAATCTGTCATCTTGAAATATGAATTATATGGAAATAACATAAAAAAAATTATATGTGACACTTTTAGGTGTCTCAGAAAAAGGTTTGAGTTTGTCTCATGTCTACCATGGCAACATTCTTGACTTATTATAAAGAACATTATATAAGAATTTCTTCTAGAATTTTCAATCTTAAAATGTAACTTAGTATAGCCAGAATAAAAGAGTTTTATTTTCATGGAAGACTGATTGGAAAGAAGGTAGGAAACACACAACAATAACAGCCATGAAACAACAAAAACAGTACTTAAGCCACACGATATAAGCACACAGATTCTACAAAGTGGAAGGTATTTTTGTAAATTTGTTTAACTCCCTAATCTGAATCAACTCATGACAAACCATTTTATAAAAAATGTACAAAATGGAAAAATACTAAAGAAGGATTTCTTGCTTTAGTGCTATTGTCAGGTCAAATCTAACAGTGAAGTTCCCTGCCAGACCTTTTCTTTCTCCTCGAGACATGAAGTTTTGCACTTGTTAACATAATTTGCAAGTGGTAAAAAAGATGGATAATACCACAACATCAGATTCTGGATTTCTGGTCTGTTATTTAGGTTTCTTATGAATAAGAGATTCAACCTTTTATTTTTGAAAGGAAGTGATTTGTATTCCTAGCACTGTCTATTCTGTTCTGCATGTTATGAACCATCTGTACAAAATTTGAGAGGAATAGACATTCTGTGGTGATGTAGGGACTCTTTAATGTTTCCAAAATGACAGTTCTCTTCTCCTAGAATAGAGTTTAATGTTCACTTGAATGCAAATCCCAAATGTCTATGGCTCAGCTTGGGTGGCCAATATTGCATTAGAGGAGATATGCGTTAAAAGTGTTTTGTGCATTTGCTCGGTATGAATTTGATAAACACTGGCTACAAGTAACAGAATTCCCATTTAACAGTGGATTAAACATGACTTTTCTCACATTATTAAGCTGTCTAGAAGAAGGAAGTTCATCTGGAGCAGTGGCTTAATGATACAGTCAAGGATGCTGGCACTTTCTAGTTTTCTGCTCTGCCATCTTGAGTACATGGACTTTTTGGTCCATTGGCTTGTAACCTAGTGATCACAAGGTGGTTGCAATGGTGCCAACCATCATGTCCTCATGTAACTGTGCTCAAGGCAGGAAGAAAAGGGTGAGAAGATAAAAGGGAGTTTTTATGTTAGGAGGATAATTCCCACAGGCCTCCTAGCAGACTCCTCATTATGTCCCGTTGGCCAAATCTGGATTACTTGGCCATTCCTCTGTGCAGGGGAGGCTGAGAAATCCAGTATCTGGCAAAAGAGAAATGAGATTTCCATGTGTTACAGGCTGAATGTTTTTATCTCCTCAGAATTTATATGTTGAGGCCCTAACCCCCACTGATAATTGGGGAAGAGGTTTTGGGGAGGTAATTAGGGTTAGATGAGTCATGAGGATGGGGCCCTCATGATGGGATTAGTGCCCTTATAAGAAAAGAGACGTCAGAGAGCTCACTCTCTCTGTGTGTGCATGCCAAGAAGAGATCATGTGAGCATGCAATGAGATGGGGCTGCCCACAAGCCAAGAGAAGAAGCCTCAGAATTCTCAGGACCTTGATCTTAGACTTCCCGGCCTCCAGAACTCTGAGAAATAAATTTCTGTTGTTTAAGCCACCCAGTCTGTAGTATTTCATTATGGCAGCCGGAGCTGACTAAGATGCCATCCCTGGCTTAGAATGCGCGTGATCCAGTCCTTGGAATTGTGCTCGTTGCTGCCCTACTAGCAGGGGAGGAGAGGGAGGAGCTGGTGAGTAGGTGGCCAGTGGTTCCTGCCACCCTCAAGGTATGACTGGAAATGGGATTTTTATGTTTTATTCCAGAATGACTAAGGAATGTGGCCTTTGTTACCGTATAATATAACCTTTTGAGACAAATACATATAAAACCAGGATTGGAACTTCGAATCATTTATTCTACACATTTACTTAGTAATTTCAGTATTCCAGCTTGTTGCTGAAAGCTGAGGATATTGCAGTGAATAAGATGACAGTCCCTGAACTCATAGGTCTTATAGACAAGTAGGACAGAGAGATTAGGAAATAGACAGTTTCAAAATAGTGGTATAAGTGCTTAGAGTGGGGAAAGTACAGTTTGTGGTGCAGTGAGTGGAAAACGACTAACACAGACTCGGGGGTCAGGAAAGGCCTCTTGGTGGAGGGCACATCTTCACCCGAGTCCTGAGGCGGGACTCTGCTCATCTCAGAAAATGATCAATTGACTACCCTCTTTTTGTTTAGCTACTCTTGGAAATCAAGGCAAAAACAAGTCTGCTCTTCATGTGGAAACAGTGGTAATTTGAGAGTTCCCTGTACTTCTTGGAGTGGGTAATGGAAGCGGCATAGCACAGTGTAAATGGCGTTGCCTTTCAAGCCAGACAGATAAAAGTTTCTGCTTCTAACTAGCTGTATTAGAAACAGGGTTTCCCTGAGCCTCAGTTTCTTATTTTATAAAATGAAAACACATCGCTGTGTGGATGCCATAGTAGAAATAGCAAGCACCGATATGGCACTTAATATGTGCAAAGTACTTTTTTAAGCACTTCATCTCGTTTAATACACATGTTATCCCTATGAAATAGGTCTTATTGTTATCTCTGTTTTACAGAGAAACTGGGGACAGAGAGGTTAAGTAATGTGCTCAGAGATTTCCGGCTAGTAGCTGGTAGAGCTGGGTTTAGACACACGCTGTCTGGCTCCTGAATCTATGCTTTATGTTGTCCTGAGAAAAGTCGATTGTACTTTTCCATAGTCTGCTGTATGGGGACAAACCAACTCAAACTCCTAGCTTAGTGTCTTTGACATACTCCACCATCAATTAATAGTCTCTACCCTTACCCAAGTCACTGTTGATTCCTTTCTGGAAATCTTGAGGTCATCCTTCCTTTCTCTCACCATCTATCTTCAATCAGTCACCAAGTCTTTCAGTCTGTCAGGCGCTCTGAAATCTGACCCCTCCTCATTCCTACTGCCTCTGCTTCAATTTAGATGATCCCAAATCCCTCCTTCAGCAACATTCCGATAGCCTCCTGACTGGTTTTCTTGCTGCTGTCTTCTCTTCTCAGCATCCCCCCTTTTTGCCAATCCATCTTTTACTTAGCTGATAAAATGCTTTTTCTTATTATTTGACTCTGGTCTTAATTCATGGTAGATCTTAGTTAAATGTATTCCTCTTGCCTGTGGGATAAAGTCCAAGTGCCTACAGGTGTGTCTGTGTCCTTTTATTTCCAGGCCACTACCTGACTTAACCTTTCCCCTCCCAGCTCTGCCCCTGCCTACCTCCCTGCTTCCAGGCCCTTCTATTTACTGTTTATTTGTCAGGGATTCTCCCTTCACTTCATCCCTTCAGCCCACTGTCCTCCTCCCTCCCCTCAGTTCATCGGAGGGAAAATCCAGCTCCTCAAGAGTTAGCTCTAAAGCTTCTGCCTCTGAAAATCCTTCCTTCCCTTGCGCCCAGTTCAGTTTCTGTTTACTTTGTCCTTCCCCGTTGCCATTGGTGTGCTTTGTGGCTCTTTGATGGTGAGGCCCTGGAGAGCAGGAACCCGATCCGTGTCTTGTTCTGCACAGCGCAGTGCAGTTTTTGCCGACAGAAGGCATGTCATGATACTTATTTCTAATTTTCCATGATGGACCTATTTTCTTATTTCTCTGTGTGAGGGAGATTCAGATGTGCGTACACATATGCACACACACATATGTATGGTGGGTGCTCCTTCTTACCCAGCAGCAATATGAGCCTTCATTTATTTTGCCTGCGTGGTGCCCTCTAGGGAAACATATGTTGCTTCTCTTAGATTGATTTTATGAGGAAAGAATGTCTACTCAATGATGTCTGTATAGTTTTGCATGTACTTTTTCCAATTTTTATTTTTTCATCATGTTAATGACATTCACATGTTAAAAATAATCACATTGTACCGAGGAATTATAATGGAAAATAACAACTCTCCCCCTAGTTTCTCCCCAACTTCCCCATATAGAGATGAATACTCTTTTTTTTTAAACAACTTTATTAAGATACAGTTTCCATACGTACAGTTTACCCATTTAAGGTGTACCATTCAGTGTTTTTTTGTGTGTGTGTGTGTATTCACAGGGTTGTGCACCCATCACTACTGAAATCTAATTTTAGAATAGTTTCATCTCCGCTAAAACAAACCCTGTACACATTAACTGTCACTCCCCATTTATTCCTATTGGCCACCCACCGCCAGCTCTAAACAACTACTAATCTACTTTCTATGTTTATAGATTTGCCTATTAATAGACATTTCATATAAATGGAACCATATAATATAAGGCCTCTTGTGACTGGCTTCTTAGCATAATCTATATGTTTTCAGAGTTCATCCATGTAGTAGAATGTGTATTTCATTTATTTTTATGACTGAATAATATTCCATTATATTGATAGACCACATTTTATTTACCCATTCATCACTTGATGGACATCTGGGTTGTTTCCACTTTTTGGCTATTATGAATTATGCTGCTATAAACATCTGTGAACAAGTTTTCCTATAGACATATGTTTTCATTTCTCTTGGGCATATACCTAGGAGTGGAATTGCTGAGTCATATAGTAACTATGTTTAACTTTTTGAGGAACTGGCAAACTGTTTTCCTAAGCCACTATACCACATTGCATCTCCACTAGCAATGTCAAGAGGGTCCCAGTTTCTTCACATCCTTGCCGGAACATGTTATTGCCCAACTTTTTACCTCTCTCATTTAATTCTCGTAATTCTATGAGTTAGCCGAAGAAAAATATTCCTACTGTTATTTTGTAGATGAAAACTCCAAGTCAGCAGACAGGTGAAATAAGATATGCCTAGTATGAGTGTGACTAGAGGGGAAGAAGAGACATGGGTAGTTTAAAACAACGTCATCCAAAATTTGTTTAAGTTTTTGAATCAGATACTTAGAGCTGTGTTAGAGATCATATTTCCCATCCCCACATTTTTTTTTTATTGGTATGATTGTATTTCTTTTGCCTTCCTTTTTTTTAAAAAATTGAGATATAATTCACATCACATAAAATTAACCATTTTAAAGTGTATGAGATGACAACTCTTATTCATGTGTATTGCTTAGTGCTTCTGATAGTTTAAAAATATTTGCATATGCTTAAAAAATACCTTTTTTTTTTTTTAAAAAAAAAAGGAGAAATACAAAGTTTGATCTCCAGGGAGCCATCACAGATGTACAGAAGGAACATGAACATAAGGACCAGAAGGCAAACCAAAAGTCACTTGTTTTGAAGTAATTAAGATAATTGTGTTGACTTTCTTCCATACTTCAGATATAGCCTTTTCAAAATTGGAAAGATGTGCCTGCCTTGTATTCTGACATGAATATTTAGCAGTGTCATCTCTAACCCTAGGATCGTACAGTAAATGTTAACAAGAAATACCAGAACTTGTGTTTTCCCTGTCTTACTGTTTTTCTACAGGAATGCTGACAGCTAGAATGGCTTTATGACACTGCGCCAACAAACCTGAATATTACATGTGTAGTTACCTAGGTAGGTGTAGAGTGTATTTTTTTTTAAGAGCTGGACATAGTGACTGGATGTCATCAGTTACATCTGTTGTATAATCCTGAAGAATTTTACATACACTTTAACAAAAATTGCAAATAAGAATTTTTTAATAAATTATGTTTTCATGTTATGTTTCTGCTAAATGAATAGAATATTTTCTGAAAAGATGAAACTTCTAAGGATTGAAGAAATGCCTTATATGATATTTTCAGGTTCTTGTGTTTCTACTCAGGGTGGCATAGTTTTATGTTTTGTGAGAAAACATGCACATTTCACAGTAGGTTCTCCCAGTCTGTTTCACTTCTCCATCTCATATTGCTTGTTTCTGTCCACTTTGGAGAATCGTTAGGGCCACTGAAAATGTTATCTCTGGCTTAGCTGACAGCTTTTATTGCTGATCTGGTGGGAACCTAGTCTATTACTTTTTCAGTGCATTTCAGAGTCCCCATTGTCTCACAAGAAACTTTTCCCTCCTTTCCCTGCCCACCTCAAATGAACAAAATTTCACTGTATATTCTAATTATAAAATACATGATCATATATTCAGAGAGTGCTGAAAGATTTAAAGAAGAAAGTAAAAGTCCTCCTTAATCTTACTTCCCAGACAAACATGATCACTGTGAATATTTTGGCCTCTAACAGGGGTTAGTCAGCTGTGGCCTGTGGGCTAACTCTGGACTGCCACCTGTTTTTGTATGGCCTGTAAGCTAAGAATGGTATTTACATTTTAAAATGGTTGAAAAAAAAATCAGAATAATAATATTTTGTGACATATGAAAATAATATGAAATTTAAACTTTAGTTTCCATAAATAAAGTCTTATTGGAACACAGCCATGCTCATTCATTTACATATTGTAAATGTCTGCTTCCATGCTAAAACAGCAGATTTGAGTAGTTGTGACAAACCGATGGCCTCCAAAGCCTGAAGTATTTACTCTCTGGCCCTTCACAGAAAAAAATTTGCTGACCTCTGATCTATAACCTTCAAGACTTTTTTCCTGTGCATTTGTGTGAATATGTGTGGGTGTATTTTTTAAAGAGTGGGGTCATCCTGTGTGCTTTTGTCATCTACCCTTTTTATGGAATGTTTACTAGTAAATTCTGTTGAGCTCTTTTTGTTTGTTTATTCCATTGAATTAAAATCTGAGAATAACTACTTTTCTTTTTGTGTTTGTATTATATAAACTTATTAAATGTTACCTCAGAACAGTAATAATAATTGTATTTACTGTATCACTTAGAATTGATTTTAATTGTTTAATGAAATAAAAGTTTATTTTTCTCATCCAAATCACAAGATAGGTAGTTATGAAGCTGCCTGAGAAGGTCGTGCAGAGCTAGGATCTTTTTAGTGTTCTGCCATTCTCAGCATATAGGTTCATCGAAAGATAGTGAATAGACTCTGTCATTGTTGTGTGACAAATTAGCACAAAACTTAATGGTTTGAAACAGCAGATATTTATTATCTTACAGTTTCTATGGGTGAGGAATCCAGATAGTGCTTAGCAGGGTGCCTCTGGCTCAGAGTCTCTCAGAAGGCTGCGCTCAAGATGTTGGCTGGGGCTGCGTTTATTTTAAGATTTGACTAGGGGCGGAGGGGATCTGGTTCCAGGCTCACTCTTGTGGCTGTTGGCTGGAGGAGATGCTTCTATTTCATCAACTAGAACTGTGCCACATGGGTACCCCAGCTGCAAGGAAGTCTGGGAAAGCGAGCTTTTTGAGTGGGCCCACTGTTTCCCAAGTCAAAATCAGGATTTTGTTGACCAGAAAAATGGTCAGAATAGACACTGGGTGGGCAACAGATGGTATCTACCATACCCGCCTTCTAAGGTGGTTGTAAGGGTGCCGTGAGGTAACAACCCAGCAGTTGTCTGTTTTATAATGTGCACTCAATTAAACAGTAGCTATGATTATTACTTATTAATTATATAATGTAGCTTAGGAAGTTAGCAGGTTGACGTAACAGGATCCCCGTGCACTGATACTGAAAGAACTAGCAAAGAAAGAATAAAAGGAACATTTATTGAGTACTGCCTAGTATATGCCAGGCATTTTATTAATATAAGTTATCTGACTTAATTCTCATAATAAACCTGTGAAGTAGGTGTTATTTGCCCCATTTTACAGATGAGGAAGCCGAGGCCCAATATTATTAAGTAGATTGTTTAAGGAGCGCATCCCACTGGTGTGCCTTGAGTGGTTTATAGGTTGTGGAGATAAGGGGGTCTTGGAGTGAGCTGGATCATTCTGGGCCCTTCAGCTATAGCCCTAGCAGCCTCTTCTGGTTACTCCAGTGTGCCTTGCAGATATCGTAATTTTCTACATGCTTCATGATGTGGAAAAAGCTAGAAGATAGTGCTCTGTCTAGTAGGTAGCAGAGCTGGAAGTGGAACCCAGATGAGCATTACCTCCAGAAGCCTGCCTTCTCTCCATAACGGGGCCCTCCCCATCTACGGAAGCAGTGAATATTAGTTAGGCTGAGATAGGAGTTAAAATGCAGCTTCATTGAATACTTCAAGTACTGTATTTCTTTTATATTTACATTTCTCTCTCTCTTGCTTTTAATATACATATTGCATGCAGAAAAAGAGGTTTTCTTGGATTATAAAATTATTTAACATTATTTGCGGTTAACTGTAGATCTAAATGGAATCTTACTTGGCCACTAGGTGTCTCCTTTTGGTCCTATCCTTTCTCCTGTGCCACACTCTTAGAAGGAACCTAAAATGGATGTAAGGAAGATTAGACAAGGAGATTAAAAAATGCGTAGGACCTGCACTCTCATGATTCCAGTTGCCTTTTTTGTCCTTTACTCTCTACTTCTCTTCCTTCCTGCTCATAGGCTGGTATTTAGGTAATAGATCAATGCTCTGGAAACTTCGATGACTCTTTCATGCCTCTTTCTCATTTATAAAAGTAGTAAAGTGGGGGGAAAGAACACCTGTGCTCATCTAGATATGTTAGGTAATAAAGTAATTGAAACGTTTGCAGGGGATTTTAGGAACAATTTTAATACAGCCATGTGTCACTTAACAGGGACTCGTTCTGAGAAATGTGTCATTAGGTGATTTTATTGTTGTGTGAACATCATAGAGTTTACTTACACAAACCTAGATGGTATAGGCTACTACACACCTAGGCTATATGGTGCTAATCTTATGGCACCACCGTCATGTATGTGGTCTGCTGTTGACGGAAATGTCGTTATGTGGCACATGATGGTATAGTTTATTATCGTGCGAATACTTGTGTTACTAGGCAAATAATAATTGTATTACTAATATTAATTTCCCTATTCTTTAATCATACTGGCTATAACTTACATGTACTAGCTTCTATAATCCTCACAGTAACCCTACGTAGTTGCCATTTTTTCCTTGATTTTAATGATGAGGAAATTGAAGCTTAGAGAGACTGGCTAATTTGCTCCAAGTTTAATAGAGTTTGCTTGCTTTCAGATTTTTCTCCCTCCATTTGGAAACTATTAATTCATTATAGTGGTGGGGTGAGTTTGGCTTAAGTCAGTAAGTTTTAAAATTCCTGTAAAATAATTCAGCAGAAAGTACTTCTGGAACCGTGGTTTGGTTCTGAGAGCAGAAATCCATTTTCTGCAGTTGTCTTGTAGAAGTGAGCAGTGTGCTCTGGATGTGGGCTCCCTTCAGGAGTGCTACAGGCTCTTCGCAGAATTACCCATCCTGTACACTCAGGAATCACTTCCTTTCCCTTGCCTGCAGTGCAGCGCCCATTATCATAGAAGCAGCTCAGGTTCAGACCTGGAGCTGCACAGAATGGGACGTTCTTCTTATCCAATTAGAGATGTGCTAAAAGATGGGAAGGCAGCAGGGCCTAGGATTTTCTTTGAGACTGCTGGCTATGTTCTCTTTTACCTGAATTTAGATTCTGCATTAATTTCCAGATTTCTCCAATTGTCTTTTTTAAAAAATCAGCTCATGCTAGGTTTTCTTTAGTTTCGAATAATTTAATTGTGCTTAGTATCTCTCCAGTTGACTCCCCAGTTGTGGTGGTGGTTTCTGCAGACCACAGGAAAATGTGTAACAAATGTGAGATGAGAGAGCGTTGTCAGGCAGGGGCCACTTTCTCTGGGAAGTTGGAGCTGGGAGTGGGAGCAGTCCCCAGCGCTAACAGGCACACCCCCAAGATCTGCCTCCAACACTTGTCAGTTCTCTCCCTTTGTTCCCCTTCCGACTCACTTCCTGCCAGGGATTTGTGACATATTTCGTCGCAGATCAAATGAGCCCCTGACACCTGATTGCCGAGTGCTTCTTGTTTACAGTTGCTTTCCAAGGACACCTAGACAAGATGGAAAGCTTAACGCGCGGTAATTAAATTTGCATCTGCTCTGTGACAGGACTCAAAGGAGTTTTTTCCCCTCCGCATATGAATCTCATTGTAGAACTCCTACTGTCTTTGACCATACAACATCTAAAAAGGCAAGATGTGGACAGGTAAACAAACATTGGTTCAGGCTGCTGCCTGTCATTATAATGATGAATATTAAATAAGATCGCTGGTATCCCTTTCCTACTTGACTTTCTACTCTTCCCCTACTTGTTTAGCCCGATTTATAACTGGGCTTAAATATAAGAACTGTAGCTTGGAGGTGATTTTTTTTTTTTTAATCTTTTTAAAGAAAAACAAACATTGCTGAACAATCTGGATTGGTTTAACACCCTTTGGATTGTACATTTCTCACAAATGCTGATGAATAATTCAGCAAAGCCAAACACAATCTGCTGGTGGTATCTAGTGTTATTCACACTTGCTAATGAATAATTCCCTTTAGCTTTTATAGAGTGGCTCTAAGGAGTGACTTCTGGGACTCAGATGGGTTATTATTGGGCTATTTGTCAGTGTCTTTGGGGCATTGTGAGCCAGAGTCCAACTTGGCTGCCCACTCCACATACCTTCTCGGATTCTTCTGGGAAACATGCAGCTCTTTCTGTCGCAGCTCTTTTAGCCCTCGAATGTTGCTATGAAAGAGGCAATGCAGTAACAGGATTGAGCTCCACTATAATTTCATTGATTCAGTTACTTCAGTGTTTCATTCAAATAAAGAAGTGTTTATTGAGCACCTTACTAGGTACAAAGTACTGGGCATGGCATGGTGTATATACAGAGGTAAGATAGATTTTATGTGAAATGTCCTCAAAGGGAATGTAGGGTATATAGGAGAGGCACGGGGTCCTGGAGGAAAATGCTCGGGGTCTTTTTGTCAAAATGACCAGTTACCATTTTCTCATCATGTTCTCAGGGATGCGTTTCAATGCATATTTGCTGTTGATGGTGTTTGTATGAGGGTTATGTTGCTTTGGATAAGCCTAAAATTTCATTTATCTTGGAACTGCTTACAGGATAATGATCCCAGAGACAACTGAGTAAGCGACCCCTGTTCATTTCTGCTACATTGAAGTCAGGAATGTGGTATGATGACCTGGCTTTTCCAGCCTGGAGAGTCTATGGATAGTGAATGTGGATTGATTTATGTCTGAGTGGTCTACATACCGTACCTTAACAATCATACTGCGTAATGTATAACTGCGAAATCAGTGAGGCACGTCCAGTCTTGGTGAGGTTCCTTCCAGCATCCTGTATCTGCTTTAGCTTTTTCTATTCAGCTCCTAGTTTTTCCTCTTCTTCCTGAGCACACTGGAAGATTACAATTCCCAGCTTCCTTGCTCTTAGGTGGGATCATATAATTAGTTTTGACCAATGAAATGTAAGTGGAAGTGATGAGTATCATTTCCTGGTCAAGACATTTAACAGCCAGTGTGGCAACTGCGTGCTTTTCCTTTCTCTGCCACTGTTGCCTTGGCGGCTAAGTGTTCTAGATGGTGGGGTCTCCATTAGGCTGGGTCTGTGAATGACTGTGTGGAGTAGAGCCTGCCCCCTCCCCCCGTTGGCCCATGATGGATGGGTAACTTGAGCAAGAAAAACCTTTGTTGTATTAAGCTCCTTAGATTTGGAAGTTTATTCACAGTGTAGCCTAGACCATTCTCACTAGTACAGAGGGATTACTACAGGAAGAGGGTGTGTGTGTGTGTGTGTGATCTAGGGTCTGGTATGCCACCAAGATTTCAGCCAGCTTTGCAGAGTGTGGTTTCAGTTGAGAATTGAAGGATAGACCTAATTTAGGGATAGAAAAAGACTTTATTTCATCAGTTACCAAGGAATCTGTGGGAGAAATAACATTGATATAAACAGAGTCATGGAAATAAGAGAATAATTAGTGAGAAGGCCCAGAGTGGAGTGGAGGCTATTGTAACTCATATTAACGAATTTTAAATTGTATCCAGCATGTTTAATTGGTAAGATTGTGAACCTGTAATTTTTCTCTTTGCTTATGGTTTATACCAGGGGCTGGCCCTTGAGCTAAGAAAGATTATTTACATTTTTAAAAGATTGTAAAGAAAGAAGATGAAGAAGAAGAATATTGAATAGGGGCCATCTGTGGCCTATAAAGCCTAAAATATTTACTTTCTGGACTTTTACAGAAAAAGTTTGCTGACCCCTAGTTTAAAATCTCTACATGCTATTATCAAAAAGTATCACACTTGCTAAAATGTGAGTTCCTTGAGAACTGGAACTGAAGGGTTTTATTAATCTCTGTGTCTTGCTGCCTAGCATGGTGCATGGCAACATAGTACAAGCTCAGAACAAGTTTATTTAATTGGATTACACACAGGCCTTGGGAGATAAGATATTTTAGAGGATGAGAACTGAGAGGAAATCATGAAAGGCCATAGGTTTGAAGGAATGGAACTTTTCCTTCTCTGTTCTCTTGGCTGGTGACAGTTTTGGATTTGTTTAAACCTAATATGTATGGACATTTAATTTTTATATTCATTTTCAAATAAATGTCATATTTTAGAAGGTTTTAAAGATATTAACTTGTACGCTGGCATCAAAGTATTGTGAGAATCTTGTTAATCTATTGGGTGTTGATGTTTTGTTTTCTCTTCTCAAGGCAACACTCAATTTTTTTTTTTGGTAACTTTTATGCAGTTCTGTCGGTTCATTCACTCATTTGCTTAGTCATCAGCATATACCCACAAGAAATGAAAACATATGTCCACACATATGGTACAAAAATGCTCATAGCAGCATTGTTCATAATAGCCAAAAAGTAGAAATAACCCCAAATCAACTGATGAATGGATAAACAAAATGTTGTGTATCCATTTGATGGAATATTATTCTGCAATAAAAAGGAATGAAGTACTGATACATGCTACAACATTGATGAACCTTGAAAACATTATGCTAAGTGAAAGCCAACCACAAGAGACTACATATTGTATGATTCCATTTATATAAAATGTCTGTAATAGGCAAATCCATAGAGACAGAAAGCAGATCAGTGATTGCCTAGGGGTGGGAATGGGGTGAGGTGGGAATTGGGAGTGACTGCTACTGGGTACAGGGTTTCTTTTTAGGGTAATTACAAAGTTCTAAACTTAGATTATGGTGATTGTTGCAAAACTCTGAATATACTAAAAACTATTGAATTGTACACTCTAAATGGATAAATTTTATGTTATATGAATTATATCTCAATAAAGATATTAACAAAAATAATTATACAGTGGATTGCTCATTTTTTAGTTATGCTGCTGATTATATACCCTCTTATTCAAGCAACAGTTAGGATTTGAATCTCTTATATTTTACCTTCTTGAATTAAAATTTTCTGGAAACAATATTGATTTAAATTCAAATCCCCTTTGACCTGGCTATTCTATGTACATTAATTTATTCTACTTTATATACTGGCACATGTGCACAAAGACATATGTACAAGAATGTTCATTGTGGCATTGTTTGTAATGGCAAAACATAAGGAGCAATTCCAATGTCCGTCAGTAGGGGACATGTTAAAAAATATGTTAAAAAAACGAAGGAAGATGTAGCTGGTCAACTACTTTAGCACCATTAAGAAGGGACAGTTCTGTATGTACCAACATGAAACAATCTTCAAGGTATTTAAATTAAAAAAGCAAGGTGCAGAATACTTGTGTTACCATTTGTGTAAAATGCTTGCATAAAGATAGAGTATCTCTGGAAAGATTCAATAGTAGTTACCTCTTTAGGAGGGAGAGTTTGGCTGGGTCACATCATAGAAAGACAGCTTTTTGTAGGGTTAGACTTTTTTTTAATACACGTTTCTTTTTTCATAGAAGCATTATTCATAATAGCCAAAAAGTGGAAACAACACAAATGTCCATCAATTGATGAATGGACGAACAAAATGTGGTATATTCATATATGAATGCAAGTGGAATAGCCGGGTCAAAGGGGATTTGAATATAAATCAGTTTCATTTTTAGGAATTTTAATTCAAGAGGGTAATTAGTGTTCAAATATTATCTTAAAATTTTTTTAAACTTGCTTTCTATACTAGAGCTCAGCAACCAATCTTGCATCTCTTTGTGCATAGCCCTTTTCAGTCCATGTGGAAGAATTTGCCTTAAGACTCATCCTCCCCCAACCCACCCCCCAACCACTAATGATGGAGCAATTATGTGGTTCCACAGTAATTTTAACACCGTCTTCTAACCCAGCTGTGTGGTAGCAGTATATCTGCAGGGCAGGAATGTGGCTTCCAAGGGACAATATCAGATTGCCCACAATTATTTTAATGTCTCCTGTGAAATGATAAATGAAGTTTATAGTTAGAGTAAAAGTAAACCCATTTCCCCCAAGGTATAAAGAGTTTGCAAGTACAATTCACATAGTCAGATGTGACTTTTTTTTTTTTAAAGAATCCTTCATTGAGGGCTTTTTTTTTTAAATCCAGGGATAGGCTTTCAATGTGGGCATTTATTTTGTCAAGCATGATAAGGATGAATAAAGTATGAATATGTTATAAGATTTATGGCTGCTCCTGTAGGAACTTAACACTTTTTCATTGTTGGTATAACTGAAAAAATTCTTCCAAGTTTTGCATCTACATGCATGCTTTCTAACACTAACTTTATGTAACTTACAAAATATTTGCTGTTTCTTTTCCTGATCCTAGGAGGTCCCATAATTTGGCTGTAACTCCTGCTTTTTATGATTTGGCGCCACTTTGGTTTGTGTCTTTCCTAATTGTTATAAATCCTCCGGCCTGCCCCCACATTTACTTGGTAGGACTGCCATCTTGAGAGGTGAGCAGCTTCTGTTCACCGTGCTTGACACAGTGCCCACCACATCATTTAGATGTCTCTTTGAAAAAGAGCTCGTTGGGCAAGATCTCACCATTTCCTCAGCTGGGAAGTTGGGACTGTGGAAGTGGCTGCCCTCCTCCCTGCATCCGAAGCTTTCTGCTATCACAGGAGGCTGGGGTTTCCATGCTGTCTTGCCAACTGCAGGAGGTCTGGCTGCTGTGTTTTCATTTAAAAGATATTCCACTTCATGTTCCCGCTGCTTGCTACCTACTGACCCACAGCCAGAGGCTGCTCCTGCTGTCGTTTCTCCATTTGCGTGACAGGGCTCCTTGCTTTCTGCAATTGATGTCTTTGTTTAATTTTTGTATCTTATGTGCACTGTTAGTGAACTGGGTTTGGAAGTGTCCCTGACTTAAACCCTGCTGTGAATCCTCTTAGAACTTCTCTTTCAGGTAGGTCCTATTTATGAATTTTATAAGTTTAGATAGATTGTTATTATTACTATTACTATTAAGTGATGTTACTTAATATGGGTTTATACAAACCCATCCATTTGTACTGTTATATCTGTGAGGAACCACATGACATTTTTTCTTTTTTTTTTGGTGAGCAACATCGGCCCTGAGCTAACACCCAATGTCAACCCTCCTCTTTTTTTCTGAGGAAGACTGGCCCTGGGCTAACATCCATGCCCATCTTCCTCTATTTTACGAGACGCCACCACAGCATGGCTTGACAAGCGGTGCATTGGTGCACGCCCGGGATCCGAAGCCGCGAATCCTGGGCTGCTGAAGCAGAGCGCGCGCGCTTAACCACTGTGCCACCGGGCCAGTCCCCCGTGAGGCTTTTTTGAGTCAAACTTCCTCATGGTACAGCTGAGGCATGGTGAAGCCCACAGAGTTTCTTGGCGTCTTCCAGATTACACAGCTGCTTAATTACAGAGCTGAATCTGCAATTTACAATTCCAGGTCCAGAGCTTTTTCCATAAACCAAACTGATCTATAAGTTCAAAAATAGCTTGAATTTAGGGAGGAGTCTAGAAATTAATGGTGAATTAGGACAAACACCACTCCATTAAAATACCTCAACAATGAAATACTTGGGAACAAAATAATGTTTCAGTATTTAAAACTTTACCTTCACTATAAACAAAGAACGTAACCAATCTTGTAAAATATTTGTAATAGACTTTAAATAGTCTTCCAGGTACTCCTACACCTTACTGATAGTATGACAATGTTGCTAATAGCGATTCTTCCTTTTGATATTATTGTTAGATCATACTGAAGAGGAACTTGTGCTAGAACAACTGTACAGACACCGTTTCAGATGGCTGTAGGCAAGCCAGAAGCCACATCTTTCCTAGGTAAAAGGGCTGACCTGTTACTGTCGCTAGTCGGTGTGTACAACATGTGTTAGGAGAAGTAATTATTTTTAGCCGACTGACTATGACCAAGATTAATAGCTCTTGAAAGGGCTATAATGAAAGGCTGCCCCAACTGGCTTCTACATTATTCTTTATTTATCCTGCTCTCATCCCTGTCACCTTTGGGCATCAGCCAAATGTCATTTATGTGAGATTTGCCCCTTGAATGTGAAAGGCCTCTCTTTCTTAATGATGGGAGGTGGCTGGGCTGCAGGCTCAGGAGCTTGCACAGTTGACACGACTCAGAGGAGAGCCCCTCTAGGTCTGCACAGTCACAGGAACAGTACACTCACTCCTGCGGGAGAAAGAATAGGAGAGTACTCAGCTGTCTAGTCCGGATCGTGGAGGCAAACTTGAGAGATTCCAGAGAGTAGTTCAAGGGCTCCATCTTCAAGTCCACATATTTCATTGGCTCTTCTGTTTGGAGCATTTGCAAGTTTCTTATTCTGAAGAGGATTTTTTGGCTGAAATCATCAACAATTTCTAGTTTCATAAAACTTGGAAATCTTCTGATAGAAGATTTAATTACATTTAATTAATTTATTTAATTAATTAAATACTACAAGTTAGTTCCCAAATCCCTTCTTGCCTCCTCCTGTCATGGACATTTTGTGGCAATTAGCTGCCCAGAATACAGACTGCATTTCCCAGCCTCCCCTGCAGCGGGTGTGGCCACATGACTAAGTAAGAGGCTGTATCCTATGGTAGTTTCCGGATGTTTCCTTAAGAGCATGCTGGTGTGTGCCCTTTGCCCTTTTCTTCTTAGGCCCTTCCTTTCATCCTGCTGCCTGGGGAACACAAGTACTGCATCTGGATCTTGGGGGTGAGGGCCAGTCCTGAGGGTAGCAGAGTGGTGAGCTGGAAGGGGCTTGAATCTCTGAGGACAACACGAGAAGCACCGTATCAGCCTGGTTAAGCCACTGTCATTTTGGATTTGCTGTCAGTTGCAGCCAAACCTAATCCTAGATAATACACGGTTTCTACACATTGCAGAAGAGGAAAATAATTCCCAAGCTCTTAGATTTCCTCCTCTTATCCTAAATATTAATGTCAAAATTGAAACAGATTCCTCGCTCTTCCTTCTTTCAACTCCTGCAAATTAAAACAACCTACAAAAAAGATAATGCATTAATTTATTTAAGGACTAGAGACATGAGAGACATAGTAGTATGAAAGATAGATTAGCGAGAAGGCTGGAACAGAAAATAACGCGTTTAGGAAAATGATAACCAGGTCTGGTCTTAATGGCCTTCTGTAAGAGTTAGGTCAGGGAGCCCTCACCAACTTGCAGTGTTAGTGGCAGCAACAGCTCCTTTTCTTAGATTGTTAGAGGACCTTGGGGATCAGCTTCATCTGCTTTCTTCAGGACTTGGGGAGCTTTTTAAAATTTCAGGTTTCCAATGTCAAGTCTATTCAGTGTTTCCAGTTCCCTCACGTGACACCGCTGTTGATATTTTGCCCGACTCAGTTTTAGGCCATAATATTTGCATGTGGCCATCCTTCCTCTGTTATTATCTATATTAGATAATATGTACTATGTTAGCTCTAGTGAGTTGCAAATTGTTATTAACACAACACCTTTAAAAGAGATGCTGAGATGTGTAATTATTTTTCATGATTTTTTAAACTTTCGAAAGAGAAAAAGCAGCTATTTGGTTCACTGTTCTCATTAGCATTTGTAAAGTGAACCGAGAGAGAGGTTTTCTGTGCAGTGTTTTTCCTTGCTGTTTCTTGCCTTTTAATTTGAAGAATAGCAGGATCTTGTCTTTTGTTCGCACAAGTAAAAGTCCATTCAGCTGGAAAACAGAACAGTGTGCTCTTTGTGTACTCAGAGCATTTGAATGCTTTTGGTCACACACTAGTTGCTGTTTAACTACAATAAAATTGTGACCAAAGGAGATAAACATTTAAAGGATAAATGACAGGGCTGTTAATCCAAAAGCAAGTTTTGTAGCATTGTTGTTTTTAGCTAATAGGTACATAGCCAGGAGTCACAGAGCCGTCCTTTAAGTGTGAAACTGAGTAAAATCTGTTTCCAACCAGTAAAAAAGAAATGATGTCACGGGACAGTTTTAATGGCTGATGGTTTTGTGTTTTAAAAAGTCGTTTGAACACATCTAAACTGTCTTTTGGAAACTTCAAGGAGTTTCCCTGATGTGTTTGCTAAGCCATGTCATTCATATATATACATATATATATATTTGAGTGTATATATATGTATATAAAATAATACCAAGTATATTATCTAAGAAAAGAGCCTTTAGGGCTTTTATAATGCATGAATTCAGAACTTGATCCATTTTTACCCTTATAAAGCATTATGATTTGTCTGCTCTTTGGTGGAGGAAAAGCATTTTTGAGAATTTCCTTTCCCTGTAGGAATGCAAGGGACAAGTCTCTGTTCCTTTCTTTCTCCTCTGTCTCCCATCCCTTTCTCTCTCTTTCTCTCCCCCCTACCCCTTTCATTTTATGGAGCTGAAATCTGGGTCTTTGGCGTATGATCTTTTGAGAAGAGCTGGTTCTGGTTGTGGTGAGGGCATCAGATGTTGGAGTGCTGTTTATTTTCTGAGATATGAAATGTACATTGTTTAACTTGTCTGTTGTTGCTGAATGCTGGGGTATATTTTGCCTTATCTTACTGTCCCATTACATTATTAGAGCCTTTTTCCAGGATACCAAAAAATAAAATAACCCAGAGTGTATTTTACAGCTGTATTTTCCTTTTAATTTCGGATTAAAAGGTCACATCTCATAGCAGGAATCTTAAACTTTGTCTACCTAGAGGGGCAGATAGGGGTAAGATGATGAATGAAAGCTGCAGCTCCGTCTGAGTGTAGGAGAGACAGCAGAGACTGGTGGGGCCAGTGGTGAAATAAGAAGCATATATACTACCTAAAGGGGCCAGCTGTAACTTAGCTTCAGTGTGTGAATGTGGGCCCAGTGTTTGCAGATACTCTGATTTTTTGAAAGAAGCTGAAGATGTGGATTTTTATTTGAAAACTCTTTATTTTAAAGAGCTTTCTGCGAGCTGAAATTTAAAACCCATACCAAGGAAGTTAACAAGCCCAAAGAAAAATATGTAGGTTGACATTTGGGGACCTCTAAAGAAAAGGGCAGGTTTTCGTCATATCACCCTCCAGTGATCCCCACCAGTTGACAGTCACTGTTTCTGCACATACAGCTTCCAGTCCTATTTGTATTGCCTCGCTTGAAATTATGAACCGATAGGCAAGGATCATCAAACATTGATGAGTGCTTCCAACAAGAATGACAGAGTACAAAGCAAACGAACAGAAGGAGAGGAACACAGAGAAATAGGACAGTGTGGAGAGCAGAAGACAGCCTTAAAACTTCAAAACAAACAAATTATAATTAATATTCTTAGAGAGATGAGGAAAGACATTATGTACGGGAAACAGGAATGAGATGTTAATTAAAAGGAACATTTATATTGTTAATTTTTAGTTGTGATAATGTAATTATATGTTTTTAAAAAGGTTGTCCTTATGTATTAGAGATACGTACCAAGGAATTGCAATTGAAATGTTATGATGTCTGAGGTTTGCTTTGAAGTAAGTCAGAAAAAAAGGTAGGATGGGGGAATAAATGAGATAAGATTGGCAAAATGTTGATAATTGTTGAAGCTGTATAATGAGTACATGAAGGCTTATCCAGTCTCCCTACTTGTGTGTGTTTGCAATTTTCTATTCTATGGTATTAAAAAAAAGAGAACATTTAGAGAGCAAGAAAGAGCTCTCAGAAATTAAAAATATGATAGCAGAAGTAAAAATTTCAATACAATTAGAAAATAAAGTAAAACTCAGAAAGTAGAACAAAAAGACCAAGGAATGGAAAATAAGAGAGGAAAGATATGAAATTTAGAGGGTCAATCCAAGTGATCCAATATCTAACTCTAGGAGTTGTAGAATAAGAACCAAAATATCAGAAGAGAAGAAATTATCAAAAAATAATACAAGGTAATTTCCTTGATCTAAAAGATGTGAGTTTCCTTCCTTTCTTCCTTCCTCCCTCCCTCCCTCCCTTCCTTCTTCCGTTCCTGAGGAAGATTTGCCTGGAGCTAACATCTGTGCCAGTCTTCTTCTATTTTGTATGTGGGTTGCCGCCACAGCATGGCTGCTAACAAGTGGTGTAGGTCCACGCCTGGGAACTGACCCTGGGCCGCCAAAGTGGAGCATGCCGAATTTAACCTCTAGGCCATGGGGCTGGCCCCCAGACATGAGTTTTGAAATCAGAAGGGCCCACTGAGTGCCCAGCACAAGGGATGAAAATGACCCCTTGGAGGCACTTCATCATGAAATTAGAGAACCCAGAGAAAAAGAGGAGGTCCTAAGAGCTGACTTGCAGCTCTCATGTCAGCCCCAGCTGTGCTGGGGCCTTCAGGGTCCAGGCCTCCCTAGGCCAGTTGCTTCAGACGGTTGAACCTGACTTTTGCTTCATCAGGGCTGTGCTGGTTGCCTGGCTGTTGGGATTGCGAGAATGGATGTGGGGTTTAACCTCTATTTGTAGACTTCTAACCAGGCTTCCTGTTTCCAGCTGCATTTCCACCTTCAGAGGTACCTGGTTCCTGTGATTCCTGAGCCTCTGTGGAGATGGTGGCATGAATCAGCTCACCTCTTACTGTTCTTCCTCTCTTCTTTCTCAACCCCTGCCCTGCCAGTAGGCTTCAACTTTTTCTGTTCTGTTCTATTAGTGAACACTCCCTCTTTATCTTCCAAAATGTAAGGGTGACATCTTTCACCTGCTGTTACCTTCTCCCTCAATCTCTTTGTCCTTGAAGATTTGTGGGGCTTTTTTGTTTTGCTTTTTTGTTTTTTTGCTTGTTTTATTTTTAATTTCTTTACAGGCATTTCAGTGAGGTTTTGGAAGGGAGCTAAGTGCATGTTTTGTATCTGCCATGTTTAAATGGAAGTTAATTTGTTGTGTTAATCATTAATTTGGTTATCAGAATTTCTTTTCCTAAGGTTTATTTGGAAATCAAATTAAGAAAAAATTTAATATGCAGAAAATAGTTTCTTCCTTAACACCTTCCTTGATTACTGTCACTCAAATTGGCTTGTCTCTACCTTATCTGAAATACTGTGGCCCTTGAAGACTCCTGCTCAATTTAGCAATGAATTCTATACTGTTTTGGGCCTTACTCTGAGCACTTAATATGTGCCTTGTCACCCATCTGGATTTTGTAGCTTGTGAACATAGGGTGATGTCTTAGTTGCTCATGTATTTCCTGTGGCTCCTGATGGGTCTGAGTTCAATAAACACTTGCTGATCAAAGTATACTACTCAAATTTTGATTACTTTGCTTTTATATGTGTTAGATGTGATTCTATTTCAGGTCCTCTCAGCCTATTACTCAGATATGAGTAGGAAGGAGTGAGTGTGATGAGGAGACTTTGAGAGTAATGTTAGGTTAAAAATGTCATTGGGTTTGCAGCTTCAAAAGTATTTTATTGAAATTGCTAATTTTCAGTTGTATTTAGAAAGAGGAGAAATGGAGACCTGACTAGTCATTATGCTGAGGAAGTGGAAATCTGGGACTTGAGTTTTCAGACTTCTGTAGATAGCCTGTTTCACAGTGTGTTTGCTTAATGACTGTTACCTGTAACCAGGTATTTTTGTGTTTATTTTCTGCTCTTGCTTCTTAGCGTAGGATAGCTTCAACTAGTCAGAGGAAGTCTCTCTAGTATAAGTAACAATGCTGTCATTTTCTCTAAAGTCACCTTTTTTATTAAAGAAACTCTTTAATAGTTCCACATATTCTGTAGTTATGCATTTCTGTGAGTGCTTACCAACCCAGCACAGTGTTTAATAAATTATTGAACTTGGAAGAACCTTTGAGAAGCAAGGGCGTGAAAAAATGCTATCCTCCAGAGTATCTAACAGACAGAAATAGAGGCTTGATCAGACAATATAAGCACCGAGTGAATGATGGTAATACCATGAAATATTTACACCCGAAGAGCGTGCTGGGGTGGGGAGGAGAGTGTGTGGGTTTTTATCGTTTTGGGTTGAACCTGATGCCATACATCTCACCACCCTGTGATCTTAAAAGCAAAACAGAAAGACAAAACAGAGAGGAAGAAAGGAAGAAAGGAAAAGGAAGATAAAGAAGGGACAGAAGAATATTGACCTGGTGATATTTTGTTGTTTGCAGTAGCTTTTCACAAAAGCAAGGTGCCTTTTGCAGACAGTAACCTTACTAAGAGCCAAGTTTTAATCAGTCCTTAAAAGAGACTAAAAAGTAATGGTTTCTTGCTGCTACAAGTTTAAAGTTTTAATTTAATCAATATCTCATTATTTAACATGCCCCCAAAAGTCCTTATTTTATGAACTGTAAGAATAGAGACTTGAATAGCAAACAACTGAATAGCCTAATATGTTCTTGCTTTCAAATAAAATATACGATTTATTTTTTCGTGCACTGCTATTTTAAATTGGCTTGTGGTTGGGCCAGCCCCGTGGCTTAGCGATTGAGTGCACGCACTCCACTACTGGCGGCCTGGGTTCAGATCCCAGGCGTGCACCGACGCACCACTTCTCCGGCCATGCTGAGGCCGCGTCCCACATACAGCAACTAGAAGGATGTGCAACTATGACATACAACTGTCGACTGGGGCTTTGGGGAAAAAGAGGAGGAGGATTGGCAATAGATGTTAGCTCAGAGCCGGTCTTCCTCAGCAAAAAGAGGAGGATTAGCATGGATGTTAGCTCAGGGCTGATCTTTCTCACACACACACAAAAAAAATTGGCTTGTGGTAAGTTTATTTAATAATGATCCATAGTGAAAATTAATATAGTGGAAGACTCTAGATTATTTAGGAAAGGTTTGGAAGAAATGTATCTGAGCTGATATATTTAGAGAATTCCTCATATCTTCCTAATGGAAAAGGGCTAAAATGAACATGCCAGACCAATTTGTTTTGCCCCTCTGCCTGGTGTTTCGTATGCAGATTTTTCTTTTAGTGATAACCCTTTTTAGATTTCATGGTATTATCTAGGATTATTGAAAATATTATTGTTGATGAATAAAGGTTGACAAGAAATAGTTTGATTTATTAAATTTAATTTCTCTCATGATTTACATAAAAAAACCCACAGATTGTATTTGGGAGGTATCTTAATATAATGTTTTTGCTTTTGCTTTTTAGTGGTAGTGGAAAGAATGGAATCATGTATTAATAGGGCAGCTCAGATTGACCACAGACATCGGCCTTTCAGGGGGTCATCTGGCTTTGTGGGCTTTGGTGTCTGTCACGAGCTCCCTGGATATTTGATATGCATTATGCCAAACTAGGTTATTTGTCCCCGTGATCACATTGACCCAAATTGACAGGTTTCTGTCACTTGTAAAGTCAAGGTAGTAATGTTGGAAGGGAAACTTGGGTGAGACTCTGCTTTGCAACTGTAATAGTTTGTAGATTATAAGTAAGGGAACTTTTAAATGAGTTTACTATTTGTGATGCAGGAACCCACTGCATACAAAGAAGTTCGTAGTCTAAGGACCCAATATCAGTGATATGTGATATGGATCTGTTTGTGAAAGGATGTGTTAATCCCCAAATGGAAACAGTAGAAGTAAGATTACATTGGTATGTTTATTATTTTTGTTGCTGAAATGATGACTCGGAAGGAATTGGGATTTTGGAGTTTGAATGATGTGGATTTAAATTCTGCCTCTACTGCTTACTTGTTTGACTTCTGACAAGTCACAGGCCTAAGACTTAGTTTCCTCATCTCAAAAAGTGGGGCTGATGATAATTTACTTCTCCATAAAGAAGCTTCTCAGCATTCGGCACAGTGCCCAGCAAGTGGGAGATAGTTGGTAAATATTAGCTCCTTTCCCCTTCCTTTTCAGTTTGATCAAAAAGCCTTTATCTAGGAAGTGAGACCTTTAGAAGTTCTTGATTGATGAAGGGATGGAGGCAGTGAACCAGAAGGGCACTCGAGGCCTGTGGACAACCACGTGAGATTGGTGAGGAGGTGTGTGTGTGTGTTGTGGACAGATAGGGAAAGGAAGGATTGAATTCACTGATTTGTAGAGGCAAACGTGACATTGGTGATTTGAGACATCATCGGAACTTCCACTGTCATTATTTACTGCCCAAAATTAGAGTAGAGAGCATATGCAAAGTTGAGAATTTATTTCTTCCTGCCATCTACTTGAAGATCTCACTGTTTTTAAATGCAAAATGTTAGAAATGTTTGATCCCATATAGGACAAATCAAAGGTTTATCTGTTCTTAAATTCTGTCTCTGACCATAATACTTTGAGAACACATTGCTGATATTTTTAGCATGGTTGGTATCAATAACAGATTTCCAAGTACTACCCAGGTATTCACTCAGCACATATTAACTGAGGTCTGTCATAAGCTCAGTGCTGTACTGTACTTTGGGGATTCAGTGGTGACAGACAGACCGAAGTCCCTCCTCTCATGGAGGTTAACATTCTATTAGAGGAAGAAAGGCAGTAAACAATCTTTAAGATGATAAATAAATAAGAATATGTCTAATAGTGATAAACAGTATGGTAGGATAAGAACTGAGAGGAGGGGGCCTCTGTAGATAGAGTGGTATGACGTGGCTTTTGATGTGAGATCCAAAGGATAACAAGGATGTTCATTCCAGCTGCAGGGACAAGGCTCTGAGGTGCTGATAAGCTGCATGTAGGAGGAACAGAGAAGGTCAGTGGCCAGAACTTAAGGGGAAAGAGACAAAAGGGAGAAGGAATGAGGCCAGATCATGTTAGGGCCTTTAGGCTGTGGTCAAGATTTAGGTTTTATTCCAAGCCTAATGGGAAGCCACTGGAGGGTTTTAAGATGGAGACAGTGTGTGTGGAGTGACCACAGCTGATTTGCTTTTATAAAGATCACTCTGGCTGCTGTGTGGGGAATACTGGAGGGCCAGAGCAGAATTAGGGAGAAAAGTCAGTAAGGAGAGATATATGCTGATAGCTTGGCCCAGGTGGTGATTATGGAGGTTGAGAGAAGGGGAAGGATTTAGGATATATTTTAGAGGCAAAGCTGGAAGGGTTTGAAAGAGTTTTGAAAGAAAAGAGGAATCAAGGATAACTTCCACAGTTTTTAGCTCAATGGACTGGATTGTGACCATTTTTTGAGATCAGAAGACTGAGGAAGGAGCAGGTGTGGGTGTGAAATCAGGTGTTCTCCTTTGGACATTCACACATCTGGTACCTGTCTGGCATCCAAGGGGCTGTCGATTAGGCTGGTGGATGGGGAGAATCTGGTGGTCAGGGCTGGAGAGACACATTTTGAGAGTCATCATCATAGAGCTGATGGATTTAAACCTTGGAACTCCTCTCTTCATGAATCGTTGTTGTTTGTTAGGTTGTAATGAATTTTTAGGCCCCAGCTTTCCTGAGCTAAAGCATTATTCTTTCACCTCTCCTGTCTCTGGGTTGCAGTGCCAGACTGTCTCCAAGCCCAACAAACGTGTTCCTTCCAGGCAAAAACAGAAGATGACACGCACCATGAGCCAGATTTTCCATGACAGACTTGTAAGGAACAAGATAATCTCATTGTTCCTCCTGCTACTTAAAATAAAGGCAATATTGATTTTATAGTAGCAGTTCAGGTCCTAAGGCATGATATTGATTAGGCGTCTGATGAGAATTTGCAGGGTAGCCTTCTAGACCTACCGCTACAGGGCATCTCCCCACTGGATCAGGCCTCCGTGCTGACCTCCACTGATGTAAGTGGTGTTTGTCTTAGGAATTCTTGGCCCTGTTTAGTCTAGGCACTGTCCAGAAGCATTTCTTTTACCTGATGGATGACTCAGTCCAGCCTATTACCTTAATCTGACCTTAAACCTGGGAACTCTTTTGTTCTTAGTAAATATGAAGACTAATTTTGACACTGTTTAAAATTATTTTCTTATCAGTAGCAGTGAGTTTCCTGTTGAATCTTTTGCTGGAAACTTTCTATTAAAATGCTGTAATCTGATTTTTGTATTTTATCTTTTTTCAATGCTACTTTGGAGCAGGACTCACTTTATGAATTTTTTTTTTTAAACAGGAGAAGGCACTTCTTTTAAAGGTGCCATTATTAAGCCCAGGAGACTCCTCAATCTTAATGTTGCATCAAGGAAAGTAATTTCCTTGTGGTTATTGTGACATGATGCATTCAACATACTCCATTTACAGGTTAGGTCTTATAACATTTGCATGTCGGTTTCTGAGGATATTTTGAACAATTTAATAACAAGGGATACATTGTTTACTGGCCTAAAGTATATCAAGAATCCCCAGAAATTATCCAAAAATAAGTTTCATATAAAAAGTTTTGACTCTCTACTACAATAAGACTCATATATTTTCCCTGTGTCTAGAAATTCTGACTAGATTGTTTAGGGGGTTTATTTGAGGTTTAAATGAGTTAATACAGGCTCACATAGTAAATGCTCAACTGATGGTAGTGATTATTAGCTGCTGTGATGATAACATTAGCTGAAACTCCTTTTCTGTCAGCTACAACACCCAGCACAGGCCTAGGTACACAGTATAATATTTAGGTAGATGCTCTGTGACTGATTGTGTCTCCAACATTTGAGATTTCCTTCCAGACTTGCAATATCATAGCCAATGTTATGTCTTTTCTAAAATGGTCTAAGTACCTGACATCCTTTGATCCTTCACATGGTTGCCCTTGAAGGAGGCTGCATGAATTTCGAAGTTTCCATATCTGCCTGTCTTCTTTGTTAACTGCCAGATAGAGCTCAGTCTTTTCAGTGTCAACTTAAAAAGCAAATTTACGTGTTATTTTATCTCAAAATGAGTTTGTGAATAGCCACAAGAATTGCAATTTGGGATGTGCATGCTATGGTAAACCATAGGCAAATCCAGCAAACAAAGGGAGCTGCTTTTATAGAGAAAAAGAGAGAGTAGAGAGGGGCTGTTTTAAAGGAAAGTCCATTGGGGGGAAGTAACAGCTCAGGGCAGCAACTGCTTCTCATTGGCTGAGCTGCGGTGTTTCTCATTGGCTGAGCTGTGGCATTTCTCATTGGTAGGGCTGTTGCTGGGAAGGGAGAGAAATCTTCCTTCAGTAGTAAAGTAGTTTTACTTTCTGTCCAAGAAGCAAGCATCCCTCTCTTCCTGTTTAGTGTAATTGAGGATGTATGATAATGGCGTGAGAGCTCCTCCTACAGAGCTTCCTGACTCCACTTGAGTTAAGATTTCTTTTATTAATTTCCACAGCAGTTAGAAGACTTAATAAATGTTAACATTCCTAGTACAGAACCAGGCACAGAATAGGTAAATGCCATTTGACTCAGCATCATGACTGCTGCCTTTAGGGGGACAGTGCTGGGAGGTAAGGTTGTGGCTCCTTTTAAAGTAAAAGGTGAAATAGTTATTTCTCATCCTAGTAGATGATACCAAAGGGATTTAATGCTTCTTTTAAATTCTGTGGTTGTTGCACAAAGGGGCAACTCTGTGCAGCAGAACCTTGGTGGAATGGATAGGCAGCTTCATAAGTGGAGAAATGGCCTCTGTTTGGCTCATGAGCACAGAGTCATCTTGGGGGTGCTTTATGAGTTATCTGAAATATGCATTTAATCTAGACTTGTGGCCTGCTGGTGAGGCTCTTGCTTTTTTATGATCTCAAATGTCTTGTCCATGTCAAAACTTGCCTTGTTTCTTTGTTTACTTTGAATCAGGAAAATGTTCACGACCACATTTGGAATTCCTCCTCAAGTGTGCATTTGGTCACATCACCCCTGGCTACCACCAGTACATGACTGTTTATTTTGGATGTCCTTTTCTGGTGTTCAGCTAATTTAACCCACAATGAAGTTAATCCTTGCTTCTTTGGAAAAGTACAGATTTACTTATTAGCTTTCAGAGACATTTGCATTTTCGTGAAAGTGAGTATATAATTCCACTGGCTTTTGGACCTATCTACCCCCATATGCACTGGATGCCTTTTTAAAGTCAGGATTTGGGTAGAGCAAATCATAACTGTCCTGAGTTATCTGAAGTTCTCTTTCAGGTTAATAATGAACATGTATGTGACAAACATGGGGAAGTAGTGTTGAATATTCTATTATGACCATTTATCTTGCCACCTGTGGGTGAGAGAAAAGAAAATTAAGCTACTTTGGAATTCAAGTTTTTACCCCTTTCTGGACATTTATAGCATACTGACTAAAAGCATGGATGCCACATCCATACTGCTTGGGCTTGAGTCCTGGCCCTGCCACTTACCAGTTGTGTAACCTTGGGCAGGTTACTTAATTTGTTTGCACATCAATTTCATTATCTGTCTAGTGAGGATAATTTTGGTAACTACCACTGAGGGTTGTTATGAGGATCAAATGAGTTAATTTATGTAAAGCATTTAGAACCAAACCTAGTACACAGTAACTGCTATACCGTGTTAGCTAGTATTTTTATTAGGAATTAGTAATTGCACAAATTAAAAAGGTGAAGGGGTAAATCATTAATCAGGGCCATTTACCTATGAGACAATCTAGGCATTGTATCTAGCCTTGTGGATTTATATTAAAGTAGGATACTGCTATAACAAAAATCGTATCAAAATACTTTATATTGACTTGAACATAATAAAAATTTATTTCTTGCTCATGTAACAGTAATAAGTAGGTAAACAGGTTGGTGGGACAGCTTCCTCCATGCATTCATTTAGGGATGCAAGCAGAAGGTGGTTCTGCCATCTTCAGTACATTGTTTGTAAGGTCACCTTAGGTTATCTCCATTCCAGCCAGTCAGAGCAGGAGAGCATGCAGAAATGTGTTTAGGAGTTTTGTATGGGCCAGACCTGGAAGTGGCATTCGTTACTTCTGTTCGCATTCCATTGGCCGGAAGTCAGCAGCTACAAGTCTTGGTCACAGAGTTTTTCAGAAGTCTATAAAAATATACGAGACCTGAAAAAAAAGTGTTGACTCTAAATTCCAAACTTGAAATTGCAGAATTGAAGTGAATAAATGTTTAATTAAACGTTTATAAAATATAGCTTTATATCAGCTTTGTAAGTCATCACATTTAGTATTCATAAAATGTTATTACATTTGAAATTAAGTTGTAAGTTGGATTTTCTGATTTCTTAAGAATTCCCAAATACGCCCAGTAATTGCTGAGAAATTACAGTCCATCAGAAATGAGTTTCTCAAAGCCAAATAAATTCAAATGCAAAATTATAAAAATCCACTCTAAGTTTTCTGTGGCAAAGAAACCTTTTAATGTGAAATGTGTGTACAATTTAATATGTTTGTTTTGATGTTGAGTGGGGCCTTCAAAAGTAGCAGTGATCATGGCTTACAGAGGTCTTAAAACAGCCCTGTTCTTGCGTCTTCGTATATACAGACACATTTTGATTGCTTTGAAAAGGTGTGTGATGGGGGCGACTAAACTTTTTTTGCATTTTGAGTTCAGATGTTTTCCCCCTTAGGCTTCTCTTTTTTCCCCCCTCTCCCCTCTTAGTTTCTAACAAAATATTTGCTGCTGTGATATCTAAGAAATAAATTACCCTGCATTTAATAACCCAGGTGCTTGGTCTTGGAGGTGCCGGAGAGGAGAAGTGCCCTCTTGTTTCGCCCATCATGTCTGAAGGTTAGGGTCTGATCCGTCTTCCTTTTGAGTCATTCCTGGCCTCTTGATATGATTTCCTCTTCCTGAATTCTCCTATTCTGAAGTGAGGGCCTTCTGAATGGGCGTTTGGGAGATGTAGTTTCAAAAACCGCGTCTTATGATGGATCTTGTCAAGGGTTATTTAGTGACAGTAGCTTTTGGTGCTTCTGTTTTTGGTTAGTCCTGCCAGTTGGCATTTGATTTGCTGATTACAAAAGCAAAACATCCAGAATAGCTCTGAAGGGACTTGGATGAAGGTTGGGGCCATGGTATAGACTTTCTTGAAAGAAAGAGGCGAAATAAGAAATCTGGCAGTTGCTTCTGGTCAAGCCTTGCAGGAATCCCTGGAAGTGGCATGTGAGGAATGTCCAGAGTGGTGAGGGAACTAATATTTACTGTCCTTCCTATGGTCGTCTCCACCTCAGTACTTGGCAACTTCATCCTTCCAGTCACTCAGGCCAAAATTCTGAGAGCCATCCTCGACTTTTCCTTTCATATTCCACATCTCATCTATTAGCAAATTCTGAGGCCTCTATCTTCAAAATATATTTAGATTCCAGCCATTTTTCACAACTCGTCCATCTGCCATTCTTCTCCAAGCTACTAGCATCTCTCTCCTGGATCACTGCAGTTTTTTCCTAACACATCTCCCTGCTTTTCTCCTTGCCTCTCTCTATGTGCAGCAACCAAAGGAAATCTTTAAAAAAAAGCCTGAGACCATGTCACTCCTCTTCTCAAACCTTCTTATGGGTCCTTAAGATGCTAAATGCAGAGTCACTGTATAATCCAGCCGTTCTCCTCCTAGTTACCCAAGAGAAATGAAAACATATGCTGACACAAAACTTGTACATGAGTGGTTTTTTTTTTTTTTAATAATTTTATTTATTTATTTTTCCCCCAAAGCCCCAGTAGATAGTTGTATGTCATAGCTGCACGTCCTTCTAGTTGCTGTATGTGGGACGCGGCCTCAGCATGGCTGAAGAAGCGGTGCGTCAGTGCGTGCCCGGGATCCGAACCCGGGCCGCTAGCAGCGGAGCGTGCGCACTTAACCGCTAAGCCACAGGGCCGGCCCTGTACATGAGTGTTTATAGCAGCATTATTTATAATAGCCAAAAAGTAAAAACAACCCAAATGTCCATCAGATAATGAATGGATGATCAAAATGTGGTATATCCATATAATGGAATATTATTTAGCAATAAAAAGGGTGAAGTACATGCTTCATCATGCCACATGATACATGCTACAATATGGATAAATTTTGAAAACGTTATGCTAAGTGAGAGAAGCCAGACACAAAAAACCACATATTATGTAATTTCATGTCCTGAATAAGCAAATCCATAAGACAGAAAGTAGATTAGTGGTTGCCAGGAGCTGGGGAGAGAGGAATGAGGAGTGGCTGCTAATGGGTACAGGGTTTCTTTTTGGTGTAATGAAAATATTCTGAAATTAAGTTATGGTGATGATTGCATAACTCTGTGAATGTACATTCTGAATTGTATACTTCAGAAGGGCAAATTATATGGTATGTGAGTTATATCTCAATAAAGCTGCTATTAAAAAAAAACCCTTCTGGCTTTCTCTCTGATCTGTCCCCCTACATCCTCTCTGACTTCCTCTCCTACTACACTCCGCCTCCTGTTTTCTGACACACCCCAAGTGGGCTCAAACAAGGCAAGTGCTTCCTGCCTCAGGGCCTTTGCGCTTGCTGTTCTCTCTTCTTAGAACTTTCTTCCCCCAGATGTCTGTGTGGCTGGTTCCCTCACTTTCTGTAGGTCTATTTAAACATTATGTTTTCAGGAAGCTTTCTCCAAGTATCCTAAAATAGCACTGTCCGCCTCATCGTCTGCTGGCGTTCTTTGTGCCCTTTACCCTCTCTTATTTTTCTCTGTGTCACGTACCATCATCTGATATACTATGTGTATTTTCTTGTTTGTTTTTTGTGTATCTTCCTCTATTAGTATATAAACTCCAGGAGGCAGTGACTTTGTCTTGTTCATTGCTGTATCTGCAGCAGTGTAGGCCAGATCTCTTTTCATCAATCCATTAGCATGGGGAAGACATGGATTTCTGTGGCGCTGTTACTGTTTTGGGAATACACTGTATTTGTGTGGAATGTTCAACATATCTGTCTGATGCAGTGTTAGAAATTAGCAGCCTGACAACAGTCTCTATGGGAAAAGTAATTTTGATTCAAAGGATGGAATGGAACTTTTCAAACTTACTGTCAGGTAACTCTTGCTATAGGTTGGTAAGTTTTCCTATTTTTTTATCCATTTCCATTATGCTAATATATTATGTAAAGTTTGCTAATTTTCATATATATGCTTTATGGATTGGAAGCCTTTAATTCTATTTAGTCTTAATTTGCTCTGCTATCTTTTCCTCCCTTGGATGTTCTTAAGGTTTAATTTTGAAGAAGTTTTCTACCAGAAGATGATTGGCAAAATAAAATATATTTCTGGACAGCAGCTGATTAGTTTGGGCCTTTGATTTGGTTTTAGAGGAGTTTATGTTGAGACATACCTACTTTGTGGTTATTTAGGAATGCAGAGGTGGGGAGAAAAGAAAAGAAAATAATATATGTGTGCTTTAAAAAGCAAGAATTCAGTTTGAGGAGCCCTCAAAATTCCATTTCTTCCACTCGTTTCCTTTTCCTACTGCCAAGCTTAGGTCAAAGATACTGTCCGTTGTCCAAACCCTGTAAGTTAAAACGTGCGAGTCACTAGGTGGCACTGATGCATCGTTCTGTAGAGCGGAGCCGCAGAACATTTTTGTTATCTCGCTGCAGCGGACTGGATCTCTAGGTGTCAGGGAAATTGTTTTATTGGTAGAGGGCATAGTGTAATATATTCATCTCCACCCTAGGCAGCTATTTAATGCCCTGAAACATGCCCCTCCGGTGGCCATGGCCTGTTAACTATGCTTATTTGGTGTAATAATTAGCAGAATTTCTCACTAACAGGGGTACTTACCAACACCTCACATCTTCACTGAGCTTTTGTACGTGATGGATCATGCATTCTGTGGAAAAAGTTGGGAAGGTCAAAGCCTAACCTCTAGCAGGGCTACTTTCTGCACATTTGTTGAGAACAGGTTTATATTAACTTGCTTTTGAGCTTCTTCAAACCAGAGATGTGAGTAATATAAACATATTTCAGCTTTTGTGTAATGGCCCAGTGAAGGTTTGTCAACACAACACTGTTAATTTTCCAACTCTTAGGATGATAGAAAAATGAATGAATAGCTCCCCAAATAGTTGGATGACACTTGCTACTCGGGCAGTGTGTGTTGGAAGCGTGTCATAGGAACAGTGGGCCTACAACAGGCACCACATTTTAGGTTAAAATTGGAGAAGAAAACTACCCATGGAATTTTAATTTTTTCCATGGTTATAAGTTAGGCCCCATTTAATCCTTTGTGGTTTTACAAGCCCTCTTAGGCTCCTGATATTTCTACACCAACAATTTTAACATTTTCTTTAGAACATGGTTAGAGTTAACTGACAGAAGACCAAACAGGAGAAAATAGGTTTAAAGCAGGAAATACTTTAGTTGGACCACTAATTTACCCTCTGTGACCTTAGGCAAATTGTTTACCTTCTCTGTGCATTGGTTCTCTTATTTCTTAAAACTGAGATTATAATTCCCACCCTTTAGGTATCCTATGCCAGGTAAAATGAAGTGAGAACTCTTCAAAATACCTCTGCTCGTATTCAAAGCTCCAGATAAACATAAGATGTTGTTATAATTACTTAAGAAAGCTAAGAGGATTTTTCTTTGTTGATTCTAAGAAGAGTCATGGAAATTTTAGAGAATGGATTAACATAGTCTGGGATCTCTGACTGCTGCATCTGTGCGGATATTACCTATTTTCTATGCTCTGCCCTGGCTTTGTTTCCAAGGTTTAGTTCCATTCTTTCAACTGTGTATCAAATATTTTCACTTGGTTGTTCTGCCTTTATTTAAACCTGCTTATATATCTGGATTTATTTGTGGGAAACAGAAACTACGTAAAATAGGGAAATAGATTCTTAAAGTTATTGGGAGGACCAGAGAAATGGGCTCAAGGCTGAGCTTCTAGAGGTAGGCTTCTGAAACAATGCTATAGACTGGCTTGCCCGGTGGGCTGCCAATCTGTCATACTCAAGAAGGCCAAGAATCAGGAAGCCGTTACTAGAACTGTTGATTTTTAAGAATGTACCACTGTAGTTGCAACCTGGGGAACAGGAAGCTACCACTATTACAACTGGCATTTGATAACCTCAAAGCTAATGGCCAGATCTTGGAATGTTGTTGCAGAAATCTCCAATGTTCCGTGACTCTCTTGCCTACAGAAAAAGTCGAAACAGCAAGAAGATGGCCTCCATTTAATTGGTATAGCCTAATTCTCATCCAAAGCCCTAGCTGCACAGCAGTCTGGGAAATAGAGTTTTGAACTTTCCATCCTCTGCAGCGTAGGAAGGCACAATAATAGGCTATTGGAAGGATGCTGAGTGCGAGTCCATCATATCCACCTCTCTCCTTCCGCATGTTTAAAATCACATATCTTGACCCCCATATCAGTATTTCATTTACTGCCCAGCACCGCAACAAGCTCAGTAGGCCCTCAGGAGATGTATTGTTAATGACTTGACTTCTTTATTTCTGTGTATGGTCCCATCTTTTTTTACAGTCTTGATACCGTATTAGATTCCAGATCTGTCTACCTCGGTATAGCTTTTGATTCTTTTTCATTTCCATTGCCATCTCCTTGTTCAGGCCCAGCTCATGTCTGCTTGGACTTTTTAGTCTCCTTATCTGGCCCCCTGGCCTCTAGTCTTGGCTTCTTTGAACTCAACCTATTATTAATAGATTAGTGTTTAAAAAAAACAACAACAAATAGAATAGCCTACTTCCATTGTGTTCCTGTCCTTGTCAAAAGCCTTTTGTGGCTCCTCATTACGTTCAGGATAGAATCCAGCCTACTTAGCTTGACTTTCAGGACTTCCATCATCAGGGTACAATCTATCATTCTAGCATTATCTTCCATTTCCCCCTGTTGAAACTGAATTTTAGCCAAAAGGTCTAATCACTAATGCCTGAGAGTGTCTTGTCCTTTACTAATTTTTCAGCTCTGCTACCCTGACTACCTGCGTTTAATGTTTAATTCTCTCCTTTCATCTTCCCATTTATTCATGCCCTTGGTCATGTTGGTGCACAGTTTTTTTCTCTTTCTTCACACTTCTGTAGCACTGTTTACTCGGGCATTTTTTTTTATTACCTGTATTGTTAGTTTTCTTTTTATGACTATATATCCTCCTTTTTTCATGTAACAGTATAAATATTTGTTATGGAGTGATTGACTTGTTGATTCTTCATGGTTTAGACATTTACTTGCGGAGAGAAAGGGGACGGTGGAGGGTCAGTGTAGGGGCTGAAGCAATACTCTAGCTGTGTAAGTTTGTCCTTGTGATTTCCAGTGAAAGGACAAATTAACTATTTGCTTTGAGCAAGCTAATGCTGTGTTTTGTGGATTTAGTGTTTGAAAGGGCCCTTGGCTGGAAAGGCCTGGAGTCGAGCTCCTGATCCCTGTTTGCCAGGCTAGACGAGCTACGTGTCTATACCACTGCACTGTGGTTTGCTTCAGAGTGGGTTGTGAAATAGCAGTGGAATTTGTCTGTGGTTTCTTGCCAGAGAGGAGGAGGAAGAAAGGATTCTGAGGAAATCAGACATGCAAATTAGCAAGTCCCCTGGGCTTTAGGTAAATTACACAATAGCGTCCAAAGACATTCAGTGTGTTTTCTTTCTAGTTTTCATTTGTGCAGGGTGTATGTGAAAAATGCGGCTATGATATATTTGCTTTAACCCAAAATTCTCAACGTGTTGGCTTCAGGACTCTTTTATACTTATACTTCTAAAAATTATTGAGGACCCCAAAAAGCTTCTGTTTATATGGGCTATATCTATTGGTATTTACCATATTAGAGCTAAAAGTGAGGAATTTAAAAATATTTATTAATTCATTTAAAAATAGGAAAAAAAATCCACCACATGTTAACATAAATAATATTTTTATGAAAAATAACTATTTCCAATACAAAAGTATTAGCAAGAAAATTGACATTGTTTTGCATTTTTGCAAATCTCTTTAATATATAGCCTAACAGAAGCTGGCTTCTTATCTGTACTTTTGCATTCAGTTGTTGCAGTCTGTTGGTTTGGTTGAAGTATATGAACAAAATCCAGCCTTACACAGGCACTAATGGAAAAGGGGAATATTTTAATTGCCTCTTGAGCTATTAAATATAGATATTCCTCTTTGACATTACACCAAAATTTGACAAGTCAATAGTTTTGTAAGGTTAGTTGCATTGTAGAATCTGAAACCATATCAATTGTCTTTTTCTACTCTGTTATTATTATCTGTTGATCTACTTTGTACTTTGAATGGATCTCTTACTCATGCATGATTTTGTAACATCATGCTTTAGTCATTTGGAAAATTATTGGTTCACTGAGATATGCAGAACTTCCAAATGTTGACACATTTCATTATACAGTATCAAAAATCACATTCATTATTAATACTGATCTTATCCGAAGAGTCTTTAAGTATTAGGAACCTGTCAAGTGCAAGGTGGCAAATACAGATTTTCCAAATCTCTAATTTTTGCTTGAAAACTCAAATTTTCTCACTGGTAGCAAATATGGTCGGTTGAAGTGACAGGTTCACTTCATTAGTTTTTGAGAACATGTCTGCCAGATACCACAGTCTGATTAACCATATTTTGTTTGTCAGACATTTTCTTAAGTAAAAATGGTGTTACATGAAAAAAGTGGCTAGTTCAGTCCACAACTCAAATACTCACCCAGGTGCTTTTCTTGGAGACAACTATTTTACTTTGATATTTATGAGAAGTGCTTTATGTATACTTTCCATTTTGTCACACAGAATAGTAAAAAGACAGCTGCTTAATGTTCAAGATTTAATAAAATTAATAATTTTTACTGCTTCATCAAGGGCATTCTTAAGTGAAAGTAACTTTTTTCTTTTTTCTCTTTTTATCGGAATGCATGGTGGGGAAGAATACAGTGACCACTATTGCAGTTTGGTGCTACTGGGTTGATTTGTGCCAAGGCACCTGCAGTTTTACCCACCATTCTTTTGAACCATCAGTGCAAATGTGAACACAGTGGACAAAGCAAATAATAGTATCATTGTGAAAATAGTGTTGATCTTGTGGATCCTTTGCTGAACCACTGTGTTAGAGCAATTAGGAAGATTTGAATAGTTAAAAATTCAAAGAATGGAATCAGAGTCTTGTTGGTTATGTCTTCAAGGCTAATTTCCTCTTCACTGTGGAACTCTGCCTGAGGGAGGCAACCCAGAGGAGGAAATTTCTCTCCTATTCTGGGCTTGCTCTCAGTCGTGGGTCTAATTCCTGGGACTTGATTCTTTTTGAGTTGAGGAAGCACGGAGAGATTCTCTACCAGTTTTTGGTGATCACTAATGTTTAACTTAGATCAGTTGACTGTGGTTTTGTTGTTGTTAGGAAAAAAAAAATATGATGAGTGCTATTTGTGAGGTGTTGAGATCACCATAGGACCATTTGGGACATTTGTGAGGAAAGGCCTCTCTAAAAAGAACCTATTTTGGGCAACGTGTGAAAATTATTTTAGTCAGTTGGCCTCATTTACAAGCTTGTGATTGCTTTGTTTGTTTCTTTGCTTATTTATTTATTTTTAATATTTGGAAGATCCTCTTCTTTCTGCTTCTTGAATCACTGTCAGGCTGTCATATCTCCCAAATAGCATCACCCGTTCGCTGGTGTGAATGTAGCCTGGACTTGAGGCAGCAATTAACTGGTTATGTAATAGAAGAATCCCAATTTTCCAGTTTCTTTTTTTCTTTTTTTAACTTCTTGGGTGGTTGGGGCACATTATTGAAACAATTATTACATTTACTCAAGAGCTTGTCTTTTCTATTAAAAAAAAATTCCATCTAAGTGCCTTACGGTGAAGAGGAGGAGATTGTGTAACCGGAGTCTCCTCTTAACTGGTCTTTATTGTTAAAGAAGACTGATCCCTTTGTGTTTCAGCTTGGCACACAGAAACGGTTTTAATTTAACAGTCCAGCTCCTTTAGGAGATCAATTCTCTATTGTGTTTTGAATGTGGTGCGTTCCCAGTTTACTCCAACCTGTGGGCTTCTTTGGGGAAATTGGGGCGGGGGTGTCAGAGAGGCTTAGTCATTTGGGGTATGATTTATAGTTTCCCAAGCCTCATATTAATTAATGTTAGACAGGGAAGGTAATTAACATTTGTAAATGCCTGCTGTGTGTCAGATCCTCTACTAGGTATTTTGAGTGTCCTCATCGAGTCCTCATGGTGCTGTTCTCTACCTCCATTATTACCGCCATAGGCCAAGGCGCCATTGTCTCTTGACTGGACTTCTGCACCCCCAAGTCGGTCTCCCTGCGTCAACTCTTCACAGCCCCTCCTCCTCATAATCCATTCTCCACACATCAGTTGGACTCATATTTTAAAAATGTAAATCAGATTGTGTCACCTCCCTACTTAAGGCCATTCAGTGGCTGTGTCGCACACAGAATGAAATCCTTGTGCCCTGGCTCCCCATGATCTGGCTTCTGCCTACATCTGAGAACTCGTCTGCCACACTCCCCCGGCTCGCCCACTGTGCTCCAGACCCGAGGTCCTTCTTTCTATCCCTGGAAGCCCCCAGGGTGGTTCTTCCTCTGGGCGTTTGTACCAGCTGTTCTTCCTGCTTGGCACACTCTCCCCAGATATTTACTCTGGGCCTGGCTGCTGCTTGTGATTTGTGTCTCACCTAAAATGACGCCTGCTCGGTGTCGCTTCCCTGACCAGCCAAGCTGCGGCACCCTCCCTCTGTTGTATCATTAGTTTTCTTTTCATTAAATCACCGATGCAATGTAGAGTGAGGTTCTGCTGTCAGGTCGTCTCGGTTTCAATCTTGACCCTGCCACTTACTGGCTGTGTGACTTTGGATGAGTTCATCTTTCAGGGCTTTAATTTTCTCCTCTATAAAATGTACATAACAATGTTATGTCCCTGCATTGTGAGAATTAAATAAGTTGAAACTTATCTCTTACGATAGTTTCTGACGTGTTGTATATGCTCAAGAACTGTTCACTGTTATTATTTTAATGCGATTAGTGTTATTAAAATTATTTTCTTATTTATTTGGCTCTTTGTCTCTTCCACCTAGACTATACTTGATGAAAGAAGGAACATTCTCTGTTACAGTCACAAATGTACCCCCTAGCCTAGAACAGTGCTTGGCACATAGTAGGCGCTCACTAAATCATTGTTGATTATTCAGATCTGAAATATCAGTATACCTATTTTAGAAATTGTGTGATCCAGGTTGAGAGAGGTAAGTAACTTACCCAAGGTTACTCAGCTACTAACTAGCAGTCCTGGGACGCAGACTGGATCCTGATCACAAAGACCATGTTCTTTCCATTACACCACAATACATAAGTGGTATTTCTTTACTTCAATTTCTTTCATATTTGGCACATGATTTTCAGATTGCCTTTTTATGTCAATCCCTTTATGACTCATGAAATGGAAACAGCCATTTGTGTGAAGATGAGGGATCAAGGCCAAGAGTTAGACCTGGAGTCAAGTTCGGAAAGTGAGATGTACACACACCCACCAAATTCAAGGAGGGGAATAAAACTTACCCTGACGCCTGCCTTGGGAATGTGCAAGAGGGTGACCTCGGGGTTGGGCTGCCTGGGGAGATTCATGTCTTTTGACTTCCGAATGGAAAGGATCCCTGAAGTCATAAACCCCTATTTTGGGCTCTTCTACTTCTTCTATCATCTTACTCTAGTGGGGTGGAGGCGGCAGCAGAAAAATTGAAATGTTGGCTCCTGCAGCCTCTAGGAAATAGTAGGCTTGAATCTGCCTTTGTCACTGACGGCACCTGATGATGGTCCTTGGGCCAAGGGGGCTTCACTGACTCGTTCTTTTAATCAGCCTTTTTTTTTTTGTAACCTGTGAAAACAGCGTGAGAGGGCATGACACAGGGGAAAAAATACAGGCTTGGGAGATTGGCAGATTGGGGTTCAAATTTCTTCTGTGCCACTTCTTAGCTGTATCTTGGCACATAACTTCTCTAAACTTTAGTTTCCTTGTTTATATAATAGGGATCTGAATGAAAAGTAAAGAGCTTGCCTAAAGTGTCTTGTGTAGTGTCTCCAGCTTGGATCATTGACCCTTTTGAGAATTTAATAAAAGCTGTGGACTCTCTCCCCAGAAAAGGGCCCATACGCGCAAAACTTGGCATTTAATTTCATGGGGTTCATGGAGCCTCTGAAAGCCAGGTTAAGAATCTCTGCACTGGACATTACAGGAAGAGCCTGTGGGTTTCTTTTTTCCTTTCTTAAGAACTACACGAGTGGTTGGCTTCCTGCAGTCTCTTATTAATGTTTGTTGAATGAGGGAATTTAACTAATTTCTGAATTCCTTAATTACCTTGAGCTTGATATTTGGTTTCCTTTGCCCTAGGACCTGTGACAGTGCCAGCCTCATAACCTAGTCTGGGCATGCAGGTAGCCATTGCGCTGTGGCGATAGATATCTGAGCCTGTGGTTTTGCCTTAGGTAAACTGTACAGGTGGACCCATGAGAATGCTTGGAAAATATTTTCAGTTTATAATAACCTGTAAATGTCGGGAGACACATACTGAGGAATGACGCCTCAAAGTATTTGGACACTAGACTGGGCATGACCATCATAGTGTGTGAAATTTTGCTAATGCATCTTTACTAATAGCATATAAAATCTTATGACTAGAAAGTCTTGGATATCATTTAATCTAATTCCTTCAAATCAATTAAGTGATTTGTCCAAGGTCACTCAACTGGTATGGTACCAGAGCTCAGGGCATGTAACTTTCAACTTACATGCCTCCTCGCCCCTCTGTCACGTGAGTATTCTTCAGTTCCTCTAAAACCAGTAACTTCCACTGACTTCTGTGTGGTTTAACAACCTTTGAGACTAAATGCAGCTATTTTAATGCTGAATGACATCACACTCTGAAATTGGCTTATTTATGAATGTTTACTCCCTGCTCCTTCCTCCATTCTCCCCAAATGTGAACCCCGCAAGGGCAGGAATCTTGTCTGTCTTATTCAACTCAGTATCCTTAGAGCCTCATATGTAGTAGATGTGTAATAAGTTAGGATTTCACCCCATTTTTATCAGTAATTTAGCAAACATTGATTGAACCTACTATATATCAGACACTATACCAGACACAGAAATGAATGAGATATGGTGCCTAGCTTCTAGAAGTTATAGTCTACACCCAAAAATAAAAAAATCAAGAGCAGTAGACCAAATTTGGCCCACGGTATTTTTTTTTTAATTTGAATGCATGCTCCATTATGTCCTATGTCTTTTACTTACCTGCTTTGCTCATTTAACTGCCTAGCTTCTAAGGGCAATTGAGTTCAAGTTTTAGGTCTCTAGAGCAGTGGTTTCTAAATATGATTGATCATCACTTGGCCTGAGGGGCTTTAGAAACAGCAAACACAGGCATCCACACCCTATTTCTGGAGATCTGAATCAGTAGGGCTGGGATGGGGTATTGGAAGCTGTATTTGAAAAACAGTAACTCCATAGGCAATTGTAATAAACAGCCAAATCTAGCTAGATGCTTCTGCTTTATAGGTGAGTATTGAACATGAGTACTTGGTCTTAGAACCTGGCCCTGATACTCTATGTTAGTAACATCTTCTTCCTCAAAGATTTTTATGTCCTTTTCAGTACATGCTTTTGTTCCAGGGGGCTCTGCCGAGTCAAATAGTGTGTTTGCTGTCTGTACATTTATGCTCTGAAAACCCCTTGAAATTGCGTAGACAAACGAACGTGAAATATCAAACAAATAATACTTGAATTGGTAATAGTCCCATTTGGCTCTCCTTGTATCTCTTCCTGTGTGTGAGATAGCTCTTTGGCTAGATTCAGCATATAAATTAAGAATGGGTTGGTTACATGGTGACTTTCAAGAATGAATAATTTTTTTGTGGAACAAAGGAGATGGATTTGTGGTTTTCCAGGATTCCTCTTCCTTAACTTGGCAGAAAGATAGTCAGGCATATCTCAGTAGACCTGAAAATAGGTGAGCTGTCAAGGTGTTGGCAGCGATGGGCTCCTCTGAGTGGGACTCAGGGCATCCTACCAGCAAAAAGGAGACCAGGCTTAAATGATTCACGTTTGCGCTTTGCTTATTATAGTCACTTGAAGTGCTAAATTGGGTATGACAAATCTAACAGGTAATTGCCAAGTTGGTTTCATTACCAGCCATTGAATAGATAAATGATGTTCCTTATGTTAAAAAACAAAACCCAACTAAAGAAAAAAATTAGACTTATATTTGGAGTTAGAATTCAGATATTGCAGATACTTTCACATATACCAAAACTGTTTTGAAACTGTGTCAATTCAGTTATCTCTTTCAAGGTCAGGGGTACAGAGCAGAAAGAAGTGGGGAGGGGTCGTGATGTGTGAGAAACTGTAAAAGAAGTTAGGATTAGTAAGCAAAGATTTTCTTATAGGAGTGGTACATATTAAGTAGCCTTTGGACGGCACTGAGCTCTAAATACCTTGTTAGATAACGCTAAGGTTTTTGACATTATTGTAGTGTATATATTACTTATATATGTGTGACCAGTCTCAATAGATTTCATTCATTAGTGACTTGATTGTTTTAGTGAAAATATTTTTAAAAGCCATACTAAAGCACGGTAAAACTTGAGGATCACATCACTGCAATGTTCCTTCATTCAACAAATATCTGCTGAGTGCCTACCTTGTACTGCAGATTCAGTGATGAATAGGGCAGAAGGGCAGCCCATGAGGGGAGGGATTTTTGCCTCGTTGGTTTACTACTTAATCCTAATAACTAGAACAATGCTTTGCACAAAATAGACAGGAAACAATTACCAAATGAAAAAAGAAAGAAGGATATACTTGATTTCTGCTTTCAAGGAGCTTACAGTCAAGTGGGAGAGACAGACAAAAAATAGTACAAAGAAATAAACAGATGTATGATAGTGACCGGAGTGAGAGTGCTGTTTTTGAAGGGATGGCTAAGATTGGGCTGGTTTGGGAATGGATCAATGAGAAAGAGACAGCCTGGCAAAGCCGGGGGGAAAGTATTATTTAAGGAACAAAAAGAAGGCATGCATGACTGGAGAATGGTGAATGAGGAGGAGACTTGGTATAACTTAGATAGTCAGGGGCTGGATCAAAGAGTTTGGATTTTATTCTATGTGCAGTGGGAGCCGGATAAGAAGGTAGAAGGTTTTAATCAAGGGAATGATGTGATCTGATCTACTTTTAAAAAGAGGTTTCTCTGACTGCTGTGGAGAATAGGCTATAGGCAGGGGACCAGAGGAAGACTAGGAAGAGGCTATTGGGGTGTCTGTTGTAGGCAAGAGATGATGGTGGCTTGCCCCAGGGGGTAGCAGTGGAGATGGAGAGAAGTGGATGTATTTGGAATGTATTTTGGAATAGAGAGTTGTGTGAGAAAGTTGACACACACACACACACACACCCCGCACGCACACACACACACACAAATATTCTCTCTTTTCATGATAAACCTTTTTTAAAAAGTGTTTGTTGGATGATAAAAGTATTGGCCATAAATGAGAAAACTACTGATTTTGAAGCATGGGGAGTACTAGGAGGGGAGAAAGTGAGCTATGTGTGCTGCTCAGGGTGGTGCCCTGCTGTGGTTCTGTGGTTCCAGGCGTTTTTGACAGCGTGGACTGAAGGCGGAATGGCAGTACACACTGTGTATCTTTTGGCAGATCAGAACATGATGAAAATAAAATCAGAAAATTCAACTCTGACTCTTGAATGAAATAGGATTCAAAAGAGATTATCTCAAATCTAGTTTATGAGATAATGTGCTTTCTTATAAACACAGACATCAGTTATGCATTTAGAACGTCTGATTTATTATTCTGGATTCTTTTTGACTGCTGTGAATTCAGTGATCCACTTGGATAGTTTCTGTTACTGTGAAGTTTTAATAGGTAACAGTCAGAAACGGAGTAGAGAACATAAAAGCAGACTGAAATGCTAATAGCTGGTTCTCTGGAACCATTAACTTGAAGCCGGTTATTCCTGACAGAGTGTTGGAACATAAGAACTTAGCAGGGAGGCTAAGTGTGGCTTGAGCCCTGGTCTTGAGAAGCATCATCCTGGTGAAGGGCACACACCTTCAATTTCCGGGCAGCAGCATTTGCCTTACAGTCTGCGTGTCTTTGTAGAGGAGCTTGCTGTCCACACCATCGCCTTTATGGATCAGAGGGAAAAGGCTCTAATGTTGTTGGAAGAGGCAAAGCAGGACAAGGGGTTCTTCTGAATGGAAAATGCAAACAATATTTGCTAGCTTATTTTGATTCTGATAGTCATAAAATCACCCCGGAAGAGACCCTTGATAGCAGTCATCTACTACCACACATTTTATAGACAAGGGTTTGCTTGACATTAAATGCTAAGTATAGATGTACCTGTTGGCCCAAGGAAAATTGGGCAACTAGAATTTTAGAAAAATTAACTTTATTTCTTTTGTTTTAAGTTTCAGAGGAATTGTTGTCAGTAGGAGAAACCTGGTTGTTTATTTCAGGCTGACTCATATAGTTGCAGCAGATTAAATTTGAAACCTAGTGTTGAACAAGAAGGAGAATGACATTGAGAGGAATGGATGAGATTAATGCTATGTTGGCAGGTGAAATTTTTTCTTTTTTGGTGAGGAAGATTAGCCCTGAGCTAACATCTGTTGCCAATCCTCCTCTTTTAGCTGAGGAAGACTGGCCCTGGACTAACATCTGTTCCCATCTTCCTCTACTTTATATGTGGGAGGCTTGCCACAGCATGGCTTGATAAACGGTGCATATGTCTGCGCCCAGGATCTGAACCTGCGAATCTCTGGCCACTGAAGTGGAGCGGGCAAACTTAACCACTATGCCACTGGGCCAGGCCCGGTGAAATTTTTTTCTAAGCTTTTGAGTCCCCCCCACCCTCCCTCCATTTTATCTCATCTGCAATTCTAGTGTATTTAATCATATAAACATCTTTCATCTTAGACTGTATAGTGTGTCCCTAGCAGACCATGTGAGTCAAGTGAAATTATAGTTAAATCAAGCCAAAAAATATAATAGAGACAAGGCAAATGAGTCTAGACTGCATTGTGAGTGTTGGAGGTTCAGAGCAGTCAAGGACACTGAATTACGCCTTGTTGCTGGTTTATGGCCGACAAATCCAGATATGTTACGCTGATTCCATGTGATTGGGTAATTCTAGGGCTGGCTCCTTTGCTTCCTGTCCTGCTCAAGTCTCCTTCCTTCACTTAACCATAAATTGTGGGTGTTCAGAAACGCCAGGCTTTTGTTTAGAGTGGCAGGATTGGTGTGAAGATCAGCAGGAAGCGAAATGGGCCACATTTCTTTCCCATCAAGTGAGGTCCTGTCAACATTTATAGAATATGAATTAGGAGTAAACTATACAGATTCCTGAGTTTAAGAAATTATGATGATCTGATGGGTCTTTTTCAGATTTAAGCCTTAACTGAAGTTTGTAAATTCTTTCTCTTTGTCCTTTGCTCTCTCTTTACTCTTGACCTCCTGCTCTTTTCACCTCTTTGGCTGTGTGCCGTCCTGCTTCTTCCATGGGACTGAACTTATTCCTGCTCGACCTCTGTCTCCCTTTCCCTGTCTTCTTGGAAAATACTTAGTACCGGAGGCTTCTTCCGTCTCATGGGGGCAGTTACCTCCTGGGGAGTAGGGAGACCTTGGGTATGTGTCTCTTACTTGTACATACACTGTGCTCTATCAGTAAGTGTGCAAGTACCTTGTTTTTTCCCATTCAAACATATGGCGTAAGGAATAAGAACCAGGTGTGCAAATAAATTAATCACATGACAAATTTCATTTGGGAAATGAAATATTTTACTTTTACTTTAAGACTGTAGTACGTTTGTTAATATATTTGTAAAGCTGTAATATATTGCAGTGATAAAAGCTTCTTAAAATCTGTTATAGCTGTGTACCTTAAAATTATTCATTATTACATGTGTTTTGTGTATGTGTGTCTGCTCATACATACAAATATATGAGTATGTATGTGCTCATTACGTACGTACAAATATAGAGATATTCTCTGAGCAAGGACTTTGTGTATCAGATTTTAGCCTGAATTGAATTTTATGGGTGAGAGAGAGACCCTGAAAATGGAATCGTTGGCATAACTTTGTCTGTAATCTAACTAGCAGGCAGAGCTGTAATGATCTGCAACATGAGCTCAAGATCCACAAAATATTCAGAGAACACAGGCAAAAGCATTTTTTTTTTCCCTTCATGAGCTAGGTTGTTCTCCAAAAGCAACAAGTACTGCTTGTCTTTTCAGAGAGCTGTCATGGAGCCCCAAGACTCTTTGTGGTTTAGACTTAATGTGAGTAAGATTCCTCTGCACCCTCATCCTAGAAAAACTTGACAATGCTCTTGGAATTTGATGAAAGTTTCCTAACTTTCAAGCTAGAGAAGGCTCTCTCATTTCTGATTAGGCAATTGTTAACATTTTTTTCTGGTCTAATTCCATGGTGCCAAAAGATCATACATAGTTGCTCTATTTGGAGAACAGTATGTGGCCTCAGACGCTTAAGGTCATATCTAGTTTAGAAATCGTGTCAACTGCATGTATGTGTTTTCGGTCTTTTCGCCCCAGGCTTCTTAAACTTTTCTTATATCTGAAGAGATTCTCCATGTTGTTTTTTTTTTGGTTTTCTGACCTTCAAACATACTGTTTACAGTGTCTGGAACACTTTTTTTTCTTTTTTAATTGTGGTAAAATAAACATAACAGAAAATTTATCATCTTAACCATTTTTAAGTGTACAGTTCAGTGGCATTAAGTACATTCACATTGTCGTGTAGCCATCACCACTATCCATCTCCAGAACTTTTTCATCATCTCATACAGAAACTTTGTACCCATTAAACACGGACTCCCCATTTCTCCCTCTTCCCAGTTCCTGGAAACCACCATTCTTTTTCTGTCTTTATGAATTGGACTATTCTAGGTACCTCATATAAGTGGAATCATACGGTATTTGTCCTTTCGTGACTGGCTTATTTCACTGAGCATAGTGTCCTCAAGGTTCATTCATGTTATAGTATATGTCAGAATTTCCTACCTTTTTAAGGATGAATAATATTCTGTTGTATGAATATACCACATTTTGTTTATCCGGTCATCTGTTGATGGACACCTGGGTTGCTTCCAGCTTTTAGCTGTTGTGAATAATGCTGCTATAAAAATGGGTGTACAAATATCTCTTTGCCACCCAGCTTTCAATTCTTTTGGGCGTATACTCGGAAATGGAATTGCTGAATAATATGGCTATTCAATTGTTAATTTTTTGAGGAATGGCTAGACTGTTTTCTACAGTGACTCTACCATTTTACATTCGAGCCAATGGCGAACAAGGGTTCCAATTTCTCCACATCCATGCCAACACTTGTTAGTTTCTGTTGTTTTAGAAATAGCCCTCCTAATGGTTGTGAGATGGTGTCCCTGGAACACTTTGACCGCCTTTCCCTCTGCTGGGCTAACACCTAGTCGTGTTTCAGTTCTCAGCTCAGACGTCACTTCTGGAAAGCCTTCCCCGAGAGCCCCCTACCCTGACGTTCAAGTTAAATGCTGCAGTAACACTCTACTTCTTGTATCACAGAACTTCCTGCATCCGATTATAGTTTGCTTGTCTCATCGTCTGACACCTCTACCATGTGTTATGTTCCGTGAAGGCGGGACTACGTGTCTTGATATATCTTCAGTGATCGCTGTTGTCTCCTTGGGACCTGGCTCTCAGCAGAGGCAGTGGCTGGAATGTGCACCTTTGGGTTGAAATAAACGTTCCCTGTGTACTGTAATGTGCAGCCTGGGCTTTCTAGATAAAACATGTGAATTCAAATCCCAGATCTGACGTTTACTAGCTTCCTGATCTTGAACCAGGTATTTTATCTAGTCTTGGTTTTCACATCTCTAAAATGGGGATACTGTTATTTGCCTCATCCTCATAAGATTTTTGTAATGATTAAAAGAGTTAGCATAGACTAAGTGCCTATTACAGTCAATTAACATGAATGAAATGAGTGAGAAAAAGAGGGGAACAGAACTCCAACGTTTTTAGTCTGGCTGATGATGACATTAATTTAAGAGTAAAAACAGGAGAAGAAGACTTCAGGAAGTTAGAAAAGGAAAATGTTGACTTTGATTTGGGGCTTATTGAATCTCAGGTGCTGGTGGGGACTTTCATGTTGTAAAATCCTGGAGACAGTTTTCAATGTAGGTTTGGGCCGGAGATGAGGATCTGATAATTATCCGAAATGACTCATTTTAAGACGATGAGGTTGCCTAAAGGAAGACTGTTTTGTCGAGTGAGAAGAGGAGGAATGGTAGGGAATGTCTGCTCTTAAGGAAGAAGGACCTGAAACAGAGACTGAGGAGGAGGGAGTGTAGGCTAGAGGAATAAAAGGGAGAGGATGTTATAGAAACCAAGGGGAAAGAGGATTTTGAGAAAAGATGCAGGTAATTGTGCCCAGTGCTTCCCAAATGATGGAGAGGATGGTGCTGTGTTTCAGCAAGTAGAGTCGGTCAATGACCTTGGAAAGAATTGATTTAGTAGAATGGCAGAGGTAGAAGCCAGATCATAGTGAGTGTCAGGGCAAAAAGAGAGTAGGAATTCTGGGCATTTATCTTAAATTGTTCTTCAGGAAGTTTGGTAGGGAGAGAAAGGATGCAATGGGATGGTAGCTGGAGTGGGAAGTAGGAAAAGCCATGCAAGGGTTTAAGTAATTAGTTAATTAATAATTAATTTTTTAAGGTGGCAGGATTTTTTTTTAAAGTCTGAGATAATGTAAGCACAAAGGATGAAGAAAAGAGACCTATGCAGAGGAAAACGTTGCTTGATGATGTAAAATTGAACTATGATTTCTGGCACATGACCCCAGGGAAGGCAGGAAGGAATGGGACCATGAGAACAGGCAAAATTGTTAGTCTTTTTAGTCTATTTTTAAACTTTTATTAGCAAGTATAATTAAATAAAATATATCACTTATATAGTGTTTGTTTTGTAATGGGAGTTGCACACACACATTCGCTTTTTACTAATAATAACCCATTTAATTTAATCTTTATAACAACCTTGTGAGGCAGGTATGATTACTGTATCTATTTTATAGATGGGGAAAACCAGGCATAGGGAGGTGAAGTAACTTACTGAAGGTCACACAGCTAGTAATTGGCAGAGGCAGGATTTGGACTGATAAGGTCTGATTCCGGAGCCTGAGCTCTTAGCCATTATTTTAGGCTACGCTCTCCCACCCTTTTCCCTTGTGTTTGGAGGCTACTTAAACAGATATCTATACATCTTCAATTAAAATCTGAATAATTAAGTGGAAAACCTGGTCTTCTGGTTATTACATTTGTATTTTACAGCATAACGAAATTACATGGGATGGTTAGGTTAGGTTATAAGCCTTAGCATATTTGCAGAAAAAGAATAACTTTATTAGAATTATTATTCACTTTTTATCAGACAAGCCAGCAATGGTAATTTTTCATTAGTGTAATTGGAAGAAGAAACTTGGGAACATAAAATGCACATATTGAAATAAGATTAAGTACTTGCTGATGAAGTTAGAGTTTTACATAATGCCTCAATCAAGAAGTTTTGATAGCAAAGAGTGTGTGTTGAATTTCCAGACTCCTGGGAACAGATAAATGAAAACAAAAAGAAATATCCCTTTTGTATTATATTATATAATACATATATATTATCCCTTTTGTATTTGTATTATAAACTTTTAAAATAGTTATTAAATAACTTATTCTTTTAGGTATTTTTCTTCAACTTTTCATCACTGCGAGGCAAAACTAATAGTTAACGTAGCTGTGTCAGCAGCTGAGGGATTTTTGTTGTTGTTGTTAATGTAACACATCATGTGTTGTATGATTCGGCTGTGGCTACGTGAGGGGAAGTGTTTCATGTCGATTGTGCAGCACTTGCTGTGGAAACAGCAGAAAGCCAGAGAGGGACAGTAGAGAGCTAAAGATTGTTAAATGGACAGTCGCTGAGGTCCCTAACTGATGTCTTCACTGTAACGTCATGTACATCTGCTTTCCCATGGCAGGTTGTTGGATCGTGGTTTAATGATTAAAGCTTTGTAAAATTACAAGAGAAGTTAGAAATCCTACTGGTCTCAAGTGTTATTATTTACAATTGGACTGCTAGCAGGAAAGTGCTTAGTTTGATCATACTAATGCTAAACTGGGCCAGACACATGGTGAAATCTCATGGAGCTCTGTCCTCTGACCTTCGAGTAGACTACTAAGGTATAAAATTTCAAGGTGGAAAGTTCCCTGAAGATTGAAATATGATTGAGAGAAGTTGATTTTTTCATCTAAACAAGTGTGACCAAGAGGAGAGTTTTTCTCCTCTTGCAAATGTAAGGGGTAATGGTACCTAAAGGTATATTAGGTCTTTGGAGCTAGAATATAGGTACAATGGCAATGAAGGAGTTTTAATTAATCTGTTCTCTCTTTTTTTCTGGTTTGTAATAGTATTGCCCTTGCTCATGTATTCATTTACAAAATTATGGGCAGTATTTTGATTGTGAAGAAGAATCTTGGTAAGTGATTATCTCTGTTTTCAGTAGAAGACTTGGAGGTGGCTCAAGGAAATTATAGTTTCCAAGGCAATTTCTGCAAATGAAGTCAAAAGAAGTTAGAATTATTCTGTCATTATCCTTGAATAGAGAATCCAACATTTTATTTTGTTAAAGGAACTTATTGCTTTGATATTAACGTTGTATTCTTCAGATGTGTAAACTGCCCTTCCCCCAAAGTGCTAGTCCTTTCCACAATCAGTCCCCAACCTTTATTTCTTTTTAGATTTGGTTTAGCTGCTTTTCATCATAGAAATTTTTCTCTTCAGTAAATTTTTCCTTTTGAAACTTGGACTAAATTCTTAAGTTGATGATCGTAGGTGGGAACTTAAGATCAAGTTGGTGAGACAAATAGGTTTTGATATTCAAATTATTATCTGAAGAGCTAAAGTGTATATTTTTTACCTGGGGTTTTACTTCTTTTAAACAATTTCCTTTGAAAGAATAATTTATGAGATCAAGGAATGCCATAGCCAATTTTGTGGAATACTTGGGAAAGTATGAGTTACAGTGAAAGGTGCTGTCTTAGGGAGGACATTTCAAAAGTGCTGGAAAATGTAGTTTTATAGCTTGATGCAAGAGAGATGAACTCTGCTAGGAACTAAGTAGTTTGTTAGAAAGGGCTCATAATAAAAGAATGAAGGAGAAACGAAGAGAATTCTACCTAATCAACTTGCATAAAACTCAGCTTCGTTGTCTGTACATAGATACAAAGTATAGGTTCTTAGATTTAGAACAAGAAAAGGTAAGTACTCCAACAAAAAATGGACAAGAGACATGAACAGGCATTTCACAAAAGAGCTACTGCAAATGGCAGTTAACGTATGAAAAGTTACTCAACCTGATTATCAATCAAAGAAATGTAAATTAGAATGAACTCGTTTTTTCATTTATCAACTTGCCAAAGATTTAAAAGTTTGATAATAACTGGTGTATGAGTATATGAAGAATTGGGTATTGTCTGTTGATGGGCATGAAATGGATACCGTTTTCCTTGAGGGCAATTTCACAATATGAATTGAGGTCTTAAAAGAGCATACCTTTTGACCTAGTGAATCTCCTGCTAAGAATTAGTATCATAAAGAAATCATCTGTGCCTTGTCAAATGGTACAGTAAGCTCACAGTTTGTGTATGCCGTCTGCTCCAAACACGTATCAAAGACAGATAACACATTAAAAAATAAGAAAAGAGTCATAACTGGGCTTACAGACAAGATATTTTTGTGCACCAGAAAGAGAACTAAACATAAAGGGATAAGCTGGATTGAAGCCAGGGTCTTGCAAGGGTTTTGGGTATGGAAACAAAAGGCAACTGTGAGTTTAGGTCCTGTGGGATGAGACAGACTAAAAGTTTACCACTTGAGATGGGACCAGAACTGGGCTTACTGTGTGAAGCCGGAGGTGGAGATGGAGTTATACTTCTCATAAAAGGAGACTGAAAAAAGACTACCATGTCAAGGAAATAGTTTATATGGAGCTGTGAGTTTTGAAGGGCAGGAGAAGATAGATATATCTTCAAGAATGGAAATGGAATCAATCTGAGGGATCACTGTGGAGGGCACAGATGTGGTGAGCACAGATGGAGAGAGAGAGGAGGGGGAAAAAAGCAAAGACAAAAAAGCCATCCACTAGAATTAGCCTTCAAAACAAAATACCAAAATACTTGAAGAAAATAAATGCTAATAAAGATAGCTAACAAAATCAACAATGAGAACAAAAATTTATTCCAGATGAAATTAATTTTACAGAAAAGTCAGTCAAATACTAAAGTAAGCATGTTCAGGAAATTCAAAGGGGTAAGTAAAGGCATCACATTGATAAAAATGGAATTTAAAAATGCCTCAAAATCTGCAGAAATGGAACATAAGCAGCTCTTCATGAAAAAAAGCCAGTTAACAAGTTTTGGAAATGAAAAGTGTAGTCATACAAGTAATAAACTCAATAGATGGAGTGAGCTTTAGACCTGACACAATTAAAAAGAGAATTAGTGATTTGGAGGAGAGTACTGAGGAATTCACCCAGAATGTAGCATACAGAGACAAAAGATTAAAAAAGAGAGAGTGAACAGTTGGGAGACTTGGAGGATACATTGAGAGGTTCCAACATATATCTAATAGGAGTTCCAGAGAAAAGGAATGAAGATGATGATGGAGAGGCAAAATTTGAAGATCCAAGAGTTGAGAATTTTCTTTATTTAAAGAAAGACATGAGTCCTCAGATACTTTGACCAGTACCATTATGTTGAAACTGCAGAATATAACGGATATAAAGAAAAAAAAATCCTTAAGTGGTTCACCCCCCAAAAATGTAGATCATCTACAAAAGAAAGATTCTTATTAGCAACAATAGATGCTAGAAGACAGGGGAATAAAATTTTCAAGGTGCTAAGGGAAGATTATAGTTAATTTCAATTTTTTAAATCCAGGTAGTCTTTGACTCACGAGTGAGGAAAAATACAGATAGCTACCATCCATGAACTCTCACGAGAAAAACTATTAAATGTTGTAATTTAGCAAGAAGAAAGGTGAACCTAGAGGGAAGGTTTTTAATACAAGAGACAAGGGTGAGCATAGAAATTGATAGACTATATTGGAAAATTAACTTAGTCATTGGTTTAAAATACTACTTTTCTGTTTTAAAATAAATACAAAACTAAACCTCTAGATAACAATAACTAATGAGGATGTGAGAAAGGAGGAAGTAAACTCATGTGTGATCCAGTATTAGGGACTCAAAAGAGGAGACACTGGTATTACTGATTTCTAAGAATAATAAGAATATATGGTACATTTCAGAACTAACTTAGATGAAATGGATACATATCTAGAAAATGTACATTACTTAAATTGCTTCAAGAAGCAATAGAAAGTCGGACTAAAGCAATGAAAGACACTGAATGATAATCAAAAGTCTATGCCCCAAATGACAACAGGTCCAGTTTTGCAGGCTAGATATACCATATTTAGGTAATCCTCACTTTCCTCCCTCTTTAAAAAAAAAAAAAACAGTTTTATTGAAGTATAATGGACATACAGTAAACTGCACATATTTAAATTGTACAACTTGATAAGTTTTGACATGTGTATATGCTTGTTAAACCACCACCAAAATCAAGATATGGCACATGTTCATTACAGCTCCTAGTTTCTTTGTGCCTCTTAGTAATTCTTCTCTCCCTCTACCTCCAATGTTGGCCCCAGGCAACCACTAATCTGCCTCTGTCACTGTTGGTTAATTTGCATTTTCTAGAATTTTGCATAATCATACAGTATGTATTCTTTGTTTTGGCCTGGCTTCCTTCACTCAGCATAGTGATTTTGGGATTCATCCATGTTGTTGTATACATCAATAATTCATTCCCTTTTCTTGCTGAGTCATGAATTTTTTGTATTGACATACCACAATTTCTTTTTCTTTTTTTTGGTAAACTACAATTGCTTTACTGTTCACTTTTTGGTGGACATTTGGGTTATTTCCAGTTGTTGGCAATTACAGTTAAAGCTGCTGTGAACATTTGTGTACCTGGTTTTTGTATGAACATGTTGTAGGTATATATCTTAACTTTTTAAAAAATTGGCAGATTGTCTTCCAAAGTGGTTGAACCATTTTATTTTCATGAGAGCAGTGTATTAGAGTTCTACTTTGAGAGTTTTGAGAGTAGAAGTTCTTGAATTTGATGAAACTTCATTTATCTTTTTTTTTTTCTTTTGTGGATTATGCTTTTGGTTTCATGTCTAAGAAAACTTTGCCTTGCCTAATCCTAAAGACTCAAAGAATTTCGTATGTTTTCTTCTACTAGTGTTATAGTTAGGTTTTCTATTGATATATTTGTTCATTTAGAGTTAATTTTTATATATGGTACAAGATGTGGGTTAAAGTTGTGTTTTTTAAATATGGATATCTAATTCTTCAAGTACTATTCATTGAAAATATTTTTTTTCTCCATTGAATTAACTTTGAATCTTTGTCAAAAATCAATTGACCACAAATAGATGGGTCCATTTTTGGATGCTGTTTTGTTCATTTATCTATGTGTCTACTTTTATGTCAGTGCCACACTGTCCTGATTTCTCTAGCTTTATTAATAAGTCTTGAAGTTAGAGTCCTTCAACTTTATTCTTTTGCGGAGTTGTTTGGCCATTTTAGGTCTTTGCATTTCCATATGAAATTTGGAAGTAGTGTGCCAGTTTTTACAAAAAAGCCTGTAGGGATATAGGAGTGATCAGACGGTGAAATCATTTAGTCTTTCATCACTGGGTATGGTGTTAGCTGTATGGTTTTCATAGATTCTTTTATCAGGTTGAACAAGTTCCCTGTTTGCTGAGTGTGTTTAGCAGGATTGATGTTGGGTATTGTCTAGTGTTCTTACTGCATCAATTCAGAGGGCCATATGGTTTTTCTCTCTCTCTCTCTTTTTTTTTTTTCGTGAGGAACATCAGCCCTGAGCTAACATCCATGCTAATCCTCCTCTTTTTGCTGAGGAAGACCGGCTCTGAGCTAACATCTATTGCCAATCCTCCTCCTTTTTTTTCTCCCCAAAGCCCCAGTAGATAGTTGTATGTCATAGTTGCACATCCTGCTAGTTGCTGTATGTGGGACGTGGCCTCAGCATGGCCAGAGAAGCGGTGCGTCAGTGCGCACCCGGGATCTGAACCAGGCCACCAGTAGCTGAGCACGCGCACTGAACCGCTAAACCACGGGGCCGGCTCTGCTCTGGCGTTTTTGGGATAATACTTGGTCATGATGTATTATCCTTTTTATGTGTTGTTGGATAACATTTTCTAAAATTTGTTAATAATTTGTGTATTCATATTCCTGAGGAATATTGGTTTGTAATTTTATTGTAATAATTCTGCTTAGTTTGGGGATTGAACTTCATTAATTTTCTGGATGAGTTTGTGTAGAATTGACATCATTTCTTTCTTAAATGGTTGGTGGAATTCAACAGTGAAGGTTCTGGGCTTGAAGTTTCCATGTGGGAAGTTGTTGAAATACAAATTCAGTTTCATTCTTAGATAGAGGGCTATTCAGGTTATCATCCTCTTGAGTCAACCTTGTTAATTTGTATCTTTCTAGGAATTTTTCTATTTTATCCAAGTTCTAGAATTTGTTGGCATAAAGTTCATAATACCCCTTTATTATCCTTTTAATTGATGTTGAGCCTTCAGTGTTGTTTTCTTTATCAGTCTGGCTAGAGATTTCTTTTCACAGAAAACTAACTTTTGTCTTCATTGATTTTCTTTACTTTTCTGTTTTCTATTTCATTTATTTCTACCCTAGATTTTTATGATTTTCTTTCCTCTCCTTACTTTGAGTTTCGTTTACTCCTCTTTTTCCATTTTCTTCAGGTGGAAGCTGAGGTCGTGGATTTGGAAACAGTTTTTGTTTTTTAATATAGGCATTTAGTGTTATAAATTGTCACCTAAATATTGCTGTTTTTAAAATGTTTTGTTTTCATTTTTATTCAATTTAAAAAACTTTCTAATTTCTTGTTTGGTTTCTTCTTTGACCAAGAAGATGGATTTTTTTAGAAGTGGGTTATTTAGTTTCCAAGTATTTGGGGATTTTCTAGATATATTTGTTATTGATATTTAATTCCATTTTGTCAGAGAACGCTTTTTTCTCCAGCTTTATTGAGATATAGTTGACGTATTCTGTTGTGTAAGTTTAAGGTGTAAAACGTGATGATCTGATACATCTGTATATTGTGAAATGATTACCACAAGAGGGTTAGTTAACACCTCCATCACCTTTTTTTGTGTATGGTGAGAACATTTAAGATCTGCTTACTCCCTTAGCAACTTTCAGTGTTGTTAATTATAGTTGCCATGCTGTACTTAGATCCCTAGAACTTATTCATCTTGTAACTACAAGTTTGTACCCTTTGACCAACATCTCCCCATTTTCTACCCCCTACTCCCTAGCCCCTGGCAACCACCATTCCACTCTCTGTTTCTGTGGTTTGACTTTTTTAGATTCTACACATAAGTGAGGTCATAGAGTATTTGTCTTTATCTGTCTGACTTATTTTACTTAGCATAATGCCCTCCAAGTCCATCCCTATTGTCCCAAATGGCAGGCTTTTCTTCTTTCTCATGGCTGAGTGTTCCATTGGGTTGTTCCCATATCTTGGTTATTGTGAATAGGGCTGCAATGAACATGAGAGTGTAAATATCTCTTTGAGATCCTGATTTCATTTCCTTGGGATATATACCTAGAAGTGGGATACCTGGATCATATGATAGTTTTATTTTTAGTTTTTGGAGGAAGTTCTGTACTGTTTCCCATAGTGTCTGTACCAATTGACATTCTCACCCACAGTGCACAAGTGTTTCCTTTTTTCATATCCTCACCAATGCTTGTTATCTCTTTTCTTTTTGATAATAGCCATTCTGACAGGTGTGAAGTGATATTTCATTATGGATTTGATTTGGGTTTCCCTGATGATAAGTGATGTTGAGCACCTTTTCATGTACCTGTTGGCCATCTGTATGTCTTCGTTGGAAAAATGTTTATTCAGGTCCTCTGCCTTTTTAAAAATCAGATTGTTTGGTGTTTTTTTTTTTTTTTTTTTTGCTATTGAGTTGCATGAGTTCCTTATATATTTTGGATAATAACCCCCATCAGATAGATGATTTGCCAATACTTTCTCCCATTCCATAGGCTGACTTTTCATCTCGTTTATTATTTCTTTTGCTGTGTAGAAGCTTTTTAGTTTAATATAGTTTCACATATTTATTTTTGCTTTTGTTGCTTGTGCTTTTAGCGTCATATCCAAAATGTCGTTGCCAAGACCAATATCAAGGAGCTTTTTTTCTATTTTTTCTTCTAGGAGTTTTACAACTTCAGGTCTTATGTTTAAGTCTTTAGTCCATTTTGAATTACTTTTTGTGACTGGTGTAAGATAGGGATCCAATTCCATTCTTCTGCATGTGATTATCCAGTTTTCTCGGCACCATTAATTGAATGGACTGTCCTTTCCCCATTGAGTATTCTTGGCTACTTTGTCAAATATTAATTGACCATATATGGGAGGGTTTATTTCTGGGCTTTTGATTCTGTTTCAGGGGTTTTTGTGTCTATTTTTACGCTGGTACCATGTTGTTTTTACTACTATAGCTTTGTGGAACAGTTTGAAACTAGGAAGTGTGATGCCCCCAGCTTTGTTCTTCTTTCTCAGTATTGCTTTGGCTATTTGGTGTCTTTTGTGATTTCCTACAAGTTTTAGGATTGTTTTCTCTTGTGAAAAATGCCATTGGAATTTTGGTAGGGATTGCATTGAGTCTGTAGATGGCTTTGGGTAGTATGGACATTTTAGCAATATTAATTCTTTCAATCCATGAACACAAGATATCTTTCCATATATTTCTGTCCTCTTCAATTTCTTTTATCAAAGTCTTACAGTTTTCAGTGTACAGATCTTTCATCTTCTTGGTTAAATTTGTTCCTAAGTATTTTATGGTTCATGATGCTATTGTAAATGGGGTTATTTTTTTCCAGATGTTTCATTGTTAGTGTAAAGAAACACAACAGATTTCTGTGTGTTGATTTTGTATCCTGCAACTTACCGAATTTGTTTATTCTAACAGTTTTTTGGTGGAGTTTTTTGGATCTTTCTGTATATAAGTTCATATCATCTGCAAACAGAGACAACTTTACTACTTCTTTTCTGACTTTGAGTCTTTTATTTCTTTTTCTTGCCTAATTGCTTTGTCTAGGACTTCCAGTATTATATGGAATAGGAGTAGTGAGAGTGGGTACCCTTGCCTTCTTCTTGATCTTAGAGGAAAAGCTTTCAACTTTTCACTGTTGAGTATGATGTTAGCTGTGGATTTGTCCTATATGGCCTTTATTATGATGAGGTACATTCCTTCTATACCCATTTATTTGAAGAGATTTTATCATGTAAGGATGTATTTTATCAAGTGCTTTTCCAGTATCTATTGGGATGATTATATTATTTTTATCTTTCATTCTATTAATGCGGTGTATTACATTTATTGATTTGAGTATGCTGAACCATCCTTGCATCCCAGGGATAAATCCTACTTGATCATGGTGTGTGATCCTTTTAATGTGCTGTTGAATTTGATTCGCTAATATTTTTTTGAGAATTTTTACATCTATATTCATCAGGAATATTGGCCTGTAGTTGTTTTTTTTTTCTTGTAGTGTTCTTATTGGGCTTTGGTATCAGGGTAATGCTGACCTTGTAAAATGAGTTTGAGAGTGTTCCTTTGTCTTTATTTTCTTGGAAGAGTTTGAGAAGAATTGGTGTTAATTCTTCTTTAAACGTTTGGTAAAATTCACCAGTGAAACTGTCTAATCCTAGACTTTTCTTTTGGGGAGGTTTTTGGTTACTCATTCAATCTTTTTACTTGTTATTGATCTGTTCAGATTTTCTGTTTCTTCATGATTCAGCCTTGGTGGGTGAATGTTTCTAGGAATTTATCTGTTTCTTCTAGGTTATTCAATTTGTTGTCATATATTCTTAGTAATCTCTTAAGATCTTTTGTATTTCTGTGACATCAGTTATAATGTCTCTTCTTTCATTTCTGATTTTATTTATTTGAGTCTTCTCTCTTTTTTTCTTAGTGAGATATAGGTGTGTCAAATTTGCTTATCTTTTTAAAAAACCCAGCTCTTAGTTCTGTTGATCTTTTCCATTGTTTTCCTGGACTCTATTTCATTTATTTCTGCTCTTATCTTGGTTATTTCCCTCTTTCTGCTAACTTGGGCTTAGTTTGTTTTTCTTTGTTTAGTTCATTGAGGTATAGAGTTAGGTTGTTTGAGATCTTTCTGTTTTCTTAACATAAGCATTTATTACTGTAAACTTCCCTTTTAGAACTGCTTCTGCTGCATCTCATAAGTTTTGGTATGTTGAGTTTTCATTTTTGTTTGTTTCAAGATATTTTAAAAATTTTATTTTGATATCTTCTTTGACCTATTGGTGGTTTAGGAGTGTGTTGTTTAATTTGCACATATGTGTGGATTTCCCAGCTTTCCTTCTGTTATTGATTGCTAGTTTCATACCATTGTTGTTGGAAAAGATACTTGGTATGATTTCAGTCTCCTTAAATTAGCTAAGACTTGTTTTGTGGCCTAACATATGATCTATGCTGGAGAATGTTCTATCTGTGCTTGAAAAGAATGTGTATTCTGCTACTGTTGGATGGAATGTTCAGTATATGTCTCTTAGTTTCTTTGGGTCTAAAGTATAGTTCAAGTCCAACATTTCCTTCTTGATTTTCTATCTGGATGATCTATCCATTGTTGAAAGTGGGGTATTGAAGTCGCCTGCTAGTATTATATTGTTATCTGTTCCTCTCTTCAGATCTGTTAGTATTTGCTTAATATATTTAGGTGCTCCAATGTTGGGTGCATGTATATTCATGATTATTATATCCTCTTGATGAATTGACCCCTCTATCATTATATAATGACTTTCTTTGTCTCTTGTTACAGCTTTTGAGTTAAAGTCTATTTCATCTAGGTATAGCTACCCCTGCTCTCTCTTGTTTTCCAATTGCATGGAATATTTTTTTCCATCCCTTAACTTTCAGCCTGTGTGTCCTTAAATCTTAAGTGAGTCTCTTTTAGGCAGCATATAGTTGGGTCTTTTTTTTTTTATTCATTCAGTCACTCTATGTCTTGATTGGAGAATTTGATCCATTTACATTTAGAATAATAATTAGTAGAAAAGGACTTACTAATGCCATCTCATTAGTTGTTTTCTGGCTATTTTGTAGTTCCCTTGTCTCTTCCTCTCTTGCTGTCTTCCTTCATGAATTGATGATTTTCCATAGTGGTATGCTTTGATTCCCTTCTCTTTATGTTTGTGCATCTATTGTAGGTTTTGGCTTTGTAGTTACCATGAGGCTTACAGAAAACATCTTATAGACATAAGAGGCTATTTTACACTGATAACAACTTAACTTCCATGGCATACAAAAACTCTACCCTTTTACTCCTCTTTTATATTTTTGATGTTACAATTTACCTCTTTTTATATTGTATATTCATTAACAAATTGTAGCTGTAGTTGTTTTTAATACTTCTGTCCTTTAATCATTTTACTAGAGATAAGTGGTTAGCACATTACCATATTACAATATTAGAGTTTGGAATTTTGTATATACTTTACCATTGTGTTGTGTATTTTCATATGTTTTCATGTTACTAATTAGCATCCTTTCATTTCAGAGTGAAGAACTCCTTTCAGCGTTTCTGGTAATCGTGGTCTATAAAGTTTCTGCTGAGAAATCTGCTCATAGCCTTATGGGGGTTCCCTTGTAGATGACAGCCTTCTCTTACTGCTTTTAAGATTCTCTCTTTGTCTTTGATTCTTGACGGTTTTACTATGATATGTCTTGGGTTAGATTTTTTTGAGTTAAATTTATTTGGGGACCTATGAGCGTCATGAATTTGGATGGTGAAGTCCTTCCCCCAGATTTGGGAAGTTCTTAGCCACTATTTCTTTAAATATGCTTTCTGCCCTTTTCTCCTTCTCTTCTCCTCCTTGGACTCTCATAGTTTGCAAATTGCTTCTTGTGTTGGTATCTCATAGTCACGCAGGCTTTCCTCATTCTTTTTAATTTCTTTTCTTTGTTCTCCTCTGATTGGATACTTTCAAAGATCCTATATTCTCCTTCACAGATTCTTTCTGCTTGACCCATTCTGCTGTTGATCTTCTCCACTGCATTTTATTTTTTGTGAGGAAGATTAGCCCTGAGCTAACATCTGATGCCAATCCTCCTCTTTTTGCTGAGGAAGATTGGCCCTGGGCTAACATCCATGCCCATCTTCTATGGGACGCCGCCACAGCATGGCTTGACAAGCGCTGCATCGGTGTGCACCTGGGATCTGAACCTGTGAACCCCGGGCCGCTGAAGCGGAACGGGCACACTTAACTGCTGCGCCACTGGGCCAGCCCCTCCATTGCATTTTTTATTTCATTCCTTGTATTCTTCAGCTCCATAATTTGTTTGGTTCCTTATCATTTCTTTGTTTAACTTCTCATTTTGTTCATGTGTTGTTTTTCTAATTACATTGAATTGTCTTGCTCTGTGTTCTTGTAGCTTTATTGAGCTTCTTTAAAATAGCTGTTTTGAATTCTTTATCAGGCAAATTGCAGATCTCCATGTCTTTGGAGTTAGTTACTGGAGAATTATTGTGATCCTTTGAAGGTGTCATGTTTCCTTGATTTTTCATATTCCTTGAAGTCTTGCACTGCTGTCTTTGCATTTGAAGTAGCATTCACGTCCTCCAGTCTTTACTGCCTCACTTCCAGAGAGAAGTACCTTCTGTCAGCCCTGCTAGGGATTCTGAGGCTTTCTCAAACCTGTGGATACCCCTGCTCCAGACTGCTTGCTTCCTCTTGTGGCAGAATTCTTAAGCGTGTATGCCTTCTCTCATTCTTGCCAAGTACCAGGCTGAGTACTGACAGACCCCCTTTTGCTTTGCCAGGCGTGGTGCGAAATGCTCAGGTTTGTGGTCTCTCTGTGGTCCACAGATTTGGAATGGCTTTCTGTGCATGCTCACTAGCTGTCTGCAAAAGCTTGCTCTTGCCACGGTCAGGGCCATGCACAAAGAGCCTGCCACAGAATGGGGGTGTTTGCGAGTGAGGCCCCTGGAGTCTTAGGGGTGGCCATGGGCCAACTGTAGGGAGATCAGCAGGTGGGGCAACCCCAGTGTCTCGTGGGCGGGCCTCTCAGTGGAGATCCTGATGTGGTTAATAGGATATATGTCCCTTTAATACGTTCATTCCAAGCCCTTGCATCTGTTCTCCTAGCCACTCACTGCGTTCCAGTCGTGCAGTTCACAACTTAGTGCTCTCAATGGGGTGAAAGAGAAATGGACCTCTTTGGCAGCATCCCACACGGCTGAGGAAGCTGGCTGCTCACTCACATGGTTTCGCTTTTCCCTTGAGAGAAATCACAGGACCAGAAGTGTTCTCTTGGCAGTGAGCTGTGCTCCCTTGGGGGATGAATAATGTGGGTAAAGTCAAATCATTCCTCTTACCCTCTCCAGTGCTTCCAATCTCGGATTTTTTTGCTCAGACAATGTGCTGGAACATCTCTACTGGACTCCTAGGCTTCCACAAAGCTCTCTTGTCCATGGGTGATTGTCTAGGTCAGTGTTCTTCAGGGCCTCCCAGTCCTTGGCTGAGGGGGACTGGAGCCCACTCACAGGCCACTTCAGGGTCCATAGCCAGGATTGAGGTCTATATGTCTATTACCTAATGAATGGTGGGCGAGACTCCTCCTAGGTCCTTTGGCATATGGTGCTGGATCCCATAGCTCTCAAAAGGCACTTTTGTCTGTGGATGAAAGCCAAATTGTTTTTGTTAATGGGGGCATACAATCGAGTGACATCTTATTCAGTCATGTTCCTGACATCATTCTTTTCCAGAGAACATATTTTCTAGAGATTTGAATTCTTTTAAATATATTGGTATCTAGATATGGTCTATCTTGGCAAATGTTCTCTGTGCATATGAAAAAAATGTGTATTTTGTTGTTGTTTGGTTAAGTGTTATATAAATGTCAATTAGGTCAAGTTAGTTTATAGTGTTGTGCAAGTCTTCTATATTCTTACTGAGTGTTCTGTCTACTGGGTCTACTTGTTCTATCAGTTATTGAGAAAGGGATATTGAAATATTCAACTGTAATTGTGAAATCATCTATTTCTGTTTGTTCTATCAGTTTTTGCTACATGTATTTTGTAGATCTGTTGTTAGTTGTATAGATATTTAGGATTTCTATGTTCTCTTAATGAATTGACTTCTTTATCATTATGAAATGACTCTCTTTACCTCTTACAGTATTCTTTGCTCTGAAACCCATTTTGTCTGGTATCAATATAGCTACTTCAACTTTCTTTTGATTAGTGTTACTGCGGTAAACATTTTTCCATCCTTTTACTTTTTTAATCTGTTTTTTTTATTGTGATAAAATATGAATAACATAAAACTTACTATATTAACCATTTTCAAGTGTATAGTTTTGTGGCATTAAGTGCATTCACGTTGTTGTGTCCATCCTTTTACTTTTAACCTATTTGTTTCTTTTTTTTTTGAGGAAGATCAGCCCTATGCTAACATCTGCCAATCCTCCTCTTTTTTTTGCTGAGGAAGACTAGCCCTGGGCTAACCTCCGTGCCCATCTTCCTCCACTTTATATGGGATGCCACCACAGCATGGCTTGCTAAGTGGTGCGTTGGTGCGCCCCCAGGATCTGAACCGGCGAACCCTGGGCCGCTGCCGCGGAGCGCGCTCATTTAACCACTTGTGCCACCGGGCCGGCCCCTATTTGTTTCTTTATATTTGAAGTCCATTTCTTATAGGCAGTGTATAGTTTAATATTGATTTTTTAAATTTAATCTGACAGTCTCTTCCTTTTAATTGAATTGTTTAGACTATTTATGTTTAATGTGATTGTTTATATGGTTGGATTTAATTCTACCATTTATTATCTCTTTGTTCTTTGTTCTTCTTTTTCTCTATTTCTGCCTTTTTGTCTTGATTTTTCATGATTCCATTTTATCTCCCTTGTTGGCTTATTATCTATAACTCTGTTATTATTTTATGGTTATTTTAGGGTTTCTAATATCCATCTTTATCTTAATAGAGTATTCCTGGAAGTAGTACTGTTGCACTTCACGCGTAGTTTAAAAATCTTGCAACAATATACTTCCATTTCTCTTTGCCCATTGTGCCATTGTTGTTCCATACTTCTACATATATTATAAACCCCACAATGTACTGTTATTTTTGTTTTAAATAGTTATCTCTTCTAAAGATTTATATAGTAAGGAATAAAGTCTTTTGTATTTCCCATGTAGTTACTATTTCTGATGCTTTTCATTCCTTTGTGTAGATTTGTATCTTGTATCATTTTCTTTCTGCCTGATGTTCTTCCTTTATCATTTTTTATAGTGAAGCGCTGCTGGTGTTGAATTATTTCTAATTCTCTATATCTGAAAAAGATATGTTTTATCTTTGTATATTTATTTTGCCTTTGTTTTTGAAAGATATTTTGACTTGGTATAGAAACCTACTTCAACAAATTTTTTCTCTCAGTTCTTGGACAATGTTTCCTCACTGTTGTCTGGCTAACATTCTTTCCACAAGATATTTTGTGTTGTTATTTGTTCCTGTGTACCTACTATTTCTTTTTCTCTGACTGCTTTTAAGATTTTTTTCCTTTTTCACTGATTTTAAGTAATTTGCTTATATTGTGCCTTAGTGTTATTTCCTCATGTTTTTTGTGCATAAGGTTCTTAGAACATCTTGAATCTCTGGATTTATAGTTTTAATCAAACTTGGAAAATTTGTGGTCAGTATTTTTTCTTTCTTCCATTCTCTCTTTTCTTTGATGACTCTGATTACATGTATTAAGCTGCTTAAAGTCATGCCACAGCTCACTGATACTCTTAATTTTTTTGGTTGTATTTCATTTTGGATAATTTCCATTGCTATGTCTTTGTGTGTACTCTTCTTTTCTTGTGTGATATCTAATCTGCTTTGAATTCTATCCAGTATATGTTTCATCTCAAACATTGCAGTTTTCCAGTCTAGAAGCTTGATTTAGTTTTATTTCTTCTGTTTCTCTACTTACCATGTTCAGTCTTTCCCCAACTTTTTGAACTTGTGAACTACAGTTATATCACTGTTTTTAATGTATTTGTCTGCTAATTCTCTCATCTGTGCCATTTTGGGACCAGTTTCGATTGACTGATTTTTCTCTTCATTGTCAGTCATGTTATCTTGCCTTATAGTCTTGTCTTGCTTTCTGTGCCTTGTGGTTTTTGATTGGAAACAGTTTGCTCCTTAGCTTTGTTTGGAAGGAACAGAGCAGCAGTCTGGGGCTAACTTGTACCACTACTGAGGTAAAAATCCTCCTGAGAATTTTTTCTGGTGTTTTGTGGATTAGAAGGTTTTTGACTTTGGTTAGGCTGTTGGTCTGTTACAGCATAGGCTCCCGTTGTTGGAAATTGAACAAGAAATGCTAAATAAATTTTTAAAAAAATCTTGAAAACATTGTGGAGCTACCAAAGCAGCTAGGACTTGAGGGTCCAAAAGTAGTGATTATAAGCATTTGTTTTAAATTTTAAAAATGGGATTGATTTTAATTAAAATTATTTAAAATCTTTGTGTTTATGTATTCTTTTTAAGTTAAAAATTGAACATTCTTGAAAGATAAAATTTCTCTTGCCTCAGGGTTGGTGTGGTGGAATGTAGTGGAAATGACCTTGTACTTGGGAAATGAGAATATGAGATGTGATGCTCTTATGACCAGCAGTGTAATCTCTTGCCAGTCACTTTATATCTCTGGGTAGGCCCAGTTTCTTTATCTGTTCTAAAGTTTTACAATAATTTTTATTTTTATCACCAGTATAGTCAAATGAAACATTTTATATATATAAACTTTTATGGAGTATTTTTATACGTTTGTGCTGTAGTTCACCTAGGCAAATTAATGTCTGAATTTCTCATATAGCCTTACTCTATGGCATAAAGTATAGTTTGATGGGTTACACATAGGTTCTTTTTACAGATAACTCATAACTAGTAAATAAAACTGTTCTTTTCCAGAAATGAGTAAATAACAGTAACAACAACTGATTTCCAAAGTGTATTGAGGGTTTTTGATGTGCTAGGTACTGTTCTTAGATCTCTCTGTGTGCTACTTCATTTACACCTCACGGGGGATAAGAAACTAGTCCCAAATCATATATCTAGACTGGTAGAACTGGCACGAGAACTAAGAGCTTCGCTTTTTTAGCACATGCTTTGTTATACGCCCCTCCCTCCATTTGAATGCCGTTTGCCTAATATCTGCATAATATATGTTTTCTAAAATGCCCTAATATATTGACTAATTTCATTTCATCTTCACAACACCCTGTGAAACAGTGTTTTGCAGATGAGTAAACTGAGGTTCGGAGAGGTTGATTCAGGTGTGGTACCAAGCGTAGGAAGTGATGGAGTCTGGACTCAAATTCTACTCTTGCCTCCAAATTCTGTTTATTTTTACCTTGCCATATTTTCAGTGAGTGTAGGAAAGCAAATGCTGAGTTTGTTGAAATACTTTTTTTCTTTTTATTTAAGGCCATATTTAAAGCAAATATGGCATATGTATATGAAATATTTATGTATACTTCTTTTGGCTTACCTACTTCTTCCTCATCCTTCTGGTATTAGTTTTATTGCGTCTCCCTTGGGGAGGTCTTCCTTACTCATGCCCTGCTTAAGGACTAGGTCAATTTTCTTACTTATTCTTTGAAATCCTCAGAAGACCAGGTGATTATTTTTACACTGAACATTCCATAAGCCTTTATTTGTGATTGTATTTTGAAAAGACTTTGACAACAAAATTAAATTTTTATTGAACCTGACAAAATATGATTCATAGTTTAAAAAGTATTATGTGGGAAATGAAAAACAGATAAAGAATAAGAATTGTTAGCAGCACAATCTGACGAGGCTGTGGGACGGGAAATACACTTCATTTGCAGGTGAGATACAGTCTCACGTTATGAGTCTTAATCAGTTAATCTTTTTGTGTAATTACTGTAAGATTCTCAAACCGTATCTCTGTTTGACAAGATAGGCAAGCTCAGATATAGCTTAACCTTTCCCAGCGGGTCAGAGGCTTTGGGTTCAAGTTTCTGACATCCGACTTCAAACCTTTATGGTTTTGAGTTGGGTGTGTTTTACTTAAGGTCTTGTGTCTGTGTTTCCTTTACTTTCTAGAGCTGTGAGAATGGGTGTAGCCCTCAGGGAAGGGTCTTCATCTGCTCCTCCTGCCAGCTGGGAGAGCCAAGGCTGTGCACTCTCCCTGGCTTTCTGTGTGCCATTTGTGACCAGCTTGATGTATTTGACACCAGTGTGACAGCAAAGCATGTGAGCAGAGCAGTGTGCTGCAGGGCCTGGCTGTGTGCGTTTATCTGTACATCAGGCCAAAGAGCAGCAGGTAGCCGGATCTGACAAGCAAACATGAGCGCCTTCTGCCTCCGCTCCAGAGTGCATTTTAATGGAGTGTGTGTTTACCGACTGGTTGGCATTTGACACAAAGAAATTGTCAGAGCTGTTTTTATCCCTCTTCACTCTTTAGTGTGCTAGTCTGTGATAGTTTTCCAGATAAATACTTTATTGTGCATCATAAAAGTATGCACTTCTTAAAACAAAGCCAAAAATCATGTCGTCTCCATGTTTATACTGAATTCCATGTTAAGAATTAATAGGTAATATGTTTGAGTTGATAAGGGTAATATGTTGAATAGGCAATATGTTTACATAGTTCAAAAATCAAAACAATATAAATGGAATATTTTGAATAGTCTTGTCCTGCCCCCGTCCCCTTCTAGTCATTTCCCACCTCTCCCCCTGACACAACCACTTTGAGTTTGTCACATATCCTTTATGTTCCTGTATACAAATACAAGCAGATGTTCTGTCCATTGCCTTTTACTTCCGGATATATTCTGGAGAGCTTTTTATTTCCCTAACAGGGAGATTCCTCATTCTTATTTAGTGTTGTGTTATATTTCATTGAGTGGATATACCATAGTTTATTTAACTGTCCTCTGTGGAGAGACACTTGGATTGTTTCTAGTCTTTTTGTTTAGTTGAGAGATAATTCACATACCATAAAATTCACCCTTTTAAAGTGTACAATCAAATGGTTTTTAGTATGTTTCCAAGCTTTTGTTCTACAAATATCCATCCAGTGAGTAAATTTCTGCATTCGTTCTTCTGAACATGGTACAGGTATATCTGTAGAAAAAAATCCTTAGAAGTAGGATTTTTGGGGCAAAGGGGACATGCATTTGCATTTTGATAGGTATTGTCAGTTGTCCTCCATCCGTGTTGTACTGTTTTGCACTCCTGAGTGTGAGAGGGCTTTTTTCTCCATACTCATGCCCAGAGTGACTTTGCCTTTTTTAAAGCAATCTTAATTTTGAAGAATGTGTGATGTTCATGAACTACCAATTTAATGTAATATTGGTTCCTGATTGATTTCACCAAGGCAAAAGGGACCAAAAGTTTTTTTAAAGTTACAAGCTTCTTATGCATGAAGTAGCCTTATGGACTCTCCTGAAGAGGTCTTAAGGTGGTATTTCTAAGGTGGAGCCATTTCAAGGTTGGAGATATCAGGTGCATTTGAATTATTCAAGGCTTTTGAAAATGGGTTAATTTTTTTGGCATTTAAATATTCTGTCTATAAAAAGGACTGGTAAAAGATTCATAGGAAAATGCAGGCTTTCCTGAGCTTGAAGTGAAAATTGAGGTATAGATTTTAATTAAATTCATGATGGAGTGCATAAATGTGCAAGTATGTGCATGGAAATATCATTAGTTCTTTCCATGTCCCAAATAATGGCTAATGTTGAAAACAGATAAACCACTTAACCAATGATTTATCTAAACGAGTGGTTTGTATTGGTATTATAGGTCCTGTGTAAAGGAAAACTGTTTATAGTTTAACTGGTAAGCCAGTCTTATCATTATAGATGACAAAATACCTACAGTCAAAGCAGAAAACTTTACAGATTACAATTTTGCAGAAGAGTAAAGTTTACTTTTTTTTCTCTAGTGGCTAAACTAGTGGCTAAATTTCTATTCCCTTTTTTTCTTTATTCACTTTGGATAATTATACAAAAGATCCAGAAATAATTTGAGTTCTGCTCAAAAGGGTGTTTGCTCTGAACTACTCTGTGATGGGTTTGTGAGAGAAGGCTGCTTTCCTGGGGTGGGGAAGGATGATACTCAGGGCCACCATGTCTGGTTGAGCAGGTTGTTCACTGCATAAAAACAGTGCCTATTGGACCAGGTGGGGGCTAAAATCCAGTTTATGGTCAGCAAGCCATGCCCTATGGAGTAGGGCTACATCGACCCAGAGCAAGGCGCACTATTTTCTAATTCTTATAAAGGTGCTTGGTGGCTGACAACAGCCTGATGATGCATTTTATTGCATTTTTATTTGAAAATCAGCTGTTTCTGCGTTTTCTAATTTTTTTATTTCAGAAAATTTCTATAGTATATAGATAAGTTGTATGTGCACGCACATATATGCCATTTATATGCCACATACACACACACACACACCCAATATATGCTTGAATATAAGGTCAGATATTCTTTGAAAAAAATCCCTCAGAAGGAGGGCATTACCTTATATGTATTTGATTCCTTGTGAAGTACTTTATAATATGGGGTCCTCTTTGTTTGAACAGCAAAGTACTATCTTGGAAGACTAGTATCCTGAAATGGCCTCAGACAGTGCTAGCTGTGGATGCTTAAAAAAATTTCTTCTTAAAATTGGAAAAGAAGCAAAGATGCTTAACACAGATTTAGTAATTATTCTAGAGATGAAAGATCGCTTTTAAAAAGTAATGTGTAAGTGGATGTGATCTTAAATAAATGTTTACAGAATGAATAAATATTCCAAATATCCTGATGTTATGCAAATGGATGCTTTGGCTTGGTTTGCTCTTTCCAGTGATAGTATCATAGGAGGAGTCAAAAACTGCTGTGTCTCAAGCAGGTTATACAGATAGGAAGATTTGCTCTGGAAAACTGTATTGGATCACTCAAACGGTGACTCTAGTGATGAGAAAGACCCTGATGTTAAAGACACATGTCAAGAGTGAATCAGATTGTTTCATGAAATGTGCAAGTGAATAATATCATTATTTCTAAATTAATGCTTTATACAATGTGTAATTTAAATGTGTGTAATTAAATTAATATGTCTTATAATTGGCATTTGACTAGTTTCTATCTCTAAAAGTTTATACTTTTAAATTGGCTAAATTTGTTTTGGTAGTCTCTTCTTGGAAAAATAAGGGATTGTCTTATATTTTGGGTCACCTTATATTCAGTCACCTATAATCATTATTATTTTTAAACAGAAACTGAGGCTCCTTGAAGAGCTTGAAGACACTTGGCTTCCCTATCTGACCCCCAAAGATGATGAATTCTATCAGCAGGTAAGATCTTTTAATATTTTTATCCATTTGTAGTGATTTGTTCTGATCTGCCTGATTTTACCTGTGGAGCCACTGTGGCCTAGAGAAGTTAAACAGGAGATGAAATGGTCTGATGTGGCCATCCAGTGACTCCTCATCACCCACAGAACAGATAAAGTCCTCGCAATCTGCTTTCTGCTGTGAACTTAGTGCGTTAGCATAGTGGACTGATTTTTCTTCCCCACACATTCCATGCTCTTTCCTTCTTCCTTGCCTCTGCTCATTCTGTTTCTCCTGCACAGAATATCCTTTGCCCCTTATCCTGTTGCCAGACGGCTAATTCCTCAAGACTTCACTTAAACATTGCCTCCTTTGTGAGAGTTTCCTCAGCTTACCTACCAGTAGAGTTGACTGCACTCTGCTCTGTGCTACTTGTTCCTTATAAATCCCGCTATTGTACCTATCACGTTGTATTTTACTTATGGGATTCTGTGTCTTTCTGCCTGAATTAGTCAGTGCTCTTTCAATTACAAGTGACAAAAACCCCAACAAACACATTGTGGCAAAAAAGGGAATATATTAACTTACTTAGCTTAGATGTCTAGGAGTACATGGCTGAATCCAGCTTCTCAAAGATGTCATTTGATCACAGCTTTTCTCTGTTTCTTGCCTTGGCTTTCCTCTGTGTGACTTCGTGCTGGATAGGCTCCCTCCCACCTGATAGCACAGGAGGACTCTGACAGCCCAAGAAGTATGTGGTCTTACGCACATGGGATCTTAGAGGAAGGTAGTGTTTTTTCCTGGTTCTCCCTGATTCCTCCATGAGCGATTTTGTTGGCCTGGTTAGAGTCATGTGCCCGTCCCTGAACCAGTCATTGTGTTCAGGGGTGTAAGATGCTCCTGTGTGCCTGGCCTAGTTCATGAACCCGCTCTTGGAGTAGAGTTGGGGTGTGACCACTCCCACTCAGACTGCATGGACTGTGAGTCAGAGATAGATGGTTTTCCCAAAGGAAAATTAGATCCTGTTCCCAAAGAAAGAGAGGAAGGCACGCGGGGTAAGCAAAAATAGTACATTTTCACCTATTCTTTCCCACTAGAAATAAGCCCTTGGGGTATGAGAACTGGACCACCTCACCTTTGTTTCTCCAGTGCCTAGCATGTGCTTGTATGTAGCTGATTCTCGGTAATCATGGAAGGAAGAGAGGAAAGAAGGAGTTTACCTGTCTAGAATCCAGGTCTCTGACTTCCAGTTCACTGTCAGTTCCCTTCTCATTAGATCTTTACTATCTTTCACCTGATCAGTCCTTTTATAGGTTGCTCTAGTTTTCCTCTTTGCGCCTCATTCTTAATCCATAAAGCTGCAGTGTGTTTTCTAACCAAGACGTAAATCTGAGCCTGTCACCCCCTGCTTCAGATCTTACATGGCTCTTCATTGCCTGGCTCCTGCACTTCCAGCCTCATCTCCCCCACTCTTTCGCCTTGTTACGCACAGTGGATTTTTGCGGTACCTCAGACTAGTTTCAGATTTGGGCCCTTCTTGCTGCACCCTCTGCTGGCGTGCCTCCTTCTCCCTTCCTTGGCGAACGTCTCTGTTACCCGTTAGTCACAGCTCACGTGTCGTCGGCTGTAGGACGCTTCCCTGACACCCCTTCAGCCCGGAGAGTTGTCTCTGTTCCCCCTTGTCTGCACCTGTAGTACTTGATTATCTTTATGTGTATTCTGTGTCCCTTTATTATCTCAGTTTATTGTAGTGATTTTTTTATACGCTCGTCTCCCTCATCCTCTGTACTTTGTACAGTGCCTGGCACCTCGTAGGTGTTGAAGTAGCTTCCTTGATTGGATGAGTAAGCTAACACATGCATTAGGTTATTTAAAAAAGCAAATTATATAATATTGTTTAGTATGGTTAGAATTTTGTTTTTACATACGTATGCTCCTCCCCAGGGAGGTGGCATCTGGAAAGATTTGCAGGATGCATACAGAAACGTTATATCCCAGAGTTGGTAGGGTTTTCTCCTTTGAGCTTTTCTAGTTTTCCAAATTATCTTGCATGAACATGTATTCTTTTGTAATCAGAAAAAAAATAATTTTAAAAAGTACCCTTAAAACAGGTAAACCCACAAAATGCAATCAGTTCTTAAATCCTTACTAATATTGTCGTAGATATAAGCCTTCTGGTACATGATTACACACATTGTATAAAGCAACTGCTGAGCCATTTCAGCTTTTGTGTGGTGAGAGTAGTACATGAAGAATTAAACACAAAGGTTATCAGCCCACTGCGCTCCCAGCCAGCCGTACACTGGGGGATGAAAGGAAACTCAAGGGCAAACAGAACAACTATCAAACCTTTTCTTTTATCTTCCAAGACCCACAACAAACCTGATACCAGTATCTAATCACTTTAAGTGCACCTTAATAATAAGTCTGAGTGCTTCAACAAAACCTTAGTAAAGTCAGTCTGTTCTCTTCAAAGATGAAGTGAAAATGCTTTTTAATGACATGAATAAATAGAAAGTTCAGATCTGACATTGAGTCCCTTAGACAGGCCCTAGCCTCAGGAACGCCAGTCCAGCTGCCAGTCATAAAAACAAGACTTTCTGCAGCTTCCATATTGGGTCTGTTCATTGATGTTGTGTCAGGGACTTGCCGTGTGCCGGGGCCTGTGCGCCATGTTTTATGAATGCTTTCACATTTAATCCTCACAGCAGCCTCATTCGTTCATTCCGCAAATATATATTCAGCAACTACTCTTCTTCAGCCTGGAGGTGGACATTATCATTCCTGCTTTAGCAGTCGGGAGAGACTAGGTTAGGTACGTTTCTGAGTGGTGGAGCTGGAGTTCAGGCCCATATTTATCTGACTGAAGGCCATGCTCTTTCTCTTGTACTGTATGCCTGCCAGTGTGCCAGGCTCAAATTCAAAACACCTTCAGGGACGTTTTTTGGTTTCTTCTGATAAGACCGTAGAGAACACAAATAGAAGGAAACAACAACAACAAACTCAAAGCAGAAAAGCCAAGAGAACCTCTCTTGGTTCACCACTGAGCACAAGGAAATGAGGAATTACATAGAAAACAAACTCTGGCTTCCAGATACATGAATGCCACCCCTCTTACCCAGAGAAATTGCCACTCTCCTCGGTGTTCCCCCCTGCTTTCAGTTATTCTGCGCTTTCCATGTGCCAGGTTGTTCTGGCACGTTCTCAGTGCTTTACATGTATTACCTCAATTAAATCTTACACAACTCTGTGGGGCATGTTTTTTTAAAACCCCATTTTAGAGATGAGGAAACTGTGGCACAGAGAGGTTTAAAACTTTGTTCAAGATTTATAGCAAGACCAGGATTTGAGCCAAGGCTGTCTGGCTCCTGGGTCTGACCTTTAAGTGCCATCCTACTGTATCTCTTGGTGCTTCTGGCATTGCTGTACTTTTATCCCAGTGACCCCAGACCTCTGTCTCCATCCCTGCTCTGCCTTGTGACCTCCAGTGCTCCAATTCCAACTGCCTACTGGGTGGTTCTGCCTGGGTGGGCTCTACCTGTACCTAGTCTTGCAGGTACATCCAACTCAACATGATCCATATGAATTCATTACTTAATTAAATGTATTTAGCTCACCCACTCTGTGTCAGGTAATGTTTTTGGCATTAGAAATGAAGTTGTAAAAACTAACAACAGATTCCTGCCTTCTTTGAGCTTATTTCTTATGGGGTGGGGTGGAGGGAAAAGGAGTAGAAATTAAAACAAAAAAACCACACAATAAACTTCAGAAGGGAAAACTGGTATGGAGATAAATAAAGCAAATAAGGGGGATAGGGAATACCACTCTTAAGTGGCGGATTGCAAACGGTGATTACAGAAGCCCTTCTTAGGGTGACGTTTGAACAAAGACCTTATGGATGTGTAGGAGCAAGCCATGTAGATACTCGTGGGAAGAATGTTCTGGATGTAGGGCACAGCAAAGCCTCTAAGATATGTTTGAGGAAAAGCACTTGAGCCTAACATATCTGGAGTGATGTGGGAGAGTTGGGGAGAGCAGAAGGAGATGAGATGAGAGAGCAATAACCCGATCATACAGGCACTTGCCGTCTGTGAGAACGTTCACTGTGACTCTGGGTGAGAGAAGACGACGTGAGAGGGTTTGGAGCACGGGTCTCACAGTTTACAACTTACATTTTGGTGAGGATCCATTTTGCAAGGATCCTGCTGTTCATCCTTCCATGCTTTTGTGCCTGTTTTTCCCTGGGTCTGGAGTATCTTCATCCCCTTTTCTGTCTGGCGAGCATCTACTCACCCTTAAAGACGTTGCTAAAATACTACCTCTTCTGTGAAGATACCAGGAAATCTCATTTGTTTTACTTTCAGAATGTGTTAAAAATCTGACCACTTCTCCCTACCTCTGCCACGTACACTGTGCCCGAAGCTGCCCTCATCTCTTTCTCAAGTGGTTGTAATAGCCTCCTAACTTCTCTTGCCCCCACCTCCAGGCTGTTTTCACACAGCATCTGTTGTAGTGCTCTTTGTAAAACATGAATCAGCTCGTACACCTTCTTGCTCAGGGCGCTTTGATAGCTTCCCATCTTGTTCAGGTAAAAGCCTAGGCCCTTACGTTCACCTACGAAGCACGAAGCACGACAAGATGTGGTTCCTGACTGCTTCTCTCACCTCATTTCCTGCTTTTCCCCGCCACCTCCTCTTCCCACGCCGGCCTTCTTGCTCTTCCTAGAATAAACCGAGCACATTCCTCCCCCAGGGCCTTTGCACTCAGTGTTCCCTCAGCCTGGAACTCTCTTTCCCTCCAGGTATCTGCAGGGCTGGTGTCCTGGTTTCTTGCATTCCTCTGCTCAGATGGCAGCTTATCAGAGAGGCCTTCTCTGACCATCCTGGGTAAAGAGCAGCGTTCACCACTCCTATCCTGCTTACTTGGATTGATTTTTCTCCATAGCACTTAGCACAATCTAAAATACTATATATTTTACTAAATAAGTAAACAATAAACAAGTAAAATACTGTATATATTATGCGCTATATATACACTATATATTATATACTATATATAAAAATATGAGCTCCCAGAGAGCATATAAAGTTTTGCTCTCTCTGTGTTCCCAGCACCTAGTGCTTTGCAAATAGTATGTGCTGGATAAATATGTATTCAATAAATGAGAATTTTCCAGATTGCCTTCCTGATTATTTATTCCCTGCTCCTATAGTAGTATATTCATACTTTTATTATGATAAATCGTTCTCTATTGTTTTATATTTCTGTCTATACTGTTAAACTATGAGATGCTATAAAACGGGACCTAGCTTGTTTTTATCATTGTATTTATGGCACTTTATACAGTGTATGGTGTGGATATTCAATAAATTTTAAATGAAAAAACCTGAACTTTGAATGAATGAGTGAACAGACATCTTTGGGTCACTTTGTAGCAAACCACATGTTATCACAAGACTGCTGTGATAGCTGTAGCAAGGTCTAGGCAGTGATTTAGAAGAGCGCCTGCTTTGGGAGACAGCTCAGCATCATGCAGCTGGAAGCTGGGCCAAATAAGTGTCCAGCCCTTTGGTCTTGGGACATAAGCATTTTACAATGAAAATTATATAGAAAATATTATGACTGATATAGTGCAAATTTCTATAGAGTGCAAAATATAAAATGTTACCAGCAAAATCTATTAACAGCCAGATGAGAAATATACTCCCACTAATCAGAGTATCCTAACACTGTTAAATGAAGGGCATTTCCCAAGTCACCTGAAGATTTTAGATTTTATTTCCCTCTACCAAAGGTTGAGTTCCGTTGGGCTTCGTTGAGGTGAAGCTTCTGTAAACTGCTCTTATTCATTTAACACCGTGTCTGACTTCTCTGTATGAGGAAATTCTTTCAGAAGCATCCCTAGATATGAGAAGAAGAGGCAGAATGTTTATACAATGGTTTAAAATAGGTAGAAAATAAAGCCTATTCTCCAGAGAACCTAGTATTCCACATCTTTCAGCCATTGATAAGGGCCTGGCATGTTGGCAGTTTATATCTAAAATACCTTTCCAAATGCTTCTTAAACTATATAATCGGCATTTATGTCATAGAATCTCTTGTAGATCTCAAGAAATATATTATGTGACCAGACAACTATTAATATAATTGCATGACTGTATACTCCCTGGAAAAACTTGAATGAGATTAAATGAAAAAAATTCTAACATAGTTGAAAATCTGCCAACAGCTGTTCCAAATTATTGTGTGATATCTGATGTTCTGCATGTACCTGTCCAAAATGGAAAGTGCACTTATTTGTTTGACAGGATGAATTAATATTAAATTATTTAATGTTCAGTTCTTTTCCAGAGTAGCTGCTTGTTCTCTTTAAAGAGAAATTCAACAACTACTACATGGCACTTTTGTGTGTCAGGCACTAATCTAATTTATAAATAATAAGAGAGGGCATGTAGGTTTGGGGACTTTCTCTCTTGCATTTTTTTGAGATAGTGACAAAACTAGCCAATTATTATTATTTGTGTTCATTTGTGTATTCATTTGTTTTCATTCAACAACAGTCCAAGTCAAATTTAAATAGTATCAGAAGTTATAATGAAAATTGTTGAAAATTCCGGGTCATCAAAAAGAATCTCCTGGCAAATATAAAAAATGTCATGAAATAAATTTGAATTCAACATCATTTCTTTGAATTTTCTGATTTAAAAGTATTTTACATTTATTTTGGAAAATTTGAAAAATATGCAGATGTCTAAAGAAGAAAATTAAAATTACACTCAAGTTCACTACCCAGAGATAACCACCATGAACTTTTGGCCATATTTTTCTCTAAATCTTTTTTTCTGTAAGTATTTACATATATACTTTTTTTTTTCTTTTTATAAAACTCGGATCCTCTTGTCTAAATATCTTGTTACTAATTTCTTGTATAACAGTAGTTTGTTACTTATGTTTTTTCATAAAACAGTATAAAAATTCTTCTAAAATGTGTTACCTTAGGATTCCATCACATGAATATACCATTTTCCTCTCTAATCCACCATTGGGTATTTTGGTGGTTTTCAGTTTTCTATTATTATAAATAATGATATAATGACTATCCTTATAATCTTGGTATATTTCTCTAATTATTTCCCTATGATAAATTCTTAGAAGTAGACTAACTAGCTGAAAAGATATGAACATGTTTAAATTCGGATAGATTTTGTCCAATTGGCCTTAAGTAAGGTTGTAATAATTTGCATTCCTAATTGCAGGCCATCAGAATACTTGATTTTGCCCTCACCAAAATGTATATTACTATGATAAAATTTTATTTTTTGCAAATTTGATAGGGAAAACTAAATTAAATATAATTTAATACCACTTGCGTTAATTTGTATTTTTCTGACTTTGGTGCAGTTATATTTTTTTCTATATTTAAGAGCCTTCGCTATTAATTTATGTGTCAATTTTTCTATTTATGTATATGTATAGTTTTGTATGTATGTATACATATATTTAAATTTGGAAAGATTCTTTATTAAGAATATTAAGCTCATTTCTGCCATATAGATTGCAAATTTTTTTTGCCTTTTCATCTTATAATTCTTTTTATGCAAAAGTTAAAAATTTTATATATTCAGATGTATCAATCTTCATTTTTGTGTGTGTGTGTGTGAGGAAGATTGGCCCTGATCCAGCATCTGTGCCCATCTTCCTCTATTTTGTACGTGGGATGCTGCCATAGCATGGCTTGATGAGCAGTGTGTAGATCAGCGCCCGGGATCCAAACCCGCAAACCCTTCTGAAGCGGAGTGCATGAACTTAACCACTATGCCACCAGGCTAGCCCCTCAATCTTCCTTTTTAGAACACTTTATTGATGAACCATGTGTATGTATAATTTACATACTATAAAATTCACCTTTTTAAATTGTGTAATTCAGTAATTTTTGGTAAATTTGCAGAGTTGTGCAACCATCCCCATAGTAGTCTTAGAACACTTCCAGGACCCCAAAAAGATGCCTCATGCCTCTTTACAGTCAGTCTTCTTTCCCACTCCCAGCCCAGACATTCACTAATCTGCTTTCTATCAGTCTTTAAGCCTTTATTCTTTTATTCTTATAAGAAGTCTTGAGCACTTATATTTGAGCCAAGTGCCAGAGATATAATGGAGAATAAAATCGCTACCATCTCCTTCTTCTAAGAGATTGCAGTCTTGTAGGAGAGATTATTAAACAAATAAAAGTTCAAATAAAAATATAGTTAGAGATTGATAAGTGCTATGAAAGATAAGTAACGTGTGTGACGAATAACAATGGAGGACACCTATTTGAGAGTGGAATTCAGGGTAAGTTTCTTTGAGAAAGTGACCTGGAGGAAGAGCAGGGCCTGCCAGGTAGAGGTTGGGGGAAAGAGCCTGCCTTGAAAGGGAAGTGCTGAGGTGCTGGGCCTGAGGCCTGTAGGAGAAAAGCAAATGTGGTCGGAGGGCAGCGGGACATGAGATAGCAGTGAAAAAAAGATTTTTTGAATACTTGCGCATGTCATTATTATTGTTTCATTTTTAGAATGCTGTTTTTAATGCCAGGGTGTTTACATGTGATACTCATATGGTTATGTGAATTTCCCAGGTCCTTAGAGTTCTGTTTTCCCTGTGTTAATATATCTTCTATAGTCTCCAGTCCCAGTATACGTGGGATAGTAGCAGCAAGAGTGGTATGTGTATGTATATGTGCGTGTGTGTTTTTTCCAGTCTTCTGCTAGTTACATGTGCTTCAAGTATACTGAGGCCTCAGGGACTCGCTCAGAGTAGTGATGACATTAGAGTTTGCTCACGGCTCCAGAACGCTCTGTCTCTTGCTCACTAGATTACATTGCTCTCTTCATGAGCTGTGTAAACAGAAAGTATGATATTTCTGTTTCTGTTTTCCAGTTGGGATAAATGAGGTATAGAAACTATAAATCCTAAATAGATCTTGACAGTCTCAATGACGGTCCATGTGTTGTGTCACATAACTCTGCTCTTTGTCACTTTAAATTTATGATCACACACCTCAGACAGGCGCTCTGAGAAGCAGGGCAAGCCTACTGTGCTTTCCCAGTAGAGTCATTTTCCCACGTTCAGACTTGACTAATTCATTTTCCTTCTGCATACTTCCTCAGACTTCCTGCATACCTTCTATTTCCTGCGTTCTAGATCAGCCAGCATAGGCTAGATAACGCTGTAGTAACAAACAACCCTCAAATCTCGGTAGCTTCACCCAACAATATTTCTTGTTCATTTTATGTATCATTTGTGGTTTGGCAGAGAGTCACTACCCATTAAAGTAGTAACTCAGGGATCTGAGAAGCCACCAGCTGGCTACTATGCCAGAGAGAAAAAGAGTGTTCTGGAAGGTCTGGCACTGGCATTGAAATGCTCCAGGCTGGAAGTGACAGCCATCATCTTTCTTTGGACAGAAATAGTCACCTGTTTTGTCCAACATGAGGGGGCCAGGAAGTGTAATTGTACAGTGGGCCCAAAAAGCTGGGTGATGGAGGAAGAATCCAGAACTATTTGGCAAACGGCCGTAATGACCACCACACATTCTTAGATAGTGATTCGTTTTACATTTTCACTGAGAAAAATTGGAGTGCTCCCCTTATCCTCCCGAATTTCCCCCTGTAACTTAGTCATCCGTCTATTATCAAATTTACAATCCTATCTGAATTTACATATTCTTTCTCCTTAGAGTTCTGTTTTCCCTGTGTTAATATATCTTCTATAGTCTCCAGTCCCAGCATATTCCAATATAGGAAGTATCTTTTCTCCTATCCTAATGTTTTTGATCTTATACTCCTGTCAGTAACAAATTTTGAGCGTATACAGTGGTGTCCTACTAAGTGTTTAACAATTGGCTCTCTGAGGAAAAAACTAGCCTTGATTTTTAGTGTTTCCTGATTGCTGTGGTGTAAATACTCCACCATGGCTAATTTTAAGCTACCAGTGTGGCATTACTGAATGTGCATTGGGAAGAGACGTACACAATAGGCTTTCTCGAGGTGATGCAAAGTGACTCTGACACATCACTGGTAGTTATAAAATAGACACAAGTACTACTTGTGTACTTGTGTGTACAAACTACTTGTGTACTTGTGTCTGTTTATAATAGTACTCATATTAAACGTATGTCCCCTCCCCCCGACCCCAACTCTAGTGGGTTGCCATAGAAATCCCATGGGGTGTCTATAGCTCACTTGCTCTAGACGCTCAAGGACTTGGCTCCTGTGGTTAATCACCCTCTCTTCTGCAACGTCGACCTCTTCCTCCTGTATCACTCCCATGAGAGACTGACAAACTCTAGTGTACTCTTCTATCTTCCATTATTAAGATTGGCCCTTGATCTAGCATTCCTCTTCATCAACAGCTCTGTTTTCTTATTCCTCTCATAGCAAAACCACTCAGACATTTATACATGCCACCCCCACTTCCTCCTCTTTCCTTCCATCATCAGCATCCTCTCATCTGACTCTCATCCCCACCACTTTGCTGAAATTCCTCTTGTCATTGTCATCGGTGATTTCCATGCTGCCAGATCTAGTGGATAATTTCTGTCCTCATCTCACTGGGTCTCTCAGGGGCAGCTGACATAGTTGACTGCTCCCTTCTTCTTGAAATAATCCTGTCTTTTGGCTTCTGTAGTAATACACTCTCCTGGTTTTCTACCTGGTCTCTTGTGCTGAGGCTTCCTCTGTGACTCGGGAAGTGGCTTTGGCTCTCTTCTGTATCTGTGCTGTTTCCCTAGGAGATCTCATTTCCAGCCCTTTAAAAATCAGCTGTGTGCTGACAACTCCCACCTTGATTTCCCCAGCCTCACTTTTTCCTCTGAGTTCCAGATGTGTATGTCCAGTTGCCCCCTGGCTATTTCTACCTGAAGATTTCATAGGTGTCTTAATGGCTACAGCTCCAAAATGGAGCACCTCATTCCTTCTTATTCTTCTACCTACCATTCCTGTTTTGTCCCAGTCTTTCTTATTCAAAAAAATTATAAATTGTTTATTCAGTTATTAAATCCAGAAATCTGGGAGTCATCCGTAGCTTCTTTCCTTGCTTCATCCCTCACATCTAATCCATAAGCATGTCCTTTGCCTATAAAATATGTATTTTATCTGTCCATTTATCTCTGTCTCTAATTCATACCATCATCACTTTTCTCCTGGGCGATTGTAAAAGCACATAATAGGATTGTCCACTTTCACATTTGCCTCTTTCCAATCCATGCCTGATATTTTAACTGAGTGATTTTTATAAAATGTAAATCAAATGACTCTTCTCCCCGTGAAGTCCTCCAGCGCACCTGGAGTCAAATCCAGTTTCCTTTCTTTGACCTCCTAGGCTCAGTGCAGTGCAACTCTGCCTTCCTCTTCCTCCTCATCGCATGTCACTCTGCCTTTGGCTCTTTTGCTCTAGTAAAACTGGCCTTCCTTTTGTCTCTAGAATAGTCTGGTCTCCATCCTCAGTGCCTTTGTATTTTTTTGGTCCCTCTTTCTGGGAAGTTCTTGCCCTAGCTCGTCACATGGCTGGCACCTTCTTCTCCTGAAGATCTCAGCTTAAATGCCAGCTCCTTAGAGTCTTTCCTTCTCTAATGGCAGATTTCCTACTGGTTTGTTTCTGTGTAGTACTTAACATAATTTGGGATTGCTTCTCCATATTTATTTACCTTATTTGGTAAATAGCTCTGTCAGGGCAGAAACCTTGTCTCCGTCTGCTATTCGGTAGGTGCTCTATAGACATATGTAGGATGAAAAAAAAATGTATAGAAGAATAAATGGTCTTGCCCTGTTTATCATATAAATGCTAATTATTGAATGAAGATATAGAAGGAATGTGTGTCAAAAATGGTGGGCAACACAATACTAAGAAGGAACCAATTAGCTTAAACTTTCTGGGGATAAATGTAAAATCCTGTGCTTTGGTTAAAAAAAAGTCAGTTTCGTTGTATAGAATCAGGGAACTCTGGCTTGACACAACTTCATGTGTCCAGCCCTAGGAGCCAGAAGTCGTGGCTGAAAAGATTATGCAGTCCTCAACTGCATCGATAAATCCATGTATTTCCGCATTAGAGGAGGGAATTATCTTACAGTACTCTCCTCCAGTGACGCCGGTAGAATTATTACAACTTTCTGAATTGCAGTGGAATACTCGTTCGTTCATTCCACGTTTACTGAGTACATTCTGGGCACTAGTATTATGGTTGTGAACAAAATGGTCACGGCTCTTGTGTTCATGGGACTTAGTGTCTAACTCCCAAAGAGAAGTGATTTCTCTTTCAGTGAAAGCGTTGAAGCAGAAACCAGATTGTCATTTCTCGAGAGGCAGTGCAGTCTCGTGGTTAAGTACGCATGCTCTGGAGCCAGGCTCTGGAGCCCAGTGGCTTCAAGTTCCAGCTCCAGTATTTATCAGCTACGTGGCTTTGGGCAAACTTTTAAAGTTCTCTATGCTTCAGTATTCTCATCTATAGACTAGACATCGTAATGGTACTACCACATAAAGTTGTGAGAAGTAAACGAGTTAATGTGTGTAAATCATTGAGAATAGTACACGGCACTTAGTAAGCACTTAATAGGTAGGCATTGAGCAGTTAATTAATAAAATTGTGTTTTCTGGATGGGCAAAGGCTGGAAGACAGACTGAGGGGTGGGGAGAAGTGGTCCTAGAGGGAAACTGGGAGATGAAAGCCCAAATTATTATTACTATAATTTGAAAGATTGTTAATTGTTTGAGCTTGGACTTGAAACTTGACTGGAGAGTTGATGACATTTGTTTTATTTAGTCTTCTGTTTTAGGCTAGAGAGATAAGAATCCTGTTTGGAAATACCACCTTATGGTTTTTTTTTCCCTCTTAATGCTTGCAAAGGAACACATTTTTGGAAATAATAAAATGATCACTATTCATAAACATGTTTTTGCTTTGGTTTTGTTTTAGTGGCAGCTGAAATATCCTAAACTAATTCTCCGAGAAGCCGGCAGCGTCCCCGAGGAGCTCCATAAAGAGGTTCAGGAAGCCTTTCTGGCACTGCACAAGCGTGGCTGCTTATTTCGGGACCTGGTTAGGATCCAAGGCAAAGATCTGCTCACTCCAGTGTCTCGCCTCCTCATTGGTAACCCAGGCTGCACCTACAAGTACCTGAACACCAGGCTCTTTACGGTACCCTGGCCAGTGAAGGGTTCTAATGCGAAATACAACGAGGCTGAAATAGCTGCTGCCTGTCAGACCTTCCTCAAGCTCAATGACTACCTGCAGATAGAGACCATCCAGGCTTTGGAAGAGCTGGCTTCCAAAGAAAAAGCTAATATCGATGCCGTGCCAGTGTGTATAGGCCCAGATTTCCCCAGGGTTGGTATGGGGTCATCCTTTGATGGACAAGATGAAATGGACATTAAGAACAGAGCAGCATACAACGTAACTTTGTTGAATTTCATGGATCCCCAGAAAATGCCGTACCTGAAAGAGGAACCTTACTTTGGCATGGGGAAAATGGCGGTGAGCTGGCATCATGATGAAAATCTGGTGGAAAGGTCAGCGGTGGCGGTGTACAGTTATAGCTGTGAAGGTACAGTCTACCCTGTGAGGAAGCAGCCCTGAATGTAACGTGACCAGAGCCATGTGGGCTCTGGAGATTTACATGCGTGTGTATGTGTGTTTGTGTATTTGTGGGTGTGTATGTACAGAGGTGTTGTGTGTCCTTCTTAGGCTTGCACACCCATATATCTGCAGAATATACTTCTTTCTCATCTGGCTGTGCTGTCTAGCTCGTTGTCATGCCGTACGCAGAGTATTTTCGTGTGTAAGCACTACTGTCATCTGTCTTTCCCATGCTCAGGAGAGCAGCATCTTGGTTTCAACAGCCAACTGCGTTTCTCTCAAGCTCTGAGTAGGTTGTACAGTTGCTATAATTAACTTGCTGATAAAGGGCCAGGAAAACAAAAATCTGTCACATTTTCCAGGTTCCCACAGGTACACATTTCCAGTCTTGCCAAAATATTTTATTATGATTGACATCACTGTCTTGATGGGAGTGATTTGTCAAATATGACTTCTTCTTGGCTTTATACAGTTTTGACTACTGTCCTTCCTTACCAGAAGCAGCTGAGGTGGGTGTTGTAGACAGACAATCCTCTGTTTTCTGGAAACGCTCCAGCACCCCCATCAGTTCTGCAGTGTTCGGCCTAATAGCGTTGCTGTGGCAAACTTGTTCTTGCAGTTTCTGAGATCTGGTCCCCTTGGAACAGAGATCATAGACTACCTTTTTTGTGGTCTACCCAAATTTTGCTGCTTCTTTTGTTCAGTTTCTCTGTGTTTAGGGTCTCCGTTGTTTTTCAGAACAGAATTATAAAAAATGTAGTTGAACATCTTGAGGACAGCATGACCGTTGCTGACTTTCTTCTTTACTTCATCATCTGAAAAAGGAACACAAGACAAAATATTAGCTCTTGTACCTGTTTAACTCTTCTACTTGTTTATGAAAGATGCTTGGAGAACCAGAGTTCTAGATATCGCATCAGGGAATGACCTGGAACTTTTAAGGGTCATTATTTTCTGAAAACTCTAGTTTTTTAGTTGGATTTTGTTGTGGTGGTATTTGTTTTTTCTTTACTAAAACGACTGTTTTGAAAAAGGGATTTTAATAAGAAATTTTCATGGTTCTCTTTAAATTTCTTACCAGTTCCCAGTCTCAAAAATTTCCTCAAGATAGCTAAAATATTTTCTACCTTTACGTTATGTCTTCACCCCCAAACAAGGAACTAGTTTAGTGGTTGGAAGTTTCACCAGTTTCCCTGGCATCTCAAATAATGATGCTGACCTAAGAAAATTGCTTGAAAGGGATTTGACGCTGTCCTAATGGAGAGAACTGAGATCCTCTGATCTCTAATAAGGCCTTGCCAGGGATTTAAGAACCATCACATCCAAGAACTCTGGTGTGAGCGAACAGTGGAGTTTGTTCGTTGCTTTCTTAAGGAGGCGTCTCTCTGAAATGGAGGCAGTGGTATGTGATAGCTCAGACTGCTACAGAGATGTCTTTGTGTGCCCATGTGCTCTCAGCCCTACAGTTTAATAGTCCTATTGTACTCCCAGAGCCTGTGTGATCGAGTCGTTTTTGAAATCTAGAATATCGTTTAGAAAGGAATTTAAATTTTTGAAGAATAGTTTCTGTTGTTGGGAGTAGTTAAGACTGATAACGTACACAAATACACATAAATATGTAAAGGTTTATCCTTGCAGTTATCACTAGAGGAGAGAAGTACAGACTTTGAATCTGTGCGGTGTAATTCCTTTGTTCTCTTAACCCCGAGGTTCCCAGAACTGTCTAATAATAACAGCAGTAACTAGACGCTCTCATTTATTGAGCACCTACTGTGTACCAGGTACTTGTATGAGCAGTACATGTATTAACTCATTTTATTTTTCCAACAACCTTATGAACGAAGTGCTGCTGTTATCCCTGCTTTACAGATGAGGAGACTGAGGCACAGAAGGATGATTAACTTTTCCAAGGTTATACAGCTATTAATTAGCAGAGCTAGGATTTGAACCCAGACATTCTGGCTTCAGAGTCCCAAGAGCTAAGGCTAAATGCCTTATGAGCAGGTGTCTCCTATCCCTGCAGTACAGCTGCCTCTGGGATTTGGGTTTATAAGATGTCCACCTCTAGAAAGGTTAAGGGAATGTTCTGCTTGCTCTTCCTTGCAGGTCTTGATGCCCTCTTGTCTCCCTGCTACCTCACTTCTCTCTCCCCACGACATCTGCTGTAGCTTTCAACATTTAGTTTCTGATGATTGGAATGCATTAGATTACCTTCTTCTATGAAGTGGAACTCTGGGTCTCTGGCTATATGTGTGATGTTGGGTCAGATGGTTTACAAAGCGTGTGCCTTGGAACTTTTTGGTGGGTGCATTTCTTCTAGGTAACTTCTTCCAGGTGACAAGTGATATGTTTATTTCTCTGGCTTCCTTATAATCCTGCCAGAGGTATGGTAAGAGTGGACTTGAAGAGAGCCATTTGGGTTAAAATCATGGTTGGGGTTGACAAGGGCTTAAAGGGGGCAAAGAGAGTGGAAATTTCAACCAACTGTAGTCTTTTCTGCGTCCTTGAACATGTTTGCGCAGCAATTGCCAAGGGAGGTTCAATTGCCTGTTCTAGACAGTATGGAGACTCTCAAGGTAAATCAAATGCCCTTCTTGCCTTGAAAGGATAGGTGAAGTAAGATATGCTCTTGTGATTGTAATTATGAAATGATGAAATGCCAGATCTGGAAGGGACTTTTGAAATCACCTAGTTCAAGCCTCTCATTTTACAGAAGAAAACACTGAGGCCGGGAGAATGGAAGTGACTTGTCCAAGCTCACATAATTACTTAGTGACAAAGAAGTGTTACACGCCACAGGAGAAGTTTATTTAAAATGCATTGGTGGTTCAGAAATAGAAGTGATTACTTCCTGCTGAAATTAAATTCAGTTGAAGCTTAAGATCTTTCAGGCTCTCAATGCCGTTTCCCAGTGAAATCTTCATGTAGATTTATAATGAGCCAGTCATCCCTCTTTGGTTTATTTCTGTGAGTAGAGGTCATTGAGAAGTGATTGTGTAGGATACATGTAATTACATGTAAATTCATTGGCTTCACAAGCAGTTCTAGTTAGTAGATATCTCCAGTAGGAAGATTGAAATGGTAACAGTTTTTAATCAGTAATGGCTCTGGGGAACCATGGGTACGTAATTAGAGTATTTGATTTTCCTATTCTAGCCTTTCTGGCAATTGCTTGTTTCTCCTAGATATGAAAAAACAAATTTTAGCAGGGAAGGCATTAACAACCCATTGTTTAATATAGTCCTATACCTTGTTCTTTGACTATGGAATGTCTTCAAAAAGACCACCTAAGCAATAAATATTGGTAATCATTTTTTTGTTGTTTGTTTGGAAGGAAACATTTTCTGCAACATTCTTTATAGGAAAAACAATTCTTTTTTTTTTTTTTTTTTTTTATTTGTTTTTCCCCCAAAGCCCCAGTAGATAGTTGTATGTCATAGCTGCACATCCTTCTAGTTGCTGTATGTGGAACGCGGCCTCAGCATGGCCGGAGAGGCAGCGCATCAGTGCACGCCTGGGATCTGAACCCGGGCCGCCAGTAGCGGAGCGAGCGTACTTAACCGCTAAGCCACAGGGCCGGCCCGGAAGAACAATTCTTACGAATTTTAACTAGTGCCAAGTATTGCAGATCCTTGATACTATTTTCCAGGTTTCTCATGAAGGGCAAAGGAGGAAAAGGAAGAGAGGCCAATCCATGATTCCTGTTGAGTATGTGATAGGCTAGAAAGCAGGGACTTTGCAGTAATTTTCTTGGGACCTCTAGGATTCTCGTTTATGTCTGACTCAGGAAAAGTTGAATCCACTTAAGGATGGAAATTTGTTCCCATAATTCTTAAATCTTTATTTTGTAATGAGTAGCTTTATATTTCTTAACTCATCTTTGAGACCATGAAAAACTAGAATGTAATTGCAGCTAGGAGTTTTGGAGCATTCATAATTTTAAAAAATGCTATGATATTTGATGTTTTTTTTAGCCTCCCAGCATCCCTGTCTAAGGTCTCAAAGCTCGTTTGAGCTTGTTTGTTTCATTGTATTGTGCCACGTCTTGTTATTTTTGAAGTCAATTATATTGCTTGGTAAAACTTGTTTGGTTTTATAAGTCACGTTTTTTTTTTTACCCCCATGCAATTATTTATTCAGTTAACAGTAAGCATCTACTGTTTGCCAGGCACTCTTCTAGATGCTGAACATATAACAATGAACAAAAATCCCTGCCCTCACGGAGCTTATGTTTTAACAAGGACAGACAGAAAGTAAATAAATAAAAAGATTGTATAACAAGGGTGAGGCTCAGGCTCACAGTTTTAAATAGGAAGGTCAGGCTTCCTTTAGAAGGTAACATTTAAGCAAAGACTGGAAGGAGAGAATGAGTGAAGGAATAGTCTAGGTGGAGGGACTATCGAAGGCCCAGAGATGGAACATGATGTAGGGATGTTTCAGAAGCAGCAAGTGTGGAGGGAATAGAAGAAGAGAAGAGGAAAAGTAACAGAAGGGAAGACAGAGAGGGAAGACTAGAGGTGGGGGCTGGGCAGAAGATAGGGCCTTGTAATATTGTAATATTGTAACAAGGCACTGGGCTGGTACTTGGAGTGAGATGGGGAGCCATTGCAGTTTTAAGTAACAGAAGGGAGGCAGCACTAGAAGCAAGAGAGCTGAAAGAGTCTATTGCGGTAATCCAGCTGGAGATGGTGGACCAGATTAGAAGAGGCAGAGATGGGGCCGGCCCCGTGGTGAACTGGATGAGTTCTCACGTTCGGCTTCGGTGGCCCGCGGTTCGCTGGTTCAGATCCTGGGTGCAGACCTACTCACTGCTCATCAAGCCATGCAGAGGCAGCATCCCATATAGAAGAGCTACAACTCGACAAGTATGATACACAACTATGTACTGGGGCTTTGGGGAGAAAAAGGAAAAAAGAGGAAGATTAGCAACAAGTATTAGTGCAGGGCCAATCTTCTCCCCCCCCACCCAAAAAAAGAAGAGGCAGAGGTGATAAGAAATGTTTATATATAGTACCATATCTTTTCACCAGAAAAGAATGGCAGTGTTCAGTGCTGGTGAGAAAAGACGACCAGTGGTGACATCTCCCAATTGTCAAGAGAAGGCGAGGCCAACAAGAATGGCTGCTTTCTTCTTCCCTCTCACAATAGCTTTATTGAAGTATAATTTACATACAGTATTTAAAGTTTACAGTTTCATAAGTTTTAACACACTTGTGAAGCCGTCACCATAATCAAGGTAGTGAACATGTCCATTACCCCCAGAAGCTTCCTTGTGCGCTTAGTAATCCCTCTTTCCTGCCCTCACTTGCATCCTCTGCCTCTTGGCTCAGGCAACACTGATCTGCTTTCTGTCATAGATTAGTTTGCATTTTTTAGAATTTTATATAAATGGAATTTAAGAATATGCACTATTGTTTTGTCTGGCTTCTTTTGCTTAATAATTATTTTGAGATTTATCCATATTGTTGTGTGTATCAATAATTTATTCTTTTTTGTTGTGGTAAAATATATATAATATAAGATTTACCATTTTAACCATTTCTAAATGTACAGTTCAGTGGCATTAAGTACATTCACATTGTTGTGCAGCCATTACCACAACTTTTTCAACATCCCATACTGAAACTCTATACCCATTAAGTACTAACTCTCTGTTGCCTCTTCCCCCATCCCCTGGTAACTACTGTTCTACTTTCTGTCTCTCAGAATTTGACTACTGTAGGTACCTCATATAAGTGAATTCATACAATATTTGTCGTTTTGTATATGGCTTATTTCACTTAGCATAATGTTGTCAAGGTTCATCTATGTTGTAGCATGTATCAGAATTTTATTTTTTTTAACGTCGAATATGATTTCACTGTATGCCAGATTTTGTTTATTCATCAATCAATGGCCATTTGGTTTGTTTCCTTCTTTTGGCTATTGTGAATAATGCTGCGATGAATATTGGCATACAAATATGTGTTTGAGTCCCTGGTTTTAATTCTTTTGTATACATACCCTGAAATGAGATTGCTGGACAAGTGATAATTACATGTTTACTCTTTTGAGGAACCACCATACTGTTTTCCACAATGACTGTTCCATTTTACATTCCCACCAACAGTGCACAAGGGTTCCAATTGCTGTACATCCATGCTAACACTTGTTTTCTGGTTGTGTTTTTTTTTAAAACAGTAGCCATCCTAATGGATGTGAAGTAATTTCTCTTTGCATGTCCCTAATGATTAATGATGTTGAGCATCTTTTCATATGCCTATTGGTCGTTTGTGTATCTTCTTTGCAGAAATATCTATTCAATTCCTTTGCCCATTTTTGAGTTGGTTTTTTTTTTAGTCTTTGAGTTTTAGGGGTTCTTTATGTATTACGGATATTAATCTCTTATGAGATATGTGATTTGCAAGTATTTTCTCCAAGAATGGCTGAATTTTTAATGATGTATTAATGTGATGAGCAGGAGATAAGAGGACAAATTGGAGTGGAACAAGCTTTATTGTCTTTGACATTAGTTGGGCTGTTTAATTCTGTGCTATTGAAGGACATCATTCATATCGATATTAATTAGCTGTGGGACCTGAGGCAAGTTACTTAAATTCTTTGTGACTCAGTTTTCTCATTTGTAAATAGTGATAAGAACCTAGTGAATCCCACCTCAGGACTGTAGGATTAAATACACGTAAAGTGCTAAGAACATAACAACATTTAGCACATACTAATTATTCAATAAATGTTAGTTATTTTTAGTTTTTATTAAAATTATACATTCATGTTATTTTGTTTATTTGTTTATTTTTTGTGAGGAAGATCAGCCCTGAGCTAACATCCATGCGAATCCTCCTCTTTTTACTGAGGAAGACCGGCCCTGGGCTAACATCTGTGCCCATCTTCCTCCACTTTATATGGGACGCCGCCACAGCATGGTCTGACAAGCGGTGCGTTGGTGCATGCCCGGGATCCGAACCCGGGCCGCCAGCAGCGGAGTGTGCGCACTTAACCACTACGCCACAGGGCCGGCCCCACATTCGTGTAATTTTAACAAGTCAACTATTTCTGTGTGGTTTGTTCAGAAAAAACACATTTATCTATGCCTTTTCTCCTCATTTTCATTTCCCCAGAGGCAATCACTTTTACTTTTTTCTTTCAGGTGTTGGTTTTTATAGTTAATTACATGCTTATATTGTTTTGGGCATTGTTTTTGGGCTTCCTGATATGGAAAATGAGGATTTACTTAGCTCCCTTTTCTCCCCCTGTCCTCCTACACATGCACGCTCTTCTGATTCCCCGTAGTCCCAGGATAGGTATATTGTAATTTTGGTTATGTCAGCATTCCACCTTTATAGTTATCATGTCCATGAAAATGCTATTCCTAGCCTTGTCATAAACTTTCATCAGTTTTCCTTTTCTTTACAACTTTTTATTTTTTCCCATGTTAATAGTGGTCTTGTTTTTTGTTTGAGTAGTTTGCTATGTAGTTATCACCAGTTTAATCCTATGCTCTCTACCAACTGTTTAAATCTCCTCTTGAGAGCTTGGGAGCCTAAATCAGATATTCTGTCAATTTCATTTTCTTGGAGAAATATCTTCCAGAGTCTTCCAGTCTGCTGCAGTCTGAACTGGTTATCTTCTATGCCTTCTTCTATGTGGGATTTGAAGTTTGAGGTGGCTTGTCAGAGAAGACGAGCACAGATGTCCCATCTTTTGATATCCCTCAGTCGTAATCCAGCAGATTCCCTTCCTCTCTCTCCTTTCTGGAGCTTCAGATTCCTGCATCCTCTGTCTCTCTCTTTCCTAATTTGTTTTTTTTTTGGTGTGTGAGAGGAAGATCAGCCCTGAGCTAACATCCATGCTAATCCTCCTCTTTTTGCTGAGGAAGACCGGCTCTGAGCTAACATCTATTGCCAGTCCTCCTCCTTTTTTTCCCCAAAGCCCGAGTAGATAGTTGTATGTCATAGCTGCACATCCTTCTAGTTGCTGTATGTGTGACGCGGCCGCAGCATGGCCGGAGAAGCGATGTCTCGGTGCACGCCCGGGATCCGAACCCGGGCCGCCAGTAGCGGAGCGCACACACTTAACCGCTAAGCCACGGGGCCGGCCCCATGATTTGTTTCTTTATTTTGGTGGTGCAGGACCTCTAATGGTTTTTTGAGAAAGGGTGCTTAGGAGGTAAATTTCTGAGACCTTGAATGTCTTCAATTATCTTTATTCTACCTTGACATGCCTAGATGGTTTAGGTGTAGAAATCTTGGTAGGAGATAATTTTTCTTCAGAGTTTTCTTCAGAGGGCATTGCGCCAATATTTTTTATCTTCTGCTATTCATGTTGAGAGTTCTGATTTTTTCTTTATCCTTTGTGTGACTTTTTTTGGTTGGATTTTTTTCCTAATGTTTTATAATTTCACAGTGATATTTTTTCATCCATTATGCTCACATTTGCTAGGTCCATTAAATCTGGAAACTGATATCCTTCAGCGTGGGACATTTTCTTGAATTTGTTAATTATTTCTTCCTCTTCAATTTTCTCTTCTTTCTAGAATCCATGTAGTTTGGTTCTTCTTCTTTTTTTTTTTTTTGGTGAGGAAGATTAGTCCTGAGCTAACATCTGTCGCCAATCCTCCTCTTTTTGCTGAGGAAGATTGGCCCTGAGCTAACATCCGTGCCCATCTTCCTCTATTTTGTATGTAGGATGCCACCACAGCATGGCTTGATGAGTGGTGTACTGGTCCACGCCTGGGATCTGAACCTGTGAACCCCAGGCCACTGAAGCGGAGCACGTGAACTTAACCACTGTGCCACCGGGCCGGCCCCTGTAGTTTGGTGCTTGCACTTTCTGGACTGTTCGTCTACTTTTCTTATTTATTCTCTTATTTTCAAACTTTTTGTATTTTTTAAATCTACTCTCTAAGACATTTCCTTAACTTTATCTTACAACTGGTCTTTTGAGGGTTTTTTTTTAATTATTGAAATACAACATATAACATAAACATACAGCTTGATAAATTTCCACAAAGTGAACATATGTGTGTAACTAGCACCCAGATCAATAAATAAAATTTATTAGCACCCCAGAAATGCTTCCTTCCAGTGTATTCCTTTCCCCAACAGTAACTACTGTCCGGACTTCTAAGGCCATACATTAGTTTTACACGTACTTGAGTTACAATTGTAAGCTTCCTGGAGACATGGTTTGTGTCTTGATCCTTCTTTGTATCTGCAGATAATGGAAAATCAGTAAGTATTTGTTGCCCAAAATCAGTAACTATTTTTGTTCTTCAGTACTTTGGGCTGTTCAGCTACGTCATGGCTGCTATCCAAGAACTCTTTGATTTCTGCAACTACAGTCTCTGTTTAGAGTTAGGATTCTTTTGATTTCAAGTAGCAGATATCTGACCTAAATGGACTTTATTTAAAAAGATGATGAATTATCTCGCGTAATACCAAGACCAGAGATCTCAGTGGCTTCAAGTGGACCTTGTTTCAACAGTAATAGTGGGGCTGGCTCCGTGGCTTAGCGGTTAAGTGCACGCGCTCTGATGCTGGCGGCCCGGGTTCGGATCCCGGGCACGCCCCGAGGCACCACTTCTCCGTCCAACGCGAGGCCGAGTCCCACGTACAGCAACTAGAAGGATGTGAACCTATGACATACAACTATCTACTGTGGCTTTGGGGGGCAGAAAAATGAATAAATAAAATCTTTAAAAAAAAAAAAAAACAGTAATAGTGTGTCAGTTTCCAGTTTCTTCCCCTTCGTCTTTTGGCTCTTCTTGAGCTGTTACTTTCCTCTCTTGAGGCAAGCAAACTTCTCATAGCCCCCAGATGACTGCCCCCAGCTTCTGTGGCTACCCTCTTTCTTTTTTATGAGCTTTGTGAAGGAGACAAACTGAGTCTTGGACATGTACTTTGAACGCTGGATAAAGCTTTGCCTGAAGCTAGATGAACAAATATCCTCTTTTGATTAATCCCGTTTGGTTCTGGTCTTCTGTGTTATTTACAGCATGGAAGTTTCCTGTAAGTCTCCATGATTCTTGCTGTGCTTTCCTGAGGTTGCCCAAGGAATTGCAACCTCTATTGTTAGAAGCTCTGGTTTGGAGAATGTATTATTTGAGAAGTACCTCTGCTTCCTCTTCTCGTTTCATATTTTACGTCAGATAATGTGGCAGTTCTGAAGCTTTAGCCAAGAGCCCCCAGAGCAGTTTTTCTCTCCTTTTCTCACTTTTACTTTTTTCCCCCAAGTCCGTGAAACATGATGTAATGAGATTCTTCTATGTATGTGAATATTTATATCTTAAAAATTTTTTTTTTCAAATGCTTAATCTGAAAGCTGACAGAGCCAGACATCATGTGGAAGGGCTGTAGCGTTTTCAGTAAAGAGTTTTCAATATTTCCCCTGAAATCTCAGAAAACTTGTAATTAATTTTACAGTTGATCTGTGTCAAGGGACTACGTTTGTCCTGAACCTCTTGTTTCGAGGCATCTGAGAGCAGTGGCTTGTTATAGATTCTGAGCTGGGACTGATTAGGTTTTTTTTTTCACCTGCTTCAGACTTCTCCGTTTCCTCAGACCACTCCTCCCCCAGTGGCTGAGGAGTATGCTCTGTGTCAGCAGCAGGCTTGACTCCTTGGTCCTCACAGCCAGTCAAGGAAAGCATTTGTAAATTGTCGGACTCTTCCAGGGAGGCTTCTCCTTGGCTAACCTTTCCTTCCTAGGGATAGAGTCCTTCAGGAATGTTTCCAGAATGTTCTCTGGCATATGTCATTTGCCATTGCTTTGGAAACCTGTCCAGAAAAGTTATACAAAGTCTGCACATAGTAGCGTCTGCCTTCTAGAGGGATCATTCTGAAAAACAGATCTGACCGATGAAAAAGTCTTCAGTGTCTATCATTACCCTCAGTATAAGTCTAGATTCCTTACCGTGGTTCCCAAAACCCTCCGTGTCCTGGCCTCTGCGCACCTCTCTGGCCTCTTCTCTTGCACATCCATGTTGTTCATGTGATACTTTTGCAACTCAGAATCAGCTATGCTCTTCCACACCCACCATGCATTTCCCTCCTCAAGTGTGTCTTCCCAACCTCACACCTTCCCCTTCCCCTGTCTCTCTCTCTCCATTTTTAAAAATGGATTTCCTGTCCCTGACAGTGGAATGTCACAGACTAGTGCTAGACAGAGGAAGTATTATTGGGCTTCGTGTACCAGCTGACCATCTGCAGCTTCTGGGTTTCCCCCTCCTCAGGATCCGTGACATGGATAGGAAGGGACCTGCTATTTCAGCCCCTCTAGATGTGGGCTTAAGGAAACAGAGAAGATAATTGCCAGGGCCAGAGTCTTAGAAGTCTTAGCACTTGGCTAAGGAATAGGGACTAGGAAATAAGGCTGTTTTTTAATCTGTGATGATGATGAATATATACTTACATATCAGGGAAATTACTGACATACAATATTAATGGTATATGTTATTAAATATAGTACAAAGTTTCAAGCGATATGTTTTATTTTATTAGAACAGTCATCTCATCCTTCATGCTGAGGCTTCTAGCTTTGTTTCCTAGGAAACAATGGTTGCCTACAGCTTTGAAGATGTAAACAAAATATTTGATGGCTTTATCTTTTATTAAATGGAATTAATTTTTTCTCAAAAACTGGTTAACATAAAAAAACCAAATTGGTTAATTTTGGGGGGAAGTTTTGGACATTTTAAACTTGACGTTTAAACTTAGCATTCTTTTGTGTTTTGTCACATCTTTTACTTCTTTAACAGTTTGCTTATAGGGAGCTGGGAATGCACCAAAAACACTGAGATGCTTTAAAATCCTTTCAACGTTGGGGCGGCCCCGTGGCTTAGCGGTTAAGTGCGCGCGCTCCGCTACTGACAGCCCGGGTTCAGATCCGGGGCACGCACCGCTTCTCCGGCCATGCTGAGGCCGCGTCCCACATACAGCAACTAGAAGGATGTGCAACTATGACATACAACTATCTACTGGGGCTTTGGGGGAAAAAAGGAGGAGGATTGGCAATAGATGTTAGCTCAGAGCCGGTCTTCCTCAGCAAAAAGAGGAGGATTAGCATGGATGTTAGCTCAGGGCTGATCTTCCTCACACACACACACAAAAATCCTTTCAACGTTACTGAGGTTTACAGGCAAGTAGGAGCCTATTGCCTCTGCTTGTTTCCAAAATAACATGGGTAAGAGTAATCAGTTGCAGTTGTTCTAGATAATTACAAGTTGATTTTATTGAGAAAGTGAGCAACACTATACTTATGCAATAAAAAATTTATCCGACATACAGCTTCCCTCCTCCTTACCCAGCCCAAGGAGGAAACAAACCTTCAACAGAACGTTATTTTAATGAGCACATTTCAAAGGTGCTGGGTTTATGGGAGACATCAGGAAACACTGATTGCAATTACTGTCTCTGTTTGTCGTTCAAGGCTTGATTGGTGCCACATTGAGAAGAGTGCTAGGGTGAAAGTTAGAGAAGAAAGGAGTCAACCAGCCTTTAGCCTGTAAAGATGACCACTTATTAGAATATCCATACTCAGTGGCATTCAAGCCGCCTGAAAATCATTGTCTTTATAGTTTAAAATCATTTCTCTTTAAAGTTAAGTTATAGTTGATTTGACCAGAGAGGGATGTATGAAAAATCTTAAAATATTTCTATTCTTTTTTCTTGTGCTCCTTGCTACCTCTCTTGTCATTAGGGCCCCCTAGAAGGAAGCAACCTGAAGCTTTGGGATATCACAGATATAAAACATATGATTTCTCATATCAATATTCTTTTGCTAAATTGATCTGGATAGCAAATAATTTAGCATTAATTACTTTATTATGTTGTATGCTCTTGTTCATCGCATTACATGATTAGGTATTAGTCATGTTATGTCATTATTATTTTATTCCCTTGGCTTCTCACTATATGTGTAGTAGACATCTCTGTCAGATCATAAATATCAAGACTCAAGAGCAGGAGTTGGCAGACATTTTCTGAAAGGGCCAGATAAGAGATATTTTTGGCTTTGTGGGCCATATGATCTGTGTCTCAGGCGCTCAGCTGTGCTGTAAAATGTGAAAACAGCCAGGGCCGGTATGGAAATGAATGGGCATGACTGTGTTCCAGTTAAACTTCACGGATAAAAGCAGGTGATGGGCCTGATTTGCCTGTGGGCTAGAGCAAGGTTCACAGGCTTCAGTGCCTGTAGGGGCCAGGCAGGTACCGAGGATGAGGGAAGTGGCTGACTGGGACTGCCACTTGCAGAGAGCACGTGCTTTGTCTAAAAGGGGCAGCTGCTTCTCACATACAGCCACCTGTGACTGGCTCAGTGATACCAGATCTTGTAGTTCAAGAGTAGCTACAAGTTTGTATTTTTATGCAAAATACTTTTATCAGCTGGCAACTAATTTAGATTTGTTAAGGAAATGCAGTGCAGGTCTAGCTGTATACCTTTGTGAGCTCTTTTCTGATTCGTGGGATCTAGTTTTGCAAATTCTGCTGTTTTCAGGTGTAACTATGTATTATGTACAAATAAGAGCTGCCTGGAGAGTGTCATCAGACGTGGATAGCAAATGTCTGGTTCCAATGCTGCTAACTAACCCTTCTGGTACCTATGACCGACATCAGTAATTGATCATACCTCTCTTTCCTGCAGAGCCTGGAGAAAATTGCAGAATTCTCCACCGAGGCTCAAAAAAGCCACATCCAATGAATTAGTAGTGTCCCCTTATATGTAAGGTATTTGTCATCCCTGTTCCAGAGGATTCTCTTTAAAATGTTTTTGAGATTAACCTAGAAAATGGCTTTGAACTTTTTATTATATGACTTTATTCTCAAAGAAACCTAGCAAAATTTCCCCTTAACTGAAAGTACTTGAGAAAACATGTATCAGAAATAACAAATATGAAAAAAGGGAAGATTCTGTTCACATAGCAGTATCAGATTTTAGATTAAAACTTAGGGAATTGAAGTATACCCAAAGTTGGGTGTGCCCTTAAAGGTCATTTAGTAGCGTTCCTTCCTTGAAGAGACCATGAACTTGGATTTCTGGTCTGGTTTTTCCACCGTACCTGTGCAAAGTAATGTGAATGAATGGTTATAAAGGGGAGTTCATTTTTTCCTTTCTTTTACTGCCTTTGGCTCTTGTGCAGTTTCTGTAGGGTAAGATGTTCAGAACATAGGGATCTGCATACGTGTATGTGCTATCTGGGGTGCATGTACTCTTGGACTGTGTATGTGACATGTACACGGTGCAGCCTAAGTACAACATGCTTTATTGTCCGTTCGATCGCATAAAACTTGGCATCTTTTTCGCTTCCCTTGTCACTTCTTACTCTACCCTCTGCAAGTCTAAACCCTACTTGTCTTTCCAGTTTGATCTTCTCCAAGAATTCTGCTCCACCCATTCTAACCCTCCCTGAACCTGTCTCTTCTCTGAACTTCTCTAGTACTGAGAACTGGGCTAATTTAGCAGTGTCCTGCTTTATGTTATTTGATTTAATTTGCATTGTTTCTTCATGAATTAACCTTTTCTTTTCCTGCCATCTAGCACAGTAGGGACTGTGAGTGGTGTGAACTGAGAGAACGTTTTGTTTTTAAGCAAGCAGCTTAGTATAAGTGTTCATTGAATGTCTCTGTGTGCCAGTTACTAGGGCTCTAAATGTGGGCGGAACAGAAGAATGGACCCTGCCCCTGAAGACCAGAGTCTAGTGGATTAAAGTCTAATGGAATTTAAAATGCCCCCTTACTAGTCATCAGTGATGAGCATTTACAGCTCCACTAGAAGCTGGGTCGTGGCTCTTTGGTTCATTCACTGATATATCCCAAGTGCCCGGGTCAGTGCCTAGTATACAGTAAGTGCTCAGTAAATATTTCTTACATGAACTTTTACAAGTTTTTCTGTAGGGCCATCCCTGCGGGACTAGTAGTGTAGGCAGGTCATAGTGTGTGCCTTCCACTTCTTTTATGTGTCCCTCCCACCACTTGTACCCCAGCCACATAGTTCTCCTCCCAGAAAAATCAGTTTCAGGTATCCTTCCAGAAATATTATATGTACATATACACACATATGTGTTAGTATGGGCTTGTATGTTTTACACAAATTATAGCCGATTAGTTTCTTTCCCTTAAAAATATATCAGATTGGTGGTTACCAGAGGGGAAGGAGGGTGAGGGGAGGGTGAAAGGGGTAAAAGGGCACATGTACCATGACAGGTGGTAATTATACTTTGGGTGGTGAATAGATGTAGTCTACACAGAAATCAAAGTATAATGAGGTACACCTGAAATTTGTATAATGTTATAAACCAATGTTACCTCAGTAAAAAAAAAAAAAAAAATATATATATATATATACACATATATCTCTCAGATATTTCTATATTAGTGCATAGTCATATTACTTTTAGTGGCTACATAGTATTTTATTGCCTGGACATCTCGTAATTTATTTAACCAGAAACTTATTGATGGATATTTAGATTATTTCTGATTTTTTGCTCTTATAAACAGTGCTACAAAAAAAATCCTTGCTCAAAAGTTATTTTGCAACCTCTGCAAGTTGCAATTTTTTTTTTTTTTTTTTTTGTGAGGAGGACCAGCCCTGAGCTAACATCCAATGCCAGTCCTCCTCTTTTTTGCTGAGGAAGACTGGCCCTGGGCTAACATCCATGCCCATCTTCCTCCACTTTATATGGGACGCCGCCACAGCATGGCTTAACAAGCGGTGCGTCGGTGCGCACCCGGGATCCGAACCGGCGAACCCCAGGCCGCCGCAGCAGAACGTGCGCACCTAACCGCTCTGCAAGTTGCAATTTTAATATACATTCCTAAAAGTGGAATTGTGGAATTCCTGTAAGTTCAAAGGGTTTATGCATTTGTGATTTTGATAGGCATTGCCAAATTGTCCTCTACAGAGAGTATGTGAGTGCCATTTTGTTATGAGCTAACATCCAATGCCAATTCTCCTCTTTTTTGCTGAGGAAGACTGGCCCTGGGCTGACATCCATGCCCATCTTCCTCTACTTTATATGGGATGCCGCCACAGCATGGCTTAACAAGCAGTGTGTCGGTGGGCGCCCAGGATCCGAACCGGCGAACCCCGGGCCGCCGCAGCAGAGCACGCGCACTTAACCACTTGCGCCACTGGGCCGGTCCCTACGCTTCTTTATGTTTCCATATGAATTATAGAATCAGCTTGTCCAGTTACCAACTCTACTCACCTTTAATCCTGTAGATATTTTTATTGTGTTTGTGTCAAATTTATAGATGAATTGAGGGAGGACTGAGATTTCCATGATGCTCAGTCTTATTTCCCAAGAACATGTCTTTACCTTTGTTTAAATCTTCTGTTGTGTCCTTCAATAATATATATATATATATTTTTTTTTCCCCAAAGCCCCAGTAGGTAGTTGTACATCATAGTTGCACATCCTTCTAGTTGCTGTATGTGGGACACGGCCTCAGCATGGCCGGACAAGCGGTGCGTCGGTGCGCGCCCGGGATCTGAACCCAGGCCGCCAGTAGCGGAGCGCACGCACTGAACCGCTAAGCCACAGGGCCAGCCCCTTCAATAATATTTTAAAGTGTTTGCTCATGTAGACAATGTACATGTAAGAATCTTACTAGATATTTTTATATGCATACTTTTATAGCTAGCATTTTCTTAATTGGCCTATTGCTTGGGATATATTTTTCCTAATTGATTTGCAGATAATCATATTTGCAAAAAAATATTTTTTCCTATTAAAAAATCTTTTACCTCTTCTTTTTTCTAATGAGGGCTCCTCTGTTACGCAACTCCAGAGGGCACCATCGTGTTGACCATTTCTTCCAGAATAATGATGAGTCATTGTGGTGATAAAGGATATTATTTTCTAATTCTTAACTTTGGGTATGTTTCTAATGTTTCCCTGTTAAAATATTATGCTGGCTTTGGGGTTGAGATAGATCTGTATTTTATCATGGTAAGGAATCAGCCACACGTTCCTGTTTTATTGAGGTTTTTATCATGAAAGCATGTATTTTATTGAATACTTTTGTGTATTTCAGATAACACATGATTTTGTTGTTTTGTTTTGTTTTCATCTATGAATATGATGAATTTTAAGTGTAAGCTTTTGCATATTGAACTATCCTTGTATGTCTGGAATAAGTTCTACTTAGTTATGGAATGTTATTCTTTTAATATGCTGCTGGATTTGGATTCTATTTCCTTATGTTTAGAAATTTTGCATTGATTTTCAGATGTGATATTCGTGTGTGTGTGTGTGTTCTTTTTGGGTTTTGATACGTGTTACTCTATCTTCATGAAAAGAATTTGGAAACTTCTTTTTCTATGCTCTTAAACAATTTAAAGTGTATTGAAATTATCCACTCCTTAAATGGGTAGAATTTTCCTTTGAAACTCTCTAGGCCTGTGTTTTCCTAAGAGATAGTTCTTTGACAACTTCCTCTATACCTTTTGTGGCTTGTTTCTTCTGGGGTTGATTTTGGTAAAAAATATCTTCCTAAAAAAGCTATCTATTTAGTCCAGATTTTCTAATTTATTTGTATGGCGTTGAACAAAACAATCTTCTTTTATTTTTCTTGGTATCTGTGATTATTTCCTCACCATTTTAAGATTTTTTTTTTATTAAAAAATAAATGACATGTTAAAAATATTGTAAAGAATGTGATTTTTAAAAAATATGACGTAAAAGGGTATAGTTCACTTCGCATCCATATTTTATTAAAACTTCAGTTATTCCTAAGATAATATTATAAAACCCAGAACTTTGGATGAAATATTTCCTTTCTGATTACTCTTTTCTCTCTGTACAGGCCCTGAAGAGGAAAGTGAGGAGGATCCTCAACTCGAAGGCAGAGATCCTGATGTTTGGCATGTTGGTTTTAAGATCTCGTGGGACATAGAGACACCTGGTTTGGCAATACCCCTTCACCAAGGAGACTGCTATTTTATGCTTGGTAATTAAAGGGATCAAACCTATATTGATGCTTAGTAACTAAGTTTTAAATTATTGGGTGCATATTTTGAATATGTCTTTTGAGATAAACTTTTCAAGTATTTTGTAGTGATAATGAAACTTCTATATGTACGTAACTAGATTTTTTTTGGACATACTGCCAATTTTTAAAAGTTGCTTTTCTTTTCATTCTCTGTGTTTATGGAGTTCCCCAATGTGCTAAACAGTTTTCAGAATTCTTCATCGGAGCTACTAAATCATCTAAATCAACTTATCGGTGTGAAATTTTTAAAATATTTCTCTATCTATTTAAGTTCTTAGTGAGAAAGTTTTTTCTAGTTTTGGATTTAATTTCTTCTCAAGAGCAGCTGGCCTGACACCAGGGCTTTCTCTCCACTTGTCATTTAGTTCTTTGGGAAGCAGTAATTCAGCTGTGGTTGGGCTAACTGAAGCTGTGGGGTTTGTGGAGTTTGTGTTTTGCTTCTTTGCTCTAAGTTTTTTGTTTTGTTTTTGGACTTTCTACTTGTTTTCCAATGCACAGTGTGCAAACAGTATCGTTTTTTACTCACAAAGCTCCTTAGGGTTCGGTCTCTCCTTGGCTTGAGCTCTTGATTATTCAGGGTTATTTAGTTTTAGTTTTATCTCACTCTTACCTGCCTAGGGGAATCTACTCATGTGTTGGTTTTAGAGGCAGGGAGCACCAAGGCTTAAACCCAGCATTTATGACAAGAATGATTTCCCAATTAAATGAGTATTTGTAGAGAGCCCACTGTGTTCTGTGTGCTGCGTGAGGTTCTGGAGGACATCGAAGATGGATAAAACTTGGTTCTTGACTTCTAGGAATTCAGAGTTTGGAATAGCTCTTTAGGCCATTATCTCATTAAGTGTTTTCCAAATTTCAGTCATTTGCACATCAACTTCAAGGTTCTTGTCATATGCATGTGCTACTGTACTATTACTTAGGTAATATTTCTCTCTAAAGAAACTCACTTTGTTTCTTTCACTGAAATGAATTTAGGAGATTTTATATCACTATCTTAATTGGAAAACTAGTATCACTTGGCATAATTGGAAGAGTTTTATAAATATATAAAGTAAAACAGTATTAAGTGCCTGCTACTTTTGTTTGCTGAAGATCCTGAGTCTGAGTCCTGTCGTGTCTGTTAAAAAGGGAGATTAGAGAGATTAACTGTTAGAGAGGTGCTAACTATATAGTGGTACCAATCTGAGACTTTCTCCTGGATGTCAGCAGAAAGTTTGGAAGATCATTATGTAGGGAATTATTTTCTCACATGTGGTTCAATGATACTTAATATTGTGTCCCTTTACCTCTTAAATTCTTCTCATGGGATGATTCCTGCATTTGTTGAACACTAATCTAAGTAAACCCTAAATCTCTTGCCTTCCATCTGCATGTTGCTTTACAGTTTACAAATCAGTTTCACTTAAGCAATCTCATTCAGTCTCCAAACAACCTTGTGAGGAGATGGTGCAGAGATTGTTCTTTCCTTAAGTAAATTGCCTAAGGTCACTTAGTATGAGGCAGAACAAGGACCAGAAGGGATTGCAGGTTTCATATACAGCGCTTTTACCACTCTAAGAGGGACCATTGAGACTGGATCCCAATACACTGAAATCTCTACATGGGAATGTTTTTAGGGTTAAGATCATCTCTCCCCCTGCCCCTCCCCGGATTGCCTCGGGAACTGAGTTTCTATTCTGAAATCTTTGCCCCATCGTTGAGCGTCATCTGTAAGTAAAACAGATTATTATTTCATTTTTTTAATGTACCCCCCAGATATGGATATTCACCTTGAGTATAAATAGGTGTTAATGTCAGCCAATAAGCCACATTTCTTTGGATACTTTGTTCAGGAGTTTCTTTTACCAGTTTGCATCTTTAAAGAAATGAGAGAATGGTGCTCTCTCATTTTTAATAGCTTTATTAATTTTTTGTATATAAAAGTAGTAAATACACATTGTAAAAGTTCAGCTGGTCTCCATTTATTTAATAACATCTTATGTTTTCTTTTCTGATTGAAAGAGTAATACATGCTCGTTGTAGAGAAAAGAAACTCTGAAAAGCAGAAAACGAAAGAAGAAGGTAAAAATCAGATTCATGCCCGGATTAGTATGTCCCTTTTCAGTCTTTTTTTCTCTTTTTTTTTTTTGTGAGGAAGATCAGCCCTGAGCTAACATCCATGCTAATCCTCCTCTTTTTGCTGAGGAAGACCGGCTCTGAGCTAACATCCATGCCAATACTCCTCCTTTCCCACCCCCCCCTCAAAGCCCCAGTAGATAGTTGTATGTCATAGTTGCATATCCTTCTAGTTGCGGTATGTGGGACGCGGCCTCAGCATGGCTGGACAAGCGGTGCGTCGGTGCGTGCCCGGGATCCGAACCCGGGCCGCCAGTAGCGGAGCACGCGCACTTAACCGCTAAGCCACGGGACCAGCCCTCAGTCTTTTTTCTATACATATATATGTCTGGAGTAATAGTAGTATATGAATAACAGTGACGTTTTTGGGGTACTAACAACAAAGCCAAGCATTCTTTTAATCTTCTCAATAACGCTAAGAAGTAGATAGTAACTATATTGCAAAAGAAAAAACTGAAGGTTAGATTGATGTAGTTAGTTAGCCACGGTTGCACAGCTGATAAGAAGCCTGGATTGGAAGTTGTGATTTTATGCCACTTGGGCTCTGGCACCCATGTCAGGCCATCCTCCTCCCCACGTGGATGCCCTCCTCCCCCCGCTGGGGCACTGACCCTGCTCTGGGCTTCTGTGCCCTCCTCCCCCTCCCTCGCTGGCATGCCTCTGCCTCACCTGATGGCTTTAGGACTAAGTGGTTCAGGTAGGGAAGAAAAGAAGACGATGATGATGTTCTGTTTGCTTCTTTCTTTTCCATGCCTTATTAAAGTTATGTTTTTCTTCCCTCAGAAAGAGATTAATAATGAAAATATTAAAAAATTTCATTGTCCTTTTGACTTATGTGTTATAATGAATATACATTTTTAAATATACGTTGGGTCCCTTCAGCTATTGTAGGTGATAAACAGAAGTGTTATTATTTTATAGGAGCTAATATCCAAGACATAATATCTATTTCTGATTTCCCCACTCCTGTCTTCAGATGAAGGTGAGATAGTTGCCACCCTACTGAACTGGCTCAGACACAGCGCATGGTACCCGCAGTTTGCATTTAGAGTATATTTTCCTGGTTAAGATGTCATATTCAATTTCTAAAATGAATTTTCTTCCATCTCCTCTTAAAACCAAACAAAAATAAAAGCATCCATGGTCTAATGCTACCCTTTTTCTTTACTTTCTAAAACCCAAATACCATAAGGAGCCGTGAGGAGGGTGTGCTGATATCTGAAATCTGAACCTCACAGCACTTAGGAGAAGGAAACAGTTTAGCTCAATTTATAACAATATATTGGTCTGCAGAGGAAGTGCAGGCTGAACCCTGCTGTCTCAAGGAAATACTCCAGGGGTGTCTGACGGGGAACGTGTCGGGTGCCCGCAATAAATCCGCTGCCTTGGAGGTAAGTGAAGGCCCTGCTGGCAGCGCCTGAGGACACGCTTAACTGGGGTTGTCACGGTTTTACTTTTAAATTGGAATCTTTGCCCTAATCTCAGAGTTAGACATGACCAGATTTGCAAACAGATTTACAATTTTCACTAATTTTCCAACCAGGACTTCAAAACACACTTAGAGGAAAAAAAAAAAAAATACACTCTGGTCTTTCTCAGAGTAGGATGATTTACTTTGCCACAGATGTTTTCCATAGACTGAATGTAACCAGGGAGTTAGGGACTTAAACGTGGCTTGGAGACAAACCGTGGGTTTGTTTTTTGTGGAACAGATTATACAGTTCAAGGGGCATCAACCAAATTATGTTCATTAACCAGGAGCCGGGTGTGGAGGTGTGGGATGTTTCAGGATAAAGGTGAGTGGTAGGTAAACATTTGGGGCAAACCTCCTTTATTCCCCACCTTCACTTCTTATTATTTTTTCATGTCACTCTTCATGACTCTGTTCTGTCTGGTCTCTTTACTTTAGTGTCCTTAAATCCAACTAAATCTCACTTTTAAATATCTGTTGTTTACTATTACAATCAGCTATTTCAAAGCTTCAGTTGCCAAGTAAAAATTCCATGGCAAAAAAAGAAAAAGGCAATATAAATTGAAATGCACAGTGCTTCGTTTTGGTTTTGCTTTACCTCACCAGCAGTTTAGGGTAGGGTAATGAAAAGGCCGTTTTCTATCAGCGCTTGGGCTGCACATTGTCTGTTGGCCATGCAGTGTTAGCGCCTCTCTGCGCCAGTCTCGGCCTCCACCGCGGGACCAGCGCTGACGATACCCGCCTCCCAAGGTTATTGTGAGGCCAAGTAAGAAAACGGGTGGGAAAGTGCTTTGCAAACTGTGATGGGAATGTGGGGACTTATTGTGAAGATTGGGACCCAGGCCACAGTGTATGGGAGAATCAGTGAGGCGAGTGGGTGACAGGAGAGTGCTGAGTGTTGTGCTCTTATCCTGCTTCATGCCCTGGGTCTTGGCAGCTTTGCACCTAACTGTTCCAGATCTGTTTCCATAGCCACATAAAGGAACTACAGGAAAGGGAAATCTCACCGATTGATTCTTGAGGGCGAGAAGAGCCACCATCTGGCTGTTGTGGAATCAGAGCTCTGTGGTGACCACAGTCTTACCTTGGTGGAGGCTGAGTTTACTTATAGAGCCTGGGCAGTAGCTTGTTATGGATTAGATTCACCTTCTTTGAAATACCTGTGGCTTAGGGCAGCAAGGCCCAGAGCACTGTGAACCTTTGATGTGGTGTAATCTGAAAATCGGCCGTGCTTCTATGTTTGGAGTCAACATGAGCACTCTGGTCGGAGCCTATAGCCCTGTGAGCAGGAAGAACAGAGGCCGTGGGCCTCGGGCTCCTCTGAGACTTAACTTGGAGACTGTGGTGTCTGTGTAAATCCTCCAGATGTCCCTCCGTCCTGCCCTGATTTAGACATTTTATTCCAAGGAAAAAGCTTTTGTTATTTCTTCCTCTGGCCCGGTTCCCTTCGTCTCCCAACCTCTGACTGACCAACTGAAGTAAAAGGTACCTGTAATTTATGGCTTAATCATAAATTCTAAATAATTATGCTTTATTACCTCTCATGGGTCTTGAAATGTAGGTGCTATGTTCTGCTTTCTGCCGAGGCAAGGGAATAATACAGAAACAGTAATAAATTATAACTTCAGGCTGCAGTCGGTAAGCTTGAGGAATTGCCATTTAAGTGGAAAGTGCTTGAACAGCCAAATGAGCACCTGTCATGTTGATTTTCACTTTGAAAAGTAGAAACATGACAGTATAGTTTCAACTGCTTGTCCGATACGCACTTACGGTGTTCTTTTTACTGTCTCAGCAACTGCAGTATTTGCTTCTTGCTGTTCCCTTTTTACAGAGTCGAGGATGCGTCTCTTCTCCTAAAACTTTCACTCGAACATATGCCCCTAAATGCTGACATTTTCAAACTTGTGCTTTTCAACTTGATACCTGATTTTTTTGGTATTCAGTAGAATTAGGGAGAGGGCATGGCTTCTGGAAGCTCTGAGGATAGGAACGTAAGTGTATTGCTGGGTGCTTGAAAGGATTCGCCTCTTACACTTTCTATCATGTCCAGTCTTTTTGCTTATTTCTGTATCATTTGTGTCTTGAACTGTACTTGAAATACATGTGATGGGTACCTCCTGAGGGCTAGGCACCATGCTGGAGGCTTTGATATATTTTATTTATTTCTCATAACAAGCCTATCATGTAGGTAGTCCTCCCCCTCCGATCCTCATTTTTTCCCAGAAAAGAAAATTGATGGGGATTGACTTCGAATGAGTATGTGGTTTACTTTAGGGGTATGAAAATGCTCTAAAATTAGTTTGTGGTGATGGTTGCACAATCTGTGAACATACTAAAATACAGTGAGCTGTATACTTTCAATGAGTGCATTGTTTGGTATGTGAATTATATCTCAATAAAGCTCTCTTAAAAAAGGAAATTGAGGCTTAGCAAGGTAAAATAGCCTGTTCAAGGTGACATATATAGGGAAGCTTGTGTTTGAATCCAGGTTTTTCTGAGACCAAAGCCATTCTTTCTTCCACTGAACTATGTTTCTTTACTAATTTTATAGTCATGGAATCTTTTTGCTTTAAAAATGTGGAAAAAAATAATTGAACAATTAATAGATGAATACACATGTATTCTCATTGTAAAGGATTCAAACAATATGGAACTTTATAGAATAAAATGTGGAAGTTCTCTTTTACCTTCCTCTCCTGTCTGGTCTTTTTGTAAGCATTACTTGGTGAGCATAAATATAATTATGTTAATGTATTTACAAATATATTGCTGCTACTTTAAAAAAGACAAAAATAGGACTTTATTATGTATATTACTAGAGTACTTGCTTTTTTTTTTTTTAACTTAATAATATGTCCTGGAGATCTTTTCATGTTAGTACCTCATTCATATTATTATTGGTATTATAAAAGTAATATATGTCCTAGGAAATAAAAATTCAAACAGTTGAGGATGATCTAAAGTGGAAAATAGAAACACTGTTTGCCACCTACCCCCAAGTTTCATTTCTTAGAAGTAAATACTTTTCACTGTATTTGCATTTTATTCTTTAAGTGATTACCTCTAGCTCTTAAACATATGCTTAATACTGCTCTTTCTTTATCCAACAACTTTAAGCACTATCAGTTTCTCCATTAGGAAAAATGTGGAATTGGCTCTCTTACACTATTTCTCACTCTTGCTAACTTTTGTTAGTTAACATTTATTTTTAGGTTTTTTTTCCTTAATTGATTACCTTTATAACCAATATATAGATGCTTTCTCATGACTTTTGGTATGTAAGATGGGGAATTAAAGTTCTCTTTCATCCCCACCATTACTTTCACATTTTTGAAGTTTATAACATTTACGTGCTAATCTGTAATTTTGATAAGACTGCCATGCTTTCTTTGACCATTGACTCTGAAATTTGAAAGCCACTACATAGCAGTGCTTATATATGTATTTATTGCAGAAGCAAATAGAGTGACTGGATCCATAAATAGAAGATGTAATCCACTGTAATCACTAAATCTGTGTCAGTTGAAAGGGAATGTTGCAGTGTCAGGTCAAGATTTTATTCTTCATCAAAGACTCAGAATCATGCTGCGTTTTAGCTTGCTTTGTATTTGAACCATGACTTGCTTGTGTAGTTCTCCCTCTCCCTGGAATTCATAATTGCCTTTTATTATTCTTATTGATAGAAGAATCATGCTGTAGTGATATTTCTGTCACTAGATGTTTTGTTATACTACTTATTTAATGTTTTGATAAATACTGGCTTCTTCAAACCCGTGTGGTGCAGTTATCATATACTGAGATTTCTTCTCATTGCACTTCTTTGCTAATTCCATTTTTACTTGGGTCCCATGTCTTTCGCTTTCTTGGAATTTTCTAAAAACGCCTTCTATCTACTATATTTTAGATTCCTAAAATTGTAACCTCTGCAGCACCTAACACAGTACTTTGATCATGATAGGTGCTTTAATAAATAATTATTGAATGAATGAATGAACCAAGGATTAGCTCCCCCCCCACCCCCATTTCATGGCAATATATCTTTGCCATGTAGGCAAAAGGAAATATTTATTCTGTCCTTGAAAGCTCCTGGCTGGAAAAAGTTTTGAAGTCCCTCCCCAAAGCAGATGGCCATTCACCTAATACTTGGGAATCTCCGGAGACAGCTTGTAGAATCTTCCATGGCAGTCTATTCCTTCAGTGACCCATGCTTCACTTCCTTATATCTAGTCCAAATAACCATGTGACATCATAGAATTTTCTAAATTGACACAGTGTCTGGATCAATCTGTACATTCTCTTCCAAATCTTGTATTAAGAAACCCACGAAAGGTAACAAAAATGTCTTGTTTTCTTTTGGGCTGAGGATGGATGTTTTACTATGAATTGTGAGATCCTTTTCTACTCTCATATTTCTTTCAATAAGAATCAAGCTGTATTGGGATAATCCTGTATCTGGGTTGGTGCGTGGAATTTTTCCCTTTGGCTGACAGTCTTAATATGCCCTCTTTGGCTCTCTATCTGTATAACATAACTCCTAAAAGCATGAGCTGTGGAAAAGAATTTTTCAGGCTTTTAATTTGATTGCATATCCTTTGTGTGCTCTGCCATTTCTGTAAAGACAGTGGAAGAATGACTGTGAATGAAGCTTTTTCTTTTTTTTTTTGGATTCTTGTTGAAGGTTTGAGCTCAGGACTAGACCAGGAATGTGTTTGACTTTCCTGAGTCAGTCAGTCCCCGCAGCAGATTTCAAGGCCAGACTGTATACCCCATGATGGAGGTTCATTAAACTCTTCCTGTGGAATAGTTCTTCTAGGCCCGATAAAACATATACAAAATTTGAAAAAGATACAAATTATAGTCCTTGCTCAATTCATTGTGGTGGCTTTGTCCTAAAATTTGTCCTGACACAAACCTTTTTCCTTATCTTTGTTCACACTGTTCCCTCCACCTTGTCATGTTTTTCCCTTTAACTAGGTATATGTATATCTCACCTATTTAGGAGTGACATTAAAAAAATTTAATACCCACAATGGCAGGGGTACCAACCAGTCAGCATGGATGCCATAACTCTTTTCCCTCTGGACTATAGTGACTGTTATAGAAGTCTTATTTCATCTACTAGAAGTAAGCTTTTTGAGAGTCAGTACTGTATTACATATATCCTTGTACTACGCGCAGCACTTAGTGCCTTGTACATAATAGGTACTCACCACATACTTGGAGAGAGCATCCTTTTTTCCTCCCTACGTATTAGCCAGAAACCATAGCCATCTTCCTCAATTGCCGGTGGAAAATTAAGTGTGAGATAGGCGTGAATAAAGAGGGAAGTCAAAAGGTATGTGAAGGAGCAGGACTTAGAGGTTTGAGTGGCTGCTTCTGTTTCATTCATTAGTTTTGTTTGGGAAATTCTGGTTCCCACAGTTCACTGGGGCAGTGGGCAGAAGTGATGGCTCTGTGTATACAAGGGGGAAGAGAAAAAAACTACCTCATTCAGGTTTTCTGGCAACCTAATCTCCATCCCTTCTCATCTTTCCATTTTCCCAACCCCCTCTGCCCTCCTGTCTCTTGGGAAGAGGTGCAACCTGGAATAGTAAAGGCAGCCCTTGCCGAAGTGAGATTAAAGTTCTTTTTGCATATTTAGAAAGCAAAAATGAATTATTAACCTCAAGAATCTGTTCTCTTCACAACCCAACAAAAATTAAGCATTCCGTAAAAGTTAATTTAAAAAAAAGAGGAGGAAGCTGTGTACCCTGAGGTCATCTTCACCTCTGTACTTGTTTTTATAAAAGAGCTCTCACTCTCATGGAAAATTGTATTTGGGGGAAGATTTACAAAACTAACCAAAACTCTTACCACCTTACGGATGGCAGTGCGCCATGGTTTTTATTTGGGGAATGAACATCTCTTTTATGAGGATCTCTTCATTGAACATTTCCCTTTGGATCTTTAAAAAATAATACTTCTTGTTTTATTTTTTATTGCTAAGTACAAAAGTAATAAGATATGTCATCTAGTCAAAGATGTCATCAATTTTAAGGTGTATTCCAATTTCAGAGATGTTAAATATGAAGAAAAAAATGTGTACTTTGGAATTAAATATGGTACATGCACATTGTAGAGAATTTACAAACTATAAGAAAGTGTAAAGTAGATAATAAAAATACATCATAATAGGGGGCTGGCCCGGTGGTGTAGTGGTTAAGTTCACACGCTCCGCTTCAGCAGCCTGGGGTTCTCAGGTGTCGATCCCGGGCGTGGATTTCTGCACTGCTCATTAAGCCATGCGTCCCACATATAAAGTAGGGGAAGATGGGCACAGATATTAGCCCAGAGCCAATCTTCCTCAGCAAAAAGAGGAGGATTAGCAATGGATGTTAGCTCAGGGCTAATCTTCCTCACCAAAAAAAAAAAAAAAAAATCATAATATCGCCACCCAGAGATAATATCATTCTTAACTATTTGGTCTAATTTCTTCTGGTGTTTTTTTGTATAATTGGGAATATATGTTTATTTTTTTCTTTTTATAAAATTAATATCATATTAGATATAATGTTTTGTATCTTTTTTCAATACTTTTATATCTTGAGCGTTTTCCCTTATTAAACATTCCTTGAAAATATGATTTTTAAAAATGGCTTAAATATTAATCACCTGCTTTTGTTCATTTAATTCATTTCCAGTGTTTTGATGTCATATATACTGCTCCAGTGAACATATATACATATATCTTTGTATTTATGATTATTTCTTTAGGAAAGATTACTAGAAGTGGAATACCGGGGTGAGGGATAAGAGTATGGATATTTTAAAACTGTTCATATTATATTGTCAGACTGTTATTTAGAAAGATTGTTTATAATTTACATTCCCACCTGCAGTGTATGAACTGTGGTTGTCACTTACTTCCACCAGCCTACTTTACCTCACCCTAGACAATAGTGGGCATTACAATTTAAAAATATTTTTGCCAGTTTAATGGGTGAAAATAACATGCTGCTGTTTTAAGTTGCATTTCTTTCTTTATTGATGAGGTTGATCATTTTCATGTTTATTGGCCATTTGTACATTTCCTTCTATTACTATTCATTGGCTGATCATCTTTGCCCCTTTTTCTGTTGAGATGTGTTTTTCTTGACATTTACTATATTCAACCCTTCTGGCCACTTCCCAGGTATTTTTTAATATACTCTCTTGGATTTTTGACTTAGATTTTTAATGTGTTATTTTTTTAGGAGAAGCATCTTTACTTTCAAGTCTTATTTTTTATAGTTGCATTAAATAACCATATTTGAAATTATTTAACTACTTTTATGCTCACTGGTAGTCTTTTTTTACTGAGGTTTTAATTATTTTGATTACTCTTCTTGGTCAGCTAAAGTATGGGTTCTGACCATTTTTTCATGAAGGCTGATGGCAGGGGAATGGTGGCAGCATATACTCTGAGTTCTTGCATCATCCGAGAGTGACTTTCTCTATCTTCACATGTTCATATCTCCTTGAATAGTTATAGAATTCTTGAGTAACAAACTTTCCGCCTTAAAAACTCTATAGATATTGTTCTCTTGATCTCTGATATTTGATGTTAGGGAGATGACTGAGGCCATCTTCATTTTGATTCTATTGTGGTAAATTATATTTTCTCTTTGGACATTTGTATCACTTTATTTTTAATTTTTGAACAGAATATGTTTATGTACGTGGTGAACCATTTTGTAGTACAGACTCAGGCCTTTTCGCAACTCTGGAAATATTCTTCTGTTGTTTCTTTGATTGTTCTTTTATCTCTCTGTTTTCTGCTTTTTTTCTAAGATTCCTGTTATATATATATTTTGGCTTCCAGGATCTTATCTTTTCTGTCACTAATTTTTGTTTTCCCTCTGAGTTCTAGGAGGTTTTTTGGAGTTCACTCATCCACTTCAGTGATTTGATTTTTCTGTAGCATGTGTTCTGTTGTTCACTCCATCTATCATCATTTTATTTATCTTTTTAAATTTTTAATTAATTAATTAATTAATTTGTGAGGAAGATCAGCCCTGAGCTAACATCCATGCCAATCCTCCTCTTTTTGCTGAGGAAGACCGGCTCTGAGCTAACATCTGTGCCTATCTTCCTCCAGTTTATATGGGACGCCACCACAGCATGGCTTGACAAGTGGTGCATTGGTGCGTGCCCGGGATCCAAACCCAGGCTGCCAGCAGTGGAGCGTGTGCACTTAACCTCTGTGCCACGGGGCTGGCCCCATCATCATTTTAAAGCAATACTATTAAAAAAATCAACTCCAAGCAATCTTTCCTGATGTCATACTGTTCCATCTTGGTGTCTCATTGCCCCATTTTCACAGATGCAGTGCCTTCTTGAATCAAGTGTCTTCTTGAAATATTGAGAAATATTTCAAACTAAATTTTCTTATAGTTTGAGTAAAACTTTTTCAGAAGAGACAGTTTCAACCACAGTGGTTCCTTTCCTTTGAACTGCAGTATTTTTGCATGAATCTAGTTATTTGTCCTTGTCTGTTTCTCCTATGGAAAGAGGACTAATACTGGCTTATAGGCAAGTAAGTGTTGAGATCGTTTCTGTGAAAACTTAGTGTAGATTCCCGGCCAGCTCCTTCACCTGAAGGAGGAAGGAAGGAAACGTATCCTTACATGGCCATCTAAGAGATTTGATAAGCTGGAGTGTACTGCATCACTGTGTCTATGTGGTGTAGATGCTTGCAGTATGGACCAGCCATGGCAGATTTTGGCCCATGCCTAGCGCACCTGCTTGCTCCAGCGTCTCACCTCAGCAATGCCCGCTTCTCTTCTCCAAGTGGCAGCTTGTGCCGGCAACGTGCTGGGGTCTGTGAGTACCACAGGTTGTGTGCATCTGCTGCTGCCCTCTGTTTTTTTATTACAAATAATATCTTCATTTTGAACCTATTCAATAAAGACATGAAGCAAAAAAAAAAAAAAAAAAAAAAAAAGGAGGAAGGAAGGAAACGTATCCTTACATGGATACGTTGCCTCCAGAGGCAAGAGGCCTGCCCTCTGGGTGCCCGTAGCCTTTCGTGCCCTCCTGTTCTTCACCTTCTGAGTTAGCGGGTGAGCGCTCCTCTCAGGATCTGCTTGATTTGTTTATCGGGACGCTACTCTTTCAGAGTGGACAGTCACGTGTCAGCCTTCTTTGCCCTTCTTTAATTTCATCCCACCTGTACCGTATCCAGCACAATTCCTTGCAGTTTCTGGCATATTGAGCACCTTTCCCTAAGATTTAGTGCCGAAAGAAGTTTTGATCTCTTTTAATATTCCATTGATCGTCTCATTGGGAATCTAGGAATGGGGCAGGTAGAGGCCTGAGTCTATACTATCTTGCCAGGAAGCGTCCCCTCCCCCCTTTCATTGGCTGTTAAATTCTGAAAACGTTCTCAGTCATGGATGGCCCCACATCTAGGAAAAATAAGGTCATAAATATTAAGATTGAGGGATGAGAATGGACAGGTGAGTGAGAATGAAAAGCTTCAGTGATCGTGTGAAGCTGGGGAGATTGGATTGCAGTATTGTGCTTATTTAGCTCAGGAGTGCCTTTAGCAAAGCTCCTGATTGTTACTTTAAGAAATTTGGGATGAAATGGCCCTTGTGACACACTGGACAACAAAACCAAGGAAGTAAGGGCTGAGTTAAATTTGGGGTGACCAACTATCCCCATTTGTCTGTGAGGAGGGGAACTTCAGTGTTAAACCCGGAAAGTCCTGGGCATGAATTGGTCACCCTAGCGTAAATTATGCCTTTGCACCTGTGGTCTTTTTTATCTGAGAGGAGATTTCATGCTACAATGAATGTCTGGAGCTCTCTTCACCCACTGATAGAGCACGCAGCATTTAGCCTGCAAACAGTGAGAGCTTCTTTTCTATTTGTTTTGGTGAATAAATTCTACAAACTCTGATTTTGAATATAGAGTCAGTCAATTTTTAGCTGTATTCTGAGATAGCTCAGGCAAATAGACATTCTTTAACGTTTGCTTTCTAAAAATTATTAGCAGTAGTCTTTTAAAGCTAGGAATGTCATTAGTATATCCTTTGAGATGTACAATCCACGAAGCTTGAGACACTTTATAGACTTAGAGTTTTAGATAAATTAGAAGCTCTTAAATGAAAATTACAGGCTTCTTTCTAAAAATCATAAAGGATTAGAGACAGTTGGGAGCAATTTCAAAAGAGTTGTTTGATTAGAGAGTTGCCAAGGATTTAAATAAAGGTACAGGCCCCCAAGTGTTGCTTCTGAGGTTGTGTTTGCCAGTGGGCCTGCATCAGATTCATTGCCCCCTCGTGGCCCTTAACAAGTCAGTTCATTAAGATGGCTTTTACCCCTAATGGGATCTGTATATCCTAGTATTAATAGCATAGCAGCAATAAGGGTTTTATTTGGGTAGATGAGAATGGCATTTATGCGTTTCTTAGAAATTGTTTCAACTCTTTATGGGAATCTGGCCTGGGGAACTTCCTCCAACCTCTGCTTTTTGTTTTGTTTTTTGTTTGACTCTGAAACCCCCTTTAGGCAAAATAGTCTGGATCAACCAGAAATTCTCAGGTGTGTCCTTAACCACAATCCACAGAGAGGGCCAACTGAAAGAGAGAAGGGTCATTCTGGCTTCTTCATCAGGCTGTAAGCCACACTTCTGAGCCCAAGGCTGCAGAGGTTGGATCAGCTTTGATCCTCTGTGTTAGCCTTCCTTGTTGTCTTCGTATTTGCATTTAAAACACCCAGCGTATTACTGATGTTGTCATCTTCACCTTGTTTGCATTTTGTAATACTGTTGATACAAGGTCCTAGTGTGCTGTGACTTGTCATCTTCAATCAGTTGTTTCTGTGAAAACCCCACAAGTTGCTCTTCAGTTTACTCTTTCCCCCTCTTGCCCATCCAATCCATTAGCAGGTTCTGTTGTTTTCTTCTGCAACACTCTGGGTCTGAACACTGCCTGCCGTGTCCCCTGCTGTCACGGTAGTCCAGGTCACCGTCGACTCCTGCGTGGATTACTGCGGCAGCTTCCTGACCGGCCTTCTGCTTCAGATCTTGTTCCCTTTCAGTCTTCTCTCTTTTCTATAAAGCTACCACAGCGGTCTGTTCAAACTCAGATCACCTTTTTTTCCCTGCTTAAAATTTTCTGAAGGCTTCCCGTTGTATCCAGAACAAAACCTAAAATTTTTACCGTGACGAACAGAGACCTCCTTAATCTGTTCAGCGTCCCCTCTCCACCTTGCTCACCACGCTGCAACCTTCTGGTCTTTCTTCTTCCTCAAGTACAAGCTCATTCCCACTTCACTGCCTTGGCCCTAGCTGTTTCCTCTGCCTGGAATTCTCTCATCTCAGATCTTGGCATCCCAGGCTCCTCATGATTCAAATCTCATCTCGGCTGAAGTGTCACCAGTGAAGGGTCTCTATGAAGTAGTGCACTGTTCCCTTGTACCCCCACTGACTCTTACACTTGTCAAATTATCCTTTATTTTCTCCATAGCACCTCACATCTGAATTTCTTGTTTGTTTATTTATTGTATATCTTCCCCATCATAATGGAACCTGCATGAGAGCCGGGACTTTGTTTTGTTCGCCGTGCCTAGAATAGTGCTTGGCACTTGGTAGTCGATCACTCAAATATTAAATTAAGTAATGCAAATGAGAGGTTGCCTTTGCTGTGAGAACACTCTGGGAGAGTAACTTTACATGCTTATATAACTGTATATGTCATTGGTTTCAAGTTGGTGAGCTAGGCAGTCTTAAAGAGTTTTCTGAAGAATTTTCAGTTGATAATTTTTTAAAAAGTAAAGTGTATGTTTTAGGGCAGTTTTAGGTTCACAGCAAAATTGAGCAGACAGTACAAAGAATTCCCATATACCCCTGCCCCCATGCATGCACAACCTCCCCCACTATCAGCATCCTCCCTCGCTCTCCACCTCCTGCACCAGAATGGTACATTTGTTACAATCAACTAACCTACACTGACATGTCATTATCACCTAAAGTTCATATTTTACATTGGAGTTCACTCTTGGTTTTGTATATTTTATGGATTTTGAAAATGTATTGTGACATATAGCCACCATTACAGTATCATACAGAATAGTTTCACTGCCCTAAACATCCTCTGTAATCCTATTCATCCTCTCTCCTCTAACCCCAACTCCTGGCAACCACTCATCTTTTTACTGTCTCTATAGTTTCACCTTTTCCAGAATGTCATATAGTTGGAATCTTACAGTGTGTAGCCTTTTCAGATTGCCTTCTTTCACTTAGTAATATGCATTTAAGTTTCCTCATGTCTTTTCATGCCTTGATAACTAATTTCTTTTTAGCACTGAATAATATTTCATTCTCTTAATGTGCCACAGTTTATTTACCCATTCACCTACGGAATATTGGTTACTTCCAAGTTTTGGCAATTATGGATAAAGCTGCTGTAAACATTGTTTGCAGGTTTTTGTATGGACATCAATTTTCAACTCATTTGGGTGAATATCAAGGAGTGCAGTTGCTGGATCTTATGGTGAGAGCATGTTTAATTTTGTAAGAAACCACCAAACTGTCTTCCAAAGCAACTGTACCGTTTTGCATTCCCACCAGCAATGAATGAGCATTCCTGTTGCTCCACATGCCTACCAGCATTTGGTGTTGTCAGTGTTCTGGATTTTGGCCATTCTAATAGGTGTGTAGTAGTATCTTGTTTTAAGTTGCAGTTCCATGACAAATGATGTTGAGTGTCTTTTCGTATGCTTATTTGCAGTCTCTGTATCTTTTTTTGGTGAGGTGTCTGTTCAGGTCTTTTGCCCATTTTTTAATAGAGTTGTTTGTTTCCTTATTGTTGAGTTTTAAGAGTTCTTTGTACATTTTGGATAATAGTCCTTTATTGAACATGTCTCTTGCAAATATTTTGTCCTAGTCTGTGGCTTCTCTTCTTATTCTCTTGACAGTGCCTTTCACAGGCACTTAATGTTTATGAAGTCCAGTTTATCAATTATTTCTTTCATGGATTGTGCCTTTACTGTTGTATCTAAAGAGTCATTGCCATACCCAAGGTCATCTAGATTTCCTCCTATGTTATCTTCTAGGAATTTTATACTTATATATTTTACATTTATGTCTATGATCCATTTTATGTTAGTTTTTGTGAAAAGTATAAGGTCTGTCTAGATTAATGTTTTTTTTTGCATGTGGATGTCCAGTTGTTGCAGTACCATTTGTTGAAGATACTATTTTTGCTCCATTTTGTTGCCTTTGCTGCTTTGTCAAAGATCAGCTGACTATATTTATGGGAGTCTATTTCTGGACTCACTATTATGTTTTATTGATTTATTTGCCTATTCTTTTGCCAGTAGCACACTGTCTTGATTGCTGTAGCTTTATAGTAAATCTAGAAGTCAAGTAATGTCAACTTTGTTCTTCTCCTTCAATATTGTGTTGGATATTTTGGGTCTTTTGCTTCTCCATATAAACTTTAGAATCAGTTTGTCAATATCCACAGAATAACTTGCTGGGATTTTGAATGAGATTGCATTGAATCTGTTGGTCAACAGATCAAAGTTGGGACAAACTGACATCTTGACAATATTGAGTCTTCCTATCCATGAACATGGAATATCTCTCCATTTATTTAGTTTTTCTTTGATTCATTCATCAGAGTTTTGTGCTTTTCCTCATGTAGATCTTTATACATATTTTGTAATATTTATATGTAAGTATTTAATTTTTTGTGGTGCTAATATAAATGTAATATGTTTGTAGTTTCAAAATCCACTTGTTCATTGCTGGTATATAGGAAAATGATTGAATTTTGTATATTAACCTGTATCCTGTGGCTATGCTGTAATTGCTTATTAATTCCAGGAGTTTTTTTGTTGATTGTTTTGTATTTCCTATGTAGACAGTCACATCATCTGTGAACAAAGATGATTTTATTTCTTCCTTCCCAATCTTTTTTTTTACATTTTTGTCTTATTGCATTAGCTAGGACTTCCAGTAGGAAGTTGAAAAGGAGTGGTGAGAAGAGACATCCTTGCCTTGTTCTGATCTTAGTGGGAAATCTTCGAGTTTCATACTATTAAGTATGACATTAGCTGTAGGTTTTTTTGTACGTGTTCCTTCTCATGTTGAGGAAGTTCCCCTCTAGTCCTAGTTTGCTGAGAGTTTTTATCATGAATTTGTGTTGGATTTTGTAAAATGTTTTTTCTGCATCTATTGATATGATCATGTGATTTTTCTTCTTTAGCCTGTCAATGTGATGGATTACATTAATTGATTTTCAAATGTCGAACCAGCCTTACATACCTGGATAATTTCCACTTGGTCATGGTGTATGTCTTTTCATCCATTGTTGGATTCTATTTTCTAATATTTTGTTGAGGATTTTTGCATCTATGTTCATGAGCAATATTAGTCTGTAGTCTTCTTTTCTTGTAATGTCTTTGTCTGGTTTTGGTATTAGGGTATTACTGGCCTCATAGAATGAGTTAGGAAGTCTTCTCTCTACTTCTGTCTTCTGAAAGAGATTGTAAAGAATTGGTACAATTTCTTCCTTACATGTTTTAAAGAATACACCAGTGAACCCATCTGGGCCTGGTGCTTTTTTGGAAGCTTGTTAATTATTGATTCAATTTCTTTAGTAGATGTAGGCCTATTCAGATTGTCTATTTTTTCTTGTGTGAGCTTTGGCAAATTGTATATTTCAAGAAATTGGTCCATTTCATCTAGGTTATCAAATTTGTGGGCATAGAGCAGTTTCCTAGTTACTTTATTATCCCTTTAATGTCTGTTGGATCTGTAGTGATGTCCCCTTTTATATTCCTGGTATTAGTAATTTGTGTTTTCTCTCTTTTTTTCTTAGCCTGGACAGAGGCTTATCAATTTTATTGATCTTCTCAGAGAACCAGCTTTGTTTCATTGATTTCCTTATTGATTTCCTCTGTTTTTTATTTCATTGATCTCTGCTTTAATTTTTATTATTTCTTTTCTTCTGCTTACTTTAGATTTAAATTGCTCTACTTTTTCTAATTTCCTAAGGTGGGAACTTATATTATTAATTTTAAATCTTTCTTCTTTTCTAATTATGCATTCAGTACTTTGAATTTTCCTGTTAGCAGTGCTTTTTCTACAAATTTTGATAAGTTGTATTTTCCTTTTCATTTAGTTCAAAATATTTTTAAATTTCTCTTGAGATTTTTTCCTTTGATCATGTGTTATTTAGAAGTGTGTTGTTTAATCTCTTAGTATTTTGGAATTTTCCAACTATCTTTCTGTTACAGATTTCTAGTTTAATTCCTTTGTGCTCTGGGAGCGGACATTGTATGATTTCTGTTCTTTTAAATTTATTAAGGTGTGTTTCTTTGTCCTAAAATGTGGCCTGTTTTGGCTTGAGAAGAAGGTATATTCTGCTGTTTTTGGATGAAGTAGTCTACAGATGTCAATTATATTCAATTGATTGATGGTGCTTGTTGAGTTCATCTGTGTCCTTACTGATTTTCTGGCTGATGGATCTGTCCATTTCTGATGGGGGATGTTGAAGTCTCCAACTATAATAGTGGCTTTGTCTACTTCTCTTTGCTGTTCTATTAGTTTTTGCCTCATGTATTTTGATGCTCTTTTGTAAGGCACACACACATTAAGGGTTGTTATGTCTTCCTGGAGAATTGATCCCTTTATCGTTATGTGATGCCCCTCTTTATACCTCATAATTTTCCTTGCTTTGAAATCTGCTTTGTCTGAAATTTGTATAGGGATTCCAGCTTTGTTTTGATTAGTGTTAGCATGATATATCTTTTTCCATTCCTTTACTTTTAATCTATATGTTTCTTTATTTAAGTGAGTTTCTTGTAGACAATATATAGTGGGTTTTATCTTTTCATCTACTCTGACAATCTGTCTCTTAATTGGTGTATTTAGCCCATTGATGTTTAAAGTGATTATTGATATAGTTGGATTAATACTTATCTTACTTGTTAGTGTTTTCTATTTGTTGTCCTTGTTATTTATTTTTATTTTTCTCTTTGACCATCATTTCTTCAAGTATTTTTTCTGTCATTCTCCCTCCCTTGAGACTCAAATTATATTTATGTTAAGCTGCTTAATATTACCTCAAAGGTAATTGATGCCCTTTTATTTTTCTTTGTAGTCTTTTTCTGTGTGTTTCATTTTGAGTAGTTTCTATTCCTATGTGTTCTAGTTCACTGATCTTCTGCAGTGTCTAAAGAGCTGTTCGTCTCAATATGATTTTAAATTTCAGCTACTACATTTTTCAACTTGAGAAGCTTCATTCATACATATATATACATGTGTGTGTGAAAGATATGTACGTGTGAAGGAAAAGAAAGATATGCATATATCTTATATATCATGTATCTTTCATTTTTCTCCTCTGTTACTTTTTGAATGGATGCTGGATATTGCAAATTTTACTTGTTGGGTGCCCGATTTTGTTATATTCTTTTAATTGGTGTTGGACTTTGCTCTACTGAGTAATTAAATTACTTGGAATAAGTTGGATCCTTTTAAGGCTTGCTTTTAAGCTGTTAGGTGGATCTAGAGCAGCCTTTAATCTAGGAATAATTTAGCCCTGCTACTAAGTTGATGCTTTTCTAAGGATTCCATCCATTATTTCATGTAGCAGGAGCCATTCTGGCTGCTGAGAACACAAAGTATTCATGGCCCTGTATGAGATCTGAAATTTGTTCAGCCTACTGCTTCCTGGTGCTTCTTTTCCTGCCCTTAGGAGGTTTTCATTCACGTATGCACGGAGCAGTGCTCTGCCAAAGACTCAAAGGAACCTCTCTGTAGATAGCCAGGTATACCGCTCTCTCTCTGTACAGGTTCTTTTAGTCCAGTATTCTGCCTTACACGTCCTTCTTGCCTTGGGCTTGCTAAACTCCAGTCACTGTCTTCACAGCTCAGCAAGAAGGATAACTGAAAACTCTGGGTTCTGTCTGACTTTTTCCTCCCTACTCTGTGGCTTTGAAACTGTTTTCAGGTAGTAAGCTAGGGCAATTGTAGGGCCCATCTATTTTATTTTTCTTATCTTTGGGATTGTATCTTGCAGTGTCAGAAACCTTTGTTTCCTATTTTTGGTCTGTTTTATAGTTGTTTGGGGTAGGATGGTAAACCTTGCTACCATTATTCCAGAATGTCCAGAAGCAGGAGTCCCTCCATTGGTGTTTTGCATTTCCTTTCTTATGTATAGAGGTAATATCATAGGGTTTTTTTGCTGACATGTAGGAGGTCTGGTGGTCTTTGCCTCTTAGTTTAAGTCATTGTCTTTCTTTCCATCTTGATAAGTCTCTGTTGCCTATATAGGAAATCATGTGTTGCTGGGAAACAGAACTGTTCACTTCTCTTCTCTGTCACAGTGGAAGTGATGTCCTAAGCAGAGGTGATACAGATTTTGCCTGACGTATGGCATCACTTCTTAGAATATGCAACAACTCAGCTGTTGATTTTCCTCCCACTGCACATGGTTTTAGGCATATTCTTCAGCAGCTGAATTTACCACCTACTCCATTCTTGGGTTGTGAATCCATAGGCTTGAATTCCGCTCTGAGGGCCAAAGCTTTGTAACATGCTGAGTTGGTTGATTTGTTGCCCGGAAAATTGTTAGGGCAAAATTGATACTTTGATTGGGGAGAGAAAGAGGCAGATTTTTAGAAGAGAGATGTTCAACTCCAAATAATATAAAAGAATTTTGGCTTATTCTAAAGTCATGGTTAGAAATAGATATATCATGAGAAAGAGAAAGAAGTCCAATCCATAAATATTAAACTTTGTGGTGAGAGGGCACCATAAGATCATAAGTAGGGTAACCATACACCCTGTTTGCTATGTACAGTCCTGATTTACACTTGTTGTCCTGGAATAATTATTGATAACATCCCCTTTCACCCTTGAAAGTGTCATGGTTTTATATACATATATGTGTGATGCTTCTTATAAAGAATAGTTTAAAGAATACAAAGTAAGTGTTAATTCCTTGGTTATTGTTGTTCTTCTTGAATGATGGATTTACTGTTTACTTTATATTTTAAATAGTATATGGTGAGTAATAAGTGTGTGTGTGCTTTTTAACTTTTGGTATTCTTCCTGCAGATGATCTCAATGCCACCCACCAGCACTGTGTTTTGGCTGGTTTACCACCTCGGTTTAGTTCCACCCACCGAGTGGCGGAGGTAAGTGTAAATAAAAATGTGATTCAAACTCAATTGGATGTGACAGAAGTGGTTGAATGAGCAATTTATCATAGAACTTTGGAAGAGTATTTGATAGGAAAATTGCTTCCATCTAACTTGACTTGAGCCTCTATTTACTTACTTTTTTAGCTTTGAATTGTGTTGAATACAGTTTTAAAAAGCGTATCACAGCATGGTCTGAGTATATTTTGCTTCTTTGGGGTTATGTTTCTTGGAGAAGGTAAATGTCATTGGTAAGCGTTGCTAGTTTGAGATTTTCTGAGGGGTTTGTATCTGTCAAGGTCAAGGGCAGGAGGTGGCCAGGAGGAAATGGAGCAGATTTGTGTGCTTGTGCATGCGTTAGCTATGTCTGGGCTCAAATGGTTGAGAATTTAAATTTCCCTTAACTTTTTGGTCAGGCTTCTGGGCATGTGAATGTAAATTAAGGACAAAGTTAGCAGTGGTGCCAAGGAATTTCTGAGCTCCCAAGTTGTGTTCATAACCCAGACTTTGTTGCTAAATTCTGCCACCACGTGCAGTGGCTGATGGTCAGCTGATTAGACTAGTTCAGAATGGAAACTTAAAAGAGGAGGGAAACACTTGGTGGTCGCTCGGGGGTACTGTGTGCTCAGTTAAGAAGAGTTCCAGAGAGTAGGGGAATAATCATGAAAAGGATTACAAGTTGGCCTCATATCCAAGCTTGTTATCTGTGCTTTGCTTTATAGCTTGACTTTTCATCATACCGGATGGGGTACAACCAAGTGGCAGGAACTCACAAGCATGAGACCTTTTCAGTCCTGAGATTGTGAGTCTAGAAGGCAGCGTCATGTCTTTTGGTAGTTAAGTAGCTTTTGTAGTGGCCTGGTCATGTTGCTGAGTGGCAAAGAGGGCATGGATGTCTATTTAAATCAAGATGCCAGCAAGCCCGTCAAGCATTCCTTTCTCCCTTTCTTCTCTCTTCCATTCACTTATTCATCTAAATATTTGAGTGCCTGTTATGTGTCCCACAGCACTCCAGGCTTGAGAGTAGAGCCATCAACATGACGATTATGGCCACTACCTCTGTGGAGCTTCCATTGTAGTTGGGAAGACAAATATTAAACAAATAAACACACAAGTAATTATCTTAAAGACCAACAAGTAAGTTCTGTTAAGTTCTGTTAGGGAGTCAGGAAGGAACGGAGAAGCAAAGGAGCAGAGGAAGGAGCGAAGGAAGGAGAAAAGGAGTGAGCACGCATTTATAGAGCATCTAACGCGTGCTTTGTGTTATACGAAAAAAAGACTTCATTTTTGTACAAGACAAGACATTATAGGCATCTGTCTTTCTAGCTGTAACCCTCCCAAGAGTCCTTTTCTTCTGGATCGGTTTGAGTGTGTACTACGTAAGTGTACGCTTCTTGCATCTTTCCTAATCTAACCTGGAAGAGTAGACAAGCTGATTAGTGCTGTGCTCAGAGGGATGGTAAGAAATGATGAATAAAGAGTTTGGGGAAATATATTCAATAAGGATAACAATCATACCTAATTCATAGGATTCTTGTGCGGATTAAATGAGTTAATACATGTAAGTCTCTTAGAACAGTGGCTGGTATAGAGTGTGCATTCAAAGAATGTTGGCCACTACTGCTATTATTAAATTACTCTTATTACTATTATTGCTACTGCTACTGCCTTTCGTTTATCCTGATGAAAAGCTAATAGGAGACAGGGACAACCAACGCTCTCTGTGTGGAAGGCTAGTCTGTCTCCATTTATACACTAGAGTGTACATAATAAAGCAAGAGACATTCAGTCATCAATGAGTCTTGATAGTAAGAGTTGGTATTGATTGAAAGCTACTACTCAGAAGAAGGGAAGTAATTTTAGTTCATTCATCCATTCTACAAACTTGCTGAACTTCCAGTGTTCAAGGTATTCTTCTAGGCACTTGGGAACAGGAGTAGCTGACGTGTTTGGTGTGTTCAAGATGCTTACAGTCTAATAGAGAGTGGCAAACAACATGAGGCTTCATGGGTGAGGTTACACATGAGACTTGAACATGTAGGGATTAGGGGATTTTAGGACAGCTAATGAGATGAAGACTCAGGTGGGAATCTTGTGATTGGGATGAGATGGGGACACCCAGGGAGTATTGAGTGGCTGTACTCTGACTGGATAGCAGGATGCCAGAAGGGGAATGTTGGCAGATAAGGCTGATTCCTGTCTGGGACCAGATTGTGAAAGATCTTGGATTTCAGATTGGGTGTTTGAACTTAAGTTGGTTGGCAGGTGGGGGCTATTGATTATTTATTATTTTGGTGGTGACATATTGGAGATGTCTTTAGGAGGATGAAAATGATAGAGACATCAGTTAAACCTATCAGGGTCTGAACTAAGGTACTGAAAAAGAAAGAGCACAAAAAAGGGAGAAATTCCCATGACTAATGTAGGAGACATAGTGTCAGACTTGATGACTGGCTGACTGAAGTGGAGGGGGGAATGTAAGAATGAATGAATGAACGAACGGACAAACAGACGAACTCTTTATTGGATGCTTTCCATGTACCAGACTCTTGGATGACTGCGAGGTTTCACGCCTGGGTGATTTGGGGATGCCATTACCATCAGCAGAAACAGGGAGCCTAAGACATTAGGGGAGGATAATAGTTCGTTCAGTTTTGAACAGGCCGGGTTGGAGCTGCGAAGTGGAGAGGTCCAGGAGACAAATGGAAATGTGGGACTAAAACTTGTGAGAGCTCAGGAGACTTCTCCTCCTCCACCTCCAGCAGTAGATACACATACACAGAAGCCCCCAAAACGAGCCTTTTGGAGTACCGTTTGTAAAGTTCCCCTCTGGCCTTATTTCCTTTTTTCCAGTTGGACCAATTTTATTCGAGTAGCAGTGCTGTCAAAATATCCTGAGGTTTAGCTTTTTCTGCTTAGTCATAACTGTATTTGTATCTTCTAATTTTTAGACAAGATTGAGCATTAACTTTTGATAAAGAGATGGGTACGTATAGTGATGCTGTTGGGAGAAAAACATTATAACAAATGAATGTCTTTTGTATTCTCTGAACTTCAGTTCAAGCTACATGATATTTTACTAATGAGACACATAATAATGTGAATGATGCAACTATCCTGCTTTCCCTATTATAGATCAGGGTTAGCAAACTGTGGCCCATGGGCCAGCTGGCTGTTTTTGTAAATAAAATTTTAATTGGAACACAGCCACACTCATTTGTTTACATATTGTTTATGGCTGCACTAGAGCAACAATGGCAGAGTTGAGTAGTTGCAACACAGACCTTGTGGCGTGCAAGCCTGAAATATTTACTATCTGACCTTTTAAGAGAAAGTTTGTTGACTCTGTTATACATGAACCTGTGTATACAGGCTTTAAAAATTGCCTTAAGTTAAAAGTAATTTTTTAAAAAATCACTGTTTCAAGGTAACTTTTTATTTCTACCAAAAGTCAAAAATGATAGTATTTGATGCTGGTCAAGTTCCAGTGAAACAGATACATTCATATACTTCTGGTAGTTTTTCTAGTTGGTATACTTTTTGGAAAATGTACAGAATACATATATGGAGATATGTATAAAGCACCATAAAAATATTGATATCTGTAATCTTACAACACTGTTTTTGGGACTCAAACCTAGGAAATAATTCAAAAGAAGTATATATATAAAGATGTTTATCTAGTGTGATTAAAAATAGTGAACAGTTGGATAGAACCTTAATGCCTTTATAGTACATGACTAGTTAATCAAATTGTGGAATATCACTTCAGTGAGCAACCATTGAAAATGGTAGTTTTGAATATTTATGTACAAACAGTGAAAAACAGCATATACAGTCATGTGTTGCTTAAAGATGGGGATACATTCTGAGAAAAAACGTTGTTAAGTGATTTCATCATTGTGTGAACATCATAGAGTGTACTTACACTCACCTAGATGGTACAGCCTACTACACACCTAGGCTATCTGGTACTAATCTTACGGGACCACCATCCTATAGGTGGTCCATCGTTGACCACAATGTCATTATGCAGCGCATAACTGTAAATTGATGTGTATATCCTGATTACAGCTGTGTGTAGACGAAGAATCACGTGCAATAAAAATAATTAAAATAGGGTAAGGTGGTGGGATTATGTTTTTATCTTATTTAAAAATTTTTATTTCATCATACATTATTGTTTTCAATGATAAAAGAGGGAAAAGACTTTTCCCCAACACTGAAGTTACATTATTGTTTCCCTCAGTAGAGAGGGAAAAAACTCCATGCACTTTATAGCCCTCACTTATTCTACAAGTGGCCTCTCCTTCATCCAGTATTAACAGCACATGTCTTATCTGTGCCAAACAAAACGATTTGCTATTTTCTGCCCTTTCACAATATGTAGGAAACAGATTGTCTTAAGGAAATGATGTTCTGAAATTCACTTTAGTTAATCAGGGAAGAAATCAGTCTTTTGGTTGCATATAACTAGATTATGTCTGATGGCTCTCGACCTTTATTTGATTTTAGTTTTTTTCTGGTTGTGACAGATCGTTCTTGGAATTCAACGCAGATTATCTTTCTTTAAATTTAAATTTTATGTATAATTATATTTTGAATAGATAGTTGCTCAAATGGTTCAAAATTCAAAAAGTACCTAAGAGTATATAGTTAAAGTCTCTTTCTCCTCAAGCCCAACAGCTCCTCCTGCCCAGAAACACTCAATGTTATCAGATTCTTGTCATCCTTTTAGTGATATTTAATATGTAAGCAAATATGTATACAATTTAAAAAAATATTTTTTATACAAGTGATAGCCTACTCTACATGCTATTCTGCACTTTTTGTTTTGTTTCAGTAAACTTTGCTGGTGATTGCTTATCAGTATGTAATTGTTATAGAGTAGGCAATGGTTTTTTTTAGATATGACACCAAAAGCACAAGCAACCAAGGAAAAATAGATAAATTGGACTTCACGAAAGTTAAAAACTTTTATGCTTCAAAGGGTACCATCAAAAAAGTGAAACGATAACCCACAAAATGGGAGAAAATATTTTCAAATCATATATCTCACAAGGTACTTGTATCTAGAATATATGAAAAAACTCTTACAACTCAATAATTAAAAAAATATATAATCCAATTTTTAAAAATGGCAAAGGATCTGAATAGATATGTCTTCAAAGAAGATATAGAAATGGCCAATAAACACATGAAAAGATGCTCAATATTATTAGTCATCAGGGAAATGCAAATCAAAACCACAATGAAATACCACTTCATACCCACTAGAATGGCTGTAATCAAAATCACTGTAACAGGTGTTGGTGAGGACGTGCAGGAACTGGAACCTTCGTGCACCGCTGGAGGGAATGTAAAGTGGTGCAGCCACTTTGGAAAAAAGACTGATACTTTCTCAGAAGGTTAAATACAGAGTTACCATATGACCCAGTAATTCCATGCTAGGTACATACTCAAGAGAAATGAAAACTTGTATGTGAATGTTCCTAGTAGTTTGATTCATAATAGCCAAAAAGTGGAAACAACCCAAAGATTCATCACCTAATGAATGGATAAACAAAATGCAGCATGTCCATATAATCGAATGTTATTTGGCAATAAAAGAGAATAGAGTACTGATACATGCTACAACATGGATGAACCTTGAAAACATTGTGGTGAGTGAAAGAAGTCAGTCACAAAAGACTACATGTTGTATGATTTCATTTATGTGAAATGTCCAGAATAGTCAAATCTATAGACACAGAAAGTAGATTAGTGGTTGCCTAGGGCTGAGAAGGTTGGTAGAAATGGGAGAGTGTGACTGCTAAAAGGTGCATGGTTTCTTTTTGGGGTGATAAAAATGTTCTAAAATTATTCGTAGTGATGGTTGCACAACTCTGTGAATATACTAGAAGACATTGAATTGTATGCTTTAAGTGGGTAAATTTTATGACATGTCAATTATATCTCAATCAAGCTGTTATTAAAAAAAAAAAAAACTAGGCCTGATTATAGGTTCTTTACATCAGGTAAAACTGTAATCACTCAGAAAAAAAAAATATATTTCCCCTTCCTTTTTTTTGGCTGCAAATATGCTCCACCATAGTTCATTTAACTAGTCCCCTATTGATGGGGAATTTAGGTTGTTTCCAATCTTTTGTTATAATACATGGCCTTACAATTAATAACCTCTTATGTAGGTCACTCCATCCCTGGGAAAGTAAAGGTTCAAGTAGAATGTCATTTTTTAAAAATGTGAGGGTGGCTGTGGGACAAAAGTAAGTAGTAATTCAAATCATTTTTTGTTTTTTCTCTGTAGCAAATTGGAGCTGCCTGCCCCTGTGCTCCCAACACTCTGGGATCTTCATATTAAAATACGTATTAGTCAGGCTTCTGTTTTTGGCACAGAAACTTTGTTTTTCCCCGGCTTGTCCATGTCACATTGTAGAAAATGGCAATAACTGTGCAAAGAATTTGTGTACCAAGGGATTAGCTTTCAAGGTTATTTCTAAGGGATCAGTTTAAATTATAAATGTTATAATAAAAATACTTTAGGGTTACATTTCCCTCATTGGGTTTAAAGGCTATTTATAGCTTGCTTTTTATCATTCTAGGAAATCATGTCATTATCCAAACAAACGGATGCACACCCCATCTGCATCCTCTTCTTTTCTGACCTGTGATCATTCAGAGAAGGAGTTGGTCCTTTTGACCTCTGTTTTGCTCCCGCTGACTCAGAGAGGGATGAGCTATTTATCTGTGCCCTTGCTGATACCCAGGTACTCAGTTATGCCTTTGAACATGCCTTGAGGGCATGAGCCACATATTCTCCATTATTTGAAAAATCTATTCTGCCGAGGACTGTAACTGTCTAGCGTACACTTTTTGCAGAAAAGGAAAATGAGTTCTTTGCCCTGTGTTTATAACTTCAATTTTTTTCTGCCGTAACTGTTCTGTGTGCTTTTGAACCAGTTCTACAATCTGGTTACCTCTCTTTCCCATTGTTAGGTTCAGGGCCCTCGAGATAAAGTCAGTATCCTGGACTTCTTGCTTAATTAGTTATTCATCCAATAACTACTTATTAAGTCTCTTTTACATTTAGCACTCAGTTCTAGGTGCTGCAGCATATATAGAATATGTATATATAAATAAGGCCTTAGCCTGAGCGAGCCTACTGTTTAGTTAGAGACATGAGGCCCACATAATAAAAGAAAACCAGCAACATGAGAGGCCCAGGTAAGGCCAGTCTGGCAGCACAGAACCCAGTGAGGAGGCCACTCTAGTAATTCTTAAATTAATAGGTATAGGCTGAGCTGTAAGGATGACAGGTGAATGCACGGAAAGGGGACAAATGTGAACAGTCCTAGGAAGAGAGGCATGGTAAACTTGGCTTTTGCTTATATTCTTTTTTTTTTAGAAAATATTCTATTTCTTTTTTTTTTTAATTTTTTGTTTATTGCAGTAACATTGGTTTATAAAACTGTAAAAATTTCAGGTGTACATCATTATACTTCTATTTCTGCATAGATTATTTCTTGATTGTGGGTTCTGTCACTGCAGTGCTCGATGGGGACCTTGGATTATATCTCACAGCGCTGCCAGTTGGCTCTGCAGAATGTCCATGGTGAGGCAGACAACGGCGATGTCTCTTTGAAATCCTTGGAGCCTGCAGTTTTGAAACAAGGAGAAGAAATCCACAATGAGGTGAGGACTTGGAAGAACTGTGAAGGGTCTGAGATGCTGTCCTGCTTACAAGCTAACAAGTTAATCTGTCACAGTTTCATATGGGTGTAAGACCTGAGACTCCTAAGTCAGAGACAGTTTATTACTTAACACAATAGCAGTAGCCAGACTGTCAGCATTTTTGTGCCAGTTCTCCAAGCCTCTATTTCCTCAGAGCTGTGCAGAGTGGGCCAGATAACGTGCACGTGGAGGGTTGCACTATAGGAGAGGAACCTGAGCTCAGGGAACCTGCATCTTTTATAATGAGTAGTAAGCATGCCTGTCCTTTGCTCCAAATCAAGACTCTGTCTTTATCCTTTGTCTGTTAGCAAACCTGTCCTTTGTTCTAGAGAGAGAAACTTCCCAAGCTGTTCGCTACACCAACATCATTGCAATGAGTCTGAAACAAAGGGCAGTCATTATGTTGCTCACAAGACATGCAGAAGCACAAGAGACCCATGGAGAATAGTCTCCCAACAGGACTGATGGGAATTGAGGGTGGACCCCAGGATCAAGGTCAGTGCCTGGCCTTTTGTTTACTAGTGGCAGTTCTGCAGTCTGTGACACCAGCAGGTCTGGATCCATGAGTTGATGTTTCATAACCTTTGCTGTTCTCATTGATGCCCTTCCAATTTTTGCTTTGTCTTTGGACTACATATATTTTTTATCTATTTAATCCCTTTTTAAAATCCACTGCTTTTTTATGTAAATAAATATCTTTAAAAAGGAAGCTTTATGTTACCCCTTTAAGTGGAAAGCCAGTATCACTAGCCAAAAGAAAAAGTAACCAGAAGAATATAGCCAGTGAAAACAGAGAGCAGTGTTATTAAATTCCAGCAGATGCTCTTGCTGGGAGAAGGTTCTGAGCCTGAAGTCTTCATTCTTCATGTTAAGAAGGGAGATTAGTGCACAACTTCATACATATTCTAAAAGTTGTTGAATTCTACACATAAAATGGGTGAATTTTATGGTAGGTAAATTATACCTCAAAAAAAAAGGGCCAGCCCTGGTGGTTTAGTGGTTAAGTTCAGTGTGCTCTGCTTCAGCGGCCTGGGTTCAGTTCCTGGGTGCGGACCTACGCTACTCGTCTGTTAGCGGCCATGCTGTGGCGTCGGCTCACATACAAAAAAAAAAGAGGAAGATTGGAACCGGATGTTAGCTAGGGCAAATCTTCCTCAGCCAAAAAAAAAACTATTAAAAGGAGAAAAGGGATTACCAAGTGTTGGAGAAGTGTTGAAGATTAACCAAGTGGTAGAGAGTTGTTGAAGGTTATCACCAATCTGAGACTTTTTCTTTGATATAATTAGGATTAATAGAGTATTTGGAATACAAAAATGTTCTCATTCATCCTTTTAATAAATAATTGAGCATGTGCCAGGCACTCTTCTGGGTGCTTTAGGATATATTGGTAAATAAAAAAGACATTCTAGTACAGAAAGGTGACAATAAATAATAAACATAATACATCAGTTAATTATATAATATGTTAGAAGTTGATAAGTGCTACAGAAAAACTAAACAGAGCAAGGTAATGGAGATTGAGATACATGGAGAACATCCCCACTGAGAAGATGTCCTTGGAGCAGAGACTTGAAGGAGGTGAGGGAGTGAGCCATGTGGATATCTGAGGAATAGCATTTTGGGTAGAGGGAACAGCCACTGCAAAGACTGTGAGGTGGGAGAATGCCTGCTGTTCGTGGACTAGTTAGGGACAGTCTGGTTTGAGTGGCAGGAGTGAGGCTGTGAGTTACAGGAGATGAGGTCGCAGACGTGGTCCTGGGGGCTGAAGAGCAGTGGATTGTATCGGTCCTTAGAGGTCCCTGTAAAGGACAAAGACTTTCCTTTTTACACTGAGGGAAATGAGGAGTCAGTAAGGGATTCTGAGCAGAGGAGAAGCAACGTCTGCTTCCGCAATGTCATATAGTATCTTTAAAAAGCTATTTCACATCTTATGAGCTGCTCCACACTTTGTGACACAGTGCCATAATCTCCGGAACCAAAGGCAAAGAAATTCAGGGAAATAATAACCATTTCTAGTGCTAAGCTGAACCCAGGACCGACTTTCTTCCCTTCATTGTGCCTGATAAGTGTCCCAGCTTCTCTCCCATCAGTCTTTGCCAGAGACATTGCTGATAGCTAGAACTTGAGGAAAGATAGCATTTATGGGCCTGGAGACCTCACTGAATTAGACTTGGGAGCAAAGTCATGTCTTTCTCCATGTTTGTGGTGCAGAAATTCCACTTTGGAAATGTAATTCTTTCCTTCTCTAAAAACCTTGCAGTTTTAGGAGTCAGGCTAGCTTGAGCGTTCTCTTTAACATGCAGATGGGCTGTTTTTCCCCCGCTCCTTCTGGTCTTCGTCTGTGACTGACTGTGATGTTTTGTTATCATCAGTGGGCGAGGGAAATCTGTAAAATCACTCTGTTTATCTAACAGTAGAATATTGTCATGAACCCATCTACTTCAAAAAGTGGCTGGCTGCTTTTGGCATTGTATATGTTAGCACAGTGGGGCAGAGATGTATCAGAAACCTCAGCCCCTTGAGGTTGGCCTAGGGTTGAATGGAGGGAGATCTTGAATCTAAATAGCATGTGTGCCAGCCTCCCCCATCCCCCCAATCTTTGACTCTTCAAGGTCATCTCCTTACTGGAAGAATTAATTCCATGTGTCGGGGCACATCGTCAGACATTGTTCTTTGGCTGTCCAAGTTGGCCTGGGATGAGCACTTGCATGTTCACTCTCACTGTGTTCTGTTATTAAACAAAAACACAAACGTCCATAATAGTTACCCTGGTTTCTTATTGTTTGCTTTCCTCTTTCTTAAAGGCCTGTGCCTTTGCCCGACTAATTATCGGGGGAAGTCCTCAGGTTTATATGCTGCAGGCTTTCAGGCTATGTGGGATCAGAAGTGGCTTGTTTTCCTTGTCTTAGATGGTTTCCAACCAAGCAATTTGGGAACTTTGGGATTAGAACTGAGTACCTTAAGAAGACATTTTTTTTTTTCCAATTTAAGATGTTTAGAAAAGATTTCTGTTCAGATAAGCAGAATCTTCCTTTGTGTTATTAAATAGTCTGTTTTCCTTCTCAAGAATGTGACATGTAGAATTGAGTCTCTCCATCTAGCAAATTTCCCCCAGGAGAGTGTACTGCTTGATGTCCTCATTTGGTTCTCATTTTGTTGTGATCAGACCTGCATCTTCCTTAGAGCTGTTGTGAAAGGGCCTTCACAGAGCAGCTCTTTGTAGATTGGACCTTAGCATCTCTCCCTGGGCTAATGTCTTTCTCGGTGAAATAACTTACTTCAGTTATTACAGTGGGACATTAACTCCTGTGAGCACGTTCACACGTCTCATGAGAGAACTCCCTGAGCTGACCTGGGACCAAATCAAGAGCCCAAACTAACTTGGCAGAAGACAAGCAGGCAATACTTGCTTACCTGTAAGAGTGATGGAGATGAGTTATAACTGTATGGTGATGTTGTGGCTCAGAAATACAATTTTGGAATCTTATAAGCTTTGCTCCCTGATGCCTAAGTGCTCCGTGACCAAGAAAGTTCAGGTAGGTAGGTGGATTCTGTTTCTTCCTCCCCTTCAGACTTTTCCTAGACATTTCTAGGAGAAAAACTTTTCTTGATTGATCTCTTTTTTGACTATTGCATGGAGAAGGCAGGTACAGATTAGTTGAGAGGGTAATAGAGATGGTTTTTCTGGGTCACAGCTATGAAATGAACACTGTTATGAGCATGTTTTCATTTTTCTCTGATGATTCAGAGGTCCCTTCCGGATCCTGCCCGGGCTCTAGGCTGTCAGAATGCCATCGGGTACCTGTGGGCACTACTTATCTTTGTATTGTAATTGCTCAAAAGATTGAATAGTGGTGAATTTCCATTAAGTGCCTGTCTGAAATCTGGGAGTTTAATTTATAACATCATGAACCCTGAGAGAACCTCAAGAGAGCTCCTGTATGGTATCTCCCTGCTGCTCACATCTTCAGGACTCTGGATCACCCATGGAGTGTTCCTTGGCCTCAGTCAGCTGCTGCCCTCCTCATGGCTTGTCTCTTATTTCCACTCTGGTAGCCGTGAGCCTCCCTGGAGGGCCCACACTCTGGAGAAGGGATGAAGACCCTATTCCTATCATGGCTAGAACTTTATCAGTCAGTCATTATGGTTAGACTTTGATTTTTTTTAGCCCTGAAGTAATAAGGTTTCCATTCTATTCTGAGTCCTGACTCTTCAGTTTTTGTGCAGCGTCCACCCGTAGCTTTCCTTTCTCAACCTCAGAGTTCAGGGGGAAAAACCCAACATTTTTTTATTTTGGTAACTCAGACTCTGAACCAAGCACCTGGAAATATTTTTTGCTTCCTTAATTAATTTTAAGAAAGGAGCCAGTTACTTCTCTTGGCAGTGGGGGGACTTGTGAGGGTGGCATTTGATTAAAATCCTGTAATATTATTTGTGTGCCACATTGAAATGGAAAAGTCGGGTTATGGAGTTGAATAAAATGCAGGCCAGTAGATTTGATGCTGCAAAGATTGTATCATGGGGACAATACTTCCGCTCATGAATAAAACTCGGTTGGGAGTAAGTCCTCAGTGTTCCCTTTTCTGACTGGCTTCAGTGAAAGGCATGGGCATGCATTCACATGGATGTTAAAACTCTTCCTGCTCAAAAAATGTCATGATTGTGAGATCTTTGAGGACAGTAGGTTCTAGTCCTTGTGGCCTTGTTCTGTTTGTATTCTCAGTATCTAGCAAGTGCCTGGCATATAGTAGGGCGTTCATTATTAACCCACTTAATCCTCACCACAAACCTATGTGGTTATTATGTAATTATCCTTATTTTACAGATGACATGGCTCTTCAGTAGTGGAGCCCAGTTCTGAACTGACGCCAGAGCCCTTGTTAACTGTGACACTCTCTGCCTCAAAAGGTAGTTGGGCGTCTGAGGAGAAAGGTGAAATCATTCTTTATTAAAAAGGACGGGGTCTGTCTTTGCTCTCTTGTCTGGTAGCAGAGTCCCTAGGTATGCCCCTCTCCTTGTTGCTGGATTTTAATTGACTGAAATCCAGACTGTAGCAGACCCTGACAGGTTTCATGAGCTCATCATGTGTGATAATCTGTGTTATTTCCTGGGGTAGTGTGGTGGCCCAGGCGTACACGCTTTGTCCTCATCCATGGAGATAACCAGCCCAAATGTAGGAAAACCTTTTAAAAATCTTTTCAGCTCTCCCTAACAGAGGGCTTGAAGCTCTGCTGACAGGCTATTCCTGCAGTGTGAACAAATTTCATGTGAAATCTTTAAAAAGAACTCTTTTTCTTGTAATAAATAATGTTGTTAAACTTATATCTTCAGAGAAGTTGAACTACACTTGTATTCATTCTGCTTTCAAAGCAGTCAAGTTTACTTCTGTTAACCGCTGTCTTTTAATACCACAGATAAAGTTTAGCAACTATTGTCTTAATATTGTCTACATTCCTTTTTTTTTTTTTTTTTTTGTTTAAACAGCTTTAACTCAAATCAGTTCTACATATCAAACAAACATTTAGTTAATGTAAACTAAAACCCTTTCATATGACTTGGTGTTCTCAGGTTAGTTATTTGAGCCATTTTCACCATTGTTCAGTCTTCACAAGTTGCTTTTGTTTGCCTCATGAAAGTTCAATATGGATAAACAAACAAAAAAATTCTTTGTGGTAACAGGTGAAGACTATAATAGCTCTGTGTCTGTATATGGAACACAATTACCGTAGCCAAGTCAGGTGACCCAACATTAAGCTGTGGAAGCTCGATATTTTTTTAGAGGGTGGAGGTAAAAAGAGTTGTGGGGATGAATGGAGTTGTACTTTGATGGTACAATTTGATTTTTTCAAGTTGAAGATGAATGATAGAAGACTCGGAAAATAGATAGAAAACAATTTCTTATCCTCTCAACGCTTTACTCAGTCTCTCATCTATATGTATGGGGATGATTTCAACTGCAGAGGACAGAAAACTCAAACTGAATTGGTTTAAGCAAAAAGGGCTTTAGGAATAGCTTGATCAAGAGTCAGTTGGTGGCACCAGGACCTGGTTTTTATCTGTTCATCTTGCGGCTGCTTCTTACTATGTTGCCTCCATTCTGCAAAACGCTTGCAGAATCTTCTTCCCATATCTTCTCACAGTCTCAAGACTTACTCTGATTGAACATGTGCCTGTTCCCCCCAACTCAATTCTGTGACTAGAGAAATGTGGTGGGCTGATGGGCTTAGATGGGTTCTGCATTCCACCCCTGGTGTTAGAGCTGGAGCTCTGCCCAGATCACATGGACTGAGGCTGGGGAAGGGGGTGGGTTACCAAATGAATAGTGGGATTTGGCTAGAATAGAAGGAGGAATACTAAGGAGGCAAATAATAGAAGTTTACCACAGTAGGTTCATAGGAGGGAAAATAAATTGTTAGTGTCTTTGCTGCTCTTTGTATCTATTTTCATTTGCCCTGAGTTGACAAGTGACAATTTGAATGGCTCTGTAGGCTTAATATATGTATGCCTTCATAATTAACTTTATATTGTTCAGTTATATGGGTGGACAATATCACCAGCTCCTCTTGGCCCATGGGTAAATTCTTTACGTATTTTAAGTCTAAGAAACTTAAAACTGATCTCTCCTAATATGTGTCTGTGTTTTGCTCTTAATACTAGTCTTTAATAAAGATGTTTAATAAAAGCATATTTTGTTTGATTATATCTTTCTCACTATACATAGTGCAGGCTGCTGTATACTTTGAGATCTCATTATTTGTTGCTGATTGACTTACAGTTTCCTCATGTCTGACTCATAAATGTGATTGAAAATCCCTCCCCATCCTGACCTGGGTTATCTAGCTAAGCTTTAAGACTATCCTTTTCTTGGCTCTGCACAAATGCTCTGGAGACTCTAAGTTATATTGGGAACTGGTTAGGCTGAACTTTTCTCATCTTTTATCACCCGGTGGCTGTTAAGTTCCTGGAGGAGAATTGAGTGACGAAGTTATTGTCCTTGATTGTGCATCACAAGGGCCTTATAACCACTGCCTTGTCTTTATGGTCCACAGGTCGAGTTTGAGTGGCTGAGACAGTTTTGGTTTCAAGGCAATCGATACAAGAAGTGCACTGATTGGTGGTGTCAACCGATGGCTCGACTGGAAGAGGCGTGGAAGAAGATGGAAGGCGTGGTAAGTACATGAGATCCTGGACTGTATTTTCTGAGATGTTGTGCTATATACATCCTCTGCCGCCTAATTTGTGTGGATAAATACATATTTAATTATTCTAAATTATTGGTTAGGTTCCTCCTGGTAAGGTAATGTGGACAGCTGGGATTTTTGTCAGTACAACCTCAGTTCAGTTCAGTGAATGTTCACTGAGCATTTCCTACATAGAAGGCACCGGGTTAGACACAGTGGGAAGCGACGATGTGGGGAGAGCAATACCACAGTAATCTCGAAGATACATTTGCATTTTTATATGCACCAGGCACTATTCTAAGAGTTTTTCCTGTGTTAACTTTTAAAATCCTTAGAATGGTCCTGTGAGGTGCAGAAACTGTTGTGAGCCTTAATTTATAGATGTGAAATCTGAAGCACAGAGCAATTAAGTGCTTTGCCCAAGGTCACCGAATAAGTAGCAGAGCAAGATTGAGACCCAGGCAATCTGGCGCTATAGTTTGTGCTTTTAACCACTACATTCAGTTTAACAAGGAGAGAGACGTGAATATAGCCAGGTGTTACGTTAGCTAAAATGAAATCCTGTAATAGAGATTTAAAAAAAGTCACAGTCCAGAGGAGGGAGTATTAAATTCAGACCAGTGGAGCTGGGACTGTTGTGAAACAGCAGATGTGGCTTTTGGGGACCTTGGCTGGGGAGGAGTAGGGTCAGATAGGGTATTTGGAGAGGAACATTAGGCTCCAGAACTGTGAAAACAAGATCAGAAGTGGGGAAGTGCAGTGTGACTAGAGCAAGGAATTCAGGAATTCAGGGGATGTAGGAGGAAATGTAGCTGGAAGGCAAGTTGAGGCCACTTGGAGGTCTCGAATTAAGTCTTAATTTAAGTAATGGTAATCATAGCAAACACTTGCATGATACTTATTAAGTACCAGACACTATTCTAAATGTTTTATATATAACTTATTTAACTTTTATGACAACCTCATAAAGTGGGTATTATTTTTCCCCGTTTTACAAACAAGGAGACTGAAGCACAAAAAGTTTACGTAACTTCCTCAAGGTCATACAACTAAAAGTGGGGAACTGGGATTAGAACTCAGGAAGGCTGGCGCCAGGGTCCTGCCGCCTCACTGTTCCGCCTCCAGATAGTTGAATTTGGAATGTAGTGGAAAAGTGATAAAAGCCTGCTAAACTCTTGAGATGGTACCACTGCGCAGACTTTGAAATGTGCTAGAAACTAATCTGCAAAAATAGGTAGCTATTGCTAATCCTGTTCTGTAATAATGAAAATAGCAGATCACAACCCTAAAGGGGCCCCAGGTTGAAAGTTTGGGTCGGAATCCAGAAGTGCCCTGCTTTCCAGACATCTCCTCAGATCTTTAAACCGTGCCTTTTCGTGGACGTATGTCTGAGGAGGGAATGTTATAACCTTTCTTTCAGTATACTAGTAGTAGCACAGAAATGGGTTTCTCCAAAGACACGAATCCGTGCAAAACTGAGCATTGTAAAAGTGAGTTGGAGGTAATGAGGAGTCCGTGCCTGCATCTCCCGAGTTAGTTCTGTTCCCAGCATTAGCCTGTGTAGAGTGTGCTCCATTTTTACGAGATGGTGTGTATAAAGGCAGCTTTGGTGTCAGGGGATTTGTTTTTCATTGTGTAAATCTGGTTTTGTCCCTTTACATCTGAGTTAGAACTTCTTTCCTTGCTGAACCTTGTCCCTAAGACATCAGCTTGACTTTGGGATTCTAGTTTGTTAACTCTACAAATTAGAGTTGGCAAATAAATAAGAAAGAACTCACTGATTTTGTCAAAAAAAAAAAAAGCTTTTGAATTGCTTTTGTTCAAGAGTTTCTTTGAAATCTTTGGTGTTGTCAGCTTTCCAGTGATGTCCATCATGAATTCATTTAAAACATTTAGTTATACTGTTTTTTTTTAATTTGGTGGCGATGGCACATTAGTTAGATGGAATATCTTCTATTTACTTTGTAGCTGTTGTGTAAGAAATACTAAAAAGAAGAGCAATCTTGGGAATTCTCCAGAGCGAGTTTCCTTGCGGTTGGTGTGGCATTACTAAGTGTTCTGAGTACCATCAATGGCCTCAGTGTCTCTCAGCAAACCTCAGACTGATCATTATCAGCAGAGAGAAGGTTTGGGCCAAAAGAAAAGGGATGGTACTTCTAAATTAAATTTAAGCATTGCTTCAAGCCTTTTTAAATGACTTTTAACAAATTCATAATAATTTATTTTTGCAATTGGAAGAGACAGAAGAGAATGATCACTGGAAAAGTCTGTGGTTCTATGGCTCTGTTAGTGTAATGCCATCTGGTATTTGTGCCCTCTGGGTGGAACTAGCACTGGCTGGTTAAATTCCTACTTGGTACCACCTCATATTTTTTCAGCTGCAAGCAGTAGGGGGCAATGTTGAGCTACCAGTTTGAGACCCCCAGATGCTAGCCTTTCAGAAAAATGCATACAAATGTACCATTAACTGTCAAGAATTATCCCTGTTGCTTCAAGTTAGCTGTAATCTCCAAGATTCCATAACACAGGAAATCAGTTGTGGGTTAACAAATTCAACAGCAATTTAACATAAACAGTGCAGTGTTTGGTGCACATTTGGATTCTATAGAATTAGACTAATCTAAAGAGCCTTTCTGAGTACTCACTGCTGCCAGGGAATATATTACTCAGAACTACTACCCTTTTAGACAAATGATTCTTCTGTATATTTATGCTTTTTTTGAATTGTAAAATCATGTGTGTATTGTGGAAAGACTTCTAATTAATGTATTTTGTCTGTTCTGCAACATAGCATCCATCTCTTTTGGCGAGAAAATAAAACAAAAAACCTCAGGCAATATGTACATTGCTTTTCACCTTTTGCTTATGAGTAAAGCTACCTTTGACAGCCCTCGTACCAGGGAAGAGACTCCTGTTGTAATTTCTCTCTGTGTTTGTGTTCTTTTATCCACTTTGTGGCTGGAAGGTGTGGTCTCAGGTAGGATATAGAAGAAGACTGGAAAATGAGCTTTGAAATCACATTTCTTCCATTAATAGTAGTTGCTTCACATGTCATAACCAGTCACATATTTCAAAAAGTTCAGTCAGCTGTCTCTAAAAGTCCCCAGCCTCCACTTCCCATTCCCTGTCCCAGCAAACTCCGTTGTTATCACACTGTTTATTCTTGCCATTTCTCTCCCGGAGGAGCGTTTTACTCTTTGCATGCTCTTGTGATGTAAATGTTAGACCTTATATTTGAATGACATTCTGATAAAATATCACATTTTCCATGAATATTACCTCATGAATTTATGAGCCATTAAGCCCAAAGCAACATAACCCTTTCTGACAACTCCGGAATTTAGCCTAGCCTTTCCTCTCATTTTGCTTGCTATTCAGGAAGGTATGATAACACAATAACACTATTCAAATATTTGTGTTTTATTTTATTTTTTTTTAAATCAGCCCACCACCCCACATCCAAGATTAGCGTATTATGAGGAGACTGTTCAGGATAAGAGAGAGTTACCATTTGAAAGAAACTGTACAAGCTTTGCTCTCTGGGTAAAGAGAAATATGAAAAGCTGAAGTCTCCTGTGAGGTGAGGAAGCCTTGCTGTAGCCCGAGATTCAGTGGATAGACCATCTGTCTCTCAGGGTCTGGTATCGCACTTTGCAAAACTGACATTTATTTTACCTATAAAAATGTTTTAACACTATCAAATTCACAGTGATACAGAAAAGAATGTTAGGTGTGCTGTCATCTAAATTGATGACATTTATTCATTTTCTTTTGACCTTAAAGAAAAAGGATCAATTTGGTATAATCCAATGGAAATATTCTAGAATAGTTTCCAGAGTAAACATTTTCAGAAGTACTGATGATTTACATACTGGAGAGAAATTTCCTCATGCCTTTTAATTTTAGAAGAGGAGAGGAGATCCTGATGGTTTGTAGTGTTTTGACTTGTGCTTCCTGTCTTGACAGTTCCTCGTGCTGTGAGAGCAGTGCGTTTATATGGCAGTTGGCGTTAATAACCTTTATTGACTTGAATGGGTGGGAGCCAAGACTGGATTATTTTAATGCATCCGTTTTGAAACAGTGTAAAACACAACATATAATTATGTTAGGTAAGCTATAGGCTACGTTTAATTCTACCCATTTATGTTAAAATTTGGCACAGGAGAGCAGAGAGATGTGGAAAATGAGTAGGTGTTGTATTTAAGACTGTTACCAGTTTCTTGTTGTTGAAGTTTTAAGAGACAAATGCACTTAAGAATGTAAAGATTGTCCTTTACAAGTTCGTTAGGATAGTTTAATTTCAAGATGAGTCATGCCTTTTTCCTTGTCATTTTGACCTGCGTAAATCATCTGGGAACGCTCATGCCAGGAGCCTGTCCTCTGCGGAGCGGCTGAGCGCCTCTGAGTATAGGTTACACAGTCGCAGGGATGATTGAGCTGAGGGGCAGTTTGTTTGTTTTTGGAGAGATTAATGAAGCTATCATCACAGTGCTTTAGATTAAATTCTTTGTGACTGAATAGAGGCACAAGGCTGCTTTTCCATAGACTGAAATATATACGGAGTATACTGGTATTTGCTATCATGTTATAGTTCAATTAGCTAAGTTCGTTTTAAACGTTCTTCTAGGATTTAAGATTTTTTGAGGTGTGAGGAAGAAAGTGATATAAATATAAATACTATTTTTTGTTCATATTAATGGTGCAGTCACCAACTTATATATATATATATTTGTGCATTTACATTCATATATATCTCTCCCTTTTAGTGTTAATGTTTATACTAAATTATATCTGCTAACGTAATCTTGTCTTCCATCTTTCCAAGTTAGCATTTCTGATATAGGAGCAGAGTATATTAGAGTAATTTAGGATCTGAGGTGAGATGGCTGGTGGTGTTAAATTAAAAGTTAAATTCCCTTCTCCCTTTTTTCACTGGTACGGTGCTGAGTGGCTCAGGATAAGCACAGATTGGAGGATAAGCACCGATTGGAGGCAGGTAAACAGTCACAGGCACCCAATAATTCAAATTCTGGAACAGGTACACAGATACTGAATTTGGGGATGTTTAGCTTTGGACATTTGGAAAAAAGGAAAAAAGTCACTTTTCAGCTTAAAGGACTTAAAATCCTTGGCTCACATTTTTGCTTATCTTAACCATGTTCGCTGAAGGTCGGTTCTTTCCCTTCTCCTCCCTCCCCAACCACCCACCCTGATTCCCCACAGCTGTATTGCTCTATTAGGAGTAAAATATCTGAGGGGGAAATTGTACATGTAATTTAGCAATGAATTCTAACAGGTTTTGATTCCTTCTTTGATTGCCTTCTGCATTCTCTCAGACTTTTCCAATTTTCCCCTTAGTTGCTGCAGACTTGGTTAATGAACTGAAAAAAAAAAAAGTGTTGTGTGTCCTGCCTTTTTGGGAAAAAAATTTACAATTCCAAGAGAATTCAGGCTTAAGCCTTAGAAACCGAATGTGCATCGAAAGCACAAAGGACTATGTTTATGATTCTCTTTGAAGTGTTTTTGCAACTGGATAAGGAAAATTTTAGAAACTGTCTGATAGTGTTCAGGGTAAATACTTAAACCCCTTTAGAGAATTTCACACACAGATACTGTGCAGCAGAAAAAAGGGATACTTATGTTTCTTAAAGCTGCTACAGCCTACAGCTTTGTACTTAAAGACAGAGGTGTTGAATAGAATTCTACTGAGGATACATCCAGTGACAGTATCTCCAGGAACATCAGAGCAAACCAGCGGGTAGGACTTGCTGTTTTTAACCCTTACTTGAGCTGTGCGAGAGCTGAGCTGTATTGGTACCAAGTACTAGGATGTGCCTGTTACATCCCAGGAATGTTAAGAGGATCGTTTGGGTGCCTCTGCACTGCACACAATAGAAACAAGGCTAAAACTGCTGAAGATGGTGAGACAAAGTGACAGGAGCTAGGAAATTCCAAGTGAAAGCCTTGCCATCTCTCTTAACTCTTGTTAGCATGTGGAGAGAAAAACTGCAATAAACAGCCAAGGTTTCTATTACAGCCTTGGTTTCCTAGGCATTAGCTAAATTTCTCTAGCCTTTGTTAAATACACTCACACATACATGTGTTTCACACACGTTCTATATTTAAAAAAAGAAAAATAGATGAATTCTGTTGTTTTAAATAATTTTAACTGCACTGGAATTCAGTTTGATGTCAAGGTGTGAAGATCCTGCTACTTTTCCCTGGGGTGCTACTGTAGCCTTGGCTGCTATAATTTATTTTGGATTGCTTGGACTAGCAGACCATCATAGCATTTCAGATGTGAATTCAGAAACCCTGGTGCCGGATTGGGGCGTCAGGGATTTCCATCTTTCCTGGAAAAGATATAGCATAAAACAAATGCATACTTTATTTCCTCTAGTTTTTCTGGGAGGAGGACGGGGAATGGGAGATTAAATTCAGCTCTAGTCTGTCATTTATCTTATTATAAATACCTCTGAAATATTCTAGAAGAATCTGTGTAAAAGAATGAAGTAATGTTTAAAAAAAATACCTGACAGACATACAGTTTTGAAAGGAGAGCAAGATTTGCAAAGGATGTTGTGCCAATTATTGAGAATATTATCAGTTTTAGGATCTTTTTCCCCCAAGTTGGTTTATGACTGGTCCCTAAAACTGTTACCTCCTGAAGAAAATTGTTATGATAAAATAGAAAATACTATACACATGAAAGTCATCAGCAGTAGTGATTTTAGAAGGAAATTTGAACAGTTCTCAACTTAGGAACCATTCCTTAGAGGCCAGTTGGTTCAGTCTTCCTTAGTGACAGCATCCCTCCCTTTGCTCATATCCTTCCTCTAGAACTGGGGTCCATCCTGGAGCTCAAGGGGCTCATGATGACTTGGAGCTCTGTGCTTCTCTGGTGATGTTTCTCCTCTGTTGTGGGCTAAATACTTTGGGAGGCTGTGCTGGGGATCTTACCATATTTTGCAAAAATGTCTCTGTGGAGAAATGTGCTCCAGGTGCCCAAACCTAACTTACCAGAAAGCTCTGGGAACCCATCAAGTCGGGTCTTCCGTGCATTAAGGGTAACATAACCATCATCTGGCTCTCTTCTCATTGACATCTACAAAAGAATGACTCTATTTTATTTTTTTTTATTTTTTGTGAAGAAGATTAGCCCTGAGCTAGCATCTGTCGCCAATCCTCCTACTTTTGCTGAGGAAGACTGGCCCTGGGCTAACATCCGTGCCCATCTTCCTCCACTTTATATGGGATGCCGCCACAGCATGGCCTGACAAGTGGTGCGTCGGCGCGTGCCCAGGATCCGAACCCGCAAACCCCGCGCTGCCACAGCAGAGTGCGCGCACTTAACCCCTCCGCCCCCAGGCCAGCCCCAGAAGGACTCTATTTTAAATGAAAGAAACTGATAGGGTGCCTTTTCAGAATTCCTGAAAGTATCTCTATGATGATTCGTAGATGATATCTTGAATACCATCTCTTCCCTAACAGGTAAATTCTGATGGACTTTTTTGTATTTTCTCTACATGATCTCAGTCTGCCTGTGACAATCTCATTTGTAAATTTTTCCTTGATGTGTATAAAAATCTCAGATAATCTCCAACATGTTTTTGATCGATTGACCAAATTAGCCTTCAAATAAAAATCTGGAATATGAGGGAAATATTCAAAATTCATTTCCAATGTTTTAGACATATCTGCTTTGGTAGTAAAGACTTGGAGCACGTAGTAGCTTGATAATATATCTTCATTTTACTTAAATATTATTAATTTAAACGAGCAATTATGAAATACCCAGAATTATGGGTCAGATCTTCTTTAACAGATGTTGGGGGATTAAGAGGGCTTGTATTTTATTTAATGTCGTAAACTTTTCATGCAGTTAACAGTGAATTTTTTAAAGGATGGAAGTGGTGGGATACGCCAGTGCTTGTAATAAATTCATATTTTCTTGGTACTGGGGTCTCATATCCTGGGGCACCTGAACAGTAGCTGGGAAAGGTGGGTGGTATTCAGCCCTCTAGTAATAAGTATCTCAAATTTACTGTCTCCAAAACCAAACTCTGGATTCCCATAATCCCCCAAGCCTTTCTCCCAGTGTTTCACAGTTCAATAATTTGCACTGTCGAATTGCCCAACCTAAAACCTTGGCGTGCTCTTGATCTATCAGTGAATCCAGTTAGCTCTGTTTTCAAAATGTATTCGTGATCTGACCACCCTTCACCGCTCCCTCTGCTACCACCTTGGGAAGAACCACCATCCTTTGTAAAAATAGCCTGCCTGCTTCCACCCCATCAGAATGTTCCTTTAAAATATTAGTCAGGTTATTTCAGTCCCCTGGCCCAAACTTACCATCACTTTCAGAAATCCAGCTTCCTTGCAACATGCCTAGTGCCCTGCAGAACCTGTCCATCTGCCCCCATGCCCCCAAACACTTTATTTCCCTGCTCTTCCCCTCCTCCGCTAGCCATCTTGACAACATGCCAGCTCCCTCCTGCCTCAGAGTCTGCAGTTGCTGTTGCCTCTGTCTGGAATATTCTTCTCTCTGTTATTTGCATGACTCATTCCTTCACTTCATTCAGGTCTCTCTGCTCATGTCTCTTCCTTGGAAAGAGCTTCTCTGACCCAGCTCTCTCACTGTAGAGAGTGCCGGGCTGCTTCATATGGCTCTCCACCCCCTGCCATGATACTATGTATTTGTTTGCTGTCTGCCTCTACCTGACATAATCTCCATGAGGGCAAGGACTTTGTTTTATTCACTGTTATTTCCCCAGCTCCTAGGACAGTGTCTGGTACATAGTAGGTACTGGACGCTTCCTTGTGAAAGAAATGAATTGACGTGAGGTCAGCATTCCAGTCCTGCCATGTCTTCACACCCGTGTTAAATAGCACGGCCTTGAATACGTTCTTTTTAACACTGTACATATTCGTAACATGTTAGATCCTGCTCAACAGGAATATTTTTGGGTTAGTTTTATTTTCAAGCAAACATAACCCAACCCTCCCAGCAACACCCCAAAACATCTTTAACACATAAGAAAAAATAATGTCCTGAGCACAGAGAATGCACAAGAATGTCTAGTTTCATGCCTTTGGCATTTACACTGAGAAGATTGAGCAGTCACTGGCAAACAACTTACGCAAATATGAAAAATCTTTTTTTTTTTAAATGAGAGATGTAAGTAGGTTATTAGTTTCCCTGAGTAGCAATGCTGCTAGAACTTAGAATCATGGTGTTTTGCATTTATTGGCATCCTTCACATTTTAGATTTCCCTATTCTTAAAAAACTTAATAGAGTAAAATTGTCATAAAATTAAATGAGTTCTCCAACGAAGCTTGGACTTTTTATTACTAATATCCGAAGTTATACAGGGAAAGCAGCATGGACTGGACAGATTTTGGGCACAGAGCTAGGGAAATCTCTGAGGAGTAAACTGACTTCCACCAGACAAGCTGAAAACTGATTAAAATATTTATCATCCTTTGGGTATGCAATAGCTTTTGATGATGGAAGGCATATTAATATTCATCTTAGCTGCTTGTCTGCACTTGAGACAGATCCTGGGAAAGGATGTTCAGATGACCAGTGTTCTGTCCTCGCCAGGAGTCCTTGAGACCCAGTACAGCTTGGAACCAAGAAACGCCTTGTGATGTGCTTGGCCTTCTCCTCTGGGGGCTGGGGGGTGGGTACAAACCTGGAGAGACCTTTGGACTGAACAGCTTTAAAGGATTACTGCTTTCTCACAGGAAGTCTTTTGCTAGAACAAAGGGAAAAGTTTGGTTGTAATTTTATAAGCGGCAGAACTGCTGTTGCTGTCGGAGTGCATGAGGCTGACTTGACTCCTTGGGTGAAGTGGGGGGATGTAAGCCTTACAAAGGATTTTGACGTGAATGCCCCTGGAGGCTGAGGCTTCCCCTCTCCTTCCCCCTCCTCCCCTACCTTTGTTAAAGAAGGAGAGAAATCAGTTGTGTTTGCTGCTGATGTCCCGGCCATCTGACTGGTTGTTCTGGAATGGTCTATCTCTCCTTTGTCTCGAGACGGCAAATATATATGGTGTCCACATAGCTAGGCATAAGTAGCACAAGGTGGCCTGCTGAGGTTCTCAGGATCTTTTAAATTTTTTTTCCTTTCATGGGAGAAAGAATCCGGCTTAATTAGTTTAGTTAATTAAGCAGTATTGTTTTCTGTCTAGATTGAAATAGCCTTGATTACATTTTGGGGAGCAAATAAGAGCTCCGAAAGAACCTGATGTTTTTACTGAGTGATCTGAAAAAACATGGAAATTGAATAGAATATTCTCATAAAAAGGGCAATGTGTTGGGACACTTAGTTTCTGTCTTCTAAATCTGAAAATTCAGAAATCCTCCCCCTTCTGCATTTTAGTTTTTATTATTCCATGCTGAGATATTTTTATGAAAGGTATCTTAAAAAGTTGGACAATAATTATATTTGAAACCTGTTTTAATAGAGTGATATCAGAAGAAAAATATTCTTTCTTCATCCTAGTCATTTCATCATTCATCTGCTCCACGTTGTGCAGATAAGTGTGAAGTTATACAAAAAGCTAGGACTTATGTCTCTCAGGTTGATAAGGCACAAGGCAGTAGGTAATTCAGAGGAAGGAAAAGCAAAGGAGAAAAGTGGATTCTGACATAGGCCTTTGGGAATACAAAAGATCTTGATAGATGGAGATGGGTGGAGGATATTCAAAGATGGTAGAAGCTGAGACATCATAGTGGGAAAACCCAAGATCTGCTCAGAAACTTGATTAGACTGGATGGAGTGTGGTTTGTGTGAGTCCAGTAGTGAGAGATAAGATTAGGAAGATTAGCAAGGACCTTCTTTTTCTAATGCATTTCTTTGCAAGGTGCAGTGCTTTCCCCCTTAATGACTGGCTTCCTGTCAAAGTCATGGGAAGCAAAGTGCTAAACATGTGCAACTAAACATAAAGTGAAAACTATTTTAGCACCTTGCATTTGCGAAGGTTTTGCTTGGGAAACAAATCAAAATTGTATTATGGGCACTAATTTCAAGACCAGTCTGCATCCTGAATACAGCCAACAAGCAGCACCGTGCATTTTCAGAAGGAAAATTACAAATGAATTGAGATATTCTTCTACCAAGTTCTTTTTTTCCTCATAATTTGAATACCAGCCTAATAACTTTGGTCAGAGGCAAGTCTTCCCATGTGTGAACCACTTAAGATTCTCTTCCTTGTTTAGGAACCTTAGGTCTAATTCATTTTATTTTTTTGTTATTGGGATTGTGGTTTGGAGGCAATGACACCTCCCCGGCCTTTTGTAGAGATGACAGTCTTGAGGACTGAAGTCCTTGCATAAAAGTATGTTGAAACACAGCCAAAGTATCGTTCATGAGTTATTTGATTTGGTTCAGGATAGTGAGTGTGGTAATCTGTCATTTCCACTGCTGAAATGGAGTAGTTTCTTTCCCACGCGTATCTCCCCATTCTTTGGCTAATAGCTCCACATTAGAGATTGTGCACTCCATGCTGTCCTGGACTTTGCCTGGACTTTAGCATGTCAATCATACCACTTGAAAGACTGAGTAAATGTTGAGAATGTAAATGGTGGTGGTTCATTCTGGTGTCTCCCACCTTTATATATAGATTTCTGTTAGACTCTCTCTTTTTTCGTCTGTGTGATGTTATTATTTTCCAGTGACTGGTTTTATTACTTCTAAGACACAGGTGTTAATTCTTGAGTGATTAACAGCTCTGTTAGTTTGTTCTTCAGACTTGGGCTTCTGCAAGATTGCTTTTACTATGATTCTGTTCAGGAATCTAAGGTCTTGAGTTAATTTAGGGGCCACCATTCTCCTTATATCTTAGTGAGATGGAGAAATGATATTATGAGTCTACTGTTTCATTTTACCAGAGAACCTTATGAGAGTCACCGAGTGGCACTTCCCTAGAGGATAAATGGGCTTAGTGCTTTTTAGAGTTCTCCATTGATATCTCTTTATTTCCCACAATGCCAGAGAAACTGGTAGCAGAGATGTAGTCAGATTTGTTATTGCTTACTTGCTTTCAAGGGCTGAAACATTTATCCTGTGCTCTTTATTTATTGGTTATACTGGTGGTACCCACACTGCTAGGCTCTGACAAGCTGAGGTCCGGTTGCCGTGGAAGCCAAGAATGTTCAAGTTGGAAGGGACCAGAGAGATGATCCTCCCATTCTCTTCCTTTTGGAAAAGGAAGGGCTCAGAAAGTACAGAGGCTTGTCTGGCGGCAACAGAGCCAAATACTGGTGGACCTAGAACCGAGATTTCCCAATTCTCAGTTCAGTGTTTTCTACCATTCCCAAAGTCCTCAGTGGCTGTGCCTTCTCTAATACTTTTATCAACTTTCAGCTGGATGCTAGTAGCAAAATATGATAAAATGAATGTTTCCCTGGGGCTTTTTCTTTGCCCTGTCTTTGGGCTTGGCATATTAAAATTAGGCTCTTTCATGTTGAGATGGACAATTGTTTTGTTCACCCAGCATCCCTTCCTCCCTCTCTAGTAGCATCTGGATATTATCTTGTGGACCAGCTTCCTTCAGTGGCTACAGGTGGAGGTACGTTGCCTTAGTCCAGCTACTCCATGAGCATGTGACTTGAGCCAGGTCTTTCAGATGAGCTCTCCCAGGACTGTTTGCTGACACATGCACATGGTGCAGAATTCGAAAAGTGTAAAAGCATATACAGTGCAAAGTAAGTCTTTCTCCCCACTCCTTCTCCCAGCCACCCATTTCCCTTCCCCAGAGGCTAGAACTATTCTCAAGTTTTTCTAGAGATACTCTTTCCAGAGATATTCTGTATACTTACAAACATTTATGTGCTTTTTTCCCCAAACGAATAAACAGTCTTAGAGATCTTTCCATATTTTTACATTTATTTAAATGACTCTGAAGCTTTACATTGTGTGGTTTCGTAATTTACTTAACCAGTCCTCTATTGTCTTTAGTCTTCTGCTTTTACAAATAATGTTGTAATGAATATACTAATACAGGATTATAAGATTTGCACATATAACATCTATGGTAATACCTAGCAGTAGAATTGTTGGATCAAAGGCTATGTGTATTTTTAATTTTAAGAGAGTTGGCCAAATTGCCTTCCATAGATGGAGTTTGTGGCAGACTTCATATATATGTGTATGTGTATTTATGTGTATGTGTATGTGTATATATATGTAGAGTTTATGTGATATAGCACCTGTTTTCTCCACATCCTCACCAATGCAGTATATTAACAGACTTTTTGCAAATATGAATGGTGAAGAATGGTGTCTCACAGTTTTCATTTGCATTTCCCTCATTCCTGTTTTGCAGATGAAGAAATTGAGGCTTAGAGAGTTTGATGACTTTGCCAAGGTCACAGAAGTAGTGAGTGACAGGGCTGGGGTTTACAGTCTAGCTCTGGAGGCCGCTCTCTTAATCACTGTAATAACCTTAGCTAAAGCTCCATTCTGTTACTTGCAACCACAGATTCCTGTTAGAAGTGGAGGTTCTAGCAAAGAACAGCCATCCTTCCTTGGCTGCTAGATGTGGGAAGGTTATTCTTCCTCACCATGGTGTTGTGTGCTGAATCAGCTGAATCAGTCCAGGTGATCAGACCAGCTACCCTGATGTCCAGTGATGTTATTATGTGCTGGAATTGAGTTCTATATGGGAAGTAGGTGGCCCTTGATTTTGCCAAGTCTTAAGGCTCTCTGCTATAGCTGTTTTTGTCAATGCAAGGTGAAGAGAAGGCTCTTTGCCCCTGGAAACATGGCACGTTGCCTGATTTTCTGTTTAGAGTTCTGTCCCTGTTGGATTCATTTCAGGTCTGAGTTTAGTTGTTGTTGTGTTCCGATATGATGAGCTTCCTTGGCCTCTCCTGCTCACCTCCATTCTTCCTCCACCCATCAGTCTTCATTAGGTCATTTCAACCATGACTCATTGTCTGTTCTGGGCCTTTTTCTGCCTGGCTACGGAGCTGTGGGTTGAAGCCTTTACCCTGCACACATAGTTCCCAGGTAAGAGTTAATTTCAAGAAGACTTTAGGGAGGATTGAGATGACTCGGGAGTGGTGAGAATTATATTTTCAAGTAAAGGCAAGGATGAAGAGAGGTCTCAGGATGGATGGAGAGCTTTCCTTTGACCCTTCTAAACTGTGTTGGTAGACTGTAATTCTCAGGAATCGGGTGTGGGCCCCTCTCCCACTCTGGGCCCTGCTGGGTCACATCTTTTGCTGTGTTATCTCTTGCTATGTTGTTAAAGTCAGGTTCTGTTGCTGGCTGTGTGACCTATGGTATCAGTCACCAAGTCATTTCCGTTTGAGCGCTATCACCTTTAAAGTAGTCAAGCTTAGATACTTTGGGTTAAGAGCTTCAGCTCTCAAGTTAGTCAAACTAGGGTTTGAGCCATCATTTAACTGTGTATGATATCAGGCAATCACACTGGGAGTCTCAAGTTTCTGCATCTGTAAAATGGGGATAATGACAGTACTTCTCTTACAGGATTGTTGTGAGATTTGCCCGAGGTAATACATGTAGTATTTCACACATTGCCAGGCATATCTTTAGCATTATTATTTTGAATCTCTTCTCTTGTTTCACTCCTCCTGCCATCTGCTAATTCACTTCCCCCTTACCTCTTGCCTGATTCGTTCCTACAGCTCTCTTAGACTCTCAGCTCATCTTTGGTTTTGTATGCATATAATCCATGCTTTCAATCGAGGTCCCCATTCAAAAGTCATCCCAGAGTGGTGCTTTTTCTGTCTTTTTACCCTACTTTATTTTTCCTCAGAGCATTTCTCAGTCTCTGAAATCATGTCGTTTATGTATACCTATTATCTGTGCTAGATCATAAGCACCTTGGGGGCAGGGACTTTGTCTTGTACAACTGCTGTGCTCTCAGTGCCCACCAAGTCAGAACCCAACATATTGGTTGGGTAAGTGAAGACACCAGTGTTTTGTGTTGGCAGGCTTTCTCTGAGGTGCCTCTTTTTATGCAGCTAGTGCGTTGTACATGGTCTTTGTTGAATGGCCTGCTGTCCTTTCTTGGTTTAATTGATTTTACAAACTCCCTTGTTTAAAAATGTTTAATAATTATCCGTTATCAACTGCAGAAACCTTATCTTGCCAGCCTTCTCTGGAAGATAATTTCCCTGCCTTGGAGACGTTCAACGTTAGGATGTACATGAGAGACACTATGCAGCTTCGTAAAGACATCAGCACCATCTCCAGGGATTTGGGTTCAGTAGCTATAGCTTTCAAACTTGGCTGCATATTTGAATCACCCAGGATTAATTTTTTAAAAAAAATCATGTGGGCTCTATCTCCAGTGATACTGATTTAATTGGTGTAAGCTGTGGCTCCCAGTTGATTCCAATATATTGCCAAATTGTAGTATATTTAAAAGGCCTCACAGGTGATTCTGATATGTGGTCAGAGTTGAGAACTACTGTTTACCAGGTATCTGACCTCTCACTGAATCAGTTGGATTGCATGGATGAATACATGAACATATTACCAAATTAACAGGAAAGCTCTCTCACTTTAAACCAACACAAATATCTTGAGTGCCTGCTGTGTTTCCTAAATTCTGTGGAGGACTCAGGAGGGAAACAGCCATATTTATAATTGGAAGATGTTGGAAGATGATGTTGATAAAAGGAACAAACAGCACTGTGAAAGCTTGGAAGATGGTGGGATACATCTGAATGGGTAGGATTTCAGAAGACTTCACGATTGGCAGACTTTTGAGTTGAGTCTTACAGAATGGGGAGAACTTTGGCAAGTGGAGATGGGGATGGGAAGAGAGTAGACGTTTCCTGTGGAGGGAATAGTGTGTGTAGGGGTAGAGGCAGGGATGCAGGTTGTATTCAAGGCTCCTGAAGTGGGGTTGGCAGTCCCCCAAGCTAGTCTCCTAGAGTTCCCTAACTCAGGAAATGGTACTCCTACCCACCTAGCTCTTCACGCCAGAAGTAGAGGAGTCATCCTTGAAACTTCTCTCTCCCCACCTCACATATCCAATCTGAGAACGTTTACCCCTGGAATACTTTTGAGACTGTCCACTTCTTTTCCTGTCTGCCATGACCAGTCTAGTCCAAGAAGCTGTCCTCACTCCCTCGGGCTGTTGCAGTACTTGCTGTCTGGTTTCCTGTATTCTTCATACAGCAGCCAGGGCAGTGTTTTCAAATGCAGATGTAACCATGCCCCCTCCCTGTGTAATCTCATTAATGGTTTCCAGTTGCTCTTAGCATGAAAGACTGAACTATTTTATCCTCAGCCCACCTCTTGTGCCTTACCTTCCCTCAGCCCTCTTAACTCTCCATATTCCTTCTGTGAAAGATGACATGAGTAGAGCCATATTAAAATAGAGTTGGAGCAGCCATTTCCAAGGAATTGCCTTGCACATCTTGTTTTCTTTATCTTCCAAACTGCCAACATTCCAAGAAGTCAGTAATGACAAGAATGTCCTGTTTGTAAGGACTGACAAAAATGGACTTTGCTGATGATCAAATCTCAAGCCAATCTATGAAGTACAAACCTAGCCTTAATCTCATCTAGACCAATGAACTCTTCTTTAATACAACTTACCTCATCTTCCTTGCTTTTCCCCGTAAAAACCCTGAACCCCTCTCCTCTAATCTGGACACTGTTTGGGTTTTTACCTGAATCTGTGCTCCCTGAATTGCAATTCTGTGATCCCGAAATAAATGCTTCTCTGCCTCTCATTTTGCCTCTTTATTTGTAGGTTAACACTTACCATACTGTCATTTTCTCAGTAAATCCAGTGCATCATGCTCCTTTCATCTTCAAGGAGTTTGCACATGTTGTTTCCTCTTCATGCAATGTCTTCTCTCACCAAAACATATTTATAGATTATTTCTACTCATTATTCAGATCTCAGCTCAATTTGCCACTTCCTCAGGAAAGATTCCGCTGACCTGTCTGATTAGGTCAGGGGGCTGTGCTGGGCTTTCCTGTTACCCTTGTGAAAGCCATGCCCAGGAGCTCAAGCTTTGTTCTGGAGGCGTTGAGTATCTATGGCAGGTGGAACTTGGGAGCACTTAACTGTTTCATGAAGACCCACTGCTACTGGAGACATTCAAATAGCTGAAGTGATCTTTGGTAGTTTGTGAATCTCATTAACCATCCCTTGACAAAGAACTGGGAATTGTTGATCATATTGTAAAATAGAATGTGAGCAGCCACGTGGTTTCTTTGTACATATTCCTCCCAATTATTGGAATACAAGCCAATTCCATAGTATTAATTTGGGTACTATTATCTGCAATAAGACAACCCTCATCAAATTTTCTTTGTAAGAGGCAGTTCCTAAATGTATACCTATTCCATGTAAGCCTATGGTGAAGCCATTGTCCAATTCTTAACAAATTATGAATAGATGAGTGAACTGATAAAGATAAGTTATACCGTCTCTGTAATGCTCCTTTCCTAATTTCAGTATCTTCCAAACATCATTCACTTTAAGAAAGGCCAAGGTTCCTGAGGGTGGTCACATTTTCCTTTTCCTTGACAGATACAAGCAACACTGGGAACCTTGGCCATCAGCCCTCTCCTGTCAGAAAGGTCAGGAGCCGTCATCCTTGTTACTGCCCTATGCTTGTCTAGGTTGGGAGTCATGTGACAAATCAGGAAATATCAAGGGCCCATATATTGTGGCACTTAGGAGCCATGCAGAATCTAGACAGTGGTTTCAGAAGTGTCATTTAGATGCCATTCTTTCCTATTCTTCTTGTGTTGATGCCCAGAATCACCATCCAGCTTGAAGGGACCAGGAGGTTTTCTGGCCCAGGGTACCCTTGGCACATGTACAGGAATCCTCATGCTGACTGAGTTGGAATCTCCTGGTGAGAAGTGATTTGTTGTCCTGATTAGAATGTAAACACTTGCTGGAGTTGAGTTTTGTCTCTCATGTGAGTTTTATTATAGCCTTCTGTGTTTATAAACATGTCTTGAGCATGAGGGAGAAATGTGATAACCTCGAGCCCCCAAGAGAGTGTCCATTTGTTTTCTCTATGGGCTGAAATTAAGGTAACTTAGCATCCTACTGTGAGAGTCCCATATCCCTCTTGATTTTACCAGCTGGCCTGGGATGGTGCCCAGATTGCTATTTCCTAATTGTTCCATCTTCTAGCTGAGTCCGTAAAGTCTTCTGACAAAGTACGTTTCATATTCAGCTGGCATCTACTAGATAGGCACAAAGTCCAGGTAAGGCTTCAGTTGAATCCAACAAACAGTTATTGAATTTTTTTTTGAAGATTTAATGTGTCAAGCATTGGAGAAAATCAAGTCTTGCTGCACTTGTAGAGCTTACGTGCATGTTAAAGAAATAGACACACACAGAAATATGGCGTGATGTGGAATGTCAAATGAAAGGGAGAAACAAAATGTAAGGGTGCCCCAGAGAGTATAGGTCAGATTGAGAAATCTGGGGAAGCTTCGTGGAAGGGGAGGTGCCTTTTAATTGTACCTTGAAGGGTGAAGAGTGACTTTTAGTGGGCAGAGTTTTCACAGGTGAAGAAGAGGGATGGGGACCATTTTAGGCAGTGCACACGGTAGACACAGGGGCACGGCTCTAGAGCATGCTAGGGCATGTTTGCAAAATGATGTACTACCTTGTAACCAATGCTTCAGGTGCCTGTTTGGGGTGGAATGGAAGAGAGAGGGGCAGGCATCTAGGAACTAGAGAACAAAGGAAAAAAGGGGGACTTTATGAAGAGCCTTGAATGGCATGCTTAGAAATTTGGCCTTTATTCTAGAGATAATGGTAGGAGTTGGATTCAAAGATTTTTGAATAGGAAAGTGATATAGTCAGATCCATTTTCCAAAATTGTAACTGGCAGCAGCATAGTGGATAGATTGTAGAGAGGAGAGGCTGGGGACACAAAGACCTGTTGCAAATATTCTGGTGAGAAATAATGAAGTTCCAAACCAGGACAGTAATGGAGAGAATGAAAAGGAGGGATGAATTCCAGAGTTTTGTTTTGTTTTTAAATAGGTACATAGAACTTCACTATCAGTTGGATGTTGGGGATGAGAGATGAGGAAGAGTCACAGGCAGTTTTTACTAGATGGATGATGATACCACTTACCAAGCTGAGGAATGGAAGAGGAGGAAGTTTGGGTGCCTGTTGAGTTTAAGAAGCCAGCAGAGCATCTCTAAGAAGATCTGGAAATACTGGTCTGGAGCTTGGTAGAGACATCAGAGCCAAGTGTAGATTTGGGATTTTGATTCTTGTCTTCAGTTGGCATTCCTTACGTGCCCATCATGTGCCAGGTAATGTTCTCCCGTATGTTAATCCACGCCTGAAAGCACCTGACACGTGGCAGCCATCTACGTAGAGACAGTAGCTGAAGTCATCAGGGCGAGTGAGAGAGGGTGTAGATTGAAGAGCATCAAAGGCAGTGTGGGGGATGACCTTGTACAAAGGACAAGCATAGGGAGCCAGAGAAACAACCTGAGGGGGCCGTCAGAGAGGTCCGAAGAAAACCAGGAGTAGATGGTAGGATTGAAGTAGATTAATGGTGTCACATCCTTCCAGAGAAGTCAGTAGGGTCAAAAGCAACCCTACTGTTGCATTTGGCGTGGAAGGAGTTTCAGTGGAAGGGTAAAGGCAGAAGGACAAGGTAGGAGAAGATGGGTAAACTATCTATATATTTTTGTGATCTGATCTGAGAGGAAGTTTCTCAGCAGTCTGTCTGCCGGGGATGCCTGAGAAGAAGCACATTTCAGCCAGATGGGGGTGTTGCAGTTAGCTTTCTTCTGAGTTCCTCCAGAAATTGGCCTGTAGACATTCAGTTGCCCAGTAGCAAACTAAATAAGGGCTGACCTAAAGCCGTAAACATTTTAGTTTGCAAAACCATTGTTGTATTAAATCACAAATGGGAGGCAATTTAGCAATGCGTCTCCCAGATTGCACTGGGCGCTGGCTGTGGTTTTGCAATTTATGCTGAAAACTAAAATTGAACTCTGTGGCATAAAGACAGATGGTTGATTTTGTGATTGATTTGGTCTCTGTGGCCAAGGAAACTGTTAATGCTGTATATCAGTTATAAAGTCGTGGTAGTATTTGTGGAGCAAAATGAAAAATCAATATTGTAACCACGGGATAGCGCTCTTAAAATCCAAAGTGTCCTTTGTTGCAAATTGCATGGAAGAAACTGACCCCCAAAGGGAAAAACATACCTTCATTATTGCACAAGTGTGTGTCTCTTGTGGAAAAGCCCAGGAAGATGGTTGGGTATTATTATAGTGTAGCTGGGGGTACTAGGAGAAGGATCAAATTGTTGCAATTTCGAGCGAAACCTCACTTACAGTTATCTGTGTCGTAAGGCAACCTCAAGCCGTAATCTCTAGAAGGTTGTGCAGTCAGAAGCCAGGATACCTGGGTTGTACTTTAGGCTCTGCTAATCAGATGCTGGTGTTAGACAGTCTCTTCCCCTCTCGAGTGTGTTCCCCTCCTGAGTGTGTTCTCTGGTTTTATGTGTTAGTACTTCAGAGATGCATTGACATACTTGAGAGTAAAAGGAGTGTCTTCCATTAGCATCATTATGAATAAGACACCAAGGGGTTTGTTTACATTTTCCAGTCCTAGAAGTGGGAATGTGCTTCTGTTCTCTTAAGCGTGTGCCTTGAGAGGGGAGTGTAGAGAATTCCTTGCTTGTTTGGCCTTTTGTTTTGGCAAAAATGAATGATCCCTGCTTGTCATGGCAAAAGAATCATCTTCAACAGACAGCATTAGACACATAGAATGCTGGGGGTGGAACCGTTTATGGATAGGAGTGTGAGAACCAGGAAATGACTTGCTCACAGGTCCGTTTCAGTTGGCACTGGTGTGAAGGTGAGAAGTAGGTATCTCACCATCCAGGCAAAGAGTCATTCTGTGATCCTTCCTGCCGTTTCTCTCAGTCGAACTGGAATTATGATCCATGATGCAGTTGAAATTTGCTCCCAGCCTCTTAGCCTAGTACCATTATAAAGTTCTATCCTGACAGGTCAGGCCCCACTTTGAGGTCAGAAGAATGAGATGCAGCTTAAGGAAAGGAGCGTTAGTGGAAATGCTAAGAGCTCCTCCCAGCGAACTGAACCTCAGGGGCCCTTTGCGCTGCTTCTGTTCTGTGTAACTTACGGTTGTTCCCGTGCTGGGGTTTGCAGTGGGTTGCCCTTGACGCAGAGGTGGTGATTTGTTTCTTTCTTTCCCCGTCTCTTTTGCTTCTCCCCATTTCGACTTCAGGGATGAATTGTGTGGTCTTTTATGATATAAGATTAGTGCCGCCATTTTCAAGTCACCTTTTGTGATCTCTCTTAGGAGCTGACTCTTTGCAAAAGAAACACTTCTGTCTTGTCAGAATGACAGTGATTACCCCACAGTTTGGATCATCTCCAGCAGCTTTGTTCCCTGAAACACGAACTTGATTTGATGAATAAAAGTTTGGTGTATTTGATGAGTCAGAGGGCAGGAAAATGTCCTTGTCTCTGATGAGGCTCTTATAGTCAGACACGCTGAACATCAGGGATAAAATAAACCTTAATCTCTGAGGGAAACACCCTGGAGCATGAAGCTCTTCCCACTAGAAATGCTGTAAATCTTACAAACCATGTAGGTTTTCTGTTTGGGGCAACATCAAAGCCCAGCGACTTTAGAGATTAAAGTGTGTTTGACAAGCAAAACTTTCCCTGTGCCCCGCTCTTTACGAGATTTGGCCAGTCTCTTGCCTTTGTCTCACCTCGGTCTGGCTTCCTTTCCTCCTGAGAAGTGGGAAGTCTCGCCTCCTCAAATCGGGAGCAGGCTGCGATGGTTTGTGCCTTTAAAGGCCCAGGCTGCAGTCCCCCATCTTCCAGCATTGTCCTGCCCCAGTGGTGGACAAGACCTTCTCACGGTCACTTCCCAGGGACCCTCTTATTTGTGGAAGAGTTTCGGCGCCTGGTGCTGGCTGTGAGAAGATCAAACAGCAGGAAGACAGTGGTTTCCCTCAGTGTAGACAAAGGACTTAGTCTTTTACCTGAGAATTTCTGTTTCCTTTAAAACCATCTTCTCTGTTGTCTCAGAAGAAATGCTTGGGGGGTTTTGTTTTCTCTTTTATCCTGTTTCTGTGTTTGGAATGTCTCAGTGCTTTCTCCTGTGCAGATTGGAAATAAGCTACTATATTTTTGTTAAAATAAAGAAAAATACTTTTCAGATAAATTATTAGCAGAGTAAAAACTTGTCTTCAGTAACACCTTTTTTGGAAAGTAAGGTGTAATAAGATTTTGCTTTTAAAAAAAAAAACCCAACTATTTTAAAGGAATTATGCCCTCTAAAGTCAAACATTCCTGCCTCCTGCCATGTCCCTATAGGATCTGGCCTTTGGCTGCTTCTCAGGGTGGTCAGACAGCAAGTAGAGGACAGACTGAGGAGGCAAATGGCTCTAAGGGTAAACCCACTGCGTAAACTCTCATTACTGGAAAAGGGCCTTGTGTTTAAGGATAGGTATTCCCAAGTGGAAGGATGGCGATGGAGAATAGTTAAGGGACTCACTAAAATATCTTAAATTGTCTCCGTTAAACATGTAGCATCCTCAGAGGTCAGACAGAGCTGAAACTTGAACAGCTGTACAACAAGCATCCGAGATTGTTTTTAATTGTGTCCCCTTTCTCTAACAGCAGTAATTCTTGTTTATATTGTCAAGAACCTTTCCACTGAGCACAAGCACACCATACTTGAAGGTCAAATGCTTAACCCTTCTGCATGGTTACAATGAAAATGGACCCTTTTGTTTTCATTAATGTATACCCTAGCCGCCTATACGGGGAGAATGGGGGCCTCAAGTGTTCACCAAGCTGAAGTAACTTATTGTCAGAGTGCCACAAAGAGAGCATACTTTTGTTTCCATACAACAGTTGCTCAGCCTTTGCCTGTGCACCCAACCACAAGACAGTGTGCCCATTTATCAACAGGCAGAATTTTTGGGTACCATTTTGTTCCTTTGACCTGTGTTACTTTGTACTGACCCAACCAAATTGCTTAAAAATTTTCCCTTTCTGCTGTCAGTGTTTAAAGCTGCTTAATGTCTCTGAAGTGACCCCTCCCTTTCTTTTTAACACTTTACATTCCTGTTTATCACAGCACCTGTTACTGTAGTGAACCATGAAATCACAAATGTTATGCGGTTCTTCGTGACTGACAATAGTTTATTAAACATAAACAGAGCATCTCCTGACTCTGGGTGGTGTAAGAACGTAAGCAGGCAGATGTACTTGTGTTCGTAGATCCACATAGATGTTTTGGGGGGGCCAATCAGGAAAGTATGTTGGTGGATTTCTTTGTTTGTCAGGCAAGAAATGCTTCTTTTTCTGCTCTTTAAGAGTTAACCAAAACTAAAGGGGCCAGTTCAGCAAACATTAAATATGAGCCTCAAACATGAAGGCCTCTTTGTTACTGAAACAAAAATACCACAGCAGGTGGTGGACTTGAGCTCAGGAGGGAGGAAGGGGTTCAGTTGTTGCCCATTTTTCTAATCCTTTTAGAATACCCATTGTCTAAACCCCCAAGTTAAAGTGTTCCTGCTCCGTCTCATGGAGACAATTTCAGCATGAAAGGACTATGCCCATCACTGGCTTTCTACAACGGTTTAATCTTCGGGCATGGAATGTATCACCACTAAACAAGGCAGGAGAGGCAATTATCTCTATAAGATGAGCCAATAATATCTGCTTATCAAAGCATAAAACTGTTCTGAATGTGGCAAGTTCAAGTTAAGTAGGAAGCCTTGGCAACCGCAGTAGTAGTCTGCAGGTCTTAGACTGTGTTACTCAACACAGAAATATGGCTCTTGTTGTCCTTGCGGCTCTCAAAGCAACTTGGTGGGGACCACATCACCTTTTTAAAGCTAAGGTTAGACTCCACACTGTCTGTACCTGTTTATGTCAAGGGGTTTCATTGTGGGGTGTAGCTTTTAAAAAGTATTAATAATTGAAGTTGGAATAATTGCTTTCTTTCCCTAAAAGTCAGCAAAATGTAGTTTATAACTCTAGAACTCAGAGTGCCTTAAGTGGGAGGCATTAAAAGCTGAGTTAAAGGGCAAAGGCAGACTACTGGACAGATCCTTAGCCGTGACCGTGCTGGAGGACACCAGATATCCCATTCCTGTGCCAGGTCCCTCTGTGTTCTTGTTGAGCTATCCTGATGGTTTCTTTTATTCCAAATCACGGTTGGAATGATTTAAGAAAGTGAATGCAGTGTAGTGATAGTTTTCTTTTATAATATCTTGAGAAGTCTGGAGTTGAAAATCTTGTTCCCATAAACTTCAGATGCGAATTCTGATAAACTTACAGATGCCACGTCAGTCATGTTCTTCCAGTAATTGCTCATTTGAACATTGGATCTGTTCCTAACTGGAAAGAAGCTACATTTCCGCTGCTTAAGCCACACATTGGATCTAATGGCAGCTGCTTTCAGTGGCACTAAACATATAAACACAATAGCATCTGCCAAACTCGGGGACCTTCTGGATAATGCTAGCATTCAGCAGTTAGTGTTTCCATCTGATACTCATATTCCTTTCATATGTAATGTTCGTAAATGTGAGAAAAGGTGAAAAAAAATCCTAAATGGTACTATCATTTTCAACCCTGATTTGGGATGTTATAGCTAGGAAGATCTGAGATGTCTGGACCCAGTCTAGGTGGAAAGATAGTTTGGTAGATATGAGGCTCAACAACCAGTTGGTTGTTGCCTCTGTATTCGGAAAATGATGCCATTCCTTGTGACCTCAGGTCCTCGATCCGTGTGTCCTAGTGGGACTCCAGACAATCAGGGAAGGAACCACTGCTTCTTCCACGAGAAGAGACCATCTCTGAGCACTGTCTAGTCTGTTACTGAAATCGTCGAGAACTTAGCATTGTTTACTCCAATTCTGCTGACCACACTTACTCTGCCACTCACTGGCAATGAGATCCTGAGCCAATTATTAAACACTTGCAAAGTGAGTTTGCTAATGATACCAACCAGACTTGCAGGTCATTGGAAGGATGAAATGAGAAGCTGTATTTCTGTCTTGTAGAAAGTGCTCCCTGTGTTATTAGTTATGAGTGTAGTGGGTAAGAGGGTGAACTGTGCTACTAGACTGCCCAGGTTTGAATCCTGGCCCCACCACTGAGCAGCTGTGTCATCTGAGGCAAGTCACTTAATATTTCTGTGCCTTGGTTTTCTTATCTATGAATTGAGATAATAATACAACCTAGTTCACTGAAGTGTTATGAGGATTTAATGAGGGATACATAAAAAGTGATTATGACAGGGCCTAGAACATGATAAATGTTCAGTAAGTGATAGTTTTTGGTATTGCTATTAATTCCTTTCCAATTATATTTTATGTAGCCACTGTCAAGTGTTTTCCTTTTCATGGTTACTATTAATGAACTAGTAATATGTACTTAAATTGTTGATTTAATAGGCATTTAAATAGGTCCTGGATTCCTGTTTGAAAACTACATCCCCAAATTGTATGTGTGTGTTTGTCTGTCCATCTCCTCTGAACAGATAGGTGCCAAGTAGCAAGTAATGAATTGGCTTTGTAGAGAGGGTGTTTACAGAGTGGCCTAGGCGGGGACTGCATCTGTCTTAGGTAGATGTTATCTGAAGACAGGTGCAGCATCTCTGCCCATGTGATTTCCACTGAATTATCTTTCCCTACCAGATTGTTACTTCATTTAGAGTTTTCATAGTCACGTTGTCAGTAGCCTGAACTGCTTCATTATAGTGAGACATAGCTCTGACCTCAGGAATCTTAAGAAAAATAAGATTTTTTTAAGGGTGGGCAAGTGTGTGTGGTGAAATTTATTAATTATATCTTTTTTCTTACAGGTCTACAGTTTAGTTTTCATTGCCTCAAAATGAAAAGGAGAAGAATACTTAGCAGATCAGTGTTAAGTGATAACATTAAGACTATATGACAGGCAGTGATTAGGACATTCTAGTCGAGTAGATAACTATTTTATAAATGAGTTTTATAAATCAAAATCAATTCTAAGAGCTTTATTGAATTCAACAGTTATTTTATGTAACTCTTTCGGTCACCCTCCACTTCTTGTATGTATTTTATTTCCCTACCTAGATTGTAAGCTCCTAGTGGCCAGGTCCTGTGACCTTTATGAATGTCCACCATATAGCAGAAACTCAAATTGATTGACTTATTACTTGGGCATTTGCCTTCAGTACATTCTGTTCTGTGTGTTCAGTTTAAATGGGCTGGGCCTGGAGTTAGAACACTTGACTTCCAGTCGTAGCCCAACTCCTGGACTAATTTTGATATTGAATGATTATTTCATTCAGCTGAGCCTCAGATTCCTTGTCTGTAATGTGGTTAATAATACTTGCTCTACCTAACTCACATAGTTTTTCTGAGTATTAAATGAGTTAACGCTCATGAGAGCACTTTGTAAAGTGTAAATCTGTTTACATGTATGTTAGCTTTGGTCACTGGAGTCTGATGCCAGGTTTAGATTTGGCTCTATTGCTTACTATGTAAAATTTGGCAAATCGCTTAACCTTTCTGTGTCTCAGTTGTTTCACCTGCTAGATGGAGATGATAATACCTTTATCTCATAGACTTATTTTTAGGATTCAATGTAATGCATGTGAGCAGGACCTGGCATGTACTGAGTGCTTAATAATGTTAGCTGCTGTATCGTCGTCATCATCATCATCATCATTACCATCCGGGATGATAATTTAGAGATGTTGGCTTGTCTGGTATAGACGGTTAACACTGAACACGGGGAGAAGGAGAAATAAAGGCTTAGGTAGTATAAAAATGATGATCGATTTTAGTAGCTTTGCTGTGGCTCTAAGTGACTAGGCCTATAAATAGCTAACACTTATTGACTGCTCACCATGTGTCAAGCACTATTCAAGGGCCTTTTGTGTAAAAAATTGAACCCTGTCAGCCCTCTGAAGTAGGTGCTGTAAGTATCTTCACTTTACAGATGAGGAAACTGAGGTACAGAGAGAGTAAGTCACTTGCCCAGGGCCAGCTCAGCCACAAAGGGACAAGACAGACCTCCTGACTTGCCAACCATCATTTTCTCTTCATTGTGGCGAAGACTTGAGAAACCTGCGCCATCAGCTTTGCTTAAATTTGAGTTCTCTACCATCTCAGCTCACACTCAGTGACATTTAAAGTACAGAACGGTGTGTGTGTGTGTGTGTATGTACATTTTTCCCAAATCTTCAAGTTCTAGATACACATTTCTCTCATACGTCATACCTCCGTCTGCTCAGTGTCGCACCAGCATTTCCAACTCCACGTGTCTGAAACTGAACTCTTCCTTTGTGGCTTTGGGGACTTATTTACTCTCTCTGTGCCTCGGTTTCCTCATCTTTAAAATAGAGGTGCCTGTACATGGTTATTGCTGGATTAAATGAGATAATGTTCATAAGATGCTTGTTGTAATGCCTGGCACGTAGTAAGCACTAAATAAATGTTCCTCTTGCTGTTATTGCCACTGTGCGGGGAGCAGTTCTCCAGGCTGGGGGCATGGAAGGTTCTCTGCTGGGCATTCTGCTTCACTCTTCCTAGGAGTTAAAATTTCCACTAGGGCTTTGGTTTGGATGTTACTGAGAGAGGGGATGGGCAGAAGCGGGGGAGCAGATATCTACAAAGGAGTGAATTATAACAAAGAGCCTTTTCTGCTTCAGTTCTTGTGTAGAAAACATATGTTCAGTGATGCAGGCAGCAGTTGGGTTAAAGACACACTGTAGGGCTGCAGACAAAGGTCTGCACTCCTCCTGCATTCACAATGTTTCCAGCATATTCACTTGTCTCACTTGTTAGGGACTGAGCTGTCAGCCAGATCCTCTTGCAAGTGTGATTTCTTTTTCCCGTTCCCTTTCAAAGGCCTCCCTCCCCCTTCCCTTCTTTCCCAATGTTTTACACTTCATATAATCCAGTGTGCATGACAGACCACTTCAGCCTTTGTGCTACTGATGTTTGGGGGAAGGAGGGAGCTGATCTGATGGAGATCTTGGGTAACTTTTCACTTGCCCAAGGATTGGAGGGTGCTAAGCCACTTTTAGGCCAAACAGCATCAGTGGCTCAATTATTTACTGCTTGGTGTAGCTAGCCGTTCTTTACCTTCAATTAACAGTTCAACCAGCAAATAGATTGGTGCAGTGAGATTCTTAGAAGTGGCGATTGGGAATCGGGGGCATGTGTATGTTGTCATGGGGTTGGGAGAGTTCTTGCTTTTATTTGTAGAGTGACTAGTTTTTAATGGAAAGACGAAGATAAGGCAAGACTGCTGAAGTAATTGGAGAGAAGTCGGCTGTCATTCTAGTATTCATTATGCGAAATATATACGTATGTCCATACTTAATTCTAGATCCAGGTAGTGTTGCCATGTGCCATGGCTGTAGTTTAAACCTTTTTATTTTCTTTATTGAATGTTTTGCAGCTGTGGTAGGTTTATGTCCATGGATGAGACTTTAGAGAGATACTTTGTGTGTATATTACTTTTTTATTATGTATATGTGTACAATATAAAAGTATTAGGCATAATATTTTGTATATATCAAAGTATATACACACACACATATACTTTGTATAATTTATTAGAGCTTTTGTTGCAGTGAGCAGTGAGTTAGGGATGTAAAGAATTAGGATGCTAGTGCTTCTGGCATGAATGTGTATTACTCTTGGGCATTTCACCTTCTCAATCTCAGTTCTCCCATCTGCAAAATGGAAACTACGTTATCGTCATACCTTATGAAGCATAATAAAACAAAATAAATATTTATAAGATAATGGTCAGTGAAAACATTCTCTTGTCTTTGCATGAATCTTGTGTCTTCGTTGCCACATTATTGAGTCAATTTCAATGCTTTTGTTTCTTTTTTCTTTCAAGAGTCTCGCTCATACTCTCTGTTTCATCATACTGTTTATTAGTTGAGTTGCTCATCCTGGAAAGCACCAGCATATTCCGAGGAAGGAGAGGCAGCAGCGAGGCAGGGAATTTCCCATTGGCTTAGAGCTCTAAATGGGTTGTTAGCTCATTTCAGCAGTAGAGGCAATTATGATCCTGCTGATGAATAGGCAGTCAAGTGGAATTTCCCATATATGGTGTCTTCTGGTGTAAGGATAATTTCAGCACTTAAAAATCCTCAGACATAAAACATTGTCTAAATATTTTCTAATGAAAAGTGCCAACAAAGTCATCCCCGCCAACACGTGTCAGAACTGACAAAGGAAACTACTGATGGTATTCCAATTTTTAGTGCTGTCTTTTGAAAATCCTTAAAAGGGAAACATTGTGGAAATGTATATGTATTCCCCTCAGACTGAAAATAACAGTCTGCCGAGATTTTAGTAATGGGTAAAGCTAATAGACTGCAAGTTGGGATAGAATTGCACCAGAAGTGGCACCTTCCTCTTTTGCCTGGAGTGGAGTGTCACCCAGAGCCAACAGTAGAACAACTGGAAAATAAATTGATATTCTTTCCCACATCAAATGGATTCATTTCACAGAGTGACGGGAAAGGGAGGTGAGGCTAATAAGAGTGTGTTTGTGAGGCTTTTCCCCTAGTGTATAGGTTTTGTTTTTTCTTGTTCTTAAAGAAAGCTAATGCTTCAAAAGCTAGAGTGATTCCTGGGCTCTCTTGGTGAGACTAATTATGCTGTTTCTTTCACCTCTCTATGAATCAGAGTTATTATATAGACTGCATGTAATAGTGACTAAGAGTAGACTCTACTGAAACAAACAAATCTATTAGGCTACTTGGAAAACAGAGGGAAAAAAGAACAATGATTTTTGTAAACTCCGTAAAGGTCAAAAAAAGGCTTTCAGTAAGTATGCAGAGACTAGAAATCAAATCCCATTTCCTATCATAAGAAGCCCGTTGTTTTAGCCACAGTAGTTAATGTACTGTATGTGAAAGATTTAAGACTAGTTGGAAAGCTTTGCTTCTGTTTTATTAGGCTGCTATTGAAAAGCCAACAGCATAACTTCGACTAGGTGCTTTGAGATTTCTTAATGGGCTGTCAGGGGCAAGACACCAGGGCTGTGCTATACTAGCTCTTTCCTGTACATTAAAACAACAGGGGCCAAGCGATCACATACAGAAGTATGAATTACTTGATGCTTTCTCTGTTCCATATGGCCAGCCATGTCTTTGGCAATTAATCATGTACGGAATCAGCGGAGTGCTCTCTGAAGCACTGAAGTCAACATTTAGTTGTACCTGTGCCAGTGGGGGCAGTGGGGTTGCAAAGCGTCAAGTAGCAGGACGAGGGGCTGCTGGCGCCAAGGCCCACGCAGCTGGCTTCTATAAACAATACTTTTTTTCCTCTTCACTTTTTTTCTTTCTTTCTTTTTTTTTTTTTTGCCTTCCTTGACAAACTCATGGACCATTTTTCACCATCATCTGGAACACCAAAGTTGCTAACTGGAGCTTGGGGTCTAGCTTCCGTTGGCTGCCCCGGCACCCCAGGTTAAACGTTATGGGGCAGGCCATCTTTCCCTCCAGCACCCTGGACATTCCAGCGGTCACCCCCACAGCTGTCCTGAGAGTTCACGCAACACCAGGCGGGCTGCTGGGGCTCCGTAGCTTTGAGTGAAACACAAGAGGTTTCTGTACTGGGTGGAGGAGAAAAATGGGAGGTGCTATGAAAGTGCTTTGGGAAAAAAATTAAGTAATTATTCAAACTTGTAGCTGCGGTATTTTAGGATTTTTTTAAAAAATTAGCATCTGTATCTTCTGTGATCTTTTTTCCCAAATTTTTTTACACATAATGCTGCTGATGATAGTAATAATAACAATTTATCAAGCATTTTGTATGTGCCAAGCACATGAGATGGGTTATCTCACGTAGTCGTCACCAGAGCTTTAGGTGCTGTGACATACACCCCTTAACAGATGAGGAAACTGATCAAAGAAACGTTTTCCCTGAATTCTTTCCCCATAGACGTTCTGGATTACTCTGAGTTAGCTCCCTGAGCTTAATAGCATATGATGGAAAAACACTCAAATACATCTTACTGGTACATTTTGGGGATTCATTTGATAAACTCTGCCGAGGTGTTCATTCAAATGAAGTGGGTGTTTGAGATGAACTGAAACAAGTGTATCTTTAGGTGGGAATAAAAGGCTGCTTTGTTGGCTGCCTCCAGGAGACTTCTGCCTTTGTGCTTTCCTTTCAAGACAGTCTAGCTTATCTCCTGCTTTCCTTGGTAAGGAGACTATGAAGGGTGGGGGAGGGGAGCGAGGGATGAGGACAGCAGCCTGAAGTAGTCCAGTGGACATGGCACCCAGTGGTGACTTGGTGTTATCTCTTAGCCGAGGTCATCCAGGATGTGTTTTCTCAAATTCAGGAAACAGGGGAAAGAAAGTTTTAACATCGTGTAAACATTAGCACCCCCAAAACCTCCTGCTCCCGGAGAGGGAGATAAAGTAGGCAAAAAGGCTGCGAGGATTGTTTATTTGTTCTGCTGGGCTGTGGATCCAGGCACGCTGGAGATCTCTGGTGGTGCCCAGTCCAGTTTAGAGAATGTGAAGGCATCACTCAGCATCGAGCTGCAGAGGCCTCACAAAAGAGCCATCTGAAGCTGACAATCAGTAAATGAAGGAAGACCTGAGATCGACCTTTCTTTGATGGGACTAAGGCTATCTCAGTGGGTTCTGTGCCTTTCTTCTTTAAAAAAAAAAAAAAAAAAAAAGGAAAGAAAGGAAAAAAAAAAAAGTGTTCCTGGACTTTTGAAGAGGGGAGCCCTGGTTGGGTTTTTGACAGCCCGTGGCAGTGCTGATGTGAGGAAATAGCTTTCCCAGCTGATAACATCTTAAACCAAGTTTCTTCACAAGTTGAACCTTTAGCCCTCATTATCAGTCAGAGCATAGCTTTGTAATTTGTGTGTGCAGAGGGGAAGTACAACCCTAACGTGAGGCAGATATGTGTATAAAAAGTGTTAGGAACAGCATTTTTCCCGTAATGACAGAGCTACTTTTTTGGTGGTGGGGAGGGTTGGGTGATGGGAAGGTGGGAAAGGTATGCAGTTCTGGCTTCCTGGTGTTTATGTGCCTTTTGAAATTGGAAAAACAGCAGCAGATTTTTTGTTAATGAACTAAGCAGAGGGATGCATTTCCTTAGACAAAGTTCTTTGATTTGTAAGAAGGATGGATTAAATCTGAGTTTTGGAGTTAAAGGCCTATCGGAAGCTGTTACCCCAAATCAGAAAGGAACCAAAGGAATTAAAGGCATATAAAATGATTAGTAAGGTATAAATGCTGCAATTCTCCTTTTAAATCTCAGAGTGTCTGGAAACCCTAATGTGCTACAAATTCTGCAAATTGCACCTATGTCCATATGTACTTTCCTTGTGATACCCTAGAATTAGGACATACCGAAAGTTACTGAATGTAAAAGTATATCTTGGGGCCGGCCCCATGGCGTGGCGGTTAAGTGCGCGCGCTCCGCTGCTGGCAGCTTGGGTTCAGATCCCAGGCACGCACTGATGCACCGCTTGTCAGGCCATGCTGTGGCGGCATCCCATATCAAGTGGAGGAAGATGGGGACAGATGTTAGCCCAGAGCCAGTCTTCCTCAGCAAAAAGAGGAGGATTGGCATGGATCTTAGCTCAGGGCTGATCTTCCTCACACACACAAAAAAAGTATATCCAACAAGAATTAGGTGATTTGCTCAGTTTTAATTGAATAAATTCAGAATTTTCTAACAAAGGTGTAAAACTTAAGCCTAAAATTCAAGGCTTCTTAGAGCCTTAGAGTTTTGCTTTTTCTTTTCTTTTTCTCAATCTCTCTCTCTCTCTCTAGTTGTGGATTTTTTTTACTTTGGTTTTATGCATAAAGTTTTGAGCCAGGAGAAACTAAAAACACTGGGGAACTCTTGGAGGTCCTTAGGACGCTGTGGGATTGCCAGAGTCCAAAGTAGTTTTTCTCTACAGAAATGGAGAATATGAGACTTCTTCCTTTGGCTTATTAGGAGGGTCTGCATGGATTAAGTGTGATTGTAGTGTAGTAAAACTGTATATTTTTAGAGACATTCATCCAAATGAGTGTTGTCCTAAGTAGTCATCTGTGGGTTGTGTGTACTTATTTTTCTTGATGCTATTGCTTAAAAATAGTTTTTACAGTAGTTTTTCTTAGAATTATCTTCAGGAATAGTTTGAATCAACAAAGCTTGTTTCACATATTGTTTTTGATCTTGAATAGTACTCTCTGGCTTGATTGTTCATCTTATTCAGCAGACATGCTCTGGCATGTCATTTGGCTTCATTTATTCAGCAGGTATCTGTCAGCATCTCTTTCATGAGATGGTGCCAACTAGGCACCTTGGAGGATGTTAAGAAATGGGTATGGACCTTATCAGTTCTAATAGAGCTTACATTTTGGAGCAGGCAACATCTAATGAATAAATATGGGCGGTGGAGTATATAAGGTTTATGAGATACTCAGGGGTGGCACCTAAGAAGGGGTGATCAACTCTAATTTGGTGGTAATTCATAGAAGACTTCACAGAGGAGGTGTGATTTGAGATGTTTCTTGAAGAATTAGTAGTTACTGGTAAGTTATATAACCAGGTACAAGTAAATGTATAGAATAGAACAGCTCTGTATTTTCAGGGAACTGCAATTAGTTTTATATGGACTAGAAGATGGCAGGAGATAAAATTTGAAAAGTAAGCGAGACCTATATTAAGAAGGGGTATTTGTGTCAGGTTAAGGAATTTGGACTTAAAAAAAAACTGTTCTTTTTGTATCCCTCAAATACCAATAACTGAAGCATATATGAACAGAGCTGCTTTGGTTTAGGTGGGGTTTTGGAGTCTGAAGCTCCTTGTCTCCTTTGACCCTAAGATACTTCCTGGAAACACCAGGTCTTCATGAAGACAGCTTAAAACCACTGCTGACGGTAATGCTGAATTTGGATTTGAAAGGAAGTAACATGTTCAGACTTGCCCTTTGAAAATATTACTCTTGTAGGAGGAAAATTCATGAAAGGGGTGAGATTGACACAGAGAGACTAGTTTGGACACCGTTTCGTGGTCCAGATGAGAGATGGACCTCAACTAAGCCTATGGCAGTAGGGAAGAGAGTCAGCCTGGGCAGAGAGGAATGACAGGATTTAATGTTTGGGTATAGGGAGTGCAGGGAAGGGAAAGGGAGGAGACTAGGATGATTCTAGTTGTCTAGTTTGGAGATTGCATTGATAGTGGTGTCACTCGCCACTCTAGGGAATACAGGAGAAGGTGCAGGTTGATGAAAAGGAAAGAGATTGGAGAGCAAAAATAGTTCAGATGTGGAGACACCATGCTTGAGGTGTATGTTTCAAGAGAGAGAGCTAGTCAGGAGCTATATGGGGCTAGAGCTCAGTGGAGAGGTCTGTTCGAAGGTAGAAGGGTAGATGTCACTATTTTACAGGGGACCCTTAAAGCCATTACAGAGAGGATCACCCTCAGAGAGAGCAAGCAGACGAGATGAGAGGAGAAAAATTACCTCAGGCTGCCTTTTTAAAATAAACCCCAACCCCCCCAATCCCTGGCAACCACTGATTTGTTCTCTGTCCCTATAATTTGCCTTTTCCAGAATGTCAAATAAATAGAACCATGCAGTGTTTAATCTTTGGAGACTGGCTTCTTTCATTCAGCGTAGTGCCGTTAAGAGTCATCCAAGTGGTTGCATGTATCAATTCCTCTTCCTTTTTTATTGCTGAGCAGTATTCCGTTGTATGGATGTACTGCCGTGTTTATCATTTACTCTTTGAAGGACATTTAGGTTGTTTCTAGTTTGGGGCAATTATGAATAAAGCTACTGTAAACATTTGTGTACATGTTTTTGTGTGAACATCAGTTTTTATATCTTTAAATAAATCCCTAGAAATAGGATCGCTAGGTCATATGTTAAGTGTGTGTGTAACTTTTTAAGAAATTGCCAAACTGTTTACCATAATGGCAGTATTTTTCCCACCAACAATGTACAATCTTAAAAACTTGAATGCTATTTTAGATGCTCTTGGGTTGAGGTTGGCAAATGGTGTTTCACAACTCCTTGGGGTTTTGAAGAGATGCCCCACGACAAAGGGAGAGCCTCTAGGTCCTCCTTACCCGCTTCAAAGAGAACCGCTCCAGGTTTTTTGTTTTATATATTGAGTTCTGTATAAGAATACATTTGGGGAGAAAAGAGGTTTATCTGGGAAGTGTTAGAAAACCATTGCATCCAGAGGGAGGGATGTGGACCACAAGTGTTACCCAGGGTGATGTGAGATGGCGCTCCAGGACTCTGCACATAGTGAGGACCACAATTCCCTCCTCAGCTCCTTTTCCATCCATGTGATTATGTCAAGGAGGTCTTCACTTAGACTGATATGTCTTTAACATCCTCCAACACTTGTTGATGTCTTCTTTTACAAAGAGGGAGCAGGCTACCAGTCTCAGAGCCTTCAGCAAACAATAATATCTATCTACAGTCATGCACTGCATAACGATGTTTCAAATGGTCAACGACGACCGCATATATAACAGTGGCCTCATAAGATTAGTACCATATAGCCTAGGTGTGTAGTAGGTTATAGCATCTAGGTTTGTGTAAGGACACTCTGTGATGTTCACACAATGACAAAATCGCCTAACAACGCATTTCTCAGGACGCATCTCTGTCATTAGCAATGCATGACTGTAGAATGAAATAAACATACGGCTTTTTGAAAAAATATATTATTTTTATGGTTATCTTCTCTTTATGACAAGTACCACTGGTTTTCCATTTTTCTTTTGAAGTGAATTTATTTTATATTTTAAAAAAATGGGTCAATTTAAAGAAAGGAAAAATACTAAATATTATATATCTTATGCACAAATATGGCAAGAATTATGAGAGTGTGCTAGAGTGACTGTCTGGAAAACTCTGAACTAGGAGATCTAGTGATTTAAATAGATCAAAGTGAGTTCTTAGTGAAGCGAAGAGAGCTCCTTGGTAAAGTGCATTAACTGTCTCTTGGTTTATCTATTTTGTGAGTTTATAAGTTTATATAATAGTAACTTCTTAAAGCTAGCCCTGGCTGTCTAGTGGTTAAGATTTGGTGCTCTCACCACATCAGCCTGGGTTTGTTTCCCAGTCAGGGAACCACAACACCTGTCTGTTGGTTGTCATACTGTGGCGGCTGTATTGCTGTGATGCTGAAGGCTATGCCACCGGTATTTCAAATACCAGCAGGGTCACCCGTGGTGGACAGGTTTCAGTGGAGCTTCCAGACTAAGACAGATTAGGAAGAAGGACCTGGCCACCCACTTCTGAAAAAAATAGCCATGAAAACCCTATGAATAGCAGCGGAGCGTTGTCTGATAGAGCAACGGAACATAAGAGGATGGCGCAAAAGACCAGGCAGGGTTCTGCTCTGCTGTACACAGGGTCACTAGGAGTCAGAATTGACTCAACGGCACTAACAACAAAATTTCTTAAAAGAAGACAGTCTTTCCATTACACTTTGTTTTTGCAATACTTGTTTTTCAAGTTCCTTCTTTATTCACTGATTTGACAAATATTTATTGAAAGTCATTAGGTGAGCAGTGAGGATACAGTGGTGAACTCAACAGACAAGGTCCCCTGCCCTCGTGAAACTTATTTTCTTAAGTCCTTCCTCTTTCCCTTCTTAAAGGCTCTTCAGGAACCGTGGAAAACAAGGGCCTCTGGATAAAATTTAAAGGATGTGAAAGACAAAGAAGAGAGAAATGACTTTTTAAAAAAGTTATTTTGATACTGTCAGATGGAGAAATAATTTTATTTTTATCGTGTCTTTGGAGCCGTCTAGATCTGTACTTTATCTTCTGTTCGAAGCATTTTTGCATTTTGGTGAAGTCATACATACCTGCAGACATACTAGTAAACTACATGACTGTTTGAGGACCCTTCTAACCTTAGGTACATGAGGTAGGTATCACAGACAGGGAGCGATGCTGTTGTTAGAATGCGCCTTGATGCCAGGACCTTTTTGAAAGTAGACATCTTTCACACCAGACGTCACAAATTGGCAGCTGCCTGAATTCTGTTCAGCCATTGGTGTTTCTTGTTTGGCCCACACAGTATTTAAAATTAAAAAAAAATTTAATTTCCAACACTTAAAAGTCAGGAGTTTTTATATTAAAAAGAAAACCAGATTTCTTTGAAAATTCATGAATCTGGCACCATTGAATCAGCTTTTCTGAATGGCAGGGTTGACCATTGGTGAATAGTGGCTGCCTCTTTGGACAGAGCACATGCTCTCTTCAGGTAACCTCTGCTTAACTCATTCATGTTACCGTCCTGGCCCTAGTGGGTATTTGAAATTACAACCCTTGCTTTAGCAGTTTGGAGCCTGAGCTTCATGCAGTGGAAACTGAGCATTCCTCCCTGTGCTGGAGGGCTGAAAATGTTATTGCCTTGGAAGCTCACTGAGTGTCCAGTGGGGGGTGTATTGCCTGGTATAGTAGATGTAATTCTAGGAGGCAGAGATCAGCGTCCTTTTCCTGTCTAGTGCTAGTGAGGTTATCTTGGATCCTTGACAATGGAGATACTATTTCCTGTCTTATCTATTCATATCAGAGTTTTTGATTGTAATCAGCAGAGCAGATTCTGGTGAATTTGAACAAAGTGGGATTTTATTGAAAGGATATTGGATAATTCAGGGTATCAAAAGAAAGGAGAAGGATCTGAACTCAGAAAGTTCAGGAAACCAGGAATACTTTGAGGACCATGGGCGGTAGGGACTAAGGAAATTGGTAAATTACCTCCAGATTGTTTCTCTTCCTTTGCCATTCTGCTTAAATGTCTAAAGTCCTGGAAAGGAGAATCAAGTTGGCCTGGCCCATATCCTTGATAGGGGAGAGTAAGACACTTTGGTTGACAGTCCCTCTAAGACTAGTATACAATAAAAGACTTCCCCAAGAGGAGATCTGGGTGCTTATTACAGGAAAGGGGAACTGGGTATGGATGGAAGGCAACCAAACAACAAATGTTCTCTGTACCTCTTCTCAGGGTTGTCATGAAGATATTAAACATACACTGTAAAATGCTGTAGAGGCGTAAGGAAGTAGTATTTCAACTTATATGAGAACCAAATTATAACCGTGTTCTTTAAGTAAATGAAGGTATTGGCATCAGTTAGTGAGTCACTTGAGTGACTAGAACAGAGAAAGTGACAATTTCATTCTTTTTAGCAATTGCTTTGGTTATAACATCTCCAAAGAAGCCACATTAACTTTAAATGAAAAACAACGTTTATAAATCCCAAAGCTTTCTGCTCCAGTTGTATGAAGATAAATACATGTGATGAAAAGTTCTATGATTAAAACTGGAAAGGCATTTGCTCACTCAAATTTCAAGAATCAATAGAATGCCTTTCATTGTTTTATTAATTGTTTTTATAATGTTTCCTAAATTTGCGTGTTTAAAATACATGCATAGAAAAAGAGCATACAGGGTGACTTGGAGATAAAATTGAAATGACAATTTCAAATTTGAGTTTTCATATAATGCTACTTGTTAGAGTGAGCAGGGTATGATGTACTTGAGCTTCAACTGATTGTAGAAGTATCTGACATTTCCCAATGCTGGGCAGAGGCTTGAGTGTTTTCGTATTCACCTGTGAGCCTAATTTCTTTTAAGGCCTATAGTCATGATCATAGAATAAGTGATTCTTCCCCAAATCATAAGTCTACTGTGCATAAGAATCCCTGTACGTATTATTTGAAATATGTAGTGGATTTTCAAAGCTGGGAAGGTATTCGTTGAGATATAATACTCTTTTGGGTTTTTGTGCTCTTATTGTTTCTTTCTTTGCAAGATCTTGATTTGCAATATGCAAGGAAAATGAGTGAACCAAAAAAAAAAAATTACTGGCATGGCTGGAAGTAGAAATTAATGATTCAAATAAGAGAGGCAGTACAGAAAGCCTCAGCTGGGTGGCAGGAAACAGAGAGAACGAAAGTCAGAGACTGCTCTTTTTTAAAAGGCAAAACAAACAACTCACAGTGAAGTGTACGTGAAAATCATTTCTAATAATAGCTCATGGTAGGCAATTCCCAGGAAAAAAATCGTTGATGCGCTGAGAAAATGAGAGTGAGAATGCACAGTATCTTGATGTGTTACTTAAGGCAATGGAGCTTTAGAGTTTACCTTATGTGCCATGTCCATTGATTAAATACAAAATATATGCGGGCCATTTTTGACCATCATTTACTGTATTGATTTGTTAGCAGGGGAACTGTAATAAAAAAGCCATTGATTTACTGCCCTTATTTGCTTATGGGCTTTTTTTTTTTATCATTAATTTTTCACTTTTTCTTTCTCTTTTTTGGATCATTTCTTCTAGACAAACGCTGTGCTTCGTGAAGTTAGAAGAGAGGGGGTCCCCGTGGAACAAAGGAACGCAATCTTGACTGCCATCCTTGCGTCACTCACTACACGCCAGAGTCTGAGGAGGGAATGGCGTGCCAGGTTAGTTCTGTTATGAGATGGGACTTATCGTTCCTGGAAAACAAGAGCTCTGTTTGCTAAGGCCTTCCTCACGGCTGGTCTCATCCCTCTCATTTGAGGGGCCATGAAAGATAAGCAGGTTACAGATGCTTTCAGCCACGAAGTTGGCTTTCCTGCACACGGTACCTACATTAGTTGTAATGATCCATGATGTCATCTGTATGTGTATATGATTTATCCCTGAGTGTAACATTTAGCATGTATGTTTGCATCTTGAGCATAATGTAATATAAGTACCTGATGCTGAAGAACCCTTTTAATCAACAGTCTAAAGTACTAGCATTGCTGCTTAGTTAGGCAGATGTCTGGGAAATCCGCAGAGTGCTCTTATATCACTCGGTGAGAGGCAGAGTGCTTGGAAGTAGTCCATTGATCAACCCCATTTTTAGAATTAACCGAGTAGGAATTACTTTGGCTTCAACCTAATTTCTTTGCACATGGACTTACCTGTGGTTAGAAAGCTGTTACTGGTAGAAAGTTTCTATAAATCATCAGTTTTTACAGAATTGATGAGTGCATACTAAGTATCATGTTATCCTGCTCTTATTTGAAAGACAATTGGTGGGTGGGTGGAAGGCTGGAACTGATTCCCCCATATGTTAGGGTTATCCTTTAGATGTGTAGTTTGTAAAAATTGTTGAATTATCATCTGTCTCTAAGCAAGAGGGAGAGGAATCAGAAAGATTATGCTATATTTTGTCTCAGAGTCTTATTTGATGCTTAAAAACCCATGTGGCTGAGAGTCAAGAACATTTATTGATAGTCGTAATATTCTCCAAATGAGTTCATGCAACAGAATTTACAATAATTGATGGCTTTACTAGTAGCAATTATCATAAAAATAGATTTGTCTGAACAAGGCTGAAGATGAGCATTTTCCAAGAAGGGAGACAGTAAAGAGTGTGAACTATCCATTCTGATTGGGTATCGGAAAGCCGCTTTTTCAAATGTGTGTATTACCTCTAAATTTAGACTTGCATTGAAACAATAATTTCTAAATTCCCGGTGGTATTTTCCCCTCCCTTCCCTTTTTGTAGTGTGGTCAGAGTAAATGACAGACAGTTTTAACTACAGTAATTCAATGATTTCCAATTTAAGTTTCAATAATTAATTTAAATTTTCTTTGTATTACAATTTAAGTATGTATATTCATTAAAGTATGTGTATTTTATTAAATAATGGAATATGAGTGTGGGGACATCTAAGAGGTTTCTCTCTCTGTTTGACCTTTGTATCTTTTTCCCCGATGATTCTTTTTAAATAGGAAAGGGAGAAAGAAAGAAAGAATTTCCCTGTAATCTCTCTTCCACCCCCCCACCCCCCATCCCTCCAAAGACAGCACGGCTCAGAGACCAAATTTTGAGAATGGATGTCTTCTGTTGAGTGCATTTGGTTTGTTAACAGTAATTTCCTAATACACCAAATCATCAGACAACATGGCCAAAATGGCCTGTTTAAAAGGAGTCTGGTTTCAGCATTTCTGGCCCCTACTGCTAACAATTTAATCAGGGGCTGGAGCCAGTGTTGAAGTTGATGTAGTCTAGCATGGGAAACAAAAATTCTCAAGTCCTTTGTGGTAGGAGAGGAGAGAAGAAAGAACTTAGCAGCTGACGCTATGCAGACCTCCTGAAAACTAAACACCTGAAAGAAAATTTCAAGAGGGTGGTGTCTTGAGAGCTCAGAAGGAAAAGTGTCCTCAGAGTATTAAATAACCGTAATCCTTCCCCCCACCCCTTCTCCACCCTATTTGATGTTTCCCATCCCGGTGACCTATCTGCAAGACTCATCCATATGATCCATATAAACAGACTGTTACCATACACCTTTCTTTTCCTCATCAAAGCTTCATCTGGCCGTCTGAAATCGGGCATTGCCTCAAGTAGCCGTCAGGCATGTGGTGGTGAAAGTTATAAACCATCCACGGCAGCGCTAACCGAGCTGCCTGTGTTTTAGAGATTGGCCTATTGTGTACTTTGGAATTACACGAGGAAAAATGTGCTTTGACAGAAAATAATTAGCGCTTGCCAAGGGCCAAGCAATGGGTTACAGTATCCTACTTTCATCAAAGCTATCAGGGGATCCGTTAGATTAGATAATAGAAATTTTTTCCTCTGAAAGTTAAATACAGATGACTCTAATTACCTTATATTGCACGTTAGAGAATGCGTTATGAATAGCACAACTTCAAGAAATTTAGGTCAACTGAGATTCCACAGCTGGCAGTAACTTTAGTATAGTCCATTGTAATAAAGATTTCCCACCCCCCTCCCGCTTCAGCAAGTTCCTTTGAGAGAATGATATTAGGGAGACTATTTTAAGCGAAACTTGTAACTTGGTTTTAAAATATTTGTCTCTCTCTCAGGCCAGGAGCCAAGCCATTGTTTGGGGCTCACTGAAGTCTCTTAAACTGGAAGCATATGTTCCCTGTAATTTAGCTTTTTGAGGGAAGTGTCAATTCTGCCTGACTTGGGGTAACTGAGTTTGTCACAGTGTCACACAACCCTGCGATTCTAGAGGCACATCTGAGTGCTGTGGGTTTCCTTCCCCAAGCTCGGTAATCCCATAAACAACCCTCTCCAAATAGGCTTATTAGGGCTGTCTATTCACTTCCCCAGAGTGGAATGATCCAGAGTACATCGGGAGAAGCTGTGTGAATGCAGGGTAAGTGTTAACAGAAGTGGTACAGAATTTCTGAAGATTTGGCTTTGTTTATACAGTCCACTCTGCCTGATGGACAGCTTGTGATAGCTTTTAAAGAACTGAGCAAGCCCTCTGATCTGACCCCTTCTTGACCTCTGCAGCCCAAAGGTCTGTCTGCAGCTAATAAACTCTGAGGTTCTTAGGGTCTACTGTAGGGAAAAGGCAGAAAAAGAGCAGCTGCAAGGACTGGCCATCCCGGGGTAGGCTGCTTGAGGGTCACTCTCTGATAATGAAAATGATTACCAAATTATATGGAAGTTTAACCGCAATGGTGAGTGAGAGGGGGGTGGAGCCCAGCGTATTAGGTTTGATAAATGAGCTGTGAAGAGGCCCATCTGGCTCTCGACGTCTTTTCTCCCCCTCTTTCCCTACCAAGGGGAAACATTTTAAAATAACAGCAGTACATATAGACTCAATGACCCATGCAAGGAGCTGGAATGGATTAAGATTTAATGGTGACAGTGGAAGAAATTATCATTTGAAAAGTGGACGAAAGAAAAGGTACAGTTCAATGTCCATGCCTGAGTTGTTTTTCTAAATAAAATATAAAAATCAGGTCCTTTGTTTATTTCACACAAATCCCTAGCATCTTTCCTAGATTGATGAAAATTTTGAGGGCGTGTTTATTATGGAGTAATTATTTGTAGTCAGCTTAAGGAAAGGAATGGGCTTCCTTTGCCTTGAACATGTCAGAATGAGAATCCATTTTTTTTTCTGCTTGCCTGCTCAGTTTAGAGAATGGAGGTAAATCAAGTATTGGAGAAAATGCTTTACAAAAAAATTGTGATCCGTTTCAGCATCTGGCCACCAAACATTATGCATTTTTTTGATACTGACTATACGTGTGACTCTTGCACACTGGTTTATTCTTACTACAGTTTGGCAGTTTTCCTGTAAAAATAAGAAAGATCTTAATGTTAATTGAGTAGATATGTTTCTTCCTTTCTTTTTTCCTTTTTCAAAGAAACATCATAGCGATGCTAATTAGTGCCAACAATGGGTAGGTCACAGATATATGATCACTTACTGTTAATTGATAAAGTCATCTATTCAAAACTCTCTTCCAGCTTCCTGTGAACGTTGAGTGTCCTGGTTTCTGACCAGTGACATTGGAGTTCACAAAGCTCTGTGCTCTTCTTCAGAGCCAATTGGCACAGCCCATGACTCTACCTTATGAAACAAGAAAGATTTTATTCAATAAGCATTTTTGAATATTCTGTGCACTACCATATACCAAATACTGCATGAGATGCTGTGCATGAGATAGAATGTGCTCGGCAGCCCATTTAAGAATGTATCTGGAGATGCAGATTTAGCCAGTTCCTAGAAAGAGGCTATAGTGGAGACATCCTCTCCACAACAGAGTGGCAAGTTGCTCTAACCCTCTCAGAAAGTATCGAATTGTAGATGTTTTTGAAGACTAGGATTGCTGTACTATTGTAAACCTCTTATATTGAACTACATTGTCTACATAATACAAGCCTCCCCTAGACGATAATAATTTTTAAAATAGAAATAAAAAGCTTCTGACATTACCCAAAGTTAGCATATTTTTCATCTTAGGTTTTGACTTGACTCTCCGTGTCCATGGGGATTTACAGCAGACAGAAAGCTGGGTGGATAACACAGAGAGATGAGGAGCACTCTTAGAATTAACTGTGCCTTTTAATTTTCGAGCAGTGTCTTTAAATTTTTGCTAAGTAAGGTACGAATACAAAAGATAAGATGAAAGCCAAGCCATTAGAGTTTATTAAATTGAGATATAATTCACATAACATAAAATTAATCATTTAAAAGTGTACAGTTAAGTGATTTTTTTAGTATATTTACAAGATTGTGCAACCATCACCATTATCCAATTCCAGAGCATTTCTGTTACCCCAAAATGAAACTCTGGACCTGTTAACAGCCACTCTCAGTTCCCCTGTCTCCCTACAGTCCCTGGCAACCACGAATCTCCCTTCTGTCTCCATAGATTTGCCTATTCTGGACGTTCATATAAATGGAATCATATAATACGTGGCCTTTTGTATCTGGCTTCTTTCATTTAGCATAAGGATTTCAAGCTTCATCCATGTTGTAGTATATAAATACTTCATTCCTTTTTATCGCCAAATAGTGTTCCATTGTATGGATATACCGCATTTTGTTTATCCATTCATCAGTTGATGGACATTTGGGCTATTTCTATTATTTGGCTATTATGAATAATGTTTTTAATGTACAAGTTTTTGAGTGGCATGTTTTCGATTCCTTTGAGTGTATACCTAGGAACGAAATTGCTGAGTCATATGGTAACACTATGTTCAACTTTTTGAGAAACTGCCAGACTGTTTTCCACATCTGCTGCACCATTTTACATTCCTCCCAGTAGTACACAAAGATTTCAGTTTTTCCACAGCCTCGCCAACACTTGTTATCTTCCTTTTTTTCGATTATAGACATCCTAGTGGTATCATTGTGGTTTTATTTGCATTTCCCTGATGACTAATGATGTTGAACATCTTTTTATGTGCTTATTTAAGACCTAGCTTTTTATTAGGAGATGTTAAAACATGGCAGACTTAAGGACTTACCCCTCCTGCCAGTGGTAAAGAGGTCACAAGCCTGTTAGGGGTATTTGGCTTATTGGCCAGATGGAGTCCAAGTGAAGCTGTCCTAAGAGTGCAGCTGTGCCATTTCCCCATTATCATGGGTAGGCTGGGCCCAACTTATTTGTTTCTGGAGATTCCCTACTTATTCCTTTTACCACTCTCTTATATTTCTTTCATTACAGCATCTCTGAGCATTGCACACTAGATAGGAATGTAGCCTGATTAAATGGAAACTCTGTCCACTTATAGCTCCTCAACTTCTAAAGTCCAATAGGACTTGCTATATTCCCCTAGTAGACAGCTTCATTTGGGACCAGGGAGTTTTAAAATGGTGCTGAGCACAGTTTAAAGAAACGGTCATGGCAGTTTCCTAGAAAAGCTTTTAGAACTACTTCTGTCTAGTTAAAAGTAACTCTCTAGACCTAGATGGCTTTATAGACATGTCTTCTCCGTGTTGGTCTTTGGCAGCTCAAAAAACTGCTAAGTTAGCACTTTTTCTGGACAAGTAAATCAGCCGTCTTATGATTACCCTCCTGCTGATCTTCACAACGCCAGCCGTTACCACTTACCTCCAGGGTGGATCCATTTGGGGCATCTTTGTTAGGGCTCCAAAATTTAGTTGTTATAGATAGATCTTGTAACGAATAAGATTTCTTTTCTAAGTGAATCAGCTTCAGAACTCTGATCTGGGCACAATAAGTAAAACAGTTTGTATAAATTACTCGTGTGGATCAACTCTGGCTCTGAGACTAGCACATGAAGGTTTCTCCATGGATATCTGGTCTCTCCTTTTGCCTTACAGCGGGCCTGAATTATGCTCAAAACTGACAAGTTGGCCCAGTCCAATGTAGCAATTAATTATTATTTACAGAGTGTTTATTCTGTACAGGTAACTGTGCTAAATGCTGTGGGAAATATCAAGATGAGTATGAAACAGTCTCAACTCTGAAATAATTTATAGTTTAATGTGGGGGAGGGCAAGGGAAGGTTAGTAGCACAGTGGCTAGCATGCAGATGTTCATTCTTTTTTGTGTGAGGCGCTGTAGGAAACTGAAAGATGACCTAGCATTAGAGTCTGCTCCAAAGGAACTTACAGTTTGGTAGAAGCTTACGAAAAGGAGTAACCTGACATGTATTATATTTGTACTTGATTCTGTGTTTACATTTTCGTCTCTCCTACTAGAATGTAAACATCACGAGGGCAGAGTATTTTTCCGTTTGTTCACCAGCTGTAAAACCTGCACCCCAGATCATTGTACATTAAGCTGGCTCCTCCATTGGAACTGTACCCTGTACAAGCAGGGACGTATCCTCTTGCTGCCTGCTCACCACATACCCCCTGCATCTAGAAGAGTGCCTGGCACTCAGATTTGTTCAGTGGCTGACTGAGTGAAATAAATTTCCTCGCAATCCTTTCCTGGATTTATAAGTACTTGGTGTTCATTCTTAATTTTGAAGAGTAGTGACCATTTGAGATACTGGCCTGTTGCTATTTTTGGTATGTATTCATCTAACCTTGCCAGAGATGGAGACCATAAAATTGGATATAATGAGAGATCTCTGATAAATACCAGTTTGCTGGTATTTAAGTCCCAAGCCAGCACCCCTGACCGTTGCTTCCAACATGAGGGAGGAAGGACACTATGTGCTGACTCGGGTAGTTGAGGAAGAGTCCAGAAGTGAACACCATGGAACTGAGCTGGGACCAGGACAAAAAAACATGGTCTCATCCCTGAGCCAGCCATTCCTGATCCCCTGCCTTCCTGGAGGTGAAACAGAACTGGATGAGGCAAGGAAGAACAGAGGGAAGGGGCAAGGCCTCTCTAGGGGCATTCCTCTGAAGGAGATGGATTTCAGACCAGAAGTGGCAGAGCTGAGGCTAAATGTTGTTTCAGGTCCATATTTAGCTGCTCTGATTACCTGCTGATGTCCTGATGTGGCTGTAATGACATCAGCGCAGTCATGAGCATCAGCCTTGGTGACTTGGCATTTGGGCTAGCATTTGTTTTCTGCCCTAGGGAGTGGTGATCACAAGAAGAGGAAGCATAGACTTGAGGATGGGCTATGGGATGATGAGGCTGATGTAATTATCTTCTGAGACAGTATTCATTCAGGCTAGAGAGAGTGGCTGCATCTTTTGGCAGGGTTAGTTGGGAACTAGAAGTTGCCGCATCTACAGTTCGGTAGCTATCCACGTCAACTAGCTGGATTTGTTTGTGGTGTTGGGGGTGGGCATGAGGAATAAACGCAGGAGATTGGAGGGAGAAGCAGGGAGGCACTGGCCTGCTAGCTGCCATTGATGTCTTTCTTTTTTAATGCATCTGTCTCATCTCCTTTAATAATTACAGTCTCTGCTTTCTGCTGCCCTTAGCAGAAGAATGTCCTTTGTGTCTCTGAACCAGATTACTCCATAAAACCCGATAACTCCATAAAACCTCCTCATAAATGTGTAGGAATTGAAACATTGTATAAATTTAGAGCAAAGATTAAATGAGTCTAGATAGGGTTACCTTTTTTCCAAGATACAGCAACTTATCTTAAGGAGGCAAGTGTTGTTAATGTTATTACCATTGTTACTGTCATTATTTGAACAGTTTTATGGGGGACAAAAGCCAATTGACTTCTGCGCATCTTATTTATAAAATCAACACATCGGCTTCAGTATGAGCTTTGCTTCTGGCAGTTTCTGACTGTGACTGGTGCTGGCTGTTTCTTTTTTTTTTTTAAAGATTTTATTTATTTTCCCCCCAAAGCCCCAGAAGATAGTTGTATGTCATCGTTGCACATCCTTCTAGTTGCTGTATGTGGGATGCCACCTCAGCATGGCCGGAGAAGCGGTGCCTCGGTGCGCACCCGGCGAGGTGCGTGCCCGGGATCCGAACCCGGACCGCCAGCAGCGGAGCGCGTGCACTTAACCACTAAGCCACGGGGCCGGCCCGGTGCTGGCTGTTTCTTATAGGCAGTGCTTCTTGAACTTTTTGAGAAAACACTGATTCATTCATTTATTTATTCAGCAAATACTAAGTGCCTACTATTTGCCAAGCACTGTTCCAGGTACCGGAAATACAGCAGTGAACAAAACTGATGCAAATTCTTCTCTCATGGAGCTTATATTCTAGTGGGATGACAGACAGAACTGTTTTCCTAAGTGGAACTCTGAAAATTTCTTTTTAAAAATGCATGTAGTTGCCATGTCTTGCATATTCAATAGCACTCAGCAGAACCAAAATAAAGTCATTCAGTTGAGATAAAGATGTAAAATTTTCTTTTATGATCTTTGTTGTAAAGTGGTTTCTTGTTATAAAACTTGTGTTTCTAGCCCTCTTGGGTCATATTTGTGAGCTATTCATGGAATACCAGGGTTCTGAGGAACACCATCCTAGAGAAACCACAACATTCATTTCTCCTTAGATAATCTGCACCCCAGTTCCAGTGACTTTTCAAAAAAATATGTCACCTTAAAGGTCTTCACTTTAAGGAAGGCTTACATTCAGGCCATGTCATATTCACAAATATCTCTTAAGAGAGAACTGGAGAAGCTGTACCCATCTCACAGGTGTTGAGGGATTACGTGTGATGATGCACTCACATACTTAATAAATGGTGGTGGTTACTGTGAGTGAGCTCTCTGGCATGTGTTGATTCAGCAAATATTTATTGTCTACCTGGTAGCAGACACTATTGTAGGCCGTGAGGTTATGGAGATGAGTAACGTTTGACTAGAGGAAATATATTATTATATATAGTATCATAAATGCTATGGAAGGGTTAAGTCAGGATTCTGTGGAAACCCTGGTCCCAGAGAAAAAAGAGGCAGGTTTTGCTGAAGTGTTCTTGTGTGATTCTTTATATGCCCAGCCACTGTGGGGAATACTGCTCCGTTGTGAAATTGTGTGGGTAGGTAGCTATTTGTCTCCAAATATGAGTGAGAAATAGGGGAGAAATCTATATGTGATTATAGGTCAGAGGATAAAATCTGGTCTACCTTTTCTCCAGAGGGACCTTGTTCTCAATGTTAAATGGGGAAAAAATGATTTTCTTTCAGAGTAAATTTCATTGATATGGCATAGTGGTTGGGAGCATAGATTCTGAGTCAGATTGTTTGAGTTTGAATCTTGGATCCATTTCTCTTAACTCCGGGCAAGTTACAATTATAGACGTAAGTAGACAAGTTACTTAACCCCTCTGAACCTCAATTTTCTCATTTGTAACTTGCCTAGGGGATAATAATAGAACCAGTTTCATAGGGCTGATTAAGGGATTCCATGTAAAACACCTAGAGCAAGTACCTGTAATATACTAGGTGTTCAATAAAAGTGACCTGTCATCATCCTCTTCAGAGCAAAACAAAAAAGTCAAGAATCAACCCAGCCATGCTGATCCAAACTGGCCTCTCCTTTGAGAGTGCCCCCATGTGAACTGGTGGGGGCCTGATATGGCTGAATTGCTGCAGGGAGGAACACTAGACAGAGCTCGGCCTGGGGCAGGCCCTGCGCTAAGCACTGTCCCGTAGTAGAATTGACAGGCGGAGGGCTGAAGTCCAGTCTGAGTCCTACCACCAGCTGGCTGTAGACTCTGGGCATGTCACAGACACTCTGGATCTCAGCAACTTCATCTGAAAAAGAAGTGCATTGATCCACATGACTTCTAGGCATCCTCAGCTCTGACAAGGTGCGGCTCTGTAAGTTAGATCCCAGGGAGCAGCTGAAGGAAGGATAGGTGTTCCTCCCAGTGGCTTTTCACCCTTCTGCCTCCACTGTCCTTGAAATGTGCAGTTGTACTGATGTTCATCATGGCGGCTAACATTCACTAAGAACTCACTAAGTGCCGGTTTTAAATCCTTTATCAAGTGAGAAAATGGAGGCATAGAGATGCAGAGTAACTTGCCCAAGATAACGCTTCTATTAAGTAGTGGAGATGGAATTTAAGCCCAGACAGCCCAGCTCAGACCAGGCACTGTGTGGCCACCACAAGAGCAGCAACAAGGCTTTACTCTTTGTCAACCGCTCGTGTGGTTCACTCAATACTTCAGCACGGGTCTCACAGTACAGGGCTTAGAGAGGGACCTTCCAGCACCCTTCTCAGTGTGGAGATAGGCCGGTATGTGTCTGTAAATATTTATTTCCTCTGGTACCTAAACATGTTTCACACTTTTTAGATGTGGGTGCATTTCTCTCTATAAGGAAATAGTTTCCAGCTCATGCTTTTATAAATCTCCCTACATAAATCTTTTAAAGGAAAGTTATTACCTTTATAGCTGTGTCATTTCTTTTATATTGGTTACAGTCTTTTAGAAGATGGGAGAGTAGGGGCACACATGAGAACATCCAAGTTTAGCCTCCAAGTATCTTGTAAATCTTCTAAGTGGAGTAATTTTGGGGCTGGGTTAGTCAAGGCTGATTTGAGAAGGGTCCCTTAAGGTGAGCGGGTAGCAATGGATGTACTCTATAACAGGTTAATCACCAGCTGCACACTATGTTTATATCTAGCAAACAACTTATCGCACATGGAGAACAGTAATTTTTATTCTATCTCAGGGGTGTCCCCAGTGTAGTTTACAAATTTGCTCTGTAATGTATATTCCAGGTTATAGATAAAGTTGAACTCTGGCCTCCAGTTGAGGAAGTAGTGGCAGGGAGGGGGTGAGGAACAGCTCTGTTGGCCTGTAGGGGACACTGTTGCATCATTTATCTGAATGATTTTCACTATCTTGTCCCAGGACAACAAAACAAAACAAACAAATCAAAACCCAAAAATAGGTCAATCACCTTAACATTACTTATTGAAATTGTTTAAGTGATTCCAGTGTGTTTAGAATATTCAGTATTTTTCAGGTATTTATCAGACTATTTAGTATCCGTACATGAAAGGAAGAGTTGAGCGTTTCTTTCCAAGATGGGAGCGATTGACACGACTTTTCTGATTAGCTTTTTCTCCATACTCTCCTCTGGACAGGGTACTCAGGAGCCTAAAAATTTTTAGTTTAATAAACCTTTAGGTTTAGTGGACTGTCTTAATTTTTTGGTAGGGTATGCCCATGTTAAGTTGAAAAACGCCTCAGCTCTGTTATATTCTAAATAAATATCGTAAGCCTGTGAAGGGTATTTTGGAAGTTCTGATTCTCTTCTTTTTATCCATATCTTTTTCTTCACTGAAAAAGATTCTATTGACTGAGAAAATGAAGTCATGTCTGCAAGGCAGGCTTGTACAGGGCTCGGTCTGAGCTCGAGGAAGCACGTTGCCAGATGCTCGGCACGCCTCTCAGTTCGGCGTGCCTCTCCTTCCAGACTGTCGACAGCCTCTGTATTCGTCCAGGTGCCCCGTGGCCTTGCCAGCAAAATCTCCACCCCCCTGCCCAGCTCTGGCCTCTTCCCTGCTGGAATATGGGCCCTGGAAGGCGATTGTTAATTAACCCTCGGAAAGCGGCAGTCTTGCGCAGGCAGTGTGCGCAGTAATGACATTGTGAGCCTGCGTCATTTCCAGTTCCACCATCAATTATGCCATGTGTTTCATCCAGTTGGTGCTACCCTCCCAGTGTTAATTATAACCTACAAGACTGTTACAGTTAATTTTATGGCAAGCATATTGTCTCTTCAAGGCTCCGGAGCAGCTCATAAATTATCTTGAAGGTAAAATGTAACTTGGGGAACTAGTTATGAAAATTCCATCCATCTCGCTTAGGAGCTGCAGCTGCTGCTGTCAGCTGCCTCGCTGCTGCATTGTGAAGGAATTATGGTGGGTCAAGTGTAAGAGGGTAGGCCCGGGCTGTCACTGAGGAGAAAGGCTGTCCTGGCCCTGTCAGGCAAGTGCCTTCTGCCAATCCCTGGTGGTTTCACTTTGCAGGCAGGCAGAGGCAGGCAGCGCAGGTGGATGGTCCCCAAGCTGTCTGTATTCATTACTTTACAGAAACTTGTTGTAGGTAGGCAGGTCCGGAGACCTTTCCTCTTCTCGTTGTCATGATGTTAGGCATCATCTGCAAAGTGTGAGCGAGATAACTCTATAACTAACTCTGGGCTTGGTTCCGGAGAGCACGAGAGGAGAGGGCGGGAGTTGTTAGTGGCCATACCTGCCAGCAGCCCTGTGCTGCTCTCTCACCCGGTGATTTCTGTCTTGCAAAATCCCTTGGCTTGTGGTTGCTATTTTTATTTGTGGTTGTTATTTTTCGTATAATCTGATAAAGTGAGATTTCACTGTGAACGAATGTACTCTAAAATTGCCTACTAAATAAATTAGCAGGTTATCTTATTGGGATAATAAACACACTCCTTTTCTGTTTCCTCACATGAAGCCTAAGCTTTACATTTCAGCCCTCGGGGCTTTAGCATTATTATTTTTAATGACTGAACACAAGTCTTTCATTTAGCTTGTTTGTATAGTTACTGTAAATGATCTTTCTGTTGTTGGTTCTTCATTTGAAATTCTGCATGTTATGCTCACTTTAAAAGCTTTGAGGGGGCCTCTGAGAATTGGGAGCTGTATTAAGTACAGCATCTTCCAGCAGCACTGGAAACAGGCTGTGGCAGAAAAGTCAGAGAGGGTGTGTTGAGAAAGTGTGCCTGCATGTAAAAATCTAAGCGCGGGTTTGAGTGAAGCATACACAAGCAGGACCAGTCTGGGTGGCAGGTTGAGAACTCTGCTTTGTGAAATAAAGTGGCCATTCCCTGAGCTGGTGATTTCCCCCTGTGTGTTTCTGAGCATTGGTGTGTGTGTGTATGTTCACGCATGTACTAGCCTTTGTACCAAGGGCATCTAAGACCATTACACCTGGGCTGTCCAAGAGATTGAGACCTGGTTTTGAGGGGTTAGGAGGGCACATGGAATGATGAAATCGTGCCCAAAGAGGCACTGGGCTTTCTCAAGCAAGTGTTCTTCTGAGCTCTTGATGAAGTGGCATGATACTTGGATATTTGTGAGTTTTCTAGTGAATTCAGACAGGGGTTTGCAAACTCAAATGTCTGCAGGGCCTGGAACATAATCTAGATGAATGAAGCCAGAGAGGTGGGACTGGGGTGAACAGGAAGTTCACACTCTGTCTGAAGTGGGCAGCAGCAGCTCTTCAGCCTTGCAAGGAGGCTGGATCCGTGTTACTAGGTCTTCTCCATTTTCAAGAGAAGTGGAAAATTCAGATTGGGTGTGTGTGCTTGTGAACTCTCCTAACTATTTAAATGTTGGCAATGATTCACATATTTGTACCTGTTATTCAGGCTAATCAGTACGTGTCTGGAGACTGGATGGTGTGGATAGGATTCTGGTATAGAATGGCAGTCCCGCCTGCTTTGAATGAGAAATCTTCTTAACCTTCTCACACTTCTCCAGAGTAGAGGCAGTGACCCTGGCCTGGAGACCAGAATGCAATCTGGGTACTGCCTCCTGTGACCTTATACCATTGTTCCATTCTGTGCGGGTTCTTGCTTGGAGGAAATATTTGTGTGTATTTTTTTGCCTTTGACTTGGCCTTCTTTCATCTTTCCTTTTACGGAGAAAGCATATGAGAGTTTTCAAAAGTGAATGAGGCGTATATGGTACTCAGTGTCACCATAAAAAGGGTGTCTGCAAAAATGTTGGCAATTTTAAGTCTGATAAAGGATTTGATTCTCGGGAAGGAAGGGCAGGGACTCCATTGCTAGTGATCACCATTTCTCCTGTTACACCCTTGAGTTTATGTCTTATTCCCAGTTCCTCCATGGGGGAACCCAGCTGTTCTTTCACGGCGCAAGGATGTCATGTGGTCAGAATAATCTTTTAGTCTCACTGCTCCAGACTGATGGCCACATGGAGGTATGGTCTGGGAAGTTGTTAAATATATGTGGGTTTGATCTTCTGTAGAAGAGGAAAATATAAAAACTATTTCTTTCCTTTAATAAAAAGAAAAACCTTGGCTGCCGCGAAAGTCAGCTGTTACGCATGCGTGGTTAAATTTCATTGTAAATATTTCATAAGGGTTATTAGAATGGACCAGGTTGACATCACAGCCCCAGTTGTACCAAAGGAACCATTTCACTAAAATAAGCCAACGTTTCTAAAGAAACATGAATTTCTAATGTAAAGTTAACATCAGGTCAGAAAACCCTCTGGAAGAAATGTCTGTATCAATGTTTATAATCTTTGCATTTATGGATTTGCAGTTTGTGCAAAAAACTCCCAAAGAGACTTTATTTTGGTTAAATAAGGCTAGCTTGTGAAATAGTCTGTATATCCAAATCCATCCTAACCCAATGTCTTGGCAGCCTTTTGTATAAATAATGTCTTTTCCAAAATGTGTGCATTTGAAAAAGGAAGAGGAAAATTAAGTGGCAAACTATCTCTGGGTTGCCATAAACTGACAGAATCCTAGAAACGGAAAGCAAAGCCTGACAGTTCATTCATTCTTTGAGCAAATTACGGAGCTGTACATTAGTTTATTGATTTTATTGATGCATGGAAGGTTGCAGTGAAGAGCAAAATGTTTACCCTAACTACTTCATTTTCCGTTTTTGGGGTGAGTAAAAGTTTATTTAAACATGCATTTTTTTTTTTTTTTTTTTTTTTTGGTATGTCACACAAAATACACATGCGTTTTAGAGGCATTTGGCAGAAAAAAAATGAAGGATGTTCACATTTTGTAAAAACTTAATCCACACTCACAGATGGTCCTGTTCAGGTGCTATTTTAATTATGAGGTAAAGAACATCCCCACACAGTAGGAAGTCATCTTAATAAATGGAGAGGGGCTTTTGTCTTCAGGCGTCAAAAAGCCTTGTTACTGAGAAATTTAAATACTTTGTGTTACAGGGGAGAGTCTGAAAATGACCACGATCCTCGGAGAAAGCAAAACGGTGGACTCTTCTGAACATCAGATGAGTGCACTAGAAATGTTTTACACGTGTGTAGCTCTGGGCTTCCTTAATATTGGTCATTTTAGCGATGGCTTTTCCAGTGATAAATGTCCACCATAGATATGTTCATGTGACCAGAGGGAAAATAAACAGAGCAAATTGCAAATGCATTTAAAAAATTTTAATCCCAAATGAAAGTATTTCTTTACGGTTCTTAAGCTCAAAGTCTGCTTTGCCCTTCGAGTGATAGAGTGCTAAGAAGAACTAATCGTAATTCAAATGCGGCTGTAACTTACAGCTTGCATTAATAACACACAAATAGAACAGTCCTCTTATTAAATATTAGTAATATATTATAATAATGTTTTACTGTCTTTCCCTTAGTGGGGAATTATGAGGACCTCATGTTAGGACCTCAATGTCCTGACATAGTTAATTATCCATGGATAATGGTCCTCAGCCATTGCTGTTCAGAGTGATGCGGCTTTGTTGTTGAGGGCTTATTAAGTGTTTGCAGACTCAGGTGCGGTGCACCTATGCACTTTCCTACAGAAGCAAACAGCTGTGTTTTCTTTACCATATTATGCATCACCTAGAGTGTCTCATTTATTATAGCTGAGCTAATGATGCAAGTGCGAACCTTTATGTCCTGTTTTATATAGCAATAATATATTTGCTGTAGAGTTGTTAGCTTGTTTTTCACAAGTAATTAATCTTTTCTTGTACCAAATGAAAATGGGTTAGCACAGGGGTCAAAATACCTTTAATCCAGGCTGCAGAGATTGGATGAGACCTCTGGATATAGTGTCATCTTTTTCTTTCACAAGGGCCTCACCCTGTCGGCAATCTACCCACCAACACAATGCTCACATTACTAGGAACTTAGGCTAATGAAAGGGAATTATTTTCAGTCCTTTAGCACTGAGACAGGATTCACACCTGAACATGTGCTGAGGGAAGTAAGCTTCACGACAGGCGCCCATGTTCAGTCCCTTAAAAAGGCTCTCCGTATTGTCCACACGGAGAGTTGTGGTGGTGGGTTTCTGTCAAATGGAAAATGTCCCCCAGTTCATGCATAGTTAGGCCCTTCTGAAATGTGCCAAGGCCTAGCTCAGAGGCCCCTGAAGTACAACACACATGCTCCCGGTGACACACAAGGTGATTTTGTAATACACTGATGAATACTTTTTATTTTAAAAGTTATATATTTTGCTTTAGATTAGCAAAGCATAATTAGCATTTAGATGCATGATTCTCAAATAATATTATTGAGGGCAAGACTAAAGTCAGTCTTTAAGTTTAAAAAAATTTTTTTAAGTTGATTTAAAGAAAAATGCTAGCACTATAATCATATAGGTGGTTCGTGGACATCACTAAAAATCGTGATGGTGGATCACATCATCAAAGCTTAGGAAACACAGGCCTTACAGACTGGAGGAGTCAAGAAACAGGTATCTCGATCATAATTATGCTGTTGATTATCATGAAGAAGATGATTATCATCATCGTCATAATTAACAATAGCAGCTAACTTCTAATGAATCTTTACTATATGCCAGGTCCTATTCTAAGTGTTTTACTCATATTTCCTTATTTACTCTTCATGCCAACTCAGCGAAGGGAGTGCTGCTTTTATCTCCATTTTACAGTTAAGGTAACGAAGACCCAGAAAGGCTTGACACAGGTTGTAAGTGCCTGAACCAGGACTTGAGTCCAGGCAGGGAGGTTCTAGTATCTTCTTTTTAATCGTTGCATTTTTCTATGTCTTGATGGATTAGGAAATATTACCCTCTGTCCTCTAAAGAAGAAGAAAGGTGGAGAACCATGAAAACATGCAACACTGCCTATAATATATGTATTATAGAAATAATATGTAATTTGTATGTATATTATTTACATATATATAATTATATGTAACATAATAATGTGGTAATCACCCATGTTTTGTGAGGACTCTAACCTACACCGCTGATTGGGCCCTGCTATGACTGTATTCTGAGCCCTTGGCTTCCTCAGATAGCACCCTGGATGTATACTAGAACAGATGCCTTAGAACCTGAAATTTTTTATTTGAATAAATGAAAAAAAGAGAGGGAGGGGCAAGGAGGGTATACCCATATTTTCTCAGTCACTGCCATAGAACCCTCCAAATATGTACAGCTGGGGATCAGTAACACTTATTGCTTCCTACACAATGTCTATGGAGCAAAAAATCTTTGACAGCTTCTCATATTTCTGTATTTAGAAAAGCATCATAATTCTTTTCCCCATTCAATTCAAATATATATAAACAATGTCTAATCTTCTCTGAAACTTAAAGTGAAGCTCTTTAGCAAATAGCCTGGTTATATTCCCAGAAAGAAAAGAGAGACAGTTAACCTATGAAAATTTGTCTCAACTCTTAACAAATGCGCTGAAATGAATAAAAGAACACAGCCCACAGGACCAAGATGTGGGTGGGAATTATGTCTCCTAGGTCCCAGAGCAAGACCGAATGCACCTATTTGAAGGTCTTCTGTGACTCTTGGTTTATCTTAATTTAAAGTCCCAGAAAAATGCTCAAACAGGCAAGAATTCTCATCTGTCTTTCTCATCTGATGTTTTTCTGAGCCAAAGTGCTTAGTTTTCTTCAGTAGTACTTATGACTAGTTACATTGCCTAAGGAAACTTCACTTGGGTGAGGTGTTAAGGTATGGAGAAATGGGTAATTGGGCCACTTAGAAAACCTATCCAATGAACGTTTCCAAGCCAGCCTCCCCATGGGCCAAGAGTCATCATGAACAATTATTTGAGAATTGTGAGGTGCTCAAAGAGGAAAATTGCAGAACAGAATGGGTTGAAAGAATTTATATACTTTTGTCATTTCAAGTTGAAACCAGGGGCTCTAACTCATGTCTTGCACCATTGTGATCTACAACCATTTAATTTGCTAACAAGACTTAACTGATCAGGATCTGCAGCCTCCTCCTCCAGTCTAATCAAAACAAGAAGCTTTTGGCTCTGGAGAGTAAATGTTGTCGATCTTTTATTGTCCGGCCTCACCGTTTTCTTTCTGGCAGGCTGAGATGAAACAGAAAGCTGATATTTGGAGCCACTGGAATTGCAGGCCTTGTAATTTAGAAATATCCATTTTATCCCGTGTAATTTCTTCCCTAAGATTCCTCAGTCTAAATCTGATACAGGTAGGAGCCAAGACAAACAGTAACCATTTATAGTCACCCAGACCAGTTTGGATTTCACTCTAATGTAAAGCAAAGAGAGTTTTTGGCTTCATTTCAGGTGTGTAACAGGGATAGAAAATGCATTTAAAATTTAGCAGCAAATGTTACCATATGTTTCCATAACAACTGCAAACTTTTATGTTAGAAAAGCAATAATATAAACATGTAGGAATCTTGGAACAGTAAACTATTAATTTACCAAATATAAAAAATCTAGCATGAAGGAGCTTTTATAGCCACAGAAGCCATGAGGGGCCTAGCATCCTGTGAATTTCTCCATTATGTGGCAGAAAATGCTGCCGGTTGGTTTAAATGAGCAAATCTTTTAAAATTATAGGTAGGGTGTGAATTCTCTGCAGTGCATTTTTCTGAAACAATGTGTGGTGGTGCCAGCTATGGCTGGTTTCTTTTACCATATTGAACTAGTAAGATAACCGTTAGTAGCTGCCTCCAGTGCACATCTGTAAAATAAGAGCATTTTTTTCCCCTTCACCCATAGCTTCAAACTTAATAATGAAGCCTGGGGTCCTGCAGAAAGTGTAGTGCCTGGGAGCTGGCTCTAATGCTTGTCAAGGAAGAAGTCTTCATAGATTGTTGATATATGTGAAGAAGGTTCACAATTTTCTCCCGTACCCATTTGAAAATATAAAAGAGACAAGGGAAAAATGGATCTACTTGACCACATCTTAAGAAAGAGGAGTTTGTAACTAGAGTTGAAATCACCACCGAGGGAAATTCAGTGTTCTCTGATTTCTCTGTGAGTCAGAGAAATAATCTTCTTTTATGGAATGTATTAGAAACATGGCAACCTATGGATGCGTCTTTCGCTCCAAAAGAAGCATGATTTTTTTCCCTAAACATACCTCAGAGTGTTGATAGGGTTTTGAATCTTTTTCTAGAATGAAACGTTACCTTGTCATTTAAGGTAAGATGATGCACCTTGACTCGCCCTGAAACTTGGGTTAGTGAGATAACTACCACTGAGCATACTGATCAATGAAGGTTGAAGTCAAAGAGAAAAGATGGTCAGAGGGAGGTAGGCTGCCCTAAAAGTTAAGTGCAGAACTCCAGAGAGGGCACGCATTTAGAAAGGGCCCTGGTATGGTTACGGGTTAGAGAAAGGTCTAAAATTCTCAAAATGTCAGGAGGTGGGGTAAAGAGAGTCCACTCTTTCTGCTGGGGTAGGGTCTGTAGCTTGGCCTCCTGAAGCCTTCTCAGTGGAGCTCACAGGCTGCTGAGCCAGGAGAGATGCAGCGGGGGCATTGTGTAAAGCAAGGCTCGTAGTGTTAGTGGGCCGAGGAGCTGAGAAAACTTGGCCAAGAAGTAGTGAGAGTGACAGGCGTGATTCAGGGTAGAAGAGATGTTTTGTGAAGACCTGATTCATTCCTGAGTCCATGATGGGCCTCTTTTTAGGGCAGACACCTAATTTCCCCGGGTTATCACCTTCTCTAATAGGGTTAGTAAGAAAGTTTCTCATGTTTCTCTCAGTGCTTGGCCAGTTCTGGGGTATTTTATGCTATAAAGCATCTCTCTAAGCATTAGTGAGACTGGAATCTGACATTAATCTTATGGGTCCTTATTTTGTGTCTGGCTCTCCAGTAACATGAAGATAGATGGATGGTTAAGAAGAAAGCAAAGTGCCATTCATTCATTCAACAAATATTTGGTGAATACTTACTATGTGCTTGGCACTGGGATACAAGGATGAACAAAAACCACCGTCTGTTTCTTGTGCTGGTGGAGCTGGTAGTCTAGTGGTGGGAGAGAGACGGGAAACAAGTAAACAAAGAAATAAGATAATGTCAGATAATAAGTACTACGGAGAAAAGGGAACAGGTGGGCAATTGGGGAGGGGCACAGAGCTTTTTAAGGATGTCCGAGGAAGCCCCATTTGAGCTGAGCTGAGGAGGAGGAGAAGGAACCAGCCAGTGTGACTGGAGCACAGTGACTGAAGGAGGAAGTAAGTGAGATGGAATTGGAGAGGCAGAAGGGGTCAGATCTTGGGGTTGGGGTAGAGATTTCCTTTGATCATGGTGTTTACTGACTCAGAATAAAAATGAATCCAAATTCCATTTACAGAGTATTTTGGAAGTTTCCACTGTGTTTCCAGTGCTGTGATTGGTCTAATCAGGGCTTTAGTTTAGATGTTAGAAAACAGACATCATTGATTGTGAGATAAATGGCAAATTAAATGGCATCAACCATAAATAAATCATAAGCTCTTTGGAATAAGTAGTCGTTCTGAATTGGGAAAGTCTTTATGGAAAGAAAGAGGGAATCAAAATGGAGCTCAACAGATGTTGAGTGCCTACTGTATGTTGATGCTTTATATGTATTTTCATTTTTATTCCTCACAGTAGTATACAAAAGTTGAGTACTATTATCTCCATTTTATAGATGATGAAACTGAATTCAGAGAAAATTAGATAAAGATAGTTATTGACAAAACTTCAACTCAAACCGATTTAATGTGTTAGAAGAGAATCAAACCCTAAAAATCACTCACCACTAACTAAAAATATTCTAAGCTTTTGAATAACCCTATGGTATATTGTCTCTCTCTCTCTCCTTTTCTCTCTCTTGCTGTTGATGTGCTAAAATGTCAAAACAAAAGGATCTGTATGTTTGTTTTTAGGGATGTGGGGAAGTGAGAGGCCTCTAGGGAGATTGTGGCCTATTATGAGGCCAGTCTTTGGGAGAAAATCCTCTAAATAGAGCAGGCAGTGGCAGCTACTAAGTGGCGAGAAAAGCAGACCTGGTCCCCGGAGGAGGAAAAGAGAATTAACGGAAGAAGTAGGTGCCAGGTGTGACCCTGTGGGGTTGAGGAGGGCACAGGGGTGGAAAGACCCTGAAGACTTCGGAGTGTAGAATGCATCATCACTAGTGTTATTTCCCGGGGACAAGCAGAAATGCCCTAAAAGAAGGCATAATACTGCCATGAAACACCAACATTTCCCTCTTTGGTTTGAGAATCTCTAAACAACCCTATTTAAAATTTGTTTCTATACTATTCAGGTGTTTGCCTCAGGGTTCCTTTCCTTGGGTTATCTTTTGCGGGATGGCCCTGGGTGTAGATAGGTCAACTTTAAGGTGACCTTTTCTCAGCTGAGGCCATATCCCAATAAAAGGTTTCTTCTCCCCTGGCTTCCGCTGGGCTGGCCCTTTCTGACAGACGTGTAAACAGATGCAAGCCTGGTTGCTAATGACAGGCGATTATAAGAGGCATGGGGGCCAACATAATTAAACCACGATTTGACAGGAACATTTGGCAATGTAATATTTCAGCATTAGAGATATCTTTGCAATGCGCTTTCCCCACCTGGTTTGGTGAATATAATTCATTTTTATTCTTCAGAGCGTGGTGCTTTGAGATCTGAAACCCTCCTGTCTGAGTTCTGCGTGGTTCCTTGCAGGGCTCCAGGAAATGGTTACCACTGGACTGTGTGGGGATCCAGTCAGTATCTAAGACTCTGTCCAGGATCCGCTGTAGAGCCGTAGTGGGAATAGGGCCTGTGGCCCTGCTGCCGGGATTGTATTTGACGTTTTATCGTGTCCAATTTGATAGTGATAATGCCTTTGGAGAGAAACATGAATTATCTTTATACCGCTATGATTTCAGCTTCTCTCCCTGGTGCCTGGATTTACCTGATGGTTGTTCCCATGAATCAAAAGATAGTTTATTCAATTCTCTTGTCCTCTAGGTTCTCATTACTGGAAGTAGGAAAAACATCTCCGGTCACCAGTAACCTGTTGTTACAAGGAGCGACAGTGGAAACAGTCATCCATAGATGGAATTTGTTCATTTATTCACTAGATTTAATTTTTATTTATTTTTCCCCCAAAGCCCCAGCAGATAGTTGTATGTCATAGCTGCACATCCCCCTAGTTGCTGTATGTGGGACACGGTCTCAGCATGGCCGGAGAAGCAGTGCGTCAGTGTGCACCCGGGATCCGAACCCGGGCTGCCAGCAGCGGAGCGCGTGCAGTTAACCACTAAGCCACGGGGCCGGCCCCAATTCACTAGATTTAAATGTAATATAATGTTTTTAAAAACTGCTGCATTCTTTTTGCTGTCAGGATGGTTAGCAATGCCTGTTTAGACCCTTAGAGAGCACCTCCTCTAACTGCGAATGGTGGCTAGCTTGTGATTATATGTTGGGGGAATCCTGTCTTCTATTAGATAAATAGCAGACCTTCGTAGACTTAATATTTATAGATTTGACTATTGGACTAGCTGTATGAGTCTTATTTATAGTAAATGTGGTAGCATGGTTTCTTTGAATAAAATAACAGTCACCATTTACTATTTATTATGGTCCTGGCACTTGTCTAAAATGGGAACTTTTCCCACACAGGTTAGTTCATTCCTTTACTGCAAAACCAGATTTTTAATACTCTTGGTATGGTGTGTACCTGGCTATTTTAATAGATGGGTGAAGCAGACCGTTCAGAGAAGGCCAGCGACTGGCAGGCTAGCTCTTTCTTTCCCTCGGCCGATTTTGATGTTCTCCACGGAGGGGTGTAGGGGGAGATGATCTGGTGAGTACAGTTCGGTTTATGCCAGAGGAGTGCCGAGGGATTGTGACTCTTTGTGGGGTTGCCCCTCCAGCGGGGAAAGCTCGCGGCCAGCTTTTACATTCTGCTTCAGGCTGCAGTCAACGTCTGAGCAGAGGCTTTTCTAAAGCTTTGTCAGATAGGTTAAAAGGTGTCCCACCCCTGGTGTATTAAAAGAGAGAGAGAGATTAAACTCACTAAGCCTGCCATGTTCCCTGTAAAATATCAAGTCAAAATGATTTTTAAGTCCAAAGTTACTAGGCTTAGGGGGTGTGACCTTTAGTGAAGGCAGCCTCGGAGCCGGGGAGGAGAGATCTGTGCAAAAGACAGTGGGCCCACAGGCTGGTGGCCTTGAGAAAGCTGCGGCAGCCAAAGTGAATTGTCTTGTTTCTCTGCCCTCTGGCCAGCACAGCACTAACCCCACATAAATACCCAGCCTGACTCCTAGGCCGCTGGACTCACCACAGAGTTCCAGGTAGCAAACCTTTTTCCGAGTGCCTGCTTGATGCAAGGTGGGGGCTGAGCTCCCGGGGGTTACAGAGATGAATAAAGCCTGGGTCTCTGCCCTCAGGAGGCTTAACATCCGATGAATGCTACTGCTAATAACAGCTCTCATTGAACTCCTGCTGAAGCACCCACAGGCTTCACATGTATTATTAACTCGTTTAGTCCTAAATAACAATAGTTCTAGCTTGTGCTTATTCAGTGTTTCTCTGTGCCAGGCACTTTTTAAGTGCTTTATGTGAATTAACTTACCGGTTAAAACGGTAGGTATTTTTTTATTATCCCTGATTTTAACAGGGGAAAACCAAGACAAAAAGATGTTAAGTAACTTTCCCAGGGACCCAGGGCTAGGAGGCAGAGGAGCTGGGATTCCAGAGCAGGAAGTCAGGTCACCAGAGGCCCCAGCCCTACAGCAGTGTCCTGAGTCAGCGTCAGGATCACAGGGTGGGCATGTGAAACACAAATGGCAGGCCCTTCCGGGGGGCTTGAGAGTTTGCATTTCTAACAAATTCTCAGATGATGCTGATGCACATGCTCTCTGCCAAGTGGAAGAGAGCAGTGGAAACCAGTCACTGTAAAGCAAAGAAAAATGAGATATCGTAGTGCTAATATACTAATAACTAGTAATATATATTACTAATTTACTAATTACTAATTAGTAATAATTACTAATAGTATACTAATATGCTAAGAATGCCAATGGCAGTAATGTTATTTATCATTATTATTATTATTGTTGTTATAGTAGGAGTTTATTGAGTGGTTGCTTTGTACTGGGTGCTGTTTTGCAACCATGTAACCATTGTAACTGTTACTATGGGCTATCTCTTTTAGTCCTCACAACAGCCATCTGAGGTAGACACCACTGTTAACCCCATTTTACAGCTGAGAAAACTGAGGCCCAGTTTACAAACTTGCTTAAATGCCAGGGTGAGGATTCAGACTACCCCAGTGTGATTGCAGAGCCCAAGCTCTTAACCACCAAGAGAGCAATGAACAGCTGAGGGGAATCCGAGCTGCATTCCTAGAGCAGGCAGTGTATGAGCTGGGCCCTGAAGGAGGAGGGAGTGAGGGAACGATTTCTCAAATGGAATGGAAATGTGCCAAGGCCCAGGGGCGTGAAGTGCAAGGTGTGATGGGGAATGAGTAACATGGAGACTTCTGGTAAACTGCATGAAGAAATGAAGGATGGTAAGGCTGGAAAAGTAGGTTGAAGGCCTTGAAAATGAGGAGTCGCTGTTACTCGACAGTGGACTGTTGGCTTTTGAGCCCCTCTCAGGGGCTCACTCTTCCTCAGAGCTCGTCTTGAGACTTCCACACAGAATGGTGGAGTCATTCTTGGTTAAAGGTGCTGCAGGCCTTCTTTTCTCTGCCTTTCGTAGTTTGCGAGTGTCAGAATATGTTCCGAGAAGAGTTTGATTCCCGAGGTTAGCGGCCCTCTGACAGTGACTTGCGCCCTGCCGAGGGAAAGGCGAGTTTTGTCCACAAGCCACGTCAGAAACAAATGGGAACGTGTGTGCATGCCTGTGAGTGTGTCTGGGTATGAATCCACGTTCCGCCCTTAGGAAACGCCTGCCGTGGCACCGAGGCAGCGGTATCATAGGAGCTGCCAACTTGTTTTATTTCTGATCTTGCCTGGCAGCCCCTGAAGGAGGGAAAGGATGAATTTTTATCTCCCATTTACTAGACTTTCGTTATATTGTGCTTACAGACACAGTGTCAGCACATAAAATGTTAAACATCAGCGGTCTGAAAGAGGCTCCCGTTGTCTTAGCCCTGGTGCTGGGGGACTCTTGCTAGCCTTGCTGTAGTGGTTCTGTCAGTGTAATATGACATGAAGCATTTCTCAGTAATGACAGACATTGCATATGAGTGACAGGAACTCTGACCGCGAGCAATGGGTTCAATTACCAGAGACGGGGGGTTACCTGAGATAAAACCAAAGGGCCCACTTGTGCTTGCTTTTGACCCCTTGACTCCCAGATCCAGAGCGGCAAAGACAAATGGCTGATTAACCAGCCTCTAACCCTCTTTTTCAGCGATAAACTTGTTTGGATTTCCCTGTTGGAAAAAAATCTATGGGTGGCGTGTTTCTAAAGGAAATATGATCAGAAAACAGTGGGGCTGGTGCTAGTCATTTTTGTCTCTGGCAAGCACAAAACCGAAAACCGTCATTCTATCTTGGAGTGGATCTAGGACACAGTGTGCAGAAATCAATACAAGATCAATGATTGCTCTCTTAACCGCGCCTTTCTTCTCCTGCAGCGGCTACACTGCTCCGGTTCACCTGTAGCCAACCTGACGCCAGTGTCAGTGAGAGATCCTGCCATCAGAGGCTCTCCTTTTTTTCTTTGCTCCTGCAGACTGCTCTGCTCAGCATCGAGTGCAGCTTCATGCTTGTTTATAGTCCAGTGCTTATAGCCCCCAGATAGTGTTCTAGCGAGCAGGCCAATTATACTGTCGCAGGCCGCCCTCACTTGACTAGCTCTGCAGAGTCATTTAGCCAACAGACATTCCTGACTATTAAAGCTAGTAGCAGCATGTCTCCAGAGCTGGAGATAAAATGAATGAAATTTGTTATTCTGGGCTGACACTTGATCCCAGCTGTTGCACTAATGCTGTTGCACCTGAAGTTTTTCTTTATAGTAATTGCCGTCTGTGTTATTATTTCATATACTAAATTGGAGAAAATTGCAACAGGTATTAAATTCTTTGAGCTAATTCACGGGAGTTCTATTGTGCATTCTTCCAAGGGAGATTTCAACTTCTGTTCAAGGCTGGGAAGACAGATTTTCTAGCCAGATGCGCTGGCTTGTGTTTCATTATTATCAGAGACATTCCAGTTTTAGGTCTGGTCGGGCGTTTATCAGCTTTACCTGAAATCTGTTTTAAAATCTACTTTTGCTACTAATTCAGTCAGCATATGTTGGAAGCGACCCTGGGGAATTCAGCTACGATGACCGACGTTGACAGTGATTTGCACTAGTCTGGTTGATCCATGACACATCTTTGGTGGTATCATTAAGTCTCTTGCATTGTATATGCTTAGATAAATGGGCACTGCGAAATAAGACTTCCCACAGGGCACCTTTGGAATCTATCACTCTAACTGATAGTTCTGGAACACCTCAAGGAGTCCCACTTGAGTGAGAACTCATTGAAACAAGTATGCCAAGGGTATGATGCCTCTCAGACTCCCAAAGCATCTGAATCACCAGTCCTCACTGCCTGTTAATGTTCGCTGTCTCCTCATTTCCATTAACCTCTTTCACCACGTCTCTTCCCAGAGTTAGGGGAAATCATTTGTAGACTTTCCATAATAGCATACGAACCATATTCAGAGTTTAATGCAATCTCAGAGGCCTCTGTTTCTGTAGTAGAGATCATAGGGGACCATTTCTTTTATAGCATTCACTGTTTGCTTAGCTTGTAGTCAGAGCTAATGGTGAAGGCTCCAGACAGGACCCCAAATGAGAATTCAGATCTGGTTGGTGGTGGAAGTACTGTGCTTGTATTTAAGTTAATGCTCTGGGGAGAAGTGACTCCAGTGATGTTGTCACTTCAATTTCTACCTAAAGACCATATCTGGCAGACATAGCAGGGCTCTTTCAATTTCAGGGACATACACATCTTTAGAATCCAAAGCCTGTGTCACTGTGCCCCCTAGGAAGCAGTAGGCAGGCTCTACTCCATATTTTGATTAGAGGCAAATGTGAGAAGCTTGAACCTCAAAGTAATGGAAGATAGACATAGGGCTGTGTGAGTCTGTTTGCTTCCTCGTCCTACCCCCATACTTAGGGACAGTCCACAGACTAGGTCATGGGTCCCCTGATACAAGGATACCTGGGAAGCCCACAAAGAGTCATCTGAAAGTCCTACTCAGGTGCTTTCTTTCCCAGCATGGACATCTGTACTTTGAATACTGATGCCTCATATCAGACTATCTGTGGTAGAGGATTTATATTGCAAGTTGAGGTCCATATAGTTTGTGGGATCTCAAACATATTGAATGCATGGTGAAATAATTTGCATTATTTCAGATATTCATAAGCTTTGTTTAAATAAGCTGTTTTGAAAACTCGAATCTGCTGAAATTGAATTACTGTAATTTACAGCAAAGTTGAATATGAGAAATATATATTTTCTTTCCCCACTCAGAAAATGAAAGAAGGATGAGTCTTTCATTTATACAGGAAATGTATAGAATAGGTGTAGAGTATGAAGGAAAGAATATATTTTAAAATCCTGGGAGATTTATTTTATCACCCTCAAATCCAGTAGGAAAAATTGGCATTTTCATCAAAACTAAAGTAAGACTAATTTTTATTGTATTTGTTTAAATTTCCAAATGTACAACTGTTTTGGGTATTTTTAAACAGTATTCACAGACAAGCATAGACTTGCTCTCAGAGGTCCCTCAAATGCACATTCATTCTTGTCGTTGGTATTTGAGGATCCTAATGATACCATAACACAAATAAACTTATTATATACTAACCACATGTATGCATTTCAGATCCAGAACTCTCCATAATTCTCCATATGTCTGTCTCTGTATCTCTCTAGCGTAAGCGGTAAGCTCTTTTCTCCAAATCTTACCTGGACTTACTGTTCTATATATTTTGAGTTACTTTTGGGGCTCAGAGTGTTTGACCTGTTTTATGTGGATTGCATGGAGGACATGGTGGAGACCTCAGCAAATGAGCCTATGTAAGAGCTTGTTTGGCAGCTGGCTATTCTAACAGTATATATAAAATAAGAGTCAGAATTTGGAAGATTCCTGAGATGAGGGCAGCGGAGAGGATGACTGAGATTTGGGCTCTCAAAAGGCAAAATGAAAGGAAAACAAAGACCTTCCTCTATGGGTACTAGGAAATCAGACACCTGTAGACAGATCACTAGAGGAAAAAGATTCTTAAGACAGCACATATTTGGATGAGGTGAGGGTAGTGCATAAAAAGAGACTCTTGAAAGTTTATCTTGTGGATCCTGAGATAATTCATGTCTTCTTCTCTCACACGCTCACATTTAGAGAGAATCAGACCTTGTGTTAAGTACCTTACATTTATTGTAACATTTCATCTCATTCACCTTCGTTCATTGAGGTGGGTCATATCCTCATTTTACCAATGAAAAAACTGGGCCTCCAAAAGCTGAAGTAATGATTCCCACTGGACATTTTTAAAGCAATCTTAGAAGGTGGAACTCGAACCCAGGTCTGTTGCTTCTAAAGCCATCTCACCAGTTTTGGGTTTGCATCTCTGTGAGATTAATTGCTCTTATCTTGGAAAGTAGAACTTTCAGCAAGGAACTTCAAGCAGATTGCTAAAATTCCTCGTAGATGTTCCTGATAATAATGCTAACCCAGTGCCAGGCTTTTGGTCACTGCTGTGAAAACTAAACCCTGCCAGGGTGTAAAACTAAGTATATTTCTTAAAATCTAAACTTTAAACCGGTTTTCATAAGGGTGAATTATTGAGAATTGGTTGAGCTCCCTGCCACATTGATCACAGTAAGTCTTTATCAAGACCAGGGCTTGGCAAACCTTTTCTGTAAAAGGCCAGATAGTAAATATTTTAGGCTTTGTGGGCCACAGAGTCTCTGTCACAACTGCTCTAGCCTGCTGTTGGAGTGCAAAAGCAGCCACAGACAATATGTAAATGAAGAAGTGTGGCTGTGTTCCAATAAAACTTTATTTACTGAAACAGGTGGCAAGATTTGGCCCACAGGCCATAGTTTGCCAGCCCCTGGCCTAGGCCTTGAGGAAGAGTTATTTTTAAGGGAATCAGAACACAACAAATGTTTTATTTTCTTTTCATTTATTAGTTGTTTATGTAGGTTGCTGGTGAGAGAGATGTCCTCTCAGCATAATTTGAAACCCTTTTCATTGGCTTGGATTTTAAAGTTTTTTGTGTTTTTTTTAAATCTCTTGTTTAAGCACATGTTAAATGTGTCCATGTTCTTTCCATTAAGTATCTTGGTTGCCTTCCCAGACTTGAAATTGCAGTGAATTTATCCCCAAAGGATGTTTGGTATCAATTCTCAAGATGCAATTTGAATGTAGTCTGTTTCTATAATGGAAACAGGATTCCAAATCTTCATTATTTAAGTTCCATAGAAAATAACAAATCATTGAAATGGCTATTACTCAGCACTGTTAAGGTATACTGAATCCTTTGTGTTTTTGTCTTATAGCTTTATATCAGCTCAAAGGATAAAATGGTATGAAGATTTAATTTTAGGGCTGCATATGAGGCATTAGATTATGATTTCGAGCTAAGCCAGGCTGAACACAGTTTATATTATAATGAAACTTTTTTCCCCCTAAGCATTTTCTAACAGGTAAAACTAAAAAAAACTGAGAACAAACAGCTGCCAAAAAAAACACACCAGTTTGTGAGTCCCAGAACCATTTAGCCTAACAACTGTAATAGTTTCCTTGTTGTTTCTCTCTTCCTGTTGTGCTGACCTCCTTGTATAAAACATCCCATCATGTTGTCACCACATAATAGGGATTAGCGGCGTCAACTTCTCTTACAAAGAGGGAGTTGTCGTGGTACTAGGGATAGCAGTAGTAGTGTTTAAATGGTGGCGTGCTTGGGTAGTTAGCTTTTCTCTTCAAAACTCCCAACAGAGGCAGCAGTGGTGTCCTCACCTTCCCCACCCCAGGGCTGCTGTGCTGGGGAGGAGGGGGAGGTATTGGCAGGAATTGCATCCTCGACACCTCGGCTTCCTCGCTGCCTGTCTGAAGTGCGTGCCTACTGACCCCTAGTCATACTGTAAAGTGAGGTCCTTGTGTTCCCTTGATTTATCCAACACTGTACGTGTGAAATATTTAGTTACCCCCATTCTGTCTTTCCTCTGATTTCTAGAGCAACAGAAAAAGTATGAATTTTGTAGTCAAAAACCCTATTTATTATCTTGAATGAGCCATCTAACTTCTCTGACTTTCAGTTTTCTCTTGTGTAAGATTAGAAGAATAATACTAACCTTATATTATATGATAGAGTAATTTTGAAACTTAATGAGAATGTATGTTTAAGTACTTTGTGAATTGTACTTAGCAAGTATGAGTCATTTTTACTGTTTAACTAGCTAATCTGGCCCTGCCTTGTTTGGGAGACTCCTCTACCATCGTGAAACTAACCAAAGCCACAGCCCTGTTCATCTTGGAGCGACCTGCGTGGAGTTGCCCGTGTGAGCAGATCAACCAGAGTCGCTATATGACAGAATGCCAGGGGGCGCTATTCCTGTTCAATAAATGGTACGCCAGAAACACAATGACAACACCAAAATCAACAAGGAAAATTCCAAATGCCTGCCTTTGTAACTTCTGATTTGGGGCTCATATTTGAAACTACTGTTTGTTTTCTCAGTGTACAACATTTTAATACATAGGGCAACTCTTTCTCTAATAGCACTCTTTCAGGATCTTTTGTTGATCTCGGTTTCTGTTGCTCTGGAGAACAAGTTCCTCCCAAAGCCCTGTGGAGTGAATTTTGTATATGCTCTTAGCCTGTATTTAGAGTTGGGCTAAACCCAGAATAGCCTCTAAGTTTAGTGACCATCATTACTGTCATTGACATGTGATATAAACACAAATAGAAAGAAACTTAATTTTATGTATGTAGATATGAGGGACAGGTGGATATGAACGTAAGGCCCTGGTTCCTTCTGCCCATGTCAAATGAGCTAAACCCTTCCCAGAAAGCGAGCCAGGAAAACATATGATACCATTTGCAATAGTAGAATGTTGCATGCTGTTCTTCTGTAATTATAATGGCCTGATCCGTGTGGGGTGGGTGAGTCTTGCTTAGCGATCATTAATCTATTGAGTCTCCGTATCAGCGGCCCATCTTGAGGAGCAGCAGTACTTGGCTGGATGAGTAGGGCTTTGATTTCATTGTAATAAGGATAGCTTTGTTACAATTCTGCTGCTCACTGGTGCCTAAGGATTCTGGGAAGAGAAGGTTTTTCTTTTCCCTTTTTTACCTTTTTCGCGTGGTAGGGGTGAATTGTTTTTCTCTCTTCCATCCCCTAGGTTACTATTTATGCTCTCCCTTGATCTCCTGCTTGTCCCTTTATTTCTCCACGTTGTGAAAGTTTCTTTCTGTGTGACCAGGAGTCTGTTTAGCAGACCATATTGTGAGTGAAGGGCCAGCGTTTGTTGCCTGATTTTGGCAATGCTGGGCAGTCAGCTGGGATGTAATTAAGACTCTGAGAACAGGCTGTCTTCTCCACGGGAAGGGCGTGTTAGATGGTGCTGGGATTTGGGGCTGTCAGTTTGGTCAAGGCTGGAGACAGAGAGCTAGGGACAGAGATATTTCCTTTCATTTATAATCCCTTTATGTACAGTGTATGCACTTGGCGAAGTTTACATATAACCTAGTGGCTGGAGCTTACAAGCCAACGCAGTGAAATTAGCATATGTTACATGTATATTTTAGTAATATTTTAAAGCAAGTGCATATTTCCAAAGTGAATTATGCATGGATGACAGCAATAGGGTTGTGTTGCACTGGGTGTCAAATCCCACAACTTTTTGTCGAGACCGTGGATTTTACACTAAAAAGGCAGAAAGACTAAACGAAGTAAAACAGTTTTAATTTTTAACAGTTTGGTTTGGCCCAAGGAGCCAGGCTGTGACAGATATAACTGACATTTGAATAATTGGATTAATTTAGAGAAGGGCAAATCCGGTTTTGACGGTTGTGCTTGTGTGTATGTCTTTTTTTTTTTTTTTATTTGCGGGAATGGAGTTGTGTGGCTTAGATATGCACTTTATGCGATGCCGAGCAAAGCTTGAGGAAACTCCACAAAATTTATAAAATTGTCGTTTAGTTAGTTTAATATATATGTGTGTATGTGTCTTTGTGTCCACATAGTATTATGCATGCTTCATATGTTGTATAAAGGAAATCCACAGTATGCACTTTATTCAATTATCAGTGACATACATCTATACATATTGCATATGCAAGCACACTGTATGTGCTCTTGGGAACTTAGTAAATACAGTTTGAGGACAATGTACACCACTTCATAGGCTGTATGGAAAATGTGCAGACAAGGAAATTCACCATGACATTGGCAAGCCCTTTTCGTCGCTAATCATTGTGTTATAAAATATCACAGTGCAGTAGAAGAAAAGCCTAATTTGGTATCTGGAGGTATCAGTAGCCAAATTCCACATGGTTAAGTTCTCAACCCTAAATTCCTTCAGATTATTGTGGCTTTTCAAGCTTCTTGTATGAAGATAATCTCAGCAACTTAAAACCAAGTACGCCACCATAATACCCCCTCTCCACCCCCACCCCCACCCCGAAATTCTTTAAATGAAATATGCCACCTAAAATCAGCACGCCAAGACTAGAACTTGTGGCAGTCCGTGTTGAATTGTGGCTCTGAGCTGGCTCTAAGAGCCGTTTCCCCAGCAGGACATTAACAGACATTAACACTCGGGCAAGAAGTGTTGATGTGTGGTTTATAATGTTCGCACCCAGTTAGGCAGGTATAACACATGCTGTAGGAATCTTGTACCAACACATGTGTGTGTTGAGTCAGATTAATGAGAACCATAAAAGGAGCGACATTCTGCTCAAGCTGGGGACTCCATCCTGTCCCTTTACCAAGCCAGCCTGGTGCCCAGCTGGGTGGAAATGTCGTGGTTGGATGTTTTTGATATTAGCATGAAGAGGATGTGTGAAAGTTTTGTTTTGCTCTGTTGTTATGTGATCGTGGGGCCCACTATGTTAGTCCATACTTGACGTTAAAACTCCTTTTCGTCTGGTGCCATTCAGGCTGAGAGGAAAGGAAACTTTTGCAATCCTCACAACTCAACTGTGAGGCAAACATTATTATTTTCCTCCCTCGGCTTACCCGACTCTTCTTCAAGTGTTTCTGAATGGTTCTGAGACACTTTCTGGTTTACTTTGTAAATGAGGCAGTGAAGTGTTCTTGTCTCCTGACTGGCTCTCCTTAGAGGATTTTCAAAGCCTTTTAAAATTGTGTGTTTTTCTGGGGCAGCCTTGAAAGTCCCAGGAGTGAAGTTGCCATCTGTCCTTTATATTAAAAGAATCTTCTGTATTGTATACCTGATGTGCTTGTCCCGGAGATAGATGCTGTTAATTAAAGGACAGCATTTGTCCTTTATCTGAAATAAATCTTCTCTCTCGCCTGAAGAACAGTTTTCCGAGCTTTGGGAAACAGTTAAGGACATTGTGCCTAGAGTCCTGGTGTTGGCTAAAGGTCCTCCGTCCAATATCAGGCCCTCAGCTTTCACTTGATCAGATATGTAGAAGAGTAAGGAGTTTTTTTTTTTTTGGCTTGTTGTCTGGTTAATTTATCTGCCAAGGTTATAGCTTTTGTAGAGGCTTATGTAAATGAGTATAACATATCGTGTTAGTGGTAATTGGTGACTTTTTCGTGCAGATTTAGAGACAGCAAGCTCCCAGACATTCTCATCACACTGTATCTTTTGTGCAATAGATAGGATGGCGCCTCTGACCTCCAGTGCCACTTCTCCACTTGGCTACTACGCAGTCTCTGTTCCTATACTCTCTGCCCTGGGAAAAGAAAAATGCAAACATCTGCCTGCAGCAAACAGAGCCAGAGTCCTGTCAGATCATGGCTAGAATACAGACAGGGAGAAAGCAAGCATCTTCCTTAACCTGCTGGATCTCTGACTCAAGAAGCTCGGAAAATAATTTGGATTTGGAACATGGAAAAGCAGCGCGAGTGATGTGGCTATGAACTGCCGTCTAGAGCGTGTTAGGCTCTGTAGTCCTATGACGGTCGGAGAAGGAGGGTGGCCAGAGCCTCGCCAGGGAAGAGTGAGGCATTGCACCAGCAGAGCCTATTGACTGAGGAACACATCTGGCTGGGAGGAGATGAAATGGGTCCAACTGTCCTTTTGTTGGTAGGAAAGACCCTGGAATTGCCTGTGAGGAAAAGTAGTGGATTGGAACGTGATATTCTGGTGTTGTAATAGTCCAAACTAAAGCTCAAGTTTAATATGCAGTGATTCACTTTTAAAAGGGGATTCAAATGAGGTGTAAGTCTTAGGTATAAGACTTAGGATAATTCTCCATCAGCTACGGTTTTTTCCTCTTAATCATGCAGACTAGGAATGGGGCAAGTGACATGAAAGAATCAAGCAGGCTTATGTGCAAGGAGAACAGGAGTTATGGCGGCCGTGACAAATAGGCCAGCACTTAAACTGTCTACAAGGGGCAGTCGCTTCTTAACTCCAACCAGTTGTTACCCTGTGGGAATGTGAAAAATCCTCAGACGTTTCAGTAGAAGCTGTGGATGTGAAACTTTTGGAGTTTTCAGCGTTGCAGATAATTCACTGTTTTAAAGTAGAACAGACCAGATAGAAATCATCCGTAGTAAAGATGTACTTTAATGGGTTGCTTGTTTGTACACATTGATATGCATAATACAGTGACGTTATCAAAGTGAGGATATTCAAAATAATAAACTGACAAGGTGGAAACATTTTTTAAAAATAGAAGGAAACTCAGCCTCAAACAATTACTCAAATTTTGGGGTGTTTCCCTTTGAATCTTTGTCTACTACATATGCATTTTATATGCATGTTTTAAAATAGTTGTAATCATAGGAGCCTGCATTTTTTCACTTACCATTATGGGCAGTTTCCTTATATAATTTATAATGGCTACAGGGTATTCCATCAGGGAAATGTTTCACAGTATGCAAAATTATTCCCCTATTGTTGGACATTTAAGTTGCTTTTGATTTGACACCATTATATGTAGTGTTGCAATTCATATTTGCTCATCCTGCTTTGTCCTTATTTTGGATGATTTCCTTAGAATTGGAGGATTGCTAAGTGAAAAGATGAATGTTTTTATGGCTTTCGGCACTGTTGCCAAATTGCTTTCCAAAATTGTTGCACCAATTTGCACTGCAATCAACAGAATATGAGTATACAAGTTTTCGTTATATCCTTGTCAGCATTATTATCTTTTTATAAATTTTCCTCCCTTAATTGGTAGGTAAAAATTGGACTTCATTGTTTTTTGAATTTGCATATATTTGAGATTTTCCCATAAATCTGTTGATGAATTGTATTTGTTCCTATAACATCTGTATTTTCTGAAGCTAAATTTTGTTGAGGTTTTGGTTGCTTTTTGTGTGTTTTTTTAAAGTTCCCTCTGTTAACAATTGGTAAGTAATTGGGAAGAGCCTTCTTGGCAAGGCCCTTCTCCCGGGGACCCCGTCTCAGCATTGCTGCAGCTGCCCCTTCTAACTGTGCATTAACTTGGAACTGGGCCAGAGCCCAAGCAGGGTCCCCTTCCTGAAGAGGTGAACCACAAGCTCAGGGCCGTATCTGCCAATGTTTTTGGCAGAGCCATCTAATAAAATCCCATCCGCACTGTTCTATGAAATGTGGCCACAAGTTTGGATGATGATTACCTGATGCCATTTTTTGGTAACAGCTAATCTTCATGCCTTAGATGGTTTTTGTCCATTGTCGTCCCCCCCACCACCACCACCACTCTGCTTGGTGCGTGTTCTAACTACAAATGATATATAATCTGAGTTTCTTGTAGCATGGTCAAATGGGAGGGACACTGAGCTGGTAATGTGGAGACTGGGGTTCTATTATTGACTCTGCTCTTTGTTTAATAATAGCTTAACAACGACAGCAACTATTTATCACATGCTGAAATGGAGTGACATTTGGCTCTTGATAACAATCTTGTGAGGTAGAAAATATTACTATCCCCATATAGGTGAGGAAACCAAGGCTCAGAGAGATGAAGTACTTGTCCAATATCGTATTTCATTTCTCTGAACTAAAGTGAGTTTTTCATTTCCCAAGGTCTCAGTCTCCTTACCTGCAAAATGGAGTTGCTTCTTTTTACTTCACAGCAATGGCAGGGGACTAAAATGACGTCATATATATGTTAAGTTGCATTGAGTATTGAAATCCAGAACGTATAATAAGTTGTAGTTATTAACTAGTTCACCTCCCTGGCCCTGAGCTTCTTCATTCATAAAATGTAGGTGCTGAATCAGAATATTTTCATTGGTTACTTTCAGCTATAACATTTCCTCATTGGCTACAGACTCAAATCTTGGTGAAAAGAGCTTGTGTGGTTCCCAGGGGCTGTGTGTATTGCGTATGAGATTGGCTCTGCATTCCAGGCACATCCGTCCCTCTGAGTCATTTTTCGTGGGAAGGAAGTGCAGACTTTTAGGAACGAGGAATTTCGTTCTTTGGTGTGCATGGGGAGTACAGGGAAATTCTCAAAATGGGGTAGTTGAGATAGCAGTGTCCACTGGCCATTTTAAAGCCCTATGGAACTACTTACTTTGGCTCTGAGGATATTGTGACCTCTTAAATATAAAAGTAGGAATATACCTTCTTACTGTTTTTCCTCATACTTTACCCTCAGGTGGGAACTTAATTAACCAAGGTAGTTAATGGAGAAAGTAAGGCACTGAGTCAGCTCCACATGGAAATGTATTCAGGCTTAGTTTCATATTGTTTTTTTTTTGAAATAGGGGTTCAGGATCCCATATGGCACTTAGCCTCCTGAACAAAGATCATCAGCCCTAGACGAAACACAGGTGGCCTGGCACAGAGAGCAGAGGTTATTTTTGCCACTGGGCTCCTGCCATTTCAGAGTTGACCAGTGGCAAGGCTGCCCAGCAGGAGGCTGACCCCAGATGCTCTCCTCTTGCTACGGTTGGAGCAGTCCTACCTCCACTGTGGGGAGTCAGCTTGCTCAAATCTAGGTCACGGTTACCCTCCCGGAAAAGTCTCTGTCTAAACTTATTCCCATTTGCTACTTGATTGCTACTTCCAAGTCTGATTCATTTGGAGTGAAGTAACAGCCTTAATTGTTCACCCATCCCAGGTGTCTCTTTAAAGCCTGTGATGATGATATCTTGGCATTTTCTTTTAGGTCAACCCTTGGGCAACAGGTTGAAAGGGCTTAGTTTTGAGGCTAGTGTATGAGACCAGAAGTTTGGGAACCTCGATTCTACTTCTGGCCCGGCCTCTCCCTAGGGTTCCGTTTTCCTGTCTGTTATCGGAAGAGATTTGGACTAGGTCAGGAATTTCAAATTTAAATGCTGATGGGCAGGTAACAAAAATGAGTTAGAAGGAAAGAGAAGGGAAGAGGGGTAGTAATTGGAAAGACTCGGGAGGAGACTTGGGGGACAGGGATGGAAATGTGTATCTTGATTGGGTAAAGGTTACATGGGCATTTACATTTTCAAACCTCATTGAATTTATACTTAAGATCTATGCATTTTACTGTTCGTAAAGTAAGTGCAAAATGAGTGTAATGGACTGGATAGTGAACTGGGGAGCACATAATTTATTTAAAGGGGGGGACAGTGATGAGCTTTAGCCAATTGCTTCTCTGAAGAATATAGGCCCAGTGTTGCTAAATTTTCAAGAAAAGCCCAAAATTGAAATATTTTAATAAAATCCCAGGATATGTAGATTTGTAGGCCCTATTTGGTCAAACCGGACAGAGATTTGTGATCTCTGAACTAGGGGCTTCTTAATTTTACTGTGAGGATCATTTCAGCTCCCACATTGAATGATTCTGGCTTGCTATGAGACCTTGACCAAAAAAATTAAACTTGCCTACTTCTCAGTTCTCCTCGCCTATAAAATGTTCATAATTCATGACTAATCTTACAGGGATCTGGTGAAGAGCATATGAGGTACTTAGTAGAAGACCACTTTGAGACATGAATAAGTAGCATATAAATCCAAGTCACTATTACCTTTATTGTTATTATTAGAAATTATTTAAATTTTTAGAATTACTGTTGTTCAGAATTGAAGCACTGAGCTTTTTAAAGATCACTAATAAAAAGATCAAGAATTCACCATGAGTAAACTGCCTTCCTGCCAATGAACATGCAGACTTTCATTATCCTTGGAGCGGAATGTTTCTGTGGTGTGTGACAAAAAGGGAAGGCATTTCATTTGTACGGCTGCTCGTGTAAATTGCAGAAAACTCTGGGAGCTGAAGTCCAGGGGCCGGCAGTAGCATATAAGGAAATGAAGTTGATGCTCTATTAAGGCTTCCTTGTCACCTGCACCCGCTGCCTGGGAATTGGGCTGCTCTAGCCTCGGCACTGACATTTTGTGAACAAGCAGCCTGTATTGGAGGGTGATAAATGGATGATCTGAAATGTCATTCCGCACTGTTTTAGAGTTGCAAGGAGAGTTTTGATATTGAGCTGTTGGTTAGTATATTCTATACCAATCCTTTATGATGAAATAATCCGCTCAAGTTACATCCAGAAATGTCAAAGTTGCTTATTCCTTCAATCACCCGTAGCAGTGTTTCTGTTATGAGATATGCAGAGAAGATTGTGCAATAACGTCAAACTATTTATAGAAACGTTTCCTAGGAATCTCTACTCTCCTTGAGTTGTTTGTGTATTTAATACTAGAGATTTGTTTTTAAATTTATCTATGTTTTTCTATTTCTAAATTGACTGCAGCTGAGGATGTTCGCTAGTTTTGTTAGAGACCGCATTTAAAAATTGGTATTAGCATTCAAAAACTAAAACTAGGCCAGTTTAACCTTTTTAAATATAAATATTTACTTAATTTGGTTTCAAATATTGTAATATTCTTTTGTGTGTCTGTGTGTGTGTTACAGCTGTGTCCTAAACGTTATATTGTTATAATCATATTAAATTTAAAACATGCTGTTTATTCAGGATAAAGTAGTGTGTAATACTTTGGCAAAAGAAGTTTTATTATTTATTTTATGCTAATTTATGCATTATTTCATTTTTAATATTTCTTTGAAATTCCAGGCTTAATGAAGTTGTTACTATTACACAGAATATAGTCATTTGTGTAAAGATTTGGCCCAGTGGATCTATGCGGAAGTATGCACAAAGGAGACTTTGAAAGCATGTCTCAAGTTTTACTTGGCAAAATTATTCTAAATATTGGCTTTCTTCCCGAAAGATAAGATCTTTTCTAAACACAGATATTGAAATTATTTTGTATGTCTGTACACAGAGCAGAGCCCCTCTCTGCTCTGCTAATCTTACCCTCACCCTTCCTACTCTACAGTCCTTAAAAAAAGGCATATGTGTATTTAAAAAATCAAAACAATGTAAATAATAACATTAGGTTGAACCATATAAAATTATTTTTGTAGATAAGAACAGTCAGATCAGCAATTTTATATGGCTCACTCTAACAGCTAATACTAATATTGTGTTTACTATATGTCAGACATGTGCTTGATATATATGAATTCCTTCACTGATTGTAGTGATCCTATGAATAGGTGCTATTATTACCCCAACTTACAGATGAAAAAGCTGAGGCGCAGATTGATTTAAATAACTGTTAGAAGCAGGCAGCCTGCCTCTGGCGTCTGCATATGCTCATTACTCATGCTGCCTCTCCAGAGACGCAAACTTCTCTTGGCTCCCCAACCAAGTGGGTTGCTTTCCCCTGCAAAAGAAGTGTAATCAGCTTGGTGCATCCCTTTAGAGCTGCCTCTTATGCGCTTGCACACATTTATGTATGTACCAATAGAAAATATATGGCATTATTTGGTTCTTTTCATTCTTTTTCTTTCCTATGCAATGTCTTGTCTTCATTTTTTCCTTTCCTCCTTCATTCCTTCTTTCTCTCTTGCTTTCTCTTTTTATTTTTTACGATATGGTGTAATCCATATAGTTCTACAACTTTGTTTATTCACTATAAACTGACTTAGAAAGCTATTCATGTTAATACATAGAAATTTAATTAATTCCTTTTGACTGCTGTACAATATTCCGTAATATGGATGGTATATCCTACTTTATTTAACTGCTTTGCTATTGATAATGTATTAATTTTTTTTTTTGCCATCACAAACCGTATTGTAATGAATGCCCTTTTTCATGCCTCTTGGTGCATATATGGACTATTTCTGTACCATAGATCCCAAGAAATGGTATTAATAGTGTGTGCACATTTATTTATTTATTTATTTATTTAAAGATTTTATTTATTTATTTTTTCCCCCCAAAGCCCCAGTACATAGTTGTATGTCGTAGTTGCACATCCTTCTAGTTGCTGTATGTGGGACGCGGCCTCAGCATGGCCGGAGAAGCGGTGCATCGGTGCACGCCCAGGATCCGAACCCGGGCCACCAGCAGCGGAGCGCGCGCACCAAACCGCTAAGCCACGGGGCCGGCCCTGTGTGCACATTTAAATTTAAAATTTTAGTAACTGTTAAATAGCTCTCTAAAAGAACTATACCAGTTTATATTCCCATAAACTGTCTATGAAGAGTTGATATCAATTTTGAATATTTTATTTTTACCACTTTGATAGGTGAAAAATTCTGTCTGGTGGTTCTAATTTGCATTTTCCTAATTACTAGTGAGCATCTTTTCACATTATTACTGAGCATTTTAATTTTTCTTCTCATATTGCCTGTTCATATCCTTTATTCAGTTTTCTATTAAGGTATTAATTTTTCTTTTATTGATTTGTAGTTCTTTATATGTTCCGGATGTGAATTCTCTTCTATTTTATGTGTTATAAATATGTTCTCTCCATCTGTCACTTGTTATTTAACTTTTGGAAATTTAATTATGATATCTTTTATCTTAGATGTGTCTTAATATATTATTCTTCTCAGATATTCTTATCAAATATATTATTCTTTATAGTTTTTGCGTATTATATCTTTCTTAAGATCTTTCTCCCTGTTTTTAAATAAATTCACTTTTATTGTATTCTGGTGCTTTCATAATTTTGTGTTTAACGTTTACCTCTTTAATCCACCTGAACTTCACCTCTGTTACTGGTTGTTACATAGGGATTAACTTTATTATTATTTTTTCAAACGGATAGCCAATTGGCACAACAACATTTACAGAATAAAGCATTCTTGTCTCCATTAATGTGAAAAGATGCTTTTATCATATACTAAATTCTCATAAATATATGTGTTAGTTTCTGCACTATCAATTCTATTTGATTTATATTTTTGCCTAATTACCAACATTTTATGTTTTGATATATTATGGGATCTGCCCTCCCCTCCCCTCCATTTTCTTCTTTTTTTTAAAAATAATTTTCTTGCTGTTCTCATGCCTTTTTCTTCCAGATGAATTTTAGAATCAGATAGTCAAATTCCATTTTAAAAAATCCTATTGGCATTTTTATTATGAGTGCATTGAATTTATAGATTTATATGTTAGACAACTTTAAAAAAATGGTTTCCTCATCCATTAAAATGATATATCTCATTTATGTCGTCTTTTGTGTACATAAGTAGAGTTTTTAAACTTTTCTTCACATCTTCCTTAGTTTATTTCTAGATATTTCATAGTGTTGTTGCTATTGTAATGGAATTACAAGTATATAGGATAGCTGTTGATTTTTTTAATTTATTTAGTTACCTTACTAAACTCTTATTAGTTCTAGTAGTTTTTCAGTTGATTTCCTTGAAATTTCTAGGTGAGGAATTATATAATATAAAATAGCAATGATGTTGCCCTTTTCTTTGTAACATAGATACTTTTTTGTCTTCCTGTCTTAGCTGAGATTTCCAGAATAATATTGAATAGTAGTAGGGATAGTAGGCATCTTTATATTTTTCCTATTGTTAATTAGAATAGTCCAAATGTTTTACAAGTAAGTTTGAGATTTGTTGAGATTTCTGATAAATACCCTTTATCAAGTAAAGGAATTTTCACTCTCATTCATAGGTATTACATTTACTCAGATCCTGTTTTTTTAGGGGGAGTTGTCTACTGAGATGATCATATAGTTTTCTTCCTTTAATTTGTAAATGTGGTTTATTATATTATTAGATTTTATACTGTTGAACCATCCTTGCACTCCTTGAATAGACCTGATGTAATACACAGATGGACTGGATTTGCTGGCATTTTATTTACTATTTTCATATCCATTTTTATAAGTGAGATTTCCCTATAGAGGTCTTTTCCCTGTAGAGACCCTAGCTAACAGGTCTTAGTAGACTAACTCATTCATTCCTCACTTTTCTGTGAGGTTGACCCGTTTAAAGGTTGTCCAAGGCTTAATTGGCTTTTGGCTATTTTAGCATCAAGGCTTTTGCATACAGCTTCCCATCTTTGAACTTTATTTCTACTTATAGCTCTCCAGAGGAAAGGCATGAGTTTACTCTTGCCTCCCAAGTTCTTTATGGGGAGAGAGTATAAATATTTCATTAAAGCATGATGCTGCCCTTTATGAAACCTATAATTGCCCCTTTCAATTGGAAAGTATAAATTTTCCTTTCTCTTTGTTCTTTTCCCATTGAAGCTATAGTTTTATTTAGTCCTAATTTATTTCAAATGTTTCTCTAGAAATAGACATTTACTATTTTATGGTGACAAACACCTGGTTTGGAGAGGACAATATTATGTAGTTTTTTCAGGAATGTCAAATATGTGGCATGCTTAGCACCACTCCCCCTCTCCTGCCCGTGGCAGATATCACTAATTTTAATGCATGTTTTCTTCCTGAGCTCCTCTATAGCCTTCTCAACACAGCATATCGAACAGCTACTACCAGTTGATTGGCACTTGGAATTTAGATGGAACCTGTTTGCAGTCCCTAGTATCAGGGAAATGGTGTAGATTGGAAGCCAGGAGTCCAAGCCTTTTAGTCTCTAACTTGCAGTGTGAGATCAAGCCATTGCAATACTTAATCTTCGTTTCCACAACTATATAATTGTGGAAGAGATTAAACTGGGTGATCTCTAATGGATCTTCTGTTTTGAACATTTTCTGATTCTGTTTACACACACTCCTTCAACATTGTTTCAGGGCCCAAAATTTATATACTTTCAGGATTTATAAATCTCCACCAAACTGTACATTTGTAATTTTTATATCACCATTTTGCTGTTTTCTTGTTCATTTATATGTTTTTGAGATTCTAAATACGTTTGCTCTTTCGCTAATTCCCTTTCTGTTGTTCAGTATTTTCTCCTACTTTTAAAATTAATAAATGCTCATTGTAGAAAATTTGAAAAACACAGAAAAGCACAATAAGAAAATAAATATTACTCATACTCATACTATCCAGAACTGTTAACATGTGATGTATGATTAGAAATATTTCTATTTTTAAAATTTTTGTAGCCTATCTTTTTCACAGAATATTATTTTGTTGTGATTTTCTCATTATTACACTTCATTCAAGAATAATTTCCCCCCAAATATACAATAATTTATTTAACCATATCTCCCTTGTTTTTCACTTTTAAATATTATGATAAACCTTCTTTTATAAGAATCTTTGATCCTTTATTGAACAGATTCCTAGATATGGAATTATGAGGTAGAAGGGAGTATACATTTTAAGTTTCTAATAAATCAGAGGACCTTGATAAATATGTGTGCAATGAATGTTTGAATAAAACATTACCCATTTGATTTCCAGAAAGATGTACCCATTTACATTTTCATCAACAGTTTTTGAGAATGCCTCTCCCTTCTCATGTTTGGGAATATTACCATTAAAAAGAATACTTGCCAATTTTGTGGTCAAAAAGTAACATTTATTACATTTCTTTATCACTACTGTGGTTGAACATTTTTCATGTTTATTGGCCATGGATATGTGTGTGTGTGTGTGTGTGTGTGTGTGTGTGTGTGTGTGTGAATTTCTTGTCTTCTGCCCATTTTCCCCTTCCTTTTGAGACATACCTGTAAATTGTCAGTGGCTATGAACTCATTATCAAGGTGCTGCTACATGATTTACAATTGCAGCCAATCTTTGGGGAAAAATCCCAATATGGAGGATAAGAAGAGAACTAAAAAGTCTCTGTACACGTGGCAAGACTTTGCTGTCACTAACTCTGCTTTCCTAAATTACGTTCTATAATTAGGAAGTGCTCGTCTTGTAGCCAGCTCTTTCAGTAATTTTTGAAGCTCCTTCGATGCTTGCCCCCCCCTTCTGGGAGGCCTTCGCTGTGCCATCTCCTCGGGAGCTTATTTGCTTCCACGGGAAGCCCTACGCCAAAGCATGTTGGCTCATTAAGTCTGACCTCTGGACCTTAAAACCTGGCTTCCAAATTTATGATGCTCACCAACAGGACTCCTCTCATGGCTCTTCATACCACTGAAAGAACCAAACCTGCTGATTTCAGCTCTGTGTGTGTTCTCCATGAGTCAAAATATGAAGAAGATAGACCCAGTCCCACCCTTAAGTCAAGAAGAACTGGTTAGTCGTAAAGTGTAGCCACATGACTTTGCTCTTTTCTATTGTGTCCCCTAATTATTTCTGGCTAGAATCCCTTGATTTATTCCTCATTCTTCTAACTTGATGCTATTGGGGTCGTTTTACCAAACAGTTGTGAAATTTGTCACTGACTTCTGCTTTCTGGTGAGATTATTTGACAAGACTATTGCTACCTGGAAACCAGAGTTTGAAAAGAGATCTGTTTATGCTTTTTCGTATTCAATACTCAGCAAACAGGTTATACTGTGCGTATGGGCTCCTTGCTAAGGGGGCTGACATGAGGGAAGAGGGGCTGAAATCCAGTGCACACTCCCCTCTCTAAACATGGAATCATTGTTTGCACCTTTTTCCAATTTGCCCAAAGATGCTAAAGAGGCTTGCCGAGGCCCTGACCAATGGCTTGCACAATGTACAGGAACCTTTCCTTCCAAAAAGGTTAGGGTGCAAAACGCTCTTTGTAAAACCTTTTGTTTCTAAATCTAAAGTGGCATTAAGCATCTACTGGCAATACAGTCTCTTGGGGACATGTATTTGCTCTAGTACAGTCATGCGCCGCATAACTGTTTTGGTCAACGATGGACCGCATGTACAATGGTGGTCCCATAAGACTAGTACCACATAGCCTAGGTATTTCGTAGGCTCTACCGTCTAGGTTTGTATAAGTACACTCGATGACATTCACACAATGACGAAATTGTATAATGATGCATTTCTCAGAACATGTCCTCATCATATTTAGGTTTGTTCTTATCAATAACTCTAAATTGGAAGTTCTTAAGTAGAGAAACTTCTGTATTTAAGTAGCTCAATATACAACCGGTTTATTTTTTATTGCAACATTGTTTATTTTCCTGAAGCAACCATAACTGGTACAGGATTAGATGCAAAAAACACGTTCTGACACAGCTTGGAATTAGAAAATTCTAAATTCCCGCAGATTCACATTGTATACAAGTCCGAACAGAGTGTAGCCAGTTTTCCTTACGGAGAAATAGCATGGATTCTCCACAGTATTTTAGGCCTAGCAAGCTATTATTAAATTTGGAGGTAAAGTTCTAACAGATCTAAAGGTAAAGGCACATATTCCTTTTGTTCCCCAAATCACTGCACCAAAACAGCAAAGCCATTTCCCTTCTAGGTACTGTCGGTAGACATGAAGGAAAACATGGAGGCTTTCTGCTTTTTAGAGACATTCTGAGCTTAATTTCAATATCTCGATCCTGGGCCACAGAGAAAAATGAAGCCAAGGCTCACCCTACTACACTCTGTTATTAGAAGGCGTTATGGAGGGGTGTTGGGGTTAATCTCAACCTTATTGCTGATGAAGGTTGAGGGTCGTGCCCTCATGAAAGGGCATGGCACACTCAGGTGCACCTCTTTTCTTTTGTCTGCCCACATGTGTGAATATGACGTAGTACAGCACTTGATGTGAGATTTAGGTTTTTCTTTTTCATAGTGGAAATTAAATTTTAAGTAATTTTTTGTTCAAATACCATAATCAATGAACAGATGAAGAAAAACTTACCTTGATGATATTCATGTGCTCTAATGTTATAATCAGAGGTCTTACAGTGAAGAAGCCTGCCTTGAGGATTCAGAGAGGCTTCATTCTCTCCCATTCTCACCACATCCAGAAGTTACCATTATAATACCTGCTTGCGAGATCTTGTTTGTCCTCACTAGTACAAATTCATGTCCTCAAGTGACAGATGCTCAGAAATACTGCTCTCTTGGAAGCTATGCCCAAGAAACATGGTTTTCTAACTGGGCTTTGCAGCTGTTGAAACTTCATCACCTTTCACCTGAATCTCAACTATGTTTTGCAAATGAGGAGCTAGTGAGAAAAATATGCAGCTAGAAGCTGGCAAAGTTGTAAGTGGGTAAAGCTTGTAGCGTTTAGATCATAGCCCCAAATTACTTAAGGGCTTCTGCTAACATGGAAATAAGATTCTTTACTGCTGAGAGATTGGATATTCAGATAGATTTTTTTATGAAGGAAATAAATATTTCAACATGCAAACTCTACCCAAGCGGGTAGTGATGCTTCAAAACAGGGTCAGAGGTCAGGTTTTTTTCTGTTTGTTTTTTGGGATGGCTCTGAGTTTAAAGGTATTGCACATTACTACCTACCCTGGGCCTCACATGGTAAAGTAATTACTGCTAGCTAGTGCAAAATATGTACATTCATTTTTATTTCCAAAGATCCTGAGATTTCTCTCTGCGTTTTTTGTGGTCCTCATTATAAAAAATATATCATGAGGAATGATGGTTTTTCTCCATCATAAGCGTAAAAGAGTTAGGCTGAAAATGTATGGCTGATAGTTCAACTTTTAACAAACTTAATTTCAGAGTAATAAATAAGAATAGAATGTATTTTTCCTTTAGAGAATAATATGGTTCATTTTCATAGTTTGCCTTTAAAACATGCACCAGACCCCTAGGGTATTGAGTACTTTTAGAGGAGATGCTGACCTGGTGGTCAGCCAGTGTGAGTGGATTGGGGCCCAGGATGTCTTCAGGCAAGCATGAGGATGTGTGGCATACGTTGTTCTGAAACTCAAACACTGACTCGCCCAGTGGGGTGGAATTTTGGTCACAGCTGGAATTGCTAGGCAGGACTCAGAGCTTCTGAAATCCTTTTCTTTCTGCCTTCAAGTAGGGGGAAGAATTATTTGCTGGGCAGTTAATTAGTAGTCACACAAAACAGCAGAAGTGGGAAGCTCAGATCCATACAGGAGCCAGCAGGTAATGTCAATGAGTGAAGCAGGCTAGGTGCAATGTGATAGGGAGTTGTGGGGACAAGGTAGGAGCAGAAAGCACACCTCAGTCTGAAGAGGACAGCCAGTACTCTGCTCCAGCCACCTGTTGCCACCAGGGAGTGTGGGCCCACTGAGGTGGACTTGTCAGATTTCTTTCTTCCAAAAGCAGCCAGAAATCCAGATTTTTAAACTAATTTTAACTAATTTTTAAAAAATGTTCGAACACATGTTGAGGGCTGGATTTGGCCTACAAGCCATGTGTTTGTGACTTCAGCTTTCATAAATTGTGAAAGGCAGAGCTAGGTGCTTAGTGTTAGCACCTTCTCATTCTCCAAGGAAGGTGTTGATAGCGGTGTATTCTGAACGGTTACTGTTCCGTGGCTTAGAACCCTATTCTGAAGAACCCAGAGTTACTGTGAAGTGGGGGGCAGCTTGCCACGTTTATGTCATTTCTTTTTAGTGACATAGATCCTTTGTCAAGGCCGATTTAAGGGAGTAGAGTTCCAGAAAAGTTTATAGGGCAGAGCCGCCCTCAGCTTTCTTTTCTTACTGACTTTTAACCCATCACAAAGTAATTACTTTCTCTCCCCCTCACCCCATCAGCCTTTGGAATGTGGTTATTCTTTAAAGTTCCTTCTGTGGCAAGACATTATTCACGTTTCCTTTCCCAGAGCTACTAAGCATCAACAGAAGGTAGTGTTCATTCCTCAGTCAAACAGATAAATCATCACTTAACGTGTGCTTTTGAGTAATGACTGGTTTAGTAATGATCAGATAGACAAGAAAAGACCTTGTCTAAGTCAGTGATATTGTAATATGATTATTGTAATATTATTTCTTTTGGGTTGTCTAGCTGTCACTTTTTCTCCTGGCATCTAAGTTTCTTGGGCAGAGAGTGTAATGATGGAAATATGTCTGTTTTTCAGGGCAGAGAGGAGTGGTGGTGAGGAAAGAAATTGCATTGTGTCCTCAGCTGCCATTGATGTCCTTCCAAATAGGTGAAGTTGAGTTTAAAACCTGCCATTAATTCTTGGCCTCTGGCAAGAGTGGTACAAGGTTGCCTGTTTGTTCCAGTGGATGTATCGGGGCGAGGAGGGAAGGGCAGCAATTAGTCAATGACATTTATGACCGATTTATAAAATACAAATGAAATAATTGGCTACAAAATCATGACAAGCCTTCACTTGTCTTTTGCAACCTTGTTCTCAACACATTGTGAAACTTGATGAACGCTCTTTGCAGAAAGCAAACAGCAGCCAGTCCAAAGAGATCAAGCCATAGCACTTGACTTTGGGAATAGCTATGGGACAAGAAGATTCTCGAAGTGTGTTTCCTGTTCTCTTCACAAATAAACCTCATTGTTATCAGAGACAGTCTCAGACAGGGAATCCCCACAGTTTGTGTGCAGGATGCCAAGATAGGGAAAAGAAAGAGAACATCTTTCCCCACCAAATGTTAAATGCATGGGAGTCCTTTTAGGTCTTTGATAAGCTTCAAGTACAGGATGTTTGTAGAATAGTGAGAGACAGTGTGCACGTTGGCAGCCCTTTCCTCGCCCATTAAAATGCTGTGTGAGGTAGCATTGAGGAAATCACTGCCAAGGTTGACACCAAATGGTGGCCCTGGGTGATTTTTCTGTTTTTCAAAAAGATCTCCTTTCAGTTCCCACCTCTAACCCTTAGTCTTTTCATCCTTTCCCACCTCTAGAGACAGGACATTTGCTGAATAAAATGAAAAGGGAAGCAAGAAACTGATTATACGTTTAAAGCTAGGTATATTGTGCTATAATTTGAAGCTAATTTTTAAAAGAATTTGTCCATATCTTCGATAAGGACGTTCTCATCTTGAGGAGTGTAACCCTCAGTTTTATCAGAGTTGTTCCATTTTGCTTTTTAAAAATTCTTCTTAGATGTTTCAGACCCATGATCAAAAAGTGCTGACTGAATCTAAGTCTTTTATTTTCTGCACTCATGAGCAAAATTCAGAAAAACTGGCTGGTCTAGTTTAGAGAAGAAAGCTAATGTGGGAGTATTTTCATCGTGCATTCTTATTCTAAATCCTTTGCTTTTAGTGATAGGTTATTCTAATTTTGAAATAAGTTCGTACTGCTCTAACACTCTAAAAAGTTCAATTTTCTTCTCATGCTGCTTAAAATAACCACCACTGTCTCTAAACACCTGAAATTCACTTTAGTTAAAAATATGATTAAATAGAAAAGGAAAAGATGGGAACGGACATTACCTAGCAAATCTAGGTTGAACCTGTTTGAATTTTTCCAGAGTACACTGTTTAGGATTTCACCCAGCTCAGACCTGCAACTTGGTGTTTCCTCTGCTGCTTTGTGAAGACTAACCATGTGTTCCCCTCCCTGTGCTCCAAAGCTGACTATCATCCCAAATGCTCTGGAGCCTTCTGACGAGCCTTTGTGTGTGACCCAGGAAGGGATGGGTCATGAATATGCAATGACTGACATGTAATGTTGTCTTCTGCTAAAAACCCAAAAAGGGTGCTCTGATCTCAGAGTTGGAAGCCGACTTCTGATTTCGGCCGAGACAGGTCTGCTTAAAACTATAATCAAGCTGATTGTCTTGCCCTGGAATTCTAATTTCCAATTTAGGGTTTTGCTATATAATCTCTAGTAGAGTGTGTCTAATCTTCATGAAACCCCGAGTCTTTATACAAACTCTATGGATTTTCTTCCATGCGTCCAGGCTGAGCTGAGCTAGGTCTGTAGGCTGAGCTATAGCAACATTAAATTACTGAGTGAATGAAGGCAGCGTTTATGTCACTCTGTCTTTTTGAAAGACCAACTCAAATTCTATATGCTGTAGCTTTGATCCTTTCATTTAATTCTAAGTACACTTGTTATTATAGTAACTGTTGTTTGTATGTTATTTTAGCTTTTTACTTAAGTAGCTATTTAGCAATTTAAATGAAAATGTAATTAGGTTACATCTGTTTTACATGCATGTAATACCACGCAGATGTAAACTTCTATTAAAGCCATATTTTCTTTTTGGCAAGAAAAGGCAAAAACAAAATTGCACCAATCATTGGAGTATGTCTTGCTCTTAAAATAAAAAAATAATATGTACAAAGGGCTATGCCATTACTTATGTGGAGGTAAGAGTATATCACTTCTAGTTTTTAAAAAGTGAAAAAACAAGTGCCTTTTAAATTATCTGGATATAGAATTTAGAAGGACAGTATGCCTTCCCCCATTCTGTGGGTTTGTGCAGACAGGGGTGTACCCATCTCCACATTGTAAACACTGGCTCTTAGAACTCCACGTGCTGTGGAAGGAGTCAGGGAGCCGCCGGGAGTCTACCCTAGCTCTGCTTTAAACTGACTCTGCTGAAGCCACTTCACCCTTCTCTATTATTAAAAAAACCCCAAAAGTAATAATGTTTGCCCAACATGCCTCATAGGTTTATTGTGAGGAGCATGTGAGATAATGAGTGTACAGGTATTTTGAAAAGTATAAAATGTAATTGTTAGAGAGTATTATTAGTATATTAGTCTGAAAACAGCATGAACAATAAGACCCTCCTTGTTCCCCCCACATTTTTGTGTGTACAGTGGGGATTGAACTCAGAAATTAATTCTCCTGTTTGGGGAACCATTGCCTCCCTTATAGCCTCTTAACAGGATTTATAAAACATCATTTCAGACAAAGTCATTTATCTTATTTGCTAACGAGACACAAAATTTGGACTGTCTGGAACCAGGTAGTATTTTAAGAGTTGCGTGTTTGTTCCATACATGTTCAGCTTTTCAATGCAGTCATTTTTAATGGTGGTTTTTATAGCATCAATAAAAATATTTTCATATAATTCTTCCCTGTAAATATGGTTAAACTTTCAGCTTTCTGCTACTTGGTGACCTGTTAAATAACTTAATGTACTTTCAAATTGATTGTTCAGTGCCAAGACGATAAGAAGCCAGGAGGAGCCAGCTTTACGGCATTGCTCTTTTACGTTGGGGCCTTAAGCTGAGCTATGAAGAAAAAAAAATCTAGCAGAGTTTACAATATCCAACTTTTTAGAGTTTTTTCATCTCTGATTCTGAAAGAAGAAACATGGACTGTAGTGCTGACTTCTCTTTCATACCTGTTTTAAGAAGTTAGTATTTTAGGTGGCAAGGAAAGGAAATATTCTATCCACGTAATGATGTATCGGCTACTTACTGAGCTCTTATTTGCCAAGTGCTGTTCTAAATGCTTCATATAGTATTTAATCCTTTAGAGTAAACTCACAGGGTAGTCACTGTTGTTGTCCTTCCTTTCTGAGTTGAAGAAATTGAAACCTAGAAAAGTTGAGTCTTTCCTGAGGTTATATAGCTAGTAAATGGTAGAGCTAGGATTTTAACCTTGGTAATCTGGCACCAAGGCCTAGATTTTTGCCCACTATGCTTCTCCATACCTCCTGTAATGCTAGGGTTTTTGTTGTTGTTATTTCTTTGTTTTTGTAGGTTGTATCATCTGAAGCAAGCATCTGTGACCTGGAAAGAATCTTAAGATATTCTTCTTCCCTGCACCCTTTTTCCCAATTCAGAAAACTATATTTGGAAGACCTACGTGCCACAGAAATAAAAAATAAATAAGACGGCACTTACAGTTTAGTTCTTGAGGGATTTGGGTAAGGGAGTCTGGATAAATAGAATGCCAAGGAGGATGAAATACACACTAAATAAAGATTCAGCTCCTGAGCCCTGGGAGCACAGAGGAGAGAGTAATCAAGGTCAGGGGAAGCTTCATTTGACCTGGGCAAGAAGAATGTATAGGATTGTGATAAGCAAAGGAGGCAGGTGGCATTTCAAGCTTCAGGAATAGAATGAGCAAGGACTTGGAGAAAAGAAAATGCAAGCTGGCCTATTGCAATAGTTAAAGCAAGAGATGGTGAAACCTCGGCTTGGGCACTGGTAGAAAGAACACAGAGCAGGAAACAGAATGACATTGCAAAGGTAGGGTGATGAGATTCGGCAGTCGCTTAGCAATAGGGAGGGAGGGGGAGACTTCAAGGAGGGTACTGGGGTCTAGCCCAGTGGGCTCGTAGTAATGTTAATCATAAAAGGCAACTCAAATTTGAGAAACGCACGTAGTGAGGGAGGCAGAGTGGAGTAGAACGTGGACCCACTGTTCGGCGAGTCCTGGGTCTGAGTCCGTGCCCTACCACTTACTGGTACAATGACTTTGAGCAGGTCACTTGTTCAATTCCTCATCTCTAAGATGGAAATAACTTAATGCTTACCCCGTAATGTTGTTGGAGAAAAGGTAATAGCTGTAGAGTGCTTACTTAGCGCATTAAGTAGCGTACATTAAGTAAATATCAGTTAGTAGCCTCTTACTTTGGGTAAGTAGGCTTTTCTCCCCATTTTATGGATGAGGCCACCAAAGTTTGGGTAGGCAGAGTAGCTTTCCAAAGTCCTGCAGCCAGTGAGGGCTTGCAGGGGTGAGTAGAGGCCCATTCTCTTGCCTCTTTGTGCAGAGCTCTGTCCTGCAGAATTTGAGGCACCTCACTGCCCTCCCGTCAGTCAGTGTCGGGCTGAGTTTTGTGGTGGTGCTTCTTTGACCTTCCTTCCACAGAGGAGAGACGCAGCAGAAGCAGGCACTGTCTCTTCTCTCACCTTCATGGCCATTCATCGAGCGTGTCTTACGTGTCTGGGATGCTATTACATGTTTTGCATACATTTCTAATGGCCAAATAAAGGTTTTAATTTTCTCCCTTTGCTTTCTTTCTATAAATTAGACATTCATCTTTCCAGAGTCCTTCTCGGGACAGAGGGAGATGTATCCTTCTGTGTGTGCCCTGCGGAATTTTCATAGCAATATAAATTGTATTTCTTGATGACTTGCTGGTACAGGAAGGCCACCCAAAATGTACCGTCTTCTGTAACCTAAATCTCTGTGTGTGCTTTTTTTCTTCTTTTCAATGTGCCCAAGTTAAGCTATTAAGTAGATAATACACCGTTAAACCCAGATCATGGTGCTTGGGAAAACAACACCCAGGACTGGTGAATAGTAAGCACTGTTAATTGTTAGGCTGCTGATGCCGGGGTGGCTGACCTCACAGCGTTTGTGTTGTGGCAGCTCTTTTGCATTGATGAGGTAAAGGAATATCTGCCGTGATGGTGGGAGGCAGGGATGAGTCTGGGAAGCCTGGACACAGTATCAGATCGTGTTTCACCGAGAGAACAAGATTGATTTATTGTGTTACATGAGGGCGAGGTGGACCCGGCACCGCTGTACCACATGCTTTTTTATTCCCTTGTCTGCTAAGTATGCAAGTACAAACAGCTTTAACACAATTTCTTACCTAGAAAGGAGCCTGGGGCTGCATCCAAGTACATTTAACATATGAAAATTGAGCTGCTTTGAACTTGTATGTTTTTGATAACTGCTTGGTATGCTTCCTGGAGGATCACCTGTAGGCTTTTCTTTCCAAATCCTAATCCCTTTGATTGAGTGCCAGGACAGATAGCTCTCATTGAATAACTCCAGTCTCATAATTCTTCCTTCATTCAGAGTTGAAAGGGAACAGCTCCAGATTCAATAGGCAAATCCTCAGATTTAGCTAGAGTAATTCAAACACTTTAAAAGTGAAATTGTTTTGTTCTAAAATAGGGTTCAGATGGGCTACTGAATGTTGACACAAGCTGGTTGCTGCCGTGAACTACAGGGTGGGGAAGAAAAACACACTTCTTTCCACTTCCACCACCGCCAACCGCTGCCTGGCTTTTCTCCTTGCTGTCTCTGTGACCAAAGAGGATTAAAAGACCGACAACTGTGAGAGTTAGAAGTTACAAAGCAACCTGGCATGATTGTTTTAAACGTGGGCGTAAGAACATGCTTGACTCTTCTTGTTTTCTCTCCTCCATAAGACCAGGCTGAACATTCCTGTTCTCTCCTCCCAACCCCCTTTCGGAGGAAGGAAAACAACCGTGTTCTTTTTATCTTTACAAATGTGCCTGGTGGGGACTAATCTAAACCAGTTCAAGATGCTTTTATTTAAAACTGTTTAGAGGAACGGAAGGTGCTGCCGAATTAGAAATAGTGGCGTCTGGGCCTCTTTGCTGTCCTGCTCCTTAACTTGCTGCCTCTTTTGTTTTTGTTTTTTTGGCACCAATCTGGATTTGTGCTGAGATCTCTGTTTCAAGTCTTTTCAGAGCTCATGTTTACTAAAAGATGGTTCCTTTCTGCTGAACATCCTGTGTCTGTCCTATTTGGCCAGAAAATGGCTCTGTTGGGAAAAGCCATCTTCTTTCTCTTTGTGCCTAGTGCCTGATTTCAAAAGGAAGCCTGAAAAGTCATTTCCACGTTCTGTGTGTGACTGGCCCCGCACAGTTTATCAGAGTGGATGTACCCTCCTGGGTGACCAGTCCTTACCTTCCTCTGGGCCACCAGATGAAGAGAAGGACTGTAACCCATTATCAGGATATTGGGGATCTGAGGGCCCCACTCAGGTTGCACTTCAGGCAAGATTAGGAGATTTATTCTCCCCTAGCTAGTTTCCCACTTATACAATGGGGCCACTTCACTCATCATTGATACCAAGCCTTTGTAAAGAACGTAGTATTAGTAAAGTGAAAGATGTTATGAGGTTACGAAAAAGGTTCAAGACTGGACTCTACCCCATAAGGGAGGACACACAGCGATTCAGCAGTGATCCTTACAAATCTCACCTGAACCCATTTTACAGTGTCTTATTGGACTCAAGTTCTATCCAGATCTGTACTAGGACTTAACCCTGCTTGGCATGTGAATTTTGACCCATTAATGGTATAAGTTTATTAACAGCCCTATTTATTAGATCCTTCCCCTGTTTCTCCTTTTCTCTTTCTCTCCCTGGAAGGTTTTTATGACATTGTAATCATTTATAATTTTTAAATGCCTCTAATAATGCTTAAAAACAGCACTTGATTTTAATGAGTGCTGCTTAACCATAGAAGGATTGTATCTGCATTACTGTCGATTCTTACAACAATACTTTGGAATGAAAGTAGAAAGTTTATGACACATTTTATTATATTCCTAAATGTGAAAGAGGATTCTAATTTAAAAATAAGTGGCTATACTTTTTAATTCTTATTTAGCCTCTGTAGCTGTTTTAATGTCCGTTTTATGGTTGACTGGTCGATGTTTTAAAACAAGTTCTTCAGGGACTCTATGCCCATTAGTCCCTGGCAATAAAATCTGAACTTCACTAAAATAAAACATGATGCCATGGAGCAATTAAGAGGAGAACTTTCAGAGATGACCGTGAATATGAAATACAGTGATTTATTTTATTAATGGATTTGGGGAAAACCAGCCTACCTCTTTTAAGCTCAAGTATGTGTATTTGGGGTTTTTATATTTTTAATTTATTTCTTTGTTTCTCTCAGGGCAGTAGGGGGTTCCATAGCAGGCTCTTAAGGTATACCAATCCTCCTTTTGTAGCCTGCTACTTCTGAATATGAGCCTTTATTTTTTCATTTTATATGGAAAATGGGGTGATGTCACTTAAGAAAGCGTTTTTTCCCCAAAGTGGCTTTGGGAACCAGAATCTGGTGATATGTTACTTAAAAGCGATAATGTAGTAAAGCTGTGCTTTGTGCTTTAAATAATTGTAGGATTTATGGGATATATCCCTAACCTGTTCAGTTTTATGGAAAGACAAAATACAAGTATTCATTTCATCGTAGTTTCTTAAAAACTTAGAAACGCAGTTGACAGTTATTTCTCTAACATTATAATAACTTCTTTGTTTATTAGACATAGTTCGTAATAATTTAGGAGTGCTGCAATTTAGTAGTTATTTAATTTGCAAGTGGGATTGGCCTCTCTAACCTTTGAAGGAAAGAGTTACTTTTCATGCTCTAAAACTTTCTTTGACTCTCAGTTGCCATCTAAAGGATAAGGGTCAGGTTTTAAAAGGCCTTACATGCCTTTCAGCCTCCTCTCTGTTGACTCCCACCCCCACCCTTCCCCCGCCTCCCTTTCCCTCAATGATAGGTCCGCTCTAGACCATTTGCTGTATCCCCAGTTTTCTGTCTGCTGTACTTTTAGGTTCCCATTGCTCTGCTCATTTTCTTCTCTCTGTAGATTCCTCCCTTACCTTGTCCTACCACCCCCACCCCAAACTGCACTCTTCCTTTGCCTCCAATGCGGATATTTCCTCCTTTAAGAGGTCTTTTTGACTCATATCCAGGGTCTCCTCGTACACCCCTGCAAGATGTGCAGAATGCAGCCTGCACTGCTGTGTGCGGTGGCCCTGTCGGCATCCTTCCCCTGCCCAGCCGCTTGACCGCTCTCCAGTCCATGCTACGCTCTGCAGATCTCAGTTATTGCACTTACCATGTTAAGCTTACCTATGTGCGTAAACGTATTTCTTGTTCATCAGACAGTGAGCCTCTTGAGGACAGCGGTTGTCTGAACTATCTTTGTGACCCAAACTACCATAAGGGAGAGGCACAGTACCTATCAAATGAAGGCATGAACAAATGTTTTCTTGCCTTATGAAATATCAAGAGGTGCGTAGCCTAAGAATTTGGGTGAATAGAAGCTTTTTTTCTGTTTTAAAAATCATTAATCAGCCCACACGATACTACTGAGGAAACCTCAGGTTAGAGCTAATGGACATTGAACTCAGATCATCAGGAGCTGGGCAAGAACCCATGGTTGGCTAGTGAGAAACCTCGGCCTAGAAATTTGAATCTTTTGGTTTCACAGCCAGATACCCTGGCAAGCACACCAGTATCATTTTGGCAGGCACACTTTGTTGCCTGTCCAGTAGCCAATACCCTATCCCTACCCCGCCTTCTTCACCTCTGCTAAGAGAATCCGAATTGCGTTTAGCTGGCGGATAGAGGTCCCTTGATTGTAGGGAAGGTCGGCCCCTCCGCCAGCCCCAAGTGGTAAATCATGGTTGGGGTAAGCCAGTCACGGCATTCCTAGTCCTCTTTGCTGGATTCTCACTTCCCCAGCCTCTCTTGCAAGTAGGGGGACCACGAGCCAGGTTCTGACCTATGAGAGCTAAGGCAGAGTCTGCTAGGGGCATCTCGGAAGGATTTTCTTCCTGGTGAAAAGAGAGCCTCGTGTTGTTAAAAAGACAGAGCCTTATCGTCTGCCCTTTCGGAGGCTTCCTGCCTGACACGAGGTGAGAGGACGTGATGCTGGGCTTCAGCAGCCAGCTTTCAACCATGAGATGGCAAGTGTGAGGACAAGAAGCCCTGCCACTAATCTTGGTAGAGAGAGCCTGGGCCCATGATGCCCAACCTCAAAACCTCCCAGCTCTAGACTTCTTCTTAAATAAATAAACATCCTGATGGTTTAAGCTTTTAAGAGTTAGTTTTCTACTGCTTGAAGCAGAGCACATCCTAGCCGATGCAGTTGTTTTTAGAGGGAAAAATAAAAATGGAGACAGCATCCTAAGAGGAAAGATAGTGACTGGATAAAATGTACAGAAGTCACGACAACATAGTAGTCAAGAAATTTGGTGGCTGACTTGTACACTTCTGTTAAGTGCAGGAGAGAACTGCTGAGAACCCCTGGAACATTCATCATTCAAGAAACATTAAATTATCATCTCTGATATTCCTGGCACTCTGCAGGATGTTGAGGATACAGTAATAAAAGACAGTTTCTATCCTTAAGGAACATTTAGTCCAGTAAGGGAGACTGGTGAGTAAGCAGACAATTAACTAAGAGTACGATAATTACTGTCTTTTGATGAGGGTGCATTCGGGGAACTCTGGGAATTCAAGGAGGACCATAGAACCCTGATAGCCTGGGGAATAGGAGGGATCAGGAAACATTTCCCAGAGGAAGTAATAGCGGAGTTGAGTCTTGAAGAAGGGATAGGATTTCTCCAGGCAAAGAATGGAGGGGAAAGGAGAGAAGGGGTATTCAAGACAAAAGGAACGTGTGCTAAGGCAGAGGGGCACGAGAGAAATAGAACATTTAGCAACCGTAAATCTTTTGCCATATTTGATTTAGATCTTTTTCTTTTTCATCAAGATTTGGCAAAGCTGGTGATAGCTACCAGGGGTGTTATATATTATTCTCTATACTTTTGGTATTTAAAAATATTTTATAATAATTTTTAAATGAATAAAGGAAATGTGAGAGATGACGGTAATGAGTATAAACCATCGTTTCCCAGTGTGTGTTCCTCAGAACTCTAGATCCTTGGGATGTTAAATGACTTTAAACAGAATAAAAGGGGTGGGGGTGGGGGTGGGGCTCAAGTAAGTTTAGAAAACACGAGAATAAAATTGCATAGTCTTCATTCCTGCAAGAATTCCTAGAGCCCTTAGTACTTTCATGTCAACTATTACTGTCCAAAAGGAGGCTACCACCTGGAGCATTTCCCAAAGTATATTTGACCACGCACTCTTATTTGTGTAACCATCTGAGAACTGATGCTTTGGAAAGGGTTGGTATAGACTACTCCTTGAGAGAGAAAGTATAGTTATAGGGTGGCAACTAGAATAGGGTATGAGTAAAGGGAGACATTTCATAAGATGGGAGAGTCAAGAGCATGTGTATATGCCAGGGGCAAAAAGCAGGACTGAGGGAGGTAAAGACACAGGAGCAGGGATGCAGGATTGGTAGGGCAAGCAAGATGCTTGAGGTTACAAGAGGGATGGACTCCTGCCAGCATCCCTTCCAGACGTCAAGATTGTTCTAATATTGTGTTTCTATGTTCTAGGAGAAGGTGGGGCTCTAGACCAGAGACTTAGTATATGTACCAGAGCCTACTTACTGAATTTAGGTATCACTTAGTACTCTTCCAGTTGAAAGAGACAGAAAACCCAACTCAGATTGACTTAAGTAAAAAGAGTTTATTGGTTCATGTAATTGCAAAGTGCATGGTAACTAGCTTCAGGTATAACTTAACCCAGGGATTAACCATATCACTAGGACCCATCTCTCTGTTCTTAGGTCCTTCTTAGTTGGTTCCATTCTTAGGCTGCTCATGGCTTCTGGCAGCTTTAATCTCTTCTGGTTTCGAGACAGTTGCAGCTCCAGACTTCACATCTACCATCATGCTACTAATCCTATAAAAGAAGAAGCACTTCTCTTTCCCAGAAGCCCCAGCTTCTTACCATGCCTCCTTAGTCTGAATGAATTATGTGTCCATCCCTGAATCAATCCCTATAATCAGGAGATAAGGCATACACTGATTGGATTAATCAGTTAGTCCCTAGCACCCTCACCCCTCTCTCCCAAGTGGTGGAAATTCCCGAAGGAAAACCAAGAGTTCTGTATCTCCAAAGTAGACTCCATGAAGAAGGTAGCCTCCTCCCACCTCCAAAAAAGGAAACTCCCAAAACAGAGCCATTAGATTTTACCCAAGATGATTTTAAATCCTAAATGTTGGAATGTTCAGGGTCCCAGATCTGACGGCATGAATTAGATTCTTCCATTTGAAGCACCCAAGTAAAGGAAGAGTGTTGACAGCCATCATGGGGAACACTGATGCTTACTGAAGAAGTCCCGCAGCAAATCCTCTTTGGAAATAAACAAAAAGCAGTTTTGAGAACCCAGCTTTCACCCAAGACCAGAACCTGTCAGCCACAGGCAGAAGTCGTTAGCAGGATTTATACGTGCCCGCATCTAGCGCTGAGTCAAAGAGAGATACGCAGAGGGGATTTCTCTCTTCCAGAAACCCAGCAGAGGAGTGAGGAAGACTTTCTGGGTAAAGTTTCAGAGAACCTAATGCATAAATCCCCTGAACAAACACTGGGATTTGGGTTTGTAACTCATCCCTCTCAGCTTAGGTCCTGTGGAGTCAAGCTGCCATAGCTACCAGAGGGCCAAAAAAACCAAACCCAGGAAGAAAGGGGTAGAATTTATGGTGAAAATATGAAAACTGCCTAAAATGGTGACTTTTTCATATTGTGGCACTGTGTGCATTTTTGCTTTGAGGACACTGGGTGGTCCTCGAGCTATTGTTCAAGACCCCATGAAAGCAGCCGGGTGCTGGCTGGTAGGTGTTGACCCCTGTCTGTGATTTCCAGCTGCACTGGAAATCATTTCTCCTCTAATAGAGACTGTGCCATAGTTGGCTGGATCCTCCCAAACTCTGTGGCAAGTTAGGATGGGAAAGTCTGGATTCCCTCCACGTCTGCCTCGCAGAGGATGTCATTAATTTGCTAAGTTTCTGCCTCACAGGGAAATTTTTAAAACCAGTGTGCTTCTTTTTCCTCTCTGGATTGACAGACATACTTCGTAGAGGTGCCCCTGGCTTTGAGAAACACAGCCAGAGTCTATATCCGGACAGCATACCATGGTCTCTCTTTACCTATTTGTTGTGGTAGATACAAAGTCAGAGCAAATGGTGAATCCCAAAGGAAAAGGTCCAGAATGCAGCCTGCTGAATAAGAGAACAGGAAGGATCTTGTATGATGATAAATGCTGTACTCTATTAGTGCTTCGGCCATGGGTTTGGCTGCCGTTCAACAGCCTCCATGGCCGGCTTTCTACATGCCGTTTCTTTTCCTCCGCCTGTTTGGTTGCAAACTTATTTTGACTGAGGATTTACTTGTCACTTTGTATTGACATTTCAAGTTATTGCATTAAGAAAAACACAGGAGAAAGCAAACAGCAAGTATATTCCAACAGGTCACCAGGCATAGAAGTCATACTCAAATTTCAAAGGAAAGGAGGGGGGTTGGGTGGAGAGTGGAGAACAGATATATTTATAAGGGAAAGAATTCTCCTAGCTTTTTGGGCCCAAGTCAGATCCTGGATTGTGGATATTTTTCTCAGCTACTGGTTATTCCTGGGACTGCTGAGGGAGACAGATTCTGGTCCAACTGAAGTTGCCATGTAATTCTGTGGAATCGTGCTACCATTCTGATTTCTCTGATTATAAGTGACTGCAACAACAAAGAGAATAACTCTGCTTTAAGAGCTGTTTCCACAGTGTCTCCAGGGGACAGGTTTGCTTTGGTCTATAAATTCCCCAAAGGCAAGCTGAGACTATGTAAATTAAAGAAGCAGAGCCAGTGACAACCAACTCTGTGGTTTTGTTTGATTTTCCAAAACACATGTCCATCAGCATGTCGTAGACAACACAATATGATTAAAGCACAGCAATGATCACCCATATATTGCATTTTAATTGATAGAATGTGTGATGAATAGTATAGTTGGAACCACTAGGTATACTTTTACCTTTGAGCTATTTCTTTGATTAATCAGAATTTATAACAACATAAAATAGGAGTCAGGAAGTCTGCACTCTGAGCTGGGCTCTGCCACTTATCAGCCTTGTGACCTTGGATAAGTCACTAAATATCTCTGGATCTCATTTTCCTCCACTCTAAAGTGAAGGGTTTAATCTAGATAAGATCTAAATAGCCTTCCACTTCTGAGCTTGACTATTCTAAGGCTTTTTCTAGTCTCTGGAATTTTATTACTGAGTTCTGTGATCTTAAGTCTTTTTTGCTTAGCAATTGAGTCTCTTCCTTTATAATCTATGACAAAGATGACTTTTGTCTAAACTTTGGATTTCTGAAACTGATTGCAGTGAATTGCATCACACGTATTTTTAACTAGCTTATATTAAATGAGAGAGAGGGAAAAATAACAATAGCAATTTAAATAGTTGTTTCTCTGCCGTTCCATTCCACGAGCATTTGCCCTGGAGTAAATGTGAGATGGCAGTCAGGAATCTGTGCCTGGTTCTCAAGGGGTGAATATCTTCCTATTCTGAATGTGATTCTACACCTAAAAGATGTGTGTTGTTTTTGCACAATATGGCCCCTAAACAAGGCAACTGGTGCTTAACCGAAGAAATATATCTATTCCAATGATGGTGGAAAACTTAGCTGTGTTGGACTTACTGAAAAATGGTATTTTGAACTACAAGTGACAGGTAAATATTTGTGTTCCACCAAAGGGATTTTTGAATGTAATTTTGACTCTTCATAATTTTTGCTTTCTGATCACTTTAGAATCTGATACCCCTGCGCTTTCCCCTGCTCCCCAAGCATAAGAAAGGACTCATCTATAAAGTCCATTAGATTTCATGCTTTTCCTCGCTTCCAGTTGGTCTGTGAAATGATGAGAGTGAAGTTGGGAATGGGAAAGCATATTAATCCAACCCACTGTGCTTTATGGCTCTTAAGGCTACTGAACTGGCCTCCCAAGGCTCATTCCTTCCCAGCATCCCTTGGGACCTGTCTTTCGGCGTGTGATCACCAGGTTGTGCTCTCAGACAGCATAGAAGCCACCAGGTTCATACTCAGCCTTCAAACTCGAGCAAGATTTGGCCTCAGAAAGGGCTTCTTTTGGGCCAAATGATTGGTAAAATTGTGTTCCAAACACTTCAGGAAAAAGATAACAAATTTCTATTTGAACGCATACTTTTTACTACCTAAGAGCAAGCAAATGGAAGAAGCCTAGGCGAAGACACCGGCAGGAGGACTATAGTCTCTTTTTCTCGTTAGTGAAATGCATTTTTATCAAATTCTAAGCAAAGATATATGTTCCACTTTAGCCTCTTCGCCCTTATTTTCCACTTGGTGGCAGTTTCATGGAAAAAGGTCTCTACTTCTCTTGATATCATTTAGAATTCCAGAAGCATTTCAGATCTTCAAAGCTCTTAATAAGCAGTGACTTTTACAATTTTTTTTTTCACTTCTCTCTCTCTCTCTCTCTTTTTTTTTTTTTGTGAGGAAGATCAGCCCTGAGCTAACATCCATGCCAATCCTCCTCTTTTTGCTGAGGAAGACTGGCCATGAGCTAACATCTGTTGCCAGTCCTGCTCCTTTTTTTCACTTTTTCTCCCCAAAGCCCCGGTAGATAGTTGTATGTCGTAGTTGCACATCCTTCTAGTTGCTGTATGTGGGACGCGGCCTCAGCATGGCCGGAGAAGCGGTGCGTCGGTGCGCGCCTGGGGTCCGAACCCGGGCCGCCAGTAGCGGAGCGCATGCACTTCGCTAAGCCATGGGGCCGGCCCCCTACAATTATTTTTAAAAGCAGTGATACTTACAAAAATTGGGTGGTCTTTTAAAAACGTATGTCATCATAAAGACAAATAATGACAAGTGTTGATGAGGATAGGGAAAAATTGAAGCCCCCATACATTGCTGGTTAGGGTATAAAATTTGGAAAACAGTGTAGAAGTTCTTAAAAAGGATAAACATAGAATTACCACATGATCCAGCAATTCCATTCCTAGTTACCCAAGAGAAGTGAAAAACATATGTCTACACAAAACTTGTACACAAATATTCATAGCAGCATTATTCATAAGAGCCAAAAATGGAAACAAACTAAATGTCCATCAAATGATGAATGGATAATCAAAATGTGGTGTATTCATACAGTGGAATATTATTCAGCAATTTAAAATAATGAAGTACTGGTACATACTACAATATGGATGAATTTTGAAAACATGCAAAGTGAAAGAACCCAGTCACAGAATACCACATATTATGATTCCATTTATGTGAAATATCTAGAATAGGCAAATCTATAGAGATAGAAAGTAGATTTAGATTAGTGGTTGTCGGGGTGGAGTGGGCGAAAAGGAATATACTGTAAATCACAGAAGTGTACTCTTTAAGTGAGTAAATCATATGAAATGTGAATTATATTTCAGTAGCGATGTTACCAAAAATTTTTTTTTAATTAAAAAAAAAAAAAAAAAACCTTACGTCAGACCATGTCGTTTCCCCTCTTCTCTGTCACACTTAGAACAAAAACCCATCTCCTTACCAGCGCCTGGCTGCTGCCTGCTCTTCTGTGCGCTCACTCCTCATTTGTCTTGCACACTGGCCCCTATTCTGTTCCTCCAGCACATATGGTGTGTTTTTGTCTCCAGGCCTTTGCACTTGCCATTCCCTTGGCCTCATGTGCTCTGCCCCTCTGACCTTTGAATTTTTGTCATTCAGACGTCACTTTAAAGAGGTCTTCCCCGACTACCCTTGGTAAAGTTACCTCTTCATCCCCTGCACTGTCAGACAATTGCATCATGCTGTTCCTTTTCTTCAGAGCACCCAACTCTACTGAAGTTTTTGTCTATTGATTCATCCTAGGTCTCTGGCACTAAATGAAAGCTTCCCTCTCAAGGGCAGGGATTTTGTCATCTTATCAACATTCGTATCCCCAGGGCCTAGCTCAGTGCCTGACACGTGTGCACTCACTGCGTGTGTGTTGGATGAGTGAGTGAGCAGTACAGCGTGCTCTGATCGTCAGCTGAGAACGGATGTCCCAGTTTTGTTATGGAGGCCCCTGCATTGGGAATTGCTCAAAGCATTTTACCTGGGTGCCTTTATTTCCTTTCTTGACATATCCTAAGATATCAGGAAGGCTGAGGTGTAGCATTCTTAATTGCCAGAAGGGACTCAGAATGGAAAAAAAAAAAACTAATGGACCTTGAAATGGTGATCTAATTGAGTTTGCAAAATGTTGTTCATAATTCAGTTTACTCACTTCCATCCATTTGGTCTCTGAGACGCTCTTTCTCCTTTTAACACTTTTGTAGTTATACATCATATTTCTGTTGACTTAACTTTTTCTTTTTGTCTAGAACATCATATTGGAAGCCCCTTGAAGGTAGGAAATGTGATTATTCCTTACTCAGTGTCCTCAGCACATGTACTTGTGGCATGTGACTCACAGGCACACAATACACCTTGACTGTCATTTGTAAACTCAAATGACTCAGACATCAAGATGTTGAATTAGATTTGAGAGAGTCTCATTCTGGAAACCTGGTGCTTTTTTCCATGCTTGTTTTACCTTACAGAGTAATACCACCTTCTGTTCATCTTAAAGGTGTTGTGGAATGTTTGGAGGTTACCTGCATAGCACCTGGCCTGGTAGCGAAGTGGAGAATCACGAGCTTGTGTTGACTTTCCACAGGAAGCAGGGGGACTCACTTTGGTGCACTCTCCCTTGGGTGGCTTATACCTTTAGGGAAAAGACCCCATTAAAAATTTCACAAGTAAAGCAGCACAATTTTTCATTTTGGGTTATTCTATTCGTATAACTATCTTCCAGATCAAATTTAAGTTGATGTTTGCTCATCATTACTCTGAGCTAAGCTACGCCATGGAAGTAGGGTACAACTATCCAGTAATTATGAAACACCCCTCTTGGGCACCACATACCATTTAATGTGTTTGCATCCTTAACAAAAGAGGACAGATACAAAATGGGATATGTCACGCATATACATGAGAATTTTCCTATGGGCCAGATGCCCCCTCTTTTGGTTTTGATACCGGGCACCAACTCTAATTTGATGAAGGTATGACGCCTGATGACGTGGAAATTCAGTGGAATGCCTTAGCATTATGGGATATCTCCAGGCAGTACCAGTTCTCTTGTCTTCACATCAAGGTAGATGTAAAAGAGAGGATAACCTTCTTTCATCCTATTTTTCTATGGCCTTCATAGGACTTGGCTTTATTTTATATATACATATATATATATATATATATACACACACACACACACTGTGTATATAATTATTACATTAATTATATTATGAGCTATATTAATATATTAGTAGCTATATAATAGCTGTGTCCCAAGCACTATGCTAATATAATACATTTAGTTCATATTACTTGTATTACCTCAGTTAATCCTCATGAGAGTTGTTTGAGGAAGATATTATTACCATTTTACGGATGAGAAGACCTGAAGAGAACAGAAGTTAAGTAACATGCCATGCTTAGCCAGCTAGCTCGCATTCATTCATTCATGATTCATGAAGCATTTATCAAGCAACTGCTATAAACCTGCATTAAAGACACAAAGAAGGATCTAACAGAATCCCTGCCTTCAAAGGCCTTCAAGAACTGCTCCAGAGCAGAATTTAGTAAAGTCATTTCAAAGGTAAAGGGACTCAAATTAGAGAGTTTTCTGGCATCCACCATGGGACTGTATGGGCCAAGATCAATGTGATATGTAAGTGTGAGCATCAGTGTACCAGTGAGAGGGGGTGTCCTGAAACGCATCTTTTAAAATGTGTCTAGGGCTCTTGGGAACTACTCGTTCTTTATTAAGTTCTTTGTTGACACGGACCATTGCTCAGGAATCTCTTCCCAGAGCACTTTATAAGTATCAAGTAATTTTTATAATGGGTAGTTCCAGAAAGGGTTAAGGTTAGCATCTCTGGGATGCATAACGGGAAAGTAGCTGAATATGATTTCAAAGGGATTTTTTAGGAGAGAATTCCAATTACAGGGAAGTAATTTCCCTTTCTAGCTTACTAAGCTCTATTTCAGACTAATGCAGTTTCAAGATCCATATCCCTTCTCTCCTTATTTCAACAGATATTTTGAATATGAAAATCTTATGTCAAAACTTAGCTGAAGCCTTCATCAGGCTTTTGAAAGGCTAAGTAAGAATTCTGTTTCTAGGAATAAAAAGATTTGGATCAGAAAGATTCTTTGCCGGCTGGAGTTCCTTTTTGGATGGTAGTTCAAGCAGTCTTTAATCATATTTTTGTTGATTATTTATTAGTTTCCCTGGGAAATCAAAGACTCAGTAACGTAAAATGTGTTTTCCTTAAGATATTTTATGAATCAGAATCTAGAGTAGAAAAATAATGGAAAATACATTTCCTTTGCTGATATGGACTAATTGGGAATTAAAATACCTTTCTCTAGTCAGTGCCCCACATGGAAACACTAAATGACCCAACTGGCCCAATTGTACCAACCACAGCTTCTGCCCAGAAGAAACTCTAAGGCCACCAGTAGATAAAGAGAGTGCTTTGTCGGTAAATCAGAACTGTAGAGAACTAGAACTAATTTAAGTGAAAGGATAGGCTTCAGGCCAGCTGTTTGGGTAAACCCACCCTGAACCAAATGGGGACTGATGAAACTTAATACGTGTGTATTCCAGTCATTGGCCTAGAGTACGTGTAACGCCAGCTAGTGGTGTTCGTCATTGTGAGATGTGTGAAGGCAGACTTCACTTCTCCACCCTGTGGGGCTGCCAGCCTGGGGCAGCTTTGGTCAATATTGGGCTTGCTCTTAAGGAGCCAGACTTGGGCTAGTTTCCTGAAGGAGGTTAGGGAGATTATGAAATGTGTTTACTTATACACATCTTCCTGATGATCAAGTGCAATCAGAAGGCATTTGGGGAAAAAAATCTGCTAAAGTAAAGCACAAAGGAAATATGATGCATTTTGTGCCCTCGAGGTGAATATTGCTTTGGGGAATACAAGATGTATGTATATGAAATATCAGGAAACAATTCAGAGGGATAAAGTATGTCTGTGTAACAGAGGTAGCAGCCCAGGATGGTGAAGAGCATGACTCTGGAGCCAGATGGTCTGAGTTCAAAACCTACTCTGCACTTACTAGATACGAGACCTGAAGCAAGTTATTTACCCTTCTCTACTTGGATCTTCATCTGTAAAATGGAGATGATAAGCATACCCACCTCATAGGTTGTTGTGAATTAATAGATATGAAGGTGTTTAGAATGGTACCTGGTACACGGTGATCACTGTATAGGTTGATTATTGTTATTATACATCAGAAGTCACAAGCTCAGATAGATGCCTACAATACCCAGGAGTACCAGCACAGTGATCCCTGGCAACAGAGACACGGCCTAGTGGCACGGAGTAATAGAGAGTGGTAGGGACTGTGGCAGACTGGTCTTCAACAACAGCCAGCACTCTGCTTTACACTGGGTGTGGCCTTATGGGAATTCTGGTCTGGTGTTGCCATATCTTCTGATATTTCAGAAGAAGCTGGAAATCTGGATTTTGTTGAAAAACTCCCAACTCTTAAATGCTGTCAGTTTATTTAAAAACCCTCTATAAGCCAAAGAAAACACTATCTGCAGGCTATGGGCCACCGCTAGTGACCTCTTTGGTCTAATAATGAAGCATTTAAATGCAGCTTGTGGAAATCTGTCTGATGAATTTATTGTCGTATTATGAAACAGATTCATTTTGATTCCAGAAATATTCATTGAATTCCTACTATGTGTCACACCTTGGGTGGTGCTGAGGATACAGTAGAGACCAAGGCAGACAATCCAAGAACACACACATGTCGTTTTTTTTGATGAGAAAGCAATACCTGGCAATTAATATTGATACTCAGTTAATGTAGGTTCCCAGTTCCCTCCATCACCTCTGATAAGTCTAGACCTGATCCCCTGAGCATTTGGGAGCTAATTGAGGTTTCTGAGTGGTGCTAGTGTGATGCAGTTAAAAACTAATGAACCTACCAACAATACTGCAGAAATACTCCACTGAAGCTCTCTTCCTCTTAAGCTTCCTGCTCTTTCTCTGATTAATCATCCTGACTCTTTTACTTGAAATCTCTTCAGTACTTATGGACTTGGGCTGTGATATTATGCAATTGTTTGCATGTTACCTCACAGATTTTTCTAGTTTTTTCTTTGAGGATATGCACTTCCTTCACACTTCCAAGGGTGTTCACTGGAGCACTAATCCTCTTATATATCCCCACCCTTTCTTAGAGATTCACACAGCCTATTAGCAGAGCCCACTAAAGGCTCTGAGGAAAAACCGCAGTTTAGAAAACTACTTGATAAACATTGTCTAAATAAATGTTTCCCAAACATATTTGGCCAAGGACAGCCCTCCCCTTTCTCCCCCACTTAATGCATCTTAATATGCCGAGTTATTGATATTGTTTGACTGATTTGGGGAGATGCCGGATTGCCAAATTATAGCTTCTGCTCAGAACTATAGTTTCTTCCAATTTCTTCCCCACCCCAGTATCCACAGATAAAGATATCTCCAGAGGCTCAGACTTTATTTTCAAGGAGTCTAGCAATTTGAGTGTGACAGTGACCATCTTGTTGGTGCCTAACAATTGAATTGTAAATTCTTTGAGGAAAGAGACTATCATCCTTGTACTTTCCCCAGCACTAAGCATAGGGTCATTCTACAAGGAGTGTTAAGTAAATGCACATTGAATGCTATGCGACTTCTTTTGTCACTGTGGTGGTTTAACTGACCAGTGAATGGCCCCAGCAAAAAATATTCCAGGTCATGCCAGCAATAGATGAATTTGCATACAGAGTAGATGGATGTTTTGGAGTACTATTCTTGTAACTTTTCTGCAAGTGGAAAATGATTTCCAAATTTAAAAAAATTCTTTTCCATTCATCAAATTGTGCTCTTAAAATGGGTAAATTATACCTCAATTTTAAAAAAAAAACATATTGTAAGACTTGGCAAGCCTAAGAGACAGGAGCAAGAAAGAAAAAATGGAGGATGCCCATAAACAGATCAAGAAAAGGGAGTGAAAATTTACTGGGAAGAAGAACAAGTGAGCAACAAAATCAGCAGGTTGGGATTTTCCCAAAGATCGGTGCCTGATGGTGGTTCCAAGATGATGTCTCCCAAGAGCCCATTCCCAGGATACGTTCCAGATTGGGTCTGCCCAGGCCTCCCACCCAGTCTTGTGCCAGTGGCATTTGCCAGTACATTCTGCCTTCGCAAGTTGTTGACTCCTCCACCACCCTGTCCTCCCTGCCTCCTACATACACACCTGGCCTTTCGGCTTTGAATCCAGCCTAGTAATCTCCTCTCCTATCATGTAGCTTTCTCCATGAGTCACCCTACCCGGCCACACTACTCAATGCTTCATGGCAAGACTCAACCTGATCCTTCCTTGGAGAGAGAGGAATTAGTGTCAGAGTAGAAGGTTCAGCTGCAAAATGATGTTTCCCACATTCATAAGCTTGCATGCCACTGAGGAACTTGAGTTTATTTTTGACTGTCACTGTGAGCTTTGTACAGATCCCAAAAGACAGGGGAACACGGAGCCATCCTTCTCAGCCTCAGTAGCTCTAATATGTCTTTTTGGTTATGGGCAGAGTACTAATAAATTGGCTTTAATACAATTCCTTCCCTTCTAGCTCTTCACATTTGTAAATCTTCAGTAAAATGTATGAGGGAAATCAATATGACACATTGCAACCCAATTGTAATAGAGAGAGGAAGACCATCTGAGTCTTTAAAATCGGTCCTGTTGACACTAATATTTTTACAATCAATCCCTGCCCCCTATCCCTACCTCCTGATTTTTATGAAGGCGAGTGATTTAGGACAATGAGACTCACAGGATTTTAAATAACTTAATTCCTAGGTGTGTTTGGTATGGAAACAAGGATAACCCTGTTCAACAGTGAATTTGTGCCTCTGGGTGAATGGCCAGGTGTTCTTTCAACTGAACTGTGAGACTAATTTCTTCCTGGCCTCTGGAAACCAGCTGAAGCAGTGGGCCAGCTGGTATATCTTCAATCTTGCATACCAACATCTTTCTCTGATTCACAGATTTCCTTTATCCCCAGCACTTCCTCTGGTATGTGCATCCCCAACAGTAAGCGATATCTCTTATTGGATTTGGGCATTTGTAAATCGTGAGTCTTTGGGGGGAGAGGGGAGAGGAAGGAGGGTGGAGGGTTCCATTAGAATATTTCCAGAGGGAACCTTGCTTTCATCCCTCCCCCTCTGACTCTTGTACACCAGATGATCTCCACATCACAAGACGGTGACGCTGAAGTAATTGACGATGGCATTGTGAACATTACTCTTTTTAATATTTAAATGATCTCAGAGAAAACAAGCTTCCAGTAAATTAACATCCAGTTGTAATATCCATGACTGGGAGTATAAAACAATAAGAAGCTATGGAGATTCTTATCTAGAGGAGAAATTTCTTTTGGAAATTTTCTGATGACTTTCCATTGCAAAGCACAGCTTTTTCAGATTAATTGACTCACTTCCAATGATTTGAGATTTGGAGAAGCCCAGGGATTTACCTGGTGAGGTACAAAGTAAAACTTGATATTAGGAAGCAGGAGCCTGTACCTGACAATCTGGTAGTTCTCAGAATACCAGATCATATCCGTAATTTATTTTCCCAAATAGCTGTGACATATAAGATTCTCCATGCACTAAAAAGAGTATTTGAAAGTCACAGGTAAGTGATGGAGGACCTCTGGTGACTTGAAGCATGTCTACTTTCAGCAGTGAGCGCTGTTGACACTTCTAGTTTAATCTGTATCCTGTCTGACTCACAGGTATTCTAAGGGAAATGCATTTTCCTTTGCTGGTGATACATGCACATCGGTTTTCAGGAGCCTGCAGTGCTTCGGTTGAAGCTCTCTCTGTCTGTTTTAGAGAGGAAATTTACAGGGGCCCCCCCGATGTGAGCTGCACCATGAGGCAAACTGGGGAACCTCCTTCAGTCTGGCGTGTGTGAGAATTTTGGTCAACTGAACCGATAATCACCCTCGTGGCTCAGCTGGAGAACGCCGTTCTCGTGTCCTTTGCACGAGTCTAGTTTGCCTGAAGTGTGTGCTATAAAATGTACATGGGTTTTCAGAGTTTTTTAAATGGAGAGAGATGTCCTGGACATTTCCACCGCAGATTGCCTTGACCTGGATGTTATCAGATATTTACACATTGCAGAAACAATTGTTTCGTGTAAAGTATCATAGCAACTTCCATTCCTAGGAATGTGCGTCACCCAGCCTGTTTACACACAGAGCTGTTGGTCACAGCAGTTCTTTCACCTGCTAACGGTTATTGTAGTCGAAGTAGCACCTTAAGAAGCAACATAGATCAATTTTCAAAAGGGAATTTCCCATGGTTAATAACTGATAATAAAATAATAAAGCTGTGCCCGTGGCAAAAATACCCAGAGCAGAAGGGAATGGGGCAAGAGCAGAAAATTTGGACCAGCTGTTTAAGAAAGATTTAAAATTCTAAGACTTTGGAAAAATTCAACTTAATAGCCATTATTCACGTTATTTTTTAACATTTACTGAGTGTTTACTGTACAGCAAACACTGTGCTATCTGTTTCATGCAGATTTTTAAAATTTCATCCTCCCAGCACTCTAGGAAGCAGATACTTTATTACCCTATTCGCCAGGTGGGAAAGCTGAGGCTTCATAAAGCGACTTCCAACGTCAGAGAGCCCCCAGCGAGTAGGGAAAATAGAATTCCAGCTCATGTGGCTGGCCTCAGAGTCGTTGCTCGTGGCCGTTTTTCTCTTGCCTCATGTATCACTTCTTACAGCAGAGGTCACAAACTAAGATCCAGCAGGCCACATCTAGCCTTAGGTAACAGTCATAGCTGTTGAGTAGTTACTGTGTCAGGATTATTTTTTGCACCTTCATTTATTCCTTCATTTCATCCTCAGAACAACTCCATGAAGTAGGTGGCCGTTATTGTCCCCATTTCACATGTGAGGAAAACCGACATTCAGATTAAGTAACGTGTCCCAAATGTTGGCAGAGCTAACATCCAACTCCAGGCAGTCAGGTCCCAGAATCCACTCTCTTAACCATGGTACTAAAAAATGCAGTTGTTTTGCCAACCTTTTAAAACCTGGATATTTCACATACAAATGAAGACATCTGACTTCTCTTGAAAAAACCAGAAGATTGGGCAACACTGGTCCCTTTCTCCCTGGCAGCAGTCACTGGCAACAATGGTAGCTGCCCATTTTACAGGGGACATCTCTTGCCTGGTTGCCACCACCCCTCGCTGTCGCTGCTTTACTCTTTGGTTGCCCACCTGGACTGGTGGGCATTTTATTTTGTAATCTCAGTCTAGGGTCCCCCTGGTACTGGAGCTGCCTGTGCAGCGGCCTAAATGTCTGTTGTATTGTAGCCCAGGTTGTTCAGTGCTCTCTAAAGGCATTCCCCCAAAACAAAAACAGACTCCTCCCCACCATCCTCGTCCCTCAGAGAAGGGCAGCTCTGCAGGTCTAGTGTTTGTGCCCAACCAGGTGAGGAACATATGAGGTTTATAATGTTTTCTCTCTCTGCCTGATGGATGGGACACTGGTGGTGCACTGTTGGCAGTATCCAAGGTGAGAACAGCATCTCCAGGCTTTGGTGTATAGCTCGGTAGGCTGTCGTGTGACATAGAGACACCCAGCCTCTGTATATGTCAGAACAAAATACAACTACAATAATCCAGAAATGAATAGAAAGATTTTGGCAGGTATATGCCTCCTTCTCAAACTAGGGATTTATATATTTAAAAAGGGCTTTTCTAAGAACTCAGTCTTGGTTATTTGTTGCATGTTGGGCCAAACCAATGCATTACTGGTAATGAGTGGCATTCACCCAAGGGTAATCCTTTCATGGATTTTGATGATGCAGTAAATCATGAGTGTAAAGCCTGAGTGGTTTATGCCATTAAAACCTCAAGATAGAATTAGACTTGTAATCACCACTCGCCCATGTTTTGTCATTTATGATAATTATAGTAGTAATAATCCATGTATTGTTGAGAAGTAGCAGTCAGAAGCATCCATCAATTTTTTATCGACACCAAATCAAGTTGATACTTCATCTTTGCTGCAAAAATGTAGATTACACCAATTAGTCTAAAGAAATTGGGTAGTCATTAGCAATGAAGTGAGCAGTTAATCTACAGAACATTTCTGGTCCCTCTGATGCCAACAATCCCTCTTAATTACGTGGAATGTGGTGAGCTTCTTTGGGACTCTGTCAATAGTGCCATTGTTGGCTTAGATTAGAAGAATCATCTATGTCCATGCTTTTATTTAAAAGCATGCACTAATACCTCCCAGCCCCCACTTCGTACCCCTCTGCACTTCCAGGCAAATTTATTCTGAAGCAGAACACTGGAATCAAAGCAGTTGGCATTTTCTTTTTCTTATTTAGAAGTAGGAATTTTCCCCCATGGGCTTCTTTCAGTGATGGTCTGTTAGCTCACCATCCCACACTTGTTAACTGTTCTTGTTCACCTTACCCAAATCGTGGAATAATCATCTCCTAAAAAAAAAAAAAGAAAGAAAGAAAAGGAAATTCAGAATTTAAAGGAAAACTCCACCTAGTTGTGAAGAAATCCTGCTGCTAATGAGCTTTCTGCATCTGCCTCAAGTCTTTTCCCCAGGCTAGCCCAGTCTCTCTAGACATTTTCAATCAGCATTGCCCACAAATTGTATTAAGCAGCTGAATAATACAGGGTGGAAATTTCAAATATATATATATATATTTTTTTCTATTTAGGAAATTTGGAGAAGAAAGAATAGGAAAAAATAACTTGCCTCTAATCCCCCACCATAACACCAAGTCCGTAACCATTTTTTTGGTTGATTTTATTCCGAGCTCTTAAACATACACACGTGTTGGATTTTGTTGTTGTTGTTTTAGTGTTATTATAGTCTTCTCTTTTTCACTTGTCATAATAATTTTTTTCACTCTACTAACAGTTTTAATTATCATTTTTAATTGATCATACTATGCTATCAAATATAGAGTATATATTTCCCCATGTTTTGGATTATATCCCTGAGATAAATTGCTCAAAGTGAAATACTGGATCAAAATTTATAACTCTTGATACATATTGACAAACTGCTCTCCAAAAGGATTGTACTAATTTTAAAAGCCCCACCAGTGATATATACAGATACTAGTTTAATTTTAGCGAATGAGATTTACATTCAGATATATTGTTATGCTCGTAGCTAAGCTAAAAATATAAATGCTACCCCCTGTAATGGACAAATGCGTACAGTATCAAATTGTGCTCCAGCTCAAACTGGCTTAAACAAGGGCAATTATTTTCTCACATTACAGGAAGTTCGGACGTAGGACAGCTGTAGGTGTGATATGATCATTGGCCTCATGATGTCATTGAAGACCTGGAGTCTTCTCCTTTAAGCTCTGCCATTGTAACCTTTACCCTCCTGCTGGCTTCCTTCATGTTTCAAAGGCTGCAGCTGCTCCAGGCATCACATCCATGTGTAGAAACAACAGAGATGGAAAGAGATCAACTCTTCTAGTGTCTCCTTCTCAAGAGTGAGGAAATCCTTCCTAGAAACTCCCGTTTGACCTCCCCTCCAGTCTTATTGTTCAGATCTGAGTCAGATGCCCACTCATAAACCAAAGACTGGCAAGGGAAATGGAAACACCATTATTGGCTTATTAACTGAGATTTACTCCTGAGCTGGCAGTGGACTCAGTTTTCTCTGAGTGTTGAATACCTGAATAAAATAGGGGTTCTGTTAGCAAGGAGGAAGGAGGAAATGGTTGTTGGGGAGGTAACCAGCAGTGCCTCACACAGGCACCATGATTTTCCTTCTTCAGCCTCTGGCACACTCGTAGAACCATTTAAAATGCTTTAGTAACAGTCTCTGCATTTAATGGATATATACGAAATATATGCAAGTACTGGGCTTTGGCCTGTGTGTCAGGTCCTCATGTACTTGTTCATGCTCTGCATTTCCTTTTCATTTTCCTGAAAACCTACCTCAGTGCTGCACCCCTAAGATAGAAACCAGGAACTCCTCTATCTTCATTTACCTTTGGTGTACAGGTCTTCTGTGGGAAAGAAGTAGGACTGGCTTTCCTCTTGGAGAATTTCCTGTTTGGTAGAGATCTGACAGCTAGTCGTGCCATTGTCAGGGCTTCCGCTGAGACCGAAGGTTTACAGCCTGATGAAACGCATCTCGCTTTCCAGTCTGAATTACACAGGCTCTGTGCATCTTATTCCACTGCACAGCCCAGCGTTTTGAACGTTTCACTGCTCATTAGCACCTCCAGTGAAAGACCAGGAAAGACGGTGGGGGTTGAGCAATTCAGAGCAAATACTTCTTGTTTTATCTAGTTGGAGAAATGGCTGAAATTCCCGCTTCAAAGAATATTTTGAAAATTATCTAGTTTATTCCTATACTTATTTTCCCATTAATTGCAAAAATTATTAGGAACATTCCATTTTGGTGTAGAATAAGTAAGAAAAATTTTTAAAAATCAACAACAGAAGGAATCATCTCCTTCCTGGATTGAAGAAACAAGCCTAGATACTATATGCCCCAGAAATTCAGTTCTGTTTTGCATTTCATGTATGCAGTTGGATTGTAGGGTACACGTGTTGTCTGTTTATTGATGCCTGACTTGCAAACACTCTTCAGCGTCAGGGACATCAAGGTGATCTTGGATCAGAGCTGCCCATTCTTTCACCGAGGTGATTGAACACCCTAATATACCTATTTCCTACCACACCATGACAGAGTCTTGCTTCAGTTTTTTTCTGGGTGGAGACAAAAAAAAAAAATCTACCTACTATATTTGTATACTTTTTGTTTTACAGTTTCATAAGGATTTTTACAACATAGTTACATGTTCTAATTATGAGATTACATATATTTCTACCACTTACATAATCAAGTGTAATTATACTGACTGCTTGAACAATGGTAAAAATTACTTGAAGCAAAAATTACACAACAGAATGGTATTTCAGAAAGGCGTTTGGAGCATATGCTCCACAGACCCCCAAAAGAGGTGGATCCAGATGAATATAATAGCCTTCAAGTAGCTATTAGAGTTTTCATAGGTTATGGCACCAGGAATGATTTGTATGATTTTGGAACATTCGTCTTTTTAAAATTGTTTTTCAAGCATAGCACTCATGATATATACCATAGCTACCTGTGCAGAAGCTGGTTTAGTTTTAGTTTGTCCCCTTTCTTCCCCTTACCATCTCTCCCACCTTCCCTCTCTGTTTCCTTCCCCTCTCCCCTTTCCATCCTTCTTTCCTCCTCCCTAGCCCTTCCTTTCATTTAGGGGCTAGGAGAAGGGTTTGAAACAGTAGGCTAATGGGGAGAAATGGAGTAGATTCCTGGGACATTATTTCCCACTCAAGTAATCCATGGATCAAAATGTTTGAAGGCAGCTGGCTTAGAAGAGTTTATGTTGTCCTAAAATTTTCTAACTTACTCCTCAGGGGGTAGACTGGATATAAAGTCAAGGTTTATCGGGTTTCACGGCCTTTAGGAGAATTTTTAGCATGGTGTCATTGTTATATAGGAGAAAAAAGGAAGAGAGAGGAAAGTAAAGACAGACTACAATGTTTCAAACCTAGGAGCCTTTGAAATGAAGTATAATATTTCAGACAGTTCCTTAGAAACAGCATGCTAGTTTATTATAATTGTTTCTTCCGTCACTGAAAACAAATATATTGAAAGGGTAATTGTTCTCCCAGTCAACTCCTTTTCCTCAAGTGTTTTTTCAAGAAAATTTTTTAAGCAGCATGTTTTTAAATCGATTTTTTAAGTTATTTATTTGTAGGCTATTGTTGTATTACTAGGATTTCTCCAAAAGCTTTCCATTACTTCACCTATTGGGTTTTCTTTATTAAAAAAAAAAAAAAGTTCCTAGTCACCTGTCCTAAGTTTACAGGTCAGATCAGTTTTTTGGGGGCTAGTTAGTCACGTTCTCCTAAGGACAGTCTCTCGTAGGTGTGCTGCTCGTGGTCCATATGGAGCAAATTAGAGAGTGAAAAAATGGAGCTGCCACTGTTTCTGATTGGTTACGGTAGTATTAAAAAAAAAATTGACTTGCCCCACTCTGGAGAAGAAAGATGGATAAAATGCTCTTTGAACACACTAGTCTTTTTTTTTTTTTAATGTCGGTACAGAAGGGTTGCATTTATATTTGGCTTTCCAGACCTGTCTCTTGACCTTCTAATTACTTTATTTGAAACAGCACTGAGGGTATAATAAACCTGGCGGTTGCCTCTCCTTTGCTTTATCATAAATTAAAGCTGCTGGTTTGTTGAGGTGAAAGTGGAGGCAGAATGTTCATTACCGCTCAAGTGACGGCTTGTCAATAGCAGTGCTTTCTAGTTTGTTCTAGTCAGCACTTGCTGTGCATTTTGTTGGACCGCTGGGAAATAAATACAACAAGATTATACATTTGGAATACCACAAGAGTTCACGAAAAAAAACACAAATGATAAATTATACACTTGGTAGAAAGTGACATGCTATCTTGTGCTATTAACAACCAAAGATAATTGCAACGAATTGTAATTGCAGTTTGCAACTTACAGTGCGGTGTGTTCAACATCAATCTTAATAGTGAACAAAGCAATTTATATTAAAACTTAATTCACTTGGTAACTTTCTGCTGTATACACGGGAGCTAACAGATGTAGCTTTTCAGAAAGTTCAAAGGCATTTGAAACGTGGCAAGAAATGCTAATGCAGTAAGCCTTGGAGAAATATTGCATTACTACTTGTAATGAAAACAAATGTATGTCATTATCTCCTAGTTTGTGTTTATTTAATAAAATATGCAGTTTGCACATTGGTGAATTCAGTGTTTCTGAATGGATATAGAATGATGTTCTATTTGGAATCAAAGGCCGAACAGTACTAGCAATTATGCATCTAGTATAAATAGTCTGCTTTACTGTTTTAGTAGCATGCACCTTAATGCTTCAGTGGGTTTTGTATGAGGTGTAACTGCAAACTGGGGTAACTTTATTCATGACTTTCCTTAGATTGGATGTCTTTGAAGCAAGAAAGAGAGATCTCCTGGAATTACTTAAGAGAACAAGCATATTTGTTTTGTGAGCTTGACTGATGGCCAGTAGAGCAGTTGAGTGAAATCTCTAAACTGATTAGGGCTTTAGTTCAAATAATCTTCTAGCTTTTTCATTAATTTATTCCTTAATGCTGTTTTGCTGCTCTTCTACCAAGGATAATAATCTCACACTCGCTGACCTCCGTGAGTGGATGACCTGGAGCCCATAACTAATCTTATTTACTCTCCTGACCAGCCGAACTTCATTTACCTTGACTGGATAAAGAGCCTTGCGTTGCTAAGCTTCCCGTCCTTCTTAGCATTCTGGTTAATCTACAGTGAAGGGGGGACGATAGGCTTTCCCAGTCAAGATCCAGAGGCATCGCAAGGCAGTGGAAACTTTGTGCCATTTCTCTTCTTTTCTTGAAAGCATTTTTCCAGCTTCATTTTTCCCCCTTTTTGAAATTTTGAAAATGATAGAGAAGAAATGGGAGGCGGGACTTAGCCAGAATCCCACTCTCCTAACACAACTATTTTCATTTTGAAAGTCAATTTCCAGCCATGAGCCATATGAATACATTGTTTAATTTAGGTATAGTTGTTGAATACATATAATTTTGTATCCTGCTTTTTAGTTTAATACCAAAGTGTTTCCCATGTTGCTTCATAATTTAATAATTATGCATTTTAATGACAATAATAATTCATTAAGTTTATATACTATATTTTATCTCATCAGTCCCCATTATTGAAAAGTTCGGTTACTTCCATTTGGTTTCACTATTATGAATAATGCTGCAATAAAAATCTCTGTAGGTGTTTTCTTCATTTAGATTGTTCCTCTGGAATATATTATTAGAAGTGTAATTATTAAGAGGCGTAAACGTTTGTGTAGCTTTTTGCCTTACACTACCCAAATAGGTTTCTGGACAGGTTATAGTAGTTTATATTGGCAGCAGCAATGTTGAAAGAATATATAGTTTTATCACAGTAATGTTGAGATTTATCCTGGTTCTCTCATTTATAAACGAAATGACATTGGGCAAGTTACTTAACCTCTCTGCCTCCTCTGAACCTCATTATTCCCCATCTGAATAAAGGGGATAATAATAGTGCTTATACCATGGATTATTATGAGTATTATATTACTTTATATATGTAAAATTTTTAGAATAGTGTCTGCCACGTAGGAAGCACTCAATAAAGGTTAGCTGTTGTTATTATTATTATTAATACTAAAATTTAACTTTTCTCCTAATTTAATATCACCTTCTATTTAAGCTGCAGTTCTTAGAGGAAATGCTGTAGTAGTCCATTGAAGCTAAGTAGTCAGTAGATTCCCTAATCAGCAGCTGCAGTCTGTATTCAGTGAAAAATTTACGTTGCTTACACGATGAGCCATTAGAAAGAACTTTGCAGTAATGAGTGTTCTGTCTATAAAGTAGAGGCTTTTGGAATCTCCTTCTCTTAATTTATAATAATAATAAGTAGCCCTTATTCCAGAACAGTCTACGTGGGCCTTGAAGGCTGAGGGCCAGAAGCCTGCTGATTCTGTGATCTCATATTCAGTGAGAACCTAGGGTCCCTACTTTTCGGTATTGGGCTCTGCATTAAATAATGTCAGGTGTTTGTTGGTTTTTAAGTAAGACAAAGAACTGGTTTCCTGGGTCCCTTAATTTTGGAAAATTGGTTTCAAATTTATTGTGTTTCAAAGAACAACTGGAACTAATTTTATTATTCCATGGGACGATTTTGATGAGATATATCTGCTGCATCTTACTGAGACTTGAGAACAGCACCTTCTAAAGCAGGGAGTCAGAGCACTTTGCCCTGGGAACCATGGCGTCACTGGTTAGGCTCTGCCCTCAGATGGCCATTACCTACCCAAGGCAGAGGCTGGAAGTTACTTTCTCAAGACCTTCTCTTAAACCAAAGGAATGTGGATGCCTTATAGTTTGCTTCTTATGATAATTTCTGAGTTAGAATTCTTTGCTTGCAAGCAACAGAAACAAATGCTGGCTAACTCAAGGGGAAAAAGAAAAAAAAGCAAGAGAGAGAAACGTTCTTTTTTTGGAAGGATAGGGCGTGGTGTACAGTACCCATGAAAAATAACTCAGGAGAGGAAGCGGTGCAGCTCCAAGGATCCAGGCAGCAGGAGAGCGTGTACACTCATCAGGGTGCTGCTGTTGGAAGGAAAAGCTCTACTCCACTCAAGACTCAAAGTCTAAAGGGGCCCAGCCTGGATCTTGTGCCTGTTTCTTTGCTAGGAGAGACCAGAGCACCCAGATGACAGTCCCAGTAAGACTGCACACCACTTGGGGAAGAAATTTCCCAAAAGAAAATTAGAGTCCTATTACTAGAAGAAAGGGAAATGGAGGCTGGACAGCTAAGAATAACAGAGGTACACTGAACTTTTTAAAGACTGTATTACTGCAGTAATTCTTCAACACTGATGATTAGAAAAACGACTAAATGATTACAGACACCATGAAGTATTTGGACCACCCAGTGGCCACTGCCTATGACATTAGCCCTAGAGATAAATGTTAACTCATTTTTTATGAGTCCATATGACATTGAGGACCCACATGATCAGGCATTTTGTGGGAGAAATGTCTCATGTTTGGCTGCAAATATCACAGACCTGTAAGACAGTGGCTTTATATTTCCTTCATGTGAAAGAGATCCACAAAGAAGAGTGCTATTATGGTGGCTTCACAGCATCACGAGTGTTCACGGCTCCTTCAGTCTTTCTGCTCTGCCATACTTCTGATGTGGTTTCTATCTTCACGTTTCCTTTTTGGTCACAAGAGACCCTGCAGCTCCTAATATCTCATCTGCATTACAGGTAGGAAGAAGAAAGAAAGGAAGGGAAGAGAAATGTGCCTGGGAGTTGAGTCACCACCTATCCCCTTTTTAAGGAACTTCCCAGAAGCCTTACCCAACAGTCTCCATGTAGATTCCATTAGCCAAAACTTAGTCACTTAGTCACACCTATTGACGAAGGAAACTGAAAAATATGTTTCAGCTAGGTATATTGCTGCTCCCAACAAAATCAGGATTCTGTAAGGGAGGGAGAAGAGAATGGGTATTAGGATACGAGGAAGGCACCCTGCAGTTTCTGGCACAGCCCCCTTGTCTGACGTAGACAGTCTTCAGCTCTGCATTCTCCTGGCAATCCCTGATGTGGGCCGGCATCATAGACGGGAAGCCAGGAGAGTAGTAATGAAGCGTTTTCTACGGTAGAAAGAGAAGTAAGTAGATTGAATGATGAAAACGTTAGGTCATTAAATAAAGTTCCAACATTTTCTTCTTGCCCAAAACATTCACAACAAACTCTGCGGAGTAGGAATTGAAGGGAAATGTGCCGTGCCATTTTTCTTGAGCGTTTTTGCAATGCAACAGGACAATCAATGCAGATCTTTGCAGTAATCATATATTGATTTTCCTAGAATATAACTCCATTTAAGCACTTTTATCCCCAAGAGTAGAAACATTGGAGGCTATCAAAGGAGGAAGTAGGTTTCCTTGACCCCATCTGCAGTGCACAGTTGATTAAGAGAGGATAGTTACGACAGAGACAGAGACAGAGAAAGAGAGAAGTCACCGGAAGGTTAATACTAGCTAAAGAGAAACATGATTATAGGACATTAGGCTTTCGGTAAAATCATAAGGTTGGGATAAGATAATGATACCGTCTAAAATTACATGAGAGTTTGAGTCCTTAGCATCCTCTTACTCTGCACCCGCCCTCTCCCCCCATCCCCCTACAACAACTACAGCTGAATTTTGGGATTGGCAAAGCTGTAAACGGACATGGACTGATTGATACATTGGTTTCCGGGCTGATGAACTGGCCTGATAACAGAATGAGTGACACTGTTTTAGTTTTCCCTGAGTCATTTAGTCATGAAGTACTAAACTCAAAGTTTGATGCATATCATATTGAATGTTTCTTTGCTTCAGACAAAACTAAGAGAAAAAGGAAGAAAAATATTTAACTCTCATTTTTATTTCCTTTCTTAAGAAAACAAAACACAAAAATACAACTCCCTTCCCTCCTTATCACTTCAGTCCCTGAGGATAACAAAAAGAACCCACTTCTGAAAATCCCAAGAGTTTAGGTCTGCTGAATATTTCTGTTTGCAGATGTCTTCATCCCAGAGACAAGGAGAGTTAATTGGATGGTAATATTGAAAAAGGCATGCACGTTCTGCTCTGCCTCTGGCCTGAGTAACTGGGATGTCGCCAAAACTCAAGATGATGCCTCCAGAAGCAATCCTGAGTTACTGTTTCTTACATACTCCTGGCTGAAAAGGCAACAGGGTGCCCCAGTGTTCTCTTGTTGACAGTATATTTCTCTCCCTAAATCCCTCTTGTTTTTGTATCAAGGCTGGGCTCTCACAAGCAAGCTCTTTATTAAATTAAGAGGTACATGTAGCCTCATTATCCTTCTCAATGTGCTGTACTTGATACTGTTTATTTTGCTAGCAACTTTGAGCTGGTGTTTTGTTTTGTGGGGTTTTTTTCTTTTCTTTTCTTTTCTTTTTTTGACTTCAGGCAAAGCAGCTAGTACACATTGTCAGATAAAGTATCTTATCTGTCAGCAGCACCCTTGTGAATTAATCATAATTCAATAGGCTTACTAATCAAGATTTGAGATGAATGTTTTGATAGAGCAATCAGATTTGTCTAATCTATCATTAGTTGACAGTCGCTGCGGGCAGACTGCGAACTTGGCAAAAGTAGACCTGTTTCTGATCCCTCTGGCTTGGTCCACCAGTTGGGTAGCGTCGCTGATTGTAGCAGTGGACCCAGGCTGCACCTAATTAAGTTCCGTTTCTCACTTCCCCAGTCTTTCCTCCTCTCCCACCAATTTTCGGAATACATTGGGTGGAGTTCAGCTCTTGTGAATCTCCTCTTTTGATGAACAGATTTGGGAACATGGTGTTCCCTTTGTCATTTTCACCTGATAGCAGAGGTGTGCCAAGCCCACTGACAGATCTCAGGGATGATTTATGATGTCACTTACAAAGAGTGGTCAGAGAAAAAAAATAAATGTAATATATTGGTAAACGTTACTGATTACAACTCTTGTCATATCACATGTCACTAAAATCTGTATCCCGTTTGACCGAGGTGTACATTCTTGGGAATAATTTACAGCATAGCTTGCACATTGATTCAATTTGATCATATGCATGAAAACTTTTATTGTAGATTAATATTTTATTGTACACAGTGTTTCAAGTTCTAGGATAAAACACTGAAATAATAAGTTACGCCATGTAGATTACATGGTAGTCATTAATATGTTACTGTGGGAAAATTAAGGCTGGGATCATCTTATGGAGGAGTCTTTTACCAATTTTTCTTCTCTTCCCTACGTTTTTATTACTATAAAGATACTATTTCCTCATTATAGAAAGCTTGGAAAATTCCAGAAAAGTCTAAAGAAAGAAATTATAGTTTCTCGTAATTCCACCAACTCAGAGTTAATCAATATTAGTAAGGTATCATCTTATCAAAATGAAATAAATAACAACACAAATACCTTAATGAGTGGTTGCCTGCCACTGTCATCAGTAAAGTGTAATTCTACCCAGCATGTTGTTCTGGAATCTGTAGAACATCAGAAGAAAATCCAGAGGAATCCAGGAAGATCCTACTTTCTCTTAAGGTTTCACTTTCTGCATGAAAAGCATATGGGAAAACTCTTAGGCTATTAGTGTATCAAACATGTTGGAAGTGACAACTTTTCAATTTTGCAGGCATGTCACAAGCCTCACTAAAAGAATGCTAGCCACACTTTGGGAGATTTGTAGCTTGGATGATTTAGACAAGGGATGGTGGAGAGTTACCTAATTAGTCTCCAGGTGTAATTATGTAAGGCGTTCCAGGCAGTGGTGCGCTGTGTGTTAATTAACTTTACTGCTGAACACGCAGCACCATTTGAACAAAGACAGGTTCATGGAGGAAGCAGAGTGTCCTCACTTTGCCCCAGCTTTAGTGATTCTCTTAGCAAAGTGACCGTCCCCCTCCCCTTTTCAGTTGAGACATGAGGCATAGGGCAAGCTATTTTGCAAAAAGTCCATCATTTGTCCCTATAACTCCCTTCCTACTTTCTTCCATAATCCCAGCACATTCTTTGGAAAGACCATTTACAAAATAAAATGTGTCTGTGTTTATTTATGTATTTATCTGTTACTGGTTTTCAAAATGCAAGTGATTTCCAACCTTGACTTTTTGCTCTTCATGAAACTCCACAGATGTGTTTCTGTGGTGAAGAGAAGACTGACATTCCCTGAACCACAGGATTCGCTCACACCCCATCAACAGTCTTGTGCTGTAGTCCTCCTGGTTCCTGTCTCTAGGTAACAACAATGGGAAAGGCACTGGTTAAGGAGTATTCTCTCTTCTAGTAAATTAGTCCACAGCTTCATTTGTGCTGGCCTCTGCTGTTGGTTGCTGCCTGAGTTCACTTTGTAAATCCATATAAATGAGCTGTACATACTTGCATAAGAAGAGATTTCAGGTAATCAGTGAGGCCCTGTGTGTGGATAGTGGCCAATTAGTTTTCCAATGGTCTTGCAGTTCTCAAGTGGGAAAGTCCCGTTTTGAAGTTCTCTGCTCCTTCTAATCCTGTCTCCTTGACATCTCCCCCTGGCTTCATTTTGCTACTAATGAAGTCTAGGATGACACACAGGACTACCATGTTCATATGGAAGATGAATGGTAGTTCCAGAATTCTCACTACAATAGAATGAAATTAACGTAGATTAAGAATTTACCAGAAATGTTAAGAATAGGTCCGCTTCAACACCTTTTTTTATTCTAGTACCTCTTACTAGTTATGAGAAAGAAATGCTTCAATTTTACTGCTTAGTACTAATAAACAGTCTTGATTTTTACTGTTTTATTGGAAGAAAGGAATAATAAAAACCTTTGTTGTGTGAAAAGCATCTGGGAGCCCTGTGACTGTATGGGAAGTTCTTCTGTGTGATGCAGCCCTAGTGAGGATGAGGGGCTTTTGGACAATTTGAGTGCTCCTTTTCCATAATTTGCAGTTGGGTGCCTGGTGAAACTCTGTCTTCATTGTTTTTTCCTCTCTGGCAGCCTATGTGGACCAGATCAGGCCTTCATAGTCAAAACCAGAGCAACCGGTTTTGACCAAGCTACTTGCTCTTTGCAAGATTATATTTGGTGCCTCAGGAATCCAGAGAAGTCTGAGACATAATCCCTGTCCCCGGAGAGTTTACCATCTGTTTGGGATGATAAGACATAAAAACAGGAAAAGCAAAACCCTAATAAAGGATTTAAATAACAGTTCAAGACAACACTAGGAAAGATATGTCACGTGACAATACATAACTGTCAGATTCATTTACAGATTTCTTTTAGAAGGAAAATGTTCTTAGACCCTTCCAATAGTAGGGGCTCGTAGACACCAGTTATAAATCCCTGAAATATTAGGAAACCGAAGTATTATTATATAAAAATGCTTTTCAGTTGCGAAATTTCAGTACAAAAGAGAAGAGAAACTGGCAAAATAGTTATTTTAGATTGTCATTGAAATGAGGGCATAAAAGTTAAAAATTCTCATCAAACTTATGGATCTCTGAGAAAATGCCAGTAGGCCTCACAGACCCAGGATAGGAAATTGTTTCGTTAGCAAGTTCCAAGGTCAAATGGTGGGTTCATTTCAAGCTACATAGATAGGATTTTAGGGAGAAGATGAATTTTGAGTTGGGTAAGATGGTAGACAGAAGGCTGGGGAGAGGTTGTTCCAGTTAGTTAGAATTGATGATGAGGGTAGGAATAAGATTGTATAAACCAGGTCCAGTGTGTTAGCCTTCCTGGCTAAAACAGAAAGTTCAAGAAACTTAGACCAAATATGTGGGAGGTACTAAAAGATGGCTGAGTTCTGGGAAGCCTCCAAAGGTTTCCGAGGCTGAGAGTGACATGATGCTGGTGATATTTTAGGAAAATTTGTTTGGTGGCTGAGTGCACAATGGATTTGGGTTGTTCTTGTTTAAAAGAGTATGTGTGGAGCATAGCAGTGTTCCTGAAATGAGTTGATATGGGCATGTACTAAGTGGAGCAGTGATAACAGTAGAGAAGTATGAATTTCAAAGGACTTCTAATGTGAGAGAACTTCATAACCGATTGGTTATGGGAATGAAGAAGAGGACAGAGTCAAGGGTGATTCTCTGATCTCAAACTTGGAAGTAAACGGACATTTTGCGGGGGGTGGTTGTGTACTCCAACGCTAGTGTAAGTATAGGGAGAAGTTTAAGGATACAGCCATGTAAACAGCTCTTGGTAAGACCTAAGATGCAAGGAAAGAGCATTGATATTCTCCTGGTGAGAAAATTATGAAATTATCCCATGAAGGATTACTTTAGTCTTTGTGTAAACTCAGTGACCTGAGGTATATTAATATCTAAAGTCCAAACCAGTAACTGAAAGAAAAAGATTTCCAAATTTCTTAGTGATTTTGATATTTTATCGTGGGTTAGTAATTGTCTTGACTATCTTCTTGCAGGGCTTGTAGTTAAGGGCTTGCTCATGCCCTCACCAGTTGACCCTCCGATTCCCTCTTTGTTCCTATTTAGGTTTGCGTATCACCTTGGTTTTCAGAAACTGACAGATTGCCAGGGGCCTATCAATTCTGGACTGACTTTTTTCACCTGCTTAAAGAGATACTATTGTCTCTGAAGAACTAGTGCTTTTCTTCAATGATATGACTAAGCCTATGCTTAGTCTTTGAAGAATGTTTGAAGAATTGGCCTCTTTCTGGCTAACAGAGAAATGAAGTTGAGACTGTGGAGCTGGGAAGTTTCTGAGGCAACACCCTCAAGTTTGAAGAGTGAGGAGAAGTGGAGCAGAAAAACCCTGTTAGCTTTTGCTGAGCCCATTGCCCAGATCTGGGCAAAAGGTTGAGTTGAGTGCATTCAGTTGTCTAATGTGAAACTATATTTATAAAACTTGCACTTGTCTCATTCCAGGGAATCAGAAAATTTCCATGTTGGTCAGAAATAGCTAAGTTCTGTGAGTCCCAAACAATGTGACGTTTTAGTAGGGTGAATCACCTTTCAAGTCCTTCTTACGTCTTTCCAAGTGTCTAACCTATGACGTGCTCCATATTGTGCTGCCTTGTCCACATTTTAGCTGTCTCAGCATCACTTCTGAGTGGTGGAGGTAGAAGACGTGTTGCCGGGGCCCACTGCCACTTTGCAAGGGCATAGCAGTGCTTGCCAAATTTTGAAACCATTTAAAAATCTGAAAATAAAAAATTAAAGGTGGTTATTTCCCCTATTACTGAATAGTATATGTGAAATCTTGCGTTCACCTTTTTAAATAGACTTTACAATGAACATTGACTTTCCTCTCTCTGGGAAGGCAGATGTTTGTGTAACAAGGAAATAAAGCTGCTCTCAACAGCACTTTTCTAATAAAAGATCTAGTTGCTTTTCCATCTTAAAACCAGAGTTGAAGAGCTTTATGATTCTAAAATGAAAAGAATTCCCTTGCTATATAAGAAAAAGAAAGAGTGATGGAAAATTTTGCCAAAAAAATCTACCTTACTTTGCCATCTCACTGTAGCCTGTTGGCATGAGTACATTGGAAGAAGGAAGCTTTTATTAGGAAATAATCGTTTCCAGTTCTGTTACAGTCATTATCGAAAAAGTTTCCCAAGTGCTGTGCACAATCCCATACCCTGGAACCTGTTTAGCCACAGGTGGAGAATGAACTGAGCTTTTGAGACCAATAGGATGGTGTGAACATAAGACCAGGTAACAGAGCTGTTCTAGTAGTTTTAGGATCTTAAAAAGGGTCATTAATGCTTTCAAGCCACTAAAGTTTCTTTAATTCTTCTGGAGCTGTACTTCCCCACAATCATATTTCACATTTGCACATAAGTTAGCTTGAATGAATTTTTAATAATAAGCTGGTGTCTGTAGCTACATATATTAATTTATCAGCCCCCATTGGCAGTGTGTGCTTAGAGAATGAAGCACATTGAGTCACCAGCAAAACATAATTGAGAAAGTAAATCCCTTCGAAAATAATAGTATGTGGTTACCATTCTAAATATATAGAGTTTGGGATCATCCATCTTGATATCTTTTTTGAGTGTTACTGTAACCATTGAGTTCAGAAAATGCAGAGTTGATTTCAGGTTTTTCCCTGTGGTTTGAAAGAATTCACTCATCTCTCAAAGTGACTGATATTCAGCCGGAAATGCTTTATTGATCAAATAAGATCTGATTTGTCAATTTTGTTATTTTTGCTGTAAAACACATATTCTCTTTAGTCAAATTCTCTGCTTCTATTTAAAGGTATTCCTTAATACAAACGTGTAAGATAATGAGCCACATCAGTACTTCATAGGTATAAAAATTAAAGCATCAAGAAAACAGGTGTGGTTTCCAAGACTGCATAGCTATTCACATCCGGAAATGAAATGAGACCCCTAAGAGGCCTCTTCTTCATTTTGGTGGGGTCAGTGTGGTTCTGGCCCTTCAGTTGGTTTATGGCAATATGGGGGGGTCTCAGCTGAATGCAGAGTCTTCATTAGATGTCCTCTAACTATGTCTAAACATCACTTCACAAAGATCTCTTAGCCAGACACTGGCTAAAACAACTCCTCCCTTGGGAGAAAAGGGTCTTTAAAGTATTTTGAGGGGAGGAGAAGGGTTAAGAGGTCTAATCCATAACTCTAAATCCCCGTGGTTGGGGAAGCTCATTGACATGGTAGGTTTTAAGGGCTCCTTTGGAGCCATAATGGTGTGTCATGCTGAGGCCCACTGGAGAACGCTTAACTGTAGATCATTGTCCCAGTGTGTTGCAAGATCTTTTCAGAGTCTTTGACAAAGCAGCTTCCTGCCACTTATGGGAAACCTTGGGAAAGTTCTGATGTAGACAAACCCAAGAACATTCTTTAGGTTTGTGCTTTTAAGTTAAATAACTAGAATTGTCAGATGTTTTTGTATCTTCCCCATACTTCCTTTCTCTTTAAATCAAACCTCAGTAGTACCTATATCCCTGGGTGCTGGATATATGTTGAATACCTCCTTTCCCTTTCTAATTTCTTTGTTTTTGAGGTTGGGGTTTTTTTGGTTGGTGGCAATAGGAATGGTGTAATGAACAAACACAGTTAACACATCGAGGGGCTGCAAAGCCTTACTTTAGAAATGTAATAGAGATCGCGTCATTTCATATGGAACAAATTCCTCCTTGCCTTCTTCCCCCTGAGGAGTGAAGGAAATTTCTCTGGTGTATGGTTAAATACCTGATAGATTAGACCTTCAGATAGGTTGGTGGATTAAGGCAAAGCACAAAAAAACCCTCATGTTTTCAGCTGTCTATCCTATATTAAGATTCCTATTGCCCCTCAGTATTCTGAATTTACCAGATTAGTCCTAATCTAATATTTAGCTCTTTAATGTTTTAAACATTTTGACTAGACTCAGTTCCAAGCCTCCATGTTGCCTATCTCTATTAACATCTCTGAGTGCATAAGAGGGCATTCATTAGGGCTGGATTGAGGGAAAACCACCAAAAGACCAGACCCCGTTTCTTGGGGCTGGGAATCCAGGGCCTTAGAATTGAGAGCAGAATGAATGGAAAGGATCCCTGGGTCGTAAAGATAGATCCAGGGGTCAAAACTAAAAACCTTGAGCCTCTTTTTGCCCAGAACTCCAAGCTCATTCAGAAATGAGTTCATTTCTGAAAACACTGAAGTTTGGGGAGCTCTAGCTCCTTCCCATGTTTCTCCACACTGTAAAACAGAAATTAAGCTGTGGGGTCAGAAATAATTAACAGAGTCTCTGCGCTAAGCAAGAGTCCGTGGATTGAGTTCTAGCTCAACCAGTAGATTTCTGTGTTATTTGGGCTTTTATGAGCTCATTGCCTCAGTTCCCCTTCTATAGATGAAACTAATAGTACTGCTTTCTTCCTTTCTTTTAAAATTACCAAGAGATACAGATGTGTAATAATACAGAGGACACTTAATGAAGACAGTTAACTATGAGTCTTTTTTGCTATGTCAGATATACCGATGAAATAAGGGACATGATTGTTTTGGTAGAACTCTGTTATGGATACAGGATAGCTCATTAAACCTGATCTTAGGAATAGATGGGGAGGTCCTCTGCCTTGGATTTCTGCATCTCCCTGCATGTCTGCTCGCTCCTCTCTTTCAGCACACCAGCTTCTACTGTATCTCTGGTCCCCATGGCTGAAAGACGGCTACCACTTCTGGATCAATCACCTCTGGCTAGGGGGTGAGGCCACGCTGAGCAAAGCATGGCTGCCGGGAACCTGCTGCTGAAACCATGCACGTTGGAGAGGTCAGTTCCCAAAAAAGGGAACGAGGGACACAACCCAGTGTACTTCCGCAGTGCCACTCCTTTAAGGAGTGAGTTCAAGTGCCTACAGTTCTTCGTATTCCTCAGAATAAAGTTGCTTTAAGGAATGAACGTAAAATTTTAGAGCAGGAAAGGATTTTAAAGTTCACCCAACCCTACCTTCTATGTCTCATTGTGGAAACTAAGGCAAAGGGAAAGTGATTAATTTTCCCGAGGTCCTAAAGCTAGTTAATATTGTCCAGTGCCCATGCTTTTAGGTAAAAGCATCTAATATACCCTTTATTCAGTTTCCTCTGCCATATCACAGCTACACATATTTCAGATGTTATTTTTTCCTATTGCCTAGAAATTTTTGAATTACAAGGGATTTATATTTATAGTCCCTCATTTAATAGATGGTTTAAGTTTTATAGACTCTTCTACTCTAGAAAAACATAGGTACTGTTTATGAAGACAACATAGAAACAAGGGAGAATGCTTATTCCTGTACCGTTGAATGAAAGCAGCAAATTAATGATTATATAGCCTTTATGTTCAAAAATATGTAAAAATTATGTATGCATGTGGATGTCACATAGGTTTGTTAGAATGATGGTATTATGTATAACTTAAAATTTTTCTTAATACTATCATTAAATTATTTTTAGAATCTTAGTAAGCACATTTAGTAAGAACACATTTTACTCTGCTTCTCTGTATCTTAGAGCTACCTGCGCCTGTATGCCCAACGTTCTTGCTCATGAAAGTGAACTTTCCCCAATGTAAGGCTTATATATTTTTGCACAACTAGAATCTTTATTTCAGTAGTGAACACATTGAAAATGAAATCCTCGTAGCTATGGCTACAGCTGCCTTAAATTAGGGTCTTAAGCAGAGACTTGGCCCCAGAAAGATGACCTACACAAGGCAGTCACAGGATAAGATGTTTTCAAGCACGAATAGAATCAGAATCTAGGAGTTGGGAGGAATCTCACATCATGTAACTTGACCCCCGTGGGCTTCAGAACTGGTGATGGAAGCATAGAACATTTCAGGTCTGTAGAGCCACAACTTGGTTAAAATCCAGATGGAGGACTCTCAGTGAAGTTCTTTCTGCGATGACACCAGATGCGCAGATGCATCAAGATTGTGCTCGACCTGGGAAGTGCCTTCCCCACCCACTCGGTTACTCCTACCCACCAAGCCTCACTGTCTGCTTCTAACTGCAAAACTGAGGGAGAAAATGCAGCCTCTTAGACACCATCTGATTTCTGATCTGCCCTCACGACAGTCCACATGTAAAGCAGGACAGAGGCAAGGAGCAGCCAGCAGGGCTTGTGAGGGCAGGGGGGGCCCGTCTTGGAAAGGGGGGCCTTTTGGTTGCACAGCTCCTTTTCTTCTACATGAAAAGGGCAATGAGATTTTCCAGGAGGATGAGAAGTGGAGGGAAGGGATCACAGCCCGGCTGACACTACATGTGCCACACCTGTCAGGTGACTTGAAACTGTCAGCTCCCAAACCCCAGGAACCTGCTCTTTTTAGCTTTTTACGCAGCACTTAATAGAGCACTGTGTGGGTGTAGCTTAATGCGGGTAGTGTCTAATGAACTAGATGAGGAGGACAGGCTGTCAGGAGTGACCTCAGAGGTGCCTCTGCTTCTCCAAGTCAGAATCTTTGTTTCAGAGTTGATACAGAGAGGGAGGGGAGAAGGAACAATACTTTGCTTTCTAGAAAGAAACTGTAGAGACTGAGGGAGAAACGTGGCGGGAGATGGAGGTAGCATTTCCATCTCTGCAGGATTGTCAAGCATTTTAGCCCTGCAGCGATGAGGTGGCCCATTCATTCACTGACTGATTTGTTCACTGATTTACGTTTTTCAATCAACAAACTTACTGAGCCCCTCTCACTGTGCTGAGGACTGAGGGTACAGTGGAGAACTGGAAAGATGTGGCCCCACCCTCATGGAGCTTACAAGGCGGGCCTGTCCTCAGACTCACTCCACTGTATACATCTTGAGTGCTTGTGTATTAGGTCCCATAAGGAGCTACAAAGAAGAACCAGACACAGTCCTCAAGAAGTGCAGGTGTCAGGGAGGATTTGTCCTAATCATAATCTTTCCAGAGATTTTTATCATCTCTCTAGTCACTTGTTAGATCTCTTACTTCCCATAGGAATTTGTTTTTTATATTGAGTTCAAATCTGCCCATTCTGCGTTAAACTTCCTCCCTTCCGGCCCTGGCCAGTCCTCCGTGTGCAGGATTGTCGCTGGTACCTGTGGTTTGAGGCAGGAGTATTGTGAGCCAGCGAGTCTTCCCTGGGCCGCAGATGCACTCAGCAATTCCTCTCTGAGGCTGCACTTAGCAGGGATGTGGTGGGGCCTCTGCAGACCTCAGTTCCCATCAGAGTTCAAACCCAGTGACTGAGGAGTGAACTGCTTTGACACGAACAGTGAAAAAGATGACTTTCCAATAATCCTTTTAGGGACACAAGATACAGTGGCTTGGCCTTTTATTAATATTCTTTCCTTTCCAATAATAATGGTTTTAAGTCAACATCTCTTTAAATTTGGTTAATTCCATTAGGATCACTCCAGAGGAGAGGTTCCATCTGTGGCTTTGAAATCCAAATGGGATGAAGAAAAATCGTTTATATGGTAAAAGTCTCAGTTATACTAACCAGATTAAAGACTTTCTACTGAATTAAAGAAAAATTTAACACGTAAATTATTTGAAACTCATTGTAGATATGTTTAAGCACAAAGAGAAATCTTCCCTAAAGTTGTAATATTCCCGAGTTATCTTGGAGCTTACATTCCAGTGGGAGAGACCCATGTTAAACAAGTACATAAATAAGATAATTTCAGGTGGTGAATTAGGAAATGGGGGTGGAAGGGTGGGCAATATTAGATGGAGAGATCAGAGAAGGCTTCTCTAAGAGGTGACATTTAAGCTGCGATCTGAAAAACAGGAAGGCAACGACCACATGAAGACGTGGAGTTAGTGTTCCAGACAGAGGGAACAGCAAGTGCAAAGTCCCTGAGGCAGGAATGGGCTTGATGTCTTGGAGGAACAGGCAGAGAGTGGGAGCAGTGTTCAAGGGGGACCTATAGGAGATGGGAACAGTCAGAACGGAAGGCAGGGACATAGGAAGAAGTGTAGATTTTGCTTGAAGTACGGAGAATACTTTAGAAAGTATTTCTGACTTTTGTAAGGCATCAGCAAAGGAAAAATGTGCCTAAGGTGCGTGTTTTATTTAGGACCAAAGAAGAAAGTGCTGAAGTTTCTCCTTTTTTTATACCTCTACATAGAGTTACGCAAGTATTAGTAAAATGAAATAATATTTATGAAAGTTCTTTGAAAATTTTAAAGCACTCTATAAACTTAAGAATATTGTTACTAAAGTGTTTAACATGATTGAGGTATTATTACTTTATTGTAGAAGAATCATGCTAAACTCTAAGCAGATTCTCCCTCTTAGACCCATCTGGCAGTTCTCTGAGACTGTGTTGCTATGAGGAATGCAGGCCTAAGGGAGGAGCATTTCCACCGTGTAGACCCACAGACCCCAAGGAGAGAATCCTTGCTTGGCGCACTGCTCTCCTCTGAGTCCATGGGGGCAAAAGTGAGGCTGTCCTGAGGTTGGGAGTCTCAGGATGTCTCCACTTCTGGGGCCACAAGAGCTAAATGGAAATTATGAAAATATCCAGGGCAAGAAGCTAATAAATAAGAAGTGACAGGCATCACATATTAGGGGATTACTGCACACACTGACTCTCCTGCAAGACACACGATGAAGGCCGAGCGTGTTTAATAATCCCCTGAAATGCGCTGCCTGGTGTACTGGTGGTGCAGAAGGAAATCTGCTCGCCTGGAAGAGTAAACCAGAAGATTGATGTCCTACAGATGACTGTTCCCTTTGCCGTGGATCTGTGAGAGGTTTCTAAGAGCTTTGTTGTGACCTTTGGTTTCTAAATGTAGTCCTTTGCTCTGATCTCTGGAAAAGATAAAGGAATGTGTTCCGGTTTGTTCAACGGTACCAGGAATAAGGAAGCTAAGATTTGACTTTCTCAGCTGGTGTGAGTACAGGAGGGTGATTACCATTCAGGTTGGCTGTGGTCTGGGCATAGGCCCCTCCATGGAAGGCCCTGGCAGGGGTGCTGTAATCGTGCTCAATGACGGCAAAAGTCATTTTGATATCTTTTTACTAAATAATTCCACCAACGCTGCCCAAGCCATAAGTGTGGCACAAATTAATTGAGCAAAAAAAGTGACTTGCATACAGTTGGCACTTCTGTTCTTATTAGGATTAGAAAGAGCAATTGGATGAAAATCATTTCAGGAAAAAGAAAAAAGCATATGTTACTTATTGTTTTGGGTAAATGTTTTTATGAGAAGAGGGGTTGCCGCATCATTAATAACTCGGGCATGCCATACCAATTCTGGTCGGCCTGATAGATTAAACATGAGCCCTCTCTCATTATTCCAGCAGCGTTGGCTCTCCCTCCAGCCTGATATGTATTCCATGCACAGTCAAGCCTCTGAGTTGACATCTTCTTCTAAAATTGTTTGGCTGTAATAAATATAAAACTTTCACCACTGATGTAAAGCATTGCTGGTTGGCATCATTTCCTACCCCCTTTTAATTATTCCTGACACTGTGGAGAAACATCTAATATAAATCTGTAATGTGCACTGATGACAAACTACACGGTTGAAGGACCATGTAATTTCTCCACAATTAATTAAAGTGCATGGAGATTTTTTTCTCCCTCTCTTTCTCCCCACCCCCCCCCAGCAGCCAGATGCCACTGACTGGCTCAAATAACACTGCTGTCAACTGTAAAAAATTAAGATCCAAACCGTAAGAAAGGTACTTAGATAAAGAAACCAGATGCTGGGTTATTTGTGATACCGCATACATCTTGATGTAAGCCACCATTGTTCAACATCTGTAGTTCCACAGCCTTAATTATGCACTTAACTCAGCACGTCTGTCAGCAGTTGATTTCCGCAAGTATCTCACTTTTGTAAATCTTTTATTAAAAACTGAATGGTGCCAATCAGCAAAGGGAAGAGAGACACTAGAAGACCTTGTACAAAAAAGAGGCGGCTGCCTGTTTACGCCAGTAACGCATACTGGTGTTTACAGGCACGTGCGTGTGGTCACTCAGAGAGAAAAAAATGCTCAGCTACCATGTCAGGCCGATCTACCACCTGGAATTGATCAAAAGCAAATTAATTTTCCTTTTCAATTAGAAATACAATTAAATCCAAAGTGGTGAGGGGGGGAAATCGTAATGTTTACATACAGCTCGTGTGGTGGGAGGGCTGGAGGAAGTACCAGATGAAATGAAATACATGTCTTTGTGTCTTTGCGTTTAATTCATTAAAGTGTGAAGGTAGTGGCCTGGGCTGCTGCTGCTGCTGCATTTTACTCTTCTGAGCTGCCCCTCCTTCCTCTCAGGCAGAATTGCAGGAAGAGGGAAGAAGGAGGGCGAATCAGAGGGTAGAGACTGCAAGGTGTCCATTCGTGGGGCCCTGCCCTGTTGCTCCGCGGGCTCTTTTCCTGGGATTCTGCTGTGCATCAAGGATGTGGGTGTTTTCATGAAGAGCCTGAATTAGGAAACAAGAATTTGGCTTTGCATTCTGCTTCCAGCTTGCTGGCTCTCAGGGTCAAAGCGGTACCTGGCAAATGGATGCCCCTTGCAAGTCTGGCCATCATCAGAGATATTGAGTGATTGTGTGAAAACAATCCGGCCGGAGAATGCCGCATGTCACAGGATCCTCTCTCTTTTCACTTAACTTTTCTCTACATTCAACTGCTGCCTTTTGTTGGAGTAACTGAGCGGGGGCCTGTGGGGCGGACAGGATTCCTCCCGGCTGCCTGGGGAACAGTTGGCCCAGTGTGTTCATCACCAAGGGTGGTAATTTGGGGAGCTTTGACCCTGATTTTAAGGAAAGTCAATTATTTGTCAATTATGAGACCTAGAAATCGAGATAGGAGACTGAGATGTTAAATGCCCAGCTCTCTGGTTTGGGGATGGATAAGAGTCTTGGCGAATGTGAAGCAGAGGTTTCCTCTCCACGTCTCCCTGACGCTCCCCCAGGGCAGCCGCCTTTAGCTGGCCATTAGCACGCTGCCGTGCTGATGAGAAGCCGCTCCCTATCCATCTCAGAGATCTGCTTCTTTGAAAAAGCAGAGTGGGTGATAAATATTTTGTCATATGAATAACAATGAAGATAGCTTCAGATAATAGCTTACATCTTTCTAAAATCCTCTGGGTGATGGATTAAGAGGAAGAGAAGGTTCTGGGTCATGGAAACAGCTGCTTTTGGTGAAAGATTATCCAAAGCAGTGTGGTGACCAGGAATCCCCAACACTCCGGTCCATGTTTTACTTCATACCGCCCCCACCTTCCCTGTCCCAATGCAGGGGTTTACGTTTCCTCCCTGCATGGCATTTGTGCTTTAAAAGAAGATTTTATTACTTCTGCTACAGTGGAATTTCTCTTTTTACTAGACAGTTGGAACGACCGCAGCCTGAAACCGCGATGGAGTTAACACGCTGGGATCAGCTTTTCCCCCTTTAAAGCTGTTTTTTTCTGTTCTGTATTTTTTTAAAGAAAAAAAAATAGGTCCAAGAAATCAACAGAACTCTTAACTTTCTGATTTATTTGCTACAGAGAGCAAAAAAAAGTCACTGTGAAGTGACAGCAACACCAGCACAGACAGTAGGAAAACATTCTCCGTGGAAGTTTCCAACTGAAGTCCCACCGCAGGCAGTCGGTTATCTGGAGATAGGCATCTTCAATTTCCTGATTGCATAATAGAAATGGGATTTCTTTTTCCTCTAAAAGAAGCATTATCCATAACATTGACAAAGTTTTCTGTGCTTTGGGTTCCAAAAATCCTCCTCTCAAGAACGGGCTTATATCTTCTCAATCGCTAACAGTTTCCACCATTTCTTCTCCTTTAGGGGAAAAGGTAAATGTTGCTAAGATGATGAAGGCCAGAAGAAGTCTTCAGGAGCCTGGGAGATTAACTCTGCCCACCTGGTAGATACCGTGGCATTTAGTAAATAGATTCCCCCCGCCCTAAAGCAAAGTAGAGAAAATGAATCTAAATGTGGATTGGCAGCCTCATAGCTGCACAGCCAGCACACGTTATTGCAAGTATCTCAGGGTTAGAAGTTTCTAAGGATGCGAGACTGTGGTTTGGGGCAGTGCAGGACAATTTTGACAGTTGTCCTGGCTGGGCTTGGGCCAAGCTTTGCAGCTGACCTGCCCTCCTCAGGAACTGGCACAGATGATGTGTGGTCTTCAAATTTGCGTGTCTTCCCGATGTAGTTGGTGACAAGGCATTATATTTTCCTTACCCCTAAGTTTCTGGTGACCCATTTCTGAGGTGGAAAATTCTTGGCTTTGGCCTATACCTTACATCACTTGTGCACTTAAAAATGCCCATGATCTGAAAAGCAGTCCTCATTTTTAAGTCACTCTGTATATCGATAGTTCATTTTATTTAGTACAATGTTTTAAAATTGTATTTAAAAGGCAGCCTCTTTCGTCTCATGTGCCCTTGGCTGGGAAACAAAGCAAGTCTCTTTTAAGAGGTGTTTTACATTTTATGACTACTGAGAGAGAACATAGTTCCTTAATAGGTATATATGTAAGAGAGTTCCACATTATAGGTTTTCAGAGATTAAAAGTTCTGGAACAAGGTTGTTTGATAACACCTTTGAAGGGTGAAGGAGCAAATGGAAACCTCCGTGGTTTGGATGCCAAAACAGAGCACTCCCTAAACTTGTGGGCAGCAGGAGCTGTTCTGAGGTCATATTCTTCTCACCGATAATAACATTCTGCCTTGACTGCGGGTGAGGGCTGTGCAAGATGGATCATTCTTGTCTTATACTTCATGGTTATGGGCATGTAATATGTTCTTCATTGAGCCAGGCAATTGACGGAGACGCCGGGGCATTTAAGACTTGAGTCTACTGGAAATGAGACTTGCATTCTTGCCAGAAATGGATGCTGTTCTGTGTCCACCACTATCACACATCTTGATTTTTTTTTTTTAATCCTGACTCTTAAAACAATAATATCAAACAACTCCAGGGGAAAAAAGTTAAATATTTCCATATGAAGAGCTGATTAAATTTCTTTGGTTTTCTTTTCAGGAAAAATGGATATGTGATGAAACACAGTGCAGCTGGGTGGCTGGTTTGGGCTGGTGCTCCCACGTCCTCTGATCTCTCTACCCAGCTCTCAGTGCCAGTGCCCGGTGACCTGCCATGCTGCGGCCCAGGTTCTGAAATGCCCATTCCCAGGGCATCTGGACTGCAGCACGCAGAGGCTAAACACGGGGTCAGCGGTCACCTGGCTCAGGTCTTTCCTCTTAAATCACATGGTTCTCCCCTGTCCCTTCCTCAAGGGCAGGCTTGAGTGCCTGTGAAGCAGTATGGTTGATAGTGGGCATGTGATGCTCCATCAGTTAGGATTCTTTCAGGTGAAAATGGGGAAAAGAGCCTGGCTGGGGTGTGGGGGGAGGTAGTGGGGGAGATGATTTATTGGCTCATGTGCCTGAAAAGGTCAAGTATCCAGCTGTCGTATGGTACAATCTTGGGTTCAAGTGAGGTGGCTGTGTCCTCTGTTCTTTTGTTCCATAGGCTGCTTCCACTTCCTTAGTGTTGGTCCCACTCTCAGTCAGACTCTTCTCTCTTGGTCACAGGATGGCCAGCAGCAGCTCTAGGGTTCTGTCCTTTCTTCACATCCCATGGGGAGAAGCGAGAGGCCTTGTCCTAGGTTTCCCAGCACAGGTGCTCGTTTGCCTGGATTGTAGCTAGGGAAGTGGGATGATGCCAGTGCTGGAGCTGATGGTACTAGAAGCCCTTGGGCTAAGCGGCTGGGAGGGAGAGGTTTCCTGGAGTGAACCAAAGACAAGGTTACAGACTGAGTTGGTGATGAAAACAAGAATGTCTGTCCCTCACACATGCCAAAGGCCCTTCCACCAAAACAGAAGACGAGGAAGCAGACCTCTTTGATCAGGAAACTTGAGTGTTTTCAGGGAATCACATGCATTGCTTCTGTTTTCATTTCCTTTAAAATATGAATAATAAGAGGAAGGGGCTTCTCAGTGATTTGAGTGAATGTCCAGGCTTGACTCTTGATTTCCAGTGGTCGGAGTGGGTGGGCCTCTTCTGCTGCCATCAGTGGCCAAAGGTAACAGCAGTATGTTTTTGTTTGGCAGACTCGAGGGAGATGAAACCATCCTGCCACTTCCATGCTTAAAAGCCATGTCCATCTTTCTTCTCTGCAGGGACGAAGTTGCCCAAGAGTCAGGGACTCCTCAAGGCTCCGGCCAGCTTTGAGGGCCTTGCTTGTCACACATTCTTGGGGCTCTACTTAACTCTAAGATAGGCTAGCACCTGTTTTGAGCCTTTACTCTGATCTTTCTTATCCCTATCCACCCTCCATTTCTCTCCCAGAAGTCCGATATCTCTGTCACAGTTAATTGTGACCGGTTTTCCCCTTTTCCTCCTGGTTTTCAGAGATCATCACCCGCTGGGTCTCAGCTGAAAGTTAACTTGGTCCTGTGGCCTTGCTACCCGAAGCTGAAGTGACCTGAACCACCTCTGGTGGTCGTGACTCTTCCCGAGTGAGGTCAGGCGCTCGAAAAATCGACGGGCAACATCGACTCCGGGGCCACTCATGTATGTTCCTCAGTCGAGCATGGGAAGAGTCCTCCACTCAGAGACTTCAAGTTTGTGATAGAGAAAAAAAAAAATTTGGCTCTCAACATTTGTTAGGCTCCAGGGAAGTCGTAGACGCAGCTGAGCTGTTATAGGTCTCTGTTGGTCAAACTGAGTTTACTGTGGGCTCCCTCACAGCCCTCCGCGCCCCCCACCCGCACCAAGAACCAGTCTGCAAACAAAGCCTTTGCCCTCTGAGGATTTCCTTCTAATTAAAATTTTACATATACCAAATAAACAAGGGCACTTTTGAAATGTAAATTTGTCATTTTCGTAGGCAACTTAAATCAGCTCCACCTACCTTGAGACTGGTTTCTCCTTCAGCACAAAGCGACACGTTCCGTTTCTCTTGAGTCTTGTGTGGCCCACATTCCCTGTACACTTAGATCCTGGTGTGGGTTGTTTTTTTTTTTTTCCTTGAACACTTTCTGCAGTTTAGTTATTTGTTGTAATTATCAGGTTCATTTTGCTCTAATAGATGTGATTAGTATATTGAGCACTGTGTAATGAGCTTGCTGCCTGGCTGCATCTTAGCTAATAAGGAATTCCTTAGCGGCATCTCTGACAGCTGCCGCGAATCCCAGGTTTGCACTGCCGCAGGAGACCCCTTCCATGAACTGCTAGCATTAGAGGAATTAACTCCATTACACTCACCATAAAATTGAGGCTGAAATTTGATTACTAATAGATCCTCAATTCAAATAGAAACTGTAGAAATGGGGTGGTGCCAGTAGGGAGGAAGGTGAATGCGTGTGAAATGCCGCTATCCACATGTTCATTGGTGTACGTGTTCAGATATTGCCAACCATACCTTCACTTTATTTCCTGAGCAGGACCAGAGCACAGTGCCAAACTGCTGGGTTTGTAATTGTGCGATTTGGTGAGTAGGAGACTGGAAGTCTTTGTTACTGCTGTGATGAAGGTATCTTGCTATTAGGGCCTCTGTCTTCTCTGAGCTAAGAAACCTCTAGGTGTGTTTTTGGCCATCGAAGCTACTTGCCATTGTCGCCGGCAGTCCAGATTTGTAAGGCTAAGGTGCTGAGGACAATTAGTAATTGGTGCCTGGCTGCTATGATGTATGGTTGCTTAGCAACAGTCTCTGAATTAAGTCTCTGGAAGGGGCATACAGGAAGAGACAAGAGAGGAAAATGAAATAGGTACCATTTCAATGTGTAGGTGAGTTGGTAATGAAAAAGAGTAAAAGATATTTGTAATCATAGAAACAGCTGAGTGGAAAACTGGGGCCAAAGGAAAGAAAAGAGAGAATGTAGTTCCTCTCTTGCTAAATAAAATAAGAGTAAGTGGCAGCTGAACCAACTCCATTGATATAAGAGCTCATTGTCTTTCTTTGACACTTTTCCGTGATTCCAATGCAGGCAGAATTCAGGGAGCCTTACTTAGCCAAAATGCAGCGTGAAATTCATGGAAGGAAGAGATGGAGAATCAAGTTGTGCTTGATTCTTGAAATCTTTAGAACAAGCTTCATTTAGCTTTAGTGAGTTTGTACCAGTGAACGAGGATGAATTGGACAGGGCCCAGGTTTGATTCAGCCCTGCTTGCAGTACCAGGTGAAATTGATGCTCTTGGATGCTGATGTTCAGTCTTCCTCCGTTTGGAGTGAGGAGGTATCTTGAAGAAGCCAAGAACAGCATATCCATTTCATTAGACTCGGCTGAGTTGAGAGACTCTCAGCAGACTAAGATATCACCCTGAACTCCGTGATTTAGCGAGCCGGTTTAGCCTCTGAAAGGCCACATGAGCAAAAGAAGTGGAAAAGCAGTAAAAGACCTTGATCCAGATACTGAGCCTTGTTCAGGGGCTGCCTTATCTACGTAAAGAGCTACGTCAGGAGGTCTGCAAAGGTCCAGGGACTCATTACTGTTAGTGAGGGCTGTTTTGCAATTAGTGTTGAAACACTGAGATAAAGAAAGGATATATAGGAATTAAAAACAGATAACGTAAACACTAACAAAGAGTCTTAATCCCCTTGGCTGAGTGTTTTGCATGTTTACCTCTGATCAGAATTCTTAATAATATCGAGTGTGTTGCAATTCAATAAAAATTCCCTAGGAAGAAAGCAGTCGATTCTTGGATTAGAAAACAAAACAAGAAAAACAGAAACCAAAAAACTTACACTCATGACTTTCTATTACTTTAAAAACAGAAATTAAGAAAATAGAAAATAAATTACACATAAAGGTTTTGTTTGGGTTTAGTTTGGTTCAAATCACTTATGGGCACAGTTCAAGTGATTATCTAGTGATTAGAAGGGTATCTTTTGGGCTCAGAAAGCAGATTTTCTGTCTCCACCTATGACTTGTTTTCTCTCTGAAGAATAAAAGTGTTCTTATATAAAGTTATTATTGTGCAGTTGAGCAAATCTTTGCCCTCCTGGCCTGAAGTTCCTCACTGGAGAGAGGAAGCTGATAACCATCTCTGATTCTTGCCTGGTACTTATAAAGTGCTCATCTTCACTTACAGTAGAGCACTGTATTTTCAGGACAATGGATAATTATTTGGGAAGAAGCCAAAATGATGGCTAGTGCATAATAATAGCATGTATAATAACACAGCCTGTCTAATGGCCTATGGTTCCAGTTTAAATATGTTAAGCTAAAGGTGCTCCGTGCTCCTACATGCCCACCCCCACTCCTACCACTTTCCCTTAGGTAACACTCATATTCTAGTTGTTTAATACCCAGCTCCCCTACTGCATTGTGTGAGGGCAGGGGCCGTACACCTTGCTTTGCACTGACCATTGTATCCCTAGCACCCATCACAGGGTCTGCCATGTAGAGGGAACTCACTAAATGTTGGTTGAATTAATTGTTCTCTTAGAATCTAGCAGTGGTCGCCAACCTCCAAGATGGCCACTAATGATCCCCACCTCTGGTACTCATAGCCTTATGTAATCCCCTCCGTTTCAATGTGGGCTAGACTTGGTGACTTGCTTCTGATGAACAGTCTAAGGGGGAAAATTAGGTTGTAAAAGGCATTGTGGTCACAGTCTCTTTCTGTCTGGACCACTCAGTCTGGGAAGCCAGCTACCATGTTGTGAGCCACCCTGTGGAGACACCCTCATGGTAAGGAACTGAGACCTCCAGCCAATAGCCATGTCAGTGAGCTTAGAAGTGGATCTTCTAGCCCAGATCAAGCCTCAGATGACTGCAGCACCAGCTGATACATTGACTGCGTTCTCGTGAGAGACCCTGCACCAGAGCCACCCAACTCCCAAATTCACCATCCTCAGAAGCTATGAGGTAATAATGCTTGTTGTTTAAAGCCCCTGATTTTGAGGGTAATTTGTTACACAGCCATAGACAGTGAATACACTGGCCAGTTACCACATGCATCACTTCATTCACTTATTCATTCAGCAAGTATTTGTTGAATGCCAACTCAACCAGGGACTGTGCTAGATGCTGGGAATACCACGACAAATAAGGCAAAGCCCCTGGCTTCAAGGAACTGCAGTCTAGGAGAGGGAGATGGACACGCAAACAGAGAGCACTGAAGTACTGTCTGTATAGGTGTAGTGGGCGTACCAAGGAGGGAGCCAGAATGGGGGAGCCATGAAACTGACAAAGTGGTCTCATACAGCCTCCTCTCATCTCCGTACACGTTCATGAGTACATCACAGGAAACGCTCTTTCCTACTGTACCTTAGCTTAGCTTTAGACAGTTCCAGCAAACTTGGTTCAGCATCACTCCATATGGCATTGATTCATTATGGACCTGGTCAGCCACTACAGAAGGAAGAAGACTATCATTTCGTTCTTGGGCTGTGAGCGTCCCATGCTGAATCGGACTCAGTTTGAGTGGCCCTTCCCAGTCTGTCCGTCTTCTTTATCCCAGCCTGGTCTCTCTGTCACTAACACCTTATTATCTAGGGATCTTTTGATTAGAAACAAATGGTTTGATTATTTTTAAAAGAACAAAAAACCGTGAGATTACTTTAATGCTTTGTATGTTTGCTGGATGTATAAATGGAAGTTTCACTGTGGCTTGAGGCTGAACGTGGCAGGAGGATGAGCCCTATCTCGGGGCTACCAATGGAATACTTCTGGGGAATGCCGAGAAGAGAAAGACGTCAGCCAATAAAGCCCTAATACACTGATGGTCAGTAATAAATCACAGTGGAAGGAACACATCTCCATGGGGACCCTGCTATAATGGCCCTCATAATGGCTGATTCATTAGTAGACCCATTTCCAGGACCTGATCCTCTAGGCTAAACAGAGCTTGCCCTGGGCGTGGATGGTGTTGCGTGGCTGACCTAGGGCCTGTGGATGAGTGACAGAAGTTGTAGAGGGGAAAATGCACTTTGCAACAAAGCAGCAGCTCTGCTGGGCCTGGGTCCTCTGCCCTCTAGGGGGTGGGGCTCAGGAACAAGAAGGAACAGGCCCAGGCACCACAGAACCCCAGTAAGATGCTCCCAGGTTTAGAGATGGCTCCAAGGAGGAAGCAAGCCAACACGTTCTTTTTCCGTTTGCCACAGGCTGCAGTGGGAAAGCAATAAAATGCTGATACCATCCTCTTGCAGGTGTAACTGATTTAAGTGGGGAAAGGGAGGCAGTCTGGGAGAGACACCAAAGATGATTGGCTTTTCCCCACCTCCTGTGCCTGAAGAGGAGCCTGATGGAACAATTGGTTGTTTAGGGCCTTTATTTGCTTTTTTTCCTCCTCTTTAAAAACGTTCTTCCTTTGTATGCTGCTGCTGTGTCTATTTTTTGTTGTGGTGGTTGTTGTTTTAAATAGGAGAACTTGTGAAATGAGACTGCATAAAAGATGGACTTGTTTTATATATGGGATATTGCCTGTCCTTCAGATCTATGTGTCTCGCTTATGGAATGAACCAAAGTAGGAGAGATAAACTAATATTTTGTATAAGCTCAGCCAGACAATACGGATGATAAAGATGTTTCATCTTCTTATGCATGCAGAAAATATGAAAAATCGTAGTTTACACATATTTGCTCAATTCAAGTGTAAAATTGGGCCCCTCGATTGCCCTGGGCCACAGTGGCTGTGGTGAGGAAGCTCCATTTACCTTGCAGCCGAGTGAAAAATGATCAGAATATTAGACTCATCTAGCCCACATTAAGGAGCCATTGCATTTCCCGACAATTTTATGCTATCTCAATATGAAAACAGAGCAATTTCAACTCATATCAGGTTATGATCGGCAATTACAGTTGCATAATTCACCTAGTCGTCTCTTTCCAGGGCCTTTATTTTCCCTCTTGGTGACATTCCTGAGAAAGTGCCTGATAAAAATGTCATATATCATCCCAGCTTTAGAACTCGTGAGGGGGTAATCTGCTATGCCTTGCTGAGCCCATATTCATCACTGGATTTTTGACTTGGAGGGGTCATGGCACTCATAATTTCCTGTTTGATATTGTCCTCACCAGCTCTGACAAGGGCTGTAAAAGCTTGGTTGTAGGCAGTGGTTAAGCACTGTTCCAGCGGGGCTCATCACCGGCAATAACAGTGCGTTACTGTGGCTCGTGCTGTAGCTGGCCGTTTCGAAGATAATTAGATTTGATGTCAACATTTCTTTATCACCTGCATCCTTTTGTGCATCTGTGTGTCAAGTTGTTATTTCCGGATTTATTAGCACCCTCAGAGCTCCTCTCTATCTGTCAGCCTGTGTGCTGTTTGTGTTGACAGTTGTAAAGTTAATTACTAGTACTAATGAGCATCGGGATTTTGGTGGACATGGCGTTTTGGACATTTAAAACTATAATTAGTTCTTTTTTTTCCTTGTGTAGTGCTTCAGTGCAGAAAAAAGTGTTTAAAAAAATTCCTTCTATTCTGTTTTGACATTCTGTGTGCAGTCAACTTATCTTTTATTCAAAGGCTCCAAAAATTCAGTGCTGTTTATTTTTAAAATAGACTTCCTTTCCGTTGTAACTCCATGAATAATTTCTTTTGTTCTTTACTTCTCTTCCAACGTGATAATGTGACCATTTCATATGCCTTGAGAATTAAGGATGGTGATGGTGGAATGATCAAAAAACGTGCTGGGTAAATGTTGACCTCCACCCAATCAGTAGACTGCAAATTTTCCACTTATAACTCCCCTTTTCAAATCTCATTCTGGATTCTACTGAAAGATTCAGTGAATGAAGAAGATTGGATAAAATTAAAAGAGTAATAAATAGCTCTGTGGGCGGCTGGTCCCTAACTAATAGTAATAGCGAATATTGATGTAGTGTTAATTGGGTGTCAAGAATCATGGTAAGCTCTTCCTACAGAGTCCCTTGTTTAATCCTTACAACAAACCTAAGAGATCAATACTATCACCTCCATTTTACAGATGGGGACACTAAGGTTTAGAAAGGTTAAGGAACTTACCCAAGGTTTAACAGCTAAGAAGTTGTGCTGGGATTTGAATTCAATTGACGTAGCTCAGAGCCTGTGCTCGTAACTATTACTCTATAGACACAAAGTATGCTTTCAAGAAAAATTAACAGACTCCTGGGGCATGTATTCTAGAACAAGAAAAAGCAATCACTTACTGAATGCGATGGGCTCATTTGTATTTCACTCCCAGTCATACGGGGATGCTGGTTCCAGTGTAATGGCAATTATCTGTGGCATGTACTTTATGGAGGTATTTTGTTGGGTCTGTTGAGGCGGCAAAGCACCACTCCCTTGCTGCTATTCATATTTACTTTCTATTCATCATTATCTGCCATTTTGCTAAATAACTATCCTTCCCGGACATAAATCATCCATAAAAATACTCTGGCTCAGAGAAAATTTCGCCCTGGCACTGCAGTGATGAGATAACCATTTTCATCTCTTGTTGAAGCATTGAGATTTATTGGCTTTCGATGGGCAGCAGACCAGGCATCACTCTCTGCGAAACAGACTCCCACTTGCATTTATTCTTATTGCATTTAGCGATTCAAAATGGAGCTCTCGGAATCCCTCGAGGGTCCATTCCCTGCCTGGGTGGGGTGTTATTACTTTATATTAGATAAGGGAAGGACACACAAAGAAACATGTGGTGATTCGGATGATTTTTTATTTCCGTTTAGCAGTGATGACAGAATGTCATAGTGAAATGACTTCAAAAGTCATTTTTCCCCACTGCCCCGGTTCTGCAGCCTTGTCCCTGGAGGGCTCTTCCATTGTACAGTGTTATTAATTCTGCTAACTTTCAGACTTCATTGCTGACAACAGGCCTCTTGGCTTTCGCAGCCTATTACATTAAATTTCCCATCAAACCATGTCAGCCTCTGAGGTCACAGATTTCTAGAGAAGCCTTAGATATTTTGCCATCTGACTTCACCGGCAGGTGTTTTCTAAATTGCTTTTAGGTTTGTTTTTCCAGTGTCAGAAATCAGATTGAACCTATTTAAAAAAACTCAGGCAGCGAGTGCTCATCAGGATAAGAACAAAGCGGGGTTTGAGGCACACCTGAACCGGTGTGTGTGTGTGTGTGTGGCACGCCTGCACATGTGCACTTGTATTTGAGTTGACCTTTCAAAGGGAAAGCAAAGCCTTCCAACTTGACTTCATCCCTGACTCCACCTGGTGAGTAGAGTGTCTTGTTGACCATCTATTTTTCTAACATGTATCGAAGCCCCGAAGTACAGTGCGACTGCCCTGGTGAACAGAGCATGCTCCATTGACCTTGATTTTGGAAGAATCTGTGAAACTGTTGAGTGGCATTAGAAGGCCGCTCTGGGCAGGCCAGTGAAAGGACTGTGGACCTGGTTTAGGGCTAGCATGTCTTAATGTGGGATCCTCGAGCAAATTCCTGGTGGCGATAAAAATTCAGTGTTTCCCCTGATGCTCCAATTTTAGCATGCTGTTGTGGGATTAAAATAAAGGAAAAGCAGAAACCTTCCTTGCAAGTAACATGGCCACAGGCACTACGTTGCTGTCAAAATTACATTTTGAAGGAAGCCTGTGGAGGAAAATGGAACTGGGACTCCATTTAAAGACAGAAAAGAAATGAGATGTTATTTTTGAAGCAGTCAACTCACGAAAATGATTACAAATCATTTGGCAAACCCAACGTATCCTTGAAATTCTTATTTATTATTAGTTCCAGTTAATATTTCTGCTCTAAAAATGACAACATTTCGAATCTCGGCTTGCTACTACAGTTCATATTTACAAGCGTGGCAGTTAACAGCCTTTTGGTCCCGTAACTGTGTATTTGTGAGTGTGTCTGGGAGGATGGGAGAGTCACAGGCCTTGGGAGTTGAAGAGGATGGAGGATCCACTCTCTGGCTTCCTCGGTGATAGGTGTTCAACACTTGGGTGCCTTACCTACGAGCAGGTGGCAAGAGCTTGGGCACCGTGCAGGAAGCCGCAGTTACCACTAGCCCTGCCCCCTTTTTTCTTTATAATTTTTAGAGACCACGCAAGCTGCTCTCCCCTGAACCCATCATTAGCTAGCTCTCCCTGCAGGAAGAGGTGCTGAACCGGGCTAGGGCTGGGGAAGGATGAGGGAAGCGAGGTGGTGTCACTGTGTTCCCTCTGCTAGCAGCCATAAGGAGAGAGAATCATTTGTGGCACTCTGGGGACAGTTTTGTCACCCTGACAGTAATGCTGTTATGCGCTGGCTTGACACACAGGATGAATCCATAAAGACAGATAAGTAACTGTGAAAGTGGCTGGGGATCAGGCTGAGTGCCACCACTCACCTGCGGTGACAAATAGATAGTCATGAAGGATTGGAAATCCTGCCCAACACGGAGATCTGTCAGTAAGGAGATGGGCTGCAACCCCGGCGACACAGGCAGTGGGAGGAAAGTGTGCGTGGGCACGTGCGCCCCTGCGGGGTGTGCAGGGTGTGCGAGGATATTAACTTCAGAGCCTTGTGTCGGAGGGTTAGGCTTTTCTGAGAGGGGCGTGTGTGGGTGCACATGGGAGGAAAGGATTTCAGCACTCAGTGTTTTTCTTTGTGAAATAGAACTGGGGCTGTTGTGTCTTTTTATTGGTACGTTCAGGCATATCTGGTTAAGAAGGCTGTGTTTAGTTTCCATTTTCCCTGGGATTTTTTTCATACCAATAGGGGTCCCCATCTGCAAATCAAATGAATCCAAGTTTTGATAGTTAGCAAAATATTACAGCTAAGCTGCTGATGTCCGTGGCACCAGGCAAAGGGCAGGCGGAAGCAGCAGGTCTCATATTTATCTTTTATGCTGGAAAGGTTTGTTATTTCTGCTTGGGAATCTGCTTTTCTTCAGTGAAAGAAATTCTGAGGGAATCGTTTGAAAAAACAGGCTCTATGCTGGAACTGTTATTTCCCACTTGGGCTTGTGATGCAAGCAGCACTGTGTTGGATAGTTTTGAAATCCATTGTTGTTATTCAGAAGATGCCATCTTTGTTTTAATTATTCTTGAGGTCGGGAATGCCTGGCTGTGCCCTGTAATCTTCCTGGAAAGTTATGAAATAGATTTGAGGTGAAGAATAAGCACAAATGATAAGAGTAAAACCTCCTTGGGTCGCTGTCAAGGATTGGGACAGAATCCTGGAGATTTTGTACAGCCATTTAGAGCTCTTTTCTCTCTTTTACCTAGAAAGAATATTTTGACCCCAAGGATAAGTGTAACTGTATTGGGATCCAAAGCTTTCAGACAGGGCGGGTCCTGGCCTTATGTGCACAGTTCAGCAGGAGGTAGGGATGGAGGCAAACCAATATGCAAGGGTCTGTTTTCTACAGCAGTAATCAGGATTGCTAGCCTTAATAAAATGGCTGCATGGAGGCTACAGAGAATCATCTATCAAATCCTTGTTCCGACAGTTTGTAATGTAATAATTTTTTTTAAAAAAGGAATTACAGTAATAAGCTTTTTTCCCCCTCCAAATGAATCCTCTTGCCCTATTCCTTTGCTGTCATTTTTGTCATAAGTAGAAATGTACTTGCTCTATCTCAACTGTGCTTAACCTGCTAATTTTGCTTCTAGGAGCGTAACATAGGGTACTTGTTTCTGGAACGCTGTTTCCTCAGCAATGGTTACGTGTAGCTTAAACTGCTCCGAATGCTGCTGCTCCTGTCCCAACTTCTACTTGAGTGCTCTGTATTAAAACATTTATTCTCCTGTCTAGGCAAGCCCTTGCAACCAGACACTTCTTTAGAAAACCCTGGGGCCTATTGTTGGTTTTAAGATTCTTTATTTTAGTTTATACTTTTTGGAGGCTAAGAATGTTTTAAAGCAATTCGGCTATAATGAAAACATTTTTTTTTTGACCCTAGGTTCTTAGTTTGACATGTTCTGACCCTATCATTCTAACCATGATTTAAATTCTGAATTTCCAGAAGCCTTATTAAAGATGTCAATTTGTGCACCAGAATGGTAAATGTTCCTGTGAACTTTGACTCTGAAAGGAAACTCCATTTTAAAAGAATAAAAGATTTTCCTGATAAATATGTTCCTCATTTTGGGCTAATACTTTCAGTCTGAACGCTGGAATGGGGAAGGGCCAGCCCACTGCCTGACCCTACTTGCTCCCTCATTCTGTGATCCAGCACTGTTTTACAACTCACAGCATTAGATTTTTATTTTGCCAAGATCACTTTTGTAATGGGATATAAATCTCCCAGTGCACACCTGATTAAATAGGCCTGTACATGAATAAAAAAGAGGTGAGCCAGTTGCCATCATGGGCTACAGGTAAGCACGCCAGATACCGGAGCTCAGTGGACTGACGGGAGCTCTGGGGCCTTTTTATTAACTTGGGAGCTCAGGTCACGCTGCTTTGGGGGCCTTGGCGATGAAATGCAAGCCAGGGCCTTTCCTGGGTGCAGACCTCAGTTTGATTTGCACAGATTCTCCTGGAAGTTGTGCTGCTCCTATACCCGCCTGTTCTCATTGGATGGCTACAATGGCCACTGTCACTGGGGCACTGAGGGCAAGGGACGTTGAAGCCAGGGATGGCTGAGTTGTGCTGACACTTGTCACCGTTACTCTCTCTTGTCCCTGGCTGCCTATTTGCCGCTCCTCTGTGTGTATGCCAACTTTGTGGGCAGGACGCTGAATAGCAGAATTTGTCAATAAAAGTGTCAAAAGATGCTAATTGCCTCAGTTATAGCTGCAAACCCAGCGTCTTAATGCGAGTGCTTTGGGAGAGAAATTTCTTCTGGAGAGTGTAACTTACCTTGTCACTGGCTCTCCCTGTCTTCACTAGCCTAACTAGTCACAGAGAAAACTGAGCCACCTTTAGTCCTTTCCTGGGAATGGAAAAATCATTTTGGTAATAAGATACAGCTTTTACAAATTGATGTGCCCAGCCCATTTTGCATCGTGCCAGTCAACACTTGGTGTTACCTCAGCCCCCTCACAGTTCTCTTTACCATCGCCCTGTGGTCTGAGGGACTGTGAGGGATTTTGGTAAATTTGGAACCCCATGGACCAGCATCACCTTTGGAAACTATCAGGAGGATACCTGGTTCAAATAATTTCTGTGGTAACGCTCTTCAGAGTTGACTAACCACTTCTGCACACGTTCTTTGTCTTGATCCTCCTCACATGGTGTAGTGAGTAAGGCAGATATCCTTGCCCTGCGTCACAATGGGGAGACTTGGAGATGGAGAGGTCCCACCACTCAGTGGCTGGGCTGGAATTCACCGTAGCATTTTTGCTGTCCCAGGAGACTCCTGTGGGCATCGTTCCCCTGAGTCCTTACAGTCGTCCCTGTAGTAGATGGGACAGGTGATGGTGTCCCGCTTTGCACATGAGGAGGCTGAAGCTTAGGGAGGCTGACTGGCTCTCTTAGGGACATGGCAGCTGACGAGTGACACAGCTGGGAAGGTATCCCAGACCTTCTGACTTTAGACCAGCGCCCTTTCCATTATGCCAGGATTAACTCCACAGTCAAGAAAATCTCAAGAACAAAGCTACTCTTAAGTCTCTGTATAGCTTCACCCTTAATATGATTCCAAATTCCCATGTCACTCAAGCTGCAATTCCCTGGGGGAGATCTTGTGTTGGGGAGGTCTCCTTGGGCTGGCTCTTCAGATCAGGCCAGCGAGGGCTTAGCAGAGGGCCCGTACCTAGGGCATGCTCACCAAGTAGTTGGCACTGGAGATGCTGACTGTCTGGACCCACATTCTGCCCCTACTTGCCTTTTGCTGACTCATGCCCTGAGTATTTGCTAAGTGCATGGGCTGTAACGCAAAGCTAGAGTGGCTGTATAGAAGAAGAGTGTCAGGTGTTGCTAAGGACAAGCAGGAAATGTGGCCCTGTCAGTGGAGACAGAGCAAAAGCAACCATCCCTCACAGCAGACACTGAAGGCAGGAGACTGCCCCGTAGAAACCTCCCATCCCTGAAGCCCTTCCTTGGATCTCGGGGGAAGCCGCTCCCCGTCAGAGTGTGTTGCATTTGCAAAGGTCATGCGTTAATTACATGCACAGTTAAATGGAAATACTGTAGAGAGGTCACACTCATATTTCTTGGGCCTTCATTAATGTTATTGCTCTGTCACTTTCTCTCTCCTTGGCTTTGTAAATGAAAGTTCCTTTAGTACATTTAAAAGGATTATTTATTTTTAATTGTTTTACCTCTGGAGGGAGAGGTTACTTTTTTTTTTTTTTTTGAGTAGTTAAAAAAAAAACTTTCTTGCTAATTTATTTCAAACCCTGTGCTTTTTATAGTCTGATCTACTAATGCTTTTGATTAAAACACAAGCAAAAACCAGCCAACATGAACAGGTTGAATGCCACATCTGTGCAGAAGATAGCAGCTCACTTATTTATGGCTCAAAGAAATGGAGCCTAAATTAAGCTAGCTATTGCTGGAGAGTGGATAAGCGGCCATTATGAATTATCCTTAATTATAGCGATTTCCTAAACTAATAAACCTGCTAAATCTTTATTGCAAAGGTTAGTTTACGCAGTGCATATAAAATCCGCATGTGCTCCGCATCAGCCACCAGCTGTCTGACAGTGTGTTGCTATTTCAGTGAGTGTTCACATAAATTTTATGTTGGTTATATTAACAGTCAGTCCATATCACTACCCACAGATGCCAGTAGACATAAAAATTGCTCTCTAGTGAGCCTAAATATCCCTAGAAGCTAGTTGTGTCTAATGTTCCATGTAGTATTTGTACGTGAAAGCTCCAGATTGGAGGGTTATTTACAGATGAATATTTCAATCCAGTTAGTTCATATAGGCCTACTTAGCCCTCTTTGCTGGTTTATTTGTATGCTAAATAATTCACCAAAGGCTCTTGTTTACTTTCTATAGTAGTTTCTATGAAATGCAAACAAGGGAGCCAACTTTAGGTGTTCAAAAGGCTAAACAGCTCTGTGTTTAAATGCAGGTCAGAGCAGCAAACACAGTCTTGCCGTCGGGCTGTCACTCAGTTTTACACATTCTTCTTTTTTTTTTCCTTCCTCCTCCAGATATAACTGGAGCTTGCTGCCTTCACAGGAATTTTTGGCTGGACTATCTTTTTTCTAAATTTATCTTTTTCAATACCTGCTATATGCTACCTTCAGCTTGCACAATTAACCACTCAGCGCCAGCAGCAAAGAACACATCCTTGCCTTTAAGAAGCTTCCCCACGGTCCTCTGGGCTGACAAGAACAGGTCAATCCTCTGCTGTTGAATGCCCTTGTTTTCTTCCCTTTTTTTCTTTTCTTTTTCTTTCTTTTCTCCCTCATGATTTTTTCAGGTGTATTTGCAAATCTCGAGATTTGAAGGGACAACAAGTAAGGACCTTTCTCTTCTGCTGGAAAGCCCTGAGCCAGCCTGACCTATCACCGTGAAGGACAAAGGAGCAAAGTCCAGCTCTAAATGACGTAGCCTTTAGTGGCCCTCAGAATATATGTGTACCTGGGTTGGAAGGAGGGTTGTTTATTAGCGAGGTGACAGTTACCTGGCCCTATTGTTCAGATGACCCCATGGCTCAGATTATATGTGAAAAATACCTATCTGCCCCCACATTTTGCAAATGTTTATGATCCTAAACATTTGCCCCTAAAGATATTGGAAAATAGCCTCCTTCGTTTTCAGCCAGGCGCTGCCAAGATCATGAGAGAGTTCAATAGCAGTGCTAACTTTTTATTTAATAATATTGATTTTATCATTTTTACTACTTACAATGGGGATTGGTCGGCTGATAGTTATTTGACCTCCTTTTGTGCATGGCTGTGGAGTGCTTCATTAAAGCTATTGACATATATCTCTCTTCCCCCACTCCTCGTCCAGCAGCCCATCTCGGCAAATAATATTGAGATGCAGTAACTGTTCCCTGATATTGATTTCAGATTGTGTTCATCACACCCTTCCCGGGGCCAGGCAAAGAGCAGCAGCCCGGTTCTGTAAACCCTGACTGCTGCAGGCTGAAGTAGCATTTCCATCTTCCAAGCAAGAATATCAACCATATATGTTTCAAAAAAAAAAAAAATTACCCAGGAAAATGAAAGTGTTTTTTGATCTTGATTATTTTTTATGCATACATAATTAAACTGATCTCTTCAGTTTTATATTGGGCTTTTTCTATGATTTTTTTTTTTTTTAAGGAACACTAAAAGATCCATGAGTCCCTGAGCTGGTAGAGGAACCTCTGATTACATTTTAAGCTTCTGGGATTCAGAGTTTGGCACACGCAGCCAGACGTAGGGCCTCTTTGACCTTCGGTTCTCAGCCAGCTAGGGCTTTTCTCACCACCTGGGCCTAAAAGAAAGTTCCATGTTTTGCCTCCGTGGAGTCAGTTGAGATGGCAGCGCATTTAAAGAACCAAGGGCCGGCCGGCCGGCCTAATCCAGCAATTATAATCACCTCTGTCATAGGAAGGACATGACTTATAGTCTGGGTGGGTTTGCCTGTTCATTGAGAAAAACACCAAACACCGAGCAAATGATACTGGAAATCATGAGTTTTATATACCAAAAAAAGGCAATAGAGAATCTGCACCATGAATGATTATACCTGGGTGGTGGAGTTGCAGGTTTTTGTTTTCTTCTTTGGGCATTTCTACATTTTCTAAATTTTCTTTTGTAGTTAGAAAAAGACCCCTACTCAGAAGAGTTATTTTAAAAAATGGAAAGGTTAGTAGAAAGGTTGGAACTCTAGAAGATTCCTGTCCACCAAAGTGGATGCATTTGCCAAGGCTGAAATTGACTCGCTGGCCGTGCTAATCTGTGCTCCGAGGGGGCCGGGTCAGACATCACTCCTGTCACCGAGCAACTGCCAGTTTTCATTTTGAGAGTCCAGTGGGGATGGCACTAGCCTTTGCCACCGAAGCGTAAGTGCAAAGTGGCGAGGAAGAGGGCTTTGGTATCAGATAGGCCCCAGTTTGATTCTTGGTTCTTTCTCTTGCCAGCTGTGACTTTGAGCAAGTTACTTAGCTGTCTCTATACCTCAATCTCCGCATCTGGAAAATGGGTCATTGACAGGATTAAAGGAGGTAGTGTATGTAAACTCTTAATATAGTGCCTGGCATCTGGTAAAAATCAATAAATGGTAATTGTCATTACTGGTATCTTTATAGCAAGTTCCTCGTCAAACCAGAGCCGTAACGGGAATTAGCATACTCATGGCCCACAGAATAGTAGTGTTTTTTTTTTTCTCCTTAAGCCCAACTGGGACTCAATTGACATCTGTCCAGTGTCTAATACATAGCAGATTTTCCACGACAAACCTGATTTCATATTCTTTGATAGAAGGCAATTCATTTTTAAATGTATATCTAAATGAAATTTTGTTTTTATATTTTTGTGAGGATTTTTAAATAAATAAATGTTTGTATCAGGAAAAAAAGTTCCGGGTCTTTATTTATAGTTCTGAAAACATGATCACCATACTGATAGTTCTTTAGCATAGAATGTACCCCCCCCCCCAAGGACACGCACACGTACACGCACACCAACACCTCCTCTCTAAAGCAAGAATTCTTCCAAAGAAACACTAGAAAACGTAACAGGAACCCGTAGAACATAATCTCATTTTTGTCATAGAGTCAGTCTTGCTATTCTCAAGTGTTTTCCATTTGTATGGTCAGAAACTTTCTAAAACCACGGATGGCATAGGATTCTTCCCTGCAGGCAGCCATCTTCAGGGCTGAAAACACTGTATGAAAAGCAGCTACATTAGAGACTTTACACAGTTGCTGGAACTGGCTTAATGAGAGACAGCAAACATTTTGCGGGCTGCTGAACTTCTGAAATGTGACAATCCAAGCAAATGAAATCGTGGTACCTTTCATTGTAGTTTAATTGGACTCAAACTTGGCTGAAAGCTGTATTCAAGGAGATAGACAGCAATCGTGCAACTAATTCAGCCCACACAACACGTCTTAGAACTGTCCAAGCTCCACGCTGCTCTCAGGACTGACTCTTTCGGTCAAAAGAGAGAGATAGAACTGGAGTGAATAAAAGCAGAGACTATAATGCAGACCGAATACTGGCATAGTGAATGGCATACCTGTCACCCCGAGGTATGCACTTGAAATAACTCAGGATCATGGCAGCCAGTACAGGCCAATTTATTTTAAAGAGGCAAAAAGAAATGAAACAAACTTAGGCCCTCTCTTCTGCCTGTTCGGGTGTCAAGATATCAGTGTCAAGGAGTCCACGTAACAGAAGGATGAGGATGAGTTGAGCATAAACACTAACAAGTGAAGAGCTAAGCATGGGCCTCCTGTTGAGTGGAGCTAAGTGGGAATCCCAGTCGAGTAACCCAAAAAGCAGAAAATTACCATAGCTGTCAGGAATGGGACCAAAATCCTGTCAAGCAACAGTAAAGGGGATGGAAACTACAGGAGGGAAAGGTACCTTTTGAGGGTGAATGATGTTAAGAAGCAGATCATTTTAGGATGTGCGCGTCTGGAGTTGGGGGCCCTCGGAAAGTTCAGAAGGGTATCGCGGCTTCCTTGCTTTGTTCCTCTATCATTTGAGTTCTCTGGGTTGAAACTGACTATATAATCTCAGCTTCTTCTGGTCTAACCATCCCACCTGACCACTTGAGTCCACGTTTACAGTTATCATGGCTTTACGTTTAGCCAGTAAGGCTAGGAGAGTGGACAAATTGGGTGCCTGCATGAAACAGGCCATCCTGGACATTGATTTTTGAAGGTTCATTAGATAAATGCTGACATAACAGATTGATGTCTCTTTAAACCAGTACCTAGCGCAGGACCGTCGAGGGAATCAAAAATATTGATGTAACATGTTTGAGCAGAAGGCCCACTGGAGAATTCCCCTGCCTAAATGGGATCCATCAATTTAGGCTTTCTTTAATTATTCTAATTCTGTGCATTACATCAGAAGAGGAGTTTGTCTGCAGAACTGGGTGTTGTGGGGAGGGCTGCCCCTACTTTAGGGGCAAAGGAAGGCCAGACAGGGTGCGCACGTCTATTTTTCATCGTTGTTTTGAGCTGCTGTTTAGTAATTAAAATTTTTGATCATAGCCTAATTTTCTCATACAGTGTGGCCGGGGAATTGACAAGGGACTGATTAATGGGCCGACCCTGGGGCCAGGAGGCTGTTGGGTTGTTCTCTTGTGGAAGGCATGCTGGCAAAATAAAGTTGATGGTTTTGCTTGTGTTTAACCCTTCACCTTGGCACTATCAATAGATTGAAGACATCATTTGTATCTGCAAGTGTTTCTTTAATTAAGACCTTCTAAAAATCTTTCCTATTGATTCATTCCATTATCCTATTGATTAACTGCAGTGGATCATGTACTTGCTCTTCAGTGGAAGGCAACAGTCTCGGCCGTCTGTCATGACTACAGATGCAGACCACAGGCAGCTAGCATCCAGCGCCCAGGGCTGGCGGGAGTGTCTTGCGTTCTAATGAGGCATCGGCGGTGGCTCGGTGGGGCTGGCTGGACACCACCGAGAAAGCCAGTTGTCTCCTGCTGGAGGGGTGGCCAAGCATAAAGCATTCCTTGCAGTTATTTATACTGCAGCCGCTTAGCGAGCAGTGTGGGGGTCCTGGCAGGCTTGAGTGGGGGCCGGGGAAGCAAGATTCTGCTCTGCATCTGAATTTGGAAATCTTGAGCTTTGAAACAAAAGCAGACTCAGAGATCTAGATGCAAGGCTTGGTTCAGAGACAGGCTGTTCATCTTCCTTTGCCCAGGCTGTAGCTTTGGCCCCCTCCCCGTGTTAATCAGCCTCCTCACCAGGCTGGCTCCAGGTGCTGCAGTGGGCTTCCTGTCTTAGAGGAGCTCCCCTCTGCCTAGTTCAGAAAGAAGAGCTGGCCACTTTTGTACCTTCTCCCACTGCACATGGATCTAAATCATCCCTAAGTATTAAAAATTAAGAAACCTGGGGCTAAACTAGTTCTAAACTTTGTGTTTTGCAATATTCTTTAATATTGACAGTCATGAAGAATGATTCTGGCTGGAGTTTGAGGAGGGAAGGACTTTATAAGGCTGGAGTTTGGTATTCTGGGATATGCAAAATCAAATGAGATAATGCACCAATGCCCTCAGCACATAGTAGGTGATCAACCAATAAATCAATCATTGTTGCCTTGCCAGAAACTCATTTTTCTTCCCCTCATATATGTCCTATTGCATCCCCCCTGCATTCTCTGCCTCCCTTTTCTTCAAATAGACCAGAGCCCATGGCCTTCTCAAGAGTCAGGATGTCTTTCTTCCCAAATGGAATCCAACAGAAAAGAAAAAATGTAGAAGCAGAGATGCTGCACAGGAGGCAGGTTAATGGTATCTCTCTACTCTTGACTCTTCAGTGAGCAAATTAATTTTCACTCTCAGAGTGAAAAATCCTGAGACTTTGAAACATGTCACCTAAGCAAGGTCATGAAGGTCTTCATCCTCACGGCTAGGCTTGGCCTGGGTTTTCAGTAACGTGTGTGGTCCCCGAGTTCATGCCAGTGGCCTCTTTGTAGTCCTTGAGAAAGGAAGTCAGAAAGTCCCTCTGTGTGTTTTGCTGAGAAGGTGGGAGTGAGAAAGCTGATGGTTGCTGGGAGGAACTCTCCTTTTGAATGTGAGTATTTAAAATAAGATTTTCCTCGCATATAGTATTTTCAAATCAAAATTGAGTGCAAACTCAGAGCTGATTTTTGTTTCTCCCATCAGCTGTTATTAATGGCCAATTGTTTGTGCCAAACCAAATACTCAGTTTCCCTTGGCACCAAACGTCTTGTTTTGGGTGTCCTACATTCTGTGTGGAATTGTATAACGAACAAACTATTTTCTCAAGCCTAGGGCCTAACCAGCCTAACTGCCAGTTCCACTCTTGTAAACTTTTTTAAATGCCTGTTTCCACATCTATAAAATTTGTCATTGTGAAGATACCCATATTCTTCTCCAAAAAAAAGAAGAAACATTTAAACCCAAGTGTACTTTCCATAAAGTAAATTATTTAGAAAATACCCTAGGAAACAATTGTAAGGCTCAATATTTCTGAGTTTGCTTTTTCAATGAGCATGTTTTAAATTAACATGCAACCTGTGCCAATTAAAATTATTTTGTGAAAATTCAGAGAAGTATAAAACAGAAAAGAGAAGCCTGCTGTAATCCCACCACCTTGAGATTACCACTGTGAATATTTTAGTGTATTATCTTCCAATCTTTTTTCCTGCATACATGCTGCATATATACTTTTTAAAGCAAAATTAGGATCATAACATTTTATAACTTGCCCCTTTTCACTTACTGTATCATGAGCAGTTTTTCATACCTTTAAATATCCCCTGGGAACATGATTGTTAATAGAAACTAGAATTCCCTTGTATTGATATGCCATGTTTATTTAATTTTTCTCCTATTGTTGGACATTTAGGTTGTTTCCTATTTTTTCCTTATTATATAAAATGCTGAGATGAATATCCTTGTCTAAAAATTTTGTGTGAATCTTTATCACCTTAGGATAAATTCCTAGAAATTGAATTACTGGGTCAAAGGATATGTACATTTTTAAGGCTTCTGACACATATTGCCAAAATGTTCTTCTAAAAAGTTGAACCAATTACATAGGCTCCCCAGCAGCCTATTAGCATTGCTGTGTTCTTGTACCTTTACCAGCACTGGAAAGTGTGTGTGTGTGTGTGTGTGTGTGTGTGTATGCGTGTAAACTGCTTCAATTTGATAGATTAGGGAAACAATATCTCCTTGATTTCATTTACATTCTTTTGATTGCTAATGAGCTAGAAGTATTTTCTTATATTTAAATGGCTATTTATATTTTGTTTGTGAAATATTCGTCCACGTCTTTTGCCCATTTTTATTGTAATTTTTGGCTTTTTCTAATTGATTTGAAGAATTTTTTTCTTTTTAATTAAGAATTGTGGCCCTTTTCATAGATAATCAGATTAGATTGTTATAGATAATCAGATTGGATTTTTCATGTAGACATTGTTATATTTGGAATATTTGTTGATAATGGCAATGTTATTAATGTAGTTTTTACTTTTAAAAAATGGCTAGTTTGCCTTTGATAAAAAAGATATATGAAAAAGAATCTGACAGTGTCAATCCAGCTCAAGTTAACTATCCCAGGACACTACCAGCATTTTATTACAGTTGTCAAAAAAAAAACAACACCAACAATTTTATTGTTTTGATTATTGAGATCCAGCCACAGATCAACTGAGCAATTAAAATCTCTAAATAGCATTCTCTGAATTGTCAAACAAAGGATTAGCTCCCAATGGAAAGGACTTTTTTTAAAGAAGTTAGTTTTCTCTGTAATGTCTGTGCCAGTAAATGGTTGCACTAATTGGAATATACAGAAATAGTTTACCAGTTTAACAATGCATGACATCCTAATAAGATTGTGATGACAAGCTTTTCTTTTTATGAAAGGTGATGTTAATGCGTGCTTCTAATATACATGGGCTCATGTGTCTTTTTATGACATGTTGTAAATGAAATTTTTAGAAGAAATTAATCTGCTTTACTAAATCTTTCCTGTATATGAAATTATTTTTTAAAAGCAGGACAACAGAATCTTGATTTCTGTTGTTTTTATTTGAGGACTTGGAATAATATATTTTAAGGAATCTTGGAGTTGACTAGAAAAGGATCACAATTAAGTGCATATTAAACTGCTTGTCCCAGATCCCACTAATCTGCCACTAGAATGTGTGAAGCCAGCGTCCCCGTCTTTCCCTAGCTCAGGTGGCTGGCTGAGTGCAGGCTTGGGACAGTTAATGACAATCTTCCAAGACAAGCAGGACTTAACATCAACATCCCTCGCCCTGATAATCTATATACTCTGGAGGTGGTGAGCTCTGATGATTTTATGATGGCTTGTGTATATTTACAGTGTGTTTAAAATACTCTTTTTAATTATCATTTGAGTGACAAAGCTTAATCTTTGGATCTTTATCTGCACCTCCTGCTGATGTATGTTTGTCAGGTAACTAAAAAGAGGAAATTTAGCAAAGCCAGAGCTTTATGCCAGTAATAAGACTGAGGAGTCAATAGATGATTAACCTGCCTTTCTCCTCTTCATGAGAAGAAAGGAGTCACCTTATGAAATCTTTGAAGGTGGCCCAGATTTTTCACAGCAGCATCCTAGGAACACATAATAGCTATCCAGAAATGGGCAACATTTGAAGTGCATAAATCAAGTATGTATAGAAAAGAATATAAGAAAGTCATTTGAATACTGTTCTTCAAACACACTAGGTAAACCCCTTGAAACTGTGTATGTCTTATGCATTTCACATACACATATATTTGTGTCTTTTTGCATATATATACACATTTGTATATATACATATATATGCAGTGTATCTATTATATACATATAAATTATCATGTGGAGTTAAGCACAATGTGTGATTAGATACTAATATTTTGTTAGATTTTGGAGGCTAAATAAACAGGATACAATCATTATTTGGGCTATTATAGCCACACCTTAAAATGCTTCTTTAGTATTATTTCATTTGAAATGGGCTGAAATGGGGTTATTATTCCTTGCTGCAAATGAGTAAAGGCACATGTGTTAATAATGGATGCTCAGGGTGTAGAATTAAACATTGGACCTCTGTCTTGATTTTCCAGAATGATGGGGCACAGCCACTACCCTTTTTGAAAGCTCTTGTTTCTCATAAGAATAGGTCAAAATTTTAGGCAAAAGCAGAGGAAAACAATTTCAGTTAACTGGCCTGTGTGTTTACTCACATATGTGATTCACTGATAAAGATAATGAGCATTATCATCATCATATATATAAAGGAACTTCAGGCTGCCTAAGACTCCTCTCAAAGAAATCTTAAAAATCATGGATTGATTTGCAGATTTAGTGGGATACTGAAAGCCGATGTTGTGCCTGAATAAGATAAGCATTCTATTAGACAGTGCTGGAGAAAGCCCTCATGTGACCATGTGATTTTATTGACATCTGAGAACTAAAGACTGTAAATTCTGCTATTGGGCAATATACTGTCCTAAGAAATGGACATCATGAATGCCAAAGCCGCCCTTGGGAGCCCAATAGACACAGCATGGAATCAAATAAAGCATTAAACCCCAGACCAAGCCCAGCACCTGCCGAGTTATCACCTGTTTTAGCCTTGATGTTGGTAAGCTTGGCTGCCATTTGTAACTCATCCATTCCCTTGAGTAGTTTTTCTCTAGCATCACCTGTGAGTCATACTTAAGGCCATGTATGCATCCCCACCTGCCTCCCCCACCAAGCTCCTAACATCAAAATGATGCTTATCACATGATTGCCACTTTGAGATTTAGGCAGCAGTAGGACAGTGTGGAGTTTGTGCCAGGTATTCAGCTAGACAGGAAAGAAAGCTTACTGAGTCCCCTCAGTCAGTCAGGCAAATGTCCATGTTCAGAGAAATCATCAAAGACAAAGGACGGTGAGCTGAAAAAGGCAGACGGCAAGGGCACAGGTAGGTGAGGGTTTAGTATGGGGAGCTGAGTCAGAAGGAAGAGGCAGGGTCCGGAGGCCAGAATGGCATGCAGTTGGATCAGGAATCCAGATTAGTGGATTTGGGAAGAAAACATCCAAGACTCAGACCAAAGTCCTGGACCAAAAGGGGTCAGAAAACCAGATCAGAATGTCTTAACAATAAAACGCAGAAGATGGGCAGTGGGAGCAGTCCACACCGACTCTCCCTCTCCTCCCTCGTCCATGCCATCAGTAAGGGGGTGCATTGGGGCCGGCCGGTGGTGCAAGCGGTTAAGTGTGCACACTCCGCTGCCGCGCCCCGGGGTTCGCCGGTTCGGATCCCGGGCGCGCACTGACGCACTGCTTGTTAAGCCATGCTGTGGCGGCGTCCCATGTAAAGTGGAGGAAGATGGGCACGGATGTTAGCCCAGGGCCAGTCTTCCTCAGCAAAAAGAGGAAGATTGGCAGATGTTAGCTCAGGGCTGGTCTTCCTCACAAAAAAAATAAAATAGGGGGGTACATTGTCTGCAGAAAATTTAAAAACAATAATAAAACTGACAAGAGTCAGTTTGCTTTTCTTTATCACCATTCCCTGTCAATTCTAAACAATGTCAGAATGTCGGTGATAGAATACGCCTCTCTAAAAAACTCTTCTGTGGGTCTAATTTCTAAACAATGTATGAATTACTCCTGAAGTTTACCATATAAATATGTATGTATAGGCTTCATTTAGCACATTTTAGTAGCGTGTCCTTTAATAAACATTGTATTCTACATAGACATTAATTCAGAGAATTCACAGTTATACAGTCAGCTACTGACAAACACGGACTCACCTACACCTGTTCATTTCAAGACAAAGTTCATTACCACTGGGAATTATTTGAGTTTACTTTGGGTGTAGTTTGTCTCCAACCACTATGGTGCCACATACTGCTGTATCTAAACAGCAGATTGAAAATAAACAACAATAGACAGTGATTAAGATGAAGTTGGTGTACTTCAACTCTGTCATACCATGTGACCCCTTGAAGTTTTTATTTTTGTTTAAAATTTAAAACAGTGCAACAGTTTATGAACCCGAACCTCTCTGTATAATATTTTTTATATGGTAAATGAAAATTTTAGTTCTCTATATAAAATATTTGACTGAATTTGAATAATATTTTTAAGTTGAAATCTATTCTTTGTTAATTGATTATTTTAAACTAAACAACACATCAAGAAAATTATCATTACTGATTATTATATGATTGTTATTGAGAATAATTTTGTTGTATGGAGGAGAGGGGTGTAAAAATGATCTGCTTCAGCTGTCAGGTATGCTACATATGTCCCTGGGGATAGGGTAGTGTTTATGAGTGTCTAGTGAATTCAGTGCTTGCTGACATGATCGATGATCATAAGGAAATAGAGGCACAGGGTGGCCAAACCAAGAATGAAGCTTGAGTCTGAGCTTTATGATCTGGCATCTCCCTACATTCTCTGGGTCTGAACTGGCCTCAAAGTGAAGCCAGGGCTGATGCCACAGAAGGAAATAGGTAAGTAAATTTGGCTCGAGTTAGGGAATGAAAACAAGTGATGGACAGAGTAATTGTTGATGGTCACTCTAGAAAAAGCATGTAGATGCCACCCTAGTAACTGCTGGACAGTGGGGCGACTTGTGAGACTATACTAAAGCAACTCCAAGGCCCTTCTGAGCTAAAAATTCAGAAAGCAAAGTGGTGAAATTGTGGAAGAAGCCAAATAGACCACCAGGATGGCTAATGGCAACAGAAATGGGCTGGCTCTTTTGTAGCCCAGTGCCCTGGAGGAGGGCGTGGAAACAGAGATGAATGAAGCAGGCCGCGCATGGAGAGACGGGATTTGTTTCAAGCTGGAGCATGTGTGTCCTATCTAAAGCAGGCAGCCCTAGTCAGCTCCGGCCAGTTATTGCTGTGGGAGAATATTGGCCAGGATAAGCAGATCTTCCAATTTTTTAAGCAAAGCCAAAAATCTGGATTTTTGAGCAAAATCTTTGGATTTCTTTTTCTTTTCTTTTTTTAAGTAACTAATTCACGTTTTTAAAACAATTACAAGGGCCAATACTGTTTGGGCCAAAATAAATGTGTATGAGCTAAATGTGACTCCTGAGCTGCCGTTTTGTCACCTCTGTGCTGGAGCCTTAAACTGTTTCAGGTGGCTCTCACTATCAACCATAGACTGGTTTTCACTCTTTGGAATACTGGAGAGGGCTAATAATCATGCTTACAAGGAGAGAAGAACATTCCTGACTGTTGGAGACAATGATGGAATGACTGTCGCAAAAACAGTCACAGCTTGCAGTCACCAAGTCAGGGAAGATATTATACTAATAATAATAGCTGTCGTTGGTTGAGCTAGTTCCTGTGTGCCAGGCATTGTGCTCGACACTTGACATCCATGATCTCATGGAACCCCCATCACAGCTCTGTGAAAGAGATATTTGTATCCCCATATACGGATAAGGAAACTTCGCAAGGCTTTGTAATTTTCCCGAGTTCCGTCACACAGTCAGTTCTCCAACTCAAGCCTCTCTTGGATATCAAAGCTCAAGGCCTCGGTCACTGAGGCTAAGCTGCCAATGGTTAGGGGATCTGTCAGCTACACCAAGAAGCCAGAACTGGATTGTCTTGAATATCAGTCTGAAGGGCCCATCACCCAGGAGCCTTGGTGGCTTCCCCAGCAACGCAAAGATAACAGAACCTTGTTGATAATTGTTGTTTGAATGCCCAAGTTTGCCACTGCCCTTGTCCTGTTGTAGAGAATTCTCTTGAATAAACCCATGGGAAAAGGGACTGACTTGTGTGCAGTTTGGCCCGAAGCACTCGCGTCAGGATTCTGCTCCTGGAATAGTATACTTTGACTTATGCATTGCTTGCTTAATAGACCACAAAAGTCAACATCCCTCTGGAAGAACAGCTCGTGCTTAGAGGCGTCACAGGCTCCGAAAGATCCTGTTGAGACAGGATGTTGTGCAAAACCCACAAGTGGAGCGCAACCCCATGTCTCCTAATTATAATGGGAATATTTAAGAAAGCTTCAGAGAATGCCTCTGTGCTTTATACCGAAAAAGGGGTTGGGATTTTTTTTTCCATTTTGCTTTTCAGACCTGGAAACGCATCAACATTTTTTTTCAACAAAAGAATGTGTCTGTTGTCCCTGGATATGGCAAAGCTACAAAGAAGATGAAGCCAACTTGTAGAGGGGAGGCTGACGGGTGACTGACGGAAGTTAGTGCACGTTGGAAAGAGATATAAGAACAGGGGCTTGTGGTGCAGTCCCCACCCCCCTTCCCAAAGGAGGCAATTAGATATTACTTTAGATAGTTTCTCACTGTGTCCTCATTCCATTTCCCAGGAACCCTGTGGCAGGTCCCTAATTTCTCTTGTCCGCCAGCCCAGTCCGGGGCTGGGCTTGTGTGAGTGGCTGAGCCAGCCATGCAGGTATTGGCGTGGGCGACACAGATATGAAATCCAATCTGACTCCCAATCAGAACACACTCTTGAGTGGCTGTGTGGCCCCAGAGTGCCTGATATGCCCCCACTGGCTGCCTCTCGTGCACAGTGTGTCTAAGTAAGTACCAGCCATGTTCAGTCCATGCCAGGCCCTTGTGTCAGTAACCAAAGAGGAATCAGATTTGAACCAAAAATAACAAGCACTGTAAATCGTTCAGTGTGCCCAAACCCTGTGGCATTGTCTGGAGATTATGGCATGCGTACGATGATAGGAGGCATCTAATCAGAAACTCAAAATGAACAGCCTCGCGGAACAGATGGGTGAACTCCATGGACTTTCCTTCCTTTGTGAGAGGAGGGGCCATTATTTAAATTTATATACAGTGGAAGCCACTGGAACCCCATCCTGATGATTAAATCTGGATGATCACCACATCCAGATGCATTAAACAGTGACCTTGTCAAATCAGACATGAGCAGAGATGCCACACGGCCCTGGCCAAGGACACAGAGAGTTCATTTGAAAGGCATTTATTGGTGCTAAGGCAGTAGACACATAGCAAAAAACTAGGCTGATTTCCACATCCTCTGCATGCCCCTTCAGACTGATGGCGTTTGCTGTTCTACCTCAATTAAACTCCACCCCCCCTTTCTTTATCTAAGAAATTACTTCAATCAGATTTTTCAACCTCAATAATCATAAAGGGGCACGAGAACTGTGTGGTGTTGAGTAAAGGGACGTGGTGTATAGAAAGTACATTTTAAACTGTTGAGTCAAGGGTGGTGTCGCTGCCTCCAAACTGTTCAGCTCCTTTCAATAAACCTGTAGAAAGCAGACCACACGATGTTTCATCCAGTTCGGATCCCAGTTATGCTTAATTCTTGCTCCAGAGGCTGGGAACTTGGGAGCAACTTCACATGGAAACCAACATTCCCACCAATACCAAAGTTTTATGTAGGACACGTGACCTCTAAGAGTCGCCATATTGGGTGAAACCATGTCCAGTCCAGAGTTCTGCCTTTGCTTAAGGTATCAGAAGATTAGGAATATATACTGCAAATGTCCTTAGCCTCACCTTCATCTGTCACTCATGCTCCACTAATTGATCACACTCTTGGAATTTCTGTACTCCCGTAGACTTAGCGGGGAGCGCTTATCTCCACCTCAGGGTTTGCTGATCGTCTGTAACGGTACAATTGTTGTTGGATTTAACAGATGTGGGGGCCCATATTGTTTCTCATACAGTTTTAGGAATCCTTAAAAGTCAGTTTCTCATAATAAGCAACTTTTAGTTTAAAAACTTGATGAGGTGGGAGAGCTCATCCTTTATTACTTCATTCAGGTTCAAGGACCACTTTTGGTTACAACTGACAAGAGAAAACCTTTAAAAACCAACTTTACGAGGAGGGAGAAGGGGTCACATTTTGGGGGCTTTCTTTGGGTTTGCCTTCTTAGCCCTTACCTTGAGCGGTAAACAGCACACGTCACACACACATATTTTCTTAATTGTAAAAAGTAAATACTCTAAAACGTATTTTTTAAATTGTGATTATGTTACAGTGGTTTCTATGTACCATAGATTAGATTTTTATTAAAGGTTTTATTAAATAACTGCTGTTTCACCAACATCTAATTAACTCTTCTATCTAAATTGAACAGAAAATTATGGGTGAAAAGAAAGCATTTGTAGCCGACTTTATTACAGATAAAGCTATTATTTGTTCATCTTAAGAATTTGAGATCAAATTTACAAGCAGCATCCTCATCAAATTTCTTTCTGGGCTGCTGAGCCCTGGCCCCTTGAAAGCAGCCCATTATCTCCCCCCTCCTTTTTATTATAGTGTCCTGGTTGTTGGCAACACGCCCGCTGTTTAAGGTTACTTTCATTAATTAACCGAAAGTTAATTTCTTTGCAAGCAAAATCTCTGATCTCATTACGTTGTCTTTAAAGCTGAAAGCTTCAGGTTTTCTGGTCTCCTTTGATGGCACAATAAAAAGCATGCTCTTTATCTTAAGGAGAACTGTCTCCAGGGTTTAATTTAATAGTTCTTGAAATAGTTACAGCACAGCCAGGCGGACTACAATAATATGCCAGTTTTAGAAAACCTTGGCTTTGTCGTGGTGAGAGAGCCCAAGACTGGTACAGATGTGGACTCTGAGGGATCTGTATCCAGATAAGTTCAGCATTTTACTAAGTCCCATTTTTACACCCCTGTTATGTATCCCATGTGAGAACAGAACAAACACCAACACCAGCGTTCCTTCCAGAGTGTGCCCCTGCCCAGCCATCGTGTTCTCTGGGGTTTCGGAAGTTTTGGGGAGTTGACATTTCATATGTTTGCCTTTACTGCACTTGGTAAGAGATAAGGCAACATAAGTGGTACAAAGAGTTTTGGGTAGGGAAAGGCTTGAATCCCAGCCTTTCCTTGGACTGGCTCTGTGTCCTTGGACAAGTTAATTAACCTCTCTCTCTAAGCATCAGTTTCCTTCTCAGTGAACTTTGAATGATTATGTAGAGTTGAGAAAATTAAATAAACTGGTCCATAACAAGTACTTAAATGTTAGTCCCCTTCTCTGGACAGTCCTGTTCTAGTCTTTACCAACTACAAATATGTGCTTCTGGATTTGGGGTTCATTCTGATATTTGGGGGCTGGCCTCCAGATTGCTACACGAAGAGGAGCAATGTAGGAAGACAGTCGGACTCCACAGAGCATGTTTGGTGTGGATTCAATGAGTTGGGTTCTGTATTGCCCTGAATGCTCTTTTATGGAGTTGGGGACATGAAAAGTGTATTCTCTTTGTCTCTCTGAGTTAGCTTCATCCTCACTGATGAAATCTGGTTGCTTTCTGGAGCATTAAATTCAGTGAGTTGAGAGTGGCCAAAATGTCTTTTCAGAGCTGCCAGGTGTAGGTCACACAGAGGGGACGGAGCTCTTCAGGTGGCTCGAGTCTCAGGAGCCATCCAGATACATAGAGAAGCCATTTGTATCCCAGTGAGTCCAGTGATGTTGCACACACACAGCTGAGATTTGCAGAGTCGGCGGGGGAGGGCTGCCGAGAGAGGGTAATGGCCTGACCCGACATGCTGCCGCAGAGGCCTGGGAGACTGGTCTGTGCCGTTTGCATACATCACCTGTACCAATTCCTAATGAAGGATGCAATTGACTCAACTCAAGCAGGTCAGAGTCACTTAGGCAGAAAATCCCAGGTCTTGAGAAGGAAAGTCATGTGCCTCTTGGGCCCTTGGCAGAAGTCAAAGGTCCAAGGTAATGTATTGGCAAATATCCCGTCTGCTCTGGTGCCTTACTTACTGCTCCCCTATGCTTTTAGGCAGAAATATTGTCAATGCTATTGATTGGTTGATCTGATAATCCAGCAGGCTCCCTGATGTGTTAAATTTCCTACTTTTGGATGACTGTAAGTAGGGGCAGAGTGTATGCTTCAGTTGGGGGTAATTCTCGGTGGACCTTACTTAGACACCACTTCTACAGTGAGATTGCCGCAGGCATGACAATTCCAATTATTCTTTTGGCTGTCACATTTAACCCTTCTCAAAACAATTTTTCCCTAGTTATCCATTTCTCCTAGCCTTACTTTAGATTTGGAAAAACACTTTGTCTTCTGCATTGGGCCTCTAGGGTCCCTTGATTTATTAGTGTATATTACATATATGTGTTTGTTTTTATTTTTTAATTTCCTTTTCTGTTGTGAATACACTCTATTCTCTACATCTTCCCCTCCTTCACATGCCTTCCATGGCAAAAATCATATTTGCCTTTCTCCTTGTCCTATACCAATCTTTAAACAGTCCATCAGCCACATCCCTCATTTAACAAATACATAGCCATTTTATGAAAGGTGTATAATTCATGATGTGTAGGTATCAAAAGAAAAGGCGACCTGAGGCCAGGGCAGTGGAGTTTTCTATAAGGAGCACAGTGGTGATAAACAAGCTAGCACACGTCGTTGAAGTTTGTTTGTAAATTGTTTATTTAGTGCCTAGTCTAGAATAGCCGGAAACTTAAATACCCTCTGATTTGGCTTTCTTGAGTTGTTGGTTATTCACCCCACCCTCTCTTTGGCTTCGGCCTCCAAGCTCTTCTGCCTTGTTTAGGCTCTTCAGGCTTAAAGGTACCCTTGGAAACCCCAACCACCACCTGGATAAATCATGCCTTCAGCCGTCGGGGTCCACGGTGCCGTGTGCTCTACATCCCAGCTTACTGTGCGTGACATCAGTTACATTCTCCTGGATACAGAGAATGCAGGACGACTCCTTTAATCCCCTTTGCAAAATAATAACAACAACAACAACAATAAGGCCTCCAGGCAGAGCACGTTAAGCCTAATTCAGAGTTTTTAAAAGTGGAAAACAAATCATAAATACCTGAGAAATGAGGTTCATAATGGAAGCCCCAAAAAGCCCTTTAACCTGGGCAAAATCCTATAACACAATTATATACAATTTCACACTTGACTGGAGCTGTTATTTGAGCAAAAATAACCATTTTTCTGCTTGCACTAAAGTAACCACGAGATCCCTGTATCCAGCTGCAGAAGAAGGTGGGGACCACTCGCTCAGTCTGCATGTAATCAGCGTACTTGATGGCAAGGGCATTGGAGGATCAAAAGAGTTAATAATTGGATCCTGCCCACAGCAACCACACAATTAAGGGCAAGATTAGCAGAGATGAAAAATTTATTGTGAAAATGGAATGCTAGTCTAAAAAACGAAATGATTTCACTGAGCAGTTGTTCTGCCACCATAATCCTAATGATCAACTCTATTACACTAATAATAGGAGAAAAACTAATTGCAGTGAGGACAAGACAAATCTTTTTTAATCTGCGTTGTCATCCCCACTAAGTCCCAACCCATTTGTATTAACCTTTGCTGACAGAGTCACATGATGGACATAATTTCTTATAATTTACCAGCTATGGATCTAACCTTTCTTCATCAAATATTCATAAAGGCAGGATTCTCAATGATTTTCTGTCTCTCTTCATATTTACAGCTTGTTGTCTTCTTCCTTTTTACAGTAATTTGGACACAACTGAAGTCAAATGGAATTAAAGTTAAATGCCTTTAGCCACTAAGGTGCCTCAAAGCAAAGACTTAGGGGAGGGGTCGTGCACTGAAGGGGAGAGCTTGTGTTCCCAAGACCATCACATCTCAAAGGAGTTCGAGTCGGCTGCCCTTCCCCAAAAGGGAAAAACAAAATCAGCTGGAGAATAAAATGCCTTTGCCCGCTCCTGGCCCGCTAAGCGCATGCTCTCGGGCCTGTCGTGCCAGGTGCTCTGAAGCTGAGTGGAGACTGAGAGCCCCAGGCCTTTCTCTGTCTTCAGGGCTTGCTGGGAACCTAGGCTGCCGTGGCGTGGCCCTGTGTGAGCGTGTGTGCCCGGAGGGGCCTGAGAAGCATGCCGGGGGCTGTGATGGTACACAAAGCAAGTTGGTTGGTACAGTTACCTAGAAAACCAACGTGAATATCTGAAACCATTCCTGAGAGCACGTTTGGTAGGAAAACATCTGTTTCCACTTTGCGTCTTGGTTGCTTTGACGGTTTTCTTAAGAGACGTGTAGATGAAAGAAGTTTTATAAAGCTTAGGTGTTTAAAATAAGTATGGTCACGGGTCCTTTATTTTGACGCTTCCCCTTGCAAGACTTCAGTTTCAGTGGGATGGCAGAAGTTTGGGGAAGGTGAGCGAGACAAAAGAACTCTCTTTTTCTACTTCAATCCTCAGATGACCCTACCTTCACTAAAACAGCTAAGAATGTAGCTAGGAATGTTGTAGGTAAATTCTCCCTGAAGATGAAAGAAATTGTTTTACCTGCTTGACTTCAAAGTCCTCTATTGACCAAGCCAAGAATTTACTTCTTGCTGAGTTTCCAGAATTCTGACTGGTAGAAAGAAAATTAGACCTGAAGGCAGTTGTATTCTTTAACAACTGATTCACATCCCCAGCTCTCACGTATTTTGCGTTCATCATCATCAGTTAGCATCATCTTTATCTATTTTGAATTACACAAGTAATACACAAATACATTCACTTTATAAAAAAAAGAAAACTTTGTAAAGTGCTCTTAGCCCACTGCTCCCAATCTCAGACCTTCTTGCCCTTCCAAATGTTTTTCTGTGCATTTACAGGCATAGAAATGTACTGTAGACAAATATATGTTTCCTTTGTTTTACACAGATAGTTATATATTTGTTTTACATATATTTGTTTTACATAGTTATATATACGAATCAATACCCAACTTGCTTTTGTTACTCAATAATATATATTATGTTTGGAAATCGTCCCATGTTAGAATATATAATATAAATCTGTTCTATTCTATTCAATTGTTGCAGAGAAGTCCATAGTATTGATATAACAGTTTAGTATCGTTCTCACAATGACGGACATTTAGGTTGTTTCCAGTTTTTCAAATTTTAAGCAATTCTACAAAACATCATTATCTATTTGGAACTGAGATAGTTCATATAATTGTTTTAAAAGCATGCTGGCTTTTGCAAATACAGTTTTGAGAATGTTTATACTGACCTTATAGCTCAAAATACTTTTTTGTTTTCTACAAGCCACATTCCCTTTCTGATGGTAAGGACAAAAACAATTATGAGTGCCTTAGTGCCCCACAAATAAATAGACATTCAAAATGGCAGTGAATTAAATGTTTTCAATAGGGGAAAAAATGATAATCAGCTGTCAGAAATGCCCAAGTAAAGCTTGTTATGCAAGGAGAACATCATTATGGTAAGTTTTTTGTTACACAGATTCAGTTATACAGAAGGTCAGACTATGTCCCCTGAGCTGGAACTGCATATTGGGAAAGCCCTTATGATAGCATTCTCCTACATGGTATTGGGTTCTTCATTTGCCTTCTTTGCTAACACTCATGTTTAGAGGTATCACTGATTATGTAAAGGATGCTTTGCCAATTAGGATATGTATCATGCATGGTCTTAATAACCATTCTTCAGTCTCTTACAAATCTGATAGAAGGTGGCAGGAAAGTCTTTTAAAGGACCAGAAAAATTTTGCCAGAAGGTTTGAGAGGTAAGTCCCGTGAAGTTTTGCTAGGGATCTCAGATACTGTCATTCCTCTGGACTGGAAGTAGACAGGTCCTGAGATGCCCTCCATTTCCCTCTGGGTTAGGGGAAGAAATAGGCTTATCTACAGTCAGATCTTATGCATTTGTAGAAGTGTAGAATGGAAACTTCGAATCTGAGTGTAAATTAAAGATTCTAGAATATTTTTTAAGTAGTTCACATTAACTACTGTTAGGTTTAAGGAATAACTCAGTGTTGTCAAGTAGAGGTTTTGCTTTGGCGAAAACCGACAGCTGACTTAACAGTGGCACATATATGGAAATGATCCTTCTAGAGTACATGAAACATTGTGTGTCTCATATTCCTGCCATTCCGTTTCATGCTGTTAACTGGCTGAGTCTTTCATTCTATGTTGGGCACTCTTATCCTTGTAAAAGAGGAAGTTAAGAGATTCTGCCAAAAGTTAATAGAATGTAAGAAAAAATAGATAAATTGGACTTCATCAAAATTAAAAACTTTTGTGTATCAAAGAACATTATCAAGAAAGTGAAAAAACAACCTACAGAATAGGAGAAAAAATTGCAAATTTTGTATTTGATAAAGGTTTAATATCCAGAATATGTAAAGAACTCCTAAAACTCAACAACAAAAAGACAACCCAATTAAAAAATGGGAAAAGGAGTTGATTAGACATTTCTCCGAAGAAGATATACAAAAAAATAAGTACATGAAAAGATGCTTAGCATCATTAGTCATTAGGGAAATGTAAATCAAAACCACAATGAGAGACTACTTCACACCTACTAGGATGGCTGTGATAATAATATAATAATACTAATAAAAAGTGTTGGCAAGGATATGGAAAACTTGGAACCCTCGTACATACTGGGAATGTGGTGGGAATGTAAAATCATTCAATGCCTTTCGAAAACAATTTGGCAATTCCTCAAAAAGTTAAACATAGAATTACTATATGACCCAGCAATTTCACTCCTAGATATATACCCAAAAGAATTGAAAGCAGGGACTCAAACAGATACTTGTATACCAGTGTTCATGGTAGCACTGTTTGCAATAGCCAGAAGGTGGAAACAACCCAAATGTCCATCAACAAATGAATGGATAAACAAAATGTGTTATATAGGTACAATTGAATATTATTCAGCCATAAAAATGAGTGAAATTCTAATACATGCTACTACCTAAATGAACCTTGAAAACATTATGGCAAGTGAAATAAGCCAGATACAAAAGGACAAATATTGTATGATTCCACTTCTATGAACTGTCTGGAATAGGCAAATCCATGCAGACAGAAAGTAGATTAGAGGCAAGTAGGTACTGGGGAAGGGGGGAATGGGAAGTTATTGCTTAATGGGTACAGAATTTCTGTTTGAGGTGATGGAAAGTTTTAGAAATAGTGATGATGCTTGCACAACATTGTGAATCCAGTTAATACCACTGAATTGTATACTTAAATATGGTTAAAATGGCAGATTTTATGTTATGTATATTTTACCACAATTAAAAAGTTAATGGAACCAGATACAGAATTTAGGCATATCATCTAAAGTTACAAGAGTATCCAATTAAGGAACTAAAAATACAGAAAACACTATTTTAGCTATCCTTTGCTATGTGACAGATCACCCCAAAACTTAGTGGCTTAAAACACCCACAGTTATTATTTCTCATGTAAGGCTCTGACCTTCTCTGGGTTGACTGGGGGGTCTTCCCTATGACTTCATTCAGGCAGCAGCTGGGGCAGAAAGGCTGGGTTCAGCTGGAACTCAGGGGTTGCGGGGTCTCTCCCTGTGAGTGTGCACTGTCTCAATAACGGTGTAGGGTAGTGGTTTAGAGTATGGCTCTGGGGCCAGGATGCCTGGGTTCATGTCTTAGCCACATCACTCACAATCTCTGTGACCTTACGCAAATTACATAACCACTCCGTACCTCAGTGTTCCCATCTGCAAGATGGGGATAATAATCGTACCAACCTCATAGGGTTATTAGGATTACACGAGTAAAGCACTTAGGATGCCATTTGGCACAAAGTAGATACTCAAAAAGTGTTAGCTGTTAACAACTATAAGATTAAAAATGAAAGAACAAGCCAGCTCACAGTGGACTAAGGATCTTGAGACTTGAATTCTAATCCTCTGACTCTGCCACAAATGTATCGAGCAAGTCTATTAACGTCGCCTTTAAAAGAGGGCATGAGATGAGATTAGCTCCTAAGAACAGAGGTTCTGTCAAATTTGAGGTCTAGGAGAGCTAGCCGTGACTGTCAAACATTACCCTGCTGGAAATGAGAAGCCCCTCCCTTTTCGGAGAGAGGCTCAGCTTCTTCCCAGTTGAACTCGCTCCGTCATCCTTGTGCTCTACCCTCTATGGAGAAACAATTCACAGACTCCCTCGCTCCTTTCTCCTGGGAGAGAACTTTACAAATCATTTTAAGTTAGTGGCCATAACTCCCCGGTGCTTACATGAGACCAACTGGAAAAGGACATTAACTTGGAACCAATTAATAACACTTCCAGTCTGTATCTGCTGGCCTCCTGAACAAATCTTGCCCAGAAGGCTGTCCACACAGTCAGCCCTTGGTCACACTGTAAAGAAGGTAACAGTGGGCTTTGGAAACCCCACCTCTTCCTCTCCCCCCAGGGAACGCAGAGCTACCAGGAAGCAGCATCTGAGAGGTGACTTAAAATATTCTCCTCCCTAGAAGTAGTTGCATTTTAAAATGCCTTTCCCTCTTTTTTTCCCCCCACACTTGAAAAAATGAATTAATGGTACACTTTCTAGCATGGGTTAGAGGCCAGAGCAAGAACTGTTCTTGGAGGGAATGCCTTCCTGGTACCCCTCCACTCACACCACACAGGCAGGCCACTTGCTTGATGGCACTTATCCGTACGACGCTGGCCTTGTAACTTACTGGTGGGGGCCTTTGGGCTCTAGGACCTTTGTGAGTCGTCTCCAGCTAGAAGGAGCAATTTAAATTAGGAACAGCGAGTGTCCTTGGTCCTGTGGCCTGACTTGAGCTAACCTATCAGCTGGAGCTACGGAGAAAGCATAATGGACCCTCAGTAAGGTATTCCGTGCCAACTCCCTGGTGGTCTTGACTGCAGAACCGTTCTTCCAAAAAGCGTAAATTCTAACTTAGCAGTCTGCTGAGAAGCCTGGCTCCCTGGCAGGCCAGGCGTGGGGCAGGAGGTTACGGCAGCTCATCAAGTCCTCGCTGCGCTGTCCTGACTCACCACCGAGCCCTGGCCCGTTCCCAGCTGACCCCTCGCCTATAATGCTCAGTGCGGAGCCGAACTCCTCCATTAATCGGCCTGTTTTCAGGAGCTGGAAAGGTGACTTGTCACAGGCCTCTTGTTCCCAGACTCTTCTATAATGACATTCTGCACAAGCAGATGTCGTGCTTTGATTCCTTATGACCTTCTGAATTTTGGCAAATGAGAACGCGCCTGGGATCTGCAGTGAGGGCCTAAGGGTGTCTTTCCTTCAAAGAGACACTCTCGTCTTCCACCCCCTCCCCATCTCTAACTAGCACATGGCAAGGACACGGCCCCACTCGTTTTCCCTGTTGGAAAAAGCCTTCTTCCCGGAGCCAGGGGCCTTTGAGATGAGGTGGCCAGTACTGGTCCACGCTGGAGTGTTTACCAGATGTGACTCCGGGGCTCTGTGGCTGTCTCAGCTTGACAGATGAGAAAATGCTGCTTAAGTGCCCTTCTCAAGGTCACCCCACAAGCAAACACTGGTGCTGGGAGAATGAGGTCACCCAGGCAGTGAAGGAACTGCAGAGCCAAGCCTTCAGATTCCCGAAGTGTGAGACTTCGCACCAGTCCTTTGAAGACAGGGGAGTGCAAGACTGTAAGTAATAAATAGGCAATGGCTTGTCTCTCTGCCTGCCTTCTCCTCAAAGATGCCCAGGTGGGAAAGTTGTGGTTGTGATGATTAATTAATAAGCCCACCCACTTAACCTGAAGTTTGGAGGCCACACTGCAACCCTAAGGCAGTCTCTTTGGCAACTCGTCCTTCCCTTCCGAGGCTCTGATGGGCCTTGTTCACGGGTGGCATCGCTAGCAGCACAGCAAACACTTCCTTTGGCGGATTTCAGAATTTGGTCTGCTTTCTATTGAAGTGCAATTTTTAAAAACTCCTTTCAAACCCACTAAAGTTCAAACCCTTCTAAAGTCACTTTAGAAGCAAACCCAGCGCTGACTCAGAGGCCTGTTCAGTCTTCCGTGGCTCTCAGCATATAGGATTACCCTTCTTCCTCAGCCTGAATCCATGGCCCTGAAAAGAACAAGAACAGCATAAGTTGGGTGTAAGTTGAGTTCTGAAGATACCCATCAGGTGAACTGAGGAATACAGGGAGGCCTGGCGTCATTTCTTCGTTTCTGTTCCAGCGCAGAGGGGAACAAAGCATCCAAGCCGTCAGGACGATCAGGTTCAGAGCCCTCCCTCCCAGCCCTGGCATGAGGAGTGGCCTCTCGGGCCAGGGAAGAGTCTTAAGGAGGATATCCTGCTTCGTTAACCGAACACTGTGTGTAGGTTGAGCACAGAAGTTTACTCTCCTGAAGTGACCCAATGCCTGAAGGAGTAGAGGCTTTCTGCAGAGGACTGGGACGTGGATCCTGTCACTCCCCTGCCTACACCCTCCAGGACTTGCCCGTCACACTAAGAAGAAAATCAGTCTGTAGAGTGGCTTCCAAGACCCTCGACCTCTCTGACCCCATCTCCTCCTTCCTTTTGTCACCCTCCTTTAGCAACAGTGGCCTCCTTGCTGTCCCTTGCCTGTGCCTAACTCGTTCTCACCTAAAATATTCTTCCCCCAGAGAGATGCCTACCAGAACCCCCTCTAGCCAGACCCCCTCCCCTGTCTCTCCATTCACTCCCATTCATTTCCCCATTTGGTTTGCCCCAGAGCATTGCTCTCTAGCAGAAATTGTCTTAGTATCTGTTTGCTTACACCGTGTGGCAGAGAACCCTAGTTCCTCATCCTGTCCCCATTCTTTCCTTCTCCTTCGTATAGAATCTCAGTGTTGATGGAGGAAAGAAGAGGGCAGTGTGTCCAGTTAAAAACCTATGCTTCCCATCCTTCTGCAGCCCAGGGACTGAGTTCCTGTCAGTGAGATAGAGGCATTAGTTGGTTGGCTGTCCTCCTTAAAAAGAGGAGGTCAGAGAGTGTTTACCCCCTCCCCTTCCTCTTGCTCCCTGCCCGGGACTCAAGATATGGTGGCTGGAGCACCCTGGACCATGAGGTGACCTCAAGGATGGCAGCCATCAGCTAAGAGTGACAAGAACAAAGAAGAGGGAACAGCCTAGGTCCTGGATATCTGTCGACTGCTCTGGTGTGACCTCCTCCAACTTCTTTAACGTGAAAGGAAAATAAACTTCCATCTTCTTTAGCCGCTGTTCTTTCTAGTCTCTCTTGCTGGCAGCTAAACGCAGTTTATAACTGATAACACGTGTTTATTATCTGTCTTCCTCCGCCAGAATGTAACCTCCATGAGACCTGGGACTTGGTCTTGTTTACTACTGTGTCTCTAGATTCTGGTACCTAGTGAATATTTGTTGAATGAATGAACATTCATACATGCATACACACGACAGTAACAATGCTCCTTCTGCCCAAATCCTGGCTTTATCCATAGGCAGGCACTTAGTAAGCTACACTGAGTTGGCATCCTTCTTGATCCCTGAACCTAGGAGCATAGATAATTATGTCGGCAAAAACAATTTTAATTTCTCAGCGTTAGCTGCAGAAACACTGTCATTCAGTTCCTGAGGGTATAAAATGCACATTTTCTTTGGACTTAGACTAGGACGTTTCTGACATCTTTGGAGTTCCAGGGCCTCGTTGGCACAGCAGTCTTGATGCTACAGTTGCTTGGACTTCTTGCCCTTCTATAGAAGAGCTGCACTGAAGTGTAATTCTGTTCCTATCATAAAACATCAAAAGACAAATGGAGTGGTTTATTATCTCTAATCTTGCAATGAAATAGCAGCTTAGAGAATTCATGGATTCTTTGGCTAGAGTAGCGTAGTCCCCAGTGGGGTCTGTGATACACGTTACCTCTGAGGGGATGAGAACTTGCCTGCAAAAGTAGTTTGGAATCAGAGTAACAGTGACTGGTAGTATTTCCAATTCTACCAACAGAAGAAGTGCGGTTTAGTGGAAAACTGCTGGACTAGCACAAGGCCTACTGGAAGGTTCCAGTTCCAGCCGTGTGACACACTAGCCATGTGACCTGGAGCAAGGCCTCTCTGCTTCCCATCTCCAAGACTGGGAGGACCGCTCTCTTCCCTCCCTAGTAGTGTGGGTTACATGAGATAAGGTATGTGGAGGTAACCATAGTGTTTATGTATAAAATCCCAATTTTTTAGAGATGGGAAGAACCTTAGGGATTATCTAACCCAAACTTTCATTTTACAGATCTGAGTACTGATGGCCAGAAAGTCAAGGTTTTGCCCAAGGTCATAGGGTAAGGTAGTGGCAGAGCTGGGTCTCGAATTCCCAGACCAGTGTTCTTCCTACCATACCATCCTCCTTGTCAGTGGGTAGCAATGATATTGTTGTTATTCCCCCTTTGATTGTGCCTCGTACTTTTACTATCATTATCACATTGTTATGTGGCAGGGAAATTAGTTCCATTTTAAGGAGGTACGGTTCAGATGCAAGTTGCTTTCAATCATTTGTGCATTGCACTGTATTTATTGTGGCTTCAATGTGCCAAACTCTGCTCTAGGCTTGGAGGATGTAGCAGTGAAAAAAACAGACAGAGATCCCTGCCTTCAGGGAGCTTAGCTTACACACACACACACACACACACACACACACACACCCCAAGTGGTATCAAGTGCTGTGGAGAAAAATAGGGCAGGGAAAGAAGATGGGGAGTGCTGGGGTTGATGGAGGGGGAAAGGGGAGATGTTGTCTTAAGTAGGGCCGTCAAGGAAGGCCTTACTGCCTAGATTCTGTTTAAGCAGTGACCTGAAGGAGTCGGGGGAGCAAGCCACATGGATCTCTTAGGGGAAGAGTTTTCGAGGTAGAAGAAACAGCAGATACTAATGCTCTGAGAGTGTTCCTTGCCTGTTCAAGGAAGAGCAAATAAGCCAGTATGACTGGAACAGGGTGAACAATGGGACCAGTGGAGGGAGAGAAGGTCAGAGAATCAGGAGTGGGGATGTGGGGAAGGGGTAGATCACGTAGGGACTTGTGGACCGTTGTAAGAACTTTAACTTTGACTTAGCTGTGAAATCAGTGCAGAGCATAAATTCGTCAGAAGACGGGTATGTCCTTGATAAATCGGTGTTTTGTTTTGGCCCACCATTTTCTCTCTAATTCTGACTTTGCCCTCCCCCACGCTGTTGGTGGTGGGCTTTGCTGAGTGTTCTACCGTAAGTGTGCTTGACCTTTAGTGAATGTTCTTAAGAAGAGAAGAAAAACAAAGGCCCAGTAGCCTCGTGTTCTGACTAAGGTTAAAATAAACTTGGGAGATGTTTCTCAGCGTCCAGAAACCAATTAAGCAGGTTACACGGAAGTATTTCTAAAAACAGCAGCACAGTGGAAGTAGACTGACAGGTGAGCAGATGGGGGAACCATCAACTCAAATTTATTTCACAGCTTACAACTGAAATGAGCATTCCAAAGTCAGAACAGCTGGCCTTCTATTCTGTAAGCCATTGTCCTTTGCTTTGCTCGTCTCTCAGGAGCGTGAGTGGATTATGCTCCAGTGGCAGTCTGTCTGTCGGTCTTTGACTTTGCAGAAAACAGACTCTTAATGTAAATCAGATTTCTCTGTATTATCTGCTTCTTCCATGGGTTATGAAGTTTCTAGCTTCTGGAAATCAATGACGTTGATCTTTTTAGCTTTCATTTTCATAACTGTATTCATTACCTATGTCACAGCTATGATCTGATTCTGAGTAAATGAAATTTAAGCAAATGGTCAAAAAGCAAAATCTTCAGATTGGCGAGAAGGAATTTTTTAATATTAGAGTGTGTCTAAAAATCACAGCCGCCTTGAATTTCTAATCGTAAGTTATTCTGGAATCTTTCTGAAGTTTGAGACTGTCCCATGCAAACTTGACTTACGTTTCAAGCAACAGGGAAGTCATGAAATTTGGAAAGGGTTATCTTGTGTCAGTCATGTCCTTTGTGGCGTACAGTGCTGACAGAGGACAGCGGAGAGACCAGATCCTATGGCTGAAAGGAGGGCTTGATACTAACCGGTGGGGATTTTGTTCCAGTAATTGCATCAAATTGGACCTTCTGCCATGCTGCAGGTCTAGCATTAATATCACTCATTAAGTTATACGCCTGTATGCTTTCCCTCCCAATGGCAGAGTCACTGGCAGAATATATTTTCTTCCAAAGTGTTTGTTTTCATTGTTGCCCTTTAAAAATAATGAGTTCATTCTATTCCCTTGCAAGGAAAGTTACTCTAGACTGCTTTGAAATTGTATATCTTTTGTTGAGCACCTTTCTGCTGTGGTTCCATAGCTTTGTGTGCTGGGGAACCCAACCCGGCCTCTCTTGAAGCTCCTAACCAGGCTGCCTCAGACTTGATACATATAATCGTCCAGCCCATTTGACCTTTATATTGTTACCCTTGGCCAGGTAGAAGTCGTGCAAGTTTCAGGTGACCCTATCATGTGACCAGAGATCAAAGGTCATCAGCTCCTAAATGTTCAGCTGTCAGGGTAGCCCATTCATCACTATCACTATGTAACTGACAAGCCGACAAATGAACCTGGGGATGAAATTGTTCTCAGCCCTCCACCTCCTGGGTTTACACCCCAGTGGTGGGCCAAGCAGTCTCACGTACTAAGTGGTTCCACGGGCCTGTCGGAGTCCCTGAAGGAGGGGGAGGAACTCCAGGAGGCCTGCTCTGTGTGCTGGGCCCTGCGAAGTCACCAGTTGCCTGCTTAGGGGGCCGAGTTGCAGGTCTGCAAGAGCCGACCCTGAGTGAAATGGAGGTGAATTTAATGTGAGTTCTTTATGGACCCAAAGACATGCACGTGTCCTCCCCCACATTCCAGCTTCAGCATCTTTGTGGTCCGTTGTGGCACATTACATGGTGCAGCATTCTCACAAACTGTCCTGATCTGAAGAGTCACTTGTGAAAATTCAGGTTGACAGGACCCTTCTCCTGAGAGTCTGACTTGGGGCGAGGTGCCTTTGGAAAACTATATTTTTAAGAAAGACCGAAAATGATTGTTTGATGTCCGTATTTTAGAATGGTACAAAGAGCCTGAGATTTGGAGTCTGACAATTTTGCCAAATCCTGACTCTATCCTCTGTTTGGCTATGAAACCTCAGACAAGTTAGTTAATCTTCTAGCCCTGTTTCCATTTTGAGGACAAACATTTAAATAGAATTTAAGTATACAGTGCCTGGAACTCAGTATTTATTATTGGCTACTTTTTTTTTTCCACTGAGGAAGATTCGCCCTGAGTTAACATCTGTGCCCATCTTCCTGTTTTGTATGTGGGTCACTGCCACAACATGGCCACCAATGAGTAATATAGATCCACGCCTGGGAACCAAACCCCGGAGGATGGGAAACCCTTATCAAAGGAAATTCTTCCTGGAATCCCAAGTTGGAACTTGAAATGTCCTTTTTCATTAAACAAAACAAAACAAAATGCCCCTGATATTCATGCTTATTGGGCTATATAGTGTGTTAATGTTATATTTCGGAGAACTTATAGGTAGTATTGGTGTTGCGGGGAGGAATTGGGAACTGTGAACACCATCATTTACATAGAAAATGCCTTTTGAGCTCAGAACACCTGTGGAGAACACCAGTTATTTACAGCAGCTGGGCATCACCTGCATCCGGCCCCCCTCCTCCTCCCAGAGAGGAGAACAGCCCAGGCCCACAGTAGGAGCTCCATCAGTATGCTGATTGACTGGCTAAGATCCAGACAGCAGGGGTGCCCGTCCTGAAGGGCACAAGGATTTCTTGACAAATGGCTGGTTATCCAGGGGGCTCGATGGCACAAGTGTTCAGAAGCATTTGGGGGGTATCTGGTTTTTAGGCACCTAAGCAGGCTCTCTTGTATTAGGCTTTTCACTTCTTCCCTCAAGTGTGAGGCCCAAAAGTAGATTCTCATACAACTAGGAGTTAAGCCAAGGCCAGCTTCTCAAGTGGTCATGGTTGAAAAATACTACCTACTGAAAAGGTATATTGACCTGGAGAGAAAAAAAGAAGCTGACCCATGGGCCAGAGTTTGGCTTTTCCTCCCTCTGATGTGTGTTGACTTTACTGATCTGGAAACATTAACATGTGGGACAGAGGCTAGAGGTTAAAAGCCTTTCAAAGAGAAAGTGAACGTGTCCTTTGTTGAAACTCATTTAGGAATTGGATTTGCTTAGTGGTTCTGCAGTGGGTAAACTGAGTTATACAAACTTAACAAGTTGATTTTATAAACCCAACTTTGTCCAAGTGGACCATTATGACAGATGTGACAGGGCGGCTCTTTATGTGCAGAGTTGTCCACAGTGCCATGATGGCGGTAACAAAAAGTCCAAGAAGACAGATTATAAATTCAGTAACTCACTCCTTTCTTTTCAAAGGATTTAGAGTGTCAAGGGTCGATTATTATAAACTGGACCGCATACTCTTCTCACCACTGACTAAGACAGATTATTTGGAGTGAAGCATAGTGTTCAAGGTAGACATCATGGCCAGTTGGAATTACGCATGAAAATCCCTGAAATTGTACATCAGGTACAATCAGGGATTTAGATACCATGTTATGTGAAAATACTTATCTTTAAACGCTGGAATCACCCTGTGTGGCAAGATGCTGCGACTCTAATGGCCCCAGAAAGACTGAGAAAAACAGAGAACATTCCGGTGCCAGTGGGTCTCATGCTCCCTCTAAAGCATAAAAGGCCGTTGAGGAGATTGTTGTCCTTTGCATTGTTACTTCCCACTTTTTTCATGCTGATCCTGGCAGTTGGGTTTTGCAGTTAAGTGTAGATTTGAAGGCCCCCCGGTGTTTTGTTCGTGAGTGAGGCCTCTTAAGCCTTGACACTGGCTTATAGTGTCTGAGGGAATGTGTTCTGATGGGCTGATACCCTAAAACAGACTCCTGCTTAACATTAACCAGGATGACTGTCAGCTCCTCATTGTAAGTTAAAATTCCAGAAAAATCTCTGACTTGAAGAAGAGTGCACTTTTTTAGTCATTGGACGTTTTCTGATGAAGCTGTTAGTTTAGATTGCTCTAGTCTTTAGAAGTATGATTTCTTTCATCTTTATTTACAAGTGTTACAAGCACCCTGGCAAACGTTGCATCCTCAGCTGTGTCTTTAAAATAAGACCTGTGTCTATACATTTAGGAAGGGGATATTGAGGCATAATTATGCATTTGTGGGGTATTTTACATATTTTAAAGGGCTTTTATATACGTTACTGGATTTTGTCTTCATATAACACAGTGAAGCAGAGAAGCATTAGCTTCATGTAACAGTTGAGGAAACTAAGAGGTTGAGAGATTTTTCTCAAGGTCACCCAAGAATATACTAGGAAGTAGTTTATGCTCTTAAGAGATGAGCGTGTATCTTTTATTTCCATAGACTGTAAATGCTCGTGCTATAAACCTCAAAGTCATTAGAATGAAAAGAACAAAAAGAAAGTTTTGTCAGTCATTTGCCGTAATATAGTCCTTCTAGAAATGTGGAAAAAAACAACCAAAACATTTTGCTCCTTTCTTTCCCCTGAAATGGTTTGGGATCTCCTGAATATCTAAATTTGGCAAGAATAGCTAAGTAGTGAAGGGACGGGGTCCATTTTAGTCCAAATGGAAGTCCATGAAAAAGATGGAATATGTGGAAAGGGCAGCCAACCAGATGTCCAGAGTCTGGCCCAGCCCTCACTCTCCCACTTACCATTGGGTTAACCTTGGGTGAGGCAGCCCTCACTCGAAGTGGGGATCAGATACCTACCTCCCCACCTCTCTCTGGTTACTGTGAAAATCGGATAGAATAGTGCTGTGTATTAAGATTCTTTGGGGGGCCGGCCCAGTGGTGTAGTGGTTAAGTTCGCGTGCTCCGCTTCGGTGGCCTGGGGTTTGCGGGTTCGGATCCTAGGCGCTGACCTATGCACCGCTTATCAAGCCATGCTGAGACGGCGTCCCACGTAGAGTAACTAGAAGGATGTACAACTATGACATACAATTATCTACTGGGGCTTTGAGGGGAAAAAAGGAGGAAAATTGGCAACAGATATTAGCTCAGGGCCAATCTTCCTCAAAAAAAAAAAGATTCTTTGGGACATTTAAACAATGTACAAAATGTAACTGTTATTTTAATCAGGAGTCGCTCTCTTTTTTCTTATTGAAGAATTCTCACTTGGGAATTCATTTCTCTCATCTCCTCAGTGGCCTGTGCTTGGTAATATTTCTCCATCAAGTTTTAGTTTTTTGTATGTTTTTTTTTAAGCTTGCTCATCCCAGTAAATCTTTTAGCAGACACCATTTCTCCTGAAGTCGTCTTGACCGTTTCATCAAGAGTCATGGAAATGTTACCTGTCCTTTATTGTTACAAAGTTTAGGGACAAGGAGGAAGACGGGATATGTTTTCTTAAAATCAATGGCCAGCACATTACTGTAAAACCTATTGATTAAAAACACAAAGTATAATGTTGGTCATTTAGTCTGTGAAGTGATGCAGTAAGGGAAGAAATTTATCCTTTGCCTTTTGCATTAACCTTTTATTGACTGCTTGCATGCCCATAATTAACACACACTTTAGCTAAAGTGGTTGATTTTAGCATGGCGACCAGTGTTCACTAATGTAGCTGCAATCCTTGTCATCCAAATGCGAGTGTAGCCCTGGGGAAATGAGCGGGCAGGGCCCCTGCATGAGTTACACCTGTGGGGGGAGACGGGGACCTCTGGACAGTGCTGACAGGCCAGCAGATGTCAGACCTTCCAGTTGCTTCCTGTTGTGTTATAGATCTTTCAGGGAGAGCCATTCCTAAGGAGCAAGAGTTTTGGGGGTGGCCTATAGAGTCCTTTGAATCGAAATAATGTGAATTTGGGAGGGAGAGAGATGAAGTAGGTATTATTTGCCTCTGCTCGCCTTGCAATGCTTCATGAAAGGAGCGGGGTTTTCTGAATAGATCCCAATTTATTTGCTTTTTGGACAGGAGTAGAGAGGTCAAGGTTGAAAGGGGAAACTGTGACTCTCTTACGTTCAGCTGGTTCAGAATGACCTGCTATCCTTGGGAACACTGAGTTTAGGGAAATTTTTTTAACTTTCTTTGGAAAGGTCTTCCAGCTCTAGTTATTAAAACTGTCTTACTTTCATGCGAAGACCAGTGTGGATGACATCAGCACTTCCTTGTTTTCTGGGTAGAAATTTGTCCCAAATATTTGAACCAAAAACAAAAGCCAATGTTGTCATGTTTTCATACCCGGATTATCTCTGCACATGTGAGCCTGTGTCAGCAGCAGCATCTCGGTTTGGAGGACCATCAGCATCCACTTGGCAGGCAGGGCCGTGGCAATGGAGGTTGTACAAGGCAGGAGGTCACTGAGAGTGACAAGCATGGCCAGCATATCAGCCAGGTCTCTTTGGGTTGCCAGTGACGAGAAAACCTAACTCAGACAGTAACGGCTTATGAAACTGAGAGGGTCCAAGCATATGTGTCTTCAAGTGAGGCTTGATCCAGCTACTCAAACAATATCACCAGGACCCAGCCCCTTCCTGCTCGGTAGCAAAATGACGATGGCAGTTCTAGATCGCACATCCTAATAGCTCACAGACAGGAGATAAGGTCTTTGCCCTTAGCTCCCACCGCAGTCCTCTGGTTTACTCTCTCACTCCTGCCCCAGACTGGTCATGTGCCTTCCCCTGAACCACACCCTGCTGCTGGGAGAGTGGGATGTGCTGATTAGGTGAAGCTAGTCCAGGCTCTCTCTCCCCTGGCTGTAGAGGTGGAGCCAGTCCCACCCAAACTGTGGCTAAGCTGGGGAAGGGATGGCTTCCCCGCAGGAACATTCGAATCCTCTTGGTGCGAAAGGTGGGAGGAGACACGAGACAACAAACGTCCACCACAGTCAGTATTCCTGGAACATTTCTTAAGAGAACTCGGGGCCCCGTTGTTTTGCAAGGCCTATAGCGTATATGTGCTAGGAAACAACCCAACTTTATCTCCTGTAAATGCCAAATCAATCTGGAACAACCGCCACTTAGAAAGTCCAGCGACAGCGCCTTTCATTCATTCTAGGTCTTCAGAAACAACCACTGAGTCTTTCTGAATCTGAGCATTTTAGCCTGTCACTGGAAGGTTATAGCAGCTTGAATACATAAACCTCGGCGTCCTGGAATGTCACATCGTGATAGGATTCTGCCGTAGGCTCAATTTGATTCAAGCCAGAAAGAGCTGCCTCTCTATCTGCAGAGCCTCCCCTAGAAAGAGCAAGTCCAGAGGCCGCCCACTGGGTTAGCTTGAAGGGGGGGATCACCACAGGTACCCTAGCAGCTCTCTAGTTGGTGTCTCTCATCGTCACTGGTACTCGTAGTAGAAGTAATGGTAGCGATAATAGTATTTAGTAATTATTGAGTGCTTACTGTGTGCCAGGCAGTGTTCTAAGCACTTCACATGACTTAATTCATTTAACCTTCACAACAATCCCATAAGTATGATACTATTATTATCATCATCATTAGCAACATCACCTCATTCCCACTTGAGAGACAAGAAACTGAGGCTCGGCAAGGTTAAGAAACTTGCCCTAGATGTCATGCCCCTAGGAAGCAGCAGCTCCAGAGGCTCAGAGAACACACTGAACCACTGCGCCTCAGTCTCCCTGCTTTCTCGTCGTAAGAAATCGAGATGGAGGAGAGGCAAAATGAGTGATCTGAGCAGGAGAAATTAAAACCCGAAGGGGGACATGCCTGCAAGTCATTCTCAATCCTTCCTTTTTCAGTTCCGCAGTCTGGTATCATGGTGGATCAGACAATATCGTTTGAGCTGGGATGACTGTCCTTTCTCGTAGGTAAATGCATCCCCTCAGACAAGGAGCCCCCTGCTGGGCCCGGTCACTACCATTTAGAAGTTGGCAAGGAGCACTGGGCATCAAAGGAAGAGTTTTTAAGTGACCTTGAAAGATCTAAATTAAGGCCCTGAAGAAACCCAGCGAGGGTTCTACCCCCAGCCCAGAGGGAGGCAATGAACAGACACGACTCTTTTCAGGCCCCAGCAGGGCCTGCATGAAAAGGAGGTAGTTCCCGGACCAGCCACCCTTCCGTGAGAAGAGCAATGGCAGAAAATCCTGGAGCAGCCTCACCCAAAAGAAAAGCTGGTGAGCTTAGGAAGCCTGTGAACACAGCGCAGGCAGACCTCTGCAGCAGGTTTTAATATTTTTAATACTTTCTCAAAGCGAGGGGGCAAAACCCAACTGACAGTGAGAAAGCATCTCTATTGACTTTTTACAAGCCTTATGATATTCTAGGTGGACCGACACTTATCACAGCCCTTTAATCTGCCAGCCACGATAATGTGTGCACAGATAATTTATCCGCTGTGAGATTGAAATGCTCAATTTGGAATAACTTTCCCTCCCTGGTAAATGGAGCATTGCTCTGTGATTCCGAGGCAGAGAGAAAGCACAATTTAACAAGCTCTGCAGAGTTCTTTTGTAATTAGTCCCAGCTTCCCTTGAATATTAATTTCCCCCATCCCTTTCATGTGATGTAGGGACTGTCTCTAGAACGGCAGCGATGTCCCCTCAGAACCACAACAGCAGTGGCAGAGTCGCCGACACCCCTTCTGAAGGAGTCGGCAGAACGCACCCTCTGTTCTTCAGCGCTGTGTGGGGCTTATCAGTGCAAACAGTTTAATATTTATGCTAAGAGGATTGTCAAAAGCAGCTTCTGTTGCTTTAATTCTTGTTTTAAATAAATAATGAGAACATTTAAACACATTACTCTTCTTGGGGCCCTGAGGTCAGCTAATCTTATTATTTATGAAGTGATGTGCTACATAATAGTACTTAGTGCATGTTAACAGACGCTATTATCAGGGCCCGATGCGGAGAGCTGAAGATATATTGGAATGTTATGTGTAATGTACGACGGATTGAGTGCACAGGATGCCGGTGTGGCAATTAACCGCCCGAGAAAATAGGTGTAAAGTTGAAGTATGTTTTCCCGTGGGATCCCCTCCCCATTAATAATTCCCCAGAGAAGGAGCTGTCTTTTAGTCAGGAAACTTCTGTTCCATCAAGCTTGGAAATGGGGCCAGGATATTCCTCTCTTTGATCTCGTCATGGTCAGTCCTATGCAGAAGACAAATAGTGGGTGTGGCCACTGTTTAATTGATTTAGAGGCCGATGCAGAGAGGGGAGTAAGGAGTTGGGGAGAACCAGGCGCCCCTTCCAGATGCACTCGTAGTGTTTGGTTTGGGTGCACGCGCCTTCACCACCGTGTGCTCCGGGAGGGTAGAGAGAGTGTTCATTCTTGATTGCAATTTGTGCTTCCTTCTTTCTCATCCTCTTCTTTCAGATAAAGCTAAAGCCACAGGGCTTTCCCAGACCAATTTTAAATATGCAGCTCTCTGACAGGTGGAGATGCCTGCCCAGGTGTGACGATGTTGCCCCAACGTTTTTCTTACGAGGCTATTATGTAGTTGCCTATGATAATTAATTTCTCTACTATTGATGAATAATCCATTTAATAAAAACCGTGATTTAAGTGTTTTCCTTAGGGAGTAACTCTTGCGAGCCTCTTAATTTAATTTTGTGGAAGTTTCCCCCTCCTATTCATCAGTGGAAATGATTGTTAACCTCTATTTGCATATATCCTTATAAATCGGTCTCTCCTTGGAGTGCCTTTTTCTGAGCACAGTAAGCTGGGACACTTGTAAATCTCCAGGATCTCCAAAGTCAATCCTGGTCTGTAATATTGTTTAATCTATTCTTGGACATTTTAATGCAGTAAATTCAATTTAATCTTTCCCAGTAATCTAGTAATACATCGAAATCCCACAAACATTTAAATCTGATAATGGCGTAATCACACACTTTAAATAACAGTTGAGAGAATGAAAAAATAATTCACCATTTGAAAGGCAGAGTAACTGAATTTCCCTGATGATTGGCTTCTGCGAAGCCACTAGAGATAATACAAATCTGGGAATTGAAAAAAAAGAAGTTCCAGCACCATAAAGAGCAATTCTTCCTTCTTGTGAACGCCTGCTTTCTGCCTTGCACGCTCATTCTTCCGTATCGTCACCACACCACAGGGGATTGTCTTTGGAGCGTTGGGCAGTGTCCCTCCAAGTTGCCCATGGGTTGGGGTCTTCCAGGAATCTTCCCACGGATTAGTTGCGTCTTCTGTCTCTTCCAGGTGCCAGTGCCGAATTGCCCGAACTTTACCCGTGGATCAGAAGCCCGAGTGTCGGCCATACTGGGAGAAGGATGATGCTTCGATGCCTCTGCCATTCGACCTCACAGATGTGGTTTCAGAACTCAGAGGTCTGCTTCTGGAAGCAAAACCCTAGAAGGAGCACAAGTCTTAGGTGGAGAAGGAAAAGATATTTTTGGCTTCTCATCTCCGACCTTCGCATGGGCCCAGGCAAGGGCAATATGGGTAGACTTGGCCTTTAGACTTGCAGAACCTGGTCCCCTTTGGAAACAGCTAGGGCATGGAGCCCACGAATGTTCAAGTGTTTAAAAGTGACACAGTGTTATAATCTGATTTGGTATTAAACAAGAACCTCCCCCTAAGAACTATTCCCCACTTGGATTTTTAATGTGAGCCATTCAGCTCCCAAGGCCAGGGGAGGTGACAGGGGCAGCCTGTGGCAGAGCCCAGCCTCCCTTCCTCCACCCCAAGCCATTCAGAGACTCTAGAGTGGATGACTGTGAAGCCAACCGGGGGAAGACAGATTGAGAGACGTTCGTCTCGTTTTCTCACCACGCCCTTTAGAGACTGTGCTGTCCAATATGGTAGCCACTAGCTAGATGTGGCGTCTTAAATTTAAATTCAGTTTTAATTGTAATTAAAAATTCAGTTCCTCAGTTGCAGCAGCCACATTTCAAGTGCTTAATGGCCGTGTGTGGCCAGTGACTACCAGACTGGACAGCACAGATACGAAACATTGTCGTCGCTGCAGGAAGTCCTATTGGACAACACTTCTATAACAAGTTTGAGAGCAGGAGATTCTCTTTTCCAGTTCTCTGTAGCCGCTATCCCCATAGGCGACATAAATTAAAAGAGAAATGGCTCATTGGAGAGCAGCCTCTTCCACTTCACTGAGACAGACCTAAGCAAAACCTGAGTTATGAGTCCTGTGCTCTGCACACAGGAAAGGAGAGGCGTTGAAAATGAAAATCAAGTTGACGTCCTGTCCTTAGGACGTTTCCCTGATCTAAGGAAAGAGACACACTGCTTCCTGGATTTAGCCAGCATACAACCTCTTTTTCTGTAATTCCCCCATTCGCACGTAATGACAGGTTGGACTAAAGAATCCCAGTGCCCCAGCCTGATGATGTTGCAGCAGCAGAGAGATGATACAGCATAGAGGTTAGACCTTGGGCTCTGGTCTGAGAGTGCCCGGATCGAAACTCTCACTAGCTTTGTGACCTTTGGCATGTTACTGTGCCTCAGTTTCCCCTTCTGTGTAATGGGGATACTAAAGGCACCAACTCACACGATGAGGATTAGATGAAATAATCTAGCTACAGACTTAGAATATGTTCTGACACGTAGTTAAACACCCAGGAAATATTCGTAGTATTATGTATCAGTAAGCGGAGCTGACGTAGACGTTGTTCCTCCCGTCCTCCATCCCCATGCCATGCCGTCTTGTGATGCCATTAACCCGTCTCTCCCCTTTGGGCCCGGCTCCTGCTTTGGTGACCCCAGGAATCGTGAGCATAGCTACCCCCTCCCCACCTGCTGCCGTCTCTTGTCGTAGTGTGCAGTAGTGTGGAAGCTGAAGGGCTCTCATGCCCATTGAGAGGCGTGCTGAGAACCAAACTCCCACCGTCAGAATCGCCCCGGGCCGGGCTCATTCACACAGCCGGCCACCACAGAAGGCCCCGTTGCGCACGGCAGCGGGATCTCGTCATCTGGAGACTCGAGTCCCTTAGACGTTGGGTGAATTCCCTGCTGTCCTTGCGCCCCGACTTGTCAGTAAAGGAGATGACGCACTGCCCCCCGGGGCTGTCGTCGAGAGGACACAAAGTCACGTAGGGGAGGAGCCAGCGGCACATGGAAGTCAGAGACCGGCGCCCTCGAGGCCGTCTCGCCTGGCATTTCATTTATCCCTCTCCATGTTCGTTCTCTGTTATATTTCGTTAGATGCCAATATATAAAAATTGGGAGATTTCACATAAAATAAACACATGTGCATTCCCTTTAGAATTCAGAGGACTTGGCAGCCCGAGGCCTCCCTCCTGGCCTGGCAGTGAGCTCTTAGTGGGGCGTGAACCCCCCTGGCCCTATTAGCATTTGTTGTAAACCTGACCTGCTACCCCCCTTCGTGTCAGCACTCCCCTCCTGCTTGCTTGCACCCCTGTAGTGGAAGTAAATGATGAGGTTTAGTGCTTTCCTCAGTGTGTGTGTATTCCTAGTGAGCTGCATCTGTGCACCACTTGTACTGATACGTCGTGTACGTCATTAAACAGTCGTAGACAATAAAAATATGAAAAGGATGACATGAGAAGCCGAGAGGTTCTGCTCTTTTCTCCTCGCGTGCCGTGGGTGAGCTGCCTCTTCGGCCGGGGTGGGCCCGGCTGGAGGAGGTCCTCCCAGTCCTCCCCGGGGCCAGGTGTTGTACAGCCGAGGCTGGAGAGCCCACCACCTGGAGTGAGTCCGCAAGGTGAGATCATGTTTTCTCAAGAGAAATGGTGGCTTCCGGTGAGCAGAGCTCAGTGTGTCTGAGGATCACTTATGCTCTCCAGGGAGGTTTCGGGGGTAGGAGGGGAGGCAAGAGATGATACAAACGGGACTGGGGGCACTGACAACCAAGTCAGGTCCTACAAGGCCAGGGGGAGGCCGGCCTCTCCCCCGTGAACTAGTGAAGGACTTTCCCGGGGACGGGCTTCCCGCCAGGCTTCCCCATCCCCCGTCCCGGCTGTCTGAGAACAGTGATCTGAAGAGACCCCTTTGCACCAAGTGCTGCTGATTTCCCCCCTCCCACGGACCTTTCTTGCCCACCTGCCACAGCTCAGTGGCGTGGTGAGCCCTGAGCATCCAAGGACAGGTCCCTGCCTTCCAGTGGCTCCTCTGTGCCAGCCCCCATGCCGGGTGCCAGGATACGCAGGGACCAAGATAGGAACTTACCCTGGAGTGGGGAGACAGACGATAAACCAGCACATAAATAACAAGATGGTTCAGATCATCGTAAGTGCCAGGAAGGGAGCCCACTGGGGAAGGGGGCGGAGTGTAGCTGGGGAGTGCCGAGGGGAGGCTTAGATTAGGAGGTCAGGGAAGGGAGGTGTGGGAAAGAGCTTTCCAGGAAAGGGAACAGCGGGTACGAAGGCCCCAAGACAGGAAGGCACTTGGAGTGGGGTACCCCTTGGCCGCGGCAGAGAAACAAGAGGAGAGCGAGGGAGATGCAGCGGGAGAGGAGGCCAGGCCAGCGTTTGGATCTGATTTCAACACTGACAGGTTCTACACAGGGAAAGGGTGGGGATAACTTGATATGATATTCTTATGCTTTTACATGATGGCTCTGGCTTCTGTCTGGATTCCAAAGGGTCTCTGAGAGAGCAGACGCCCAGTCCAAAGGCACCGCTTCCTAACTGGGAATGTCCCGCATCCCCGGGTGAGACCTTGAGACGTCCTGCGAGCCCCTCCAAGTGCGTGAGGCGGCGCCCGGCTCTGCACTCCCCTTGCATCCCTCCAGCCGCACCTACAGCTGCAGCCGAGTCCACTGCTGCTGCCACTGGCCACCTCCAGCCCTGGGGACTTTGCTAGACAGAGAAGAGCGGGGTCATGGCATCGCTTGTGACACAATTTTAGTAATAAGCTTCTAAATCCATCACCAACTGAATCGAAGGATGCTAGCAATGAGATTCCATAGGTCCCGTTTAATGAATATACCCCACATTCAGTACAAGGTTTTGTTGTGTGTTTCGAGGGAAGGTATTTTCGAATGCAACTTTTTTTTTCCTGCTCTAGTTAAGGCTGATTTCACCACTGGGCAAATTGCATACATTTGGAGCCATGCCACGCTAAATACTGTTTGTTTTGGAGATCTGTCAGAGGCAAGCACGTGGAAGACGGGGGATTCTTATTTGAAAAGGCAATTCTCATCCAAACAGATTGAGAAGGAGAGGAGCAGTGCAGATTAAAATGCGCTGAAGTGATAATGCCGTTTATCCAGTGTGCCTTTGTAACTTGGTGATTAAATGGTATTTTTAATTAAGTTTCATTGGGAGCCATAGGTATCGCGGTGGTGAAATCAATTTGACAACCATAAAGGGGGAGGGAAGGCCCAGGAGTGTTCTAATGATTGCGGCTGCAGGGGGAGCCGGGCTGGCAGAGGCTGGGGTGGGGCCGGGCAGGGAGAGGCAGGAGAGCTGGCCGGGGGGACTTCCTGCAGGAAGACAGCCCCATGGCTGCTGCTGTGTCTGGGGGGCAGGTTTCCATGGTTGTCAGGAGAAGGGATGCTCACCTGAGAGACCCCGACAGATTCCTTCGCTGGCTGGGAACTCCAGGAAAGGGTCTCCAGGATCTGTTTCTCGTTTCTCTTATTATCAAGGAGACCCTGTGCCCCAGCCTGGCTCCCAAACAGCGCTCCCCACAATCCTCCATCGGTCCCCATCCTCACAGGACAGCTCCAATTCCTACTCTCTCCTGGAGAGGCAAAAAGATCTTCCAGGTACCCTGCCCAGACAGATCCTCCTTCTGCAATTGAAAACGAGTCCCCTCCGTGCCCCTGCTCTGTTGACCCTGTGACCGCGGATCTCCTGATTCCTGGGGGGCAGTAGGGGCTTCCTGCTGCAGACTTCCTGAGTCTGAATCCTGGTTCTTTGTGTGACCCTAAGGCCACCCACCCTTTCAAACTTTTGTTTTCTGGTCTACAAAATGGGAATAGCAGTCATGTAGGGACCACCTAAGGTTGTTGTGAAGATTAAGTAACGTGCATATAAAAGGCCTCCAGCAGTCCTGACATATACAGGTCTTCAGGGAGGTGCCAGCTCTAATGAAGATTAGCCCAGTTTCCTGTGATAACAGTTGTAGCTTTGTGACTTGGGCAAATTGCGTGACCTCTCTGTGCTCTGGTCTTTGTTTATATAACAGGGATGATGATAACACCTAGCTTGTTGGATTGTTCTGTCTATCACCCAGATCATGCGTGTTAAGTGATTCACATCGTATCTGGTACTTAGTACCCAAATAATATGTTACCACCCCACATTGTCCCATTTGCACCTCACAGCTTCCATTTTTTTCTAGGCAATGGCATGGACCTTTTTATAAATGAGATACTATGAAAAATGATTCTTCAGTTCTCCCATTACTACAGCGGGATTAGGTCACCCATTGCAATTTTAGATTTGCTTAAAAAATTCTTGCCATCACCTTCTAATGGATGATCTGTGTACAACAATTGTTTATTGACTCAGAATGTCTGAGTACCAGGGTCAGTCTGTGTCAAGGGGAGGGAAGCATTAATTAACTCCCCACATTAGATTCGGTGATTCCTTTCCAATGATGCAGTTCACGACTTTGCTTGCATTTACTTTTCATCAGTCCTAAAGAATCGAGGTAAAATAGTTCCTCCGCACATGTGTGTCAAGCTAAATGGATAACAGCAGATACAGATCTGTTTGCCTGTCTGCACTTGCCTTTAGACAAAATTCATCAATTTTACAAAAGCCACTGACTAAACGTGGCACCAATACAAATAAGTGCTCGAGCATGCGGGTTTTCCCGGGGTTTTTAATCTGGTAAGTGCGGTAGCTTCCTGCCTCGAGAGGGGAAATGCTGGTTTAGGACGCGCCTGTGCCCCACGGACAGGGAAGAGGCAGTCAAGGCCATTCTACAGGAAGTTAGGAGAAGCACAATGGATCTGGACCCTGCGTGCTCAGAACCACTCCGACCCAAATGGTTAGTGTTAGTGACCGCAGGCAGTCTTGCTAGGTTTTAAAGATCAAATAAAGGCCACAGACTAGCATGTCCTTAGTGGAGCCAGTTTCAAAGGTTGCCCTTCCCGGCTTCCGAGACAAGGAGAGGGTCTGCAAGGTGGATGAAGCCCCACAGGAGAAACTCCCCAGCGCTGTGCAGCGGGCATCTTGCCCCGATGGAGATGGCATTTGGCAGGACTTTGTAAACGCTAAAGCCCTATGCAAATCCAAGGAAGGAGGATTATTATTATTTATTTTGTGAAACCGGTTTAGTTTTGGTGGGTAGTGGAAGAATTTGCGTACGTGTGGATCACTTCTGATCAGGCAAGACCAGTCTGACCCAGGAGCGGCATACGGCTCACAACAAGAAGCCAGAGCACCTCTTGCACAAGAGTGGTCTCAAAGGATAATGTTAAGGCCTCTTTTAAAATTTCTGGAGACTCCAGGTACCCTGTGAAACATGCCATCCCCAGCAGAGGTGTGTGCAGCACTTCGGCACACGCACGGAAGGAGGGAGCACACTTTGATTAGTTTCTTTGCAAAACTGCCGTCTCCACCTGAAAACCCTGGTTATCCTTTCAAATGGGGAATTCCGTTCTTCACTTTGGAGCAAGCACAGTTAACCTACCCGCCCCGGAGCCCCGAAAGGGCTGAGTCAATTTCCCAGAGCAGCTAAAGTGGCCGCTCGTAACTCATCCAACACCGAAAACAGGACCTCTGGTCCTCCGCCTGCCCCTCGCCCCCCGACTCCTCAGACAGAGGTTTCCAGTTGATTACGCCTTGATTAGAGCCGGGAGAGAAGCGAGCCAGGTATATAGGATTCCCATTGTCCTCCCCTGCGCGGCTCCCGACCAGGGTCAGGCGGAGAGGGCTCCCGGGGAACATGTGAACAATCAGGCCCTGTTTACCGGGGACGTTTAGTTTTCTTTTCTCAAAATCAAAACAGAGTTTAGTAGGCAGCATATTTCATACATGCCTCTTGATCAATGGAATGATCTGTCAGAAGCCATTAAAGCCCCTATTAGCTTGAATGCATTCAAAGCTAAACTATTGGATCATTTAAGGGCTGCAATGATTGTTTTTAATATACTGTACATTGATTTCTCCCTGTGAGCAGCAACATAAGTTTGAGACTAACTGTGTATGACTAAGGCTTCACGTGCTGTCTCCAGTCCTCTGCGAGCGGCATGGTTTCACTTCGCCCAGAAATGTCTGTGTATCGTTTTTAAAGACAGGCAGACCCTGGTAGATTTCCCAAGGTTTAGACTGGGTTGGGTTGTTTTTTTTCCCGAGCGTTCTCCCATTTCTTTGTGCCCGTTAAGTGAGCTGTGCGTGCAGAGTGGGAGAGGCATCCCTGCCAAAGACCTCAACGGAGAGGCGGGGAGGGGGGAGATTTTCTGAAAGCATGAAGCCCCAGCTGAGGCCAGAATGGAAGTGGCTTTGACAGCCTTGGGCCAGCAGAACTCTGCGCCCAGCACAAAGCAACCGAAATGTGGCTGCGTCGGCGTCCTCGCTGGGGCACAGCTTGTCGGGCTGAAGGTAGAAGAGCCGGTGAGGGAGCCAGCCAAGGGCCAGGCCCGCCTTGGGCTGCCGTATTGCCAGCTCTTGGTAGTGTTGACTCTCCTCAGCCTTAGCCCAAGTGGATGCTTCTAACAAACATTCATTGATTCCTTTCTAAATACCCTACTCTGTGCGAGGACCACGCAGTCCCTGTCCTAAAAGTCCTCTTTTTAATCAGCATTTCTAGTCTCAGCCTCTTGCTCTTTTTTTTTTTTTTTTTTTTGCTGAGGAAGATTCACCCTGAGCTAACATCCTTTGCCAATCTTCCTGTTTTTTTTTTTTTGCTTGAGGAAGATTAGCCCTGAGCTAACATCTGGGCCAATCTTCCTCTATTGTGTATGTGGGTCGCTGCCACAGCATGGCTTGATGAACGGTATGTAGGTCCACACCTGGGATCCAAACCTGCGAACCTGGGCCACTGAAGAGGAACGCACAAACTTAACCACTAGGCCATGGGGCTGGCACCAGCATCTTGCTCATTTTAATACAGAGCCTGAGAATAAGACAGCAGTTTGGCCAAAGAAGCAACAGTTACCACATTTTCAAAGCATGTCTCTCAAAGAGAAGTTTTTATATATTGTACCCATTGTACAGATGGGGCGATTAAAGCCCAGATGGGAGAAGTTATTTAAGGTGAATTAGAGAAATTGGATTTCAAGTTTCTGGTATGTATTGAGATCTGGGAAGAATATGAACATTCTTAAACCCACCTCCCAAAAAACCTGAAGTGTGTTGAAGAAGAAGATGGTTCCAGATTGCTTACAAGAACAGCCTTTACCTTCAATTCCAGCACAGAAGGAGAAATTTTGTTAGTCTAGAAAACAGTTTGTGTGCCATTAATTCTTTCTCTCTTGGGCCACAAAGTTTGGGTGATTTTAACTACCCAGACAAGCCATTGGAATTTCCGGTGCAGGATATTAAAACCAAAGAGGCCAAGACTGATCATCCCAAGCACCGACAGGTCAAGCAAAAGTCACAATGGTAAAATCTAGAGCAGGAGTCAGCAAATTACAGCCCACAGCCAGCTCTGGCCCACCGCCTGTTTTTATAAATAAAGTTTTATTGGAACACAGCCACGCTCATTTGTTTACGTGTTATCCACGGCTCTTCGCAGCCCCACGGTGGGCTGGAACAGTTGCCACACAGACCACAGGGCCCACGAAGCCTAGAAGATTTGCTCTCTGGCCCTTTACAGAAAAGGTTTGCCGACCCCTAGCCTAGCTCAGAGGATCTCTGGGTCACCTGCAGTCGTGCGTGGGAAGTGATCAGTGTCTTGTCTAGTACTTAGTAATTGCTCGACACGTTAAATGATGAAGATAAATCTTATTGTGGGGTCCCAACCAAAACACTCAGGCCATGACCACTCCCTAGACAGCAACAGGGAAGAAAGCATCCAAGGGCAACACTGCTAAGGGGCAAAATAGAATCAGGAGGGAAACCGCAGGCTCTGCCTGAGTTAAGTGATGCAGTGAGGGGACCGCGGAAGCCATCCCCAGAAGGTGGAGACCCCTCCCTGGCTGTCAGTTTCAGGCCTCCTGTCTCAGCAGAGGGCGGGTCTGCAGCGGCGGGAGCTGCAGCCTGAGGTTCCCCGCAGAACTGCTGAGCAGACCGGCGAGGCATCTTTCCGGAGCGCTCCTGAGCCTTCGCTCCTGTGACAGGGCTGAGATCATTCTAGTGCCTCATTAGGAGAGGTGGTGAGCTGGTCTGCGATTTTTTTTCCAGAGGGGTCTGTGCTCTCTCCTTACAGGGCTGACTAATGTGTCATTGTAAAGGGTCAGTAAGACACGCCTGCTGCTTATTCTGTGGTTGACTCGTTACCCAGAAGCCTCTGGCTGTTCGTGTTTCTATTAAGGAATTCCAAATTGCTCATTTATGTTCAGATGTTATAATGGTAACAGAGTTGCAAAGGGAGGCTGGCTGTCCAGTGATTTATTCTGCATCCTGGGTGTGCTGTTCAGTTCTTCTCGCCTCCTGAAAGTCTCTACACTTTGCCTCTATGGTCCAGGGTGCTCAGGTCCTCACTGCCGTGCTGCCTCTCGTGCCACCCGAGTCCTTGAGTCACTTGTAAGTCACTCTGTGTTGATCATTTTCGTTTGTTCTATCACCAGAGTGTTTATGAATACAATTTTACTTGTCAAATTTGGTTTCCATATTGAACCATAAAATACTAAAGAGCAGAGCTCACAAGACGAAACCTTTACTTCCACTTTAGCACATTCCGTAGGACTCAGAATAACACTTCAGATCCCCACGTCATTTAATATTTTATTAGCTATCAATCCAGCTAACTTTTAAGTGACACATAATAGGTGCTCGATAAACACTTGTTGGCTGTTTGCTAGAATGAACTTAATCTAGCATCCCCATCCCCTGCTGTAAAATCTCCCCCAGGGCCCCTTCCGCTAGGATTTTCTGGCCACAGCTCACAAGGCTATTTGTAATCTATCCCCAATCTCTCTCCAACTTCACCTCCCAAAAAGTGCTGCTCACCTTTGTTCCAGCCACACCCAATTTTGCACCACGTCCTGAGTCCTTTCCTGGTTCTCAGTCTTAGGTGAGTTGGTCATGATCGTGACGGAACTTAGCAGCAGGTGAGAGGATAAAGCTGGGAATGGGTGGAGCTGGGGGAATGCGGTGGGCAAAGTGAGTGTCCCAAGGAGGCGTTTGATCAAGGGGGCACTGATATGACAGCGAGGCGTCTGAGCTGGTGGTTGGGGCGTGGCAGCAGGCGTGTACAGGAGGTCTTGGTTCTTCTAGGATCAAATGGGCAGAGGAAGCACCCCAAGGAAGAAGTGGGCAAGGCCTCCGTGTGGGGTCAGGGCCCAACCAAGCCGCGTGGCATCCAGTATAGGGATCCCGGCCCAGCCCAGCTCCAGAAAGCAAAATTGCGGAAGACAAACTGCCTTGGGCAATGGAGGTTGAGGGAAGACCAAGAGCTCGGCGCACCTGGACTCGGGGCCCTGGGCTTGGGCTGGCAACACTAATTCCAGACCCCACTGGCCTGGGGTCCTAAGGCTCCTGAGACAGTGGTGCCACATCATAAATATTTAACCCAAGCATTCAATGAAATGTGCTCAGCAAACACACAAACAAAAGGGCAAAACAGCATAGTGATTCCATCCCCAAATCGTACTCGGCAAGCGCGCAGCCCGGAGGAGGGGGCATTGGGAGACCAGCGTCTCTGTTCCCTCGTTCGGGAAGTTACCACGTGGCTTCGAAACACAAGCCAGGTACTTCACCTGGTGCTCAACCGAAACACCACAATCTGTTCCAGCTCTGGAGGAAAACTGTCCAGACATCTCACCAGAGAGGACAGACAGGCGGCAAATAAGCCCATGAAAAGGTGGTCGACATCCTTAGCCGTTGGGGAATGCAGATTAAAACCTATGGGAATGGCTACAATCTTAAAAGTAGCGATAACCCCACATGCGGCCAGCATGCAGGGACACTGGGTCACTCCTGCATCACTGGTGGGAATGTAAAATGACACAGCTATTCAGAAAAATGGTTTGGCGGTTTCTTATAAAATTAAACATGCAATTACCACACGACCCACCAGTTATACTCTTGACCATCTGTCTGTGAAAAATGAAACCTATATTCACATGAAACCTGTGCTTGAATGCTCATAGCAGATTTATTCCTAACAGCCTGATACAGTAACAGACTTCAATGGGTGAATAGTTAAATGTCGGTACATCCATAGCCTGGAATACTACGAAGCAATAAAAAAAGGAATAAACTATCGATGCACACAACTTCGATGGATCTCAAGGGAATTATGCTGAGCAAAAAAATCCCATGTCAAATGGTTATATGCTGTAAGTGTGTGTAAATAAATGATTCCATTTCTTATATAACCTTCTCGAACTAACAAAAGCATAGAGCTGGAGAACAGATTAGCAGTTGCCAGAGGTTAGGAATGGGAAGACCTGGCTGTCAAGGGGCAGTGCAAGGAGGCTTGGGGGGGTGAAACAGTTCTGTATCTTGATTGTGGGGGTCACATGGATCTATGCATATGATAAAATTTTGTAGAACTGTGTGCACACACTCACACACACACACACAGCATATGTGAGCTCTGTGGACTGCAGCAATGTCAGTTTCCTGGGTTTGATACTGTGTTACAGTTACACAAGGCATTTGTATCCAGGGAAAGTGACTGAAGAATACAGAAGACCTCCCTGGACATTTTTTTTTTGCCACTTCCCGTGAGTCTATAATTATTCCAAAATAAAAAGTTGAAAAAACTGGGTAGGCTGGGCAGAATAAAAGATAGTGTGCCCATTTCCAATGTGGCACCTCCCTCTCTCAAGAGTAGATGTCACTGTACATGATTTCAGGCACGGACTCCTCATAGGATGAGCAGCACGAAGCTGGCTCCACTTGTACCTTAGGGCACACCCATCCCGGGAACCGACTTCCCTCGGGCTTTGCTGCCGTGTCCTCATGAGTCCCGCCGGAAGGAGACCCATCTCCCCATTCCCTGGGATGAGACTCTCAGACAAGGTCACAGGGACCAAACGTATTTGGGAGGCACTGGCCCCGGCTGTGCCCCTAAGCATCCTTTGAAACCCGTGGGTAGAAACAGTAGCTACCACACAAGCCAGGCGCTGTTCTACGTGCTCCACGTTACTGTCTTACAAAACTCTCACAGCAACTCCGTGTGGTGGTTGCCGTTTTTATTTCCATTTTCCAGGTGAGGACATTTAGGCCTAGAGAGCTAAGTAACTTGCCCAGATCACACAGCTAGGAGCCGGCAGAGAAGGGCTCCAAACCCAGCCTTCACCCCGGTCCCTCCCAGCTTGCCCTTAGCACTGTATTCAGTTCCATCCAGGTTGCTGGTTCCATCAGAGAAAATACCAGATCTGGAAAAGACAGGAGACAGAGTCACTTCCAGCCACTGCCACTGCAGAGCAACACGCTACAGCAGAGTGGTGAATCCCTACGCTTTGGGGAAAATCTCACCCAGATTCTATTCTCAGAATCCTCTTCTATTCTTTCTCAGACCCTGCTATTAAATGGGCTGCTAACAGCACCCAGGGCATAGAGTTGTCTGAGGGTTAAGAAGAGAGAGAAAGTACACAGAGCTCTCAGCACAGTGCCGGACTCGTAGTCATTGCTCAAAAAAGAGAGACCTAGCATTTTGAGTGAGAAACTTTGCTCTTTGGTGCTGGGTGGTGACTTGGGGAGGGGACAGCTTCTTCATGAGCATTATTGTATAAAAGAGCAATTTCTGATCCCTGATGAAAAACAAAGGCGCCATCTCAAGAATCCCGTGGTTGGAAAGCAGCCCGTGCCCTTTGTAGCCTGGAGGCGGTCTAAGGACCCTATCCCTTCTGAAGGGACCCGAGTTGGGAACTGCTTTCAAGTGTCACGTCTGTGTGAAGGGGGATCTGGGGTAGACCACCTGCAAAGGTGGCAGGGAGGCTAAGGCAAACCGATTATTAAACTATTCTAGAAGCTACCATGGTAGGGTTTTGAAGTAAAATTGATGGATAACACCACCTCCCCCAAATTTTAAAAGAACGTTTAAAAATTTTTGTTCAGCTTCATAGAAAACTGGAGGAAACTTTTATTTTTGCTGTCACCTCTCTGATCTCATCTTCTATGAACCTCTCTACCTCCACTCCCACCTCTTGCCATCTCTCTCTGCACCATTCACTCTGGTTCCCTACACCAATACTTACTCACCACAGGGCCTTTGCACTTGCTCTTTCCTCTGCCAGAACTCTCTTCTCCCAGATATCCACTCAGCTCTCTCATCTCCTTTAGGTCCTCCCTCAAGTGTCACCTTCAAGTAAGGCCTTTTCTGACTACCTTTTACAAAATCAAAATAATATTTTTTAATAACACCTTTACTGAGATATAATTCACATCCCATAACCAAGATAACAGTTTTAAGATTGATGTTAATCTTTACCACATCTAATTTTTTTGGGGGGGGGGTAGGAAGATTGGCCTTGAGCTAATATCTGTGCCCATTCTCCTTTATTTTGTATATAGGTCACTGCCACAGCATGGCCTGATGAGTGGTGCATAAGTCCGAACCTGGGATTCAAACTGGTGAACCCCAGGCCACCAAAGCGGAGCACCCGAACTTAACCTCTACGCCACCACAGTGGCCCCTACCACATCTAATTTTATGGACCATATTGTGTGGATTCTATAAGGCATTTTTTTTTTTTTTTCAGCTTTTACATCTCTGGCGTCAGGATGCATCTTACAATCATGGCAAGTCACAGTTTAATTGGCAGTGTTTTATTTTTTCTTTCTTAGTGATACACAAAATAATGATGTACCTTATAATCAAGGGCATCTTTGAATCGATGAAATATGGTATCAAAAATGTCCATCACCATTCATTCTAAAGAGCTCACAGTACGAGTGTCAGCTGGACTGTTGATAAAGATGTAAAGCACATTGTTAAACTGCAATAAAAAGAGGTTCCATTTGGGGTTAGATACCATTATCGGGTGGGGGCCATCGAGTCTGCGGTTGGTTCTAAGTTCATCTGTGCTGGAGGGTGGGAAATGTTTTTGTTTATTTATGATTCTTGCTGTTCTTTCTAGAATCTTTTCTTTGTCTCCTCTCCTGTTTCTCCTTCTCCAATGCTTGCTGGGGGATTTCTTTTCTTTTGAGAATGTTAAAAACAATAATAATGAAAAACCTTCACTGTGACTCAGTCTTTGAAAACTGACATCAAGGTGAACGTGGAAATTCGGGGCTTGCCAGGCTGCCACGGGCAGTTTGCATTTAAACAAGTTGTGACTTTGATTTAAGAATTCGACTGGATGGGTAATATGTCCAGAGCAGGAGATGATGTATATACTGTTTCCATCAGAAATATCAAGTCGTATGTGTGATGTGTTTATTTCTCTGACTGGTTATGTATTTCATAAATAACGTGTTTCAGTGGGTATTATTTTCATTTTGGTGTTTAATACCTCCACAATATGTCTCAGATTTGGGGTTGAGTGACACCTCATAAATTATGAGTTGTTATTAGCTGCTTTCTCGTTGCATCTTAATTATGAGGCTGAAAAGAGAGGGCAGACTTTTATAAGCATTCATATTTTTTGTTTACAAGGCTTTTACTGACGTCTAATAAATTTAATTACCTCTAATAAGAAGAGGAAATGAAGTTCTATTTAGCAAATTCATAGCTTTGAAATGCATCTTGTAGCTTTTATGAGCATGGCAAGCTCCAGGAAGGTGAAAGCCGTTTAAGGAGCTGTTGCTGGGTTAAACTAACTGCAAAACTGTTAAATTATTTTTGTTTCCATTTTATTGCTTAACCTCCAGGGTAAACTTCAGGCTACCTGATAAAGCAGCCACTCAGGAACTCTAAACTCTACACGCTTTACCCCACAGGGCCAAGCAGGCTCCTGTATTAAAGGGACATTTCTCAAACATAATTTTAAATTTGGAAATTGATTGTGTCTTGACCTACTTATTTCCAAGAGCTGTTCATTCCCGACTCCTTTGTTTTGCTCGTATTATAAATCTATTGTTCCTTCAGGAGGGCTCCCAGCTGCTCAGGGGGTGGAGGGAGGAATCAATGCAGCAAAGAGGGCTCACTCCGCCAGCACCGCTATCATCCGAATCAAATCCACAATTAACTGGACTCAGGCTGCAGAGAGGATGCCCCGTGATCTCCGATCAGCCACTTCCTCCAGAGGGTGGAACATAGAGAAGGCTGTCTGCTGGCTTATGAAGACTGTGTTTAGGGGAAGAGGGATCCTATAAAATATTTAAAGCCTTATTTTATAGGGCATCAGACAGTTAATTTGGATTTATTTTTTGGTCAGGTATCTTCCCAAATAACACTATTTAAGCATCTAGATTATCATTTATTATAGTATATTGGCAGATAGACCCTTGGAAAAACCACACCACTTAGTAATAACTCTTTCTTTTGTTGGTCTTTCTTCAAAACCTAAAAACAATCCAGGCGTTAACAGGAAGGCTTTGTGAAAGAGTAATTGTCTCTTAAATGCGTCCTCGGGCCTGGAGCACCTCATCTTGAGTGGAGACTGGAGGGAAGGAGATGAGGATGGGTGTCCACAGGAGTAACATGAAGGTGTAACGATAGGAATTGGGAAGGTTTACGTCTGAAAGCCTCCATTTTCTCTGTGAAGGAGCGGGCAGCCATTTGCTGAGGGCAGCAATAGGGGAGGACATTGGTAGAAAGTACTTCATCACGGAGAAGGTTTTGATTCAGGCAAAGTGGAGAGTGTCCAGAAGAATGGTGGTTTGTCAAAGACACCCATATCCAAGTGCTTCTTGTCAACATCGCCACGCTGCACCCTAGGGCAAGCCACCATCTTCTTACGTGGATTGTGGCAATAGCTCGACATAGGCAGGGACGTTTGTCTGTTTTGTTCACTACTTTATCTCTGGCACCTAGAACAGTAGGAGACGTTCAATTAGCACTTCCTGAATAAATGAATGGATGTTGGGGAGCTTGTGTGCAAGGGAATGAAGGTTCCAGAGGACCCGGTAGAATGAACTGAGAGGAGGAAACACAAGAGATGAGAGGATAGAGTGGGAAAGATGAGGGTGAAAGGCATGCTGGGACCTACTGGCCTCAGCGTTCCAGACAGATACAAGGTGTAAGCCTACATGCTACCGCTGTACTAGGGAGCTAGAGATGTAGAGATGTGTTGCCCCAGCTCCACATTTACTCAAGATTCCAAATAGAAGGCTGCCAGGGGCGGTTCTGATACCTCTTCCAGTGGGCAGGAAGGGGACTTGCTGGCTCTGAGAGCTTTCGTCCTCCTGGGTTCCCAATGGATCCTCAGAGCTCGGCTGCCTCCATCATCATATGAAATAGCTGGAGAGTATCTTAGGTGGCAAGAAGTGACTAGAGCCCTGAAGAAACCCTTGTCCAGGTGGTTGAGGGGAGAGGATTGGCTGCCATCAAAGACCATGCACCCTCTGTGGAATTAGGTCTTGGTCACTTGGAGACCGAGCCTTCCCTTGGTGGAACCAAAAACCGTCTGTGTTGTGGCAAGAAGTGACCAGGCCCACAAAGAGGGTCCTGTGCATACAGCAGAGCCTCAAAAAAGGTTTGTGGAATGAAAAAGTGATTAGATGAATGGATGGCTACATGAATGGTTGGAAAGAAGAAGAACATTTTCAATTTCAAAGGGAACGAGGGCATGATTTCCTCTGGACTATTCTACTTACTTCTAAAGTAATCCTTAATGCTGTTTGCCAAAGATTTCTGGCCCTCCACCTTCTGAGAACTTGGTGATACTGACTTCCCAGCCTTAGGTGGAACCACTTGATGAGTTCTGGCCAAAGAGTGTTGAGCAGAAGTGTCATGTGTCATGTCCACGCAAAAGCATTTACTTGCTGGTGCGTGGCCTGTGCTGCTCTGTCAGCCGGAGTCCCTGAATGAGTGGGATGAGCAGAGGCCCCGACAACCCATGATGGATGTATAGCGTGAGTGAGAAACTGGGGGGGAGGGTGCTTGTTACCTAGCAGAATCTAGCCTATCCCAACGGACACAACTTCTGCTCTGATCGGAACTCTGATTGTAACTGTATTCCTAGAGGAAAAGGAAGGGAAGTCTACTTTTCAGCTACTGAATTTCTTTTCTTTCTTTTCAAAAAAACTGAAACATAACATAAAAGAAATTTATCATTTTAACCATTTCTAAGTGTGCTGTTCAGTGGCATTAAGTACATTCACGTAATGTACAAGCATCACTACTATCCATCTCTAGAACTTTCTTATCGTCTCATACTGAAACTTTGTACCTATCAAGCAATAACTCCCTATTCCGCCTCCCCCTGGGCCCTGATAACCACTGTTCTACTTTCTGTCTCTATAAATTCAACGATTCTAAGCATCTCGTAGAAATGGAACCATACAGTATTTGTCTTTTTGTGGCTGGCTTATTTCAGTTAGTGTAATGTCCTCAAGGTTCACCCATGATGTCGCCCATGTCAGAATTTCATTCCTTTTAAGGCTGAATAATATTCCATTGTATGCATATACCACATTTTGTTTATCCGTTTATTCATCAATGGACATTTGAGTTGTTTCCACCTTTTGGCTGCTGTGAATAACGCTGCTACGAACGTGGATGTACAAGTATCTGTTCGAGTCTCTGCCTTCAATTCCTTTGAGTATATACCCGTAAGTGGAATTGCTGGATCGTATGTAATTCTATTTTTAACTTTTTGAGAAACCACCATACTGTTTTCTATAGCAGCTGCACCATTTTACATTCCCACCAGCAGTGCACAGGGGTTCTGATTTCTCCACATTCATGCCAACATGTTATTTTCTGGATTCTTAAAAAATATATATATGTTATAATATACATATATTATCCACCCTAATGGGTGTGACATGATGTCTCTCGGTGGTCCCACTTCCTTCTTGACCCATTCTTTGCCAAGTGGGAGTGAAGCTGTAGTTGTCATTGTCTCTACAGATGGGAGAAATGCGTTCAGTTTGGCTCTAGCTATGAAAGCAGCCCTTAGCAAAATTATGACATGGATGAATTCAGTCTTTTGTACCTATTCTTCCTGTGTCTTGTGCCCCTTCTCCCAGTCCCTCTTCCCCACGAAAGTGTTCATTTACACCAACGAGAGAGAGACCTCCCGGGAGTATTTGCTGTTTAAACACAGTGAGGGTTTCACCCAGAGGAATACACTGCTGATGACACAAGTTCAAAATTCAGTGAGGAAAATGTTTGGGGGTGGGGCACCCCTGAAATTCAATCACACAGACAAGAATGCCTCCCGGAAAGGATGCCCCGTTCCCACAAGCCACATCCTGAATCATGGCTGTGTCTAGTCATTGTGGGGCTGGTTTGTTGACTGTATTTGGAATTAGGCTGTCTTGGATGTGCTCTTTAAATGACAGCATGATTATATGACTTTACCCAGAAATTTCCCTGAGAACACATAAAGCCCAACTATAAAACTCAGCATCTTTATTGGAACTAAGCCTAATAGGACCGAAATGGAGTCCTAACATTCTGAGATGTTCTTAAGGCTCTGCCAAGCGATGGGTTTGTGTGAAATCTCCGAGGACTGCTGTGCGCACTGCGAGGCTGGGGCTCCATGACAGAGACCCAGGCTGAGAATGTCTGCTCAGCCAGGCCCGTCGGATTCCATCTTCAAATGTGACATCCATCGGCTCTAGCAGTGCTCCAGAGGGACAACCACAGTGGCACCGTGGCTCCTTAGCAGGGTGCCTTTGGACCTGGACACTGGGGCTGCTGCTTCCTGCCACCAGTGGGAGGTCCAGGACTTGGGGCTGTGGCCAATGAAACTGGGGCTGCAGGAAGTTTACACTCTCCAGCTCCCGTCATCCATTTGGTCCTAAGAAGCTTGGATGGCTGCTGCTTTCTGCTGGAAAGCCAGCTACAGGAGGCAGCCCTGCCGGAACCACGGTCTGAGAAGCGGAACAGCGTGGGGCTGCCTCCTGCAGCACCGCCAGCACCCAGGATAGGCAGCCCTCTCCACCCCCCTTTTCCTCTAGAGTATCTGTGGGCGATGCCAGGCCATGTATGGACCCCCACTATCACCTGCCCGCCCCCCCCCCCCGCCTCCACTCCACTTCAGATGCCTCTGGCTTTGCTCCTGGGCACCCCCTGAGGTCCCAGCGCCACATCTTCTCCTGTCACAAGAAGAGCCATTGTGGGAAACACACTTTCTTTTAGATCCTGCCCAAAAAGGAAGACAGGTATCCATCCCATAGCTCCTCATAAGAAAGCTGAGACGGCACAGCAATGATGAACAAGAGGTGCTTCAAGGTTGATGATAACTACAGGGACCTCCAGCACCAAAAGGAAAATCTAACCCTGAAACGTGAGTTCTCTCCACCGGAAACCAGCAGTCTTTCCACCCCACGAGGAAGGCTGTACCTGCCACCTCTCTCTTTACCCTCCACCTTGCCACCATATTGCAGGAGCTAGATTTTCTTCCCAGGCAAGAAGTTCCTTCCTAATCCCTCTTTCTCTCCCCACCTCTGGTCCAAAGGCCTCACTGCTGACCCCTTTTAAGAGAAAGTTTTTTAAAAAAAGTGGTAACATCATAATTTTCTGCAGATGAGCCCTGTCCTCTGTGTGACCAGCCTTTGACAGGAAGAAGAGGACGTTTAGCATCTCATCTGAAGCATGTGTCTCTGGATGACTCCGCTCCCCCAGCACAGCGAGGAGGGTCTCTGCATGAATAAACTCGCCCACCAAGTGGTCCCTCCCGAAGTGGGAATTACCCCAAAGAACAATCCCAATGTCCACTCTTGGAACTGCCAAGAATTCAGAAACATTGGGGTCCAGTCTCCAACCACCCTGCTAAGACTTCCTAGTTCTCAACCTACAGAGAGGCCAGTCTCCCCCATAGCTGCAGGGAGACATTAACCTGATTGGATCTTGAAGAACATTTCAATCCACTGTCCGACAGGCATTCATTGAACACCTGCCGAGAGCTCCACCTCCTGCTAGGTCCTGTGGGGAATTCAAGACTCTGGCCTGGACAAACCTTCAGTCAGTTTGAGTGGGAAGAAGGAATATGATGGAAGTGACACAATGTGAGTCATACTCAAAGACTGATTCAGAAAGTGAACTTCGGTAAACAGGAAAAGTGTCGTAAAGCAATAACTTGGAGTTCGTTTGCTCTGGGAATTTTGTTACAGAATCCTGGAGTTCTAGAGCTAGAAGGATCTTGGAAATCAACTGTTTCAATTTCCTCACTCTCACGGAAGGAGGCTGAGATCCAAAATAGTTAAGTGACTTGCCCAAGATCGTACAGCTAGTGAAGTCAAAGCTGGACCTATTGTCTAGGGTTCCTGACTTCTAGACCTTAGTGTGTGTCATGGGCAAAACTGTGTCCTCGGATGATCTCTCTGTGGCTCATGCCTGAGCCTTTAAACGAGACCTAAGGACTCATTCATCTTCCTTGAGCTCACTGGGGCTTGTTTAGCTGGAATCAGAAGGAGCTTCCTTTGCCTTTAAAGACCCAAGTCTGACTCATTCATGACTGGACCACTAGCCTGGGAAGCCAGCAGCATCCTGGCTGATCTGCCCGCTCCATCTCTCTCCCTCAGTCCACCAGCAATCTTCCCCACACCCAGCTCTGGTCAGTGCCGCACTCGGCTCACGCTCTTACAGTGACTCCCTTCGCCTTCTTGGGATCTGCTAAAGTTAGTGGATGCTCCTCTCTCCAGGTTAAGTTTTACCTTAATCTTTGTAATCACTGCCAAAGAGGTTTTTTTTTTATTTGAGACATGATTCACATACCATAAAATTCACCCTCTTAAAGGGTATAAATCAGTGATTTTTAGTAACTCTCAAAGTTATGCAACCGTCACCACTATCTAACTTTAGAACATGTTCATCACCCCTGAGAAAAACCGTACCCGCTAGAAGTCACTCCTTCTCTCCTCTGTTCCCAGCCCCCGGCAACCACTAATCTATCTTCTATCTCTATGGGTTTACCTATCCTGGACATTTTGTATAAATGGAATCATGTAGTATGTAGCATTTTGTGCCTAGCTTCTTTCACTTAGCATAATGTTTTCAAGGTTCATCCATGTTGAAGCATGGATCATGCCTCATTCCTTTTAAGGGCTGAATAATATTCCATTGTATGGATAGATCACATTTTCTTTACTTATTTATTAATTCTTGGATATTTTGGTTGTTTCCACTCTTTGGATCTTATGAATAATGATGCTATGAGCATTTGTGAACAAGTTTTGTGTGGATTTTTATTTCAAGTTCTCTTGCGTATATACCTAGAGTGGAATTTCTGGGTCATATACCAACTTTATATTTAACTTTTTGAGTAACAAACTGTTTTCTAAAGCACTGCATGATTTTACATTCCCATCAGGAGATTGTGAGGGTTCCAATTTCTCCACATTTTCACCAACACTTATCATTGTCCATCTTTTGGATTATAGCTGTTCTGATAGGTGTGAAGTGGTATCTCGTGGTTTTGATTTGCTTTTCCTTAATGGCTAATGGTGTTGAGCATCTTTTCATGTACTTATTCATCATTTGTGTATTGTCTTTGGAAAAATATCTATTCAAATCCTTTGCTCATATTTTGAGTTATTTCTGTTTTCATTGTTGAGTTGTAAGAGTTCTTTATATATTCTAGATACTAGTCCCTTATCAGATATATGATTTGCAAATATTCTCCAGTTCTGTGGGTTGTCTTTCCACCTTCTTAATAGTGTCCTTCAAAGCACAAAAGTTTTAATTTTGGTGAAGTCCAATTTATCTTTCTTTTTCCTTTGGTTGCTCGTGCTTTTGTGTCATATCTGTCCAAAGATTTTTAAGAGCCTCTTTTACTTCCCATGGAAGACAGTGCTGAGCAACATTCAGATGGCAACCGCACATCTCTGTTTTGAGGAGTGATCTTTTTCTGTTTGAGCTGACCAGGGCTCCCGAAATACTCTTGGAGGAGGACACAGAGGGGCTGAACTGTGGGCACAGCTGGGAAACTGCTTCTAGGGGTAGGGTGGGAAGACGTTCAGGGAATAAATTGTGGGCCAGGCTCATATCCAATTACAACTCTCTCTCACCTCATTTGAGAGGAGCAAGCAGTTCATATTTGCTTTAAGACTCTGTAAAAGATGGACTGAAAGCCTTCCTCTGTGGGCTTTTTTGAATCTTCTGCTGGCCTCTTGGCTTCTGGTCAAGGTTTGACTAAGTGACCATTTTCTCCTTCCTGGAGAGCAGGCTGTGGGAGGCAGAGAGCCCCCCTGATCTGCGCTAGCCTCTGCTAATCCTGACGGCTGGGGGCATCTCTTCTGCTCTCTGCAGGGTAGATGGTCTGAGCCATCACAGTCCTCGTGTCTTTGAATGACCAGTTATGGCTTTTGCTCTCTGAAAGGCTGTGATTCTGACAAAGCCCAACTCTGGGCCCTGGTGGGATTCACTCATGAGATACTTGGAGTCCTCATAGGGTCCTTCAGGGACCCAGTCTGTCCCAAAGCAGGAAAGACCCCACAGGAGTCCTGGGCAGGTCTGGCACTCCAGAATTTGGGAGATGCCCATGATCTGGTCAGGGAGGTCCTCTTGCTCTCCTTATGTGACAAAGATCCCTGAAGTCTGATGTGTGGGGTATAAAGTCAGCTTGTCGCTTTCTTCCCGCCTGGCCCGATTCTCTCTGCCAGCTTCCAACCAGCACAGCCGGAGTTCCAGATCTGTAATGGGGATACAGGAAGTAGGCCTTCAAAGAGGGAGCCCTGGTGTTTTCCAAGTGGGGCCTTTGGGTCCACTGCCTCGTGGCTCAGCCAGCATATGCACCATTGAGTAAATCGTAGGGAGAGGGAGGCAAGGCAGGGGTTGGCTGGGAAGGCGCTCAGAATGGAGTTTGAAGGTATGATGAATTCGCCCCCTAATGAGAGGGATCCGTCATGCTCCCAGCCTCACGGCTACATCCCCAGGACAGATCATGCAGTTGAGAAGCGGGAGATCAAACACCCAGCCTCCTTCTCATTTGTGAGGACTTAGAGAAGATGAATCTGATTTGGAGCTCTCCGGGGTCAGTGTTGGGCTTGATGCCTTTTTAGCTGGGAGGCGGAGGGTCTGGAGAGGTTAGCATCCTGTCCCTGAAGCTGTTAACCAGCGAGCTCAGAGGCTCGGGAGGGGGGGTACCACGGCATTAGGGAATGAAGTTCGCCGTCTGACCCCACTGGCTGCGCAGGTTAAGGAGCTGGTGACAACTGATGATTTCTCAAGGGCGTCTTGTTTGCAGATGGCTTTCTAGTGATTTAGACGGGTCGTTAGCAGATCAATACTTTTCTCAGGAGCCTCTGAAATCCCTGGCTGCTTGATGGTTGAGCCTGGGCAGTTATTTCTAAGGAGCAATGTGCCCAATGGTGGGGGAGCCTCCTTGCCATTTGTAGCTGCCATCTGATGGCCTACTATGTGCCACACAGTGCGCTACATGTTTTGTGAATTTGTAGTATGAATTTTTATCATCGTGTAGACGAGTCACCTGAGACTCAGAGCATTAAATGTCTTGACTGCAACCAGATAGGCAACTCGCCCAAGCAGGAGTATTCTCTCTCTGCTTGTGAGCTTATCCAATGTACTCAGCCTTCCTCAGCCTCAGTTTCCTTTTCCGTTAAATGAGATAACACATGCTAAGTCCTTGGCCCTGTGCCTTGCACATAGTCAGCACTCAGTAAATGACAGAGGAGGTGCAGACCCAGGCCTGCCTGGCTTCAAAGTCCGTGTTCTTTTCATAGTATCACAGGTCCCTTGAGACGGGAAGGATGGAGTGTGGTTGGATTTTGAAAATGTGTATATTTTCTTGCAAGATGTGCTGACTGGTAGTGTTTTTTTCTGGTTGCGTGTGACTTGGGAGAGCCCCACAGGCCACTGATCTGGTCAGGATAACACAGTGGTTAAGAGTCCAGGCTGCCTGGGCTCAAATCCCAGGTTCATCACTCACTAGCTGTGTGACCTTGGGCACGTTAGAGAACCATTCTGTGCCTCTGAGATAAAATGGAGATAATAGTAGGCCCTACCTCATAAGTTGCTGAGAATATTAAAGGAGTTAACCATGGAAGTGTTCAAGGAATGTTAGCTTATCATTACCATCGTTTCTGGGGCAGGGAGCGGAGGCACGGCCATTTCTTTTGCCAGATTCTTCATAGGTCAGTGGTTCAGTTCAGCGGGAGATAAGCTCCTGCTTGAGAGCTATGTACTAGACACAGAGAAGAAGTTTCTCATCCCTCTGGGTGTCAGACAAAGCAGCAAGTAAGGAAAGAAGACTAAAGGTCTTTAGACAGAGGAGAGGAGGTGTGAGGTAGAGAGGAGAGCACTGGATGGAGGCAGGAGATCTGGGATCCGAAATCTGGGTTCTTCTCCAGGCCCTGCCATGAGCTAACTAGGGGCAGAGGGGTCCTGGCCGGGAACAAACTCCCTGGAAACTGGTTCCTTCATCCATAAAATGGGAAGATTAACTAAAGTCCATCCATTTATTTCAACATTTATTCAACAAATATTTATCAAGCACCCATGTGCTGGGGACACATGAGAGGAAAAGACGATTGTCCCTTCTCTCATGGAGTTTGTGTTGTAGTCTGGGGTGTGTGTAGGGGGCAGACAGGAAGCAAATAAACCAACAAATGAGATAATTATAAGTTGTGCTGAGAGCCACCCTTGCACTGAAATAGAGAGTTAGGAGAGGTTAGTCAGGGAAGGCCTCTCTGAAGAGGTGACGTTTGTACTGATTCCTGGAGAAGTGGCCTGATCTGGGGAAGAACACTCCACGCAGAGGTCTGGGGACAGCAAAAGAATTGGCATGTTTGAGGAAGAGAAAAGAGGCCCAGGTGGCGGATGTGAGTGGACGTGGCAGAGAGAAGATGAGCTGCAGTGGAAAGCTGTGAGGAGCTTGTGGGTGAGGTGAGGAGTTTGAATTTTCTTGTAAGGACTATGTGAAGTCTTGGAAGGGGATTTAAGCATGGGAGTGGCATCACCTGATTTCCACTGATGGTTGAAAAACGGTCCAGCTGCTGAGTGGAGAAAGGATGGGAGACAAGCAAGGATGCAGACTGGGAGCAGAGTACTGGAGTGGTCCAGGAGCCATGGACGGAGGTGGTGGCAGCAGGGATGGGGAAAAGTGGGTGGATCCAAGACAGAGTCTGATGGTAGAGATGGCAGGACTTGGTGTAGAACGATGTGGAGGCTGAGGGAAAGAAGGCGATCAAGGATGATCCCTCAACTTGGGGCCTGAATTCTTCTGACTTTGCTAAATTATGCTGCAGCAACAAACAGCCCCAGAATCTTGGTAGCTTACAAAACAAAGTTTTTATTTCTCCCTTAGGTCCCACGTCAGCTACAGGTCACTGTGGGTGCTGGTGGAACCTGCTCCACGTGTCTCTTTCATTGCAAGATCCAGCCTGATGGAGCAGCCTCTCTTCTGGATGGACTGGCAGAAAGGAAGAGAACTGGCGGAAACACGCAATGGCTCTTAAAGCTTCTGCCTGCTTCATATCCTCTCACATGCCATTGGCTAAAGCAAGTCACGTGGCCAAGCCCAATGTCAAGGGCAGGGTTGTACACTCCTCCCACAGGACACACTGCAAGTCTCAGGTGGTGAGCAGGACCGAAGAACCTCCCACGGCAGGGGGTGACGGTCGGGGAGCATAACAAAACTTACCAAGGGGCCATTTATTGAGACTGGGGTGGGGGGTGCTGGGAGGAGGTAGGGAGCAGCGAGTTTTGGGGGACAACACTGATAATTGTCCCTGCACCTCTGGTCATCTGAGTTCCCAGCAGAGGCTTCCATCCAACATTAACTGAATGAGTCAGATCTGGACCAGCCTGGGACAGTGCCTCGGAGGCTGAACTGTGGCCGAGAAGACTGACTGGTTATTCTAGAGCCCAGAGGGCAATCAGGTTAACTTCTTCGAGAAAAAGGCTGGTAACCCAAGCCCTTCTGCTTTGTTCAGCCACTCATTTCAGTCAGACCACTGAGTCCTTGGGAGTGAGCCAGGGCCCCCTTTCTTTGTTCCCTCCCCTCTGCTCCAGGCTCCCAGTCTCAAGGGCCTCTGGGGAGGTGAGGAGCTGGTTCCCTGCCCTCTTTTTCAGAGATCAAAAAATGGTTCTCTGGTTGAACAATGGCCCGACCATCTGCGATATGTTAACTGCATAATGGAATGTAACGCGAGGGGCTTTTAAAAACACGAAGAGAGATTTTATTGTAACTAATCGTGATGGATGGTGAGGGTGGTCACACCAGGAACATAAATCTTGATGCCAAGCCTCGGACTAAAAAGCCAGCTACCTCCATAGTTCAGAGAGCCCCGTCCTCAGCCACGGGCATGTCACATGGGAGAGGTTTGGGGACCTCATCTGCATTAGGAGGGCAAACGCCCTCCCTCCCTGTGGCCCCTGCCCACTCGGTTCCTGGCTCCTCCGCAGTGAAGTCACTCTGGCCGCCTCTGCTCGAGTGATGGGCTGCCCCACTGCACCCTCGTCGGCTCCCGTGAGTGGACAAGGAGGCAGGCTCACTGGGGAGGGACAGGGCGGGGGCTGGGGAAGCTCCGACCACTCTCACATTTAATTAAAGAGAAGGATGAGTCACAGACGAGGGCAAGCTCTCAACAGAAAGTTCATGTGTAATAGCTGCTCCCATTCCTTGTGTTCACTCTTAGAACCATCTCGGCTCCCATGAATGTGGTCAAGGCTCTTCCTTCCTAAAGTTTATTTATTAGTCAGGTCAAGGTTTTATGGTCATTGGTGAAGGAGCAAGAACACCGGACTTCGAATCAGAAGTTCTGGACTCGAGAGTCAGCTCTACCACTCTGTTACTCCGAGCAAGTCACTTAACCTCTCTGGGCCTCAGGTTTCTCATAGATCATCTGTTAAATGGGCATCATAACACCTGGGCTGCCTAATTAAAAGGGTTAGTATGAGGAGCAAATGAAATTACGTGTGTCTCAAGGCACTTTAGAGTATATTATTTTTATATTAGAGTTTATTAGAGTCTATTATTTTTATTCAATTTGATTTTGGAAAACCACTCAGAAAGTATTCCTAGATATTATTTTTTTTTCCTGGAAAAACAAAAAAAAAACAAAAAGGAAATGAGAAAACTGGATTGGCCTGACTTTCAAAATGGCAGCATGGCCTAGCTTCCCATTCCCGCCCCCACCTCCAACTTTTTTTGTGTGTGAGGAAGACTGGCTCTGAGCTAATATCCATTGCCAGTCCTCCTCTTTTTGCTGAGGAAGATTAGCCCTGAGCTAACATCTGTGCCCCCCTTCCTCTATTTTCTATGTGGGACGCCACCACAGCATGGCTTGACAAGCGGTGTGTAGGTCCACACCCGGGATCCAAACCTGTGAACCCAGGGCTGCCAAAGTGGAACACGCCAACTTAACCACTACACCGCTGGGCCGACCCCCCAACTTTTTTTTTAACCTCAGCGTTTTGGAAACTGAGAATGAAGAGGCTGCATTTTTCATAAAAAGACTGTGACAAATTCGTGCTTTGAAAACATATTCCATGATGATGACTTTTCTGTGGGTCTTTACCATCCAATAATTTATCTGCAGGACGAGGCCCTGAGCCCGGGGCCACAGGGAGTACTGTGGACCAGGAGGGGCACATTCATTTCACCCGGGGGACCATTCCCATCGTCCACAGGGGCTGGATTGTCCTCAGGAAAAGCAGGGCTCAACGCCGGGGAGGGCCATGCTCGAGTGCCCCGTTGGCTGGCCCGGGGCCGTCCTCGTCCTGAACCCTGCCATTCTGATATTGGGGGTTCTCCTGCACCCCTTGAGTGTCCAGATTCTTCTCAGGGTTCCTCTGTGTGTGCATTGAATGAAGGCTCTTTGTCACTCAGATTATTCTACACTTCTATTTCTTCAGCTTCCACAAGGACTGTAAAATTTGGGTTTATTAGTTGCATTCTTCTCAGTTTTCTAGGATAGCTACAGATTGTTTCTTATTTTGGAAATGAGGGGGAGAGACTTGTTGGGCTCGATTTTCAATCTTAAAACCACCTTTCAGGAGCGATATAATTCTTTTTGAATTTATTAAAGTCATCCTTGGAAGCCAGAGGATAATTTTTGTAAATATTCTATGGAAAATTTAAAAGAATATGCTCTTCCTTTGTAGGGAATACAATATGATATATATATATTAAATCAACCTTATTATATAATTCAAATATTTTTATATCCTTATTTAATACTTTTGAGTCCTTTTGTTTTAGGGTTATCTAACTAGATAACAATTTTTTTCTTACTCCGTCTGAGAATCTCTGAATTTAATAGAGTTAACTCGTTTATATGATTTTGTATTTGATAGTTATCTGTTTATATATTATGACAGTAATGTTTGGTTTTCTATTATTCTGTTTTGTTCTTTAGGCTTATTTGATTTCCCCTCCTTCCTTTTTAAAAAATATATAGATTACGTTTAATTTCTTCCTTTTATTAAAAAAGTAATTTAGAAGGAAAGACCCCATTTTTGTTCTGTTAGTGGCAACCCTTACGTTTTTCAAATGCGTCTTTGATCATTTTTCTCTGTCACTATAAATCGGTATCTATCCAACTTTCCCATGTGTATAATGGAAAATGTCTTGAATTTGTCTTTTACCTCATTAAATTGATTTTCTGCAGTATCCAACCTGCTGTTCAGATGATGGTTTTTAATTAATCAATTGTGTTTTCTCTCCATTCACCCTTCCCTTATCTCAGATTGTTTCTTTCTCATTCAGCTTGCTCTAGTTTCTAGATTCAATGTCCTCTTGAATATTGTTGCAAAGATGAATCAGAAATGTCCTAAAGCTGTCTATTTCTTGTACTAAGTCTATATGGCAAGAGAGTGGTTGCCACTGCCCTTCTGGTGGCCTCTTTCCCCAGGCCTGCGGGAGCTCCTACGTGTACGGAGCGCTCTCTGTCCATCTGCCCTCCATGCAAAGACAGTTCTGAGGGCTTTTGTCAAGGTTTCCTCCACTTACTTCCTGCGCAGCCTGCTCTGAAATGGGAAGAGGGATGGAGAACTGGTCTCCTGGGCCCTTCCCACATGTCTCCGGGTCACCCTTATGAAAAGCATTGATATTTGACTGACAAGATGGCAACAACCAACTCTTTTACTGACTCTTCGTTGCCTTGTGTGAGAAACAAAATAAAACCATACAACATCACTCAATCAATGTTGGGCCTGTCCCTACACCACGGGTATTGTCTGATCTCATGCAGAAATAGTACTAACAGGTTTCTTTCGGTGACAAGTTTGATCTTTTTTTCAAAAGTACCTTAGTAGCTGCAGCAGCTCCCGTTCTTGCAATTGATTCCTCAGCAATAATTGTGGCTGTGTACAAAGATTCAGTCCCTGATGCTGAATACACGGTTGTCTTACCTTAACATGCAACTGGAAACAGCCTAGAGGTCCAAAAATAAAAGGCTGATTGATTGATTAAAGCTTGGTGATGCAGCCCTTAAAAATAAGGCGGGAATATTTAATGACGGTAGTATTTTCATTGTTTAACAAGTAAAAAGTCACAAAATCTTGTTTGATCTCATTTTTGTAAAAATTGTGTGTGCCTGTGTGTAAGAGGGAGAAAGAGAGAGAGAGGGGAAATAAGTGAACAACAATACACCAATATGTTCATCTCTGGGTGAGGTAATTATAGAGATTTAAACATTTTTATTCTTTTTGCTTTCCTGAATTTATCTGCGTTCTCTTCAATACACATGTAATACTTTTGTATTAAGGGAAAAAAAGACATGTTAAAAACTCAGTTCATTGGAGGATTTTGGGAACCCTTGTAGACCTTATGTCCATGTTAGATGATTTTGCTATTGTCTTGCTTTTTTTCCTCTAAAAAAACAAAATGAGAAGAGCTGGATATTCTGGACATACCATTAATGACAAATCATATCGATGTTCATCATTATAATCCTGTTGTACTGGAAGGTTCTGAAATAACTTCTGAGTTATTGAAAAAAGATACAATTTGGGGCCAGCCCGGTGGCGTAGTAGTTAAGTTCACACATTCTACTTTGGCGGTCTGGGGTTTGTGGCTCGGATCCCAGGCGCAGACCTACACACCACTCATCAAGCCATGCTGTGGTGGCGACCCACGTACAAAATAGAGGAAGATTGGCACAGATGTTAGCTCAGCTGCAATCTTCCTTAAGCAAAAAGAGGAAGATTGGCAACAGATGTTAGCTTAGGGCCAATCTTCCTCACCTAAAAAAAGGGTATAATTCATTTCCTGTGTACGTGCTTTAAATTTGTTTATATTCTCTGAAAGCTGGTGAGCCATTTAGATATGTGACATTCAAACGCTCATGGAATTCTTAAACTAGAGGGATCTTAGGGGCAGTGGTCGGCTGGAGCTGGTTTGAGGGGGCTTGAGGCATCTCTCCCCAACTGTACACGCAGTAATATCAGATGGGTAGCTGAAATCAGCGTGGTGGGAGTGTTTGCACCATGGGAATGGGCAAGCACTACAAGTCAGGCCTTCTGCCTCTGAGAGCTGGCTGTTTACCAGAACGCCATTACTTTAGGGACCATCTGATCCACTAAGAAACTGGGGCAGGGAGAAGTGGAGTGATCAGCCCCCGGTCACATGACAGCTTGAAGACAGAGCTGGCTTGACAGCCGGGCCTCCAGATTCCCTCCAGCTTCCAACTGTCCCACCAGGGCTCTGCTAAAAACAGCACAGCTCTGTGTTGGCCAGGGCCCAAGAGACGTGTGTTCATTTCATTTAGGAGCAGGGAAAACCTCACTTCTAGAGTCTAAAGAAAAATGAGCAGGGTGCCCATAACCATCATTTTACTTTATGTGGATTCACAGAGAGGCTTAGAGTGATAACTAAAGACAATTAATCTATGTGTGACACTGAGCATTTATCAGATCATTGTAAAAAAAAAAATAGCTTAAATCCCTGTATTAGACAATACGATATTCTTACCATTTGTGCAATGATTTGTTAATTAAATTGCTGCTGAAACAATATTTATTTTTCACCTTAAAATCAGCTGAATATCAATCTACGATCAATACAACGTTGCCTGGAGGCATCTCCTGCTTCAAATTTGCTTCACAAATCTGCTGCAGGTAATTTACACCCAGTCAATAAGACATGCTTCAAAAGCCACTTTTCCCTCCCAACAGGCAACCCTGGTCTAATTTACCATTGGATAAGAACTGGCAAACTATACACACCTGAGTTAAATGTAATTTGTAATAGGATTTTTTTTTAAGCAGTAGTGAAAGATTTTATTTCGTCTGCTCCGTATGCAAGTAATCGTGGGCTATTTCTGGGACGATAACTGGAAAACATAAATTGCTTTTGTTTCCCTTTCAGGCATAATTTTTGGTGGTTGTTATTTGGGTGGGGAGGGGGAACTTCAGGGACAGCGAACATCGTAATTGCTGTCTCTGGTACACGTTCGCAGAATCCACGGGTAATCATTTGAGAGGCATTATTATTGTTTGGGGTTATTTTTTAAGGAAAGGAATTCTTTATTCCAAGACAAATCCTTCCCTTGTTCCTTATATTTTGGAGGAGGCAAAGGCAAAAGAAGAACTGTCAAATTTTGCCTGAATGCAAGACTTACAAATTAATCCCAGGACTTGAAATCGCAACAAAGGTTGAAATCTATAATTAGTGTTAGAAACTGTAATTAACTTATTAGGAAGCCCCGTGCAGTCTGGGTACATCTTCTGCCGAGGGTAGATTCCATCATTAGAAACGTTTTCGAGGAAGTGAGTCTCTTAGCTCTCTCTCCCCCATTTCATTCCACCAGCTGCCAATTTGATTGGTTAAGTAGTTTAGACTGCACAATTCTCTCTTTTTCTTTCGGATTGATGTGTTTATTACTTTTTGTGACAGTGGCTCCCAAGGCAGATGTTCAATAAAGAAAAAAAAAAAATCTGATACAGACCCAAGTCAGGAAAGAAGCGGTGGAGATTGCAGAAAATTGGGAAAGTTATCATAAGCATGGAGCTGTTATTGGCGATTTTGCTCCCAGCGTTTGTAGCCGTTGTGTTATTTACTCTTCCGCAGACGGAAACCTAGCAGGGAATTATTGAAAGCCGAGTTTCCTGAGTTTTAAATTGCCCTTGTTTTGTGCACATCATGCCAGCAGCTCAGCAAAGGTGAACTCAATTGAAGCCCTGAGAAATGGGAGCTGTTCTGTCTCTCTGTCTCTCTCTCTCTTTTTTCCCAGAATGAGAAGAATGGACTTAGCTTCTTGATAATGAAGTGGTGTTTATTTGGTGGCATCAGGGAGCAGGGTCAGGCTTGGGCACAAGTGAACTATGTGATGCTCGTCTTCAGGATCCTTTGGGGCCCCGACTCCTCACCCCACCCACCTCGATGCCTCTGCCAGGCTGGGCTGCTCTGTTCTGCCAGATCTTCTCCTTCCTGGCCCTTCTTCACTGCCTGTTCATTCCCTGTCACCGTGAAGAGTTACCTGCTCTAGAATCTGCTGCTCTGCTGGGGACCAGGTGAAAAATCCATGCACACAGACTTGCTCCGAAACACTCCTCTGTTCTCTCCCACCCTGATGTAACCAAAACATGTGACTCAAGTACCTTCTAGAAACAGCACCTTCAATCAACATTTCCCTCAAGTGGGCCTTAGGACCTCCAGGTTTCCCAAACCTACAGGTTTGCTGTCTATGCAAATGCTTCTTAAGTCCCCCAAAGGCCATTTTTATCAGGTTTGTACCCCTTCTCTCCCCCTTTAGTGTCTTCTTCAGCACAGCATATGAAGCTCTTAATCTATCAAGCGACTCCACCATAAAACAAGAATATAGCAGTTTGGCGGTTAACTGCTTTTGGGAATATTAGACCCAAATAAACATGTTTGCCGGGAAGCCCCTCTCTTGACATTCCCTAAGGTGCATCACTTCACCGGAGCTCTGAGAAGACCCAAAGGAAGAAAACTCACTTAATTTTGGCTTTCACCTGGTGTTTCCCAAACTTATCTGGCCGGTTACGCGATCATTCCACGTCGATTTCTTGAATATACTATGTAGCACACCTTGTACAAGGATCTGGGAAAATGACGTGTAAAACAAAATGTAGTCTCTGTGCCTTCCCTCAAACTCTTCCTCTCCCCCTCAAGATGTTTATGTGAACCCAGGGTTCTACAGGGCACACTTTGAAAAAGGTTTCCTTAAATCAAAGGCGGGCCTTTAATTGTGGAATTTTGCGGCACAGTGAATATTCTGGGGGCAGGAGGGTGCCCTGAAAATCACACCATTCGGAGAGCAGCTTCCTTGAAGTCCTATTGCTGAGAGCAGATGAAGCTTACAATGAGAAGTTAGAGCACTGGTTGATGGGTATTGTAGATTACCAGAACTCCCTTTTCTAACCAATATTCTCCAGTCCCTCCATCAAATCCTTCAGAAAGGATCGGAGACAAGAGCCGGGCTGGCAGGCAAGACAGTCGTGTGAGGACATTATTGCTCACATTCTCTCCGGGGCAGCTGAGACACGGACAGCCCAGCGGGATCAGTCTGGCTGGCTTTGGGTATTTATCACAGACCGGAGAGTGGCCTGGGAATTCAGAGCAGAGACTGATGGTTTTTCTCTTGAGAACACACAATAATTTGAAATTTCAGCTTCAAGAAAGAGGGTCAAAACACAACAAACCATGGGGGCTATCAATGTTCCCACCATTCATAATTGGCAGATTGAAATCACAAGTCAATCCCCCACTTCTTTTTCTGTCCAAAGTGGCTTTGTAGTTAGAGAACGGTGATCCGTGAGAAGGCCAGTATGTGGGCATGTGCACACAGATAAAATATGAAACACCGCTATGAAATAACAAGAATGATGGTCACTTGACAATCACGCCCCTTAAAGATGATGCGTGCATCGTTGCCCTCTCACCATGGAGGGTTATCGCCTCAAGTCTTTGTAGAGTCCCGTCTGCACTGAGCGGCACATGGGCTGCTGTGAGTGGCATGAGGCCTTCCTCGTTAATGGGAAGTGTAGCGTCTAGCCTGGGAGGGTGTTATGGGCTGAACTGTGTCCTCCCAAAATCCACGTGTTGAAGTCCTAACCCCCAGAACCCCAGACTGTGACTGTATTTGGAGGTAGGGTCTTCAAAGAGGTAATTAAGTTAGCATGAGGTCTTTAGGGCGGGCCCTAATGTAATCTGACTGGTGTCCTCTTAAAGAAGAAATTTAGATACTAGACGTGTGCACACGGAGAAAAAGACCAAGTGAGGACACAGGGAGAAGGCGGCCGTGTGCAAGCCAAGGAGAGAGGCCTCTGAAGAAAGCAAACCTGCTGACACCTTGACCTCAGACTTCAAGCCTCCAGACCTGGGAGGAAATAGATTTCTATTGCGTGAGCCCCGCAGTCTCTGGTCCTTTGTTATGGCAGCCACGGCAAACTCTACAGAGGGGAAGCTGGATTCAGGTGCAGAAAACAATGATAATTAAATGTCACACTGTTGCTGGAGAAAGTAAAAGTATGGACCACGAAGAAGGAGAGAGAAGAAGAGGAGTGGGCTTGAGTGAATATCCAGGGCTGGGGTGGGCTTTCCCTGACTCCCCCACAAGCCCTCGTGCGTCCGATGATCCCCCATTCTCAGTTGAGAGACGCTGGCCGAGAGACCACCCTGGGGAAGTGTGTGGGTATCACAGTTTATTTCCTGAGTGATGACAGTGGTCCATGTGATCCCACCATCTGCCCTTTTTCCAGAAGAAAAGTGAATTTTTGAACTTGCCAGTAGTACCACTCGTCAATATTTTCAGTTATTTCCAACCTCCACTTCTGGCTACTTTTGGCTTAGAAATATGGGTCCTGGTTTCTAGAGAGATGAAATGATGGAAGGGAGATGTGAAGATTCTCAGGTACTCATTTCAAAAAAATTTTTTTTTAAATCAAGAAACCACCACACAGCCAGACGATCAGCAGAGTGCCTGGAGATGGGATGGGGATTCGGTGGAGGCTGGGAAGAAATACTCCAAACAGTGCTGGAAAATGACCATTTTTTTAAAAAAACAAACCTCCCTCGGATGTCTGCATCATATAAATCTAATAAGACAGAGTGAAAAATATTGGATTTATTTTTACAAGTTAGCTGTGACCTTCCGACCTTCTGAATGGATTCACCTTGCACAGTTCCTCTTAGGGCCTTCGGGTGATGACTAACTCATAAAAATAAATCCAATATTTTCCCCGTAGCCATGTCATAGCCAATGTAGGAATTCAGATGATGGGGCAAGGGAGGTGGGTTTTCATTTCGTTTGACCTCCCATTATGAGAGGTGCTGAGGGCTCAGCCCTGGTGGGGCCTCCAGCTTCCTGCTCTCCCCGTAACTTGTGTACAAAGGAAGCAAAACAACGCACCCGTGTTGGGGCCAAGCCCCGAGCAGGGCATCGTGGGGACGTGGTGGCCAGACAGGGGGGATTGGAGCACCTAGAGAGAGACACACACTTCCATCGTGAGGGAAAGGGCTGATCCCCTCCACTTGTTTGTTGGGGTGGGTAGGTGGGCTGGTAAAATGGCCTGCTGTTCTTCAGTGAGAAGAAAAATCCCCCCACTTTGAAGAAGAATCTTCTTCCCTGAGAGGGAATTCAGCGTCAGTGGAGTAGTCTAGGTTGGGCCTTCGTTAGGCTGGAAATGCCACCCGAATCAGAGCCTCAACCTTTATCACTACCAGGGACCTTGTTCATTAAACAAATACGTCCTGATGACCTACTGTGTGCCAGGCATGTGATGGCACTGAGGATATGGGCTGAACCAAACCAGTCACAGTTTCTGTACCTGTGGGGCCTGTGGGCTAATGCAAAATTCACACAGTCGCCAAATAAACATGGTAGTCCACGTGTGATCACAAACTGAAGTAAGTCCCACGGAGAGGACGCCAGAGTCTTAGGAAGCTGATAATGGCAGGACCCTGACTGCAGGTGGGAAGAGGGAGTGTCCCAAGGGACTTCCCTGAGGAAGAGATGAGCTGAGAGATGATGGGGAGCTAACAGGTGGTGGGAGGGTGGATGAAGAGGGACCAGCATTCGTGAGGCAGGCCAGGTTCCCTGAGAGTGACTCTGAAACAGCAGTGCCCTTGGGATTACCAAGAAGGGAGCAGCGGGGCGGGGAGGGGAGCAACACGGGGCCCAGGAAGAAGCTGGGCTGTGGTGCAGTGACAGTGAACACCTCAGCCAAGCCCCTCAGCCAAGCCCCTCAGCCAAGCCGCTCACCCAAGCCCTGCGAGCTGTGAGGCTGGGATGGCCCCTCAGACTAGTTGGAATGAGAGTGTTGGGCTGTCAACTGCCCCACAGCTACTAGTCACCGAGTGCAGGCCATTCTGGGGAGGGAGTGGGGCCTTGGGCAAGGCGGCTTTCTTCAACCGAGGCTGTTCTTGAAGACGGTTGACAACTCAGGGCTCTCCACCACCAGCACTGCCAGGGGCTGGGGGAATCCGTCCCTCAGTCCTGAAGAGGGATCTGGTGGCACATCACAGCATCCGCTACAATGTACAAAGGTCTTGCAGCAGGAAGGGCAGGAAGGAGCATGGGGCCTTCTAGCAACCGAAAGGAGGCCACTGGGGTGGAGACTGGGAGGGGCCTGGAGTAAGGTCAACGTGTAGGTCTGAAGGTGCCTCCACGATCTGCACTTCAGAAGGCGGGACAGGAGCCACACAGCACCTGGCTCCCCATATGGCTGGAGAGCCCATGCCATTGACAAGTACTAATTGGGTTCCTTCTGTGTGCTGAGGGGGTAGGAAGAGAAGAGAAAGATCCCAGCTCTTAAGAGCTTACACTCTTATGGGGCAGACAGGACTCACACACACACACACACACACACACACACACACACACACACACACACACACACACACACACACACAAGCTGATAAAGCATTCAGAATAGGATCAATTGTTGTCTGTATTTGCTGTCTCCAATTCCTCCTCTCTAGTTCCTCTTACATCCATTCCAGTTGGGCCAATCCGTTGAAACTGCTCTCCAAGGACCCAGTGACCTGCACAGAGCTCAATGTAATTCTCAGTCCCCAACTTCCTTGACCAATCGCCTGTCACTGGACACACTGGACCACGTCCTCCTCTACAGCACACCTGTCTCATTGGCTTCCAGGACCCCACACACCTTGTTCTCTTCCTACCTCCTGGACCCCTCCTTCTCAGTGTCCTTTCCTAGCTTCTCCTCTTCTCCCCAACCTCTTCATGTTGGAGGACCCCAAGGCTCAACCCCTGGGCCCCTTCTCTTCTCTATCCTCCTTCACTCCCTGGGTGATCAGATCCTTTCCTGTGGTTTTAAATACCATCTTCTTGCTGATGACTCACCAATTTGTATCTTCTGCCCAGACCTGTCTCCCAGATTCCAGACCCATGTATGTGAGAGGCTACTCAACATCACCCTCTGGATGTCCAATAAACCTTAACATGTCCCAAACCGAACTCCCAATCCAGACACTGCCCAACCTCCCTCAGCCTTCCCCATCTCAAGTCAATGGCAGCTCCAGCCTCTGGAAGCTTAGCTCATAAACCTGAGAGTAATCCTTGGTTTCTTTCTTTCTCTCATTCCCCACTTCCAACAAATTATCTTGGCTCTCTACTCAAAATATATTCACCAATGATCACTTCTCACCATCTCCCCCACGACCATCCTCATCTGAGCCTTGGTCCTCTCTTGTCTTGATAACTATGTGACTACAGTAGCCTTCTAATAGGTCTCCCTGCTTCTACTTTTGCTCTCTCCTCTCAAATGGTCTGTTCTTTTTTTTTTTTTAAAGATTTTATTTATTTTATTTTTTCCCCCCAAAGCCCCAGTGGATAGTTGTATGTTGTAGCTGCACATCCTTCTAGTTGCTGTATGCGGGACTCGGCCTCAGGATGAACGGAGAAGTGGTGCCTCGATGCGCACCCGGGATCCGAACCCGGGCCACCAGCATCGCAGCGTGCGCACTTAACCACCAAGCCACAGGGCCGGCCCTCAAATGGTCTGTTCTTAACACATGAGCCTAATCATGGTTCTCTGCTCAAAACTGAAAGTGGCTCCTAGTTTTGCTCAGAGTAAAAGCTGAAGTTGTATAGTGGTTTGTGAGACCTGACATGACAGTCCTTATTTCCTCTCTGACCTCTTCCTCTACTACTCTCCCCATCACTCATTCTACTTCCACCATAAACGCCTCGCTGTTCCTCAGAACACAGCTCACTCCTACCTCAGGGCCTTTGCACCTCCATTCACTCCGCCTGGCCCTCTCCTGCCCCTCGTTGCCTCTTGGATGATGCTTCTGCCTTCTTCAAGACTTTCTTCCAGCCTCACTCTTCCCATGAGGCTTACCCTGACCACTATACATAATGCTCAACGTGCCTCCCACCCCTCCTACTCCTGGTCCCTCTGACTCTATTTATTTTTCTTTTTTTCATAGTGTGACCACTTTCTAACATACTTTATTACGTTCTTATTTGCTATCTTTGTTGTCTACTGTCAGTGTCCCACTAGCACATAGTGGGACAGGGATCTTCATTCACTGAGGTATCCACGACCCAGAACAACGCCTGACACAGTGTAGGTGCCCAACGCATGCTTGTTGGATGAACAGATGCTGAAACCCAGCTTACACTGTTTGTAACCTGCCTTCGCCTTGTGGTAGGCAGCCCCTAGGAGGGCCCAGTGACCTCTGCCTCTGCGAAGCCTCCCCCTCGTGTAATGACCTCCCCTAGAGAGTGCGCTGCACCTAGGGACTCACTTTTTTTTTGTTGTGGTAAAAAATACATGACATAAAGTTTACCATTTTAACCATTTTTAAGTATACAATTCAGTGGCATTAAGTGCATTCACATTGTTGTGCAACCATCACCACTACCAGAACTTCTCCATCTTCCGAAATTGAGACTCTGTACTGTTAAATAGTGACTCTCCATTCCTCCCCATCCCCCCAGCTCTTGGTAACCTATTCTACTTTCTGTCTTTATGAATTCTCCTATTCTAGGTAGACTCACTCCTAATGGATAGAATTTGATAGAAGCGATGGGATGTCGCTCCCAAGATGAGGTTATAAAAGACTGTGACTTCCGTCCTGCTGGTTCTCTCGTGCTTTCTCCTTGACTCTCTCTGAGGGATGTCAGCTTTCTTGTGAGCTGCCTGTGGAGAGACCCACATGGCAAGGAACAGCCAGCAGCTAGTGAGGACCTGAGATCTTGGAAGTGGATCCTCCCCCAGCTGAGCCTTCTGATGGGACCACAGCCCTGGCTACACCTGAGTACAGCCTTGTGAGAGATGCTGAGCCAGAGGACCCACTAAGCTGAGCCAGGATTCCTGACCTGAGATAATAAACGTTTTTAAGTTGCTAGGTTTTGGGGTAATTTGTTACGCAGCAATAGGTAACTACTGCATCTTGTTCCTTGATTTACAGTGCAGGGTTGCATACGCTCAGGCTCCATCCTACTTAATGCCACGTGACCTTCAATGGCCCTGAGTGCTTTCTCATGGGAGGGCACCTGGCTCCCCTGAGCCTAACGTCACAGGCTGGGCAGAGCCCCGCTTTGCCTGATGCTGCGCACAGCTCTGTCACTTAGAATCATGCCCACGTCCTCCTTGTACCTGTTTACTTTTTTCTGCCATCACCACTCTGGACTGGGGGAGCACTGGAAGTTTGTCTGCTACCTGGTGAAGGAGGGTTTGTTTCTCCTTTGGACCAATCTCTCTTCATGCACCACGGCCCTCCCCAGAGAGCTGAGAGTCTGGGGTGCTCTTCTCCTCTGCGAGAGCTGTTGCCTTCCCCGCAATACGCTGTTTTCTTTCCTGGCTGCTGTCGTGGCTGTTTCTCTACCGGAGGGCTCAGGGAGGCGAGCCTGGGGGTGCGAGTGAGGGGAGATGCGTCAAGCGTGTCTGCCAGCACTTCATCGCAGCCTGAGGAAATGTCAGTTGTACGTGTCAAAGACGGGGGCTGCGGACAGTGGATGGGGGCTATGACAGCATTCCTCACACCGCTTTGGGGCCACCGCAGAGTCTGGGCCCCATCCACCTGCCTGCCCTGTATGGAAGCAAGATGCACCATCTTTTACTCCCCAGGAAGCTCTCTGGCGTTCTCCCGGTCACAGGACTCCACTTACAATCTACCCCTTCTCGGTGCAGCAGAGACACATAACAACGTGGGGAGGACGTGGCAAAACTCCCCAACACTATCTCATGGAGGTAAGATTGGCTGTTATTTGACCTCAAACAACCTCTTCCAGGCCTCAAGGGAGCCCCTACTGTGGTCCTGGTGAGCAGGTTATGTGGTATTCACCCGGCCACACGATTGTGGACGCTTCGTCCTTTGATCCCGTCTGCTCTCAGACTTTCTCTTTCCAGACCCATGACGCCTACTTTGGGGTCTTTCATCCAACACAAGCCCCTTGGCCCCCAGCCTTCCCTGCATCTTCGTCTGTTTTTTTTTCTTTTTAAAAAGTCTTTTTTCTAATTACAAAAATAAAACACCTTTTTTTGTTTTGGTAATTCTTGAAATCATGAGTGTATAAACCACAAAAATGAAAGTTATCTCTCTTAAGGTAAGTAGTAAGAATTGCACTTAACATCCATCAGGGATGGAGACAAATAAAGATTTCCTACAAGGCAGGGCTGCTGAGAGGGCCTCATGGGGCAGTGGTTAGCATCACAGCTTTGTGTCCTAGAGGCTTGTGCTCAAATCCTGGCCACTCCATTTCTCCAGCTGTGTGACCTCGGGCAAGCTCAGAGTGGAGCCGCCTCTGAGCTCCACTTGGAAGGTTTGGTGAGGATTAAGTAAAATAACGGAGGTAAGCCCTGGAAAACGGTGCTTGGAACAGGGTGAGCACTCTGGTATTATTAACAGACCCCAAATCTCACTCATGGTCGACCCACAAACACGGTCCTCTTCTGTACCTCCCCTTCAGTGAAATGCACCGCTCTCCACGCAGAAACCTGGGCGTCATCCTCGACCCCTCTCGCTCACTCACTCCCCACAGTCGGTGCAGCAGCAAGTTGTGGTGACTTCACTTTCTGCTCTGTATGTTCTGCATCCGTCCCTTTAGAGCCCTCTCCACCTGGCTGTACCCCGCAGGGTCATTGGAGCCCTGATACATTGCTGGTGGGAATGTGGAAAGGTGCAGCCTCTGTGGGAACTGTTGGCAGTTCCTCGACAAGTTAAACTAGCAGTTCCCATAAGCCCCAGCAATTCCACTAGAAGGTATATACACAAAAGCATTGAAAACAGGTGTTCAATCAAGACCTCGTAAACAAATGTTCAGAGCAGCTCTATTCACAGTAGTGTAAAGGTGGAAACAACTCCAATGTCCATCAGTGGGTGCTGGATAAACAAAAGGTGGTCCATCCACATAAGGGACTATTTATTCAGCCATAACAAGGAATGAAGGACCGACACATACTACAACGTGGACGAAACTTGAAAATATTAGGCTAGGTGAAAGAAGCCAGACACAAAAGACCACATATCGTATGATTCCATTTATATGAAAGGTCCAGAATAGAAAAATACATAGAGACAGAACGTTGATTCATGGTTGCCAGGGGTTGGGAGGAGGGGGCAGTAGTGAGCGGCTGATTAATGGGGTACTGGTTGGGGTGATGAAAAAGTTCTGACACTAGAAAGTGGTGATGGTGGTGGTGAATGTACTTCATGCCACTGAATTGTATACTTAAAAATGGATAAAATGGTAAATTTGATGTTTTGTGTATTTTACCACAATAAAAAACAATCCTGGCCCTTTGACCAATACTTCCTCATTTCCCCATCCCCACCCCCTGCCCCTCCTCCTGGCAACCACCATTCTACTCTCTGCTTCTATGAGTGTCACTATTTTAAATTCCACATATAAGTGAGATCATGCGGTATTTGTCTTTCTGTATCTGGCTTATTTCACTTAGCATAATGCCCTCCAGGTTTACCCATGTTGTTGCAAATGGCAGGATTTCCTTCTTATTTAAGGCTGAATAATATTCCATTGTAAATAGTCCACATTTTCTTTTGGCCAAAGGGTACAAAGTTTCGGTTATGCAAGACAAGTTCTGGGGATCTACTCTGCAACATAGTAACAATACTTAAAAATACTGTATTGCATACTTGAAATTTGCTAAGAGAGTAGATCTTAATTGAAATCTTCTCAACACACACATAAATGGTAACTATGGAGAGGTGATAGATATGTTATTTAGCTTGATTGTGGTGACCTTTTCACAATGTATACATATATCAAACCATCAAGTTACACACATGAAATATGTACAATTTTTATATATCAAAGATATCTCAATAAAGTTGTTAAAAAAATGATGTGTCGTTTCTCCGAAATCCAAATTTAACTGGGCATCCTGTATTTCACTGGGCAACCCTGTCCCCAGCATACTGTAGCTCCTGTGGCTGCTTTCAGGAGCTCTGGTGTCTTCTTCCCAGAGGTCCCCTCCCCGCCAGGGCAGGCTCTCTCCTCCTTCTGCTCTACGCTTCCCTTCACCTGCAGCCTGGATAGGATGGGGTGTCTGCCCAAGACTCTGCCCAGCCTATTCTTGTTCTGTTTTTGCCTCTTGGTCAGCAATGACTTGTTGCTCAGTCCCTTGGGCTTTGCCTGCGGGGAGAACCCCAATATTGCCGAGAACATTATGCAGTGTCTTTTGGGCTAGCTAAGTGGCTCATCTTGCGGGGGGTGTGTGTGTGTGTGGGATGTTGGGGGGAAAATTTGAACTTCCAGAAGCCATGGGCCCTCCCTCCACATCCTGTAGCTCTCTGCTACAGGCGATGCTCTCCGGCTGCACTGCTGCAGGTCAGAGCTGGTTTCCCCCCATCCTGAACTTTAATATAAGCAATATCCTCCCAGCCAAGACTCCTACAACAATAGTTTGCTTTCAAGAGCACAAATTAAAGGGATGCCACCAAGGGCATTAATGGTCTTAGTAGAGTCAACACGGAGAGCATCGTGCATTCCCTAGTTAATATTAAGAGGGTCTAAGCAGAGGCACTGCCCTTCCAGCCAGGCCTGGTCTGAATACCAAAGAGACAGGGCTGGGGGAAAGGAAGAGGGAGGAGCCCCGAGCTGTCAGTCAACTGCAGCTGCACAGCTCACGTGCTGGCCCTGTGGGGCTGTGGGAGAGAGGTAAAGGTCAGGAACTCTTAGCAAATATTTGGAGGGCTCTTCTCACACCCAGTGGGTTTGGACACAGGTAATCCTCTTCTGGAAGGGGCCCAGTAAACCCTGAGCAAACGCCCGGCCTAACTGGTAACTCCATGGCTGAGCCAACCCATCCCCCCTGGGATGCTCAGGGAGGGAGAAGGTGAGGCCAGCACCCCAGGTGGAGGCTTGAATGGGGGCACACCTGCTGGGGGATGCTTCAGTGTGAGATGCTTCAGTGGCATGGGGGTGTACCATATTTTGTACCATATCTATAAAAACACATATGGAGCGTGTACTGAATACCAGACTCTGAGCTGGGGACAGGGCTTCAGAGATGAAAGATGTGACCTCTGTCAAGAGCCCAGAGTCTGATGGGGGAGCTGGTCTGTAAGCTCCCTGAGGACAGGAGGTATTTTGGATTTTGCTCATTACTGGATCCCCAGCAGCTAACATAGTAAATGAATGAAGGAATGAATGACTTGTAATACAATGGGCCCTCCACCCTGTCCCATGGGACTCAAGGATGGCTTTCTGGAGATGGACTTAAAAAGAAGTCAGAGAGAGCTGGACAGAGAGGCGATGGAAGGGTAGACCCAGGCAGAAGGAACAGCATGTGCAAAGACGTGAAGGTCCTATGGGTGTGAGACTTGAGGCTGGAGTCACCAGCAGGATCCAGGTCTGGAAGGACTTTGCAGGTCGCGAGGAGGAGCTTGAATTTCTTCTTGAAGTTTCCGAAGGATTTTAAGTAGCAAAGCAACAAGATCTGCATTTTAGATCATCTATTCGGAAGATGTTTGCTGTTTTCTTTATTAATACACATTAAAAACAATGCCCTATTGTATACCAGATATCACACCGAGTCTAGCCTGGTACTGTCCAGCAGAAGCATAATACGGGCCACATGAGTAATTTTAAACTTTCTAGTAGCCACATTTAAAAAAGAAAACAGAAACAGGCGATATACTTGATAATATATTTTATTTAACCCAATATAGCTGACATGTCATGATACATTTTACATTATTTTTTCATTCTATGTCTTCAAAATCCAGTGTTATTTCACTCTTACAGCACATCTCAATTCACACTTGCCTCACATCAAGTGCTCAGTAGGCACACGTGGCTACCGTATTGAACAGCGCGTGCAGGTGTAGACAGCGGCGTACGAGGCGATCATGGTCTCTGTCTTCACAGAGCTTAGAGCCTGGCGGAGAAGACCCGCGATTAAATCAGCAAACAAAATAGTACAATAAAAGTTACAGTGGTGGTGAGGGGCGGAGGGGATGATCGTGACACCCAGGGAGCATGGCAGAGGGACCTAACTCAGGGAAAATTTAAGTTGAGTTCTTGTGGATGGAGGGGGTCAGTTAAGGGAGGAGAGTGGGCGTTCCTGGCAGGCAGAACCGGACGTATGAAGGGCTGGTGGCCACACTTGATGGCCCAGGGAGAGTGGCTTGAGGTGTCTGGCCAGGCTTGCAGGGCCCGATCAGGCCGGCCTGCAGCCCTGGTGGGCTTTCGGGCTATCTTCTAAGATCACGGGAAACCCCTAGAGGGTCGTAAGGAAGTAGGGAAGTGGGCATGACTGGATCGTTACAAATACGTCTCTGTGGGTTGTGCACCTGTGGATCGGAGGGGGAGGACTGTGGAGGACAGCCAGGTGTCTAGTGCAGGGGTTTGGAGGAGGGTGGGGGCGTCGGAAATGGGAAGCAGTGGGTGGATGTAGGAGAAAAGAAGTGAGAACCAGGAGAACATAGTAATGGATTGGAGGTGTATGTGTGTGTGCATGGGAGGTGCAGTTTGAAAGAAAGGGGGCACTAGAGTATGACTCCCAGGTTTCCCATGCTGTTTCCAAGATCGGGAGCCCGAAAGGGGAGCAGCATTGGGGGTGAGGCAGTGATAGGTTCAGTTTTGAACGTGCTGAGTTTGAGGCGCTCGTGAGATGGCAAAGGTCTGGTTTTAAGGGACAATAAGTCAGTCCAAGCTTGGTAGCAAGGCCTGGGCTGGACAGGCAGATCTGGGAGGTGTCAGTATCTACATGTGAGGTTGGTAATTAAATACATGGAAATGGATAAAATCACATAGAGCAGTGGTTCTCTACTGGGGCAATTTTGCCCGACCAGGGGATATTTGGCAATGTCTGAACACATTCTTGGTTGTCACAGTCGGGGGACGGCAGTGAGTGCTACTGGCATCTAGCAGGTAGAGACCAGGGATGCTGCTAAACCTCCTACAATGCACAGGACCGCCCCCACAACAGAGCTTTATCCAGCCCCAATTGTCAGTAGTGCCCAGGTGGAGAAGCCCTGATCTAGAGAGACGAGGCAGAGCGATGAGAGAAGAGAGTCTTGGGTGGAACCCTGAGCAGCTCTGACATTTAAGGATGAGCCAGCAGACGAGGAGGGAGTGATCAGTGGAGTGGAGGAAATGTGTGAGAGGATGGAGGAGACGGGAGCCCCAGTTAGGAGGCTGTGATTCAGCGATGAGAAGGACGACATCGCTGCATCTTCTTAGCTGAGATCTCCGTTTTCATTCTTCTTCTCGGAGCGAGACCTGTGGGCATCCCAAACGTCGAGCACCTGGAATACAGAGCCACACTCGAGGTGGGCAGCGTGGCAGAGGGAGAAGAGCACGGGCTCCACCGCTTACTTGCTGTGGCCGCTTGGGCAAGTGGCTCACTCCCCCCAAGCCTCGGTTTCTTCATCCAGAAAATGGGTTTGTGATGGTGATCAAGTGAGAAGATAATAAATTTGGCTCATAGTAAGTGCTCAATTAGTGGTGGTTACTTTTCCTCCTTGATTTATCATCTTTAGGCAGGCTTGGTTATAAATTATTCTTAGATTTTTATTCAATCTACTCTCAACTCTGCCAAAATCCTACTGAAAACAGGACTGGCTTAGGGGTGAGGTCTCTGGCTCCCCCTTACCTTGCAGATGAAGTTTGGCTAGTTGTTTTCTAGGCCGTTGATGTGACTTATTTGTGAAGCAAGCCCTCCCCTCCCACGCTTTCCCTCCCCCCTCCACTTTCTCTCCCCTTCATTTTGGTCCTTTGCATTCAAGGTTACTCCATTGGTAGGACCAGGTCCTCTGCGTCATGGTTTGGGTCATTTTTTTATCAGAGTAGGAAGCAGGAAAAAAGTCACCAGATTGGCAAATCTTTCCAGACTCTCTCACTGATATTACCCAGCAAAGGAGAACAAACTTGAATGATCCTTCACCTAGCCTCCCAGGATTTGGGGTATGAAGGGGGCAAGGGTTAGGCCATATACTCCAGGGAAACATTTTCTTTCAAATCCCCTGTTTCATCTTGAAAAATTAATGAATTTACGTTCTGGTTCATAACATACCATGGTTCATTGTAATATAATAATAAAATTTTATATTCTTTTCCAGCTGACTTACATCATCTCCCCCTGCCCCCGATTAGTTTTCCCAAGGCTCTGAGAAACACCACCATGTAACCCCAGGAGGACAGGCCTATCTCAGCTTGAGATCAAGTCTAACTTGATCCCCATAAACACCCACATGCTCTCCTTGGGTACCATGTACCTCTTGGACATCTGTCAGATTCCTAATGATGCAGGGGATGATGAGCTGATGAAGGCCAACAGCCACGGAGAGCATAATTCTGGAATAAAGAGTTCTCCTGGGAAACGGGAAGATTCCCGAATTCTTCACAGCTGCGAAGAGAATTCAATATGATTTTTCCAGCTTGCAGAATTTTTCTAGAGTTTTGGTAGTTAGCAGAAAATGTTTCTGACTTATTTTGGGGACCTACTGAAGGTGCTTGGTGTAATTTCTGTGTGGTAATGGTTTGGCCCTTACAGGTGTTGAAGTTGGTGGCACTTGTTCGCCTACTGCAAAGCCATCCATCATAGACACCCTCTACGTTAGCCGACGCAGCCCAGCAAACTGGCTGTCAGAGCTTCCCAAGAATGATGTCCGGAGAAACAGAATGTCAAAGACAATGTCCTATTCTTTGTCTCTTGAGAAAGCGTCATCCCCAGGTTGCTCAGGCACGGATAGAGTTGACTCTTCTCTGATGCATTACATGCATTGCAGTTAAGTTTGCAAAGATTTCAAACAGAGATTACAGTTCCAAGAAAATCGTCTGCTTATTTTTTGCTTGTATGCACAAAATGGCTCCAAATTTACATAATTAAAATTCTGGTGGCTTTCAGATCATAACAATGGGTAATTAACATTGTTACTTGTCAGCTGGGAAATATCTCGGGAGGAGGCTATCAGAGCTCAGCCGTTTTATTTTGGGCAACGTCTCATGGACAGTCAGGACTAATTGAATCACCCCATCTCATGGAAAATGAATGAAAGAACAGTGGACGTCGCTAGTCCAGCTCGCAATCAACTCAGAAAGGCTGCTTGCTCAAATAAGCCTGCGCGAGATCAGAACCTCGACCCCGCGTTGAGGACGGTGGCCTGACAGTCTAATTCAGAAGCGTTGCTTAAAATCTTAATCAGCGCGTTGAAATTAACAGAGGCGAGTTTCGACACCATGTTTGTTGTTTATGGTTATCATTTTTAATAAACGTTAAAATGTTTTTATAGGTGTGGAGAAAGGCACATCCTTGGGACACCGCTCTCCTAGGTTTTTCTCTCTCTCAAGAAAAAAAAAATGTCATCGTCAAGAATGAAGACGTAACATATTCATCAGAGCCTGCCTGCCTTTTATTTTGTGGCTCCCTGAAAGCTATCTGCAATCCTAAGCCGAGTCCATCTTCCCCGCACAAGTGATATCTTGATTGACACATCTCCAAATAAGCTTGTGAATAGCTTTCCGTATTAGCCTGAGAATAATTCAGATGTCAAATTACGGCTCGCAGACTCCCTGACTCCTCTCGAGCCCCAGAATGAATTTTTTAAATATTTGGGAGAAAATATTAAATTTTGTTTGGGTTGGGTCAAAGTTCATATCATTTGGTAATAAAGAGCCACAGAGGGTGTTTGCACGCGGTGAGCTGCGTTGATTCTATTTTGTGCACCAGCGTCAGGTCAGGCTGACCCTGGCTGAGCTGTTTGGAGTTTGCGAGCCTGCAGCCTTCGGCATCTTTGCAGTTTGCTATGGGTTTCCTTTGGACGGAAAAGGGAGCGAGAAAAGAAAGACGGGAAAAAGCTTCAATGCATTTTCTCTGTGCAGGATTCCTGGCTGATGTCATCTCTAAGTATGCAGTCTTAATTGCTCCTCTCTGCAGCGACAAGGGAAGAGGAGATGTTGGTTCCTTGTTTTCATCATCCTTGAAATTTCACTGCCGACTCAGCCTGGATTCCCACCCTGCAAACCATGCAGAAGCATTTCTCGCAAGCAGAAAGGCAAAGCTGTGCTTGCCAGGCTGATAATGACCACTTTTCATAATATTTGTTGAATGCTCTGTAACGTGCGACTGAGAAAACTCTCATTATGGCCGGCTGTTTGCGCAGCTGTAAATATTTAACCAAGAATGCTACCAGCTTTGTGGAAAGACTTGCTAATGACACCTGCTCCTCTCTATAATTACATATTGTAAAATTCCATGCTAATGACACAACTGTGTCTTCCTTGTGCAAGGGGTAAATTTATACCAAGTACGGCACCTGAATTTCCATAAGCAATTAGCCTACACATTTCCATCCCTGTGTTTTCCTGTGATTTTATTGAAATGAAAGATAATGAATTAAATCCAATTACGGCAAGAAGACAGCTAGCAACTTGATGTTCATTTTGAATCGTAGTTCCACTTCGTAAGCAAAGTGAGGAAGAGAACTATGCTGCCACTTAATACAGTTCAAGCTCCCGATAAATTAGAAATATCAGCCTGGTCGCATGGACCCTGAGGGAACAATCCTTGATGGAGCCTGGGGTTCTCTTGACAAAATGCTTCTCGAAAAGGTGCGTATTTCTAGTCTGATGCAGGTGAGGCACTGCTCTTGGTTTGTAGCCTGGTTATTGGTGGAACATCTCTATAAAAAATGTTTCCCCAGATGCCATAATAAAGCCCAAGACAACAATCTATAGTTCACAGGGTTTGTTGAGGAGAGTGAGAGAGGGTGCCCTGGAATTCAGGAAGTAGGTGACAAATAATATCCTTATTACTTTAAAACAGGAGCATTCCTATTCTTTTGGAAATCTTGGCTCTCCAGGAGATGTAGAAAGACAGTACCCCTATGGAGGCTACGAAAAGGTTCACCTGGTTTAATCAGGAGCGTATTCAAAGATGCAGAGCCACGGTTCCTGAAAAACAAAACCAAACGAGTGACGTGATGAGACAGACACTTCCAAAATGAATACGTCTCTGCATCTTTATGGTTTCTTTTTCCTTTTTGCTCCCTCATCATCTTTCCTCTCCACCCCCCTTCTCCCTCTGTATAAATGCAAACTCTCAAAATGTCAAAAGTGGAGAAGTGACCTATCCTTTGACGGCACAGGGGACGATTATGCTCTGATCTCTTCAGACGCAAACACCATTCCCAGGGTTACAGCCTCTCCAGAACAACTGTAAACCTGATGCTGAATTTACTTATTTATTTATTGGTCATGACTATTCCTAATACCACTTTAGTGAATATGAGGGTGATGGTGTAATGGTACCAGGGGGGCAGAGGATGATCAGTGACAGAGGCGTGGGCTGGGGACCGGGAGCTGAGAGGTTGCCCTGCCCAGCCCAGCCAGGGAACTATTCTCTTCGATTTCCTCTCAGTGGCGGGGCTGGAGTGTGGCTGCCTAATGGTTTGCTGTCGATACAGTAAAAATGCTAACCTGTCTTTACATCTAATCCATTCTGAGAGGGCTCTTTACATAAATGGTCTATTCCATTTCTTCGTTTTCAGAAAAGCCAGTCAAATAACATTGAACCACACAGGCTGTTGGTACAGTGTTTTTTTAAAAAAAGCACAGTGATTAATTTTGAGACACAGCATTTAGCGTTAAGTTGTCTTGGACTATTTTCTTCCTCGCCATTTTTTTCAAGGGCTCTGAAAATCAATGCTATGCTTCGCTACCATCCATCTTTATATAGTAATAAATTAAGTGGGAGGTATTGATATTTTTGACTGAGCTTTTAAAATTTACATACTAATGACAATTATACCCTTGTGACTGTTGATTTCTGCTGCTGTTTACTGTTCGTGACTTGGGAAAGAGGCATTTGAGTTTTGTCTGTTGGCTCTGATGTTCCTGCCTGTCCTGCCACCTCCATCCACGTCTCAGCTCAAGGTTATTAGGAAACCAGGTCCCCAGGAGGGGAGAGAGCAGAGAAGCCTTGCCCATCTGCTGTCTGTCTTGCTCTCCTGGAGTTCTGCAAGAACTCGACTAAGGACAGGCTGAATGACCTCAGGCTTGGCAAGGAACATGGTGGAACTGAACTAGGACGATATCAAAATATTGAGCAATGGTGGGCAGTGGCCCCCACCAATCAGAATGTGGTGGGGGTGTCCTGGAGGGGCCCTCTGCTCTGCTAGATGTTAACTCTTTAGGCGCTGAATTTAGGGAAGGGAGGAGGTTCTGAGGAAAAGCCAGGGCAGCAGGCAGCAGAGGGCTTGAGAGGATTGGCTATGTACCAACTGGTGCAAAATATCCCAATATTTAATACTGGCGCAGACTGGGGGAATTTTAGCTCTGGATGTGAGCCCCCTCCACACACACAAATTTAGGAATCATGGGGAGGTCACAGAAGTATTGTGTGCCCTTCCCATTCCTTAAGAAAAAATAAACTAGGATTCTGAAACCTCAACATTGAGTGCCTTGCTTATGTCATGCTTCCAAACTATTTCTGATAAACTCTGAGTTTGGCCAGAAATGTAGACAACCACCGCCTGCCCTCGTCTTCCCTTCTCCATCCCTCAAGATAGGTTCAGAGCATCTTCTCGACATTTGGCAAGAGTGTTTGTGCTGAAGTGGAGACAAAGCCCCAGCAGGGAGGGCATTAAAAGAACCAGGTCAGGGCCGCTATGCGATTTTATTTTATGACACAGAATCCCTCTGGACAATCTGGGTGCTACCCACAGGTAGATGACCAGGAAAAATACCAACAGACTGACACAAAAGCCCCCACTTCATTTAAACAATTATTTGGGGGACTGGGACAGCCTTGAAGCTGACAACAGTTTATTCACAGAGATTAATTTGTCAGTAATATTGATTGTCGGAGGCCTGTTTCATTCTATTTAAGATTCCACAAGGCACAGACAGCAGCCACTCGTGCGTGATTTTCCCTCTAGAATTTCCAAGATGTGGAGGAGGCGAGTCCAGGAGACGCTGGGCAGTGAGTTCTGTCAAACTAGATCCTGCCGGGACATCCCCAGGGCAAGGTGCGTGGATTTTGTTTACATTTTGCCAAGGCAGCAATAAATTGTTTACATACCCGGGTCTTTTTTCTTTTCCCCTAAAGCGGGTCACCCAGCCGTCCTAGCATGTAGAGGAGCCAGTGGAGCTTTCCAGACTCAACCCTGAAATCAGTATGCAGGATTATCCAAATATTAAAGCTGCTGAAAGTTCGGCTTCTCCAGTTTCCCGCTGCACGGAGATTGCTCAGTTACATCCAAGTGTCCAGGAAGTGCCTTTGCAAGAGTGTCTGTAAGGAAAGGACAGAACATACGAGAGGTGTGGAGGAGAACTCACTTTCATCAGAGGATCGGCTTTCAGGAGGGTTTGGGAGCCCAGAGCATTATTGTATTACACATGGCACTGAAATGCCGCTTGTTCGACTTTTTTCTCCCCCCTCTCTTTTCTTTGCTTTGAGTGTTTTCGAAATAAAAGAGTTTTTTCTTCCAAATTGCGCTGGGAGGCAAATTCTTGAACGGTGTAATAGAAAATGTTAGACAATATTCCTTACCGGAGCTATTGACATTTTGGATGGTTGTGATACTTTGATTTTTCTCAAAACATATGGATCAAGCCTGGCTGTATTATTGGACAGGAAATCCTGATGAAAGCCCTGCCTTTATCTTTCTTTGTATCTTCCCCCCTCTGTTTGTTCCTGGCTTTCTCTCTGAATATAATCGTGGTTTTCTTAAGCTGTCCGGGGAGTCGTTACTGCCTTACTAAATATTTCATGGCGCACAGCACACCATACCTGCCAACGGCCTCTTATTTGTTGTCAAAAATAAAGGGTTTATCCTTCGGGGGGGCGGGGGAAGAGAGCAGGTTTATTCTACTGGTTTTATTTTCAAGTTTCTCCTATGCACCCAAGGCATGGCATCACTGGAAATCGAGGAGGGGTGCCTTTTCTTTACCGGGGACACGGCCAGCCGTTTATTTATTTATTTGCGGCTTATTTATTTATTTGCTGTGCGCTCTTTCCTATGATTCCCAGCCCTGGTTTCTTTGCAGTTTCCTTTCCCATTTGTTCAAAAGGGAAAAGTTCAAAGCGGCTCTGTCAGCGGAGGGAGAAGCCTGCTGAATACTAACCCTCCAGCGGCCGCCTGGGCTGACCTCGAGCGGGGAGCGTAAACGGTTGCATTGCCAGCCCGCATGTGTGTTTTGTTAGCCCAGGTCGGGAGGGGTCAGGGCTCACCTGAGGCCAGCCCGGCCGGCAGACCCGCCCGGGCAGCGGGGTAATGCATTTTTAAAAGGGACATTCTCGCCTCTGAATGGGCCTAATATGGTCTCTGTTTAAAAACCTGTCAGAATCGCAAGCACACACTCCATAAAATATAAATAAGTACTTACTGTTTGCAGATGTCGCTTGTTTTTCATAATGTTTGTATTTGAAGCCTCGAATCCTCACTTCCTGTCAGGCTCCCTCGCGCCTCTCTCCTGTTTCTGCAGGAACAAGGGGAAACTTCAGCTCGAGATTTCTCAATGAAGACACTTGCTGTCAAATCTGCCTGCGTCCCTGGCACAATTAGCATTCTCTCTTTTCGTCTTTGTCTTCTCTCTCTCTCTACGCTAAGGTGTACTTTTGGCCACAGCTTTACCTGGGCGGTGTAGAGCCACCCCTCTTGGTAGCAGCATTTGGAAGACACTCTTGGGTCTCAGGAAAGCATGATTTTTGAGGCCCTGAATAGCCATGTTGCAACTCAATAGGCCTGTGATCAGCACACTTAGATTAATAGGAAAGAATTAGGAGATGGGCTGTGGGGAAACTCCAGCATCATTCCTAGGGAAATTCGCAGATGGGGCCTCATACATCTTTGCCGTATCCATCCTGAGAGTCCCCTTGATAAATTCAAGTGCAGGTGTCTGATAATTTATACGTGCGTTTGGCTGCATCCGGGTCATTCGGCCCCTGAGTCTGACCCCACGGTTCTTACCAAGCGATCTTCCTCATGCCTTCCCTCTACTGCGCCGAACTCACCCCAGCTCTCACCTCTTCTCCCGCCTCCTGTCTCCCTCCTTAGTTACCACCTGCTGGGCGTGGTGGGTGACAGGTGCGACCCGGGGCACAGTTTTTTGCATGACAAAGCCAAGTAGGTGACTTATTCCAGAGTTCTTGATGGACAATGCGTGGAGGACTGTGGAAGTTGCTATTTGTCCCCAGCCCTCCTATGATTCCCTGAACATTTTAATAACCCACTCTCTGGCCGCCCCCCACCACGTGGGCTTAGAAAGCCCCGCGTGAGCTCTCCCTGCAAGCCTGTGGACTTGCTGAGGTCGCCGATTTAGCCTCGTATGTTTGTATTTACTTGTTTTTTACTGTCTAGGCAGTCCTCTGGTTAAAAATGCCAGCACAGCCCTTACTTCCCAGCTCGTTCCTCTCTTTGCTTAGAAAGTGGTGGTTTCGAAGGGCCCACCTGCGAGGTCCCTGCTCTGGCGACACACCTCACATCTTAGTTCCCCGGTTTTGAAGCCAGCATCTCATCAACATCCTCAAAAACTGAAGGCCTGCTGCCCTAGTCCCAAATGACAGCTAAGAACCCAAGGCTCCCCGTCACCCACTTTAGCTGGAGATGCATGACAAATGCTATCGACTTGCAATTTCCTTTAATACCCATTATTTAAAAAGAAAAAAGAAAGAGAAGACACATGCCAAGCCTTCCCCAGTCTCTGCGCGGTTTCGGGAGCATCTGATGCTGAGCACACGCCCGGGACAGCGCGCCTCCATGCTCGAATCAGGCCAGCGGAGTTGGCTTCATCTTTAAAGCACAGAAGCCATAAATCAAGATGAAAATCCTTCAGCCCAAAAGCCTCACCAATTGATACAATTTGAAAATGGGCAGCGGGAGAGGCTGGGGAGAAAGCTGACATGATGACTTCTATAATAGCAGAACGTTTAAGGTTATAGAAATAAAAGGAAGGGGATGAAATCAGGCGCGTTGATCTCTGCCTGCAGGCTCTCTCAGCTCGCTGGAAGCTCCGGCAATTATTTCTGCTCTGGCTTTCCCCTTCTTTTTTTTCCAGCAGTCTGTTTGAAATGAAGCAGAACCGGGCATGGCAGGCTTATCAGTGTCGTTAGCTGACAGGGCGCCCAGCACACCTGCTTTTACTTGCTGCCATTTCAGGCACTAATGCCACAGAGAATGTAGCCTGGGTCCTTATAATGTGTAAAGATTCATTTATTTCACCTTTTGAACCGGCCTGACCCCCTGGGCTTGTGTTGGGGAGGGGGTGGAGGGCTGGAGAGGGTTTTTTTCCTGGCACTTAGAAGAAGCTGGCTATTAGGGGTCTGGCCCCGGGGCTGTTGCTATGATAGAAGCTTAAAAGGGAGGGGGCTCAGCCAGGGAGGCGCTGGGAGCTCGGCCACCGAAGGGGCCTGGGGCATGGTGCCGAGCAGAATTCCCCTGCTGCTGCCTCCCTGGCTCCACGGTGTCCCACGTGCGGGGCTGTTTTGACATTTAGGCACCCTCACTTTTGGACACCCCCGCCCCCATCCCATCACAGGTATTAAAATCCACCCACCTCTCACTTTCACTATGATTGTTGAAAAGATTTTTAAAAATCATTTTTCCTCTGAAATGATTTGGCTGTGGGTCTCATTTCATTTACGACAGCGGAGACTTCTTGGCAATCGTCACGCGCACCTAGGAATTCCTGCAAAGGGAGAAATATCTACCCTTCAAACTGCTTTCCAATATAATGGAATTTTTATGAATACTAAATTTAGCTACTAATGAAGTTGATATAATATTAAGTTTTGCAGACATTTTAATTAAACACCTATTAATTTCAATTTTATGGTTTTCATATTTTGGAGCCAATAAATACATATATTTTTTAGGCCTCTAACATTTTAATAGGCCCCTGAAGAGGAGCAGCTGATAGCCCTGAACCTGACGTCTCAGGTGCCTAATGATTTTTTTTTTTTTGCCTTCCTTTGGTATGAGTTTGACACATACATTTTTCCTTCTAAAAGTCTTAGTTTAAGGTGTTAGCTTCCTAGGAATAAAAAAGTAGTTCTTGTTAGTGGGCATTAAACTCTTTTAGGACTTTGATTCTGCTTCTTTCTATTTCATATCTCATGACTAGTACTCAAGAGAGTGGGGCGTATTCCTCAACCTCTGCCTGGAAATCTGGGGCTTCCTTCGTGTCTTGACTTTTCATTCTTTTCAAGAAGTTGACTACGAACTTCTGTTGCTTATGGTTCATTAGCATTTCCCCCTTCTGTTCATAGAATTCTGATTTCCTACAGAGAATGCCCCCTCCGCAGTGGTTTAGTCCATCTGTCTCCAGGAGTGGGCACGTGACTCGGCCTGGCCAGTTAAAGCATCTCATCACTCTGGCCACAGTTATTGGTTCCAGGACTTCTGCAACTATTTGGAAAAAGGAGCCTTCTTTTTATGTAGAGATTGCTAGCTTAAGGAGCTTCTAGGGGAACCACTATGTGGAGAGAACCTGCCTGACAGTAAAGTCAACAGAGAAAACAGTTAAAAGGTTGAAGTAGAAAAGCTAAGTCTTAATAATTATCATGAGAGCCCCTGGATCCAGCCATGCCTGAAGCCTTAAAGCCCTAATAGGTAGATTAGGTAGAATAGATTAGGTAGAATAGGTAGATTCCTACTTTGCTTAAGCCAGTTTGACTTGGGTAGCTGTTACTTACAACCAAAAGATTCTTGACAAATATATATTCTGATATCACTAAGGGGCAAGCCTGGTAGAGAGATTTCATTTCATCTACTCTGTTAGAAAACAATTTGAATTAGAAAGTGAGACTGGTGAGTGTAGAAGTGAAGGAGAACAATGTTAGTGTTAAGGATAATAATGTTATGGAGCGCTTCCCATGCAGCAGACACTGTGTTCACATCTCCCAAAAACTCTCAGAGGTTCATTATCCCCATTTTACAGATAGAAAACTGAGGCTCAAAGCCACCTAGCTAGTAGAATGTAGCCTGATTGGTTTCAGATCTACCTCATTCTAAAGTGGGGCACACCAACACCTAGAACAAAAAGCTTGGTGCTCATGTTCCTAATCATTAAGGAACAAAGTCTTGGAAGCTCAGGGCTAGTGTTGGTTCCTATGGTCTTCCACTGGATGTTCCATAAAGTTTTTGTATTCATATCTGACTTTGTTCTCACTGCACCCACATGAAGTTCTTACCATTTAAAATTCCATTCCTTTGAGTCTGACAAAATTTTATACTGCTTAGAATCTTCTACTAAAATGCAAGTTGTAGTTGATATTTAGGTAATCAGACTCCTTGGAATGTGTACTTGAGAGGAGTTTGGGGAGTATGGGGGATGGGAGCAGGTATCAAAGAAAGAAAAACTTGCTTATGTCCCAATCATTTCAAGACTTGGCCCTCCCAAATGGAAACAGACCCTTACCCGATAAAGAAGAAGTCAGAGTCTGGAAGAAGTGGGTTCTGGACTGTTTTTCTAGTTCTACGGCTCGGTGTGACTAAGTTCTCTTTCATATAAATCCCCCCTCCTTACTCTCTCTCATCCTCCCTCCTGAACTTCTGACAGCTCTCACTCATCATCAAAGGGAAAGAATCTCAAAATAGATCTCAGGAGGTCCTTCATTAAAGCTGATTGACTTGGCTTCTGGGTTCTTCTATTGATAAACTCCCAATAGAACCCGACCAAGTCTTGGATGTTGTAATGAGGGCAGATGTGTGTGCAACCACTTCCTTGTTTCCCAGGCCACCCAAGTGGGGCAGGTACTAACAAGAGGGTCTCAGTGAGAGTAACAGTCTCCTGGCTCTAAGTCTGCTGCTACTAGTTCTATGGACCCTTAAACTCATTCCAAACTCATTCTGGGAGGGGCCAGAAGGTGTCTCACATGTACTTACACTCCAGTCTCCTCAGCCACCATCAGGAGTCCACCGTCTTCCTGTGTCCTCCTCTCAATTGTTTTGTGCCACTGTCACTGCTGAAGCCACCTCAAGAAGTGCTCTCCCATTTCTCCGCTGTGTCCGCAGGCTGTCCAGTCTCCTGAGGTCATTCATTGCTCTAATGTTAGCTCCTTCCCCGACCCCCACACTCTGTGCATCAGTTACAGAGCACGTCTAACTTACGCTCTAGATATTTCACAGAGCTCTTCGTGAAGCTAAGAGCTTATTTTCCTCTTAACTCTTCATTTTACTCCATCTTTCTTTCGGCTTCTTCTTCCTAGAACTCAGATACCAATTCCTGGGCTGGGCTGGACGACAATCTGAGCAGCAGACAGCCCCCTCTCCCACACTGACCCACTGTCCTAGCACCATGGTTCTCACTTCCCATGGGATGAGCTCTGTCCCAGGAACTCCTAGGCCCAGGGAAGATCGCCCTCCCTGCTCTGCTGAACCCAGGTTGAGCTTTCTAACTGAAGGCATCACTGCTCTAGGTTTTGGGGTCCTCTTGAAACTCAAAAGAGTCTGTGCCAGTAAAGGACTTGCCCCTCAAACATAAAATGGACTCCACTGCTATCCCCCCAGTTAACAATTTCGGGGGTTTAGCATCTTTTGTGAGTGCAAGACTTTCCAATGGTTCTGTTTTCTACTCTTGGTGGCCAAGTATTCCTGAGTTTGCGATAAGATTTGTTTTGCTATATTAAAAGCTGCAGATTCCAAGTGGAACCATCCATCAGCTGACTTCTATCTGAACCCCTTTCCTGGTGGAATTTCATTCTGGCAGACAGTGCAGAGTTCAAAGTTCATGGACTTGAATTCTGAAGGTTCTTTGGGATGGAAACACCTCCGTCCACAGTACGGGAAGTGAGTATTGCTTCATATGGTCTGGGCATGGATATGGCTGCCTTGCGAATTAATGCTTGTCAGACCTTGTTACTGTAAAATAGCCGTGGCAAGGTAATGACCATCATTCATTTTATTTTATGACTTTTTAAATTTGATTTCATTTAGGCTTTGGCAAAGGTGAGGGGACCGACTCATATTTTGTGTTTATGTTCGATTACACGAAAGCCCCTTGGGGCAAAGTGATGCTAGCTGAAATCATGTAAATTAAAGAGGACATTTGCTAAGACACCTTGACAAACTCAGAAATGAGAATATCCAGCTTTAACTGCTTGGTCATCCTGATTCTTGGCTCTCGCACTCAGGGAAGGAGGTCTGGAGAGGGCATGGAGCTCATCGTGAGGCGTGGTGCTCAGAGTGAGGGGCTTTGTTATTTGTAAGTGAAACGGTGTTAGGGTTTAGTGTCCATAAGCAAAAAGCTGCCTGGCTTATCAGATAATTTAGAATAGGAAGCCAAGTGAATAATGAAACTTCTGTTTTTTTCAGCCTAAGAATCCTCCTAGACCTATGAAAGTACTTGAAATTACGAGCTGGGACACTCAGTGAGGCAATGGGGTGCTGGGTGTCCCCTGGGGAAGAGACCAACCTAAGTGAGGAGAGACTCAAGAGCAGACATGTGCTGCTGGGACAGAAGGCAGCATGGTATACTGGAAAGCAATATAAGTTCAAATCCCACTTCTTACATTTACTAGGTATGCAACTAATTTTAAAATAGACTGTTATCTCTTATTGCAAAAGCAATAAGTTCTTTTTTTATAGAAGTAAAAAGAAGAAAGGAAAAAACACTCTTAATGTCACACATTCAGAAAAAAATCTACTTTTAGTTCATTCATGGCTATCTTCCCAAATCCTTTTTCATGTATAGACATATGTACCTACTGATATTACAAAATAAGATGGCACCTCTTTTCTCTTAATGTTCAATTTTTGAACATTGTCAACATCATTTTTAATGGCCGCACAATGTCCCATCTCATGGATATACTTGAATTTATTTACCCAATCCTCTGTTGTCGAATATACAAGTTGTTCCAACTGTTCATAATTACAAAACAGCTGTGATAAATACTTGCAGCTAATTGTTCACCCAACTTCAAGATTATAATATTTGCTTAAGGAAAAATTCCACAGAAGTCAGATTTTTGGAGGAATGGGCACATGTATTTTTCCTACTTGGATTTGTTGAGATTCTAGGGTATGTAGATCCACGTATTTCCTAAAATTGGGGACTTTTTGGCCATTATTTCTTCGAATAATCTCTCTATCCCTTTCTCACTCTCTTCTCCTTCTGGGACTGCCACAATGCATATATTAGTCTGCTTAGTGGTATCCCATAAGTCCCTTTGACTCTGTTTACTTTTCTTCATTCTTTTTCCTCCTCAGAATTAATCATTTCAAACGATTTCTCTTAAAGTTTGCTGATTCTGTCTTCTGTCTGTTCGAATCTGCTCTTGAACCCCTCTAGTGAATTTTTCAACTCAGTTATTGTATTTTTCAGCCCCAGAATTTCCTTTTGGTTCTTTTTTTAATCATTTCTATCTCTTGGTTGATATGCCAATTTTGTTCATGTACTGTTTTCCTGATTTCCTTTAGTCCTTTGTCCGTGTTTTCTTTTAGCTCTTTGAGCATATTTAAGATAGTAGTTTTGAAGTCTTTGCCTAGTAAGTCTGATGCCTGTGTTTCTTCAGGGACAGTGTCTGGAAATTTATTTTGTTCCTTTGCATGGGCCATTTTTTATCATTTCTTTGTATGCCTTGTGATCTTTTGTTTTAAACTGAGTATTTAAAAAATAGGCCACCTCTCCCAGTCTTTGCAGACTGGGGGGTAAGACCTTTGCCAATTAGCAGGGCATGTTTTGAGCCTTGGGATCAGCCTGACATGAAGGCTTAAGTTCTTCTCAGGTCTTTCTGGACACATGGCTTCCCTGGGCCTGTGTATATGCTTTTTTCGAATTCCTTCATATACATGGCTGCTTTTAAGTGTCTTAATTTTCCTAAGATTTTCACCTGTTTATTCTCGGACCTTAGCTGTTTTATTGTATTCCTCGATCAGTAATCTCTTGCTTTAAGAGTCTGCAGGTCTGTAGTCCCCTTGCAGTTTTCATGAGCCACGCCTACTGCTTCCTGCAGCTTCCTCTACCCTGAGATCCAAGTCGTGCTGCTTGTGGTTCTCTGAGCTCCGAGTCAGGAGACACAGAGACCAGTCCCTCAGGCAGCTCCCAGATGGGTGCTCTCTCTGGTTTGAGGAAGGGAACTGGGGAGTACGCTACTGTTTCCCCCAGGTGAAGAAATTGGGCTCCATGTTGTCTTTAAAAAGGAGGAATCTGCCTTGTGTAGCATCTTCTGTAAACAGGTCTTGGGGTGTGTAGGGGGAAAAATTTTATGATGAAAATCTCAGTCTGTTCATGGGAATTTTCCCTCCAAATGAAGCCCCAGCTGTTCCAGATTTCAGAGTGGCAGATGTGACCAGGCCTTTAACCTCATCGTGGCTGTGGGTGAGAAAGGAGGGTGTGATATTCTACACTTGGGGCCTGGAATTTCTGCACTGTTCCCACTTCATATAGACTCGGAAAGGTGAAGTAGCTCATCCAGTTTGCACAGCTGGCCAGGGCTGGAGCTGGAATGGGAGCCCAGGCCTGTCTAACCACTGTACCACATGGCCTCTTGTTTGAGGGCTTCCAGGAGGCAGTGAGCATGCCTTGTAGGGTCAGCTCAACTGGAGCGAAGAACGCAAAGGGAGAAAACTTCTGGGGCTCTCTGACACATGTTAGGGCACCAAGCAAAGCTGAGTGACTGTGACCTGGACTGGCCAGTCCTTGAAACTATGCTTTATAACCTGGTCTTGGGAGAGACTCCTGGCTTCCTTTAGAAGTTAAGCTCCAAGCTCTCCTCAGCAACTCGTCTCAGATAGCTCTGGCCTGGGAATCTTTGATCCTTAGATCACTTACTTCTCTACATTTGGTGTGATCCTTACTTCTCCTCAAGGAGTCCTCAGCGAGGAAAAGAGACTAAGGCCACAGATAGATACAGGTGTGTGGTATGTGAGTAACCTGGCAAGGAGGTGAAGGGGCAGGTGACTGGTTGAATAGCTGGTTGACACTCTGGAATATGCCTTTAGCTGCAAAGTGGAGCCTTTGCTTCTTGAGCCCACGACTGGCCTTCAGTGTCCTTTCCTCCCAGTGACATTGTTGTTTGAGCTGGAACTTTAAATAATGAAAGTCACCAGCATTCATGGAGTGGCTACTGTGTTCCAGGAACCAGGATGTATTTCCTTGACCAATAATGACATGAGCCATAAGAGGATAAGAGTTATGCACTTCACACCCATTAAGACAGCTACTATCCAAAAAACAGAAAATAACAAGTGTTGACGAGGATGTGGAGAAATTGGAACCCTTGTGCACTGCTGGTGAGAATGCAAAATAGTGCAGCTGCTGTGGAAAACAGTATGGCACTTCTTCAAAAAACTAAACATAGAATTACCATACGGTCCAGCAATTCCACTTCTGGGTATATACCCTAAAGAATTGAAAGCAGAGATTGGAACAGATAGTCACACAGCAATGTTCATAGCAGCATTGTTCACAATAGCCAGAAGATGCAAACAATCAAAGTGTCCATTGGTGGATAAACAAAATATGGTCTGTACATACAAAGGAATATTATTCAGCCTTAAAAAGGAAAAAAATTTGGATACATGCTACAACACAGATGAACCTTGAAGATATTATGCCAAGTGAAATAAGCTAGACACAAAAGAACAAATACTATATGATTCCACTTATATGAGAAACTTAGAATAGTCAAATTCATAGAGAAAGAAAAGAGAATGGAGGTTGCAGGGGTTGAGGGGAGGGAGAAGTGGGGAGTTATTGTTTGATGGGTACAGAGTTCCAGTTGGGGAAGATGAAAGGGTTAGAAAGAAGGATGGTGGTGATGGTTGTACAACAATATGAATGTACTTATGCTACTGAATTGTATACTCAAAAAAGGTCAAAATTGTAAATTTCGTGTTATTTATATTTTACCACAATTTAAAAAAGTTATTTATCTTTTTTATAACTGAGGAAAGAGGCTCTGGAAAAAGAGAAGTAGCATAAAATTTCACTTTTCACAAGGGAGAGTGCCTCCCTTGTATCTTCGCTCATTTGCTGCTCTAGTGACTTCATCAACAGACATTCGCTGATCATCTATTGGGTGTAAAACACACTCCCCCCACTATGTGCTGGACACTTGGGAGAGTCTCAAGCAGCTCACATTTTTTTTTTTTTTTTGTGAGGAAGATCCGCCCTGAGCTAACATCTGCCAATCCTCCTTTATTTGCTGAGGAAGATTGGCCCTGGGCTAACATCTGTGCCCATCTTCCTCTACTTTATATGGGACGCCGCCACAGCATGGCTCGACAAGTGGTGTGTCGGTGCGCGCCCGGGATCTGAACTGGCAAACCCGGGGCCACCACAGTGAAGCGCGCGCCCTAAACCGCTTGCACCACCGGGCCGGCCCCCAAGGAGCTCACATTTTAGCTGGGGGTGAGGTAGGGATTGGGGAGGATAGAGAATGAAGATATGGGTACACCAATGCCTTGCAAGGCAGAATGTCTCTGGGCTGAGGAAGGTGGAAACAGGGGCTCCAGAAATGCAGGAAGTGGGGACTCACTTCTGGCTGGGGAGCTGTGGATTCAGGGGGGCTTAATGGAAAGGAGGAGTAGGATGTTGATATGCAGAGCTGGAGAAAGGGTATTCCAAGAGGAGGATACAATGTTAATAGGGTAACAATAATGAGAATACTAATAGTGCCTACTCCGTGCTGGGTGTGTTCTAACTACTTGACACATGTTATCTCATTTTATCCTCATAACACCTCAGAGAGGCAGATACTTTTATTATCCCCATTTTACAGACGAGGAACGAGAAGCCCAGAGAGGTTTGGAAACCAGTCAAAGGTCACACAGCTAGTTTTAACAAACATACAGCTAGGAGGGTGACCCTCCACATTTTGGGATCTTTAGGTTATTGAGGTGAGCAGCAGCATAGGGTGGTGGAAGGGAAGGAGTAGAAACAAGACAGGAGAGGGTGTCAGAGCCAGATCCTCTTGGATCTTCAATACGAGATGATAGAGTGGGCACTATTTTTTTTTTTTTTTGGTGCAGAAGATTGGCCTTGAGCTAACACCTGTTAGCTCTATTTTGTATGTGGGACGCTGCCACAGCTTGGCTTGATGAGTAGTGTGTAGGTCTGCACCTGGGATCCAAACCCACAAACCCTGGGCTGCCGAAGAGGAGTGTGCAAACTTAACCAGTACGCCACTGGACTGGCCCCAGAGCGGGCATTATTTTAATAAGTGTGTGAATCAACTTACAGTCTTTTCTGTTCCAAAAGGAATTTGAGTGATAGTAGCAAGTGGGCATCTTTGTGGGGCAGGTGAGGGGACTGGAGGCCTGTGGTGGGGTCAGGTAGAGCCAGGGATGGTGGTGCCCAGTGTCGCTGACTGTGAAGGTCAATTACTGTGGTAGCCAACCTTCAAGATGGCCCCCAGTGATGCCTGCCTCCTGGTATTCTCGCCCTTGAGTTGTCCCCTCCATATTGAATAGAAAGGACCTGTGTAACCAATAGGATATTGTGCAAATGATGGTGTGCGACTTCCATGGCCAGGGCATAAAGATACTGTGGCTTCCACCCTACTCTCACTGGGGTCACCTGCTCTGGAGACAGTGACTGCCACCTTGTGAGGACACTCAACTGGCCCGATGGAGAAGCCCACATGGGGAGGAGCTGAGGCCTCCTGCCCACAGCCACATCAGCGAGCCACCTCGGACTCCAGAAGGCTTGACTTCAACCCCAGTCGAGCCTTCTGATGACTGCAATCCTGGCTGACATCACGACTGCAACCTCGTGAGCAACCTTTGGACCAGTTCCCTCCAAATTCCTGACCTGGAGAAACTAGGTGAAATAATAAATGTTTATTGTTTTTTTAAGTGTGGGGCTTAAAAATTACCCCAAGGTAATTTTTTATGTAATACATATGCAATAAATAACTAATGCAAGAACTAAAATGACTCATTCTCTGGCCCCTGTCTGGACTATAATGTTTCCTGCAGAAGGGAAAATACATGGGTCGTTGGTAGCTGAACTTTTAGCTTAAGGAATATTGCATTTCAGCAATGAGTAAAGGAAGCTCACAGAATAATTCTTCCATGCTGATACTGTTCTCCTTAACCTGGAGACTTTCCCACCGTTGCTCATACTTGGCTGCCCACTGCCCCACATGGATGTGGCTGTGCCCTCTGGGCGAGGGGAGCCTCCAGGGGCCGGGTGAAGGTGTTAACAGAGACAGGCTACCATATGCAGCCGGAGAGAGCTGGGCAGTGAAGGAAGCAAGAACTGCAGGTACGTTCCTCCCAGTCTGGCTTAGCTCACCTGCCTGACGCCCCCTCACTGGCATGTGAGCTCTGTGGGAGTGCGCCTGAGTCTCACTGTCTCCATTGCCCAGTCCCTGCTTTGTTGTTGTGTCCTGCTATGTGACCTTGTACTCAACCAGGCCCTGGTGATGGACAATGAGGTTATTTCCAGTTATTTTGCTGTGATAAGTAAAGCTGCAGTGAATATATTCTGGAAAATTTTGTCCGGCATATCCATAGAGTAAATTCCTGGTAGTGGGTGTCTATGCTGGATGCTCTAGTTATTAATTGTCTGAATTTGGGGAGACATCCTTATGGCAGAAGACCCAGGAGTTGTAAAGGGAGGGTGAGCAGGTAGACGTCTTAGAGGAGAAAATCATGCCCTGAGTCAGGGGGATGGAGGAGAGGCTTTCTGGAGGCCCTTTCCCATTGTTAGCCCCAAATAGGGTCACATTTTAAATAAACAAAGGCTGTCGGGAGGGGGGTATGGCTTGATGGAGGGGCCCATGCTACTTTGGCAAGCTTTTCAGCCACACATCATTGCTCCTGCATTGTGTTCCCATTGTGTGTGCATGTGGGTGTGTACGTGTCCATGCGTATATGTGGTGCGTGTCCCTTAGGGGTGGTGTGCCAGTTTTGAGCCCTCTTCTTAGCCCAGTTCTGGCCTTTCCCTCTGCAGTGCCCCTGCACTGCCTTACGGTGTCACCAGAGCGCACCTCCTCCTGGAAGGAAGGCCTGGAGAGGCCGGATGAAGAGGAAGGAGACCTGGGTCAGGCAGGCTGGCCTTCCAGGGGGCTGGAGCGGGAACCCCTCCCCTGAAGGGAGCCTTGGGTCTTTCTAGAGAGCACCTACTGGAGGCCTGGGTGGACCTGGCTTTCCTATCACCTAGAAGGGAAAGGCAGAGACAGAAATGGAGCAAAGGCCCTGAGCCCCACGCTGCTGTGGCCTCGGAGGGCACAGGAAGAAATTCTGGCTCGAAGTCAGGAACCATCCATCACCTTTCCTCTGTTGGGTTGAGATTTGAGAATCCATTTGTTGTCAGGAGTGAATAATATGAGCCAACCTGGGTCGCAGCTCACAGCATTTCAGACTCCAAGGCCAAAGTGTCTAAGGATTTGGGGGTGTCGAGTTTTCTCTCTCACCCTCTCCCTCCCCCCATCTGTCTGTGTCACTCCCCACCCCCCATTTCCAAATGTGCCTTTAATCCCAAGCAGTCTGGCTACCCTCCTCTTATTCTGGATGCTGGTGGGCGCATTGCTCTAGGAATGGGAACCAGACTGGGGCAAGCCCCGTGCCCAATGCGGTTTGCATGAGCCTCTAACTCACACAGCATGGGCCCCAGATGCGCCCAGAAGGGTGTGGTTATCACAGCCAGCCACATGGGCATGTCGGGGAATTGCCGCCCCTCCCTAAGCAGCCATTAAACCCTGGCCGTGACAGTGATGTGGCTCGGCTGGTGTCTGGAGCGTTTCTTCCTGGGCGGTTTGTGGGCCTGGGGCCCGCTGGAATCTAGGATAAGGTGCCGGGAATGCAGCCGTGGGACAGGGCGAGGCGCACAGACCTGCCAGTTCTCTGAAACCACCTTCTTGGAACCTTGTGTTCCATCCTAGGCAGGTGTCCTGCCCTTCACCCAGCTCTGTCGCCACTCCCTGCGGGACCCACTCTCTCCGGCAGACTTGCAGGTGAGCCCAGCCCCGACCACCCAGCAGGGAGAGGAGCCTCCTTGCTCCTTGGGGCGCTGGAGGAGCTGACAACAGGGCAGGCCCCCATCACAGGCCTCTGCACAGCCGCGGGCCTCCTTCTGAGGCCTTCTGTTTGGCTCCTGTGGGAGATGGTATCCTGGGGGAGCTGTGAGGGTGTTTCCAGAACTGAGCGGCAGGGAGGGGGAGGAAGAAGATGGGAAGAGGCAGAAGGAGGAAGGATGGAAACCAAAAGGGAGGAAGCCGTAGCCTGGGCCACGTGAACCTTGTCAGAGAAAGTGCAGCTCCAAGCGAGGAGACCTTCTGTCAAAAATCACATGAAATGGGAAAACTCTTTTGCGAGTTGCCAGTGTTTGGGCCCCAGCAGCAGCTCCGCCCGTGGGCTGAGATCCGTCTTTGGCTGAAAGTGGCTCCTCATCCCAGCGGTGGGGGAGGGAAGGAACCCCTGGTCAGACCCTAGGGAGGCAGCTGGGGCGCGGTGGCCGGAGCTCTCGGGCGGGGACCTGACTGAGAAGCTTGGTCTGGGTCTGGCGTGGCCCTCAAAGGGAAGAAGGAAAGGATGCTGAGAGCACCCACATTTCCTCTGACTCTCCGTGATAGTTGGATGGGCCTAGAAATTTGCAGCACGGTGCTATCCACATTCCGACTTCCTAGGGGCTTCCAACCCACATTTGTTTCAGTTTGTCTGCCCTGTCTGTGCTGGCCTCCCCACCCACCCACGCAGCCCGCCGGGAGATGGGAGATAGACAATCTGGCAGCCAGTGTGAAAGGCCCTTTTGTGCTCTTCTGTTGGAAAGGTCTCTCTTGCTGCTCGGAGCATGCTCGGAGAAAGGGATTTGTCCCTTTAATTGATAATGAATATCAGAAAGGTCATATTTACATTATGAGCTGGGTGGGAATTGTGTGTGTGCCAACAGCGGGGAAAAAACTCACAAAAATGAATGACATCCAGCTCTCTGTTTGTGGCTGCAGGAGGCGTGGAGAAGGTGGGCGTCCAGGGAGGCTGAGAAGTGGCAGAGATGAAGAAGGGGAGAGGGTGCAGGGAGAGCCGGAGAGGCAGAGCCGGAGGGGAGCATGAGAACAAGGGAGGGAGGAAAGACAGACCTAGGGGAAAGGGGCCCAGAGAGAGAGAGACAGGACGGAGGCCAGACGTGGAGGCGCAGAGAGATGGCAGGACTTGGAGAGCAGCCCCCCCATAGTCCTCGGATGAGATGGGGTTAAGTGTCAGTCACGGGCAGGGAGGTGAGCCACCCCCATCGCAGGAGCCGGACCATCGTCCTCCTGGGGTCATTTCCCAAACACCCACATTGTGGCCAAAGCGGAGTGCAAACAGGATCACATCACTGTGTGTTCCAAGCTGTCCAATGGCTCCCCAATGACCTCAGGAGTAGCTCTCAACATGGCTCACCAGGCCCTGGGGGATCTGGCCCTGCCTACCCTCTGTCCTTGCATGCTAGGAGTTTCCCTGGCCGAGCTCCACTCCTCCCAAAAGCCTCACGTGATTCCTGAAAACTCCTTCTATGTCGCCACACCCCTGGCCTCCCCCGACCCCAGACTTCTCATGCCGTGTTGTAACTGCCTGTTGAGCTGTCTGCTCCCCCAGGGGACTCCGAGCTCCTGAGGCTAGGGACCTGTCTTAGTCCTACATGTATGTACGCAGTCACGGCTCCATGTGCATATGTGGGCCTGGCCCTCAGGGCATATTTATTAAATGCCTGGCACCATTTTCATCTTTTCTAGTACAGTCCCCAGAAAAGGGTCTTCTTCCTTATTCTTCTATGCAGGGGCTGTGCGATCTTTTGGGGAAAAGACCTTAAGGAATGGTGTATCTAGTTTCTGTCGGAGGCTCAGCGGGGGAGGGGATCAGCCAACTGAGCCTCAGTTTCCCTCTGGCTGCATTTCGATTGGAAGAGCATCCACAGGAGAGGCCCCCTGAGCCTCAGGGCGCTGGCAGCGAGGGCCCAGGGGGAGATGGGAGAGCCTGCCTTCCTCCTTTCTCCTGCAGACATCATTCATGACGCTGGGCAGGATGGAAGGACAGAGAGTGGCCAGGGGGATGAGCCTGTCAGTGGGACCATGACAGAGAGGGCCCACCACCAAGGCTGAACCAGACCCTCCTCCTGGGCTTGGTGTGTTTAACCTTAAACGATTTGATGCTTCCTATGTCACTGACAAGGAAAGGTAAGAGTCAGCGATTTGGGGACACGGTTTCCAGCTGGTGCCCAGACTGGGATCCTAGCATGGCATCAGTGGGTGGCTGATGAAGAGCAGGGGAAATCCAGTTTCCATGCATGTGGGAAGGTGGGAGATTATCAGTGTAGGAAGACAGCTGTGTGTGTGTGTGCGCGCGCATGCCCGCCTGTGCGTGAGAGAGAGAAACGCAACCCCTGGGGATGGTGGTGGAGGGATATGGGGCCATGGATCTTATTATTTTGCAGACAGAAAAGGGGAATTATTTTTGTTTATTTTTATAAATAACGTTATCATTTTCTTTGAAAATATAACCCTTAAAAGTTATTTTTGTGTGTATTCTTTTCCATAAATGGTATCATACAAGAGTTGTTTGTTCCTGTCCAAACGAATTTAGCAGTGGGAGAGGGAGGAAACGGCACCGCTCTGGTCATGCCAGTGAGGTGGGCCTGTTGGTGGCGGGGAGGTTCTCACCCTTGGAGGTGGCCGAGGGGGGATGCGGAGATTTGAGCATCCGTGTGGGTGACCGTGTTTGTTTCATCTTTTGTTTTTTGTTTGTTTGTTTGTTTTTTGTTTGGTGAGGAAGTTTAGCCCTGGGCTAACATCCCTGCCCATCTTCCTCTACTTTATAAGGGACACCACAGCAGCACGGCTTGACAAGCGGTGCGTTGGTACACGCCTGGAATCCTAACCCGGGAACACTACGCCACCAGCCGGCCCCTGTTTCATCCTTTCATGGCAGAGTCAGGGAAGGAACAGCGTTCAAGTGTGTCACTACCTGCCAGTTACTTATGCTGTCATGGTGATTGATCCTCCGTATTTACAGAACACATCGTCTGGACAGCACAGTTCTAGGCACTGGGCACACAAGGACGGATAAAGGTGAAAGTCTGCTTACTGTACTTACAATAGCATTCTAAAATTATAAAAATTTATAAATGTTTCGTGGTATATTTTACATAAAGTCTGATGTAATCTATTATAAACTTCTGCTGATTGTTATATTTAATGGTAATAATCATCATCACTGCTCTCATCCATTGACATCTCACTATGATCAAGGCTTTGCCTATTTCATTCGATTTAATCTTCACAGCAGCCTTTTATGTGTATATTTAATATTCCCATTTTATATGCGGGAAAACTGAGGCTCCTAGAAATTAAGTGGCTGGAGCTGGGACAGGAGTGTAAGAGCAGCCTTGGACTCTGAAGCCCATGGTCTAAGCACTGCATTTATTATGTGTCACAGGGACTGCGGCTGTCAACAGTGGGCCCCCCGGACTGCACTGGAATTCCCTGTGGAGGGATGCTCGGGAATGCCTGGGACGGGGAAGCGACTGAGAGCATCACAGGGAAGGCCGAGTCCATGAGAGACGCCCTGCAATTAGTCAGTTCCTGCGTTTTGATTTAATCCTTCCCCTAATGCGCGTTCATCACGCAGCCCCGGAAAGATTGGTATTCAGGGAAGGCGCGTCAGAGGCGGTAATTAAACTGTCGCTGCTGATGCGCCCCGTCTCTGGCAGCAGACCTGTTTGATTCCGCTGAGGAAATCATCGGTATTTTAACAGGGGGCGGGAAACTTTTGATTAACAAGTGATAGATAAACAGATCCATGCCTTTTCTGGAGACATTTTCAGCTTCATTATGGTCACTGGAAGAGAGCCGGGGGTGGGGAGTGGGGACAGATGAGAGGAGGTCGTGCTGCGTCCTTCGGGGCTGGGAGCAGTGCGGTGCTGGGGACGGGGCAGGGCTGGGTCCTGGGAAGAGGAGGCTGCACCCCGGTCCCTGACAGCTTTGCCCGTGACTGGGGCGGTGGGAGTGGAAGCACTAAAGCCCCCACTGCTGCTGGGGTTCAGGAGCTGCCCCTGGGGACAGTGCCGCGCTGCCCCAGCCGGGCCCACGAGATCCTGTCCCCGACCGCTGCAGCCCCTCCCCTTTATTGCTGCTCTCTCAAGGTCAGGGCGAGCTAAGACCAGAGATTATACTGTGTCAGTCGTGCCTTTTTGAAATATGACTCAGTGTAATCTCTTTCCACACCAGAGGAGAGATGCCAAAATCGCACTTCAATCTCGAGCTCCCAGCGGGCTTATTGGGATTTTAGCCGGGCTCTGGCGAGATAAGGCTGTTTCGTCTCTCAGGGTGCCCTTTTACAAACTTTGGTTAAGTGAGGCCATACCTTAGTGGGGGCAGGTTTCCACATGTCACGGACCCTGTGCCCAGCGGACAAATCAGGGGCCAGGCCGCCCAGTGCCCTTGGTCCAGGTGCCAGCGCAGGAGGGAAGGGTGGCTCCCTGGCAGCCACCTCTGCTCCTCACCCTCGCACCTTCCAGTCGGGTTTTTGGTGTTAGCCACACATGGCTCATCTTTCTGAGCCTCAGTCTCCTCATCTGTAAAATGGAGACAGCATGCCTCCCTCTCAAGGTTACCCCGAGGCTTAGGGATCATAGAGGAAAAGCGCCTGGCCTGAGCAGCTGCTCAGTCAATGGGAAATCCATTCTGCTTTCCCTGACGTCGGCCCTTGTGTTTTAAGATACCTGGTGGAGGATGGGGGAAGAGTACAAGGTAGCCAGAAAAGTCCATGGTGTTATCCAGGACACAGACAGCTGTGGATTTGCCCACGCTTTCCTTCCCCAAGCACACCAGGGACACCCACCGGCGATGTGATGGCCCCACATGACATTGGGTCCCTGTGGTTCACTCACTAATTGGTGCCTGTGTCTGCTACCATATGGTGCAAGGAGATGGGGGCTGGAGGGAGCCCAGCGGTGAGGAGGCGGGTGCTGGCAGGAGAGGGGTAGGCCTGCTGCTTGGCTGCCAGGATCCCAGCCTCAGTTTCCTGCTTCAGCACATTGGTTCCTTGATTCTCCCCCCCACCCTCTCCTTCTCTTGCCTTTCTTCCTCCTCCTCCTGTTCCTCCTCCTCCTTATCATTTTTCCTGGATTTCCCCCACCTGTGCTCCCATCCTGCCCCTGGGAATCCGTGGGGCATTTTGGTTTATTGCATGGGCGTTGGGCCCTGGGAGCCATGAGTGTGGGCGAGGCCCCTAGCTGAGCCTCCCTGTCCTCATCTGCAAACTCCATACCTCGAGTGGCTGTGAAGAGGTGAGAGGAGACCACGGGTGAAAACTCGCAGCTCACTGCCCAGCACTCGTGAGGGCCCTGTGAACGTGGCTCCAGCAGCCGCGGGTTCCACTGAGCCTCTTCCCTCCTCCGCGAGGACAAGGAGGGATGCTTTCCATCAGCTTGATCAGGGGTGAGGCAGAAGCAGACCCAGAGTAAACCGGGATTCTCAGGGAAGCACTGGAGCACTGCTGATCGTTGCAGTGGCCACTGGGTGTCTTCTTTATTGTGTGTCACATCCATTCCTCCTGCCCCTCCGCCCAATTCGGGTGAGACCACTGGGTTTACTTCGGGTGAGTGACCTCTCCCCTGCTGCAGGTGCTCTTGGTAGGACTGTCAATCAAGGTGCTCTGCCAACGGCTGGGGCAGTGACTGGAGCTCAGCCCGTGAGATCCCCCCATTGTTTGACCTCTCTCCTGGCCAGTGGGTGGGCGCGCGGCAGAGCTCAGCCCTTAAGATTCACCCTCCCAAGATGAGAAATGGCTGGTGCTGGGTTCCAGCCCGAGGAGACTCTGTACGGCTCCTGCTCCCCAGGTCTCCCTGCTCCACCCTGTTGAGCCTGGGCCTTTGCCTTTTCCTTTGATTCTGAGAGCGGCCCACGCCTTTCCAGACAGTTCCCCTCTGTGCTTCACCAGCCAGGGTGGGTCTCTGTTGCTCGCCACCAAAGAACCCTGACAGATCCTACCTGTCTCCCTCAGGTGTTAAAGGAGGGAAGTGGAACCAAGAGCGAACATCTCTGCTTATCCGATGAAGGCAGAGAGGGCGGTCCCCCCGCCCGTCTCCCTCATCCTACAGAGCTGGGCTGATCCTCGTGAAGTCAGCGTGAGGAGGGGTCAGGAAGCAGTGTGTGAGCAACGCCAGCCTGGCTTCCCTGCCCCCGGGACGCCCTTCTGAGCGAGGTCCTTGGCTTTGCCCTCCTAATGAATCCCCTCGGTCTCTGAGGCCCAGTCCATCACCCACGCTCTGGTGCTCAGGGCCCCCTCCGCTCTTTTCCTGCCTTTGCTGGCATTCTCCCGCTCTGTGCTGTCTTCTCTCCCAGTCGCTAATTCTCAAGACTGGCTGAGTTTAGCTGTGGGGCCCTTCTTGCAGGGGCTGCCCCTGCTTTTGGGTACGGGGAGGGGAGCTACCATGGCCAAGGGGACACGCTGTGCTTCTCCTCTTCCCCAAACCCTCAGGGACAAGCGAAGAGTGAGAGAGAGAGAGAGAGAGAGAGTGTGTGTGTGTGTGAGAGTGTGTGTGTGTGTGAGTGTGTGCGTGTGTGTGTGTGAAGGCAGCCCCTCCTTCCCAGCCTCCACAGAGGCTCAGCTCCTCAGCCTCAAGCTCTTTTTCCCTTTGGTCCGTGAAGGCTCCAGACCCTCATGGCACCCGGGGGGGTACCCCAGGGCAGCTCCTGTAGCTGGCCCAGAGTGAGGCTTGGGGCGAGAGGGGCTCCCTCCATTCTGACTGCTTATTGACCCCCGATTCATTAGCTGTTTGGAATCAGACATTCCTGACTGGCTGGCTCTGGTGGGCACACAGCCATGAGGTCTGTCAGGCCTGCCTGATGTATCTGTGGCCTGGCTCACCCAAAATCAATGCTATGTCCCTCTCAGACGGAGGCCCCCTATGAGAGGTAATTGATTTCTGGGCAGTGAGGAGCCCAGCACCTCCAGACTGCAATGCTGAAATTCCCAGTGTCTTTTCTGGCCCAGCCCGGCCAGTGACATTTCTCCCCACTTCTTTGGGAAGCGCTCTATCATTTCTAGAATGTGGCTCTGGGTGATGTTAGGGGCCCCCATAGGGAGAAGAAGAAGGCCATGACTCTTAGCTCTAGCACGTGGGACAAGCTGGCTCCTGAACTCTTCTAACCATGTTCAGAATTTCGAATTCCCTTCTCCTTCCCCCTGTTTTAAAGGCCCTTTATGCCAGTCACTGAACCCAAGTCAAACTAGCAAGAAAGGAAATGTTTTGGCTTAGGTGACTATAATGTTTTGGAATTCTGGCTTCAGGAATAGCTATATCCAGGGGCTAAAACAATGTTATTGGGACTCTGTCTCTCAGCCTCTCTCAGCTCTGCTCTCCTTTCTTTGGCTCTATTCTCATGGTAGCAAGATGGCGGCCAGCTGCTTCAGGCTGACCTCCTATACCCTCAGGCATAAATTCAGGGAAGACAATGATCTTCCCTGATCGTGCTACTGATAATCCTGGAATTGACCCTTTTCTGTTCTGCTTTGCCTAGACTTGGACCTGTGCCTGTCCCTGAACCAACTACAGTACCTAGAAAGATGTGATGATCAGATTGGTCAGACCGGGGTCACATGACTGCTTAGAGTTAGCCGCACTCAAGCCGCATGGACAGAATGAGTGATGGGTGGTCCCTGAAAGCCACACCGGATGCTGCTTCCAGAAGAATGGGATGGGTGCTGGGCAGGCAGATGTCTGCTACATGCCTTTCCAGCAAAGCCTAGCTGTGGGGCACAGGAGGCTCCCGGCTCTTTCTGATACAATTAGGGAGGAAGAACCTCCTTCAGCTCTTAAGGGGCCGGGTGGAGCCCTGCTGATAGGGGGCAGCAGCTGTGACTGTATTCTTTTCCTTTTCCGCCCGACCAAGTCCTGGCCTTGCCTGGCAAACAGCTCATACAGGGCCTGGAAAGGAACCAGGATGGAGATGTAGGGTTCTTGGGGGGAAAGGGGCCACCGGATGGGGTGACCTTCTCCGGCAACCTGAGCAAGGGCTCCCTTGGGCTTGGCACCCAGCCCATGCCAAGAGGTGTGACACTTTCTCTGGTGCCCGTGGGAGTGGCCAGTGGTCAGAGAGCACTCAGGGTGTAGCTGGCAGGGGGTCAGAGCCCCTGAGATCTGGTGGGAAGAGTCGAGCAGTTAGCATTTGGTTACAGCCAAGTGCTTTGGTCAGACCCGTCCCAGGATCGGATCCCAACTCTGCCGTTCCATGGCAAGTGCTGTAGCCTCCCTGGGCCTCGGTGTTCTCACGTGAAATGGGGTCATGATAGTGAGAATAACGATGGGTAACACTTACGAACGTATGATGTGCCTGGAGCTATGGACTGAATTGTGCACCCCCCAATTATATGTTGAAACTCGAACCCCAATATGACTGTTTTTCCAGAAGGGGCCTGTGAGGAGGTGATAAAGGTTAAATGAGATCAGAAGGCCGGGGCCCTAATCTAGCGGGGCTGGTATCTTCTAAGAAGAACTGGCTCTCCTCGTGAGTACAGAGAAAAGGCCATGATGAGGATGCTGCCAGAGGCAGCTGTCTGCAAGCCAGGAAGAGAGCCCTCGCCGGGAAGCCCGTTGATCTTGGACTTCCAGCCTCCAGAGCTGTGAGAAATAAATTTCTGTTGTGTGAGCCACCCAGTCTCTGTATTTTATTATGGCAGCCTGAGCAGACTAATATACTTGGCTTTGTTTTAAACACTCCCCTCTCTATATTACCTTATTGAAGCTTCATGACAAACATACGATGTAAAGTGCTATTTGTATTTTACAGATCAGTTACAGGCATTTGAGGCCCAGAGAGTTTGTCACTTGCCCAAGGTCACACAGCTATTAAGTGGCAGAGCTGGGATTTGAAACCAGGCAGCCTGGCTCCAGAATCCAAGCTTTAACCACTACACAGTTCAGTTCCTAGTTGACTGGCATGGTGTGCAGAATAAATGAGATACTATATGCAAACGGATTATCACGGTGCCTGGTGTACAGGAAATGACTGACATCCTTCCCTTTCCCTGCTGACCTGCGACTTCACGGCAGGGTTGGCTGTCACGCCCCACGTCCCCGAGTGAGCTGGATAAGCACTGTCGCAGGGTTTCCATGGCAGGCTGGGCTGAGTGGCCAGCACGGGGCCCTGTGGCTGCACCCAGCTGCCGCAGCACGCAGCAAAGCCCTGTGGTCGAGGCTCCTGTTTGCCCATCTCCCCCATCACCAAGCAACACGGTGCTGTGGGGAGGCTGAGTAAGCAAGTGGAAAATGAAAACGGTTTAGGAAACAAAGATCTGCCTTGGGAGCAGTGTTTGTCTACTGCCTTGTGATTTTTAGGGACCTGGCAGGGCGGGGGTAGTTGGCAGTGGGACATTATTATCAGGCTGGATGTGGAGGCCTGGGGAGGCAGCTTCAGGGGTCAGAGGCTGATGACTGCCCCACCGGCTTGCAGCAGCCTCAACCCCAAAGTGTCTCCGCTTTTATGGTGACCCCGTTGGTGGTGAAGAGGCAGCAGGGCCTGGAAGTGGTGGGGTTAATGACACCAGTGTGGAAGAATGCTGGGAGCACTCAGTGTTGGCGGGGCTGGAGGTACCCCACAGGGCGTCCTGATGGGCAGTTCTAGTTCCGTCCAGGGAGCCAGTCTTTAAAGCACACTCGAGTCATGGAAGCTCAAAAGGGTCAGTCCCTCTCCGAGACCATCTTCTGTGACCTGGGCAGGCCCCAGGCTGGAGAGAGACCCTACAAAGGCTCCCACCTGCCTTTCCCAAGGTGACCCTGGCCTTGAGTGGACGCTCTGTCTCATTCTACCCGTGATGGAGGGTGGTTATTAACAAAAGTGGGACTGCCTGCTGATTACCTTCCCCACCCCATTAATTTTCATTTTCCCTGGATCCTTCGAGGCAGGCTGTGGGCTGAGGCAGTGGGGCTGGAGTGTGCACGTTACACTGAAATGCACCACGGTGACTTGCTCCTGATTTCTTGCCCCTCTGCCAGGGGTCTTTTGCACAGCGCTCTGACTGTACATCCACACTCACTCATCATCAGCTGATTTTTCTCTTTCCCTGCATATAACCCAGAGTCCTTTGCTCCAGCCCCTGTGCCAGGAGCATTGAGAAACCACAGGTAGGGTAGGGGATCCATCTCATGCCTGGCCAAGGTCCTCTGCCAGCAGAGAGAGCTCAGCCAGGGGAGAAGCCAGCGCAGCCTCCTTCTGAGCAGTAGCAGGCTTCTCCTTTGGGCAATCTGCTAAGTGAAGGTAATCAATGGGACGTCTCCTAGTACATTTCCGTAGTTGAAGATTTCCCCATCGAAGTAGGTCTCGGTAGTCACATTGCATCAGAACCGCCTGGAGAGCTTTTACTATCTATAGAGGCCTGGGCCCTGTCTCCAGAGACTTAGTTTCAATTAATCTGGAGTGTGGCCCAGATAATTCTAATACACAGCCATATACATGACTTATGGACCTCCCCCAAGTAATCTGTATTTTAATAATGCATCTGGTCAACACAAAGGAATGAATCCCTAATGGTGAAATATGGCAAGTGGAAGCAGTATTTTGGGCAATGTGGTGATGGTATTCTTCTCTCTTGAGAGGTGTAAGTTCCTCTGCAACTCGCAAGGCAAGGCCTCATTGCCATAATTTGCACTGCTACCTGTCTTTAGAGGGAGTGCCCTGCTAGGGATTAAGCTTGCGTTTTTTCCTTTTCTTCAATAGGAGGAGTTCCCTGGTACAAGGACAGACAGTGTCCTCAGATTCAGTGAGAGTGGCCTCCTTGGGAAGGTAGGGAAGGGTAACTAGGCCAATTGTCCTGAGAACAGAAGCCACCCAGCCAGAGTTGGGTGTTCACTATGGGGAAAGGGGTGGTGGTCCTGAATCTATGGGTGGCGGATAAGGGCCCAGCTCTTACCTCATGGGGTGACATTCCAGTTGTGGAAAAGCCAGGTGCCCAGAGCACTGGCCCAGGGGCTCATTGGAGTTTGCATGGACCCGTGGGAGCATGAGCATCACAAGATCGGCATAGGCACGGTCCACTTCATACTGAGCCCCTCATCTTTGAGGCCTCAGTCTCAGTATGTGATAGCCATTGGCTGTGCTCCTCTTTCCTGAGCTCACTGGGGCTCCTTGCTGTCTCTCTGTGATGGGTGACCAGGACCACATGTCATCCCCTGGGCCTGAGAAGGGGGAGCCGTGCGGGAGCTCGAGAGACCTGTGCACGCCAGGATTTCAGAGGGGAGCTTGGGCGGATGGCGCTCCAGAGCGCACACTTGCTTCTTTCTCCTCTCAGCAAGCTGGGTCCTAGAGAATGTCCGGAACCAAGAAGAATAGTCCCCACGCTTGTGACCCTCTCACCCAGTTCCTCTCCCCCACGGGGGCTCCTCTCAAATGGATGGAAGGGGGTGGAAGGAGCCAGAAGTGGGTGGAGACAGCAGAAGGGCACATGGACTACTCTATGTAGGGCTTTGGAAGCTTGGGGGCCAGACCTTCTTAAATGGACCTGATGCCTTGGTGGTGCAAGTGATATAGCAGGCCTCGGAGGTCTTCAGTTGAGCCTCCAAAGAGCACAGGGTTCGAGCCATCAGGAGCGATGGAAGGAGGCGGGAGCAGGAAACAGCAGAGGCCAAGGCCTGGCAGTGGGGTGCTGAAAACGCCAGCAGCTCTGCTCAGGGAGTTTCATGGGGAGGTTTCATAATTTTGCAGGAGAAACTGATAGTCAAGTAGAACCAGGAGGTAGACAGGGCAGAGGGGTGTCTAGCCTGGGGCCACTCCTGCAGAGCCTTGTCCTTCCAGGTGCATTGGGAAGACATGAGAAGGTTTCAAACACAGATGTATCAAGACCTGCTGTATAATTTTTAAAAGCCCACGTTGGGGGTCCTGTGGAGAAGGGATTGGGGTGGGCAAGTGTGGGAGCAGAGATGGACTGAGATGCTCTCGGGAGGATTCGCAGTAGTCTGGGCTCGAGGGGAGGCAGGTTTGGTGGCCGCAGAGGACAGAGAGGGAAGCGAGCAAAGTCAGGATCCACTTCAGCAGTAGAGCTGCCGGGAGTCCCAGGATCCTTCACCAATGGGCAGGCTCTCATCAATAGGAGCATTTCCAATAGGGACCCTAGAAGCAGCTGCCTCCCTAGCATCCTGCAGCCCCGCGCTGGCCTCGGCAGCTCTGGGAGCGCCTTTGTTTTCAATCTGCTCTGGTGTTTGTGATTCAATTGATCTGCATGTAATTGATGTTGCTTCTTGCCAACCTGCAAACCAGACTCGCATCAATGGGGCAGCACTGTTTTCCACAGCACGACTGCCCCGCAAAGTCCTCCCTGCTTCCCCCGCCCAGATGAAGGGAGGGGGCCGCCGGTAAGGGCGACAAAAATCTTAGCCCCTATAATTTTTATGGTTCCTAAAGAGTGCCAGCCAGGGTTTTGAGACAACACGTGTTCCCAGAAACCAGGCCCAGCTTCGAGACGGTACAGGCATTATCCTATTCAAATCGCAAACAGATAAATCCTCTCTCCTCACCATCTCCAGTTAGTGGCGTCAGAAATTAGAAGATCCTGCATATTCACTGCAGTTGGGTTCTGTCAAATTGGAAATGCTTATGATAATCGGGACGCGGCATCAATGCAAAGTTGCGGCGCCTGTAAATAACCAATTATGAGGTTTTTAAAGGAGAAGCTTGTTTGGTTCTGAGAGACAGATTCTCCCCAGTGGAACTCACTTGTGCTTTTGCATGATATGGATGTAATTTAAAGTATCCCTGGGTGTTCTCCTTGCTCTATTTATTTAAAGTGTTTATACAAGAATAAACTCTATCGAGACGAAGCAGTGTAGATTGAGAGGGGCTCGCTGAAGCCAGAGTGATATTGATCACAATTGCAGAAGATTGTGGTGTCGGGTCACCTTCCTGCCATTGATTGTTGATTGCTCTATAACACCCCCTTCTCCAGCCCTCCGCCCCTCCCCTCTGCCAATCACAGACGCATTAATTGTGGGGACAAATTTAATCACTGCTCCCTTGCAGCCCTGTTGCGATTCCAAGCCATTTTTTACACGCAGTAAAATTGTGGTCAGGCTGTGCAAAGGGAATTGTGGGGTGGGAGAAGCAGGCTACTGCAGAAAGACACATGCATTTCCATCGTTTAGTGAGTAGAGCTGGAAGGCTAGTTAATTCTCTCTGATTAAGCTACAGCTCCGTCTGGGTGTTGGGCTGGGCAGAGGAATGCAGGATTGACTCCACTGCTAGGAAAATCCTCTGTCTTTGTCAATAACCAGTGGCCCTCCACCCTCTGGGGCTGCGATGGCAGAAGATAAAACAGCCTTGCAGATTAGCTAGCTACCTGCCTGCTTAAGCAGGACTAGTAACAGCAGGGGCCAACCAGCAATTACCACTGTGGTTGGTGTTAATTTCATTGTCTCTGTAGCCTGTTTGGAAAAAAACAAACAGACTAACTAAACACTTTTGGACTGTAAAGATTTTAATCTTGCCAATATAGATAGCTAAATGAATCCTTAACTAACTTTGCAGAGTAGGATCTAAGTCCTTACCAGTTCAAATTTTCCTAATGTAATGGAAGCAGCAACATCATGTTGCAAGTAGTCATTCATTCATTCATTTTATAAGTATTTTGGTGCTAGGTGCTGTGAATACAGAGGTGAACAAAACTTGCCTTTATGGAGTTTGTGGGTTTTTTTTTTTTTTCTGAGAAGGACACAACATGAAATCTATCCTTTTAATTTTTTTGGAGACTAAAAGGATATTTAATAAAATTCAATATCTGTTATTGACGTGATAGAAACATGTTTAAGTTTAAAAATGCATCATGTCTAAGGTTGAACACTAGAAGCATTTTCCATTGATGTCAGGAGCAAGATAAGAGAAATATATTGCCACTATTATTTAACATTATTCTATATGTACTAAGATTAAAAAATAAGGGCCAGTCTCTGTGGCCTAGTGGTTAAGTTTGGCGCGCTCCATTTTGGCGGCCCGGCGTGGACCTATACCACTTGTCTGTCAGTGGCCATGCTGTGGCAGGTGACTCACATACAAAAAGAGCAAGATTGGCAACAGATGTTAGCTCAGGGTGAATCTTCATTAGCAAAAAAAAAAAGAAAAGAAGAAGTTTAGGATTTCCAAAGTGGAGACAATATGATGATTATTTGTAGGTAATATAATGAAAGGAGTGAAGGTTAACAATTTTTAATTGTGCGGTATGTTATCGTTAAGTATAGGCATGATGCTGTACAGATCTCTAGAGGTTACTCATCTTATTTAACTGAAACTTTATGCCTGTTGGTTAATAACTCCCCATTTCCCCCTCTCCTCCACCCCCTGGTGACTACCATCCAAGTCTTTGATTTTATGATTTTGACTATTTTAAATACCTCATATAAGTGGAATCATGCAGTACTTTCTTTCTGTGTCTGGCTTATCTCACTAACATAATGTCCTCAGTGTCCATCCATGCTGTGGCATATTGTGGAATTTCTTCTTTGTTAAGGCTGCATAGTATTCCATTGTATGTGTATACACATTTCCTTTATCCATTCATCTGTCAGTGGACATTGAGATTGTTTCCACATCTTAGCTATTGTGAATAGTGCTGCAGTGGACACAGGAGTACACGATTGGCCAATAGGCATATGAAGGAATCTCTTTGTTACTAATATCAGGGAAATACAAACTGAAACCACCATGAGATATCACCTCACGCAGGTCAGAACTGTTTTATCAGAAAAAACAAAAGTCAACAAGTGCTGGTGAGGATGTGGAGAAGCTGGAACACTTGAACACTGTTGGTGGGAATGCAAAATGGTGCAGCTGCTATCGAAAACAGGACAGAGGTGCCTCAAAAAGTTAAAAATAGAACTACCATATGATCCAGCAGTCCCACTTCTGGGAATAGATCCAAAAAAATCGAAATCAGGATCTCGAAGAGATGTTAGCATGCCCATGTCCAGAGAGGTGGCTTTCAAGCTTTAACACGTTTCAAAATTACCTGGAGGGGTTGTTAAAATATCAATTGCTGGGCACCCCCCACCCTGAGTTTCTGATTCGATAGGTCTAGGGTAGGGTTCTGGAGTTTGCATTTGTAACAAGTCCCCGGGTACTGCTGCTTCTGGCCCAGGGAACCCCACTTTGAGAACCACTGCACTAGTTTAGAGCAGTGGACGTCAAGTCTCGTGGCACATTCAAATCACCTTTTGAGAGCTTTTGAAAAATACCCATGCTTGGGGGTCACTGCCAGTGATTCTGATTTAACTGGTCTGAGCTGGGGTCTAGGCAAGGGTGTTTTGTTGTTGTTGTTTTTTTGCTGAGGAAGATTCGCCCTGAGCTAACATCTGTTGCCAATCATCTTCCTCTATTTTGTATGTGGGGGGCCGCCACAGCACGGCTGCTAATGAGTGGTGTAGGTCTGCACCCGAGAACCGAACCCAGGCCACGGAAGTGGAGCATGCTGAACTTAACCACTAGGCCACCGAGCCAGCCCCAAGGGTGTTTTTTTTTTAAAAGATCTCCCCAGGCAATTCTACTCTGCAGCTGTGTTCAAAAACACTTTTCTTAAGCCAAAGGTGATGAGTAGAGGATGGAGCATTTAGCCTAGAAGCTAAGGGTCTGACAGGTGTCATTGGGCACTCTGGTTCCATTCCTAGCCCTGGCAAGGTACTGAATCTTCCTGCGCCTGCCTCCGTGTCCTCTCTGTAATGATAATACCCAATGCACAGAGCTGTTGGGAGAGTCGAGTGAGTTAACTTATATGCCCGGCGTACAGCAAGCCCTCCATACGTGCTAGCTTTTAGTACTGTTTTTAGAGTGGGGCACACAGCAGGGCTCTGCCAATTTCAATGTAATTACTCAGTCTATTTCCAGTTAAATGCCTTGCCTGTTAGGATACCAGCGGGGCGTACTCTCTTTGTCTTTCTTAGACCTGCCATTTGCCCTGATGCTGTCTAGAGGAACCTCTGCCACCTTCCTTCTCTTTCTTCATTCCAACACCGATAATAAGGTCCTCTTGCTTCTCCAACGGCCCAGCTGCTCACAAAAGCATCTTTCTTGCAGCTGTGGAAACATTCATCTTCCAGTGTAACTAAGCAAAAACTCTGCCCTGGGACGTAGCTCATACCCATGCTGGAGCTGCGGTGTGAGGAGTGCAAATGGTCCCCGAGAATAATTCCTCGAATGAGCCAGGGACGCAGTGGCAGCCCTAGGAAGCCAGAGGACCCATTTTTAAAAATTTGATTGGCAGTCAAGTTTGCTCCTCTTTCCCTCACTTTCTCATGACCTGCTGTGGTTGGTGCTGCGCGAATGTAAAAACAAGAAGTCTCTTACTTTAGGGTGGGGGTGTGGAGAGGATCATGCGACAGAAGAAACTGGGGCAGGAGAGTAAGTGTGTGTGCACGAGGGTGGTAAGACAGGCCCGGCCAGGCGACCCTGGGCTGGTCTAGGGAGGTGGTGTGGGGTGGGTTCTGGGTTCACAGAGGGAGGGGCAGGGAAGAGAATGTGCTTTCTTGCGTTAGCCTTGTTGGACCTCACAGGAGCTAAATTTATACACAGCACCCGCTGAGACCAGGAATCCAGACTAGTCTGAGTGGGGAAAGCAGGGAAGTGGTCACAGGACCAGTTGCTCAGAAGCTCTCATAAAACAGCTTGCATTGCCTTTTACTGGGGTTTTCCAGGATACACAGCATCCTTCTTGTAGGTCGTCCACCAATTGAGGCTGTGTTGCCCAGTGGCTGAGAATGCCAGCCCTGGGGTCAGAAACAACTCTGGGCATAAGTCCTCACTGGCTCCTCTTGCTAGGTGTGTGACCTTGGGTAAGCGCTTCATCTAGTTGAGTTTGTTTCCTCATCTGTAAAATGGGTCTGATAATAGTCTGGTAGCCAGAATACAGGGTTGCCACAAGGATAGAATAGGATCATGTTATAAAGTACTTACGCCGCCTGGTGCCTGGTAACCACTGCCCTTCAACCATCCAACAACTATTTGTTGATTAAGCCCTACTATGACGCTTGTACAGGGAGGCTGAATAAACAACAACAATAAACAAACAAGGAAACAAGGTAGCACTAAACGCTATGCTGATAATTAAAACAGGTTGAAAGAGAGTGAAGGGGGCCTACTTTCCATTGGGTGGCAAGATAAGGTCTCTACGCGGATGGGACGTTTAAGTTGAGCTCTGCATGATGAAGAGGCAGCCATGCAAATATCTGCAGCAACAGCATTCTGGGCAGGGGGACCAGCATGTGCAAAGGTCCTGAGTCTGGAGTGCAGAGTGGAGGAGGCACAGAAAGGAGGCCAGGGTGGCTGCTGTGGAGTGAACCAGGGAAAGAGCGGAAGGAGATGAAATGGTGGAAAGAGGCAGGCACCAGATGGTGCAGGGCCTCGGGGGCTCTGGGAAGGACTTTGGATGTTCCGAGTGCAGTGGGAAGCCCCAGGAGGGTTTGAACAGGTGAGAGAGTGACTTGGTTTGATTTTGATTTTAAGATGATCCCTGAGGCTGCTGTGGGACAATGGATTGAAGAAGCGAGAGCAGAAGCAGGGAGACCAGTGGGAGGGCTCCTGCCGTCTTTTGGGGAGAGATGCTAGCAGCTCTGCTGCCCCTGTTGACTTCTTTAAGCCTCCTGCCCTCACTTGGGGTGGGATGCAGAGAGCAAAGCCCCAGTCCAGTCCCAGCCAACCCCACTGCAGCGGCTGGAGAAGGGGTTTGATCCTCCTCACTGTGTCTCCCCTGCCTCAGGGAAGCGAGCTGAGACGCAGCTGGAGGGAAGACCCCTCCCATCCCCAGGTCCCCGAAGCCCCCACTTTCCCACAGGGAAGCAGGACACTGGCCTCCAGCTGCCCCGGCTGGGAAGCGCATCCCTGAACAGGCAGGTTTTCCTGAGGGTGGCGCTGGGTGGTTTCCAGGGGTTTTCTGGATCACGTCTGCTCTTGGAAGCAAGCACATCACCAGCATGTGTAGGAAACATGCGTGCTCTGCCTGCTGCCCGGACGCTAGGAAGTTGCTTGGAATTTTTATCCGCATCTTGCTAGGTCCATCTGGTTTGGATACCAGAGGGGCCAGAGCCCTGACATCTAAATGGCTCTGCTCCCAGCCCTCTGGCCCTCTCGCAGGCTTGGGTCTACTTGAAGGCCAGGGGCCTTTGGGGTAAACACGAATTATGGAGACCAGAGGAGGAATCCCGGCTGCGCAGAAAGCATCTCTTGTCCATGCCGGGGCATGGGATGCCCTTGGCAGGTTGGCAGGCCTCGGTCTATCAGACCAGGCTTCGTTCCCCAGCCTGTCTTATGCACCAGAGAATTAGATTTTCCATTAAAATAAATCTCTCCTCCTTGTCCAGTGTCCTATCTAAGCCTCCAACTTGAAGAAATCGCTCCCCTTTCTGTACTTTTTTAGCCACTTTGTATTCCTTTGATTTTTACAGCTGACCATTTTGCATGTGAACTCAGTACTAAATAAGCATTATCACTGCCGTGCACACCGCGCCCCACAGAGGCACACACCCCACATTAACCTCGTCCTAAAGAGCGGCTGAATGCATTTTATTTTATTTTTTTTTATTTATTTATTTTTTTTAAAGATTTTATTTATTTTATTTTTTCCCCCCAAAGCCCCAGTGGATAGTTGTATGTCGTAGCTGCACATCCTTCTAGTTGCTGTATGCGGGACTCGGCCTCAGGATGAACGGAGAAGTGGCGCCTCGATGTGCACCCGGGATCCGAACCCGGGCCACCAGCATCGCAGCGCGCGCACTTAACCACCAAGCCACAGGGCCGGCCCTGAATGCATTTTAATAAATGTCCCAAATGGTTCCAGTGTCTATTCGCCAAACGGAATAAAAAATGCACACACATTACAGGATGCTATGAACCTTTCTATCAAAAGTAATAATAAACAGACTCCTTGTTGGACTTGGTGATTGGGTTACATTTTTAAACCGTATATTGAGAGACAAATGGAAATAGAACTGAGATGATTAGGTGATGTGATCCAAGGGGGCCCAGCCATTTCTGGGGGTTTGCTATGAGCAGGTAGACATCTCTCTTGCCTCCTGATACGTTTTCATTCTAAGCTCTCTTTCCAAATGGTACCAAGAGAAACGAGCAAATTAAGAAATCTTTGCTGCGCTCAGATATTTAATAGAAGCAGCCAGATAAAGGCAGGGACGCACATCATTTGTCAGCTGAATAAAAATTCAGATGAGGTATTTTCCTGATGCTGTGCCAGGGACCATTAGGAAAGCATTTTATTTTCCTGTGTCAGTGACGGCATGCTGTGGGGGCCAAACTTCATCGCCCTACAAGGTGTGACGTGAAGTCAGCGCAGCCCGGCCTTCTGGCTCAGGCAGCCCATCAGGATGGCGCGACTCTGTCACCAGCACGCCTCTTCATGCCCTCTATGGGCTTTCCATTGGAAAGATGCGGAATTTAATGAGCCATTTCGGTCATCAACCTGGAGTAGATAAAATATCCCTCCGGTGGCCATTTTGGATGTGCACATGTTTTGGGTTGGGCACATCTGTAGGCAATCACTCTGTTTTCTGGGCAGGAACGGTGTTTTATTATGGGATTATATGTGTAATCTTGGATAAATAGGAGAAATTGGAGTACTTCAGTTGGAAGACTTGTTTTCTCTCCCAGAGAGCAGTGTAAATAGCAAACCAGAGACCATTCGCTCATTAGTGAAGCAATAATCGAACTTGCCAGTCTTCTGCCTTCTGGCCGGACCTGGGAGGTCAGTGTAAAACTCTTGGCAAGCAAGTTGCTGTGGGGCATCAGGCCAGGCTCCGAGGGGGTGGGGGCAGGGGGCAATGGCGGGGCCTCTGCTGAGGAAGTGGTAGCTTCTGCTACCTGGCCACCTGGCCTGTGTCTCAGCGCCTCCTCGCGTTTTTGGAGGTAGTTGTGCCACCCCACCCCTGGCCAGACCATCTTCCCCACCAAGTGTGAGACACGCTGAAATGTGGAGGTGGTGTGGAGGCGGTCCAGGCTGTTACCCACAGCTTTCTCCAACTCTGGTAATGCATATAATGATGTTACTCAGTTTTGTTTCACATTTCCAAAACAGATGTACCAAATCCCTGTAAACTGATCTATGGTAATGCACTTAATTTTAATCTTCAATGTTAAAAGTAGAAACTGATCACTTAAAGCAGAAACATGTGTCACTTCACCCTAAGTTGGCACAGGACCCAGCCTCCCCCTTGCCACTTAACTGTCTTGGCCCGCCTCTTGGCTTTCTCTTGATTTTGTCCTTGTGGTTACGGCTCCTCCCTGTCGCCCACCACAGGAGGCTTCTCAAGGAGCCCCGCGTTACTACGTGTCCTGTGTCACTGGGGTGCATTTCTTGCCTTGGGTGTTTTCCGGTATTGCAAAGCTTGTTGCTTTGGGCTACAGTGAGTGGGTTCTACAAAGCACATGTCCATTGTGATCTGGAAAGTTGGAAAAGACATCTCAAAGTCATGTTCCATTGTGGAGAACTGTTGTAAAAGTCAATGAAAGTTGAGTGCTCCCTGACCACGATGTTGGCTAAATCTTGAAGCAAGCTGGGTGATAATTACCAAGCATCTTTATTCATGAGTAAGGGCTGAAGGAAAAGCCCTGGATGTTTCCTCCAGAAGATGGCTTGTAGCTTCTTAACAGAGAGGTTAATGCTAATCAAGGGCTCAACATAGGTGGCAGTTAGGAAAGTCAACCTGGAAAAGATGAGGGAGTCTTTGGGATGTAAAAACAGTGGCACGCCCTGGTGATGGATCGGAGCGGCTTGGGATGGTGGGATGCAGGGTAATAGTTTTACTCCCAGTACCAGGCATCAGACCCCCAAACTTTGCTCATTACCAGCTGAGCATTCCACACGGTGCCAACTCTTTTCTGAATGGCTTCTGGTGGCCATCAGTGAACGGCGTGACATTGCTGAAACGTGCATTCTTTGACCTTAAAGTTAGGAAGAGTTGAAGGCAGATGGACATCTTTTGTACCGGAGCTGAGTGGGGGTTGGGAGGTACAGACTGCCATTGACTTCTAGGTTAACTTCTTGGGAGCAGGTCCCTATGAGACATGCCTGTGGGTGAAGAAGCCCAGGCAGAAGGAAAGGCACGCGGAGTCTGCAGACCCGGAGAGACCAGGCAGAGTGTGGGAACCGGAAGCGGTTGGTACTGTTGGGGTGCTCAGTATCGGGGGAGGTCGTAGGGGCCAGGTTACCGAGGGCCTGTGCCGGGGCGTTTCAGACCTTAGGCTGAGGTTGATGGAGGACCTCTGAAGGGAGTGATATAATTTATTTGTGACTTAGGAAGATCTCTTGAGAGTTCCATGGGTGAGACTGAAGGCACAGAGACCAAAGAAGAGATGTTGGTCTTTTTCAGCTCTGACAGTCTGTTCTTTGCTCACGTACAACGACATACGGCACTGCTGGGGCGTCTCCTCCTGATGTGTCCTGCCTCCTCTTTGCTCCTGGGTCTTCCCATTCCATCCCTTTCTTTCTGAATACTTTTACCTCCAAGATCCAGATAATTCTTCTCCTCTTCTCAGGTTCCGGATCCCTCATCTTGGCCAAATCGGAGAGAACTCTTTCCTTCAAGAAGTGAAGCCCATCAAGGCAAAGTACTGAAGGCTGGTGTGGGACAAGACCAGAGGCATCAGAACGTCCTGAAAAACTCATGAAAACACAGATTCCTGGGCCCCACCTGCAGAGTTTTGAATTCAGTGGGTCTGGGGTGGAGACTGTGAGTCTGTGTTTCTAACAAGTTCCCAGGTGATGCTGCTAGTGGTGGCAGTGGTCCGGGGACCACACTCTGAGTAGCAGTGACAAAACTGTTGGTGTCTTCAGCCCCTCTTAATCTTGGCTGGTGGGTTCCAGAGCCTTCAGGGGGATGACCAGATGGCCCTGGATGGCGCAAGTGGAGGTATTTTCCTAAGGGAGCTTCAGCACTTAAATGCAGAGGAAGGGTCTTATGGCCTGGTCCCCTGAGAACCTGAGTGCTGCTCTTGGGCTCTTGGAGGCAGAATCATCTCAGCTCTTACCATACACGGAGGGTCCTGTTCTTCATCCAAAAACAACATGATGAACAAGAATTCAATTTGGCAGGGGTACTTTCAGTTTAAGCATACTTTCTCCTAATTTAATCACCCGTGCATGAGCCTTCTAGACATTTGGATGTAAGTTTTTAGAAATTCAGCTTATTTTCTCAGATATTTTCATTCTTGAAAATTTGGTGGGGGACAGGGGCTGAGAGGTGGAGAGATATATAGTCAGACAGAGATTATTCTTCTAGGAATTGGAATGCAGATGGAAAGATTTTTGAAAGACACACAAATAGAGTTGTGGGAAAGATGGATGTTCTGGAGCGGGGCCCACCTGGTTGGAATTCCAGACCTGCTGCTCATTGGTGTGTGGCCCTGGACAAGTCGTCTGATCCCTCTGAACTTCAGTTTCCTCATCTGGAAAATGGAATAATGATAGCCACCCTGCAGGGATGTTGTCGGGACTAGAGGTGATGTACGTACAGCATCGAGCAGACATTGGAACACCAGTAGGCACTCAGTTAATGTCATTTATTGTCATAATGTTATTGTTTTTCTTAATTTTTTAACATTTGCCCATCCAACCCTAATTCACTTACGTTGCAGACTATTGAGAAAATAAGAACATCATGAGAATTAGCCATTTTTCTCTTAAAAGAATCTGGGTCAACAGGCCGCATCAGTTCTCAACCAGGGCGCAGTTTTGCCCCTCAGGGGGCATTTGGTACTGTCTGGAGACAGTTATTTTGATTGTCGCACTGGGGAGGTGCTACTGGCGTCTAATGGGTGGAGGCCACAGATGCTGCTAAACACCCCACCATGCATGGGACAGCCCCCCAGCAAAGGATCATCCAGTCCAAAAGGTCAACAGTGCTGCTTTTGAGAAGCCCTGGGCTATTTTTCTTTTTTTTTTTTTTTTGTGGTTCTAGGATGTAAAAGAAAGAAAAGCCCAAGTTACTATCTATTGTGCATTTTTTTTTTTTTTTTTTTTTTTTGTGAGGAGATCAGCCCTGTGCTAACATCTGCCAATCCTCCTCTTTTTGCTGAGGAAGACTGACCCTGGGCTAACATCCATGCCCATCTTCCTCCACTTTATATGGGACGCGGCCACAGCATGGCTTGCTAAGCGGTGCGTCCGTGTGTGCCCGGGATCCGAACCAGCGAACCCCGGGCCGCCGCAGCGGAGCGCACGCACTTAACCGCTTGCGCCACCGGGCCGGCCCCTATTGTGCATTTTTTATGTGCCAGCTTTGGGTGTGGGGTTTCCTTCCTTTAATCCTGACAGAGACCGTGATGCAGGTGTTGTGGCTGACCCCTGTGTGCAGGGGAGAAACCTGAGGTTCAAGAGACAGAGCTGGATTTGAACAGAGGCCCTCTGGTAACTCGCTGCTCCCCTTCCTGCACTCGTGTTCTTCCATCCTGTCAGCACTCCTGGAGTGTCTGCTTTGTGCAGCCTCTGCTCTAGGCCACAGAGACAGAGTGTGACGGGCCAGGGCCTGCGTGGAGGAGTCCCATCCCAGCCTGGTGGAGGAGAAGGAGGATGAACAGCAGCTTCATGAGGGTGTGACATCTGCTGAGATCTGCACCTGGCGTCATGGGAGGGAATGGTGGGCGGAGTTTGGGGGGCTGTAGGGAGGCACACCCCAGCTTATACCTGGACAGAGCCCATTTCTGGGGACAGCAACATGAAATGAAAAACATCGTCTGGTCTGGAAAAAGTGGACTCTTTCCTGCCCTCCAATCCACAGCCCCTGCCACTGTGACAGTCTGCACAGAGGAAAATGGGTTACAGGGACTCATCTGCAGTCAGGCAGACCTCTGTTTCACCGCTGGGTGGCCTGGGGTAGATTGAATGGCCTCTCTCAGCCCCAGGTTCCTTGTCAAGGCAGGAGGATGGACAAGATGAACGCAATAATTATAACCCCGGCTCACCTGTGTTGGGCGCTTGCTGTACCCCCCGCCCCACCATGGATTCATTTATTCCTCGAGACAACCCCACGAGGTCGGCACTGCATTGAGGGCTGAGACTAGAGGGAGATGAGTGAGGCACACTTCAGGCACAAAATTTAGGGGTCACCAAAAACCTCAATAATCAAGATAATATTTTAATGCAGTTTAAAAAATCAAAGTAAATGCGAAAACTCCATGATGAGCAAATTATCAAAATTTGAAATAAGACAGCATCCTACCCTACACTGGTGTGACTCGGCCTCACGTGCCTCACCCAGTCCTGACCCTGTATCACCCCCTTTTACAGATGGAGAAACTGAGGCTCAGGAAGACTAGCTGTCCTCCTGCCTTATAGTTCAAGGCCTCTTAATTGAGGTGGAGGGACCAGGCAGGCTGCCTTCCTGCTGCTCTGAATGGTCCTCTGCGGCCTCTGCTCATTCATCCCTCACAGGGGGACAGGAAAAGAGCCAGTTAAGAGCGAGGAGGCGGGGGCAGCAGGGCCATTTCTGTTGAGGTCGTGTGGCGGCTGTTTAAGATGCATCAGGAACCCGCGGTGCACTTTGAAGTCAAAATGTACCAGGAAGCATCCTGGTACACTTAGCTCTTTAGTCTTTTGGGGGCACCTGGCTGTACTTCAGAGAGAATCAGAAGAAGCAAAGACAAGACCATTGTCAGTGACCCCAGATGGGAAGAAAAGGAGAGCCGGACACCAGAAAAGAGCATGTGGCTACTTGAAAGAGACCCCCTGGGAAGGAGGAAGGAGCAACACATGACAATGTTTTCCTTTTTTCTTTAAATGACTTTCACAAACGTTAGTTCATCTATTCACGACAAGACGGGTATCATGATTTCCATTTTACTGTTGAGAAAGCTTGAGCACAGAGAAGGTGGGGAATTAACTTACGGCAGGTAGCGTGGCTGGTTTTTGGTTGGGAGTTGAGGACACCAGGACTCAGCTCCTCTGCTCTCATTCCTGTTCCTTTTCTAACAATTCCTTTTCATCTGCTGTACAGACCATTGTGCTCATTCCACAGAGCTTGTTTCTATTTGACTCATAAACGTAGCGCTAAACTCATTATGTCTTCGAATTGGAAGGAAAGAGCAGTTCTTTCCCCCAAAATCTGTGTGCCCCAAACACGCCCACTTTCCCCATCCTGTGCCTGTGCAAGTTAGTCTTTGAACCAGTATTCTGGGCCTTGCACTCACAACGTGTCACATTTCATTGTGCTTCTGTCAAGACCTTTCTGGATGTCAGTGCTATCTTTTGCTTCTGCAGTAAATGGGGATTACATCCACTGGCCTCACAATGCGATGTTGCTGCCCCTCCCGTCAGTTGGTGGGGTCTAGTTCTCTATCCTCTTGAGCCTGGGCTGGCCTTGGGTCTGCTTTCGCCTACAGAATGTGGCAGAAGTGAGGCTGCATTATTGACAACAACCAAAAGGTGGAAACAACCCAAGTGTCCATGGACAGATGAATGGATAAACAAAACGTGGACTATACATACAATGGAATATTATTCAGCCTTAAAAAGGAATGAAATTCTGACACATGCTACAACATGGATGAACCTTGAAGACATTATGCTGCGTGAAATAAGCCAGTCACAAAAGGACAAATACTGTATGATTCCACTTACATGAGGTTCCCAGAGTAGTCAAATCCACAGAGACAGAAAGCAGAATGGAGGTTGCCAGGAGGTGGCCAAGGGGAGAATGGGGAGTCGTTTAATGGGGACAGAGTTTCTGTTTGGGAAGATGGAAAAGTTCAGGAGCTGGATAGTAGTGATGGTGGCACAATGATGTGAATGTAACGAATGTCACTGAATTGTGGTCTTACAAATGGTTAAAATGGTAACTTTTATGTTGTATATATTTTATCACAATAAAAATAAATTTAAAAAAAAGTGAGGGGGGGCACGTTTGGAGCCTAAGACTTAAGGGACCTTAGAGATTCTGCTTTGGCCCTTTTGGGACACTGCTCCAAGGCTGCCAAGCAAAGAGGCCAATCTAGCCTTCCAGAGGCTGAAGGGCAACTTGGAGGGACATGAAGTGTGAGTGGGGCCGTCTGGGACCTTCCAGCCCAACTGGCCCTCCAGCTGACTTCAGTTGCATGACTGAGTCCAGGGAGAACCTGTGGAGGAACTCACAGCCAGCCCACAGAACCAGGAGGAATAATGACATCGTTGTTTCCATGTGTCTTTCCTTTTAGTTACCCAAACACTCTTCTCCATTTCTGTTTGTTCATGGATTTGGGGAGGATGTATATTGTGCTATTCCATCCAACTACTTCTAGTTGGTATTATTTTTTTCTTTTAAAACAGAAAATTAGGTCTTCCCTTCCATTGTTGCATCCCAGCCAGGAATTTCCATCCTACCAAGTTTTAGTGATTCCTGGAGGATCAGAAAATAAAATATAAAGCTTAGATTTCATATTACCCAGAAGGTTCACAGGTGTCACATGAACACCCGTTTACAAGCTGTGGGTTCTCTTCCCCATGAACTCTCCCCCAATCATCCATTAATTAAAGGGGATTTTTTTTGTATTGCCCCAGAAGGAATTCAAGCTCCCGGGAAATCCATTGTCTACATTTCTCCAGGCTGAACAATAACTTATGAGAGGCTTTCTTAACTGATTAAGTTAGAGTTAAGGTCGGTGAAATAGGGAATCTCACACAACGTGGATGGAAAAAGTAAGTGGTACAACCTTTCTGCACACAATTTGGCAATCTTTACCAAAAGACTTAAAAAGATACATATCCCACAACCCCCACATTTCACTTTTAGGGATTGTCCTAAGTAAATAATTGTGGATGTGAGCAAAGATTTAGCTACACAGAAGTACATCACAGTATCAATTATATTAGTGAAAAATTGGTAATAACCTAAATGTCCAACAAGAGGGGATTGGTCAAATACTTTAAGGTACAGCCATAGAGGGGAATGCTGTGTACCTGTTAAAATTCTGTTGTAGAAGACTATTCAACGATACAAAAAGATCCTCATAATCTGTTGTGAACCAATATAGCAATAAAACAATTTAGTACGATTTCACTTTTATGACAAATATATTTATATTATACATACAATATATGTGTATAAAGTATACAGAAAGATATATACCAAAATGTTAACAATGGTTACCTCTGGGAGATAGAAGTAAGATTGATTTTAATTTTCTTTTTTTTCCCAGCTTGTTTATATATTCTACATAGTTCCCAAATATTCTACACTTGGTGGTTATTATTTTTGTATTAGGAAGAAACACAGTAAAAGAGGTGACATTCAGTTAAAAATACCCATCAAACAAAAAATATATTTTAATTATGGAAGAGAAATTGGGGGAAATGTTGTCTTCTCTCCCTCACCCAATCTTTTTAATGCGTGAGTTGGAAGCAGTAAGGGCACGCGTCTCGGTCTCTGCTGTGGAGCAGAAGAGAGAGATGCCGAGGACCTGGTCACCATCACTCAGGGACTTCTGTCCACTCAGCTCCCCGCAGATCCTTGTTTAGGGAGCACGGCTCAAGAAATGTAAATGTGGTCTCCATCTGGATGGCCCAAGGCAACTGGATTAACACCGTGGCCTGTGGAACACAACCTGCTGGATTGGAATCCTGGTTTTGCCTGTTACCAGCTTTGGATCTTAGATAAAGAGACAGAGACCCCGGCCTTTTGTTTACATGAAGTTGGATCAGCCGCCATCTTGCTTGTACAGATCCATCAGTCGGTCAAAGGGTTGAAGCTGGAAGCTCCCTGGGCACCTCTGATTGATGCGTTTTCCCAGGAGAAAGCACTGGAAGTAGTTTTAAACTATTTAGGACCAAGGATTGCTTCCCGGGCGAATCAGTGGTTTACCTCTTCCTGCCTTGTCTGGAGCCTCGAGTTGGCTCTCTGGGCATTCCCAGGGTGAGCAAGGGCAGTGCCCTTGGAAGACCCCCATTTAGCCTGCACTCTCTTCCTGATTCTGTGTCAGGTGCTGAAACCCCAAATGGCTTCCCGAGGGGTCGAGGGTAGAGGAATAGCCGATCTGTGCCCCACATGGAGAGGCCAGAAGGGAAGACAAATGTTTTAAACTCCCAGCCACCCGGCCTCCTGTTCTTGATATGTCCCTAACATATGCTAACATATGCTTCCCTCCAGAACTTCAAAAACCTGCTTTTAGCAGCAATGAAAATAGGACCCTGCATCCAATTCAACGCTAAGCTTCAGAGTTTCCCTCTAATACCATTACCTCATGTACAGAAGAAAATGTAAATCTAAAATATGCTGGTGATTATAACCTTTCTTCCTGACAGACATTGTAATATAAATGCACATAAATTGAATTTCTTCTTTAAAGAAATTTGAATACCTTTGGAGCATTTTAGCAAATCATCTGCAGCCCTCGTGGCACCACATCAATGATCTGTGGAAAAGTGATCTGTCTGTAGCATGACTTCTGCAATAGAAGGATGGAGCAGGGCCGGGACATGCCAAGAAAAATAGGACGTACTTTATTGATATTCAAAATTTATTTTATTAAACTTGCACAAAAGACAGAGACGCCGGGAGCTGGTGCTACCAGGGAAGGAGCTTCAAATATTAACTCCCTAAGTCCTGCTCATCTCATCTGCTTGCCAAAATTGGGTAGAAAAGGAAGAAAGAAGGGGAATCGCGGATTTGCAGTTGTGTTTCATGTTGACTCTGCTCGCCGGGACTTCACGCGGAGGCCTTGTGTTAACTATTAAATCAGAAACGGCAATGGTGGTGAGTACTAGTGAGAGGCTGCAGCGCATCAGATGAGAGTTCTTGGGCCCAGGTGTCCCTTGGGGATGAGGGAAGGAATGTTGGAACAATCTGTGCTCCCCAGCTCGTGCCTGGCTGGGAAAGGTGGCAGCTCAGATCTCCTGTACATCTCAGGGGCTCAGTGCAGGGCTTCTTGGGGACCGATGGCTGATTGTCATTGCTAAGCTGTGGAGTTGAAAAGAATAATAAAAAGCCCATCTAGCCCTCCACCCTTTGCAGCCACGGCTTGAACTCTGAGCCTGTGCCTGGGTTCATTGTTCAACTCTGGGCTGGCATTTGAAAGTGACCAGTGCACTGGTCCCAACGCCTCTTTGGATCTGTGCCCAGTGGGTGCCCAAGGACTCTAAGGCTGTGGTTTGGGGGCTTGGCCTTGGCTCAGCCTGGAGTTACCCACTGTCTAGAAACTTCTGGAATGTTAGGAAAGGAGCTGGTGGATTTCAGCTGGGTGGAGGTTTCAGGTGAGGAACGTTGTTTTGGCGTCCCTCACCCATAGATGCTGGGACTACATCTACGGAGGACTGCTGTCCTCCAGGGGCTAATGTGGTCTGGGTACCCTGTGGGTCCCTGCCCTGAGTGAGCCACCACAAATAAAGAATTGTGGGTGTGTCCACTTCCACCATCACCTCCCGGCTCCAGGGGCCTGAAACTCCACTATACACATTCTTTCAGGTGAGAAGCCAGCTGAGTCCACAAATCCTGTGGGCTGCCTGGAGGAGGCATCAAGTAGCCCATTTCTTGGGTCACTGGCCTTAGGTTGGGTCAGGCTCCTGGGCAGCTCCTCTTTGATCTATCAGACCATGCAACCCCCTTACAAAACAAAGCCCACCAGCACCTGACCAGGGACAGGACTACTATGAGAGTGAGACAGTCTGCAGGGGGAGTAGGAGAGGGGAGTGATTCAGAACAGGGCCTCATAACACAGACTGCCAAGGTTGGAATCCTGGCTCCATCACCTCGGGACTTTGGGCAAGTGACTTCCCCCTCTGTGCCTCAGTTTACTCATCAGTGAAATTGGGATAATGCTACGAGGCCAGACCACACGAAATGCCATGAGTGTAGGTCGGAAGCAGTCAGTTGATGGCAATTTCATATGGTTCATCCCAATAGTACATACCCACGGAGTCATCAGGAGATGGATGAGCAGGAAGATGTCTGGCACTCAGAACAGTGCAAAGCACATGGTAAGAGCCCAGCGTTCGAGGTCCTGGTGTTTATTCTTACCTGTCACCCTCCTGCCCACGGGAGAATCAGTCCTTAGAGGGGCTCGTTTTCCTGGGGGTTGTCTGGACGCATTGGGTTTAGGGAGGAGAGAGGACGCAGCTGACCCAGATCCGCCTCTCCCCCGACCCCGTCCCCTGCCGCCCTGCTCGCCTGCAGTTAACCTGGGCACTTAACATAGCGACCTGCACACTGGTCGTCTTGTGACACATGCATTCATTCAGCCAGGGCTGTGAGTAGGGGGAGGCAAGGGAGGCAAAATTTAAGTGGGCGCCAGAAAACTCAGGAATCAAGGTAAGCAATATTTTAATGCAATATTTAGAAAACTAAAAATGAGTGCAAGACATCCATGATGAACAAAATATCAAAATTTTAGAAAAGACAGCACCCTACAGAGGGACGGTTGGCCCAAGAGGTGAGTCAGGCAGGTGCAGGGTGGGGAAGCTGCAGGCAGCCTACAAAGTGGGGGGAGGGGCTGCGGGGGTGGGGGGTGGGGGGTGGGGGATGGGGAGGACAGCCTCCCTTCATTTCCTTTTGAGTCAATAGTTATTGCTGCTCCTTCTTTCCCATCTGTTACTTCCAGTCGGGGCTTTATTTCATTTTTCATGAATTTTGATAATTTATTTTTGTCTGAAAAAAACCAACTACAATCCACGTGACGTTGAGGCTGCTGCTGGGCCGCGGTCTGCCCCCTCGGACAGCGCTTGTTGCAATCACATAATTACGCGTTAGACTGAACTGTCCTGATTTATGGGGGATGAATCGTTCTGCTGGTCTCCGTTCCATAGGGTTCCATGCCAGGAGGGTGCCGGGGAAGCTCATTTTCCAGAAGAGAGAAAAACAGGGAGAGTCCACTTGTGGAGGTGGAGACCAGAGAACAGTGTTCTTTCCTCCACCTCCTATCCTTTGGTTTTTACCAGCCACACAGCCACAAGCCAGGAGAGGGCATCTTCAGAACAAGTCTAAACTTCTGCCCAGGTCCCCTGACTTCTGCCCGAACCCCCTTCCTCTGGAACACATCAATGGATGGGAAGTAAAGAAGCCGCGACTTCCCTGTTCTGTTCGTCTGCAGACCCCAGGCAGAGTTGACTAAGGGGATTTGCAAAGCTCTTAACTTTAGAGGGGCAGGAAGGCTCCACTGGGGACTGGTGAGAGGCAACTGGTCCCAAGGAGGCTGAGAACGTGGGCTCTGAAGTCAGACAGCTGGAGTGTAAATCTGAGACTTCCTAGCCATGTGGTCCTGGGCGGGCCAGTTCACCACGCCAAGCCTCAGTTTCCCTATCTGTACAATGGGACTTCCTTACTGGGCTAGTCCCGTGAAAAGACGTGATGTGTGTGAAGCAGTAGGCACAGTGCCGTGCATACAGTAAGAGCTCAATAAATGCTGGTGGGTACAGAAAGGTCACAGCGCTGTAGAAAGAATCACACGTTCCTCTCTCCTTGTTTCTACCATTCTCTAGGGTGAACTCTGGGAATCAGGGCGCATTTATTCTCCTCTGCATCTAGCACAGAGTCTCGTGTCCGTGAAACATCAAGAAACGAAGGTTACTAATGAAAGGATGGGATTGGGAGCTGGGAAGTCTGGCTTCTAGTCCAGACCTTGGGGAAGTCCCTTCCCCTCTCTGGGACTCAGATTTCTCACCTGTGCAATGAAGGCTGGGACTGGGACCAGTGTTTCTAAAGTTTGCCCTGGGACTCTAAGATTGTTTCCATGCTTTATAGTTCAGCGGGGCAAAGGAAGCGGGAAGCAGGATTCTGTGGTCAAATTCATTTAGGAAAGGTTGGGATAAACAGTCAAACGAAGCTCCTTTACAGGACTTCTTAGAGCCCCTATGTATTCAGCATTTCTGGGGTCTCTCTGACCTCGGAGCCCCTCTTTGGCAGAGCATCTTGTGGAATCCACTCCAGGAAATGCTGGGCTCAGATCCTCTCTAAGGTCTTTCTACATCTGGGTGTGATTTATGAGGGTGACCCAGGAGTGGGTAACTGCTTCGCTGGGCTCCTTGCTCGGTTTTCTGTGAGGACAGGAAGTCAGGGGGCAGCTGGGAGTCCTCCAGGACTAGGGGGCCCCTGGCGGAAGCAGCTGCTTCCTTCCTGGTGCTCGAATGGTGGTCTTTGCAAGCTTCTCCAGAGCAGGGATGGGCCTGGGGGAATCTTTAGACCCCTCAGCTCCAGGTCTCAATGCAGAAGACTTTGTTCAGGAGATCGAGAATGACTCTGAGTGCCCAGGAGGTTATGCCCGGGAATGCGTCCGGTGCATCAGAAAGGCAGCCCTCCCCCCAGCCTAGATGGGAGCCCTCTCTGGGAGGCTCATATCTGTGATTTCCCTGAGACTTTGATAGAGATGAGGCGACTGGAGACGTCCACCAGCATTGGGGGGGCTGGCAGACCAGGGAGGGAGGGACATGGCAAAAGGAGTTTGTTTTCTCAATACAATGAGGATATCTATTGAGGGAACTGTTTCTTTTTTCTTAATCAATGGTTCATCCATTTATTCAACACACTTACCTTGAATACCCATTATGGACCAGGCACTGTTCTCGGCTCTGGGGATCCCGCATTGAACAAATACCAAGTCCCTGCTCTCATGGAGTTGGCATTTCTATGGAGGGAGGGAGAAAACAAAGATAGTGGGTCAGGAGGAGGTGATACATGCTAAGAAGAAAAATGGAGCAGGTTAAAGGGACAGAGTGATTAGGAGGGCTACTTTAGGTAGGGCATAAGGAAAGGTCCCTCTGATTTGGTGCCGTTTGAGCAGAGATCTGGATGGAGTGAGGAAGCCTTGTGGATATCTGAGGGAACATAATTCCAGGGCAGGGAACAGTAAGTGCAAAGGCCCTGAGGCACAAGTGCACTTGATGTATTCAAGGAACAGGAGAGGCCAGTGTGACCTGAGTGGAATGAGCAAGGGGGAGAGAAGTAGGAGAAAGCAATCAGTGAAACATCTGTAGGGCCTTGTAGGCTATGTGAGAACTTGGATTGTATTAAAAAACAGAAAACTTATTGAGGCATATTTGGCATATCATATAATTCACCCTTTTCAAGCGTACTTTTTAAATATTTTTTTCATTGCTTTTTAAAGTAAATTTACCAAGTTGTGCAGCCATCACTCTCAATCTGTTTTAGAGCATTTTCATCACCCCAGTATGATCCCTTATGCACATTTAGAGTTAATCCCTGTTCCCCTCTGCCCCAGGCAACCACTTCCTGCTGTCTTTATAGCTTTGCCTTTTCTAGATATTCCATATAAATGGAATCATACAATACGTGATCTCTTCTGTCTGGCTTCTTTCACTGAGCATAATGTTTTTGAGATTTGTCCATGTTGTAGTTCATATCTGCAGTCCATTCCTTTTTATTTCTAAATGGTATTCCGACTTGGATTGTATGTTAAGCAGTGACAGGAATCCACCGGAGGGTCTGGAGCACAAGAGAGACTTATCATGAGGACACCTGCGCTTTATCACAGAGAGGCATATTCCTGGCAGGGGGAGCCCAGGCTTTGGCATGGATGAGTCCGCCTCTGTCACTCACCAGCTGTTGCCCTTGGGCAAGTCATTTAACCTTTTTGAGTTTTAATTCTCTCATTTCTTTTCTTTTTGTGTTACTTACTTTTATTTTGGTGAAATAACATAAAACTGATCGTTTTAACCATTTTTAAGTGTACAGTTCAGTGGCGTTAAGTACATTCAAATTGTTGTGCAACCATCACCACCATCTGTTTCCAGAACTTCTCCATCACCCAGGACTGAAACTCTGTCCCCATTAAACACAAACTCTCCATTTCCTCTTTTCCCAGCTTCTGACAACCACCATTCTACTTTCCTTTTCTATGGATTTGCTGTAGGAACTTCACATAAGTGGAATCATACAGTATTTGTTCTTTTGTGTCTGGCTTATTTTCCTTAGCATAATGTCTTCAAGGTTCATCCATGTTGTAGCATGTGTTAGAATTTCCTTCCTTTTTAAGCCTGACTAGTATTCTATTGCATGTATAGATCACATTTTGTTTATCCATCCCTCTGTCGTTGGACATTTGAGTTGTTTCCACGTTTTGGCTATTGTGGGTAATGCTGCTGTGAACATGGATTCACATCATTGTTAGAACGGGGATGAGAACAGTTACCTGCCTGACACAACCGTCGTGAAGGTTAAATGGAACAAGTCACAGTGACTTAGCACAGGGCCTGGCGCACGGAAAGTGCTAGATGAACACCGTTCAATGAAGATTCAATAACAATAGAGCCATTATTATTCATGATGCTCTGTAGCCAAGCATTTGATAGGGAAATTTCACAGAACTGCAGGCTCACAGGGAGGCCAAAGGGAGTTTTTAAAATATAAACACAGTTTCTATTATAAAAGTAATGTGACCCTAATTTTTAAAATTTTGAGAATAGAGAAGAACCAACTCCACCTATAATCCCACCACTTTAACTGGGTTTCAATTCCCTTCTACATCAGAGGGATTAAGCAGACTGCATTTCAACAAGACAGGAAGAGCTGGAAGTGCCCGAGTTTTGGGGGGCTGGCCAGGGGTGGGGACGGAACCCTGTAGAAGGCTGTTCTTCGGGAAGAATCATATTGATGTTGTGCTTTTGAAATCCTGGGGCCCGGCTGGTTCAGCCAAGCAGGGATGCATTTTTTGGCTTCAGCACTGAGAGAGAGAGAGGAATCAAAAAAAGGAAATATCATTTCCTTAACTACTAGGTATTAATATCCTGTTTAATTTAATTTCGGCTTTCTGCGCCGGTGAGCTCTTTTCCCTCTAACATACAGTGTCAGCTTGGCGGGGAGTTTCTGACAATATCAAAAGAGGATTTAGCTCTGAACTCTTACCATGAAAGTGTCTCTATCTGCGCCCAGTGTAGGCTTTCAGAAGAGAGCATTGTGTCCTGCGAAGACGGTAATTGAGTGAATGAGGCCTGGCACCTGGGCCTGCCTCGGAGCACTGATAAGGACATAAAGACAGGCTTAAAGGGCCTGCTTGCCAGAGGCAGAGAGGCTCAGGGTCCCTGGGAGGAGGGAAGCCCTGCCATCCCCGTGGAGCTGAGCGTGGGGAGCTCAGCCCTGCAGCCTTGCAGGGAGAGAGCGCTGGGCAGAGAGGAGGCTGGAGTGTTCTGCACCTGAACACAGAGAACTGGCGCTCTGTGGGAGATAAGCAGCTGGCAAGGGGGGTGGGGCTGGCCCAGCTGGTGGATACACCCTCTGTTTCTTGATAAACACATTGTGTTCTTATTTGTCGGACCCCCATCTAGCAAGATGCATAAGGACAAAGATCCAGCCTTAGTCATCTGGACTTGTGTATGTTCAGTCTTGTCTTGAGGAGCTGTGTGGCCACTGGAAGACTGAATCAGGATCCCTGTGAGTCTGAATGCTTCATTTCCCTAGTGGCTCCAATGTGCAGTCAACTGCCCTTGGTCAGGCCTCACAGCCCTGAGCAGGACCGCCCATCTCTCTGAGGACTCTGGGCTGATCATGGAGCTCCTTCCCACTTTCCAGGAGAAATGAACCCTTTCTGGTCCTTCCTCTGTGAACTGAAGACAATTTAGCAGATAAATGATCACAGGGTTATTGCCTACCCACTCATCTATTCATCCATTCATCTATCCACCAACCCCCCTACTCCGTCCATCCACCCATCTATCTGTCCATCCATCCACCACCCTCCCATCCATCCACCCATCCACCCATCACCCCATCCATCTATCTATCCAATGATCCACCCACCCATCCATCCATCCATCTACTAGCCTCCCATCCATCCATCCATCCACCCACCCACCAACCCATCCATTCACCATCCATCCATCCATTCATCCATCCACTAGCCTCCCATCCATCCATCCATCCACCCACCCACCAACCCATCCATTCACCATCCATCCATCCATCCATCCACTCATCCATCCATCCATCTACTAGCCTCCCATCCATCCATCCAACCACCCACCCACCAACCCATCCATCCATCCATCCATCCATCCATCCACTCATGCATCCATCCATCTACTAGCCTCCCATCCATCCATCCATCCACCCACCCACCAACCCATCCATTCACCATCCATCCTTCCATCCATCCATCCATCTGACTTTGGAGAGCCTATTAATGCTTCATGCACTAGTGGATGGCATCTTTTAATGGTAAGAACTTTGGACAAGAAACCGAAGCCCAAATCCCTAACTAGCTGTGGGACCTCAGCTAAGTCACTGCTTTAGAGTTTGCCACCTTGGGGCCTGCATTAGTCAGAGACAAGCTAACATTTTAAACCATTGCTTCCAAATTTCAGTGGCTTAACATAAGTTTGTTCCTAATTCATGATCCAAAACAGGTGTTCTTGATTGATGGACAGCTTTCCTCCATGTAGTGACTCAGGGACCCAGGTTCCTTCTGTCTTGAATCTCAACCCTACTCTAGTCCGTGGAGTCCTTTCCATTCTGCTGGCACATGAGAAATGAAGATTAGCCGTGGGCGGCCTGGAAGTGGTGCACATCCCTTCTGCTCACATTCTATCAGCCAGAACTCAGTCCTATGGCCACAGCAAACAGTAAGTGTGGCTGTGTGCCTGAGGAGAACATGGACATTGGGAGTGCCAGCAGTCTCTGCCACTGGGCCTCCAGATGGCTTTTCATCACAAAAAAAACAGTAAAATGTAAGATACTGAGAAAAAGAGGTGAGTCAAAGACTTCCGGATTCCCTTTATTCCCTCAGCAGAAAGTGTTACCTGCATTACCTCTGTCGCCGTGCAAGGGAGAGATTCTTCAACTGTCCAGATAGCCTGGGGCTCAGGGCTGGGGTATTCAGGAGTGGATAGCAGAGGAGTTTGTCTGACACCTGAACCTGGAAACTTTCACATAGGACCGCAGGACACTGTTCCAAAATGGAGGTGGGAAGGTCATGTTCTGACCTTTTTAAATGTTTGACTGTTGGGAAGAAATTAAAGGCCCATAATATCATCTAATTGTAATTTTCTTTTATCTGGAATTATGATGCACAAGTTTACATCTAGTCTTTTCTAGAAACATATATGAGTATGTATTTCAAAAGCATCACCATCATCATCATCATCATTATCATCACCACCACCATCATCATTGCTAACATTTATTGAGTGCTTACTATGTGCCAGACACTATTCTAAGAGTCTTGTATAACTACATAAATTACTTACAACACCCTTATGAGGCAGGTATGATTATCATCCCCATGTTGTGGAAATCTGTGACAGGAAGACATTTACTAAGATCAAGCAGCCAGGAAGTGACAGAGCAAGCAAGAATGATTTTCCTGTCTTTGCTTGAGCCCAACAGCATCGAGATGTCGTGGGGACCTCAGGCTCAATGCAGGAGATTTTCCTGAAGGTCTTTCTTATGGCCACTTAAACTCTGTGTGTCACTTTTCTCGTCCATAAATGGGGATGCCAGTCACTGTCCTGCCTTTTGGGGCAGGTTTATTGAAGGAGTCATAAAAAGAATGGATTTGGAAGACGTGTCCAAGTTTACGATGCCACAACGAACAGAATCATTGCTTTGGGTGTGCTAGTCTCTGTTTGCAGGCCTTTTCCCGCCATTGGCCTGCATTGCATTAAAAAGAATTGCATTGCATTAAAAAGCATCAAGTGAGTTATTCAGCAAAGGGCGAGCTTATGACAGAACACGGTGTTCAAATGAAGTCCTCGTCTTTGGAATATTAACCTCGGGAGGCTAGCCTGAGCTGGGAAGGCTACAGCCTTCCTCTTGGCCCCTGGCAGCCTGCTCAGCTGTGCGTGTTTTTCCAGCTCGAGGAGAGACGAGCCTCATCTCCACACTCCAGATGTTTCCAGCCCCGCAGAGCCATCACCGTCTAAAGCGAGCTGTCGGGCACCGACTCTTGGGTTACGTTCTCTTGCGGGTTCTCTTGAACCGGCTGGGTTTCACTGTAGGGAATGCCAAAGAGACGCAAATGTTTTTGTTGTCTCTCTTAAAAAATACAGAAACCGTAGTCTGCTTTAGATGTGGGTCTGACTGCAGACAAACAAGAGTGGGCGGCATGGGCGGTGGGCAAGTCAGCCGCGGGAAGAGGCATCTGCTGCTCAGCGGACTGCGCACCTGTGCAGGTGTGACGGATGCCTCACTGGGCAAGGAGTCTCAAGAAGACCTGAGCCCTCTCCGGTTGGGGCTGGGGGAGGGGGTTTGTTTTCATTTTTTGGTGATGCTAGAATCTTTCTTCTTGGAGCCTTTCTGGTTCCGTCTGGGTTCTCTGGAAGCAGTTAGAAGAAACAGCTGGATGTTTGAGGGAAAATGTCTAATGTGCTTAGCATCTTTATAAAGCCGGTTCACATTTAGAGAAAGGATTTATCTGAATTGATTATCCCCAAACCAGCTCTATTCTTCCTATGGAAAGGACTTTCCTGAAACTTCTAAATGTTTCTAGGGCGGATTAAACCAGCTTGAGGTCATAAAGTGCAGCTGCTATTTAAATATAAGCGTCTAGGGCCTAGGCATCCAATTATTGATAAGTGTTGAGTGCCACTTACAAAGTGTGCAGCCGGCCTGCCTTAAATAACTCCAACTAGGCCCAAATAGTCCTGAAGAGGTTTCTAGGATTAGATCACAGCCTGGCAAAAGCAGAGAAAGTCTGGAAACGTCCTAGGAGGATTTTTAAATTTTTTTTCTCTTGTTTCAATCTATCAGATCAAGCGGCTGATGCAAGCTTTGGATCAAATTAAACATTTCAATAACTCATATTTTTTATCACAATCAGCTGGAGGAGTTCTGATTTGTGACTGGCTCAGAAGAACATTCTTGAATACATTTTGAAAGTATCACTAAGAGCAAAGCTCATGAAGCAAATTACGGCCATTGATCCTTAAGGAAAGAAGGATTTGTTTTATTCCTAACTGCAGGGTGCCTGGCAGACAGAAAAGGGCCTCACCGAGTGTCTTAGTCAGCTTGGGCTGCTATAACAAAATACTATAGCCTGGGTGGCTTACACAACAGAAATTTATTTCTTGCAGTTCCGGAAGTTGAGAAGTCCAATATCAACGTGCCAGCAGATTCAGTTCCTAGTGAGAGCTCTCTTTCTGGCTTGCAGATGGTCTTATGCACGGCAGACAAAGACAGCCCTTTTTCTCTTGTGTCTCCTCGTATAAGGGCACTGATCTCATCATGAGGACTCCACCTTTATGACCTAATTACCTCCCAAAGGCCCCATCTCCAAATACTATCGCATTGGGGGTTAAGGCTTCAATATATGAATTTTGGGGGCACGTAACCTACTCCGTAGCACCAAGGTACCTCTTGGGACCGTCAAAACATTTAACACACCAAGACTCAAATGCATTCCCCAAATTATGTCTGCTAGAAATGCTTTTGCATTAAGAAGCACAAGGGAGATAATTGTCCTAATCATGGAGGCAGGTAACACTGTCACCCAGGAAGCGTCACGGGGAGCGTCTTATGCCACACCTGACCCCTGATGCTGTGAGCCAGACAATGTTTGCATAGGCAGGTTGGAACAAAATAAAGTGCCAAAGGACCAGCACCGTCTGTGGGATGCTCCCTCAACGCTTATTCCATGAAAGATGGGTTTCGTCTTTCAGAGCTTGGGGTTGGAAATAAACTTGGCTGCACAGGTAAACTCTTAAGAGGCCGGCTAATGCCAGGTGATTCTCTCAGCTTGTGAAATCTCAACCTTTTACTTGGCCATATTTTCAAAAGATAAGACAGCTAATGGGAGTAAGTTCCTTACACTAAAAATATACTTACAGTTAACAGCACCAAACCACTTAAGTTGGCAGCAGACCAGTTATTAATTAGATGAATGGCCTTTTATAAATCCCTCTGCAGCCTCCGGACAACTGATGGGTTTATGGTCTATGCATTAGGGAACATGGTCGCTCTGTGGGTAAAATTACCCACAGTTGCTGGCAGTTTGAGGGTCGTCGCAGCAAAAACAGCTGCCCTGTGGACATGCTGTCGTGTGCTACCATAGGTGTGTTGGGGAGAAAGCTGAAATAGGAGAGGATGGTTTGTTCTGTTGCCCTTCTTAGCTGTTTGATCTTGGCAAAGTCCCTAGAATTTTTTTCTTAGTTTCCTCGTCTGAATGTGTGTCTGATTGATACCTCTAGTTTTTCCTGCCTATCGTCCTTTCTTTTGATAACAGCATCTCTGTTTCCCTTGAGAAACCATCTCTTCTCTACTCTCAGCCCATCTAGTTTGGGGGAACTGGCTCTGCTCTTAGCTCTATGGATGGCCATGTGACCCAGGCCTGGCCAATCAGAGCAGTGCATCCTTCTAGCCCACTTCCAATTGGTTCCAATCCAGTCAGAAGCAAAGCAACTCAATTCCCTGCACCACATAAAGCGCTATTGTTCATGGGGAGCAGATCCGACGTGTTTCACTCTGGTGCTCAGCTTTTTCATGTCTGTGAATGTTTCTAAGTTGAAAGTTTTGGAAGTTGGTAAGTTTCCATAATTCTTACAAAAAAAAAATTTAAAAGACTGGAAAAGAAAACCCCTTGCTCTTATAACACGAACTATGGGAAGTAGAGCCGCTCAAGATCTTGGCTGGTGGGGTTGAGAAACACCGATTTAATGGGGAACCCCATAGTCACGTATTAGTTAAGGGTCTAATTACTGCTGTAAAATATAGTACATGAGGCTTAGTGGCTTAGCACACAAAATTTAGTTTTCCTCTATGTCCTGTCCTGCTGACAGTGCGTAGGAGAGGACTCTCTCTCCTCAGTCATTCAGAGTCCAGGTTTTTTCCGTCTGGTGGCTCTGCCATCCCTTGTACCGGCTGAGCCCTCACTGGACCTTTGCGTTCTGACAGTCCGCAGCAGGAAGAGAAAGTGTGAAGTATGGTGCTGACAGTGATGCTCATCAGTTCTGCCCACATCGTATTGGCCAGAACTCAGTCACATGACCACCTTAACTACAAGGGAGGCTGGAAAATGTACTCTAGCTGGGTGCTCGGGAGGAAGGGAAAAATGTAGGTGGATAGCCACCAGCTAGCCTCTGCCACGCCCTGGGAACACAGTGACAAGATGGTGGTTCAGTTGACAACATGTTTTATTTTTGTGAATATGGATATCACAGGTGTACTTTCTTTTTGGGACTGAGGCTACAAAAGAAAATATCAAAGACTCAAAGCCAGTCATTTCCCAGACTTTCTGGCTCCATGAGACCTAAAATATTTAGACATCACAGGCTTCTTGGTTGTCATTGAATGTCGCGTTTGTCCTAGTGATTTATTTGACGTTGGGTAACAGAGTCGAAGGGTCCAGTGTTGCTCAGGTCAAAACTAGGCTTTGGTTTAACTGTCCGTTCACTTGTTTATTCCTGTCTGGAAACCTAGTTCCCAAGAAAGCTGGAGTCTCATATATGTCCAGTCATCTTAAGGCTCCACACTGTTTCTCTGGGTGACATTATGTGTGTTCATGAGAAAATCATTTCAAGGGCTACAAATGAGTCCTTTAGTAATACCCAGGAGTCATAATGTCTGTGACATAATGAACCTTCCTAAATTACAACCTACACTAATTAGATCACTTATTGCCACATTCCAGGCCCTGAAACAATTTGCTTAAAGTGATAGTTACCTCTAATGAAAAGATACATAACAGAAAATGTCAGGAACCTTTTAAATCCTCAACGACTTATCATGAGAACCGTCTAGTGCAAAGTGCTCGTGGGGGAGCAACATCTTTGTCACCATTTCCTCCTAGATTAGGTGACGATTTTATGATAGCTTGGAAATAGAATTCCCCGGTGTAGTAAGAAGATTAGGTAAGGGCTAGCTGCATCCTTTGGCTCCTTTCCTCTCCCACCCCACTTCTGCTCCCCCTCTTCCGCACCCCTGTGTTCACTGGGGCTGAAACACTCTCAGAATCTTGCCTAGAAAGATCTATGGTTATCAGCCACTTATAGAGTGGGCTTTCCTTGAATGTCTGGGGTCCCAGGCTGCCTGGCTGGGGTGAGGTTCCTGGTCTCCCTTCCGGAGTGGGGCATATTTCACAGCCCCCTCTCTGATGAGGTTGGAAGGGGTGCTCGAATCATAGGGGCTGATGGGAAACGGGTGTGGAGAGGGCTGGCGCTGTGGATGCCGGGTTAGCTGTCATGCCTCCAGCAGGAAACAGTGAGGATCATTGGAGGAGGCCTCAAAAGACACTATTAGCAAAGATGTGGGTGGGAGGCAGAGAGACCCAAGGGCTGACAGTGGAGCTGTTGCCACCTCTAGGCTCAAAGGGACAAGGGGAGGGAGCAGTTATCAGAACCAGAAGAGAGAATCGTACAGACAGGACCTTCTAGAGCCGTCTGCTAAGCCCACAGCCTGTCCCACGCGCCTCACAGGGAGGGAGCTGGAGAATAAACGCCCCAACACACTCTGCTCCTTTCCTCTTGCCTCCCTCCCTCTATTCTCTTGCCTCGCTCCCTGTGGGCCCAAGTCTCCTGTAAGCTGGGGGTGGGGAGCGAGCGGGGAGGGCCTGCGAACTCTTTGATCCTGACCGCTTGGATCAGCCTCCCAGGCCACCAGCAGGGAGAGGAGAGTGGACCGCAGCTGTGGGGGACGGGGCCTGCAGATGCCCGGCACAGTCAGGTTCTGCCCGGAGTCCTGTTGTTTGAGAAACCATCTTCCCTGCCCGCCATGGCTCTGCATCCTTCCTTGTCCACTAGGGCCCTGAGCTGCCACTCTCCTCTGGGTGTGTGAGGACCAGCGCTCCGGTCAGCCTGGGGGCTCACCTTTGGCTTGGCTCTTTCTGGGGATCGATGGCTGCCTGTCAGGGGTGTCTGATGACACCTTATTGGTGCCCCCTGCCCAGAAAGCAGCCAGAATGTGAGGCTTCCTTGAGTTTCAGGACCCATTCTAATGGCCTGGGGATATGTCCCCGCCAGAATGAAGGAGTCTCATCAGAAAAATAGGTGACAAACCACACCCACTCAGAAAATGGGATCTCTCTGCCACACTCCTCATGCTTGAAATAAATCTGGAACTGAAAGGGATTTATTTGTTGTCTGGGCCTTCTAGCTTCTAGGAAACTTATTTGGAAGTACCCAGGGTGGGCCTGGTACCTAGTAGGTGCTGAAAAGTTGTCAGGGGAATCTGAGTAGCAGAGCCTAAAAGATGGTTCTCTGAGTTTTGAGTTCTTGTTGAAACTTTCCTTGATACCACCCCTTAGGAAGAAAACAGAATCTATTTTGCAGATAAAAACTATTTATTTGGGGCTGGCCCCATGGCTCAGCAGTTAAGTGCACGCGCTCCGCTGCTGGCGGCCCGGGTTCGGATCCCGGGCGCGCACCGACGCACTGCTTCTCCGGCCATGCTGAGGCCGCGTCCCACATACAGCAACTAGAAGGATGTGCAACTATGACATACAACTATCTACTGGGGCTTTGGGGGAAAAATAAATAAATAAAAAATTAAAAAAAAAAAAAAAAAAAGAATGAAAAACTATTTATTTGCCTTCAGGCTTGAGTGTCAATAATAATTGTGATAATAGCAATAGCCCTTTTTAATGCATTAGATCATTTATTTATGTTTTCTCATTTGATCCTCAGAACGGTTCCATGAAGGAGTGAGATGAAGAAACAAGCCCTGAGAGCTGAAGGCGCCTGCCCAAGGCAGCACAGCGTGGTGTGGCTGGAGTTGGCAGTGCCGGCCAGCTCTTCTTACACTGAAGCTGGTGCTCCTCTGTCACTGCTTTGCAGGCCCTGCTGGGGGAAAGAAAAGTCAAGAAGAATTTTAAGGTATTATTCCTGCTCTCAAGGAGCTAAAGGTCTAGTTGAGGAAACAAGGCAAATCCTCAGGGAGGAGTTGCGGGTGCTGCAGGATTCAGATGCCTGTGTGTGTATGTGTGTGTGTGTGCATGTGTACATGTGTGTGTGTGGGGGGGCAGGCTGCCCCCACTGCTTCAGTTGTCCTCTTTTCTCTCCCATCCTCTGTGACTCCACTCAAGATTCAAAGTCCCAGGGAAGAGTCTGATTGGTTGAGCTGGGGTCAGGTACATGCCCACTGGGCAGAGGAGGGCGGGGCATCTTGATAGACAGTCCCACCAAGACCACACACAGTGGGGGAGAAGTAAGGCACCCAGAGGAAATCAAGTTGCTGTTATTGAAAGAAGATGGAATTTATTATGGGAGGTTGAAAAATCAACAGGTGGCCACTATGCAAGACATTGTCATGTCTCTAGATTTTTACCCCCACCCTCTACATCCGCACAAGGTGGGTAGAACAGGTTGCAGTGTCTTCATGGCAGAGGAGGGGAAGAAGAAGACTAGAGAGTGAGGTGACTCGCCCAGGTAGCACAGAGCATCTAGATCACTCTTGTGTCACCACCACCACCTCCCTGCCCTTGCCATCCTTCAGGCCACCCAGCCTGTGCATACCTGCTCAGGCCATCCAAGGCCTGAGTGGCAAGGGAGGGGCTGGGGTGAGCCCAAGACAACCAGGAACAAGCCCCACCCGCCTCAGGCTGGGGGCAGAGTGAGCCATGTGTCAGGGCAGGGAGAAGATGCCTTTCTCTAACAGCTTCCCACCAGGGATGGGCAGACGCCAACTGCCACCTGGAGAACACGGGCCTTGCCCCAGCCATGGTGCCTGCTGTGACTCTTTCTTGCTGGACGAAGTGTCTAGAGCACGTGGGCAGGGGGTGATGGTGGGCTAGGGGCTCCAGATGAGCAGTACTGGTTGGGAATCTCTGGTTCTAGAACCGAGGAAAGAAAGCAAAGATGACCTTTCTCTATCCTGCAGAATTGTCAGTAGCCCTGAAATGTTGGCTTCCTAAAACCTGGGGATTGAAACTTCCAAAAGACCTACTCATCTAAAGCAAATAACCCGGAGTAGGAACTTCTTTATCCTGGCTTGCAGGGTGGCTCAGAGGCCAGGAGAATTTTGTTCCAATCCTAGTTCTGCCACTTACTAGCTGCAAACTCTCATAAGTTACAGCTCTCCCTGGATCTCATTTGTGCAACTGGAATATTGCATTAAAAATCACTAATGGTTAAAATAATATTAATATTAAAGAATAACAATATACTAGGTGTTTGTGCCAAGTGACAGCTATCTGTCCACCAAAAATGTGAGCTCTTCCTGCCCAGTGTGGAGTTCCCCCTGGGAGGCAGTAACCCAGCCATGAACTACATTTCCCAGCCCCCCTTGTGTGCAGGTGGGTCTGTGTTCCAATAAAACTTTATTTGCAAAGATAGACTGTGGACTGAATTTGGTCCATGGGCCGTAATGAGCCTCTGGTATAGAGAACACCTGTATGTCCTTTTTCCAGATTTGCTAGTTAGTAACATTTACTAATCACCTATTTAGTTACATCCGCTAATCCACATCTGCCATGTGCAGGAATGGGGCAGGGTCCTGGATTTTACTGTAAAATTCTTCCACCCAGCATTATTGAGCCCCTCTTATGTGCCAGGCGTGAAGTTCTTCTGGACTGTGGCTGTGAACGACAGAGGTCCCGGCTCTGCCCACAGAATTTGCCTTCCAGTGGATGTGACCGATACAGATAAGCACAAGTGGTAGCGGAGAATATAGGGAGCATCTCTAATTCAGACTAGAGGGTAACGGAAATCTTCTCAAGGGGATGACACACACACAGAACAAGGGTGACTGTTACCTTAACTGATCTTCCCAGATTGGGTTACCTGGGAAATCTTTGTGTCCTCAGGCCCTGGCGTGCTGCCTCTTCCCCTTCCTGAGGCTAGAAGCAGAGGAGGCTAAAACTCTAGGAGATGGTATAGCCACAGGAGGGAGGGGTCCTGAGTCCCCAGATCACCACAGGGAGAAAAGCTGCCCACAGACTAGAAACACCCGCCTTAAATTATGTGAGCGAGAACTAGAGTTTTATTGTGTTACGCTACTGAAATTGTAGGGGTTGTTCGTTACAGCATTATCATAACTAATGAAGTGCATTATGTACACCATCTCATTTAAGCTTCTCAACAATCCTGTGAAATGGGGACTTGAATCACCCGAATTTTACAGATGAGGAAGCTGAGTCTCAGAGAGGTTAAGTGGCTTGTCCAAGGTCACACAGCCCATAGATTAAATAGCCTGAACTCTGACCCAGACTAGTCTGTCTCCAAAGCCCAGGCCTTTGACCACTGTCTGTGGCTCTGATGCTGATCATACATAACCCAGCCCTCCTGTCCAGTCCATGCAGTCGAGCCCGGAAGAAGGAGGGGACAGTCCTGTTCTGGGACTTGTATTAATGGGGTGAGACAGGATTTCCCCAGGGCAGGGACCTGAAGGCCAGAGGCCAGACAGAAAAGGGCAGTCCTCCTGCCTCGGGGAGAGCCAGGTTTTCCAGGGGTTCGGAGACTGTCGCCTGCAGACCTGGGCAGAGCCGCCCGGCCCAGACCCCGAATCCCTTCTGGGCCGTGGGAGAGAGATGGGAGGCAAGCTCCGAGCGGAGGACCCCCAAGATCCTCTCTCAGCTCCTGCTCCCTCGAAAATGTTTTTCTTCGCAGGCCGATGAGGTCCCTCTCTCTTTGTAGCCAACATGTCCGAGGCTGACAGGCTAAAACTGCTCGCTTGCTTTTAAGTGTCAGGAGATGTAAATAGTTTTAGTCTTCAGTGGTTTCTGATTGAATCTCCTTTTGAAGTAATGATAGCTATAATTTAAAGCAACAGTTACCATATTTTCCTTGCTGGCTGGCCGTCTTTGAAGCACTAAGTATAAATCTGCTTAAAATCTTAAAATAGCTGTAGCTCTGTCTCAATATTCTACCAGGAGCCAGGGAGATTCGGCTTCTAATTGCCGTCATCTGTAACTAATATCAGCAGCACAGCGGGCTCGTGACAAGGTGGCTGGGAGAATTGCTCTGACAGGAAGGTGGAGGCAGAGACATGGTTCCCCTTGGGGACCCTTGGCTTGGGTTGGAGTTCGGAAGAAACCCATCCTGAAATTAGGACCAAATGGGCTCTGGGCTGTTAGGTTTTCAGGACCGTCTTTCCAGAAGCCTGGGATGGAAATGAGAGGGGCCTCCTTGTAAAACAGAACTCAGAAAATTCAAGGATGGGCAAGGAGTTGGCCCTAGTTAGCGGAATTCCCAAGACTACATCCATGCCTGGGGTAAGCGTGATGTCTTTATTCTTCACAAGAAGAATGAGGCTGTGGAGACTCCAGTGTGGCTGGTCACCAGTGGGGAGCAATGCACCACCATGTCTGCTGCACTCCGGCAAACACATTTAAAATATAGTTTAAATCTTAAATTGGCTTCCACATTTTTATTCGTTCACAAATATTAATTCGTTCGACAAATACTTATTGCATCCCTGCTGTGTGCAGGGCAGTGAACAGAACAGTCGGCGATGCGACCATTCACAGGGTTTCTCTCTAAGCACAATAGAGATAAAGTGGATGATGATGGTGCTAGGGAGTAAAATAGAAGTGGGGAAGAAGGGAGTGTTGAGGTCTCAATTGCACATAGGCTTGTCACCATGAAGGTGGCATTAAATGGCATTTCTGTTTTTGTAAAAACTTTTCAGTGGAAAGTGTCGCATATGTATCTATTTAGGCATTCTAAAAAATCCTGGTGAAAACCTTCAGCAAAGTTGACAATGCTTATCTTTGAGTAGCAGGCCTATGGGTGATTTTAACTTTTTCTTTTCTGTGTGTGCATTTTCTAAATATCTTACGATAAAGATGCATGCATTTTGGGGAAAAAGTGGTAATTGGATTTGGCAGTTCCTCAGTAAGTTAAACATAGAGTTATCATATGATCCACCCATTCTACTCCTGGTTTTATACCCAAAAGAATTGAAAATAGATGTTCAAACAAAAACACGTACATGAATGTTCATAGCAGCGTTACTCACAATAGCCAAAAGGTACACACAACCCAAGTGTCCATCAATGGATGAATGGATAAACAACATGTGGTCTATCCATACAATGAAATATTATTCAGCCATAAAAAAGCAACAGAGTATTGATACATCTGCAACATAGAAAAGCCTTGCAAACATTATGCTAAATGAAAGATGCAAAAGGTCACATATTATATGATTCCATTTCTATGAAGTAACCAGAATAGGCAATCCATAGAGACAGAAGGCAGATGAGTGGTTGCCTGGGGCTGGGAGGAGAGGGCTTAATGGCTTTGGGGTTTCCTTTTGGGGTGATGAAAATACTCTAGAACCTAGGTAGTGATGATGGGTGTACAACACTGCGAATGTACTAGGTGTTACTGAATTGTGTACTTTAAAATGGGTAAAATGGTAAATTTTATGTTACATGCGTTTTTCCACAGTTAAGAAGAAATGGTAGTTGGAAGCATAGTTGGGAAAACTTAGTGGCTGTGTGTGCCCATGAGGGTTGCCTGAGAGATCTTTGTCAGGTGACCAAGGGGTCAGGTGCCAGGAGACTTGGCTGAGGCCCCATAGAAAGACTCACTCCTGCCGGTAATTCACCAAGAACTCCGAGATGCCAGCAGTGAGGCCACAATAGCGCCTATGCACTAGTGCAAGGGCAGGCCTGCTCTGATGGAGCCCCAGCTGGGAGCTGGCCTGGGGAGGGCCATGAGGCAGGTGGGGGCAGGGGTAAGGAGTAGGGGTGAAGTTGAGCCATGGACTCAGCGTCTTCTGCCCTGGCCTTGACATGCTGCTCTGGGCTGAGGACACAGATCTCACAAGAGAGGCCAGACATGCTCTGGGAAGCCACGCCAAGTGCACGATGGGAGTGAGCTGGGAAACGAGCTGGGTGGCTTTGGGGCCCATTAAGGGATTAACGATTTTCCACAGCTGATCCACAGAGAGGGCAATCTGGACACAAATCATTGAGAAAGAGCCTGTTTTCCTAAAACCTGGGCATTCCAGTCTCCCTTAGGAGAAGTTCCCATGCTTCTTAGGATGGTGGAAATCAAGATGTTTATACACGGAGACGGAAGGCAGAGACGGGCCATCTTCTGTCATGGGGCGCAGGGGACAAGCCCTGTCTTCACACCTGCCTCCTTGCCTTCACCTCCCCAAAAGCCCAGAAACCAGCCCCTGCTATACCACCTCCCGTGTGCACCCCTGGGACTCAGCCTGTGCCCGTGGCTCACCAGAACTTTCTGGGTCATGCTTTAGAGCTGAATGCTTTAGTGCCAAAATACAACAGAGAAAGATCCAAGCAGACTGAGAGGCCAATTCTCCTTCTGTTTCTCCCCTGAGAAGGGGCAAAGGCCTGCCCCAGCCGGAGGCACACGATGTAGGCAGCTGCCAGGCTCGGTGGGGGCTTGGTACCCACTCCAGCCCCAAGAGAAGCCACCCTGCCCCTGGGCCTAGCTGGGTGAAGCCCTCCCACCCCACCCAGGGCATCCCGTGTTGGCATGCCCTGCAGCTGGCGCCGTCCCCACTCCCTTCTGTGTCTGTGTCCATGCTCTAGCCAAACCCGACCCCGCCGTCCTGGAACAGCCCCTGCCCTTTCCCACCTCCGGACCTTTGCACTCCCTGTCCCCTCCTCCTCCCGGCATGCCCTCTCCAAAGCAGCACCTGTTGAAATCCTGGCCGTCCCTCACATCTCGTCTCCAACGCCGCCTCCTCCATGAGCTCCTCCTCCCCCCAGCATGTTCGTGCCCCGGCACACAGGCCAGCCCTCCACTGTGGATGGTGGAACAGCCTGCCAAGCCCTGACTCCCCTGTGTTGTTCTCCGACCTTGAACGAATCCCACAGAGCCCTCGGTCTAGAGCACGGCTGCGCAGTTGGGCAGCCTGGGTGCAATCTGGGTCTACTGGGGAGAGTCATTTTGCCTCTCTGCACCTCAGTTTCCCCATCTGTGAAATGGAGGTGATGATAATAAGAGTACCTACCTGCAACACGGACTTCCTCTGAGGATTGAAAAAGAAGATGTTGTATCCAAAACAGGGCCGGGACTGGGGTGAGAAAAATGAGATGCCTAGGGTGCAGAATTTAGGGAGGTGCTCACGGGGTCGTGAAGGTGCAGGGAGCCTCTCTCGCCTCACCCCAGTCCTGGCCCCGATGCAGAGTACGCTGGCCAGCCTCGAAGGATGCCTACGATACTTGATAGCTTGTTGACTGCACAGAGCAAACAGTCAGAAGCACGTGCATAGAATATTCCTGTATTTGTACCACTCCATATGTGAGTGAGCACGGGTGGGTGTAGGGACATTTGTAGGTGCATGAAAAATGCCTGGAAAAATATACTATTTTCAGTGATTTCAGAATTGGAATGGGGCATTTTGCCATTATGCTCTTCAGTATTGTTTGCGTTTTTTTTTTTTACACATTTATTACTTTTGTAGTTAAAAATAAAACATTAAAAAAAAATCCAATGAAGCAAGGGACTCAGGATGGCATTTTTGCTCTATCGTTTATTTGCTGTGTGATCTTGGCAAAGGGTCTCTGCCTCTCTGAGTCACAGTTTCCTCACTGTAAAAAGGAGATGATAACAGTAGTTACCTCACAGGATATTAGGAGATTAAACAAGGTAACACCCTGTCTTTCTAGTGGGTGAGTTTTTCTCCTCAGGGTCCGGAACCTCGTTGGTGCTTGGTAAATACTTTTTGAATTGAAATCTCATTTTGCAAGCTTGATGTTCACCCACCGATCGCTTCCTGTGTGCACGCCAGGACGTAGTGACCGTGCGGCCTTATTGTGGTGAGAATGCGGACAGCAGCTTGTGTGAGCCTTTGGGTCAGCTTCTAAGAGAGACTTCTTATCTTTGCAGGAGAAGCAAGCCAGGGCTCCCCAGCAAGGTAACTGGAAGAGGGTCAGGGGGCCGCACCCCGGGCTCTGAATGCTTGGGAGACACGGCGACTTCTGACTTAATAAATGGATGCAGCCAAACCAGCCAGATTCTGAATCTAGAGGTCAGTAAACTGGAGTAGGCGTCTTGAGCAACCTCGCCCTGAAGGCCGGCAGCTTGTAAGAGTGAAGGCTGGGAGTTGAGTGGACATATTTCTTCACCTTTCTGAGCCTCAATTTCTCATCTGTAAAATGGGGGCAGTTTCCGTCTTGTAAGGTTGTGGTGAAAATTAAGTGCAATGACAAATGTAAAGTGCTTGGCACACAGTAGGCCCCTCAAAATCTTTGTCTCCCCACTTCTCTCTTTGTGTTTTACGCAGAAGACGGAAAACATTGTCTTGGCCTCCTCAAGTATTCTGCCTCCTTACACCGGGACTTTGCATTTCAATAAATAAAACTAACTGATTCATCTATTTGGCAAATATTTATTGAGCTCCTACTGTGTGTTGGGCACCATACCAGGTGCCAGAGATTCAGAGATGAGAAAGAAGAAACTGACCACACTCTCAGATTTAGCATTTCCTGGGGAGACAGACAGTGGTCAAGCAGCCAAAAGTGAAATGCATGGTTACAAGTGTGCTGATGCTCTGAAACAAGAGAGTAATGCATCGTGAGAACCACCACAGAGGGTTCTGGGGGCTCAGGGAAGTTTAGGGGCCCGGGGAGGACCCCTTGGAGGAGGTGGGTTTGAGCTGAGAACTGAGGGAATTGCTGGCGTTAACTCAGCAAAGATCGTGGTTGGGGAGTGGGATAACTCCAGGCCAGGGGAACACCTTGTTCAAACGCCCTGAGAACGGATTCTTGACAAATTGAAAAAGGACTGACAGGCTGGAACAGAGAGAGCCTGGGATTGAAGGAGTAAGATGAAGCTGACACACTGACAGGTTCTGAGAAGCTCTGCCAGGTGTTGGATCTTCCACCCACAGGCAAAAAGAGGCCAACGAAAATTATGCAGGTGAGAGGCATGATCAGATCTGTGTTTAAGAAGTTCTCTCCTCAATCCAGAAACTTGCAAGTGGGCTGGATATTATGTATCAGGGGACAGCAAACTTTCTGTAAGGGCAAGAGAGTAAATATTTTAGGCTTTTTGGACTGTATGGTCTCTGTCATGACTGCTGGATTCTGCCGTTGCAACTTGAAAGTGGCCATAAGCATAGGTGAGCAAATGGGTGTGACTGTGTTCCAATAAAACTTTATCTACAAAAACAGACAGAGGGCCAGATTTGGCCTATGGTCCATAGTTTGCCAACACCTTTTTTATGATAGTGTTAATTTTTTCAGTGATCGTGATATTATAATTACGGGTTTTTAATGTTCTTGTGTATTAGAGATATGTACTATAGAAATTATGAGTGACGAGACATAAAGTTTGAGATTTTTTTCCAATCTCCAGCAAAAACAAAGGAGATAGACAGATGGCACAAGATTGACAAAATGTTGACAATTATTGAAGATGGGTGATGGATACATGGAAGTTCATCAAACCATTCTCTCTGCTTTTGTTTATTGGAAATATTTGTGGCGTGTGTTAGAAACTTTCCATAATAAATACTTTTAAAGCTTTCTCTAGATCTTTTAAAGCAGGATGAAGAATGGACTGTGGGAGACAGAGGGGCGTCTGCCCTGTGTGAGGCCGAGTGAAGGCAGACACAGATAGGCAAGGCCTGGCCCTCAGACTCAAAAAGTTGACCATCTCCTAGGGGTGATCAGGATTCCACTGATGAGGGCAGCTGGGGAGTGTGGTTGGGGTGGAGGGAGTGTGTCTGAGCCAAGATTCCATGATGGTGTTGATGGGTGGAGATGCGTAATGGCGCCGTATTCCCTGGTGGTGGGCCTGGCGTGGCTGAGACACAAGACACAAGGTGCAAGCAGGGCCGGTGGAAGGCCAAGGCAGCCCTCATGGCAGAGTCAGGGAGGGAGGCGGCTCCATGCAGGGTGAAGCGCTCAGCTTCTGATGCCGTATTGCCCAACCTCAAATCTTCCTGCCACCGTTTACGAAATGTAAGGCCTCAGGCACGTCACTCGTCCTCTCTGTGCTTCAATTTCCCTGTCTTCAAAATGGGAATAATAACATTAAAATTAGAACGAAGCAAGGGCTTAATAAACACTCTCTGTGATGATGACACTCACGATATTGTTTGAGCTGGCGAGTGACAGACGCACATCTGTGCCTTGAGAAATCCCTCCAGTTGCAGTGGGTAGGATGAGTTATGGGGAAATCAGGACAGAGAGGTGCTTAAGGGCAAGAGGCCAGGTTAGTCATAGTGGGAAGGAACGGGGTGTGAGCAGTTGAAAGATGTAACAGGGATAAAATATAATGAACTTGGCAACTGATTAGGTGGAGGGGGCCTAGGCAGCCCGGGTGGGGGAGGAGTGAGGGATAATAAGGAAAGGGGAGTGAACAATGTTCTGGAGCCTGGGAGAAGAGTGGCAGTGTTAGCGGAGAGCATGCTCTGTGATGCCATTGGGTTGGGCATGTTGACTTTGAGGCATCGTGGGAATCCAGGTTGGAATCCTGAAGAGATGAAGGTGTGGCCCTGGTTAAAGGCAATTGATATGAGCTTTCCTGTCACCTTTGAAACAGGTTCCTGATTTATGCATCCTGAGGTCTTAGAACTGGGTATTAAAATGTAACGTCACATGGACACCACAGCTGCCTTTTCCTAAAGATCACGTAAGAAACTGTGGTCGCCTCTTTTACAAATAAGGGCGTTGCTCCCCAAATATATTCCACCATTGGGTGTTCTATGAAAAGAATATTTTGTGGTCACATAAGTTTGGGAGGCATTCAGTTAAAAAAATAAACGAGGTTCTTTAATGCAGGACTTATCAGGGCCTCTAATGTGCTGATGCATTTTGAGAACTCTGGAGAGGAACGTGGCATGAAATGTTTCTCAAACTTATCTTCCCATGGAACTCTTTATTTATTTATTTGGCCAGGTACTCAGCCCTGAAAGCTAAGCTATCTGGACCCGGGGTGGGGTGGGGGTGGGAGAGGCCTCCAGGTTTTCAGTGTCTTGGAGCAGAGTTTCACAAATGTTACCGTGCCTGTGTTAACGTGGAGCCTGCATTTCTAATGATGGCGACGATGCTGGTCCACAGACCACACTTTGAGAAGGAAGGTCTCAGCAGACCACCTTCCTCAACTGGCCGGCCCTCATGGGGACGCCGTGAGGATTCAGGCCAGAGCCGGCAGTCACAGCTTTATCATCACCACTATGTGGCAACCCCCCGCCCCCCACCAATTCCACCCCTATAGCTGGAATCCTAGCTGCTCACAAGTTACGATTGCCTTCCTCTCTGAGCGTGGAAGGGGCCCGGGAGCAGTGGAAATCCGAAAAGGCCATCCACAGGAAGGAGGAGAGGGGCCCGGGCGACGCACCAACCACGTCTGAATGAGCAGCCCCTGACAGGACATGGGGACTGTCCCCACACCCTGCGGTGCAGCCGTGGTGTGGGCAGAGCCACTGTGGCACCGGGTTAGCATCACAGCTCATGGCTGGCGATGATCTGACAAGTCTGCCTTTGTGTGTGTATGTGTGTGTGTAATACTTCTTCAAAATGGCCATATCACTTTAATTAGATTGAACAGTCCTGCAATCCCTTATTTAGAATGGAATGTGGGGCCCAGCTCTGCTTTCCTTTAACGTGGGGACGAGGCTAATGAAAACAAACTTAGGTTTTACTGTGGCTGAGAAGCAAACGGGGATCTGGATTTCTGTGGATGCCCTGTGTCAGCGGCTACCACTGGACACGAGGAAGTCTTCTGCAGAATGAAGGCTTCTGGGGGCCTGTGGGAGGCCCACACAGAGGATACCCCCCAAGCACCCCCATCCACACCCTGCTTTTGAGCCTTTGAAAGGCCCTCCGCCAAAGGCCTAACTTTTTAAGACTAGGTTTGGGTTAATAGCACGAGGTTTGGATCCCAGCTCTGCTATTTGCTGGATCTGTGACCTTGGGCAAGCCTCTTGACCTCTCTGAATCTCAGCTTCGTCTTCGGTAAAATGGGGATGATAATGGTTGCTTCGACACCCATGGGATGGTTGTAAGGATGAGAGGAGAGAATGCACGGAAAATGGGACCTTAGTAGGTGGTCAATAAACAGGAGCTTTTTTTTTTTCTGGCTTATCCAAGAGTCTGATGAGTAAGAACTCATGTGCTTCTCGCACGTCTGATTTATGGGCGTGAGCACTTTCTGATACTTGAACCATTCAGAGCAGAGCTTTTATTGGCTTCTTAAAACACCCCGGGGAGGAAGGGAGGGAAGTTTGCAGGGGCTGAGACATGTCCAGGGCTGCACGTCCGGTGGATGCTGGGACAACACTAAATTATAGGTTGACATCCCTGGAGTCCTATGAGGAAAGTGACTCCTTGATGAACAGTGCCTTGGGGACAAAACTCCTTTAGACCCAGCATGTAGAAACGTGAGAAAGGAATCCTAAAATGTCCTCCACATCTTGATGTGGAGTGGCCTCCGAGGGCCCTGAGGCCGTCTTGCTCTGGCCCTGCCTAGTGTGGGTGACGAGGCTCAACTGTAAGGAGAGTGGAGAATCCCTTAACTGAGGGTGTTGACCCTTGCTTGTCTCCCTGGGGACTCCCTCAGCCTCCGCCAGGAAGGCGCTTGCCCCCTGCCTTCTCCCATCCTCCGTCCAGGGGGAGGAGGGTCTGGTAACTAGACGCTGATGCCTGGGGAGGGCTGGCCGAGAGCCTTCCTATGAAATGATACGATAGTAACTGTTAATGATAATACCCACTGTGCACAATCTTCAGTCCATCATTTAATTCCTTCCACATGCTCCAAGCCACGGAGCGGTTTGTGGATGGGAAAACTGAGGCCCCAGAGACGGGAGGTGACTTGCTGGTGGTCACACAGAGCTGGGCTGTGAACTCAGCTCCGCTGGACGCCAGGACCCCCGTGCTTTACACTGTGCCACCTGGGAGCCCCCTTTTCCTTGTCCTAGTGCACAAGTCCCGTTGCTCAGCCTCAACTCCTCCTCCCAGCCTAAGCTCGGCCCTCCCCAGCCTCTGCCCCCAAACTCACTCCTCCACACTGCCTCCTCTGGCACCTCTGATGTTATTCAGTTTGTACTTAACACTGCTTCGTATGACAGTCCCCATCCCCCTGGGATGAATTGGGGCACTTTTTAATGTCTCTTGATACACTTGATTCTCCAGGGAACATTGACTACATTGTTCCTTTCACTTCTGGGGAAAGACAGTGGCCTCTGGCCTCTGGGCTTATCTCCCGTGCTTGTGGAAGGATCACTGTATTTCCTCTTCTCACGAAAACACCCGACCCTCCTAGTGGCTTGGAGAACGCGGGGGTCCCCAGTGGCCGCTTTCTCCAGGGCCCTGCTGGTCTCCAAGTGGGGAGGGCCTTGCACTGGCTCAGTGCTATGAGAATGCTCCTAAAATTGTCCCAAGTGTTCTAGGGAGAGAAGTGACTTTTCTTGTTCACTCTCGTGAGCAAAAGATGTACTGGTTGTATAGTAGGATGGAAAAGCTGCAAGTTAATGGTAGTAATGTGTGGTAGAGACTGCTGGCTGCCCAGCCAACACCCATTCTCCCCTTATTCTTCACCAAAAGAGCCCTCATCGTTGAGGGTGGTAGTGTGGCCAGCTGTGACTATTTTCCCCCACCTCCTTTGTAGCTATGTGACTTAATTCTGGCCAATGAGATCAAGTAGAAGCTGTTGGGAGGCACTTCCAGAATGCTCCACAAAAGAATGACCGCTGAGTAGGGCCTTTTTTGCCCTTACTTCCTTCTCCTTCCTGCACCATAGATATGATGGCAGGAGCATTAACAGCCATTTTAGATCATGAGGTAACTGTGAGGATGGAAACAACATACTAATAATGGAAGAACAGAATGATGGAAGGAGCCTGGATCTCTGATGGAGCCACTGTGCCAACCCTGGACTGCTTACCTCTGGATTTCTTTCATGTATATGGCGATTATACAATATATGTCTCAGTTATTTTGGGTTTTCTACTACATGTAGTCAGATCTAATCCTTATTGATAGATAACACTTAAAAGTGGATGGCATTCCAATAATGTGAAAATATGTATGCACAAGGTTATTCATTACTGCATTATTTGCAATTGCAAAATATTGGAAACAATCTAAATACCCACACATATGAGATTGGTTGCATAATTGTGGTGTATCCACCCAGTGGAGTTCTATGCGGCTGTAGAAAAGAATGAGGATGATATCTAATGGACTTATGTGGGGGTGATTTCCAGGACATATCGTTAAAGTAGGATGCTACATTTTGTGTAGGAAAGGAGGGGAAAATAGAAAATATACATTTATTTGCTCATTTGTGCAAAAAAAAAAAGTGCTAGAAGGATAAAACAGAAGCTAATGAGATTGGTTAGTTACAGGAAGTGGGTGGGAATGGGGTTGAGAGAAGAGAGAGAACGGGAGGGAGGGACACTTCACCAGTACACTTTTTTGTACAGTTCCAACTTTTGGAACCATGTTAATATTTCATGTACTCAAAATAAAAAGAAATAAAGTCAACAAAGTTGGGGAAAAAAATCTTAAAATGAGATACAAGTGAAAACAAATGAACTGAACCACAGTCCTGTGTCACTTAACGATGGGGATACATTCTGAGAAATATGTCGTTAGATGATTTTGTCATTGTGTGAAAATCACAGAGTGTACTTACACAAACCTGGATGGTTTAGCCTACTACACAGCTAGGCTATGTGGTGCTAATCTTATGGGACCACCATCATATATGCGGTCTGCCGTTGACCAAAAACGTTGTTATGTGGCACATGACTGTACATTTCAAACAAAACACACAACCACACTGAAAGGAAGGGTGGGGAGAGCTGACCCCAGTGATTCTGGAACACAATGTTTGGACGAAAGACAAACGAACTCTATGTGAGTCTTAAACTTTAGATGGTCGGGGGTTTTTTGCAGATGTATAGGTTAGCGATTCTGAAAGTACTTACTGTGTGTTCTGGGCTTGAGCAAATAAGTAAATACATTGTGCGTAATGGGAGCCAGGTTTCTCGCTGACGGAGGAGGGAGTTACGTATATGGAAAGTGGAAGGATCGAATGAACACTGCAGTGTCGGATTGGAATTGGCGGTATCAGTGGTTTCTAGTGTGTATATATAGTGTATATATACACGCATATACTTGTGTATATATATGTACATGAACATGTATATGTTGTGTATATATATATGCTTGTATATATGTACTTGTATACATACATAAATATATAGAGATATTTATACTTACATAGATATTACTTGCATAAATATAGATATATCTACATATTTATGAATATATACTATAAATATAGATATATGTATAAGTGTAGATATATCTATATATTTATACAAGTATAAGATATATATTACATCTATCTATATCTATCTATCTATCTATCTGTTGAGAGAGAGAGGAATATGGTAAACTGTTTACATTTGGGGCATCTAGGTGAGGGGTTTATGGGAATCCTTTGTACAATTCTTGCGATTTTCCTGTAAATCTGAAAGTATGTCAAAATAAAAAAATTAAAAGAAAGAAACCAAAGTGGACAGCTCTCTGGGATTGATGCTGAGGCATGAACCCAGTCCTTCTGCTCCCAGGGGGTGTTCTCTTTCTCGTCCCACAGCCTTCTCTCCCTTCTTCATGTGGATTTCAGGGAAGGTCGACTGGACAAATGAGTTTCCTAACCCCCTTCTCTGGAAGGGTCCCTGACATGGGGACAGGGAGAAGGAAAAGGGAAGGAGAGGGTGCCCTCCGTGGGGGCTAAGACCAAGTCTCCAGGAGCCCTCGATGAGGAGGTATCTGTCTGGGTCCTGGTGTGGACAAAGGTGAGGGGGACCTGGCTCAGCCCTTGAGGGTCTTCTCTGTGCTCTCATCATCTCATGCACCCACTGCTCCACCTGTCTTCCCCAAACAGGTGCAGGAAGATTTTTTCCAGTGTAATATATCCCTCCCCTCGTTTATTCTCTCCCTGTAGCCCGGATGGGGCTATTTCTCCTATATGCTTCTTGTACTCCAATACGTGGCTTCTCAAGAGTTTCATTAGTAATTCAATGCAATGGCCAAAGAAAGGGAAAAATGAGCTCTCCCCTCCTTGGCCGTCCTTCCCCTGTTAGTTTGTAAAGATGTGTTCAGAGCTCTTGTTTTTGAGCCATTGGGGATGCAGAGTTTGGCAATGGTGTCAGGCAGAACTGGGTTCAAAACTTCCCTCTGCTCCTTGGACCTCAGTTTTCCACCTGCAAAGTGGGTAAGATGGTAGCATTGACCTTCTTGAGTGGTTTTGAGGATCAAATGAGATAAGCATGTAGTTTATCATAGTGCTCAACAGATGTTATCATAGCGCTTATCATAGCACGTATCAAAGCTTATCAAAGTGTTCAACAAATGTGAGATAGCAGCAGTAGTCGATCGTGGGGATTTTGTGCAGAGGTACAAAAGGGGAGCCATTGAGAAGGCCGCATGGCTCTCCTGAACCCAAACACATCCTCCCTGGCATTGCATTTAACCAGCGAGTGCATTTGATAGACTTGATGGCCCTTCGGATGAAGACATGGGTTTTATCCGCCTGGCAAATAGCCTTCCCCAAGTCTTTCCCACACAGTGTATAACTCGGGGCTCCCTGCCCTGGCCAGGGCGCGTGTCGCTGAAGCTTCCATCTTTCCTGGACACGGGACTGCATCACTGCGCTGTAATTTTCCAGAAAGCATCTCCCCCCACTGCCCCTCCTGGGTTAGTGCTAGGCAGCAACAGTGTGCTGGTGCGGAGGGAAGGTCGTCCGCTTTTTTTGAGGGGGAAGCAGCACTAGGCTTTCGTAAGCCCTGTACAGGTGGTCCCTTCAAATATTGCCCTTTGGAGATCTATTTCTGTAATAATAAGGGTATGGGCACAACCCAGGGAGCTTCCCAAATAAGAAAGCTCCAGAACATCATTATCTGAGGGTACAAAAGCTTCTTATTCTTTTGGGGAGGTAAAATTATATGTAAGTATTTACAGCAGGACCGCTTATGCCAAAACTCTGCAACAAAAATTCACTCTCCATTAGAGCCTTGGAGGAAAATATTCACAGCTATTTGTGTTGACCTAGTTCTTTCAATTTCTTCTTCTTCTCGTGTTGGTGTCTGCTTGTTGTGTATGTGTGTGTGTGCACACGTCTGAACATTTTGGGGGGTGACATTAAATAGTGTGGTCGTGCGTTGACCAGTGGGGCATGTCCAACAGCTCTCTTGAGATATAATTCACGTGAACTGTAATTCACCCATTTAAAGTGTACAGTGTTCCATGGCTTTTAGGATACTCACAGAGTTGTGTGATCATCACAATTTTAGAACATTTTCATCACTCCAAAAAGAAACTCTGTATCCACTCGCAGTCACTCCCCACTTCTTTTCAGCCCTTATAACCCTAGGAAACCACTAATCGACTTTCCGTCTCTATCAATGTGCCTATTCTGGATATTTCATATAAATGGAATTATACAATATGTGATCTTTTACAACTGGCGTCTTTCACTTAGCATGTTTTCAAGGTTCATCCCTGCTATAGCATGTATTAGTACTTCATTCCTTTTTGTGGCCAAGTAGTATTCCATTGTATGGATATACCACATTTTGTTCATCCATTCATCCATTGATGAACATGTGGGCTATTTCCATTTTTTGGCTATTATCAATAATGCTGCTATGAACATTCATGTACAAGTTTTTGTGTGGGTGTCTGCTCGCATTTCTCTTGAGTATATATCTGGGAGTGGACTTGCTGGGTCATAGAGAAACTATGTGACTTTTTGAATGACTGTCACATTGTGTTTCAGAGGGACTGCACCATTGTAAGGTTACAGTTTCTCCACATCCTCTCCAACAGTTGTTGTTGTTCATCTTTTTTATGACAGCCATCCTAATGGATGTGAAGTGGCATCTCATCGTGGTTTTGATTTGCATTTCTCTGATGACTAATCATGTCGAGCATCTTTTCGTGCTTATTGGTCATTTGTATATTATCTTTGGAGAAATGTCTATTCAGATCCTTGGCCCATTTTTACATTAGGTTGCCTTTTATTATTGAGTTGAAATAGTCTTTTTTAATATACTCTAGATACAATTCTCTCATCAGATATATAATTTGTGAATATTCCCCCCATTCTGTTGGTTATCTTGTCACCTTGATGGTATTCTTTGTAGCACACAGTTTTACATTTTGATGAAGTCCAATATCTATATTTTTCTTTTGTTACTTGTGCTTTTGGTGTCATATCTAAGAAGGCTTTACCTTACCCAAGGTCATGAAGATTTATGCCTGTATTTTCTTCTAAGAGTTTTATAGTTTTAGCTCTTACTGTTAAGTCTATGATACATTTTGAGTTAATTTTTGTGTACGGCATAAGGAAGAGATCTAACTTCATTTTTTTGTATGTGGATATCCGTTGTCCCCGTTTTTAAAATATAGGAATAGTTCCATGCCAGTTGGTAAATAGTGCCCTTTCCTTGCTCTGGCCCTTCCCTGGGGCCTCCTGGACATTCCCAGTACTCACAAACTGACCTGTCATGTCTGGCACAGCAGGAGACCGCAGGACCCTGCCAGTTCTGATGTCGGTGAGGTCCCAGTTGTTAAACATTTCAAATGTCACACCTATGTGTTGGTGTGTGCTATGACGCATTCTCAGGGTTGGAGATACTAATATCAATGCAGAGATGTCCCCTAACCTGCCATTAATAATCATGTATTGGACCTTGAGGGGGTATCGTTAGAGCAAAGAGAAATGCCAGCAAATTATCATGCCAGCGAGGACTAGAAAAGGAGTGGACCCTGACCCAGCGTGAGCTCAGCAGTTGCACGGAGCCAAAGATCTCAGAGGCGGCAAGAAGAGAATATTCCACTGTGGATTCTCCACGGGCAGACCTGTAGCCCATCTTTTGCTCCCATCATAAATGTCTGAGGAACAGGGAGATTACCTGTGTGGGTTCCTCCTCTGCCTCCCTCCAGGGGAGACCGCCTGATTCTCTCTTTCCAGAGTGAGTCTGACTGTCCAGTTTGGCGGGATGGAAGGGGCCTCTCTCTTTCCTGGAAAGGTTGAACAGACGAGACAGCTTCCTTAGATGCCTCCGGTTTGTAGATCAGTCTCCCTAGTGCCTGGTGCCTCCTACACCCCAGTGACTGTGCAGCCAGGCCATGAGAGGGACTCTGGCATCCATGGGAAGCGCTCTGCCTGTGTCAGCCCTCTGTCCCCTCCCTCCCCCGCCCTCTCTGCTCAGCCCCTCTCTCCTGCAGCGTCTTCGTTCCACATTTCTGGATAATTATATTTTTGGCAGTGGCCCTTGTGCGTGCTGTGGAGCAAGCGGTCGAGTGTATGGCCTTTTCCCAAGTACTATTTCCAGCTGGGCCGTGCCATCCTGTTCTTCTGCTCTATTCCAGGACGCAAAAGGTCAGGGGCCTTGCTGGGAGGACAGACCCCAGCGTGGAGGCTTCCTGGCCTGACTGTTATGTGGACAATGAAGGAGCATCTAAGGGAAATCAGTGAGAGCATATGACAGGGCGCCCCTGCCCCCACCTCACTGACGGACCTCATAAATGGTCCTGATGGCACCTTCATCTGTGGGTGTTCAGGACGGACTGGGATAAATTTAGGTACTCAGGTATGGCAGGAGAGGACACAGGACAACTAAAAATGGAGTGGCTGCTGCCTTCAAACCATACTATCACGCTGACTTCGTCTAGGAAAACACGATGACAAGTCCCTGTCCCCTGGCAAACTTGAACAAAGAGTACTCACTATCTTTTACCATGATTACACTTTATCATTGCATTTAAAATTATTACATTTGATAATTAAAATATTTTTTTTAAAATTATGATTATGATGTTTAATAATTCTTCTTTTATAAAATATTTGCAAATGACGTTCCTAACAATCTGAAAGACATTTTAAGGAAAAGCCCAATGTTATCGCTGAGTTCCACAGCAGCAAAGCAGTCAGCGAACGTTTACTGAGCGCTCACTAATACTAGGCCCTGGGGGGAGGCACCCAGAGCCAAGACAATCCCCAGCCAAAGATGCACCCTCCAGCTCAGGTCCAAGTGTGAAAGGGGACAAGAGATAGAGGGACGATGAAGAGAAGGGGAAACGTCAGGCTCTAAAGTGCTACTGACTTTAAGCAAAGCGTGGGTCCCCGAGCCTCCCAGTCCTACCCCATCCTCCTGCCCTTTGTTATCCTCCCAAGACAATGGGGTCCAGTTCTGGTCAACCCCATGTGCTGAAGCTTCTTGAATCAAGACACCAGACCTCCACGGCACCCAGCAGAGTCCCAGCAGGTATCAAGGCCACAGGATAAGTAGGGGCCCTGAATTATTCATTTTATCTGAAGATCTTTACAGGAAAAACTTCCTTTATAACAACACAAACAGGGAAATATCATGGAGGAAGATGCAAGCTCCTATAAAGATAAAAAGTGAGATATAAAAGAATTTGCCCTCTTGCGGAGGGCCACTTGGGTCTGACCTCAGAGTCCTCAGGCTGTGTGTTCACTCACCCCTTTTACTAGTGACACCCAAGTGAGAAACCTTGAGAAGCTGTGGCATGATCCACACCCATCTCAATATGGGATCAGATGGAGACTGCTGGGCCTGGAAGGGCTGAGAGGTTGTCTGCCTTTGATTTTGGCCTTCACTCAGTTGTCAGCCCTGCAAGACTGGCCTTGGGTGAAATGACCGATTACTCTCTCTTCTCACTTGGCTCCTGAACCTCTTCACAGATCTTCCTTCCCTTACCCCTCTTGTACCTGTGCCCTGCTCTCCAGTGTAGTAGATGTGGGTTGATCTTGTCTGCCAGACTCACTTTCCCCCCTTTTTATGATAGTAGCATCCTGACTTTCTTCAAGGAACTTCCTCTTCCTGCCACACTTCTAGCCACTGTGATTGGCCCAGCAATGAACACATGACCCAAGCTGAGCCAATCAGAGCTCTTCCTTGGGATTTTACAACTGAAACCAGGCAAGAGTAACCTTTCTTTCCCTTTGGATCACCAGATCTAAGGCCATGGCTACAGAGGTTATGACGACTGTGTACCTGCCCCCTGGAGAAGTCTGAGACAAGAAAGTCAACACTGAAGCAGAAGGTGAAATGAAAAAGAAAGTACTGATCTTTCAAATCTCTGGTCTACATCGTAGGGTCTTCATGAGGATTAAATAAGTTAATACATATGCTTAGCACATACTATGTGCTCAATAAATACAGTACTAGATATTACTATTATTTATTCCAATCTTGTCTTCCCCACTTACATGAACCAATAAACCCTTTTTAGAAAAGACTGTTTGAACTGGGTTTCTGTCTCTTGCACCCAGGCACCCATATTCTCAGGATCCCATGAATATCTTTTCTTAGAAAGGAAAGCAGGTGCTCAATTAAGTCACACAGATGTGTCAGTGACTGTAGTCTGGTCTCCAAGATGGCCCCAAGGATCCCTGCCTTTTGGTATTCATGCCCTTGGATAGTCCCCTCTCATATTCAATGGGGCCAACTTGTGTAGCTACAGTAGGATGTTGCGGAAATGATGGAGTGTGACTTCTGAAGCTCGCTCAAAAAAGACATTGTGCCTTCTATCTTGCTCCCTCTTGGATCACTTGCTCTGGGGGAAGAAGGCTGCCATGTTGTAAGGACACTCAAGCAGCCCTGTGGAGAGATTCTTGTGGCAAGAAACTGAGGCCTCCTGCCTGCAGCTGTGTGAGCAAGCCCTCTTGGAAGCAGATGCTCCAGTCTTCAGTCGAGCCTCCAGATGACTGTAGACTGTCTGACACCTGGACTGCAGCCTCATGAGAAAAACCCCACCCAGATCCGCCCAGCTAGGCTGCTCTTGAAATTCTGACACCCAGAAAGTGTGAGATAATCACTGTTTGTTGTTTTATACCACTACGTTTGGGGTAATTTGTTATGTAGCAATATACAACTAATACGATGCCTTAATGTTGACTTGTGCCAAAGCAAGTCATTGCTTTGCATAGCGTGATCTTTTTTTTGGTGGCAAAAAGCTCTTTGTCAAATAATAACACCATCACTTATTGAGCACTTACATAGTATCAGGTGCTATACTAAAGGCTTTGCATACATTGCCGCGTCGGTGAAAAGTCTCCACAGCATCCTGTGCAGTGGGTACCATTGTTATGTGGCAGTGCAGTGATTTTGAGTGCAGGCTCTGGAGCCAGGCTGCCTGGGTGAAATCCTGTCCCCACCACTCTCTGGGGATATGGCCTTGGGTGAGTTCTAGCTCTCTGAGCCTCAGTTTTCTCAGCTGTGAAATGGAGAGAATAATGGTACCTCCTCATAGGACCTTGTGAACATTGAGTGAATGGAGTCATGTGCTTAGCACATACTCTCTGCTCCAAAATGCTAGATAGCATAGCTTACAGAGGGAGGCGCTGGGGCTGAGAGCAGCTAAGCTCACTTACCCAAGGTGCCTCAGGAAGCAGTGGGGCTGGAATATGGCATCCCGGCATCCCAGTCTCCTGGGAGCAGCACCGCCCATTAGAAATACAAGATGAGCCACACATATGTCATTGAGAAATTTCTAGTAACTGTGTTAAAAAAGTATAAAAATACAGGTGACATTAATTTTAATAATATACTTTATTTAATCCAAAATATTATCATTCCAACACATAACAAACGTAAAATTATTGTGATACTTTACCTTCTTTTTTCTTTTAATGTACTGAATCTTTCAATTCCAGAGTGTATTTTGCGCTCACAGCATCTCTCGGTTAGGACCAGCCACATTTCGAGTGCTCAATAGCCCAGATCCAGAGCTGCCCCTTTCCCTCCATGCTATAGGCCTCCTTTGTCTACCTAGAGACATGAATGCATATCTGTATCTGCACCCACCTCCTCCACCCATCCCACCCCAAGCCAGGTGAGGTCCCTCTTCCTTACGCATGCTTATAGCATCTGTTCTTACCCTTAGCCCAGCACAATTATTATTATTATTAAATTATTTCTTTCCAGTAGATTGAAAGCTTCAGGGGGGCAGGGATTTGGTTCATACTGTGTCTCCTTGAGCGATAAGTATTGTTGAATGACTGAATGAATGAATAAAAATAAGTGAATGAGACAGTCCTTGCCCTCAGGGCTCCTACCTATTTTGTGCACATTCAGAATGGCCGGCCTGCCTTCCTTCCTCCCTTCCTTCCTCTTTTCCTTTCTCTCTTTTGCTCCCTCCCTCTCCTCCCCTCTCTTCATGAGATGTTCCCTAGTTGAGTGGGGATCAGTGAGGTATGCTGCAAGAAATCAGTTACTATTAATAAAGTCCTACATTTTCTAATTACATATATCCCTGTGCTGTGAAATACCTGCAAGGGCATGTGGACAGAGGCTGTGGCCATGAGGAACCCAGTGTCACTCACAGCTGACCTTGAACATGCAAAGTCAACCTTGGGTTGGCGCTTGGCATCTTTCCCCTCGACCTCTCCCATTCCTTCCTTTCCTCCCCGGCCCCCCCCCCCCCCCCCCCCGCCCCCGTCCCACCCTCCCTCCAGCATCCTCCCTCCTGCATATCCCCTGGAGGACCGAGTCTCAGAGACTGTTCCCATCTCCATTCTGGAAGGGCCACATGTTTTAGTGAGGACCGTCTAGACCAGTGCTTCTCACACTTTAATATCTATACGTATCATCCGCCCATCCAAGACAGGGTCAGGCCTAAGGGCATCAGGTAGGTGGGTGGGGTGGGAACAAGGTGGAGTCTCAGCTGCAGAGCACTCCACCCCAAATCCCGGTGCATGAACAAGTGGCAGAGTCCAGTGCAGCCGAATGCTGGAGCCGGAAAGGCCGGGGTCAGGTAGAGCCAGCAGGCTCTACCTTTTATTGGCCACGTTGAGCCAGTGGCTGACCTTGCGTTTACCTATCTATTAAACGGGGACAATGATGCCTATTGCCTAGGGCTGTTGTTATAATTAATAAAAATAATATTTGTAATTTATTAGGTAATTATTATGCATGAGGCAAATCATTATGCACGATGCATTGTTCTAAGTATGAATCAACTCATTTAATTCTCTCAACAGTTTATGAGGGAGGTGAAATTACAATTATTCTTTCTGTGTTACGAGGGAGCACAGCTGAGAGCAGGGCAGTCAGTAGCCCACAGTCACACAGGGAGTGATGGAGCTGGGATTTGAACCAAGGCCGGCCCTCTGGACCAACACACCTGAGGTGCATGGTCCGGCACATACAGGTGCTTCATCAATATACGTGGGTGTCCAGTGAATGAATGAATGAATCATTTTCAACTCTGCTGTGAGATCCAGAGAGGTTGCTTTCTCTCTCACTCTCACGCAATTTAGTTATTTAAAAACAAAAAAGCTTTTTGAGGAGCTAACACATTCACATGGTTCAAAAGGAGCAAAGGGACATAGACTGAGAAATATTTCTCCTTTCCTTGGCCCCCAGCTGCCCAGGTCCTTTCCCTGAGCGACCACTCTTACCAGCTTCTCACAGAAACAAATCAGATGGTAACATACCATATGGAATGTGCTGCCTCGATCTTTTTCACTCCGTGGAGATTGTTCCATGTTACCAGAAGAGTTTCTTAAACTCCCCCACTCCCCTTAAGCCTTAATTTCTTCATCTGTGCCTTGCCCACACATTAAATAATTGTGAACATTAACTAAAATGCATGGGAAGTGCTTAGCATGGAGCCTACCAGTAATAAACACTCAATTCCATCTTATTTATTTTATTTTATATTTTTTAAATAGGGTGAAGGAAGTGAGAGCTGAAATGGCCTGCACTCTGGACAGGCCACTGAGGCCAACAGGCGGCTCCTGAAGGTGACGAGACTTCCTGTTGGTGCCTGTGCACAGATAACGAGCCATTCACCCCAAAGACAGGAAGGGAGGAAGGAAGGAGCAAACGAAAACGTGGACAAAGGAAACTTCAAAGCCACTCTGAAAAATAGAAACGGAGGCCCCCACACACCCAGCAGGCCCGCTGTACCCCGCAGAGGCCTCCCCAGCCCCGAGGTTGACACCATCTAACTTCAGACACTCTTCCTCAACACCCCAGCGTCAAATCAAGCAAAGTGGGGCAGAAGGAGAAATGAGTGAGGCCGGTTTGCACGGAGTCTCCACATTCCGTGCTACAGTGACAAATAATGTACAACGCCCAGAAAACACAGCTCTGTTGAGTCTGGGCCTCTTACTCCCGAGGTGTGAGAGAAGAGGAGCAGAACGCTTACCCTGCTGAATTTGTGGAGCTGTGACGGGGATTCCAGGGTTCCAGCGGGAGCCCCAGGAGGCTGGGCCAGTCTGTTGGCCAACCAGGTGGCAGCCAGGCTGCCTGGGCCTCACCAGCTCCGGGCCTCAGGCTGGCAAGGAAGTCACGGACCCACAATCTGGGCATGAGGTGTCCATCTCTTGCTATCCTTAATCCATTTTTCCCCTCCTGGCCCTCAACAATCCCATTTTTGTAAAAAACATAACATTAAAATAACAGTAACGTCATTTTCATCTAAATACATTTTTATTGCCATGAAAAGATTTTTTCAAATTACCCCTGGAAACTCCCACTATCTAATAATTATCAGAACAAAAGAGAGGAAAGGGAGAGACAGAGAGAGGGGGGAAAAAAGCCCACAAGAGGCAGGGAAGCTCTGCTTTGTCAGGGAGAAGAAAATAAAGAGAAATCAGCCCAGCTTCAAAGGGCGCATTTCCATAATTGCCCTGTAACTTTGGCAAAATAAATCTGCGCGGCTGAGAAAAGCACAATCTTTCAGATGAGTGCACTCCAAAGGCCCCGGGGGGCTGCGGGCCCACTTGTTAGCGGCCGGGGGCAGGGAGAGGAGGCCGGGCGCGCCACCCCGCACAAAAGCCATGAAATCACAGTCCTCCCGGCCTGGACGGCCCCAGAGTAAGACCTTACCCTGCCTGTGTCTCCCTCCTGCTCCCTGACACCACACACACACACACACACACTCCCGGGTAAAGTAACCAAGTAAATAAATAGACACATTTCTGCGCACAGAAGGGCTGGCAGCACTTGAGAGGTGGCAATAATTATGCAGCACAACCGCAGGAGTTAAGCTTTCGTCTGTAAGAACATTCCGGTAACCTGCTCCTGATATAAATATCCGGGGAGAAAGGCCCCAACTTTCCAGACACATCATCTTTGGGGTTGACTGTCCTCTTCGGAGACAGTCCCACCTCCAGAGGCTCACGGGCACCCACTCTCTCTTTTTCCCAGGCTGGCACAGTTTCCTGTTGGGGCTTTCTCACCCCTGCGTCCCCCTTCCAGGGCCAAAAATTTTTAACGAACAAAAACGTGCCACACATCACCCTGCTTTAATGTTTCTCTCCACAAAGCTGTGGTTTCTGGGAGAAGATACCTGGAGACACCTCTCTCCTCCCTCAACTCTGTGGTTTCGCAACCTCGGCACTGCTGACATTTTGGACCGGATAATCTCTGTGGAGGGGGCTGGCCTGTGCCTTGCAGGACCTTTGGCAGCATCCTGGCATCCCTGGTCTCCACCCATGAGATGCCAGTAGCACTCCTACCAGTCGCAACAATCGAAAATGTCTCCAGACACTGCCGTATGTGTGGGAGTGGGGAGTGGGGGATCGCCCGGCAGAGAACCACTGCTCTGCTCTTAGGAGCTCTTCCAGATCTCCCGTCTTTCCGCCCAAGGAAGAGATGCCCTGTGGGGTCTTCCATCCAGATTTTCAGGATGGCCTTGAGGGGCTGGAGCCTCTGTTCAGAGGGGAGCAGCAGCCACATCAAAGCTAGGTTGGTCACACAATAGATGGACATTTTTAATGTGGTCAAGTTGGCTGGCTGGATCAGATGACAGAGGCCGATCAGGATCAGGAGGCGGCGTCCAGAGAGGTTATGGGGCCCCTCCATTTCTGCTTAATGCTAGACAACCTTGGCTGTGTAAGAAAGTTTGGATAAATTCATCGAATCCCACCCCCTCCCTTTTGCAGATGGTGACAGGCGGGCCTCGGGAGAGGATGAGGCTTGCCCCCACTCGGGTTGGAGGTAGCTCTAAGCACAGACACAATTTTCACACACCTGCAATTACCCATTTTCATTTGGTGGACGTAGAGGGAACATGAAACCAGGAATTATAGATGCAGAGGACATTTCTAGAAAGATACAAATAATTAGGCCCAAAGCGCGTTCCTGACAGAAACTCCCAACAAACCAGTGAAGATGTCTGACACCCAATTCCTACCCAAGCACCCAATCCCTCTCGCTAACCTTCCAGATTTCAGGCCTAAGACGGTGGACCCTTTGGCCCTACCTGCCCACCAGGTGCCCACAGAACAGCAACCCAGTAGGTGAGGCCCTGCTTTGTCCTCACTCCTTACCTGGGGCAGGTGAGTGGCTGGAGCGTCCCTTCCTCTCCCCAAAACCTCAGTTGCACTCGCCCTTGCATGTCGCCTTCTGATGGACCGCGCTTCCTCCTCCCTATATTCTACTGAAAATAAATTCAATTGGAAACTATGAATGTGCCAGTCCCAGAGGTGGGCCATCACTTAGGGAGATAATTTTATTCTCCTCTGGCTCCCTGGCCCGCTGGTGCACCCCCACCTCCAGCTCCATGCAGATAATGAGGGAAGCAGTGACATACACTCTTTCCTCTGACCCGACTGATTATCCCCACACACCTCAGAGTGCTTTGCATAACCAGCCCCGACAGCAGGAACCCCTTCCAGGCAGAGTGATTGACATATTTTATTTCTAATTGAAGCTTAATCAGGACCAAGGATGAGATTCCCACAGATCCCCTTCCTCTCATTCTCTCCCTGGCTTCCTTTTCTCTCTCTCTCCCTCTCCCCTAGCTTCCTTTTTCGTTTTTAAGTTTTAGGGCTGAACACTAACGGATGGAGGCAGTTTCTGGGATTCCTGAAGGGAGGGAGATGAGAGGAGGACTCAGGGAGGAGGTCCTAGAGGAGGATGAAGAACCTGGTCCCTCCCTGTGAAATGAATGTGCTGTACAAGGGAGCTGTCTCCTCTTCCCTTTCTTAGCTGAGATGTCTACGGGGTTCTTCTTCGTTTTGATCATGTTATCTTATGGGGGTCAACCTGGGACCATTTGGAGGTCCCATGTGATCTATGGATGGAGAAGACACAGACACATGGGAACCGCTCCCAGGTTCACCCCACCTCTCCACTGGCACCCACACACACTGCCCTTTCAGTGGGGCAGGAGTGGTCTATCCAAGGACTATTATCCCTGGAATGAGATGGGCTGAAGAGCCGACCAAAGCCCAGAGTTCTCCCTGGAGAGATACCAGGGATGGGCCATCAGCCTCTCCAGCCCCTCCACACCACCTCCCTCTGAACAGATGGATTTTTTCCTGCCTCGTGGACGTTCAGTGTGCAAAGCCTGCCTGACTTCCCTGTCACCCCCTCTTCCTGTTTGCACCCCTGCCTCAGAAGGGTCCTTTCTCCCTGGATTGAGCTGGGTCCAGAGATGCCCGAACACAGACGCCTCACTTGTAGGGCTGATGGAAGGGATGGGGCAGAATATTGCCAGGAGTTTGAGGAGTGGGGACTGAGATTCTGGAATATAATGATAAGACTAGGGCTATTTACCCCCACCTACCACATGCCAGCACTGGGCATGCTGTTGCTCATCCTCACAACCACCCTGCAAGGTAGGTTCATTATTCCCATTTCACAGATGAGAAAATAGGGCAGAGAGAAGTTAATTATCTGCCTAGAGTTTCACAGGACAAAGACGGGAGAACTAGGTCTGTGCTACAGAAGAGCTGGTGAGGCGCCGGGTGAAGCGCTGTCAGGGTGTTGTCCACATAAAGATACTCATGCTCACCAGAGGCCTCTGCCTCCGGCCTGAGGCCCTGGCCTCTGAGATTCAAGGTCCAGACAGTTGAAGCCGGCTCCACCTGGGGCGGCGCTGTGCCCAGGATAAGGGCAGGACCACAGTCAGGGCCTGCGACCTGGGAAGGAGCCTGAACCCCAGAAACACCACTAACAAAGAGTGTGGAGAGGGCGAGCCACGGAGACATCTCCGGCCTCTGGGGAGGGGGCTGGGGGAGCCAACCTGAGCTTCGGAAGGTCTCTGCTGGTGTCCGCCTCTGCTTCATCAGCCCTCTGGGAGCCCGAAGGGCCGCAGACTGACTTACCTGGCAACCCTCCTTCCCACTCGCCCCTGGGGCGCCACCAGCCTCCATGGGGGTCCCCCCGGTGCACGGTGCTGGCAGCTGTGCCCGCCTGGACCCATCCTTGCAGGATTCCCTCGGCTCCACCCTACCTCTAAGGTGCACAGTATGACGCGATGCCCTGTTCCCGGGCTTCGGGTGTGCAAGCTCCTGCCAAACCTCTCCGGGGACCCGCGAGATTGTCACACGCCCCACTATGCGGTACAAACACCCGGCATCTGGCCGCCCTATAAATTCACTAACTACACGTGGAGAGGGAGAAACGAAAAAGGTACCCCCACTTCGTACCCCAAGGCGTCATTCTCCTAGCATTCCCTACAACTTCTTCAAGTCCAAGTTGGGCAAGGCTGGTGGACGGAAAGAGAAAAAGGAGGGCGCGGAGGGGGCGCGACGCGCGGCCTGGCTGGCGAGGCCGCGGTGGCTGGCGCCGAGCGGCCCTTTTGTCCTGTAGAGGGAGCTCCAGCCCCAAATTTCCCGGCTCCCTCCCCCGTCCGCCCACCCCCGGCCGGCCTGGAGCCGGAATCCCGGCTGGATCCGTGCAACGGCCTGAGTACCCCCAACCCTTGTGCCTGGACCCCAGAAAGCTGCCCTTCCAGGGCACTTGAGGAAACCCCACTGGGGTGCCAGGACGCACAGATGCCGCCAGGACGCGGGTCCCCCAACTCTCAATTTGGGCGGATCGTGGTCACCAAGAAGGATGCGCACCCCTAAGGCTCCCGCCTCTCCATATCCCCCTACTCAGCGCTACCCCACACCCTTCCATCTAGACGGGGGAGTCTGGGGGTGCAATGTGGTTGGAAGGGGCTTGACGCTGAGCTTGCACAGCCCCTTATGTAAGACTGAGAAAACCTCAATTGTGCTTACCTAAGAATGGGGCGCGGGAGTGATGAGACCCTCCCAACCTAACCCCTCTGCGTCCAGAACCTTCTCTAAGTCTTTCTGCCATGTCACCAGAGAAGGCCCCAAGACTCCACGGTTGCTCCAGCCGACCGGCCGGTTGGGCCCAGTTTCCCAGCTCCTTGGAGGGAATCTTGCCCCGCCGTCCCACCTGTGTCCTCCGCCTTTTCTCTCCGCGCCCCACGTACTTCTCCAACAGCCTCTCCTCCAGCGGCGCTCCCAGCCCCGCCACTTCTGCGTCTCCTCCGCTTCTGCGCTCCTCTCCCCACACGGTCCTGACTCGTTCTTTCCGGCTGATTCGGGCGACTCTTCAAACATGGGGGCGGGTACAGAACAAAACAAAAAACACCAAACATCCATCCGGGGGCAGACAGGCGGGTTATAGTCAAAGTGGCAACAGCTCATTTATTTAGCCAAAAATAGATACTTTCTTGTACAATTTGGTTCACACATATGTACAATTTTCTGTATATACACAAAAAAAGTCAGACACGCTTATTCTTACTGAAACTCCACTCCCCCCAAATCAACCGACCAAACCAACCTCACAAACTTAGCTAATGTGGGGTACAGAAGCGACTTGGGGAGGACTGAGGGGGACTTGTTTTATTTTTCTTTCTTTTTTTGTTTAGTTTCCTTTTTTAGGTATTCATACATGGACATGCTTCCAAGTCATAACTATACAGAGTGATTTTTCTTTTTACAATTATTACAACGATTTAAAAATTTTTTAAAAAAGGAACTAGGATGAGGAGAGAGCCGATAAGACCAGAGCAGCGTCCAAGTGATTCTGGGGCCTGGAAGAGAGAGGCAGTGGTAGTAAAGGATGAGAATTGGGGACACCGACGCTGCCTAGGACGGCGAGACGCAACGTGGGGCTGGGACCCGGGGCAGGGAGGTGTCTCAACGTAAAGTGATGTCCAGCTGGAGATGCTGGTCTTCCGGCTTAACTATAAGACGGGTGGGAGGTATCAGGACCCGAGCTCTGCGGCTGGAAGGAGGTGGGCTTCAGAGAGCCGCCGCCCACTCCAGGGGCCTGCTGGCCCAGCTGCGCTCGGGTCCCACAGCGCCATACCCTGGGCCGCGCCTGGGTGCCTGACTCGACTGTCGAGCCCTCCCTGGGCCCGCGGCGACAGAGGAGTGCGCTTCGTCCCCTTTTAAAAGCGAGTCCCAGCTGCGTTCCCCGGGGGCAAAAGCCCACGCTTGTTCCGAGTTTTTTCCTTCGCCCACCTGCCTGTCCCACCATCCTCCCACGTCGCCACCTCGAGGTCTCTTACCGCCTGGGCACGGGCTGGAAAGCTGTCTTGAGTAACTTTTTCTCCATTTCCAAGGCACTACAGCGATCTAAGGGAAGCGGGGAAGAAACAGGAGGGGCTTTAGGGCGCTCCATTCCCGCACTCAGGGCCACGGGAGGCAGGCGCGGAGTGGCGAGCGCACTGCGCCCCGGGGGTCCTGCCCATCTCCGCCTGCCCCGGCGCGACCCCCGAGCCCGCCCCTCCCTCCGCATCTTGCTGCTCAGCAGTCACCTGTTCCGCCCTCGGGCTCCGCTGGTCGAGCGAAGGCGGCGGCGGCGGCGGCCGGGTGACCCGTGGCACCGGGAAGTCCCAGCAGGTGTGGAGGGGCCGAGCCGAGCAGGGAGAGCGGGTGCGGGCGTGGGCCGGGCTGCGGGCCTGGGAACGGACGGTTGGTCCAAGCGGGGAACTTGCCCAGCGGCGCCGAGACGAGTCTGTGAGCCGCGGCGGCGGCGGCGGCCGGAGAGAGCTGCAGGGCTGGGGGCGCGACGGCTGCCCCGGGGGGAGAACCCCCCGCGCCCGGAGGCGAGCGGCGCGGGTTGTCTGGGCTTGTGGCCGTCTCGGCCAGGGACCAGATCTTCGGCTTCTGCAGTGCGGAGGTGGGTGCGGGTGCGGGAGCGCAGGGGTCCAGGCCCGCGGGGGGCGAGGGCGGAGACAGCGGCGGAGCAGCGGCCACCGGCGGTGGCGCTGGGGCCAGACTCAGGACCGGCAGTGGACGCTCCTCCAAGCCCTCGGAGCTGTCGTCCGAGTCGCTATTCTTGGAGTCTGAAATGGGTCCCAGGCCGAGGTCGCCGTCCCTGTGCGCCGCCCCAGCCAGGGCCAGCTCAGGCCCCGCGGCCGCGCCGTCTAAGTTCTCCAAATCGATCTCCTCGTCCTCGTCGTCGTCCGCCAGGCCCTCGCCCCCCGTGTCCTCCTCCTCCCCCCCGAGCTCCTCCTCCTCCAGCTCCAGTTCGCGTTTGCTGTCTTCTTCATCCTCCTCCTCATCCTCCTCCTCGCGCTCGCTCCCGTAAGCGTTGCCCTCCTCGTCGGTGCGGCTGCGGGGCGCCCAGGTCATCTTGTTCTCCTTCTTGAGGCGCCGGCGCGCGTTGGCGAACCAGGTGGAGACTTGGGTGAGGGTCATCTTCGTGATGATGGCCAGCATGATCTTCTCACCCTTGGTGGGGTAGGGGTTCTTGCGGTGCTCATTGAGCCAGGCCTTGAGCGTGCTAGTGCTCTCGCGGGTGGCGTTCTTGGGACGGGACGGGTCCCCGAACTGGTACTGGCCGTACGGGTAGAAGGCAGGGTGCGGGTGCGGAAACGCGGCGGCCGCGGCCGGATGCTGCACCCCCGGGCTGTCCTTCAGCTCATACTGCGCGCCCTGTACGCACATGGAGAAGGAAGGGACACGCGCGGAGGATGAGCACTAGCGGTCGCCGCCTCCACCCTCCCGGCCCGGGCCCGCTAGGCTACTCCCCCACGCTCACCTTGTCTGGCGCCCCAGCTCCAACTCCCCATCCCGGGTGCTTACCAGCTGCGGGAAGATGGGCAGCTCGGCGGCGTAGGGCAGGAAGGCGCCGTAGCCTTGGGCGGCTGCGGCCGCCGCAGCCGCCGCAGCGTAGGGCGCTCCGTACACGGACGAGAGCACGTTGGACAGGGACCCGGAGGCTGCCAGCTCCGAGGCTCCGGCTCCCGGGCCGCCCCGGGCCCCAGCGCTGCCGCCGCCGGCGGCGGCCCCCGGGCGCTCGGGTGGGTAGAGCGGGCGGATGTACTGGTATCCGAGCTGGGGGAAGGACATGGTGGCCCGCGGGGCACGGACGGAGACGGGGTCCGGCCCCCGGGGCCGCCCAGCTCAGCGCCGCCCGCGGGCTCCGCCGCGCATCGGGGGCTGGGCCGGGCTGGGGCCGCGCTGCGCCGCGCTCCGCGTTCGCCTATTGATCTGCTCCGCGGCGGCGGCGGCGGCGAGGAGCCAGGTCAGGTCCGAACAGATTGGCGGAGATTCCCGGGGCTCCGGGCTCTGATTGACATTTCCACGGGCCCGCAAGCCCCTCCTCTCTGCGCCGCTCTCCCTCCTCTCGGCAGCCGGAGCAGCCTCTGCCCGCGCCTCGCTCCTCACTGCCCTCCTCTCCCGGAGCAGTGTTGCGCCTCGCCTCCTTCGCCCTCCTCTAGTTTTCACTCCCCCCTCGCCCTTCCTCTCCCCTCCCCTCTCTGCGCTCCTCTTCCCCCCAGGATCGCTTCCGCTCCTTCGCGCTTTCACTCTCCTGGACGCTAGGAAACTCTTATCTCTCTTTCTCGTTATTCCTTTCTCTCCCCTTTCTGTTCCCTTCACTCTTTCTTCTCTCGTTTCCTCTCTACTCACACAACTCTCCTCCCGGTCCCACCCCTGGCCTCTGCGCCCTGGGCTAAGGCGGCCTAAAGTTGTGGACACATAGGGTGCTGTGCGGGGGGTGTATGTCCGTATCTGCGTCCGTGTCTGTGTGTCGGTCCCCGCCCTCACCCCCTCCCTCGCCCTTCCCCAAATCTCGGGTCTGACGTCGCGCCCTCTTATTCGACTTTTCCTTGCGTCTCCTTCCCGAGTCGCCAATCGCCGGGGCGCCTTCCAGGCGCGGCCGCCCACCCCCGCGGATCCTGCGCGCGGGGCGGGGCGGGGGCGGGGGCGGGAGCCCGGGCGCTCGGAGTCCCTCCCCGCCCCTTCGGGCCTGCGCCGGGAAGGGGAGCGAGAGGCGCGGGGACGGGGGTGAGTGCAGGGTCAGCTCGCCCCTCCCCGCCTCCCGCCCTCGGTACCTCTCCCTCGCCCGGGCATGGGCCTGGGTCGGGACCAGATCTCGGTTCAGGGCGGGCGCTGGGGCTTTACCCTGCGCGGGCCCCCTCTGAGGCTCGCACCTCCTGACTCCGGGCCACTCAGCGGCGTAGGGAGGGCGCTAGAACCGTGCGCGGAGGGTGAGGGGGTGCGTTCTACCGAGTCTTCAAAGGCCATCTCACTGCCCAGGCGGACCAAACCCTGAAATTAGCCACAGTAACGCCGCCTCAGTGTCCGGGTGCGAATCCCTTATTAGAAATGGCGGGCTCGGCCGAGGGGCTGAAGGGCGGACGCCCCGGGGGTCCCCGGGAGCGAAGACAGGAAAGTGGAGCCTGCAGTGCCCTAAGCGGGTTGGGATGGGGGCGGCGCAGGGAGCCGGGTGGCGGAGGCTCCAGGAACTTTCGGAGAGCGCCCGAGAAGTTTGTATATTGGAATTTTCGGTCTGTAGAGGTCCTTTGCTTCATCACCCCTTGCCCTGCTGCCTGGTCTCCGCGCCAACCTGTTTTCTTTCTACAAGGATCCTCCCACCGTCTGGGGTAGGGAGGGGAGGCCAGACTTTTAGTTTTATAGTGGGATATTTCGTAAATCAAATCTGAAATCCCCATATCCAGGCGCACATCTTCACCGATTAGGGCGCGCAGCCGAGAGCGGGGTTGAAATTCTCGGAATCGCGGTGGCTCGGGGCTAAACGCTTTAGGCCGCAGCGGCGACCGACGCGCAGGCCAGACAGCGCTCCGGGGACGGCACGGGGCGGTGACTCTGCCCTGGAGTTGCCAGCCCCGGCTCGGAGGCGGAAACTGGCCGCCGCGCTCTGAGTGATAGAGGAGTCGAATCCGAATTCCACCAGAGTGGAGGGATCAGAGAGTCTCGGCCCGGCCGTCTCTGGTCTCAGCAGCTCTGGGGAGCCCAGTTCGAGAATAACTCCTGCGGGCACCCCGTTTGGACCACCCCCACACTCCGCCTCTTTCCACCAGTCTCCGCACAGGTCAGCGGCTCCAGTTCGTGTGAACGCCGAGAAAATTGGGGGAGAAGACAAAGGAGAGTTTGGGGTTGACCAAGTTTGGGGTTCGATTGGAGAAACTGCCCTGCGGCCTTCTCAGATAGGTCAAGCTGCTTCCCTTATCCCCTGCACCTGAGCCTGGTGCCTGGCCTTAGCTGGAGTCTCCCCAGAGGAGGAGATGTCAGGGGGAGTTCTGGCCTTGAAATGTTTCCCCGGCGCCTGATTTCGTTTACAGTTAAACCTCTCAGCCAAGCGGCACAGGGTATCATGGGCTCACGTTCTCGCGAAAAATCTCGGGGTTACAAAATTGAGGGTAACATTTCCCAGAGTGTTTCCTAGGTGTCAGATCTCGTCGAGCCTCGAAGCCCCTGAAATCCTAGAGTTTGCACAAAGTGGTGGCACCAGACTAGGGCAGGGCCAAGAGCGAGACTCCAAGGTGGGGAAACACGGGCTGCGCTGTAAGTGCTGGGATGAAATGCCCGATATTTAACTCAGCTTTTCCAGAAGGAAAAGAGAAAACAATGAGCCCTGGAGATGCATCTTCCATATTAACCAGCTATCGACCTGGCTGCGTCGGACTGTAGGAGGTGGGAAAGAGGCCAGGGAAGGGGCGCGGCTGTGAACCAGCCACGCCGACCCTGGGGCGCCCGTGGCCCAGAGGGTGAACCTCCAAACCTAGAAGCGGCCCCAAGAACCTCGGTTAATTAGATCCCTCCAGGTGCCCCAGGTCCAGAACAGAAGCGGCCTCTCGGCTACCCTAGACCCCAGCTGAGATCTGCTCTGCCCTGGCCAGTACGATCCGCGCCCCACGTCGGGACTCAGCGTCCCGGGCAGCCGAGCCCCGACGTGGGGCTGGCGCCCCAACTCAACCTGGCCAGTGGAGCCCGGCTCCGGACTGAACTCGCGGGTCTGAGGACAGTCGCACCTTTTCCAGGGATTTTTAATCCAAGTGATGGGGTCAGGACACACAGGCACAAGGAGAAAAAGCAGGGGCACGGAAAGTTGATTTGAGAAAGGCGTGCGCGCACAAACGCGCCGCACGCAAAAGCTTCTCGAACATCATCTCGCCTTATTCCAACGTCCCGGCGCACAAAGCGCTTCGGAGGCTTGCTGTAGTGCTCTTTCACCGCGGGGCAGCGTGTGGGGGAGTGCACGGAGAGGGTGTCCATAGCACACGCTTGGTGCACACTGCAGCGCTCGCCTGACTCGCACCTGGAACCGCGGCCCGACGTACGCTCAGGGCCCGTGACCCGCCAGGTTCAAGGGCTGCGCCGCGCGCTGCACACGAGCCTCGAGCCACCAGACCCCTTCCTGCCCTCTCCTCGCCCAGCCCCACGGTGCGCGCACGTCCCCGTCGGGGGGCGCCGCTGCAGCCCTAGGTCTCCCCGCGGAGGCCCATCTTCTGTCCTTCCCTCCCAGGGCCGCAGTCCCCGGGATGCAGTGTGGACCGCCGATCCCTCCGCTTCCTGCAGACGCCGCGGCGCACGCTCCCACCGCTCCCTCCCCCCGCGCTCGGGTTACAGGTTAATGAAATGCTCGTTTTCCTCAGTCATTTGTTTTGTTTTCCTGCAAAGTTCTGATAAGTAGCTAACCAACGAAGCTTGTAATTACAATCTTACAGAAACCGGGCCGATCTGTATATAAATCTCACCATCCAATTACAAGATGTAATAATTTTGCACTCAAGCTGGTAATGAGGTCTAATACTCGTGCATGTGATAATCCCCTCTGGATGCCGGCTTGATCAGATGTTGGCTTTGTAATTAGACGGGCAGAAAATCATTATTTCATGTTCAAATAGAAAATGAGGTTGGTGGGAAGTTAATTTCTCTCCGCTCTGTGAAGCGTAGACAAGAATTTAATGATTTAATTACAGTTGTAAGCCCTTTCCATGAGACTTAAATTGAGCTGAGAATATTTTTTTCCTTCTCTCTCTCTCTTCCGCGTTCTCTCTCTCCTCTATTAGCAGCCGCGTGGACGCCCGAGTGCGTGGCCTGGTGTCCGCACCGGGAGGGATTTGTATCTGGCTAGAAATCCGGACCCCGAGGATCCCAGGAGGCCGGGCCGGCAGCCTCCAGAGCCGCCCCGGAGCCGGCCGCCGCTCTCCACCAGCCGCCAGGGCCTCCGAGCCCTTCTCTGGGTCCGGAGAAGCATCAGGAAACTTTGGGAGAAACTTTGCCAACTTTGCTCTCCGGGATGGAGAGGCCGCCCGAATGGCCGCGGCGGCGGCAGGCCGCGTCGCGCGGGGTGGGCCACCAGGCAGGCTCGGGCACCCCGGAGCGGGCCCTGCCACCCGAGGACGGGCGCGAGCCGGCCGGCCAGCCCCTGGCTCCCCCGCTCCGCCCCTGCGCCTCCCCCACCTTGCCGCGCCCCCGGGTCTCCGAGCAGCCGGCGACGCGCAGCGCTCAGAATGCCTGGGTCAAAAAACTTGGCCCTCAGCGCAAGTGACTTTGTTTCTCTTTACCTCTCCAGGATCATACTTTTTCCACCTGACTTGAGCAGTTTCACCCCCTTCCCTCCTTGGTTTTTCTCTACCCGTCTATCCGTCTCTCCTACTTTCTCTGTATTCGATCTCTAGGTCATTCCTTTTTCTTCTCTTTCCTCCGCTCCCTCGTTCCTTGGTTCATTTTTTTTCCCCCTGGACCACTTTTCAGTTCACTTTTTTCATTTTGCTCCTCCCTCTTTTCTTATGTCTCTCTTTCCCTCTCCCTGATTCTGAGGGTGTCCCTCTCCCTCGCGTTCATTTCTCGTTCTTTTTCTCTTTCCTCTTTCTCCCATCCTAATCTCATATTTCCTTCTTCGATTTCTGGTCTGTCTCTCAGGTTCTCCTCTGCGTGTGTTTTCTGTTTTCTCCTCTTCCTCTCCAGGATCTGTGCCCTCCCCCCGTGGATCTGCCTTGCCGGCGGCGCCCCCTTCTCATCCGTCTTGGGAGATAAATATGTCGCCTTATTGGACGCCGAGGCCGGAGCCGGGTGATGGGGCTCGGCCAGCCTAGCGCATCTTCTTCATGCATATTGAGGAGATGGTAATGAGCGCGTTTGCATTGTTGCATGGAAATGCTGCGTTTCCTGCCGCAGTTCAGAGGGGGCGAGGGTGGCGCGGGCCCAGGAGAGCCCCGCAGTGGGCACCCGGCCTGGTGGCCGCAGCTGGCCCTCAACTGGCTCACGGGTGCTCGGGGCCTGGGGGAGGAAGTGACCTCGCCGAGCGCCAGCCTGTTCGCCTCCTTGGGTTTTTCCACGAAGGCCGGCGCGCTCCCCTCGGTAAAGCCTCGTTACTGGGACTCCCGCCTCGGCCTCGCTCGCGACGGTTCCTTCGCGCCCCCGCTCCATGGGCCTCTGGGTCCCCTCCCCTGATGTTTGGAGGCCTGTGATGGAGCGCCACCAGAAAATTAGTGCCTGACAACGTCGTCTAATGGCAATAAATTGCGATTCCGAGCGACACGTCGCGGGATCAAACACCGCATTGTGCACCCCGTGTCGCTGGCTCCTGGTTAATCTTAGAGGGCGCACTGGCAGCGCTTGGTCAGGGAAGGATGCGCGCAGGCCCCTTGGCTGTCGGGAAGCCGGCTCCCGCCTGGGCTCAGCGGGACAGAGCTCACCTGGAGGACCCAGTCCCTCCCTGAGAAGATCCGCGGAGCTCAGGAGACAGGACCCAGGCACGCCTCTCAGAGAGATGAAGGCTCATGAAAGTGAGGAGCTTTGAGGGCGCACACTCTGAGCTGAGCTCAGAGGGAACCGACGTGCTCCGTGCTGGAAAATCAGAAGGGCATGGAGCCCCAGCTCCAGACACAGCCGAGCAGGAACCTCTGGACCTTAGACATCTGCACGAATCCTCCTCTTCTCTTCCAATTGCATACTAGGAAAGTCGAGGGCTCTTGGTTGGAAAGCAAAAACACCCCTATCTAAAGCAAAAACACCCCTATCTAAAGCAAAAACACCCCTATCTCGCCGTGTCTGGAAATGCGTAGTGTCAAGTTTCCCAAACATCAAGCCTTTCGCTACCACCTGTGCTATTATTTGCTTAACATTTTCTCTTAAATTGACTGATTTAAAAAACTTAAATGTTTTTGGAAAGAAAACTTAATACTACTACTGTAAATTGAAAAAAGCTATTCCTCGCCATAAAAGGAAAGTGTAAACCATAAAAACAACCGGAACCAAGCAATGGTAATACGTTTTAGCCATGTTGCCTGCTTGGGAATGACTTCTAGAGGTTCAAGTGTGTGTTTGTAGGTTAGCAAGTGTTGGAATTGTTAAATACTGAATCTTTCTTGGAAGAAATCAGAGAATCGAAAAGGGACTGTTTCTCACTATTCAATAATATTAACTAATTCTCTGTCTCCACACTACCTAAAATCGCCTTGAGGACCCTAAAAGCTGCACTGGTTTAGGGTTCACCAATGTCATTCTCTGACATTCAATGACAATGTCATTGTCTGAAAAATATGTAAAAAATTTAATAAATTTGCAACATGTTGAGTTATTATTATTTACCAAATAATTGTGTAAAGCATTTTCAAAAAATATCACATTTAGTTCTCACAGTAAGCCTATGAGGGAGAGACTATCCAGGGTGGCCATGTATGGTTGTGCAGGATGCTCTCTGAACAAGGGCACCTAGGTGAAGGGCTAAGAGGATCTGAAGTCCAGTCCTTCTTTGTTCGTCAAGGTGTGTGCTTTAGGTTAGGGCCACACTGGAGGAAAAGTACCTTTCTCTAATTTGCACAAAATTGGGGTATGACCTAGCCCTTGCCTTGGAGATGGAGATGAGGCTTAGAGAGCTTGGCAAAGCCCAGACTGGAACCCCATCTGACATTCTTAACTGTGATCCCTCTGGGAGGAAGATCAGGGTCTTTGTGGGATTTGGGAGGTGGTGCTAGAAGTTTGGGAGGGGGATGCTGAAGACTAGTCCCTGGTTTGACTGAAGGACAAGGGCAGCCAGACCACTGGGCTTGCCCTTCCCTTCATGCTCACACTTCATGCAAATGTTTGGGGAGGACCTGGGAAAACATACATGCGGTGGAGGATCCATGACCCTTGCTAGGGGCCAGGTTGGGGAGGGAGAGAAGGGGCTCTGGTTTGCTTAGGCCTGACTGTGGGTGTTGGGACCTGTTCCCTGCCTTTTCAGTTCAGCCCACCTGCAGGAGTTCATAGACCAGAGTTCCTCTTGTTCCCATCCACGCTGTTTGGAAATTTCAAATTCTTAGACAAACTGAGGAACTGCATTGCGCCAGAGGTTGCAAATCAGAAGTTAGCTCTGGCCACAGGCGGGGAGGGTTGGGGTGGGGGGGGGTGAGTTGATCTCCACAGTGTTTTTTTAAAAATTGAATTGTTTGCCAACACTTGCTAATTAGATGATTTTATTTAAAAATCTAGATCTCAGAGTTTGACCAACTGGAAGGCTAAGAAATGGAAGACTCTCCTTTCTGAGCACCATCACCTGGAGTCTGCTGCCCGTTTACCTGGATGTGCTCAGTTTACTCCAGTCTCCACCTGGCCCACTTGTCTCAATTCCCTGGAGGCAGCCGAGTGTGTTAGCACCGCTTTGTGCCCTCAGTCCCTCAAGGGAGGGGACACCCTTGCAGGTAGACACTCTCCTCCAACGTGAAGAAACTGACCCAGAGGGTGACCTGGGCAGGAATTGCAGGTGCGTCTTCTTTGCTTTACTCCCGACCACTCTCCTGGGTGTCTGAGGAGCTGCTTTTCCATGGTGGGGTAAGGTTGAGGGCAGGAGTCATGGGAATGACTAGCTCTGAGAGGTTGTCCAGGAGCCCCAGCTACTGGGGCTCAAGCTTCTGAAGCTTCTGGGAAGAGGCCAGAAAGGCTAGTCTCCGAACAGCCATTAGTAGGAAGCCCCCACTCTCTTGATTTCCCTTCCTTAGCCTCAGCCCTTTCTTAATCCCCATGCGCCATCTTGAAAATGTCAAACCAGAAAGTCTGTGTCTTCTCCCCCTTTTCTCCCTCTCTCCCTTTCCCTTTGCAACCACTGTTTATTGAGTGTCCTCTATGTGCCAGGAACTCTGCTAAATGCTGGGGACAGAGTGATGAGCTAGACACACTAGAGCCCTGTGCTCGTGGAGCTGTCGTCTTAGTGGGGCAGTCAGATACTGAACAGGAAAACAAGTAAGATGAGTTAAGACAGCATTAAGTTCTACAGAGCAACACAGACTATATTACAGGGTATACCGAGTTGGATGGTGTCTTCCCCAAATTTGTGTTTTTCCCAGAACCTCAGAATATGACCTTATTTGGACACAGGGCCATTGCAGATGTAATTAGTTAAGATGAAACTTATACTGGAGTTTCATCTCTTACTGGAATAGGGTGGGCCCTTAATCCAGTAAGACCAGTGTCCTTACAAGAAGAGGAGAGACACAGAGATAGACACAGAGGGGAGAATGTGATGGGAAGATGGAGGCAGAGATTGGAGTGGCGCATCGATAAGTCAAGGAATGCCAAAGATTGCCGACAAACACCAGAAGCTAGAAAGAGGCAAGAAAGAACTCTCTCCTAGAGCCTTCAGAGAGAGTATAGCCTTGTCAACCTTGATGTCAGACGTCTAGTCGTCAGAACTACGGGAAAACAGATTTCTGTTGTTTTAAGTCATCTAGTTTGTGGTAATTTGTTACAGCAGCCCTGGGAAAATAATATATGGGGTGATGTGATGGGGGCTGGAGAGCTGTTTCTTTAGGTAACACAATCATGGATTTGGGAGGGGGTGATGTTTTAGCTGAGATGGAACCAGTCATGAAAAATCTGGGAAAGTATATTTTAAAGCTGCTGTGTCCAATACAGTAGCCACAAGCCACATGTGGCTATAGAACACTTGAACTGTGGCTGGTCCAAATTGAGAAAGTGAAAAATACATACCAGATTTTAAACAAAATCTGTTTAGTATCAAATGAAAAGAATGTAAAATATGTCATTCATTTTTTAATATTGATTGCATGTTGAAATGATAATATTTTGGATATATGGAGTTAAAAGAAAAATATAATTAAAATTAATTTCATCTGTCTCTTTTTACCTTTCTAAAGGTGGGTACTAGAAAATTTAAAATTACATTAGTGGCTCACATTATATTTCTATTGCATGGTGTTGTTCTCAACAGAAGGAACAGCATGTGCAAAGGCCCTGCGGCAGGGAAAGAGCTTCGTGTGTTCAGTAATTCTGTACTCAACCTGCATGCTGATATTTATTTGGTGATGTTGCTAAACCTGGGGAGGTAATCTGGGAAGACTTGTTGAACTTACAAGGAGTGAATATATGAGTCTTTGTCCCTTCCTCTCCTCAGTGGAGAGAAAGATCATGAAATTCAGCCCTTTAGCCTGATGCCTCGTTCCTGCTTTCCAACCTCATGTGCTCCCTGAGGCCCAAATTCTGCCCATCCTTTCTGCTTGGTATGTCCATCTCACCCTCTCCCTACGCTTGTCAGCATGAAGGACTTGCAGCCAGGCTTAGCTCCATGAGCCTCCTCGTCTGCTGATGGCTAGCATCAAGGCCACGGTCTTATGGCACAGAGCACAGAACTCCCTCCAAACCCACAGCTTGCAAAGTGAACTTCAAGGACCGCATTAATTCATTTATTATTCTAGAATTTTGTTCTTCTAAGACAGAGGTTATAAAATGGTATACTGGGGCTAGTGTCTGCATGTTTTGATCATTTGCGTGGTTTTAAAATTCTTTTTAGAGTTGCTTGCTGCGTCAGTCAGATTAGGCTGGGCTTTGCTGCGGTAACAAGCAACCCTCAACTATTAACGGCTGGTAGTCACCCACTCAACACGTAGTTGGCTACGGCTCTGATCTGTGTCTTCTTCACTTCAGGACCGAGGGTGACAGAGCAGCTTCCGTCTGGGGTGTCGCTGCACGCCACGACAGAGAGCAGGAGAGCAGGGCGAGTCGCATACTGCCCCTTGAAGCTTCTGCTTGGAAGTGACACCTGTTACTTCTGCTCATATTTGATGGGCCAGAGCCATCACGTGGCCAAGCTTGAGTTCAACAACGTGGGGATGCCTATGCCCCCGGCAGGGAGGACCGCTCTGGAGGACACGTCTTGTGTGTCACTTCGAATCCTCCCAGCCCTACCTCCTACTCCAGCCTGAGTAGGAAGCTTGAGCAGGCCAGCCTGGCAGCACCCACTGTGGGCATCCTGCTGCTCTGATGCGCTGGCCTGGGATGCCAGTGGGACCCGTCGGCACCCACACATGTGCCGCCTGGAAGAACGGGGGAATTAACACCTGCGGGGTCACGCTGGGCCGCAGGGAAGGGAGTGATGGATAGATGTTTCCCCTTCCTTCCCAGGGCAGGAAGTTCCAAAATGCGTGCCGTAAGGGCGTCAGGAGGCCCTGGCAGCGTCCAGCTCCTGCAGCCACCGTCGTCCCAGGAGCGTCCTCGTATGGTTTTCCTCCTTCGCCCTTTCGCTCCCTAGCCTTGTGCTTGCTCCCGGGATCATTTCCCGTGTAAACCACCCGCACCCGATCCTTTGCCCCAGGACCTGAGACTGGGAGAAACTGAGACAGGGAATAGGTGAAGGGAAACAAACTATCACCATTGCCCACGTTCAAAAGTTAGGAGATTTAATATAAAAATCCCAACTTTTAGCTTTTCTTGAAAAATCAGTCTGGCAGGACTGAACCCAATTTTGGGTAGGCCCACAACAGGCTGCACTTGAATGGGGGCCGCAGCTCCCTGAGAGGGGACCCAAGTGCTCTGTTGACCACGATTGCTATCCGAGGCGGGGAGTCTGCCCTGTTCCGCGCTGCCAGCCTCGCTCCCACAGGCGCTGGGTTCTCACCTCTGTTATAGGGACTGTCGGCTAAGCGGGGTGACATCCATGAGTTCTTGGAGATCTTTTTTATTACACAGGAATCTTTCTCAATATTTTTTTGGTTTTATTTTCTTCTTTTGTTTCTCTTTTATTATAAAAGGGTCAGTTTTAAGAAAAATTGAGACTGGCAGTGCTGGAGGGCTCGGACAGCATGTGTCATCTCTGCTGTAGTCCAAGTGCTCAGCCCGAGCTTGGTATATAGTAGAAAAGAATGCTGGCTGAGGGGCCGGCCCGGTGGCGTAGTGGTTAAGTGCGTGTGCTCCACTTCAGTGGCCCAGGGTTCGTCAGTTCGGATCCCGGGTGTGGACCCACACACGGTTCATTAAGCCATGCTGAGGCGGCGTCCCACATACAGCAACTAGAAGGATGTTCAACTATGACATACAACTATCTACTGGGGCTTTGGGGAGAAAAAAGGAAAAAAGGAGGAAGATTGGCAGCAGATCTTAACTCAGGGCCAATCTTTCTCAAAAAAAAAAAAAAAAAAAAAGGAGAGTGTTGGCTGAATGAATGACAAGGTGAATGACTGTGGCAGCCAGCCTCCAAAATGGCGCCCGATGACCCCCAGCTCCTGGTATTCTTGTCCGTGTGGAGTCCCCTCCCTTTGAGTATGGGTTGGACTACTTATTTGCTTCTACTGAATAAAATAGTGCAGAAGCGATGGGATGCCACTTCTGAGACTGGGTTACAAAAAGACTGTGGCTTCTGTCTTGGGCACATTCTGGCTCTCTCTCTCTCTGTCTCTCAGATCACCAGCTGCCCTGTTGTGAGGACACTCAGACAGCCTATGGAGAGGCCCCCATGACAAGGAACTGAGGCCTGCCAGCAACCATGTGGGTGAGCTTGGAAGCGGATTCTGCAGCCCCAGCTGAGTCTTCCGGTGACTGTAGTCCTGCCGACCATTTGACAGCAACCTCATGAGAAACTCCGGGCCAGAGGCACCAAGCTCAGCTGCAGCTGGATTCCTGACCCCCAGAAACTGTGAAATCATAAATGTTTGCTGTTTGGAGCCAGGAGTTGGCAAATTACAGCCCGTGGGATGGCCACCTGTTTTTGTAAGTAAAGTTTTACTGGAACACAGCAATGCCCACTAGTGTACGTGTTATCTGTGGCTGCTCACGTGCTACAGCAGCGGGAGCTGTTGAGTAGTTGCAATGGAGACCATATGGCTCACAAGTGTAAATATTTACTATCTGGCTCTTTAAGGAAAAATTTGTCAATCCTTGATTTAAGCTGCTATGTTTTAGAATAATTGTTACATAGCAATAGATAACTAATACAATGACTTTCACATCTAGTATAACGTGCGTGACTGGCTTGTATGTCTTGGGGTAGGGCTTCTGATTTCAGTTTAGCTCAATTTAATAGGCATTAACTGAACATCTACTGTGTGCCAGGGCCAGTCTCAATCATATTCCAGAATGTTGCATTCATTCCTTTATCCACCATCCCCTGAGGCACTTTCTCATCTGTGGCACACTGTAGATGTGCCAAATGTTTGTGGATTTGGATTGGCTTTTAGATATTGGAATTAGCAGCACACCCTTTGGAGCATAATGGAGAACTCTGTAGTGGTGGGGAGGTGAGCAGGTGGATATTCAGCTGGCATGTGCATGCATCATGTGTTGGTTGTTAGAATATGGAAATGTTCCTATCCACCTTACCCTGAGCCTCCCAGGGCCCTCCTGCTGCCCTAGCTGTCCCTCTGCTCCCTGGCCCAATGGTCCAGCAAACAAAGGGCATAGGGCACGGCACAGCGGGGCCTCCCCAGCTTCTGGGGTCCACTCTGATTGCTCAGTTCCCATGCCATGCCATGACTAAATATTGTCACTCTGGGACAAAACCCTGACCTGTTACTGCCAGCCATCCCTCCACCTTAGTCTTGGAGCGTGAAGGAGGAAGGCAGGTCCCCACTGCTCTCCATGCCCAGACTCAGGCCTGGCCCAGACGAGATGCTCAGCAACGTTGTCCACATGATGGGATTCACAGGTGTCTATTGAATATTTGTGCCTTTCTGAGATGGACAAGGGAGAAGATGCTAAGAGAAATAAGACGTGGGTCCCCGCCTCAAGGAGAGGACAGTCTGATCCTGATTTGGCAGGATGATCTGTAGCCAGACCTTCTGGGTTGAAATCCAGCCACATTTCTGACCTTGGACCGGTGATTCAGTTCTCGGGCCTCAGTTTCCTCATCTGTGACAATAATAGTTCCTACCTCATGGCATTGTAGCGAGGATAAGCTAACACATGCAAAGTGCTAAGAATAATAAGCACTCAACCAAGATTAGAAAAAATGATTCAGGGCCAAGGGTCAAAAACATAAGCTCAGAGGGGGTCATGATAACGGCAAGGTGCACACTGGGTACATGTTGGCTGCGCGCTGACTGGGTTCCTATGCCCGTAGACAGGGCTGGTTTCACGGCCGTGTGACCTGTGCACAGTGCCCAGTGCTCAGAAGCACCCAACACTTGGTTCAATGCTCTGCTGTTGCCATCTTGAAATTCTTCAAGAACTTTTGAACAAGGGGCCTGCAGTCTCATCGTGCACTGAGCCCTGAAGATTACGTAGCTGATCTTGCACGTAGAGGTGGGTAAGTCACAGTTGTGCCCCTCAGGAGCCTTGCAGGCCTGCTGGGAGGGCGAATGGACCCGCAGTAATGACATCACAGAGCTGTCCGCCCTCTGAGGGAGATTTGGACCTAAGCACGTGTTCTCACGCATCTTGGTTGAGTGGAAATAGCCAGAAGATGTGCTGGAATCTTCGAAGGACACCACAGCTATGGCCAAGGCTGCCTTATGCCACCACGGAACCCCGGAGAGAAAACCCACCGGGGAAGCCAGGTCCCACGGTGCATCTACGAATGCTGCCGGGATTTATTTTCTGCAAGAAGAATAAGGTCTTGAATTCTGAAATGTTTTTGAAACCTTTGGAAAATCCCACTTTAATCACTGATGACAGTTTGACATTTTTCCAGCTGTTTGGAAGCAGTAGACAAGTCAAGTTGCTCGGCAGGGCACAGGCTGGCATGCTGGGATGTGCGTGGGTTCTAACCTCATTCTCCTCCCTGGCTCCTGGTGGCTTTGAGGAAAAAGGAAGGAAAAAAAAAGAACAACCAACCTAGGCTCTTGCAGTGTTCAAGCCAGCCTGTGCCATCTGCATTAGGGGCTTTACTCCGGAAAGTGAAGTCTTCACTGGGGGACTTTTTCTCTCCTCCTCCCAGATCCGCGGACTCACTGCCTCGCCAGCACATGGCTCTAGTAGCTTTCTCTCACTAAATCCACCTCTCTGTTGGGAGGATTGTTTTATTGGCTCATCAGGCACCAGAGACAACCTTTTGTTTCCTTGCGTGTGTCTTCCACGTGCACATGGAAGGATGGGTGTGGATGATAATCCAGGTTCCATCTTGGCCTGGCCTACTGGTTAGGAGTATGTGCTCACATCCCAGCTGTGCCTCATACTCTCTGGGGACCTTGGGAGGGTTACTTGGCCTCTCTGTGCCTCAGTTTCTTTAGCTGTAAAATGCTGTGAGGAGAATTGAATGACTTAATATGTGTAAAGTGCTTAGAACACATAATTGAGTGCTTAGGCACATGATGATGTATGTAACATTTTTCAAGACCTCTTTGCCATTTATTATTAAGTGTGGATACACCTCCATCATCATATTCCCATGCATAAAAGCTAACATGTATATAATACTCACTATGTGCCACTACTACGTGTGGTTTTAAGCCCTTTAGAAATATCCCCCTCTTAAACCTCAAAAAGACATTATGAGGTAGGGACTATTGTCTCCCATTTTATAGATAAAGAAAATTGAGGCACAGAGAGATTAAATAACTTGCCTGAGGTCACACAGCTAGTAAATGGCAGAGCCAAGATTACACTCAGGCCTCTAGCTCCTCCCCCATTCTTAACCATTATGATCTGCTAATACACATAACTCATGCCTTGCTGGACATCTGGCTTTCCCTTTTTCAATAAAATTTTTAACTTCTTATTGAACAATAATATACATACATGAGATGCGTGTATCAAAAGTGTAGCATGCACTCATTTTCACGAAGTGAGAACACCCACGTACCAGCATCCACATCCAGAGTTAGAGGATGACAGCCCCTCGGGAGCTCCTCGGGTCTCTTTCCCGTCACTCCCTCACCCCCTGGGGTACCCACTCACCCTACCTCCAACAGCATAGATTAGCTTTGCCTATTTTTACACTTTATGAAAACAAAACCACGCAGTGTGCATTCTTTGTTTCTGGCATCTTTCACTCAAAATCATGTTATAAGATTCATCCATATTGCTGCTTGCGGTTGTAGATTATTTATTCTCATGACCGTATAGCGTTCTGTTGACAATTTACCTAGCTACTCGACTGTTGATGGGCACTTGGGTAGTTTTCATGAATAGTGCTGCTGGGAACATTCTGGCGCATTGGCTTTTGGTGGACGTAGATGTGCATTTCTGCTAGGTGTATTCCTAGGAGAGGATGTAGTGTACACTCGGCTTCAGAAGATACTGCTGAATAGTTTGCCGAAGTGTTTTCAGGCTGCTGTGTCGTGGTGTTGGGGAAAGACACTGGGGGTAGGGCATTTTGCAAGCGATTTCCCTTTCTGACCAGTGACTGGAAATAAAACATGACATCTGGACCTGGTGGCAGGCAGAGTCATCAAGGCATGCCAGGGGCTTATTTATGGGGTTTTGTTAAACATCCCACCTTTCTTGAACTTCTGCAGGATATCCTCTTCCTGTAAAGCAAGCTGAAAGGGCAAACCAAGCAGGTTTCGTGGTGTCACTGTTGGAGTTGAAAGGCAAAGGAGTCGGCCAACGGAGTGGACGCCGGGACGGTTCCCGGGGGGAGTGGGCACGAGCTGGGCACTGAGCCCCTCTCACCTCTGCATCCACTGTGATCAGGCGGCTCATCCGCTCACCACCAAACGTTGATTGAGCGCTCGCCGTGTGGTCCCCCACGTGCTGGACCCTGGGGATGCAGTGGTGTACATGGCCGGCCGGATCCCTGCCCTCTCTGAGCTTACATTCTCCTGGAGGACTCAGATACAAACACGGACACAAACACATTTAAACAAGTATTTTCAGAGCGTGATAAGAAAATGAAAACACTAAAACAGGGAGTCAGGAAAGCAAGTAACAGGGGAGAGAGGCAGCACTGGAGGAAGCCCAGGGAAGCCAGGTTGAGGACAGCCTTCACTGGCTTAGAAATATCTGGGGAGCAGGACGGGCCTCACGGGCCCTGGCACTTGCTCTGATGCTCTGCTGTTGCTGTCCTAAAAGTCTTAATAATTTTTAAACAAGGGGCCCACATTTTTAATTTGCCCTGCGCCCTGTGAATCATGCAGCCGGTCCTGTCAGATTGTTGAGGCCGCCGTTTCTCCTGGGGAATCAAGAATGCACGTAAAACACCCCCATTGGCTGAGCCTTGAGACGTCCCCGGGGTTCTCCTTACCCTTTCCCCTTCCTTCTTATTTCTCCGCATCTTCCAGGTTCTGAACCCCGCTCCGGGGCTTCGATGTGAGCAAATCAGGATCCAAGTGGAGGGGTTGCTTTTGATGTGGGCTTTTCATGGCTCAGAAATCCTACGGTTCCCGTCCCTGGAGGCCCCTGGGTGATTAATGATAACGGGGCTTTCTCCACTGTGCAAGCCAGAAGGAAGGAAGGAAGAGCACGTTGAAAGGAGAGGGTGTCCGAGAGCTGGGCTCTTGGACTTCAAGGCCCTCGGGAGGGAATTTTAACCCATCAGCAGAGGGCCTGACCGGGGAGCGCTGGGGAGCCCGACGGGCTGGTGACCTGGGTCGGGTCGTTGGGCTGTGACCCCGGGTCATCTCTGTTGTGCTTTGATGATCCAGCCACTGCATCAAGTCCAGCTGAGGCCCAGAGAGCTGCTGCTGAGGATTTGAGACTCCGGCAAAATCCAAATCCCGGACTCGTCCACCAGTGTGTTCCTAGGGTCCAGGAAACCCAATGTCCCGGTCACACCAGCAGGGCCCCCAGAGTCCAAGAGGGACCCCACTTCCGTTGCCATGAGCGCCTCCATCATTTCAAAGAGTGAAGAAATGCCAAGATAAGGTTCCAAACGATTGTGTTTCATTAAATATTTGCCAAAATCAAATGAATGCATTTAACAAACACATGCAGAATATGATGCCGTGTGATTATGTTACACAGGACTTTTATATTCCCATTCATATTTATATTTATAATTAGTTAGCTAATCGATGGGAGACAAGAGTGTGTGGATAGACACCCCAGCTTTCCCATCCCTCTGGGGGGTGAGTCTGAGGCCCCGGGGGATTGTGTCCCCATGGACACACTCACTAGTGGCTTTCCTCCCTTCCCTGCCTCGGTTTCCCCACCGCCTCATTGTGTTTCCTGAGATCACTCCCTAATAGGCTCCCTGCACCCAAGACCTTTTCTCAGAATCTGCTTTTGGGAACCCGAATTAGGACTCTGCCTTAGCAACTTGGATCTGCCCCAGCGGTCCCAGAACCCCTGACCGCCCTCCAGGTTCTCAATTTGCAATCCTAACTGAATCTTTAAAGTGTTGACAACTTGCTCTGTGACCTTAGGCAAATCACTCCACCTCTCAGGGACCCAGATTTTTCACCCATTGCGTGAGGCTAATGATACCCACGTCTGCAGTTTCTCGGTATGGTTGTGAACATCAAATGCATTATTACATGGGGAAAGAATAAAGAGGAGGGAAGTGTACAAAGCTAGGGTGGCTGATTCCTGCTCCAATGGGTACCTGCTGTGAGTACTGCCCAGGACCCCTTCCCACTTCTGGTACAGCATCCCCACCTTCTTGAGGAATAACATCTTTCTCAACCTCAGGCCTTGTTCTGGGATGGCCCAGATCCTGCCCTGGCTCCAGAGGTGAGTGTGTGACCCTGGTCTTGCTAATAAGTGTATTTATTGCCACAAAACACAGTGATGGGTTCAAGATTGAGCACAAGATTCAAGTTAGTCCCATGATACTAAATTCTGTTGCTGTTGCTTTTTACCCTGAAGCTATTGAGAAAAAGAGATTCCTTTTCTGTTAGGGGAAGCTGAGCTTGTGGGATACAGGCATGGAGATGAGGTTGACCTTTGTGCCACCACAAAGGGAAGATTCAGTTAGATAAAGAAAGGAACACAGAGAAAGGCAGAACTATGACATGCAGGAGGGGTTGCAGCAGGGGGAGAGGGAGAGAATGAGCTTGATGACATTATTATAAATACTGCTAGAAGTCCTGGATCCAGCCATGCCTGAAATCCATACAGTTTACTTAATTGCTTAAGTCAGTTTGACTTGGGTTTCTGTTTCTTGTAACCAAGAAGCCCAACAGATATATCTACTAAATGTTAGGTGACTAATATTTGATGTCATTTTCAGTTCTGCCTCTCCACCTGAATTGTAAGTTCCCCAAAGTCAGGAACCAGACTCGATGTTCTGCGCTTGGTAGGTTTTGAGATCTATGCTGACTGGTGACCAAGGAGAATGTTGAATCTAGTGAGCCAGGGACAAAGGGACTGGGGAGTTGGAGGAAGGGAGGAAAGCATACAGACACAAGGCAGGTTGATTGCTCATTCATTCCCACATTCGTCTGTGCAATCTGTGCTAGAGGCTGAGGCTATTGCAATGAGTGGTCCAGACACCATTTCTGTCCTCATGGAGCTTGCAGTTGAGGGGGGGAAACAGGTGTTAAACAAGTCATCACAATAATAACGTATTATGGATATAGATCTGGGTAATTTATAGGTGTGTGTGTCTGTATACACATGGCCCCTACAGTCCTCAGGAATGACTTCATTGATGTAAAATTGGTGTGGAAGGGTTGGGGTCACTCTGGGTCACCTGGGTGCCCCAGGGAGTACCTGTTCCCAGGAGAAATATGAAAAGCACGTTGGGGGCATCTGGCAGTATTCAGATCAGCCTGGACACGGCACTGCTGCTGTCAGATTGCTTCTATGGAAGGATGTGTTCCTGGTGCCTTCAAAGTCATCTGCTTATGAACTGAATTAGCATGAATGTCACCGCAGTGGGTTGTTCAGCAGCTTTCTAAATTCCTGCGAGGGAGAAAGCAAAGCCTTATGGTGACTTGTCTCTATGTCTCCGATGTCTTTCCCCGAGACTTGCTCTCTGCCCCTTGGGGGGCCACGGCTGGCGGAAGGTGAATAGCATTAGGCAGTGACTTTTCTTTGTGTTGTCACGAGGCCTGGGAGAGGTGGTGCCCTGAGGGTGAGGATGAAGGGGAGTATCTCATACCTCTTTGGTGACTGGTCACCCAGAGTGGGCGTTTGTTCCCAGGGGTGAGGGCACGCACTTAGTTGCTGTCCTGATGACCAGCCCTCCCAGACAACCCGCACCTGCTCCATGTGCCAGAGAAGGAACACGGCCCCTAGTGGCGGGAGCCCTGGAGGGACAGGGAGAGGACGGGGACTAGAGAGGTCCCGAGCAAGGGCTTCTGAGTCAGACAGAGCTGGATCTTCTTTCTGCCCCTTACTGTCTGGGTGACACTTGAGAAGTCACTTAGCCTCTTTGTGCCTCAGTTTCCTCATCTGTAAAATGGGGAACTCTTGCAGGGTTATCCTACCAGGATGGTAGCTAATGACAGTGACCCCTGGGCAGAGGGATTTGAGGGATGTTAATTTTCTTTGTCCTTTTCTGTATTTTCCAATTTTTGTACAATGAATATGTCAATCTTGTGAATTCAGTGAAAAACAACATGTGCTCTTAAAAAGTGAAAAGACAGTTTCCGAAAGACTGGAGAGTACTGGGGAAAAGGAAAGAGGCAGATATAGAGAGTGGAATTTAGAGGCAACCAGCAGTCATTTTGGGGCACTGGGTCCAAGGATTGATGAGAAACATCAGTCTTCTCTGGGGGCTACTTGGGAGCCCAAAGGTCTCAAGGGGACCATGGAAGCCTGGGCTGGGGTGGGAGACTCCTTCTCAGCGCCTTGAAGGAGGGAGAAGGGGCTGACGCTGCACTCACCATCAGGATTGGAGTGGGACAGTGGGAGGATGGGAGGGGTGAAGGAATGGGAGAGGACCAAGCCATGAGGAGTGGAGGTGGGCAGAGGAGAGGCCCCAGGGACAGACACCCACCCCAAAGGAGGGCTTGGACTCACTCGGATGTTCCTTCACAGGATTTGTAAAAGGAGAAACAGAAAGAAGCTGTAATACTCCTAGAACCCCAAGTATCTCCAACCAGCCTCATTTCCTGATCTAAGCCAGCCCCTCTGATGGGCTTTCTGGAGGGAAGAGGGGAGGAGGGAGCACTGAGATGAGGGGCATCTCTGTCGCAGTTACTGCCATAGACTCAGTGCTTGGCACATAGAAAGTGTCCACAAAATATTATTATTCAAGTGGCTTAACCCGAATATAAGTGGGGGCCCTATGTGGCCCAGTCTTACCTCAGTGTTGCATTTAGACAAACAGAGTCCAAAATAAAAAATATACATAATTTAAAAACGATCCTAATTTTACTTGTGACTCTCACAACACTTCCATGTGGATCCAATTCTTAATCTGGAGTAACACTTCCTAAAATCCCCCTTTCCCTCTTGCGTCTTCCCCATACGTCCTGCAGCAGCTGTGGAAGCGCTCACTCCCCAAACGCCCCGAGATCTGGCCCTCATCTCCAGCCTCCATGGCATCTTCTCTTTCTCCTTCCCACATGTCACACTTTATTGCCTCTCTGCCAGATGTCCCTGGAATTTCTGCTCTGGCCAAAGAACACGATAGAAGTGTTGGAGCACATGTGAGCTCTTTGCTCCGAGTCCTTCCTCATTCTTTACAGAGGGGATTCACGCAGATCAGGGATCAGATGAACAGGTGAAGGAGGGCTTGACTAATAGAAGGATCTGGCCTTGGATCCCGGATCCTCTTCTTGTCCCCTGTGTGACTTTGTACAAGTTAGGAAACCATTTGGAAATTCAGTTTCCTTGTGTGCAAAACAGGGAAATAATACATACTTCAGAGAGTGCTTAGGATCAAGTGAGTTAATTCATTTAGATGCTATACCAGTGCTTGACACAGAGTGAGCATGAATGAGTGTTGGTTGAATCACCACCACCACCATCCTGACATTTTTTTCACCAAAATGAAAAAAAAATGTGGCCCCTCTTCTGCCCCAGAAGAGAGGTGATTGGACTTAGTTTCCTTTGGGTTCTCCTTCTCCTCCTTATTATTATTGCTATTATTATATGGACTCTGGAGCCAGGTTGCCTGAATTCAAATCTTGGCTCTAACACTTACTTGAATCTAGGGAAACTGCTTAATTTCTATGCACCTTCTTCCTCTGTAATAATACTACCTAATTTATAGACCTCCTGTGAAGATTAAATAAGCTAATATATGTAGACGAGCTTAGAAGAATGTTTTCACACGGTAAGTGTGCAACAAGTGTTAATTATTTTGTTATATGTAGAGTGACAGGTGAAATCGGTATTTGAAAACCAGTTCTATCTGACAGCAAAATCTATGTTCAGAACAACTGTCCTGGCTCCTTCCCTCAGGCTTGCTGTGGGGCCACTTGTAGTTACAAAAATGTTTTCTCCCTGTATATCCCAAAGAATTGAAAGCAGAGAGATATTTGTGCACTGAGGTTCACAGCAGCGTTATTCACAATAGCTGAAAGGTAGAAACAACCAACTGTCCATCAACAGATAAATGGATAAACAAAATGTGGTATATCCATACAGTGGAATATTATTCAGCCTTAAAAAAGAAGGATATTCTGGCACATTCTACAACATGGACGAACCTTGAGAACATTATGCTGAGTGAAATAAGCCAGTCACAAAAAGACAAATATTGTATGATTCCACTTGTATGAGGTACCTAGAGTGGTCAAATTCATAGAAACAGAAAGTAGAATGGTAGTTGGCAGGGGCTGGGGTGGGGGAGGGGGAGGGAAAGTGGGGATTTAGTGTTTAATGGGGACAGAGTTTCATTTTTCTGAGACAAAAAGAGTTCTGTGGATGGGTGATGGTGATGGTTGCACAACAATGTGAATGTACTTAAAACCACTGATGGTTATGATAGTAAATTTTCTTTTGTGTGTATTTTACCACGATAAAAAAAATTGAAAAAATTATTGCCCTCCTTCTGCACCAGGAAAGAGGTAACAAGACCATTTCCCTTTGTTGCTAATCTGGGGACTGTGGTTGCCCCAGTCAGTAACTCCATGTCTCGCTCATGCCCTGACCTTGTGATGTGGTGACATTGGTGGTGACCAACAGCGGTGGCCCATGGACCTCCTGTGGGGAGGGGCGTGCACGGCCAAGAGGTCAAGATCTGTCCTCCCTCCACCCTCGAGAAGAAGGGCGGCAGCATGAGAACGCTGGACAGAGCCAGTGGCTCAGGCAGCCGGGAGGTCTTTAAAATGGATAAATTTTGAAATCTGAGGGAAAAAGCTTATTTGATTATCGTCTGTGTGTCACTGGGGAAAAGGAGAAATCTTGTGTGTTTTTGCTGATGCTCCACTGGTTTGTGTGCCTGTGTGTTGCTGTAGAGACCTGACTGTCCTCTCCTTTGTCACAAGGTTCCCAGCAACGTCCTGGCCACGTTCTCATTAGGGTCCCAATGGTGAGCAAAACCTTTGTGTCGGATGGAAGACACTGCAACGACTTGTGGATAGATTTTTTTTCCTTTTTCCGGTCGACTTGCTAATATCTGCTGGGGTTCTTGTAGCTAAAGTTTTGAGATCTTCTCCTGGGTCAGGAGGTGGGGAGACCATGCACTGGCAGAAATTGCTTCCTCTGGAATAGTCTTGATTGGAATTCTGAGAAAGTGAAGGCAATTTGGAACTTAGAAAGAGAGGTAGGCAGTGGGCTAACCGGCAAATGGAGTTTATTTCCCCCTCTCTCTCGGCTTAATTTTTCTCCCTGTCTTTCCAGGGTTACTCGTCCCATTTCTCTCTGCCGGGCTATTTCTATTTTCTACTTTAAAACCGAGTTCAAACCTCTAGCCCTACGGGAACTGATTATTTCTGATTAAAACCTTGTCTTCGCCTGGAATCCCCCGAAAGCAGATCCTAAGGCAAAGGCTGATGTGTGGGTAGTTTATTTGGGAAAATCCCAGGGGGCAGGAGTGCAGGATGGAGCAGGGGGGCTGGGGGGGCGGGCAGGCGAACAAGGAGGGCAGGAGAGCCGATACAGGGGTGCATTATGAAATGCATCTCAGTACTGTCCACCCGGGAATGAAAGGGGAAGCTTTTTTCCATCAATTTCCACCCCTGTTGGTCAAGGGTGCCCCTGGTATTTTTGGGGTGTACGTGCCTGGTGAACACTGAGTGGGTCCCCACAGGCCTGAGAAGCCACACAGTGCCAGTGAAGCCCCAGGACAGAGAGCATGAGGAATAGGGCGGGGTCTTGACCTTGCCAGCGCTGTCTGCCCGTAACTGCAAGAAAGAAGCTGGTCGAAGCCCATATGGACCTGACCGCCACAGCAGTGGCTGGAGTTCGAGGGGGCCAAGGAGTGCCACATCAAGGCCTTTAGAGGCTCAACGCTCTGAAGGACACACGGGAACGTGATTCAGCATGCAACTAGTACTAAAGCATAAGAGAATCCAGCGAGGGCCTGAGTTCAAGCGGCTACTGCAGGGATTTCTGAAAGAGCATCTCTGGAACACCCTCTTTCTGTTCTCTAATTTCGGGTTCTCCTGCTCCACTTGTACTCTAGACACAAGCCCAGCCTGCCCGTCGGGTAGCACCACTAGGCCACACCACAGCCAAGGCCACAACCACCACTGACCACATCCATCTCACAGACGGGCTATGAGTTTTAGATTAGATCACGTCTGTAAGGTACCAGGTGCTTAAAAATTGTTCCCCAAACAGGGTCACTGGCTTTTTCAGTTACAGTCACGTGCTGCACGACGACATTTCAGTCAATGACGGACGGCATATACAACAGTGGTCCCATAAGATTAGTACCGTACAGCCTAGGGGTGTGGTAGGCTGTACTGCCTAGGTTTGTACAAGTCTCCTCTGTGATGTTTGCACAATGACAAAATCACCCAACAACACATTTCTCAGAACGTGTCCCTGTTGTTAAGCAACATGGGACTGTATGTTTTTATTGTCTTTGTTTTGGAGTCCTGGATATTATTAAGAATTGAGAGAAAGGGTTAAAAAGAAAACCGTCTTGTTTGAGGGGGTAGTTCCCAGGCTGGTTGAAATGTCTATATATTATTATTGTTATTATTAGTTGAATATGTATACTTCGTTGGATTCACCACTGGTTTCCTGGGTCCGTAGTGTGGGCTTGGCACTGTGTGGACACAATGGAATGCTGGAGAAGCATCCTGTAGCAGAGGCTGCTGGTATCCCACCCATGTCCCACTGTCTACCCCAGGGGTCACCTGCAGCCTGTGTGGACAATTCCGCGGCCAGTGGCTTCCTACCTTGAGCACTTGCCTCTCTTGCCTGAGGGCTCTTTTGGGCTGAAGGGGCACGCTCAGTCTCTAGGTGGAGTAGGCTAGCGTGCTGTTAACACCTCCAGGAGCAGCGACCCACGAGAGAGGAGCAGGTGGAGAAATGCTCCAGCTTCCTTGCCCTTGGAGGGGCAGCTCAGAGAGGTGCTCTGCACGCTCTCTCGGAAGGTCCTGGATGAGATGGAGCCCACAGTAGCAGCCCACCCATTACCATCTTTTCTGGGCTTTCCTCCCTGTCTGTCACACTTCCCACCCTCACTATGCTTGCTGGGGTCATGGCCTCTACCCAGGATACTTAAAATTTTTTTTTAAAAAAACTTTGTTCTAATTAGAGGAGTAATTCTTGCTTATTGTAAACAATTCTGACATCACAAGAATGCAAAGCCTAGGAAATGATAGTTCTTTTAGAATCAGACTCCTGTCCCTTCAGCCATAACGATCCTTAACAATTTGGTGCACATTTTCCCATACTCTTTTCCATGCTTTAGTGAAGATAATAATTTTTATTATAAAAAATGCAATTGTGTTATAATAATGTTCTGTAACTTTTTCCCATTAATATCTATTTTCCCACAGCGGTCCCCATAGCTCTACCCCATTCTTTTGAGTAGCTGCTCCATGTATCTATACACATGCTACTATAAACAATGTGCAGGAAGTCGGTTTACAAACATTCTTTGCACCCTGGCATTCTTATGGCATAAGTTCTTAGAAATGGAATTGCAGGCTCAAAGAAAACTTACATTTAAAATACTAAGAGATGTTGTCCAACCATGCTCCAAAATAATTATACTGATTTATGCTCATGAGATTTTCTGTCACTGGCTAGGAGGCTGGTGTGGTCTTAGGGCTGTCATGAGCCAGAGAGAGGAGCAAATGGGGGGACAGGCTTGGCCACCCCAAGTATGTCCTCTCCACCCTTTCTTTACTATCAAGCTCACAGACTCTGGCTCTCCTAAAGCTCCACTAGAAGCTCATTCTCTTTCCTCTTTCTGGCGGACCCTGGAGAGTGGGGAATGGAGCATTCCAACGTCTGGAAGGCACGCAGGTGCTAGAAATACTTTATCTTCCTGGTCTATGTGGTTCCCGCCAATCAGGAAGGAAAAGTGTCTGCAGTCAGATAGACCTGGATTTGAATCCCAGCTCTGCCACGTCCAGAGTGTGTAACTTTGGGTCAGTCACGTACCTCTCTAGATTGGCTTTTCTCACCTGAAGAGTGGAGATCAGAATACTTGCTTTATGCAGTTGTGATACTAGTTGGGTGAATGCTTAATTTAACTGCTGTAATAAGAAGCCTCAATCTCGATGGCTTAACACAACAGGAGTTTATTTCTCACTCAAGTGATGTCCTAAATGGTGTTTCTGATGGTGAGTGGCTCTTCTTCCAGTGGTGGGTCTAGCTTCTTCCGTCTTTGGTTCTTCAACACACGGCTCTAAGCTTCCCATACATGTGTGTGTCAAGTACACGAGGAGCAATGAGCCTGGAGGATTGCCCAGGAGAAGTTTATAGGCCAGGCCTAGAAGGGGTGCATTACAGTCCTGCCCACATTCCACCAGCTAGAATGCAGCCAAATGGTGTGGCAGCCATGAAAATGCACCTCTCAGGGTGCCTAGTGTGGGGAGCATAGAGGCCCTCCAGCCCCAGCTGCTGTCCTGGGTTTACCATCACATTCACGTTCAGGGAGGCCACACTTCTCCCCGGCTGCTCCCAGCCGGTGGCTAAGCAGGGCGGAGGACTTTAGCCAGGCCCATTCTGGAGAGGCTAGGGACTCCTCCAGTGGGCAACTCTAGCTTGAAGACTTTCCGTCTGCCTGGCAGAAACTTTCTTGGAAGTGTGGTGCAGTCTTGAGACTTTTCCTACTCAATCCTCCTTTCTCCCTACTTTATTCCCACAAGAGTCAGACCCTCATGTGGCCTAAAGGCCCTCCCTGCTTTCCTCTTCTCTCTCCCCTAATATAACTCTTGCATATCTAATCCCATCGTGGTGTCTACTTCTCAGCCAGCCTAATGCACATGCCTACTCTTAATTGCAAGGGACTCTGGGAAATGTAGTTCATCCGTGTGTCCAGGAGGAAAAGGAAGTGGGTCTGGTGAACAGCGAGCCAGTCTCTGGCACAGACATTATGAGGATTAAGATCATATGTAAAGTACTTAGCTCTGTGCCTGACACACAGCAATGCAGTGAGTGGCTTCTCTTGTCACTACTGCCGTTTGTCCCAAGCTGTCCAGTCCCTGTTCGCATGGTGATGCAGTCTCCTTCTCATCACCACGTGTGGCTTGGCCCAGCAGGTGGTCTGACTCTTGGTGGGGTTCCTCCAAATCAGAGTAGGGAAAGTCACAGGCACGTGTCCCCAGATGGGGATGTTAGCCGGAGAGGAGTCACCCCTGGGAACATCTCCTTGGCGGCAGCCCCAGCTCACCCTCCAGAGTCGCTCTACTTGGCTCACCCCTCAGCTGAGAGCAAGGTCCCATGCTGTCACATGACCAGTGCAGCCAACGTTGGCCCTGGGGAGAAGCCCGCACATCCCACGAGGAGCATCTCCGCCCATCCCCAGCGTCTCCCTCCACGTCTGCTTCCAAGGGCCGCTGCCGCTTTAAGAGTTCCATAAATGCTGATAATTGCGGCATTAAACTTCAGTTTATTATTTTCTCTGGGTGCAGGTATGCGGATGATATGAGGCCTCGCTGCATTTACATACAAATTGAAGATTTTTATTAATCAGTCCAGTACCAGGGATCCAACGGTAACAGTCCATCAGGCCCTTAAATACATTTGGTGACATTTTTACCATGCATTAGCATGATAGGGCAAGGCGAATATAATGTACCAATGATTGCTTTTCCATTGAAAGCACAAACGGTTTCATTTTTCCTGTCATCTCAAATAAGTGTTAAAGAGGGTTTGGAGGCTGTTGTGTCCGTGCCGTATGCTCGGGACTTACAAACACTGATGAGCGCATTAAATAACCATTAGAGTCTCGGCCTGGACCACAGTACCGTCTCCCCTCTTCAGAATTTATTCTTTGATTTAAAGTGAAGGCAATCTGTGGTTGCTTTCATAAAGTCCTGCGGCCCCTCCATTCTCCCTCCAACAAAATGCATTACAACAGTAATTTTATGACTGTTAAAATAACTGTCGTTAACAAGCACTTAATTAAAATGTACAATAAATAGCCGACTGCAGCCTTATCTGCTCTCCGGAGCGGCCTCGGCCCGAGACTGCAATGCCCAGGCCTGCTGTTGCCCAGCTTGTTTGCAGATTAATTGCTTTTCGAGCTGGCAGGAGCTGCCTCTTCAGCAGCCAGATCGTAAATGACCAGATAGGGACTTGATCAATCAGGCGAGTGCGTCTGTGACCGCTGGTGGATGGGCAGGAAGGCTGGGGAGCGGGCGGAGGGCAACCTTGGGTAGGTGGCGTTACAGACCTGGGGGGCGGCGTGGGCAGCAACGGAGGTGGCAGAGTCTGGGCGACGGAGAAAACCTGGGTGACAGAGTCCTCAGTGGACTGGCCTGCTCCCACACTCATTTGGACAGCTCTGGCATAATAGCAGTTTTGGTAAGAATATTAATAGCTAGCACTTACCATGTACCAGTACATTATTTTATCAACTTAGTTATTCTCACAACTCTATAAGGTTGTTATTATTAGGATTCTCATTTGCAGATGAGGAAACTGAAGCTCAGAGAGGTTAAGTGACTCGCCCGGGTCACACAGTTCTTAAGTGGCTCAGCTGGAATTCAAACCCAGGCAGGATTGCTCCATGGGAGCGGCGCTTCACCCCCGCGCGGCGCTGTCTCTTGGTAGATGTGAATTTATTGTGTGCCTGTCAGGTGCCTGGAGCTGTGCTCCACTCCTTACATTTATTACTTTCCTGTGAGTGATTGTTCCTTTAATAAATACATATTTATACAGTGCGTACTATGTGTGCTGCATGCTAGAAGTGCAATGGGGAGCCTGAGGGATCTGGTCTCTGCCCTTGTACAGCTCACATGCCGTGGGGAAGGCAGCCGTTGAGCGGGTCGTGGGACCACAGAGCAGAGTTCCTTCTAAAGATGTATCTGTGCGTTTATGTGTGCATGTGTGTGTACATGCGTGTGTGTACATGCGTGTGTATACATGCGTGTGTATACATGTGTGTGTGTACATGTGTGTGAGCGAGATCCAGGAGAGCTTCCAGGAGGAAGTGGCTTTTAAGCTGAGGGGGAAATGGAGCAGGGAGCAGCCAGGTGAAGGGCAGGGGAATAAGTGTTCCAGGCAGAGGGAGCAGTGTTTGTGAAGGCCTGGAGGAGAGAGCGCGTGGTGTGTCTGGGCAGCTGAAGGAGATTCAGCGTGGCTGGGCTTTGGTGGCACGTGTGAGTGGCAAGGGGTGAGGCTCAGGAAGTCGGCAGGTGCCAGGTGGAGGAGGGCCTTTGATCCCAGGGGCTAAGCAGGATGCCGATTCGTGTTTTAGAAGAGGCTCTCTCTGGAGAAGAATCTTGTCAACAACTTTGTGGAGTAGGTATCACAATTCTCTTTCTCACGGCTGAAGAAACAGAGGCCTAGAGAGGGAGGGGTGAGGGGCTTGCCCAAGGTCACGGGGCCAGAGGCATCTGGGGCGGATTGTGGTGGGAGGAGGCCAACTTCCCACACAGACACCCAGAGCTTGCCCACCTCTGCTCAGTGCCCCCACGGCTCTTGTCACAGCCTAGGCTGGGGATTACTTCTGGTTTTGGAGCTGGTATCTGGTAATCACTGGAATGACTGAGTCATGAATATAATTATCTTAGAAATGTAAATCGTCTTCCTTTGGAAGTCCACTTTGCTGGTTCTTTCCAGGAAGGTCAATACCGGTAGGTCTGGGATCCATGGGTAGGAATGCTTTAGGCTTCAACAGGATAAAATATAAGACCCAACCAACAGGCTGAAGCAGCATAGTCATTTAATCATATTTCATAAGGAGAGGGTTGGAGAGGGGCGGTTCCAGTTCTGGACAGGAGTTTCACCATATCATGGAGGATGCAGGTTCCTCCCTTATATTCCCTTCTGCTGTTCTCAGCATGCCGGCCTTTCTCTCTTAGACTTTTGTAAAATGCCCACCAAGCAGCTGCCAGATTTCAGGTAGAAAGGGAAGGGGCTGAGGGGAAGAGCTTCTCTGAAAGCAGGCTGCGTGCTTCCCCTTGCGTGTCATTGGTCAACTCTCAGTCACATGGCCAGCTCTAGCTGTGGGGTCTGCTGGGAGAGCAACTCTCTAGCAGCCGGCCTGCCTGATTGGCGGAGTGCTGGGCACAGGGGCCACCTGAACAAAATCAGAGATCTCCCAGCAAGCAAGAAAGGGCAGAATGCATGGTGGGGGTGCATCAGCGTCTGCCGGAAAGCCCAGCAATTACTGCGTCGGGACCTGGGCTAAGGGGTTTGCGTGGATCTTTGAATCCCCACACCTCTACAAGACAGCTGAGGAGACTGGGGCTCATAGAGGCCAAGGAGGGGACCCTGGCTCGGACTCGGGACTCCAGGGTCTCTGCTCTCAACCTCCAGGCATAGATAGGTGGCCACCACAGCGCCTGGGGGGTGAAGGAGGCTCTCCCAATTTCCTGACACCTGCAGGCAGGTAGCCTCATGTCCCGTCTGTGCCGGGCACCCTGGGCCTTCGGATTGGAGCCCAACTCCCTTCTCTCTCCTGAGGGCCACATTCATCTACACTGTGATCTCCTGACTGCTTGGCAGACAGCACTTCTCTCAACACCTGGTTGTGAGCTCATTTGGGGCAAAACGTAGATCTTAGACTCATTTTTTATAAGTTAGTTTCATTATAGTAAAGAAAGCTCTCCCCAAAAGGATGGATAGAAAGCAACGGTAGATTTTTTAAATAAGAAAGTGATCAAACTCTTTTTCGAGGTGTGCATGTGCGTGACGTCCCCGAGGCCAGTGCGTATAATCTGTCTCACGCTGCGGAGGGTATTGGTAATAAGGCGAATGCAGGCAGCTAAGGGTCAGGCCGGGTACCTGGCTGTATCCCTCAGCCTAGAAATGAATGAGACTCCTACTAATGTGCAAGCTTTATTCATATGGATCCCTCCCAGCCTCACACATAAACGGAGAGCAGCCAAAGAACTGATCTGGATGCCACTGCAAACCCAGAAATGGCTGTCGGGAGTGGGGTGGCATGAAGAAAATGCTTCCAATCTGGGCATCTCGGAAGATGCCTAGATGTGTTTTAAACAAACACAAAAGATGAAGGTAAGCAGTCTAGGGAGGATGCTGGAAACTGGCAGCAAACAAGAGAGCCCAGCTGGGAGGGAGCTGCTCTGCGTACATGTCAAATCCATTTGCATCAGAATCCTGCAGGGCAGGAAGGCCCAAATGCATTGTGAGCATGCACAGCCATTTGCCAGCGGGAAGGCCTGGGAAGGAGCAGGGTGGGCCCCCAGGGATGCGCAGTGGGACACATGCTCTGGTGGCCAGCATCTCCTGTGTGCATTCGTTAAAGGGCCAGCTTGGTGGCCCCATGGCCAGAGAGTGACAGTATTACTTATGCCCCGGGAAGAGCGTTACACAGCATGCACCGTTCTGATTGATTTTGATTAACTTGTTAGGAGTCCTCTTACTGGGTGCAGAAGGTGTTTGCAGAGCCTCAGAGCAGCCCCTTTGCTGAGAGTCCCCATCATTCTTCACATTCTCGGGCTTGATTTCTCCTGAAACTTGCCCACGAGATCAGTGTGGTGGGGTGGAATGGGCAGAGGCTTACAGTTGGATCAAAAAACCCTGTTGTGGGCTCATTGTGTCACTTTGGCTAGGTTATTATCTCAATGAGCTATAGTTTCCTCTTCAGGAAAATGGGAATCATTTTCTCAGCATCACCTGAGGCATTAAAGGAAATCCTGGGCACAGCAATGGTTCTCTCCCTTTGCTCTCTCATGTTAGATCCAGATTTTATTGTGTGCCTGCCAGAAGACCACAGATCTAGAAGAGAAACCTAGGGACCACTGAGGCAGAGTCTGCCATGTGTGGGCTGCATCCCACGGGTTTAGGCCACGCATGGAGAGGCACCGGGTAACATCGTGGTGTAGAATTCCATCGAGGGAACTGTGTTGCCTTTTCAACCCTCTTTCAATCGGAATTAAGTCAAAAAGAGAGTCTCAGTTTGGTGCTAACATGTCGTTAACACCTCTCCAATTCTTTTTAATCTGCCTTTAAAACAAAGACGGATCACAGAGACGGAAAATAGAATGGTGGTTGCCAGGGGCTGGAAGAGGGGAAATGAGGAGTTATTCTTTAACGGACGTGGAGTTTCAGTTCAGGGAGATGAAAGACGTTCTAGAGATGGATGGTGGTAATAGTTGCACAACAGCATGAATACACTTAACGCCACTGAATTGTACCTGTAAAAATGGTTAAGATGATACATTTTACGTTATGTGTAGTTTACCACAATAAAAACAAACAAACAAAACAAACACAGAGAGCAGGCTTCAGGCACAGGGGTTTTGGTAGGCAATAGCATCTAAGCGGGCTTTAATAGCATTACTTTCAAAAGTCAAATTTAGTCTTAAGGTGGCCTTTTGTTGAATACAAAGAATACTGAATTTCCATTTCTAAATATCACTTGATACAAAGTTTCCTTTTGAAACATGTTTAACTAAGGAAGGAGAAAGAGTAGGTAAATACAGTAGACGGATAGGGCGACATCATGGAGCTGGGACTGAACACTGAAGCTGGGAACTCAGTGCCTGGGGCACCTGACACCTGGAGGGACAGTGCAGGGCCTCCTCTGTACCCGCTCCTGCCCACCTCCTGTTTCCCCCCGATTCTTTGCCTTGAACTGCCTTCGCTTTCCACTGCCCCAGCCAGAAATTCTTTGTCACGATGAGACGGCTGAGTAAACTCCAGTCGTGCCCAGCCTGAGGCCTCTGGGGTGGTCACTTTGTCCTGAGGTCACCCCATGGCTGCTCTCGGCTTTGGGGGCAGATCCCAAGCATCCTGGTAACCAAATGACAGGCTTCTGGGATGACAAATGGGCGATGTCTTCCACGGTTCTGATTGTAACTAAGGGCTCACAGGAGCAGGGTTCTCAAACCTGGCTGCCCTTTAGAGTCATCAGGGCCCCACCCCCAGGACAATTGAGTCAGAATCTCTGAAGGGTGAAGCCTGGATAACCCAGTTTTTCAAAGCTTCCCAGGTGATTCTAATGTGTGACAGGTTTCGAACCACAGGTTAGAGCCAAAGTGCCATTGTCTATCAATGCTTTGGGCCAGCCCTGGTGGCCTAGTGGCTATGCTCAGTGTACTCTGCTTTGGCAGCCTGGGTTTGGTTCCCAGGCACAGACCTACACCATTTGTCCGTCAGTGGCCATGCCTTGGCAGCTGCTCACATACCAAGAGAGGAAGATTGGCAGCAGATGTTAGCTCAGGGTGAATCTTCCTCAGCAAAAAAAGGAGTTCCTTGAAGGCAGGGACTATGACTTATTCACTGTTGAATTTCGTGGCTGGGCATGTAAGTGTTTACTACATGTCTGGTGAGGAGTAAATGGATGGTTTGAGGCACACGGCAGAAACCCAGGAGTCACATAAGCCCTAAGAAACATATTCACTTGGGCAGCTAAACAGGCTTCCTTGGAGGTCAGTGAGGGGCTCTAGGGCCTGCCCTGCTATGGGCCATGATGGCTACAGTTCAGACTCACACTTCTTATGACTTTGGCCAGTGTGGGTCCCTCAGACTGCCCTGTCTCGTCTGTGTTCTCTCCCCGCCAGCTCATCAACTTGTTTGGCCACAGTGGCCTCCCCCACTTACGTTAAAGTCTCAGGGGCTTTCTAGTGTCAGAATATTCATGCAAGCTGGTCTCACCGCCTAAAACACTCTTGAGTCCAACTTTGCCTGGCTTCTTCCTCAAAGTCACTTCCTCAGCAGAGTGACCTTCCTTGATCTTTCCCTTTTTTTTGTGTGCCGAGGAAGACTGGCCCTGGGCTAACATCCGTGCCTATCTTCCTTTACTTTATATGTGGGATGCCGCCACAGCATGGCTTGATAAGTGGTGCGTAGGTCCATGCCCGGGATCTGAACCTGCGAACCCCGGGCCACCAAAGTGGAGTGCGCAAACTTAACCACTATGCCACAGGGCTGGCCCCTCATTTTCCATCTTTAATTGCAGCATGGTCTTTGTTTATCAGAACACTAAGCTTGGTTTTTAATTATATATTTATCTCACTGGTATGATTCTTTGATTAACATTAGCCATCCCAAATAGCCTGGATGGGACCAAGTCTGTTCGGTTGTTTCTAAAAGTTCTCAGCACAGGGTTGGGCATATAGGAAGTGCTCAGTGCGTATTGATTAAATGAGGATGTAGGTATGGTGTTATCCTTGTAGGCAGCTTTGCCTCAGGAAGGCAGGACAGCTTGGGAGCCAGGCCAATTCCCCTGAAGAACCTGTGTCTCACCAGCTGGGGACTTCTGGTTTTAGCCCTAGCCTCCGCCTCAACCTCTCCTCCAGTGTCATTTCACTCTCAGGATGGAATGAGCCGAGCCTCCAATTTCATGCCCAGGTAGCACTCAGGAGCTGGGGAAATGCTAGAGGGGGCCTGATATTAACCACAGACCCTCATATGAGGACCAAGATGGCGCCTATGCCCACTGCCTCCTTTCCATCCAAAGGGCAGGTACTGATTGCACCATGACCAGTGGTGCCTGGATTCTTGAAGGTGTCCTGAGCCCACTGTGTGCAGGGCACTGCTGGAGACACATGTGCCAATCACACTGGCCGTAGTCTCTTGATCCTTAGATGTTCCTTAGGCAAATGCTTCCCTGGCCACAAAAATAAAGGAATAAAGGCAGCTCAGGTGCCTGTGGTGTGGGAGCCCAAAGCCTTGGGGAGGCCACTGGTGTCTCAGATGACACCAGCCTTCTTTCCCTACCCCCATCTGAGGCTGAGCTGAGCCCCTCCTCTGGTCAAAAAGTGAACCAGGAGAAGACCCAAATTCCTGCCCCCTGGTCCCAGACGCTGAGAAGGATCTGGAATAGAGAGGGGAGTGAATGATGAGGCCTCCCATGTCTTTGCCTGTGCATTGATTTTCCATAGATGACACTTTTTGGGAGATCTTTGCCTCTCCTGCCCTCTGGATTTGCAGCTTTCATAATAGTTGGTGGTTCCATCGATGCTCAGCTGGTTGGGACCACATTAACAAAGGGTTGATGGCCCCGCACTGGCCAGAATCTCATATCAAACCTAAATTCAACCAAAACGCACCTTCCTTTCAGCTTCCACAAGCTTCCAGGCCTTATTTTTCATGTTTGGTTGGTTCTGCAGTGTGGCTCCTCTGTTTGATACCCGATGTCACTGTCCCTGACTGTGGGAAGCAGGGGCTTAGGGGTCTAATAGCTGATGGTAGGATGCTGGGGAAACCTTGGGATAATAGATGATGGGGAGAGAAGACCAATAGCCTCCCTTCCCACTAAGAAAGTTTGAAATAAGTGTTAATACAGTATCTCCAAACTGTCTGGTGTTAGCAGGTCTCTGGGAATTTGTTAAGTTTTGAAAGGGATAACTTGAAATTTATGTGTGAAGCAGACTCGGTGGGCAAAAGAGACCAGGCTGTGGTCAGCCAGCGGTTGTGCCAGCCATAGGCTGGTGGTGGAATGGGAGGTAGGAGTTGATACTGGTCCTGCGAAGTCAGCTCGCATTTGAACAGAACGTTGCTGCCACACCCCCCACGCCCTACTTAGTTACCACAGAAGCAATGGGGTGTTTCTACTTCAACCTGGTCTAATGAAGCTTGCAGCTAAGTTTTGTCTCTAATTTTAACATTTGGATCGTGTTCCGGTCAGATTGGAAAGATCTGTTTGCTCATCTGCAGAAAGAACATGCTATTCCTTTCGAAATCTAAGTAAGAAGGCTCTGCAGTTTCTGAGAAGCCTCCCCCCTTCTCCTCACTCCCTAGCACACATAACCCCTTTGGATGGCCAGAATATTAGAGACCTGACATTGCCGCCTTTCTCTCATGACTGGCCCACTGATACCAGTCAGGAGAGGTGAGGTTATAACGTAGTAACAAAGAGCCCCCACTGTTGTATGTCATTGGCTTCAAGCAAAGGTTTATTACCACTCACGCTTCATGTCCAACGTGGCCTGGTGAGGAAGTGGGGGTGGGGAGGAGGGTGGTCACTGCTGCATGCGGTTTGTCACCCAGGGACTCTGGCTGAGGGAGGTGCCCGTCTTATGCCACTGGCATCTCCACACAAAGCTTCCAGGGTCCTTCGTGCCAGGGTAAGAGGTGGCTGAAGAGCTGAGCCTGCTCACGTCTCATTGGCCATGACTAGTCCTAGAGGCAAAGAACTACAATCCTCCCGGTGTCCAGAAGTGGATCCCGGTGGTGGTAGTAATGTCTGCCGCCCCCCTAGAGGCCCCTGGCCTTCTGGTCCTCTCTGTGTGGCTCTTCTCCAAGCCCAGGTGCATTTTTTCCTGCTTGGGACCCCTCAGTGGGCTTCTCAAAGGAGCCCTTTTTGAAGAACTTGTCTTGGATTCTCTCCAGACGTAATGTGGTGCAGTGGTTAAGAGCATAGACTCTAGAACTAGACTTCCTGGTTTTGAATCTGGCAAATGTTCTAACATTTCTGACCCTCAGTTTCCCATCTGTAGAATAGGGATAATGACAGTGCCCGTCTCCCATGCTTAGTGTCAGTATTAAATTGTCCATATATGTAATATGCTTAAGGAAGTTGCCTGGCACACCGTCAGCTCTCTATAAGCACTGTTTTAATTCATTACGTTACCTGTGGCAGTGAACTATTCTGAATCAGGCCGCAAGGTGCACAGGGAGGTAAGTCACAGGCCAGCTTGGCGCTTGGCTGGGGCCCTTGGGGTCAAGAAGGCGCTGCCATTTCGGCTCGGCTGCTACTGCTCTTGTGATTCCTCACTATCCGCCAGCTTCCTTGCACTTTACGGAATGAAAATCCATAACCACGACAAGGATGCTTCCTCACCCTCGTCTGCCTTCTGGAGTGAGGCCCAAGTGGGGCCTGGGCCTGAGGCCAAAGGCAGAGCAGAAAGGAGGTTTGCCTTAAGAGTTTCTCGCATCTCTGGAGACGTCCCCCCAGAGCAGCCCAGCTCACAGAGGCAGGAAAGCAGGGGTGGGCTTTGAACCCTGTCTCTGCCTCTCAGTGGGTAACCCTAGGCAAGCCAAAGCTCACTTTCCCCAATCTGTACAATAGGGGTTACAATAGCTATCTTTCAAGGTGGTCGTGAGGATTCAATGATATGATGTTAGCAACATGCTTGGCTTCAGGCTCGGCACAGAGTGAGTGCTCGATACGGTTCTGATGACTCTTCTTATTACTGATGAGAAGTGTGGGGAGCCAGGGGAAGAGGAGCCCAGAGAATTAAACAGAGCCTGGTTCACATAATCGTCTGAGGAGTTTAAACTGTCCCAAGGACAATGGGCACCACTGAAGGGTTTTAATCAAAGTGTGAAACCATTGGGTCTACACTTTGGAAAGATTCCTTTGGCTTCCTTATAGAGAGTGGATTAATGAGAGTAAGATGGGGATAAAAATGATCCAGAAACCGTCTTGGATTGGGGTGGTATCAGTGGTGGATAGAGGAAAATGGATTTATAGTATATGTAGCAGACAGCATAATATTAATAGCAAATACCTATATAGCATTAACTACGTACCAGGTGCTGTTCTGAGCATCTTGCACTATTTACTCACTTAATCATCACAAGACTCTATGAGGTAGGTTCTTCTACCATCAACCCCATTTTTAGGTGAGCAAACTGAGGCACAAGAAGTTAAATTACTTGCCCAAGTTCACGCAGCTAGATAGGGGCTGGAGATGGGATTTGAAACCAGGAGGTCTGGTTCCAATGTCATCCTCTTAACAATTGTGCCTGGATTTGGTAATTGATTGGGTATGTAGGAGTGTATCAGCTATCTATGACCACAACGATGCTGCGTAACAACCACCAAAACCCCAGTGGCCTATACCAAGAAACATTTATTTGTGCTTGTGAGTCTCTAGTTGGCTGGGCGGTTCTGCTGCTCTGAGCTCATTGGTGGGGCTCACTCAGTGGCTTGTGGTTAGCTGTGGGCCAGCAAGTGGCTTTGCTTGCATGGGTCTCTCACAAATCTGAGGTGTCAGGTGGACTTGGCACTGCTCCACACGTCTCATCCTCCAGGAGGCTAGCCCAGGCATGTTCTCATGGTAGCACAGGGGTACAAAGGAGTAAGTGGAAACATGGAAAGAATGGAACACTGTCACTTAGCCACATGCTATTGGCGAAAGCCAGGCCCAAGGAAGCTGATTCAAGGTGTGGGAAATGGACTCCACCTCCTGATAGAGAATGGGCATGGGTACAGGGAAAGTGAGAAATTTGGGCAATTTTGGCCATATTTCTTTCCTAACCTTTCATAACTCCCAGAATTTTTGCTTGGGCACCTAAAGGAACATTACAAATCAGTGAGAGGGCAAAGCAGAGAGGAATTTTCATGGGAGAAGATGAGGAAGGTGAGGCTTGGTGAGCCCAGATGACGTGCCCAAGCCTGCCCAGCTAGTATCGTCAGGGTCCAGACTCCAGCCACTTGGGACTGAAAATGACCCTGGTGACAGGATAGGTGTGATCGTGTGGCTATAAATGACCTTGCTGTGGGTAATCACTTGGAAATGCTGAATATGAACAACTCTGCATTCAGAATCCAGGTTTCTGCCAGCTCTGTTCTGGGAAGCCTGGGTTTCCTCTTGGATTCTAAGAGTACTTTCTAGGTTGATAATGTCCCCCAAGGGGCTTCCTTCTTCACACTGTAGGAATTGAACAGCCTGTTTTCACCTCCAGGGAATAATCAGGTACTGTTTCTCCAGGTGCTGGCCTCTGGGGACTGGAGCAGTCTTTCTCTAGGACCCCCAGCTGCCACCATCCACGGCCTGCCCTAGCTCGGGGCTGGACTCAGCTGAATTGTGGCTGACACCTCCAGTACAACCACTGAATATTCCCCCACCCCCGTACACACCACCGAAGAGGGCTTGGATGGATGTGTCTAAATGGAGGCCACTGATGAGCCTGGCTTGTCTTAAATCATTGGCACCTGAGTCCTCAGGGCCCATTCCTGATACCCAGAAGCCTTACAGGCGGCTTAGTAATCCCTCCCCAGTGCCGGGAAACGTCTCCCCTTCTCAGGCAGAGGGGACCCACCTGCAGAACTCCAGCCTTCTTGGCCTCAGCAGCCTGTAGCACAGCCTGGACCCAAACCCAAGCTCCCAGCCCTACGCCACCCTGGCAATGGCCTCTGGGGCTCTGACTTCTCCCGCACTGTGCCTTCTCAGGGAAGGCTGGGCAAGTGTGTGTTCCTGGGGAGCAATCCTTTCTCCTGGAAATGTCACCAGTGCAGGAAGGGGAGACCCAGACAGTCGTGGGCTCAGAAGGGCCCCTCTTCATGGGAAACCGTCAGGAGCAGTTTCAATTCTAACTGGTGTTAACTCTCATAGTAGAAATTGCCGACACTCGATGAGCGCTTGCTGCACACGAAGCATTACGCCAGTGCACTTGCTTCCCTTGCTGCTTTTCCCTTTCTTTCTTCCTTCTCTGCAGAGGGCAGCTGTGGGCTTAACAATGAGGGACTTTGGAGCCAGGCCAAAATTTGGGGAAAGTGACTACCTCATCTCTTTTGAGCTTCAGTTTTCCCCTCCGTAAAATGAGGCTAATATATGACCCTGGTAGTGTCAGGGAAGGGATGAGAGGTGGTGTACGTAAAGGCCTGGCACACAGTAGGCTCTCAATATGTGGTGGCTGAGCTTATCACTATTGCTATTGTTAGCCAGCCTGGGGTCCTGTGGCTGCCCTGGAGACCTGCTTCCTTCTCCTCCCAGCCTGATGTCTTCTGTCCAAGGACCCTGTGGGAAACTACCTACTCTACTGGGAAAGGGACGTGGATCTTGTGGCTCACTCTGATGGGTGGGTCTGAGAACTGCAGATGTACATCCATGGGGATTTCTTCCTCCTTCTGCAGAAATGATTTATCAGTTGGCAACAGGATGACTGTGACCTGAGATGGAAGCCCTGTGGCTGAGGAACAGCAACACCGAGGAGGGCTGGCTGTGTAACAGGATGGCTCGTTGGCACTGTCCAGGCCTCTGCTGGAAAGCAAACTGGCCCAGGTGTCTTCCCTCCCTTCCCACCCCCTCCTCACCCCTTCTTCTTCCGTCTCCCCTCGTGTCAGAGAGACGTTTCTTCCCACTCACCCAGTGTCCAGGGTGGCTAACTGGTCCCATTGACTTAGATCTCTATTTCTTCATAAACCTCCAAAGTTTACCTCCATCAAGCTGTATTTCCCATTAAATTGCAGTCCCGAGGTGAGATCCAATTCCGCAGGAAACATGTAGCCACAAGCCTTTTGCTGCTAGTTTATTATCTGTGCCAGAGTCCCTGGGGTCCAGGGTGGCGGGGCCGGCTCCTTGCAGAGGGAAACAATGGGAATTCTTCCGCCTCCCTCTCTCCCTCCCTCCCCTGCCTGATCCCTCCCCTTTGGGGAGACCTGCCTGCTAATTTATCTTGGAATGTTTGGGCTTCGATGCTTAATGGGTTTGTTTTCTGCTTTCTAAACAGATGAGTGAGTGTGAAAAGCAAGTCAACAAATAAACACAAGCTTCCACCAGAAGACCCTGTAACAAAGCGGACAGCTGCAGCACCACTGAAGCGAGAGCATCCCCAGTGTTATCTAGTACGAGGCACATCCCACAGGCTGCTTGGAGCTAGAACTCTCAGAGCTGGGGCTGGTGTCGTACGGAAACGAGAAGATCATGACTCCTCTGCTCATTGGCTGTGCCATCTGGGGGAAATGCCTTCCGGGGGCAGCAATTTTCTCATCTGTGAAATGGGGATTAATAATGCTGCCTGTTCCATAGGCTCCTATTGCAGATGACATGAGGTAATACATGTAAGGCATTTAAAATAATGCCTCGCATGTCCTATACTTAGTAAATGTCAGCTATTACGGTTTCAAATCAAATGGTTGTTGATAGAGCTTGAATGGTTCCGTGACCTTGGACAAGTTACCTAAGTTTTTCATGCTTCAGTTTCCTCATCTGTAAACAAAGGAACAATCACACAAGTATCATGGGGGTAGTTATAAAAACTATAATAAAAATTATTAAAATTTATGAAAATGCTTAGCCCATTTGTTAGCACTTAGCAGGTTCTCAATAAAGTCAGTTTCCTTCCTTTCATCTAGGCAGAACCCAAACAGATGGTAAGTTAAAATAACAAGGTTATTTCTTCAAGAGTAAAGTTATTGTAGCACAACAAATATAAAGTATACATCTCTTAATGGTAAACTCAATGAACTTTTACAAATATATCCATGACCGAAATCAAAATAGAGAACGTTTCCAACACCCCCGAAGGCTCCATTGTGCCCCTTCTCTGTCAATACTCTTCCCCCTAAAGGTAACCATTATCTTGATTTCTAACACCATAGATTAGTTTCACTTGTTCCTGAACTTTACGTAAATGGGATGATAGAGTATATACTCTTTTGTACCTGGATATTCAATTCAACACATTGTCTTTAGATCCATCCACCTTATTGTGCATATCCATTGGTACACATTGGGTCATATCCAACTTTAAGTTACTTATGAACAAAGCTGCTGTGAACATTCTCATACATGTCTTTTCGCGGATATAAGTACTTATTTTTGTTGGGTGTATACCCAGGAGTGGAATTGCTGAGTCATAGGTAGGTGCATGTTTAGCTTTAGTAGATTTTGCCAAGCGTATTTCCAAAGTGGTTATTTGCAGGTCACTTTTCGAATTGTTAAAAAATTTTTTTAAAAAGGAGGAATTAAGCGTAGAGAGGTTTAATGCTGAATTTACTTCATCATATTTTTATTGAATTCTAATTTCCTCTTTGTTTTATATACTACTTGTAATTCACTGAGAATTGACCATCTTCTATAGAAACAGCTGTGATTGTACCTAAATATATTGCTACAAAAATTTTCACTATTTATAATGGAAAAAAAAGAAAATAATCTAATGTTCTTCAATAGAGGGATGGTTAATAAATCATGGTATACCCATATCATGCAATTGCAAAATACAGGAAAAAGTACTAGCCTGGTAAGATGTACAAGTCATAGTAAGAGTATAAAAAGCATGTTGCAGAATATTATATAGAATACGGACTACAGTCATGCACCACATAACGACGTTGTGGTCAATAACAGCATATATGACAGTGGTCCCATAAGATTAGTGCCATATGGCTTAGGTGTGTAGTAGACCATACCATCTAGGTTTGTATAAGTACACTCTATGATCTTCACACACTGACAAAATCGCCTAACAATGCATTTCTCAGAATGTATTCCTGTCGTTAAGTGATGCATGACTGTATATATGTTTCTTAAATATCAAGAAATGTTTTATGGTGTGCTATATTGAAAATTGTTTTAAGAGCTATCTGTGTATTACCTATCTATCGAAATTGGGCAAAGAGTATGAACAGGCAATTCACAAAAAAGGAAAGTGGAAAGGCCAGTAAACATATGAAAGATGCTCAATCTCATTAATAATCATGGAAATGCAATTAAAACAACCATGAAATATCAGTTCACACCCAATAGACTGGCACAAATTTGAATGTTGACAGTACCATGTTGGCGAAGATGTGGAGCAATAGGAAATTTCACAGGCCGATGAGTATTTCCAAATTGCTCTCAGAAGTGGTTCTACTAATTTAGATTCCATGGCAGGAATACAAATTAGGGCAGCCATTTTGGTGAGTAATTTGGTAATGTTCACTAAGGTGGAAGATATTCGTATACCATGACACAGACATTCCATCTCTAACTGTGTACTCTGGACAAACTCATGCACGTGTACACAAGGAGATGCGTACAAGAATGTTCACTGCAGCAGAGTTTGTAAAGTAAAAATTAGAAACAACTCCACTATTTCTTAACAGGAGAATGGCTAAATAAATTGTGGTATAATGACACAATGAAATATGATAGATATAGTGTTAAACATGAATGAAATAGTGTCATGGTAACTACGTGGAGAATCTGGAAACAATGTAGAGGGGAGAAAGCAAGTTGCAGAAGGCTACATATACTCTGATACTATTTCTACAAAGAGTAACATTAAATAAAACACTGTGACATATTTTTTATGGGTACAAGGACATGTCCAGGAAGTATAGCAGGTGTATAGAAATGATAATTTCTGGGAGGGAGTCAAGATGGCGGCATAGGCAGACTCTGAACTCACCTCCTCCCGTGGACACAGCCAATTTACAACTACTCGTGGAAAAATTACCCCTGAGACAGAGCTGAAAACTGGATAAGAGGAACTCCTGCAACAACGGACAATCCTAACTGGGGTGGAAGAGGCAGAGACTCCCTTCCGGAGAGGAAAAACGCCGCCTTCACAAGCCGCCAGCTTCATGGCCGCCGGGAGCAGCTCACAGGTACGCAGCCTCCCTGGAGGCGCGGGGCCCTGAGCCGGGAGCGCCCCCGCTGTGGGCATTGTGTGGACCCAGCACAATCGAGACCAGCGGCATAATATCTGACTTTGCTGCTACTAAAGCATTGGGTAGCACCCCCAGAAAACCCGGTTCACAAAGGAACTAAAACTGGCTCTGAAAGGGCCCGCACAAACTCACCCGTTCCAGAAAGCATCCTAAAATCACCAGAAAGAAAGGTGCACACTGCTTTGGTGACAAGAGACTCACCTAATAGGCCCTGAGTGCATCTCGGTGAGGGGTGAGACCTCTCCAGGGACTGGGACATTGGCGGCGGCCATTGTTGTGGCCTGGTGTGAGCGTGCTGACACAGACACCATTGGAGTTTTCCCTGAGACCTGCTAGCCCAGGGTCTGCTCCACCCGCTAGAGCACCGATTTAATCCAGCTCAGCCAGGGCAGGCAGCCCACCCTAGAGACTGGCCCCACCTAACAACAAACCCTCAGGCAACGTGTGGGCCTGCATAGATTGGTGACTGGATTTTCTGCAGCCTGGCAACTGAGCTGACTTGAGCGGGGCAGGGTGTGCACAAGGAGCGGGTGGAGAGTGTGGGGTGGTGGCGGAGTGTGTGGGGCTCCCGCCGTGGAGAGACTGGGTCCGCTTGGGGAGGTCGGGCGCCACCCGGGGCAGGACTGTGTTGACTGTGTGTGTGGACCTGTGGGCGGCAGGGCTTGTCAGCTGCAGAAGACTTGTGCTTCTCAAAGACCCACATAGGAGGTTTGCCCCACCTTCCAAAGCCTGAAACAATTGGGTGCTCCTGTGCCTGAGGCCAGCCCCACCCAGCTGCAATCCTCAGAGAGCTGACAAGAGACCTAATAGGCTAGAGGTTTACAGCAATTCTAAGGCCCTGAGCCTAACAACCTGCCACGCTGGGGGCCTACTCACTTAAAAGAAATACTGCAACACAGATGTGGTATTAGAACTTGCAGCCAACTGTGCTGGGGCTCCTCACACCTGATAAAGAGACTGAAGGGCCCACAACAACTACAAGCAGCTGAGCATTACAACAGCTGGCCAGGAGCATAACTCAGCCTCCCTGGGCGCCTATAGGGAGAGCTAACAGGCCACAATAGAAGCACACACGTAGCCCACATAGGGGTCACCCCTGGAACATTGAGAACTGAGGGAAGCACACTGGAAGCCTCCTAAGCCATCACTTACATAAGGTCACCTATCCAAGAGCAGGAGACGTAGCTGACCTACCTAATACATAGACACAAGCACAGGGAAAGAGGCAAAATGAGGAGGCAAAAGAATACATTCCAAGTAAGGGAACAGGACAAAACCCCAGAAAAGGAACTAAGTGAAACAGAAATGAGCAACCTACCCGACAGAGAGTTCAAACTAAGAGTGTTAAGGATGCTAACTGATCTGGGGAGAAGAATAGATGAACTCAGTGAGAATGTCAACAAAGAAATGGAAGATATAAAAAGAACCAATCAGAAATGAAGAATACAATACTGGAAATGAAAAATTCATTAGAGGGACTCAAAAGCAGAGTAGAGGATACAGAAGAACGGATCTGTGAGCTGGAAGAAAGACTAGAAGAAATTACCCAAGGTGAACAGGTAAAAGAGAAAAGAATTAAAAAGAGTGAGGACAGTCTAAGGGACCTCTGGGACAACATCAAGCGCACTAACATCCGGGTTATAGGTGTCCCGGAAGGAGAAGAGCGAGACAAGGGGCAGAGAATCTATTTCAAGAAATAATAGATGAAAACTTCCCTAACCTAAGGAAGGAAACAGACATCCAGGTACAGGAGGCACAGAGAGCCCCAAACAAGATAAACCCAAAGAGGCCCACACCAAGACACATCATAATCAAAATGTCCAGAATTAAAGATAAAGAGAGAATCCTAAAAGCCACAAGAGAATGTCAAGTTACATACAAAGGAAACCCCATAAGGCTATCAGCTGACTTCTCAGCAGAAACCTTACAGGCTAGAAGAGAATGGCACGATATATTTAAAGTGCTAAAAGGAAAAAACTTACAGCCAAGAATACTCTACCCAGCAAGGTTATCGTTCAAAATGGAAGGAGAGATCAAAAATTTCCCAGACAAGCAAAAATTAAAGGAGTTTGTCACCAAGAAACCAGTGTTACAAGAAATGTTAAAGGGACTGATTTAAGGGAAAAGAGAAGACCACAAATAGGAAAAATTATCTATTTCCACGATTAGAACGTAATGGATACAAATGCACAAAAAGAAGTTGGATATGATATCAAAACAAAAGGAGGGAGGAGGGTAGTTAAAGAGTACAGCTTTCAGACAGAGGTCAAACTAAAGTGACCATCAATTCTGTATAGAAGAAGTAAGGAAGAGAGAAGGACTACTAAAACACTGAGGGAAAAAAAAGTTAAAAATGGCAGTAAGTACATACTTATCAATAGCTACTTTAAACGTCAATGGACTAAATGCTCCAATTAAAAGGCATAGGGTGGCTGACTGGATAAAAAAACAAGACCCATATATATGCTGCATACAAGAGACACACTTCAGACCTAAAGACACTCACAAACTGAAAGTGAAGGGATGGAAAAAGATACTCCACGCAAATGGCAATGAAAAGAAAGCAGGGGTAGCAGTACTCATATCAGACAAAATAGACTTTAAAACAAAAACTGTAAAACGAGACAAAGAAGGGCATTACATAATGATCAAGGGAACAATCCAACAAGAGGATATAACACTTGTAAATATCTACGCACCCAATGTAGGTGCACCTAAATATATAAAGCAATTATTAACAGACATAAAAACAGAAATAGACAGTAACACAATAATAGTAGGGGACTTTAACACTCCACTTACACCAACGGATAGATCATCCAAACAGAAGATCAATAAGGAAACATTGGCCTTAAACGACACACTAGAACAGATGGACCTAGTAGATATATACAGAGCATTCCATCCAAAAACCGAAGAATACACGTTCTTTTCAAATGCACATGGAACATTCTCCAGGATTGATCACATATTAGGCCACAAAACAAGTCTCCATAAATTTAAGAAGATTGAAATAATACCAACCATCTTTTCTGACCACAACGGTATGAAACTAGAAATCAACTATAGGAAGAAAATCAGAAAAGCCACAAATACATGGAGATTAAACAAAATGCTACTGAACAACGATTGGGTTAACGAAGAAATCAAAGAAGAAATCAAAAATACCTGGAGACAAATGAAAATGAAAATACGACATGCCAGAATTTATGGGATACAGCAAAAGCAGTTCTAAGAGGGAAGTTTATAGCAATACAGGCCTATCTCAACAAACAAGAAAAATCTCAAATAAACAATCTAACAATGCACCTAAAGGAACTGGAAAAAGAAGAACAAACAAAGCCCAAAATCAGTAGAAGAAGGGAAATAATAAAAATCAGAGCAGAAATAAATGAAATAGAGACCAAAAAAACAATAGAAAAATTAATAAAACCAAGAGCTGGTTCTTTGAAAAGATAAACAAAATTGACAAACCTTTAGCTAGACTCACCAAGAAAAAAGAGAGAAGGCACAAATAAGTAAAATCAGAAATGAAAGAGGAGAGGTTACAACAGACACCTCAGAAATACAAAAGATTATAAGAGAATACTATGAAAAACTATATGCCAACCAATTCGACAATCTGGAAGAAATGGATAAATTCTTAGAATCATACAACCTTCCAAAACTGGATCAAGAAGAAGTAGAGAATTTGAATAGACCAATCACCAGTAAGGAGATCGAAACAGTAATCAAAAACCTCCCCAAAAATAAAAGTCCAGGACCAGATGGCTTCCCTGGTGAATTCTACCAAACATTCAAAGAAGAGTTAATACCTATCCTTCTCAAACTCTTCCAAACAATTGAGGAGGGGGGGGAAGCTTCCTAACTCATTCTACGAAGCTGACATTACCCTGATACCAAAACCAGACAAGGACAACACAAAAAAAGAAAATTACAGGCCAATATCACTGATGAACATCGATGCAAAAATCCTCAACAAAATACTAGCAAATCGCATACAACAATACGTTAAAAAGATTATACACCATGATCAAGTGGGATTTATTCCAGGTATGCAGGGATGGTTTAACATTCGCAAATCAATCAACGTAATACACCACATTAATAAAATGAAGAATAAAAATCACATGATCATCTCAATAGATGCAGAGAAAGCATTTGACAAGATACAGCATCCATTTATGATAAAAACTCTGAATAAAATGGGTATAGAAGGAAAGTACCTCAACATAATAAAGACCATATATGAGAAACCCACAGCTAATATCATCCTCAATGGTGAAAAACTGAAAGCTATCCCTCTAAGAACAGGAACCAGACAAGGATGCCCACTGTCACCACTCCTATTTAACATAGTATTGGAAGTCCTAGCCAGAGCAATCAGGCAAGAGAAAGAAATAAAGGGATCCAAATTGGAAAGGAAGAAGTGAAACTGTCACTATTTGCAGATGACATGATTTTATATATAGAAAACCCTAAAGAATCCACCAGAAAACTTTTAGAAGTAATAAACGAATATGGTAAAGTTGCAGGATACAAAATCAACATACAAAAATCAGTTGCATTTCTGTACACTAACAACGAAGTAGCAGAAAGAGAAATTAAGAATACCATCCCATTTACAATTGCAACAAAAAGAATAAAATACCTAGGAATAAACTTAACCAAAGAGGTGAAAGAACTGTACACGAAAACTATAAAACATTGCTGAAAGAAATTGAAGAGGACACAAAGAAATGGAAAGATATTCCGTGCTCTTGGATTGGAAGAATTAACATAGTTAAGATGTCCATACTTCCTAAAGCCATCTATAGATTCAATGCAATCCCTATCAAAGTTCCAACAACATTTTTCACAGAAATAGAACAAAGAATCCTAAAATTTATATGGAACAACAAAAGACCCGAATAGCTAAAGGAATCCTGAGAAAAAGAACAAAGCTGGAGGTATCACACTCCCTGATTTCAAAATATACTACAAAGCTATAGTAACCAAAACAGCATGGTACTGGCACAAAAACAGACACACAGATCAATGGAATAGAATCGAAAGCCCAGAAATAAACCCACACATCTATGGACAGCTAATCTTCGACAAAGGAGCCAAGAACATACAATGGGGAAAAGAAAGTCTCTTCAACAAATGGTGTTGGGAAAACTGGATAGCCACATGCAAAAAAATGAAAGTAGACCCTTACCTTACACCATACACAAAAATTAACTCCAAATGGATTAAAGACTTGAATGTAAGACCTGAAACTGTGAAAGTTCTAGAAGAAAACATAGGCAGTACGCTCTTCCACATCAGTCTTAGCAACATCTTTTCAAACACCACATCTGACCAGGCAAGAGAAACAATAGAAAAAATAAACAAATGGGACTACATCAAACTAAAAAGCTTCTGCACAGGAAAGGAAACCATCAACAAAACGAAAAGACAACCTAACAATTGGGAGAAGATATTTGCAAACCATACATCTGATAAGGGCTTAATCTCCAAAATATATAAAGAACTCATGCATCTCAACAACAAAAAAACTACCAACCCAATTAAAAATGGGCATAAGACCTGAACAGACATTTCTCCAAAGAAGATATACAGATGGCCAACAGACACATGAAAAGATGTTCAAAATCACTAACTATCAGGGAAATGCAAATCAAAACTACAATGAGATATCACCTCACGCCTGTCAGAATGGCTATAATTAACAAGACAGGAAACAACATGTGTTGGAGAGGTTGTGGAGAGAAGGGAACTCTCATACACTGCTGGTGGGAGTGCAAACTGGTGCAGCCACTATGGAAAACAGTATGGAGGTTCNTCAAAAATCAACGATAGAACTACCATATGATCCAGCTATTCCACTGTTGGGTATTTATCCAAAGAACTTGAAAACACCAATTTGCAAAGGTACATGCACCCCTGTGTTCATTGCAGCCTTATTCACAATAGCCAAGACTTGGAAGCAACCTAAGTGCCCATCAAGGGACGAATGGATAAAGAAGCTGTGGTATATATACACAATGGAATACTACTCAGCCATAAGAAACGATGAAATCCAGCCATTTGTGACAACATGGATGGACATTGAGGGTATAATGCAAAGTGAAATAAGTCAGAGGGAGAAGGTCAAATACCGTATGATTTCCTTCATTAAGTAGTAGATAATAACAACAATAAACAAACACATAGGGACAGAGATTGGATTGGTGGTTACCAGAGGGGAAGGGGGGAGGGAGGAGGGTGAAAGGGATAATTCGGTACATGTGTGTGGTGATGGGTTGTAATTAGTATTTTGGTGGTGAACATGATGTAGTCCATGCAGAAATAGAAGTACAATGATGTACACCTGAAATTTTTACAATGTTATAAACCAATGTTACTGCAATAAACAAAAAATTAAAAAAAAAAAAAAAAAAAAAAAAAAAAAGAAATGATAATTTCTGGACAAAGAAGGAGGGATGGAGCGATACAAGGAAGAGACACAAGGGCTGTCAATTTTGTCTGTGATGTTTTATTTCTTAGGATAGATGGTGCATTCTTGAATATTCCCTACATTAGTCTCTGAAATATTTAATATCAAAAGTAAGGTATATCCATCCATCCATCTGGAAAGCTCTATATCAAATGTTGATGGTGGCTACTTCTGAGGAGTAAGATTATGGGGGAGAGTATATTTCATTTTCTACTTGATATATTTCTGTTGAATTTTTAATTAGTATATATTGCTCCAAGAACCATAAAAGAAAAAAAAAAAAAAGGAAGGATAAATAAAATTGATAATCATGCATGCTAGATGTGGTAATTCTCAGTTAAAGAGAGTACCCCATTCTCTGACCATTCTGGGTAGGGCCCCACCTAGAAACAAGGGTGCCGTCCTCTGGTAGAGTGGGGATAGTTCCTCCTGGAAGGGTCAGTGAGGAGGGCAAGAAGTAGGGCTTGAGATGCTATAGGTGGGTGGGGTGGTGTTGGAGTGACACCAAACTCAGCGGGAAGACAGGGAGTTGGGGGAGGGGTGGACTGCAGGAGCTTGAATCCTGTAATCCTCAGATATTTCCCTCATTATCACACAGCCTTGGTCACAGCAGACCATTTTAGAACCAAGCCACTCCTGAAATGAAAACTCTTAAAAAGCGGAGACAGACCGATAAAATCCTTCTGGGTTATAGTCCGTTCACTTGGAGCCAAATGGATTGCTCATTAATACCTTCCCCCATTTGCCTTATGACCAATTAGCAGCTATTAAGACCCAGCTCATCCTGGCATGAAGCTTTCCCCTAGCAGTGGCAGCCACTCCTAAGAGCTTTGGGGACTCAGGGTGGATTTCCTCCCCTTCCCCCTGCTGCCCCAAAGCTCCCTCCCCCAGTTTCTTGTGATGTGATGTGTGTGTAAGTCTGGGGGAAGTGCTGTGTTCTGGGCACCAGCCCTGCCCGACCCTATCAGGGAACCCACTGGAGTTGAGGAAAGGCTGGGGCCGGTGTCCACCCAACCTCCCTCATTCTCCTTCCCCAGGACAGGGGCCATCTGGAGATGATGCTCCCAGCAGTGCATAGGCAGGCCGGCTGTCACAGAGCCTGCAGCTGAGATTTGGAGGCAGCTTCTTCTCCCTCACTCCCTCTCTCCCTCCCTCTTTTCTTCCTCCCTTCCTCCCTTCCTCCCTTCCTCCCTTCCTTCTTTCCTTCCTACCTTCTTTCCTTCCTTCCTTCCTTTCTTCCTTCGTTCCTTCCATCCTCTCTTCCTCCCTCCCTCCCCCTTTCTTTCTTTCACATTCTGCTGTAACAAACAAAAAGAGGTGGCTCCTTTATCCCGAGAGCTTCCTGTGTCCTGGAGGCTGTGCAGAATGCCGATGTAGTCTCTCACTCACTCCTCACAACACCACCATGAGTAATCCTCCCCATTTGACAGTTAGGGCAACTGAGGCACACAGAGAGAGACCAAGGGACTTGCTTGAGGTCACATCACAAGAAACTGGCAGAGCTGCGGTGAGAACACCAAGTCAGAGCTTGCCACTGTGACTCTGAGAAAAGCATCTTCTAACCACGACAAGCTTCTGGGAACATCGAGATAAGAGCGGGTCTAATAACCACTCCAGGAGCATCCTTCTCCTATGGGTGGCTAAGACGGCTGCACTTGATGTGGGGATGGAGTTTTCTTCCTTCCATGAGCATTTATTGAGCACCTGCTGTGTGCCAGGCACTGTTCTAGGTGCTGAGGACTTGGCAGTGAATCTGGCCGACATGCCTCCATTTCCTGGAGTGTATATTCTAGGGGGAAAATGGAAAATGATGAAATAAGCAGTTGCACAAACAAGAAACGATGTCAGAGAAGCCTAAGAGAGAAATAGAGAAATAAAATTGGGTGACATGATAGAGTCCGAGGCGGGGTGGGCTGGGAAGGCCTCTCCAGAGCCTTGAGTGTTGAGATGAAGCTGACTATGGCCAGACCTCAGGGGAAGATGTTGTTCCACTAAGAGACCAGCAAGGACAAGGCCCTGGACTAGGGATGAGCTTCTTGGGTTTGAGGAGCTAAAAGGCGAGGGAGGCTGCAGGGCAGTGGGTGGGGAGGAGATTGGTACAAGGTGAAGTGGGGAACAAGGCAGGGGCCAGACATATGGCTGGTGTGTCATGATTGTGAGTTTGGGTTTATTCCAACTACAGCGAGAAGAAGCGAGAGGCTTTTAGGCAGGGGGTAATATGATCTTGATCTGATTTTTATAAGATCCCTCTGGCTGCTGTGTGAATAACAGCAATAGACGATTTTAAAATTGCTCCAGCGTGTGTGGGAAGGTAAGCAGGCTACTGGGGATGGGGGGAGAAATGCAAGGGGTAAATCTGGGAAGGCCACCTGGAACAGGAGGGCTGGGGCCAGAATTTGGAAACCTGTGCTCTTCTTGGAGGGACAAAAATTGGCAGGAGTATGAGGCAGTCTAGCCTCTGAGCCAGTGGGAATACGTGGACACCCAGTCAGGGCTGAAAAACATAAAGGTGGGGATTTCGTGTTCATTGAGCATCCCCTCTGCTCTAGGCTCTCTGCTGGATCCTTTGTGTCTCTTGTGGGGTAATAATTTTTATCCCTTCCTGCAGGGTAGACACTTTTATCCCCAGGTCTGCCAGGTTCTTTATTTGCAGAGGCAATAATCCTAAGGGGTAGGTGAAGAGTGGAGCCGTGGGGCTAGATGGTCTGGGCTCAAACTCTAGTCCCACCAGCTACGGATCTTAGGCCAGTTACTTAACTCCTCTATGCCTCAGACTTCTCATTTGTAGTATATGTCTGCATTAGTTAGGATCCTTTCGGCTGCAAGTAAGAGCCAACACCAGCTTAAACACTCAGGAAGCTCATTCTCTCTCATAACTGGAAGGGGCCCGCCCAGTGCCATCAGTGCTCAGTGATGTCCTTCCATTTCTCTGCTCTGCCGTCTCCATTTTAATTTCATTCTCAGGCTGGAGGCGGGCTGGTTGCAGCATCTTTCAGCATCACATCCAGATGCAACAATGTCCAGAGGGAAGAGGAGAGACCATCTCTTCCCGGAGCAAGAAAACCTTTCTCAGTCTTCTGTCCATGCCTCATTGGCTGACATCAGGTCCCCTGCTTATTCATGATCCTGTAGGTAGCAAGGGGGATGAGATTGCCAAACCTGGTTTAGATTAAACACGGCTTGGGAGCGGGGTGGTTTGGATGATATCAAGTCAACCTCTGTGACCATCAACCTACATCAGAGGGCTGTTGCAGAGATCGGTGTTTGAGTGTTGGGACAATGCATGGTGCACAGTAAGTGCCCAATACGTGTTAGCTACGATCGCGAAGGAGGAGAAGAAGGAAGAGGGGGAGGAGAAGGAGAAGATGCACCTTTTAAAGACCCAGAGAACTCAATGGCTGTGATGTCAAAGCCAATGCTCTTTGCACTTCTGTGCGTGGCCTCTGTTCTGAGATAGGTTTCCGTGACAAGGATTGGAGAGTGAAGGCAGAGTTGGTTGGAAGGATCAAGGACTGTTCACTACCCAAGATGTTTGGTTCCCTGAGGGCAGGGCCTTGATCTCCCGGCCTCCTCCCCAGCCCCAGCACCCCACGATTCTCAGATAGACCATGCTCGACCTTGGGCATCCCTCCTCTGAACAGTTCCCTGCCATTGTTCTCAGAATCTGAGCAACCCAAAGCTGCATGGAGTCACTGAGACCTCTTGTTCCCCACCAACCGGGTCAGGATGCCTGTTGCCAGCAGCCTGCTGAGCCATGTTACTCAACTCTGAAGGATTTCTGGGCAATTCTGAGACAGCCTCTACAGTGAGTGAGTTCTCTGCTCTGCTGTGAGCAGAGCACGAGCTATGAGGCCTTGGGCAAGTTATACCACCTCTCTGAGCTTCAGTTGTTCTTTTTTTTTTTTTGGTGAGGAAGATTAGCCCTGAGCTAACATCTGTTGCCAATCCTCCTCTTTTTGCTGAGGAAGATTGGTCCTGGGCTAACGTTCATGCCCATCTTCCTCCACTTTATATGTGGGATGCCTGCCACAGCATGGCTTAATAAGCAGTGCATAGGTTCTCACCCGGGATCCGAACCTGCGAACCCAGGGCTGCTGAAGCAGAGTGCGCACACTTAACCACTACGTCACTGGGTTGGCCCCCTGAGCTTCAGTTTTTATTATCAGTAAAATGGGCTAATAAATCTCTGCTTCATAGGCCTGTTCTGAGGATGAAATGAGATCATGCGGGTGCTGCACATGGTCCAGCATGAAGTCTCTCGGCTATGGTTCATTTATTTTTATTGAGGTGAAATTTACATAACAAAAATAGCCACTATGTACTTTAAAATTCAGTGTCTTTTAGCATAGTCACAATGTTGCATAACCATCACCTCTTTCTAATTCCAAAGCAGTTTCATGACCCCCAAAGGGAACCCCATATCCATTAAGCAGTCACTCCCTAGCCCCTACCCCACCCAACCCCAGTCCCTGGCAACCGCTAACCTGCTTTCTGTCTCCACGGATTTCCTCATTCTTGGTATTTCATATAAGTGGAATCATGCTGTATGTGACCTTTTGTGTCTGACTTCTTTCACTTAGCATAATTTTTAAAGATTCATCAGTGTTGTAGCATGCGTCAGTACTTCACTCCTTTTCACGGCTGAATAACATTCCATTTTACGGATATACCACATTTCAAAGAAATCTATTCATCCATTGATAGACATTCGGGTTGTTTCCACCATTTGGCTATGGTGAATAATGCTGCTGTGAACATGTGTGTATGTGTACTCGTTTGAGTCCCTGTTTTCAGTTTTTTTGGGTATTTACTTAGGAATGGAACTTCTGGGTCTTATGGTGATTCTGTTTAACTTGTTGAGGAGCCACCAAACTGTTTTGGGGTTGCACCATTTTATGTTCCCACCAGCAGTGTATGATGATTCCAATTTCTGGCCAACATATGTTATTTTCCATTTTTTGATTGCAGCCGTCCTAGTGGGTATGAAGTGGTATCTTATGCTTCATTTTTAGGCAGTGGCGTGAAGGGAGATGGTTTTGGGGATCGGAGTGGTCTGCACTCCTGAGAGATGGCCTTGTAATGCTCATCAGCCATAGCCATTGCTGCCCGTCCTTGGGTGGGGCTCACAAGCGCTCCCTGCAGAGATTCTGGAAGGCAAGTGTGCCTCTCCCCACCCCCACTCCTCCCTCACCCCACCAGAGCTAGGAACTCCAAGACAGTGGGGACCCCCCAACCCAAGTCTGCCTTCCCTCATTCCTGAGTGGGGAAAAGGGCAGGCTCCCAAGGCACTTCCACGAGGGAGGCTGGGATCTTCTCCTCTTGGTCTTGCATTTCCTCCACCACGTTGCTGTCCCTCAGATGGTGGGTGGGGTGGCAGACGAGACCCCAGCTGCCAGGGGTTCGGGTGGAAAGCTCCTGGGTCTCCTCTCAGCTACTGCTGAGTTCCTGCTTTGGGGGGTGAAGAGACCCGGGCCAGGCTTGGGATGGGGGGCCCCACTGTGGCCACCCTGAAAGGGGCCTGCTGTCTCTCAGGCCACCCTCTCCTGCCTCAGCCTTCCTCCAGAGACCAGGGAGGCGGCTCCACCCTCCTGAGGGCTTTCCCTGTCTTCTGGGTTTCTCTGCCTGAGAGCCGACGCAGGTCTGCATCTGAGCCCAGCTTTTGGTCCACGGGCTGCTTCCCCATCTGGGAAAAGGAGGAACGTCTGGTTCTGTCACTGGACTCCACTCTGCTCTGGGTGAAGACAGGTTTGGGGTTTAGTGGCCCCAGCCGCTGCTGCCACACCCCGCGTGGCCCGGAAGAGCAGGTCTGATCAAGGCGGCTCGGCGGTGCCCAGGACGCCTCCTGGACTCGGGGCGGGGTGGGCTGGAAGATGGAGGCCCATGCGAGGGGGTGCGTGCACTTCAGCAACTGGCCCAGACCTGTGGAGCCCTGAGACTGTGTCTCCGACCTTCTGGGTCCTCGGGACAAAGCAAAGGCCATCAAATCTGGGTTTTCTGAAACACACTGGACTAGCCCTTGGCCTCCTCCACTGGGACATGCCCCTGCGTGACGGTGATTCAGTCTCCTCCCCCAATTCACTCCTCCTTCACTTCCTGTATTTTTTTATTTTTTGGTGAAGAAGATCAGCCCTGAGCTAACATCCGATGCCAATCCTCCTCTTTTTGCCCAGGAAGACCAGCCCCGGGCTAACATGCGTGCCTATCTTCCTCTACTTTATATGGGACGCTGCCACAGCGTGGCTTGATATACGGTCTGTCAGTCCGTGACCGGGATCAGAACCTGCAAACCCCCGGCCGCCAAAGCGCAGCATGCGCACTTAACCGCCACGCCACCGGGCCGGCCCCATTCACCTCCTTTATTAATAACCCTTCTCCATCCCCCTTCTCACGCCACATGGGGCTCGAGCCCATCAGCTGCCTACGTTCCCGTGGGATGTGAGGTGGGATGGGGAACAGGGAGGGGGCAACGCCAGGCATGTCCGCCTGGTTCCCAAATGTCTGGGACCACCTCTCGCCTGCTTCCTCCAGGCCCCCTGTCTCAGATGTGGTCCCCGTGAGCCCCTGCTCTCTGCTCTTCTCTCCTGGATGGCAGGATCTCTACAAATGAGGTCTCAGCCCCACCCGCTGAGGTCACAAACATGTCTCGCCTTTAATGAGTCCCAGTTTCTCACTTGAAATCAACACAACTCCTCCACACCCCACCCCAACTTTATTAGTTAAAAAAAATTCTTTGGTCATTCTAATAGCAGTACCTTCTAGGAACTGGACAAGCAAAAACCACCAAAAATTCAAAAAGAGAAAAATACTTACAATTCCACCACCCGGAGTTAACCATTTTTACATAACAATAATGATAGCAAGAATCACCACTTACCGAATATTTATTTTGGACTAGCTATGGTGCTAAACACTTTACAGAGATAATTTTACTTGATCTTCACCTATGAAAATACCTATGAAGTAGGTATTTTCTGCATTTTACAGATGAAGAAGCTGGAGCATAGAGAGGTTTCATAACTTACCCAAGGTCCCATAGCTTGCAAGATTCAAACCCCAAACCTGCCTGTCTGCCTGCAGAGCACACCCACTTCCCCAACACTATTCAAGCACACACATTTATATAAAATACTTTAATGGCATTAACTGTAGCTCTTGCTTTGTAGCCTGCTTCTTCTCCCTCATTTAACAATAGCTAATTAACATTTCCCCACCTCACTATGTTGTCTTCTGCAACATTATTTCAAACGGCTGCTGAGTAGCTCCTTGTATGCATGTTCCAAGGTTTGTTCAGCTAATCCCCCATTGTTGTGCATGAGGGTTGTTTCTAAAGGTTTTGTTATTATAAACAACACTGGGAAGCACAGACTTGCGCTAATTTTTTTTGCCCATGTTCCCTGTAATTTCCTCCTGGATGAATTTGTAGAAGGAGAGGTTGGGAGGCAGGAGGCACGCCTTTTGGTTTTGAAATGTCTGTAACATCTTTGGATCAATTACATATAATTTGTGAATACAAGTTGTACCATTAACAGAGGGAAGGCTGACACCTTTCGTAACTAGTTGGGCTTTGCGTAACCTGGAATTATATGAGTTGTAAACAAGCCCTCTAATGGCCCTGGATTATCTGTGGTTATTGTCAGGTCATGCAGAGATGGTAATTTATTAAACAGATTTTTCAAATGTGTCCAAGTACACCTGGGTGGAACTGACAATGGGAGGGGTTCCTGGAAGAGGAGGTGGGGTGTGGCACTTGGGGGAGCTGGTGGGCAGCTGGTGGCCATTTGACTTGGGGCTGGCTCAGAGCACCCCCCACACCTCTATCTGACTTGAAGTTGAAGGAGCTGCCCCAGGATTGAGCTGCCCCCGGGCTGCTTGGGGAAGGGATGGGGCAGCGGAGGTGGAGGCTGTATGGACATGCGGAGGTAACAAGTCATGCCCTGGTCCTACAAGGCGGTGGGTGCCATTTCAACATGGTTATTATCTTGCTTCTGCTGCCAAGAAACACCAGCTGGCGATGGTGAAATGCTCCAGAAGAATTTCTTCAGGGAAGTTATTCACCAGCTAAACAGTGTCTCATTCCACGAACGTTGTGAGAAAGGAGAATTGTCTCTGTGTGTGAGGGACGCTCTGTCTCCTGTTGTCCCCCAAGGCACCCTTTACCGATCTGGTCACATTCTTTGGATGTCACTTGTTTGACCACATTACATGGCTTTCAGGCCACCTGCTCTCTGAGCAGACTGGAGAGGCTGCGGGGTGGGGACTTAATGGGTACACACACCAATTTAGCTGGAGCAGAACCAGTTTGGACTTAAATCCAGTTGTTTGATGGGCTGTATGGCCCAGTTTTCTGTGCGTGCAGCACAGATGGAGTCAAGGAAACAGTCCCTGCCCACGAGGGGCTTCCCTTTAAGTGGTGCGACAAACTTGAAGGCCTGGAGGACCCTCACTTAGGCAGATGCCAGCATGGTGGGTGACATCCTGTTGGCTTCTGTGGGTGAGGACTAAACAAACAGAAGCTTGGTGGGGGGTGGTGAGGTGTGGTCCAGGAGGGAAGTCCCGGTCACCAATCCACAATTCTCCGAGGGCAGTAGGCTTCTGGGTCTTTCTTGACCACACACCTTTCCCTTACCCACCCATTCCCCCACTTCCTCAACCGCATGGTGAGCATTGAGTCATTTTTCAAGAGTCAACGTAGCATCATTTCTCCAGGTCCCACTCACTGAGCGCTCACTGTGTATCAGGCACCATCTTAAACACTCTGCATGCATTACTTATTTAATACTTCCAAAGCCTTGTGAGGTAGGCTGTTCTCTTCTCTCTATCACAGATGGGTAAACCCAGGCTGGGAGAGTTTAAGTCATTGGTTCCAGATCACTCAATCATATAAGTTGCTATCAGAGCCTAGGTTTGTGTGACTCCCAAGTTTAGCCTCTGGACAGCAACAGGCTGGTGCTTCTCTCTGAAACTTTCCCTCACTCACGTCTCCCAGCACACAGTCACGTCCTCACTAACCCCTGAACATCATTCCAGAGCCTCCACCACTGTTGTGTAATTGTTCTTTTTTTTCTATCTGTCTATTTTTCCCGCTGGAAGGGGGCAGGACTGTGTGTGTCTCCTGTCCATAGACCAGCATCTGGCTCGGGGCCCAGCATGTGGTAGATGCTTAATAAATGTTTTCGGGAAGAATGAGTCTTCAATTTGTAGTAACTCAGCTGGATGTCTGGGTATCTGTAGGCTTTATCCTCTGGAAGCTTGTTCTGGAACATCCAGAAAATGGAGAGAATCCAAGGGACACACAAACTCTCAGAAGGGGCTGAGTTGACACCAAGGGTTTTCCTACATCTTTGAAAAACTCTTTTTGACAAGTGCATTTTTCCTTCTTCATATTCCTCCTTTAGATTTTCGTGGCATTTGGGAGCATCATTGTGGTTCTTATTTGTGACCTTTCCTGATCTTCAAACCTGCCCCGGCAGGTGAGTAGATCTGGTGTTAAAAAGTGCCTATCTTACAAATGAGGCTCCTCGATGGTCAGAGGTTCATTTCCAAGGGCAAAGTCTAACAGGAGCTCGTGGACTTAGTGAGGACTCTGGGCTACACCACCCTCCAGCCTGGACCCTGTCCCTGGGTGCTGGAGATGCCAGCAGCTGCTGACAGGGTTAAATACTTCCCTATTGGATGCTCAGGGGTGGTCTGGAGAGAATGGCAGAGTCAAGGGCAACCATCCTTCCGTTTGTGAGGCTGTAACTCTTTTTTCCTATGTTCATTCTTTCTCCCGATTTGGCTGAAGCCCATTTGGGAACAGCAGCCTTCTGCTTGGGACTCCCAAGGATCCCTGTTGGTTCATCTTGCCACTATCGTTTCCGAGGTTCAGAAACACACCATGCCAATATGGCGCCCACTTGTGTTGAGCCTGGGACTCATTAGACTCCGTGATTCTATTGTACACAAGGAAAGTGGGCAGTCGTTAGAATTGTCTCCTGACCCCAACCCTCCCCACAACATCAGGTTTTCACAGCCTTTATAGGTAGGGAGATCCTCACACAAGCCTGAAGGCTGAGTGTGAGCAGCAGTGGCGTCTTTGAAAGGGGAATGAGCAGAAGTTCTATGGGGAAGCACAGAATCCTTAACCTTGGGAATGTGGGAACTGGGCTTTTTTTCTAGCTCCCATGACAGCTAGAGAATAAAAAATGAAGATGATGCATCTAACATGAAGGAAAAAAAAACACTACTTAAAAGCATTAGTGACTTCCAAGGAGGATGGGTCTGGCTTTCTAAAGAGCTGACCAGGCTGATGACTCCCTGGCATTTCTATCCAGCTTTTCTGCATTAAAGAAAATTCCACCCGATCACTTCTTTAACTACAGTGTGATTCACTAGAATAATTAAAAAAGAAAAGGAACTGATGCTAAACACCCTGGCGACTCTTCTACGCAGGTGTGCTGGCTCTGATGGGGGCAAGGGTCATGACAAAAGTCACCTCCAGGGGCATTGCCGGCTGCTCCGCACTCCTCTTCTCCTTTCTGGGATCACATAGTCAGGCGAAGCTGGTCGTGACAGAATGCTGTTGAGGCTTCTGCTCCAGCGTCCTTCCCAAGGACATACCCAGTGTCCACCATGGCTGCCTTGTCAGGCAGTGAACTCAGGGCAGAGTAGAGTGGAAGGAGAGGCATTGGTTGCCAGGAGCAAGCCCTTGGCCGCAGGGTCTGCAGGAGGTCGGCAGGCCTTTAGCATGCAGGGCCGGTCCTCTCGAGGAGGACTCATAGTCTGGGCTGATGCCAGCAAAGACAGAAAACAGACGGGTCAGCTGTTGCTTCTCCAGCTAAATGTTCATTTTCTTATGGCAGTCAGGGCCGGGGAGGGTTTTTTGTTTTGTTTTCTTTTAGATATAATTCACATATCATCATAAAATTCACCCTTTCAAAATATACATTTCAGTGGTTTTCAGTATATTTACAAGGTTGTGCAACCATCACCACTATCTAATTTCATCATCCCCAAAAGAATTTTCCTCACCCCCAAAAGAAACTCATGCCCATTAGCAGCCACTTTCTAGTTCTTCCTTCTCTCAGCCTCTGTCAGCCACTAATCTACTTTCTGTCTTGATGGATTTGTCTATGCTGGATGTTTCATATAAATAGAATCATAGAATCTGCGGTCTTTTGTGTCTGGCTTCTTTTACTTAGCATGATGTTCTCAAGGTTCCTCCGTGTTGTAGCACGGATCAGCACTTTCGTGCCTTTCTATGGCTGAATATTCCCGGTATAGCTACACCCCACTTTGTTCATCCATTCATCAGTCGATGGACATTTGGATTGTTTCCACTTTTTGGCCTTTATGAATATGTTGTGATTAGCATATGTATAAAAGTTTTTGTGTCACATATGTTTTCAATTCTCTTGGGTATAGACTTGGAAGTGAAATATCTGGGTCATATGATAACCTTATGGTTAACCTTTTGAGAATGTCCAGACTGTTTCCAAAGTGACCGCACCATTTTCTCCGTGAGTGTTCCAATTTCTCCTCCTCACCAACACTTGATATTGTCCATCTTTTGGATTATGGTCATTCCAGTGGATGTGAAGTGGAGAGCTGGGGATGTGCACAAGGTGATGTTTGTGATTCGGATGACCTGAGCATGGATTGAAGGAGAGGACTTGGGATGTTGGGAGTGTGTCAAGTATCATCCCCAGGAGGTTTGGAGATGTGTCTCACGCAAAGGTTAGGAAATACATAGCAGGCACTCAAAACTATCTGTTGAATAAATGATGATCTGAATGAATGAACGAAAGTCCCAGTCATTGGGGACCAAGTGAGCATGGAGGGACTAGGAGATGGGCCACTATCCTGTATATTCCAGGAAAGAATGACCCCTCTTAGTGTCATGTCCTCAGTCTTTTCATGGATGGGGAAAGATGTGCTTTCCCCTTTCTTGTAAACAAGGCAAAGAGGTTGGTGAGGAATGAGGGGTGGAAAGGACCAGGGCTTGCATTGCAGAAGCTGTAGGCCGTGAATCGTGGCTCAAAACAACCCCGAGGACAACAGTTCCAGAAAGGCCTTAGCAATCACCGAGCTGTGCTCTTGTTGCACCTGACTTCCCAAATCTGCTTCCCGTGGGAACGTCCAGCTTCAGATCTCTTCTCTGCTGTCTTCTTCAGATCTCTCTCTGCAGAGACTGCTGTCCTCGTTCCTTTCTGTGGCGGGAGAGAGGGCAGTCATTCGATGGCTGAGCCTCCTCCCAGCATGAGTAGCTGGCTATTCCTGGTAGGGCTATGGGGGTGCAGGATGAGGGGCATTGCTGAAAGCCTACTGGCCCCGTGCCTCCTGAAGTTTGGCACTGAGGAGGGCAAGGGTGCTAGAAAGGCCACTTTCTGTTTGATTGGCCGAATATTTGGTGTCATAATAATAACACTTCCAGTTACAGAGTATGTCATATATGCCAGATTCTGCCCAGAGCACTTTCTATAATCTGGTGACTGCTGTTGGTTGTCTCCCTGGAGGTCACCTTCCTCCTTATTCCCATTAATTGAGGACCAGAGGATAAGGCGAGATTGACAAAGCCACTCATAGGCACCTCATTCCTTTGTCCTACATGTTTGTCTTCCCAGCATCCCTTGCAGCTAGGGGTAGTCATGTGATCTGGTTCTGGCCAATGAGATGTAAGGGGAAGTGTGCTGGGCAGCAAAGAGTGGTCTTGTGACCTAGTTCTGGCCAATGAGATGTAAGAAGTGGGTGCTCTCTTAAAAAAGGAGAGAGGTATGAGAATGGACGCCTCTGTCCCGAGGGTTCTGCACTGGGGGGCAAAAACTTTTATACATATGCTGCACGAGGGTCACAAGGTGACCATAGGGGAAAGAAAGCTAAGTGGATTACAGAGCCATTGAGCTAACCCTGGAACTGTCTACTCCTGATGTCTTGTTATTCGAGAAAAATATACCCCTCTTTGCTTAAGTCACGGTAAATGGGATTTTCTGTTCCTTGCACCAAAAAGCATCATAGACACATATATTTTATCTGATTAATCTTCATAATCGCCCTAAAGGGAGGTATACTTATTTCCACATTATAGGCGAGAAAATTGATGTTCAGAGAGAATAAAATACTTGTCAAAAGTTGCACAGCCAGAATAAACAGGTGAGTCAGAATTTGAACTTAGGTCCGTCTGCCTCCAAAGCCATTGTTGTTTTCATTGTTCTAAACCTCTGTCCACTCTGGCCTCAAAGTGGGAAAGAATGTGAGCAACGGCCAGACAGAGGTTTTGGCAGGAAGGGGAAACTGTGTCTTGACCTTCCTCACCCCAAAATGTGCCCTGGGTCTCCCAGGCTGCTGGCTTTTTCTCTTCCCTCGCGGTATCGGAGTCTTGGGCCCCTTCCACGAAGCAGGCCCACAGCTGTCTGCTGGGAAGGGACAGTGGCCGGGAAGCAGGCTGAGCTTGGAGTAAACAGCCTTGGGCTCAGATCCCAGCTCTGCCACTTCTCAGCTGTGTGACTTTGGGTAGGTGGCCTGACGCCTGCGAGCCCTGATTCCTCATGTGTAAAATGAACGAGAATTCACTTGGACGGAAAAACCAGGTCAAGCTATCTTGAGCCAAAAAGGGCATTTACTGGTTTTTGTTTCCTGAAACATCTAAGGAGTAGACCTGGCTTTAGTCTTAGAGGTAGAGGTGTCAGTAGAAAGAGAAAGCACGGCCCCACCTTTCCAAATTCCGTGGTCCAACTTGGTTTCCTCTCCCCAGGAGGCTGCTTTTTCTCCCTCCCCACCACGACGCCATGTTCCGGCCCTTTCACCGTCCCCATGGGAAGGCCAGGCCCGATTCCTGGGGACACCAGCAACAGCTCTATAATGAACGCCAGTGGCTCTGATTGGCCCAGCTTGGTCACATGACCTCTCTAGAAGCTGGAGGTGAAGTTAGCTCCCAGTGGAACCTTCCTCTGAAAGTGAGGGTAGTTTGGTTCCCCATGGAAAGGAGGAGAGGTCCTGTATCCAGAAGTGGGGAATAGATGCTGGGCAGGAAAAACCCCAGAGATGCTCCCCTGCACACCTCAGGGAGCAGTTTCAAGAATTCGGCGAAATAGATTCTCTCTGTGCAGGGGCCCAGCACAGTTGCTGACCCGGGAAGACCCTTAGTAAATGCTAAGGGCCTCTTCCCAGTACTTGGCCGTGTCCTCCCTGAGACCCTTGGCTTGTCCCTCTATGTCAGTGGACACATTCGGGGGAGCAGACCCAGCTCCACTGTGCAGCCCCTATCCAGCACCCCAGCCTTTGTCCCTGCACCCAACGTGACAATTACCATGTGGCTCGAGATGAGACTCTAATCCTATTACTCATTCTTCAACCAGCGGATGCGAACGAGCGCTGGATCGAACACTGCCAAGGAAGCCCGGAGAAGCCTTCTCCACCGCTGTGAAACCAGGCTTAGCTCAGGCACAATAGGTGTGTAATTTAAGGTTTTGTTGAGCCAAAATCCAATCACATACTTGGCTGGTGGATCACAGAGACACGCAGGCTAAAAGAATGAGATAATTCCATCTCACACAAACACTGGGATTCGGCTTTGACTTAATGACAAATGTGTGACCAACCTTACACTGTTTCATTCTCTCCCCACCTTTTTTTTTGTTTTAATGTATTTCCACCTCCTTCCTCTCTCTCCTCCCTTCTGTACCCTCCTCTATACCTCCAGAGATGGGATAGGACTCAGCAAAGTCCTAGAGCCGGGAAACAAAGGTAAACAAGGGAAGCTTTTTAAATGGTGATCATCAGGTGGGATGCACTCATGTTCATTTTATTCCTTTAATTGAATGGCTTCATGGAGGTAAGAGATGACTTGAAGGGATGGATTTATTCTAATTCCTAGTAGTATCGGTTCTTCTGTTCAGGGAGTGGCTTAGAATGAGGCAGGGCAGCAGGCAGGAGAGACACACGGTTGTGCTCATGAACTGTTCTCTTATTCATTCAATGTTTTTTGTCTAGTGAGTTTGCTCAGTGAGGGCTGGGGAAAGGTTATAAGAAGAAATATAGCAGATAGTTCTGACCCCTGTTAAGTGATGTTATAGCTGTTTACATAATTAGAGATAACAGTGTAAATGAGTTCACTCAACTTTATGAGTTCATTCAACTTAAATTTATTCACTCCACAGATATTTATTGCCTGGTCCCCAGAGCCCTGCTCTCTGGTAGCAATGGGTGATGCTCTGGTGAATAAAGGCATTAAACAAATAGGCCACGGATAGTCTGTAAGTAGGTACAATGGAGAGTGCTGTTTTGAAAGTAAAAAGGGTGCAGTGGTAGATAGTTAAATGGGAGGTGATTGTTAGGGAAGACATCTCTGAGAAGGGGACATTTGAACTCAGATCTGAAAAATGAGAAAGAGCCATTTATTCCAAGATCTGGGAGAAAAGCTTTGGAGTTCACAGTCAGGCCCCAGATGAGAGGCAGCAGGGCAAGCCGGAAGGCCTGGGTTCAAGCCCTGGCCCGCCATTGATGCGTGCTATGTCCCAGGGCAAGTCATTCTTCCTACCGGGTCTCTGATTCTTAACCTGCTCTGCTAACTTCCTGCGGTCTCCGTGAGGTCCCACTGTGATCACAGGGGGTCACTTTGAAAAGTGACAAGCAGAATATAATTGCAAGGAAGATTATTAGATTCATGTTTCTTCATGTGGTGAGCATATTAGGTATGGGTGTGTAGGGAGTGTTGTCCCCAGAAATGGAAGTGGCCTGGGACCAAGTCTGTGGAACCAGTTCCCATTAAATTTTCTTTCTTGGAGCTTCTGCATATGTCTGCTCTTGGCTGGCATTTTCCAGATAAATATTTCCTATTGGTGGAGAGCTGATCTGAGCTTTAAAATGAGAATCCTGGGGCAGCAGCCTGGAGGGGTAATTTGAGAGGAACTCGACCCTCATCACTCCTGCTCTGGCCCAACAGGGGATTGATTTTGTAGCTAACATTAATTTGACATTAACTAAGTGCCAGATACTATCCCAAATATTTTACTTATATTATCTCTTTTAATCTTTACCAAAACCCTATTTTTAAGACAAGGAAACCAAAGCTCCTAGGGGTTAGATGACTTACTCCAGGTTATATAATCAGGCAGGGGCAGAGCTGAGATTTGAATACTTCTGCTACTGTTATGATGGTTACAAGCACTAATAATGATAGCTTCTATTTATTAAATGCTCACTGTGTGCCATGACCATGCTGCTATTGAGAAGTCAGTTGTTATTCTAGTCACTGTTCCTTAGTAGGTAATATCTCTTCCGTTTGAAGATGCTTTTAAGACCTTCTCTTTGTCTTTAGTGTTCTTTCACTGAGATGTCTAGGCATGGATGTTTGTTTATTTGTTGATTCTTCTCGGGATTCCTGAATCTGAGGTGCTATAGACTGTTTGTGTCCCCTCCAATTCATGTGTTGAAACCTAACCCAGTGTGATAGTATTAGGAGATAGGGGTCTTGGGGAGGTGATTAGATCATGAAGGCAGAGCCCTTATGAATGGAATTAGTGTCCTTACAAAAGAGGACCCAGAGGGATCCCCCTCCCTTCTGCCATGTGAGGACACAGTGAGAAGGCCACCATCTGTGAACTAGGATGTGAGCTCTCACCAGACACCAAATCTGCTAGAGACTTGATCTTGGACTTCCCAGCTTCCAGAACTGTGAGAAATAAATGTTTGTTGTTTATAAGCCACTCAGTCTATGGTATTTTGTTATAGCAGCCCAAATGGGTGAAGATTTGAGGATTGGTGACTTCCATCAATTCTGGAAAATTCTCAACCATAATTATTTGAATATTGCCTCCCTTCTAATTTCTTATTCTCTCTTTCTGGAACTCAGATTAGATGTATGCTAGACCTTTTCCCTCTATTCCTTTTTTAATCTTTCTTCCAAATTTTCCACTTCTATTTCTCACTGTGCTGCAGTCTGAGTAATTCCTTCAGACTAACAGTCCAGTTCACCAATTTCCCTTCAGCTGTGTCTAGTTTATTCAAGTCATTCATTTCCTCTTTTAAATTGGAATATATTGCAAACCATATATCCAACAAGGGATTAATTTCCAAAATATATAAGGAACTCATACAACTCAACAACAACAACAACAAAATAATCCAATCAAAAAATGGGCAGATGGGGGCCGGCCTGGTGGCATAGCAGTTAAGTCCGTGCATTCCACTTTGGCGGCCCAGGGTTCACTAGTTCAGATCCCTGGCACGGACATAAGCACCTGTTATCAAAGCCATGCTGTGGCGGCATCCTATATAAAGTAGAGGAAGATGGGCATGGATGTTAGCCCAGGGCCAATCTTCCTTAGCGAAAAAGAGGAGGATTGGCAACAGATGTTAGCTCAGGGCTAATCTTCCTCACACACACACACAAAATAATGTATGGGCAGAGAATATGAACAGACATTTTTCCAAAGAAGATATACAGATGGCCAATAGGCACATGAAAAGATGTTCCACATCACTAATTATTAGGGAAACGCAAATGAAACCTGCAATGAGATATCACCTCACACCTGTCAGAATGGCTATAATTAACAAGACAAGAAATAACAAGTGTTGGAGAGGATGTGGAGAAAAGGGAACCCTGATGCACTGCTGATGGGAATGTAAACTGGTGCGGCCACTCTGGAAAACAGTACGGAAGTTTCTCAAAAAATTAAAAATAGAGGGGCTGGCCTGGTGGCGCAAGCGGTTAAGTGCGCGCGCTCTGCTGCGGTGGCCTGGGGTTCGCCGGTTCGGATCCTGGGCGTACACCGATGCACCGCTTGGCAAGCCATGCTGTGGCGGTGTCCCATATAAAGTGGAGGAAGATGGTAACGGATGTTAGCCCAGGGCCAGCCTTCCTCAGCAAAAAAACAAACAAAAAAATTAAAAATAGAGATACCATATGATCCAGCTATCCCACTACTGGGTATTTATCCAAAGAACATGAAATAAACAACTCAAAGAGGTTTATGCACCCCTATGTTCATTGCAGCATTATTCACAACAGCTAAGAGGTGGAAGCAACCAAAGTGCCCATCAACAGATGAATGGATAAAGAAGATGTGGTGTATATATACAAAGGAATACTAGTCAGCCATCAAAAAAGACAAAATCGTGCCATTTGCAACAATATGGATGGACCTTGAGGGTGATATGTTAAATTTAAACATAACTTATATAGAGAGAAGTACAGAAATCATAGATTTATTGTCTTGTGAATTTTCACAAAGTGAATGTACGGATCTAACCACAACCTGGGTGAACAGTCAGAACACGACCAGCACCCCAGAAGCTTCCTCACCCCCTTCTTATCACCTCCTTCTCCACAGAAACAACTCTTCTGTCTTCCATCACTGTAGATGGTTTTTCTTGTTTTCAACTTTCCCTAAATGGATTGACACAACATGTACTGTTTTGTGCCTGACTTCTTTTACTCAACAGTATGTTTTTGAGATTCATCAGTGTAGTTGTGTGTATTATCTGCTTCTAAAAGTTTCATCTCATGCTCAAAACATACAAAACATACTCGTTTTGTATCCTGTTTCTATTCATTCAACTATCTGCAGACTTTGAAGGTCTGATTCTCCCGGTGGTTTGTTTCCTTGGGATTTTGTGAGTTTTTCTTGTGAAGTCATGTTCTCTTGGCCCTTTATCTGTAGGAATGTTCTGTAGGAATGTTCTGCAGTTTGTTGGGCATTACTCTAGAGAAAATTTGCTTTCGTTTCTACCAGGCTTCCGGATTAGTTACCCACATGGACTGCTTTAAATGAAATAGTTGGTGAGGGCTTTTTGTGCCATGCATATAGATATGGTGAATGCCTTCTAACTCCAAACCCAAGTTAGGTTTATGACTAAGAGCTCACATGGCAGCTGGCAAAGCCCCACGGTCTCACCTCTGCAGGATGGTGGGTTTTTTTTTGTTGTTTTTGTTTTTTTTTGGGGGGGTAACAGCTTTATTGAGATATGGGATGATGCTTTTTATTCTAATTCATTCACTGAGGTGGTCACATTTCTTCTTTTTTATGCAGGGGCCCCCAATCTAAACAACTATCTTGCTTAGGTCCCCAAGCCTTGTCTTCCCTTCTCCACACATCAGAGACCCTGAAAAACAAAGGCTTAAGTCCACCAGGTGTTAGCGGCTGCCCCTCAGGCAAACACTAGTTCATGCTTACTTACTCTCTGCTCCCTGGCATTCTCACTGTTTGTGGCCTCTAAAGATTTCACTTGCATTTCCTGCCAGCTCATTCATGCATTTAAAAAAAAATTCTTCTTAAAAAAATATTTTATCCAACATTTTTATTATGTGTGTGCTATATAGAGGAAGGTTTCTCCTAAGCATCTATTCTGTCATAAGGCTGGACCAGGTAGGCAAGCTGTTTATATGCAGTATCTCACTTAATCCTGGAAACAACTCCTTGAGATTGGTAACCAGGAGTATCCCCATTTTACAGATGAGGAAACTGAGACTCAGAGAGGATAAACTACACCTCTAGTGTTTCCCAGCTGGTAATAGCAGAGGCAGGATTTGAACCCAGGTCTGTGTGACTCTAGCACCCACATGTGTCACAGCTGCACTTGCTGAAGTCAGTGCTCAGGATGACTTAGGGTTCACTCTAGGTCTCTGGGCTGGTAGAGCAATCACATCATTGAGAGGAACTGGTCAGGTGCCAAGGGTGATGCCTGCAGGGTCAAGTGACTGCCAAGCTTTGGCTCCAGCATCCAGGCTGGACATCGAGTTAGATGGTCTTGTTGGCTTCTTTGGGAGGTGGGAATGGCCACATAGAAAAGTGGCATTTGCTGAATTGAGCATCTTCAGATGTTATAAATGTGCCAGTTCAGACTTAGGAAACATCCCAGGGGAGGAAAACCTGGCTGATGGAACATTTCAGGCCATTAGGCTATGACAAAGGGAGGTTCTTTGAGGGGAGCTCCGTGACTAGGCTTCCAGAGTTACCCAGGGAACATTCCCGCAGTGGGCCTCCCCTCCTCTGAGCGTTCTACATCCGGCCTCTTTCCTCTCCCAGCCCCACTCCCCACCCTAGTCTTGTCCTGTGGGCCCCAGAGTGCGGTGCCCTTTGGCCTTCTCCTGGCCTGGATCTGGACTCTGGGTTCCAGTGCTGGCAGACAGCAGTAACATCAGTGTCCGGGCACCTTCATCTCCCCTGCATCTGTCCTGGCTGCTGGGAAGGAGTGTGCCAGGCTCGCAGTCCTCTGAGCTGCTGCCTTTTCCTCCAAAGGGAGGTTGTTTGCCTATTAGTCAGAAAAGAGGTTCAAAGAGTTGGAAGCATAGAAACTAACTCCTGTCAAGCATTTGCCGTGTGCCAAGCACTTGTTTCACAGTGATGAGCAGGAGTTATTTTATTTTGATATATTTTTCTGTTTTTGCCTTATAATTCACTCATATTTGACACTATTTTTCGTTGCACTGGGTTTGGAGACTTACACGGGACGGGCAGTGTAGCCTGGTGGGTCAGAGCATGGGCTCTAGAGTCAGCCATGATGGGGCTCAAATCCCAGCTTACTACTTTCTACCTGTGTGACTGTGAGTCTATCTGGGTCTCAGTTTCTCCATCTGCAACATGGGGCTAATACAAGTAGCTACCTCAGAGAGCTGGCTGGCGTGCAGCAGACCCCTGGAGGGTCACCTGTTGTCAGGTCCCATACTAGCTGATGGCTTAGCGTCTCTGCCTGCGTGTTCTCATGGCTTGTAAGGGGACAGTCCTGAGGATTAAAGGCCCAAGGAACACCCACAACCAGGCAGGCGTGGGGTTGGTGGGGAAGTGCCCGTGCTTCTTGGCCCTCACTGGGACCATTTTGTGGGATCTGCTACACAGTCTCTCAGAGGCTGCCCAGCAAGATGGAGCCCCAGGTGCCCCCACTGGGGACCTGCTTGTGACAGCAGCCTTTATAGACTTTCCTCCCTCCCTCCTCTAGCTTCCCCAGCCCCTCCCAGTGCCTCCTGAGATCATCTTCCAAGCAAACACGTGCACCCATTCTTGCTCTGTCAGGTTCGCTTCCCATCCTGCATCACCGTGGAGGTGCCCCCTGCTCTGTCCTGAGATGTAATTTTGTTGCTCGAGGATAGCAGGATCCTGGGCTTGTTGGGGTGAAGGATGCCGTGTTGGGAGCACACGCTCATTGTTTTTAAGTGGTAGGATCCTTTGTCTGGTGACATCATCCTGGGTGCCGTGATGAAGCTGCCAGCTGGGTGGCACTGCATTCTTCACCTGCACGTCCCACTCTGTGAAATGGGAAAGGCTTTGAACATTTTTCCCACTAAAACAATAAAACCTACAGCCAGTGTGCCGGTGTCCCCAGATGGCAGGCTGTGGCAAGCATGAGAGGGCAGAAGCCCTCTGTTTCCCATCAACACAGCCAGCTAACTTGGCAAGCGGCTGTCTGGCCTGCCCCTGAAATGCATGGAGGTGCTCCTAGCTCAGTGAGCTGTGGTCAGGACTGTTGGCCCTTGGTCTGTGACTGGGCAGCAGGAGCCTGTTCTGCATAGCTGGGGCTTGGTGCAGGGTGGCCTGGTCCTCTTCTCTGTGATTTGCTACCAGCTACTTTCTATCACACTGTCATGCCATGCTAAGCGCTCTGCAATCTACAATAACCTTAAGAACTGGTATTCTCACTACTTCCATTTTACAGATGAGGAAACTGAGGCTCACAGTGGGAAAGTGACTTGCCCCAGCACACCCAGGTGGTAAGTTGGGAGCCTTGATTTGAAGCCAGGATGACTCTGAGGAAAGGGAGGAGGTGGAAACCGCAGGGGTGGGGCTCACACGACATTGTGTAACTATATCTCTTGGTGGAAACGCCTCTCCATCCAGTTCCTTGGAGAGGCAGGTGTGGTCTCAGGAGCTAGACTTTCAGGGCAGCGGCTAGATGGGCTTCTCAGGGAATGGGGAGGTGGGGAAGCCAACACAGGGTGTGCCATGCCCCCTTCCTGAGTGGGTATTTCCTTCAAAGCCAGGAGAGGGGAAGCAAAGGTGGCCTCTGATGGGGCCTCCCGGAACACAGGAATCTGTTCCCAGCTGTGTGAGGCTGTGTCTAGAGCCTGGGATTTGCCGCACCCCCGCCAGCTGAGGAGAGGGTGTTGAGAGAAAGGGCATTCCAAATCTAGAAGGCATCGGAGCACCCCTACCTCCCCCCACGCAAGGGTCATGCGGCTGGTCCATGGAGCCAGAGAGAACCACCTGGAACGGATCACACCAGATCCTGCCTCCTGTGGGATAGGTCTTGACAACAGAGTCTTCATGGTGAGTGGAGACCATGCTGATGCTCTTGCTCCAAAATAGGAAATACATCAGCTGTGTGACGTTTCACTGCTGATTCTCCGTCTTCTTCTTCATCATCATCATCATCATCATCATCATCATCATCATCATCATCCTAACATTCTTTGAGCTTTTACTCTGCACCAGATGATACTCTAGTGCTCAGCCTGTATCATCTCATTTTAAGGCTCATAACCTCCCCGTGAGGTTAGATGGGGTGCTGGCCGTACAGCACCTGGGAGTGAATTAGAAAAAGCTGCTCCCTCCCAGGGACATGTGGCTCAGCCACGTCACTGGCTTGCCAAAGGGCTAGGGGCTGGATTTCAGCCCCCACTGGGCCCTTTGGTTGGGCATCTTCGTGCAATCCACAGACCATACACCTGTAGTGACCCTGGATGACAGCCACCAGGATCTCCATTCTACAGATAAAGAAACTAAGACTAAGGAAGTACGTGTCCAAGGTCGCAAAGCCAGTGAGTGGCCGAGTCAGGATTCACACCTGCCTGAGTTCCAAGCCACCAGGATTCACTATGACAGCACATTTTATAACCACTCCATTTTATAAGCACGCTTGGGGGTGTTGGCGGGGGAGAGAGAAGGCGTCCATCTAGAAAGATGCCTTTCATTAAAACCTTGTAATTACCAGACTTGTGTAAAAAGAAGATAATTTGCTAGTTTTAAAGTCATCAGTGGAGTGGGGGGGGGGGGAAAAAAGAGAAGCCCAAACTTGTAAATACTATTAGCTGCTTTCCAACTTTGTTGAATTTGGCTGATGTTTTCAGTGTTGACTTTCCCAGCTATCAGCTTAACTATATAAATCCAGTTGACGTGTCTTTATTCAGATAAAACTCTAATGCTGCAAGTGTAGCAAATTAGATGCAAATGCCCCTTTTTTATTTTAAGTATACTTAAAGCTGCCTTTCCAATGCAAATTTTATAGGAAATCTCAAGCAACGAGGACACACATCTTAGCTGTCAGCAGGCAAGTGCTTTCATTCTCGTCTCAGGCAAGGGAGCTGCCTGCTTTTTTTCTTTTTGCCCCTGCAGACTGAGATAATTAAAACTACAGAGAAATAGTTTTAAATATACATGATACACACAGCTCCTTAAATTATGGGATAATGCATAAATTCACCCATTACCATATTTGATAGTGGTCTCGCTGACCAAAAGTGAGGGGTGGCGGTCGGGGGTGGGCAATATAATTTTTTCCAACAACTTGCTTCCCTTGTCAACCACTTCGCAGCTCTGATCACTTCACCTGAGTCCTAAGAAGCCCTGGTAATTGTTCAAAGAGAGGCCGTGAACACGCTCACTAAAAAGGGACCGCTCTGTGGTTTTTCTTTAAAGAAATAAAAATGTTAATGGTAACTTTTTTTTCCCTTTTTCCCCAGCAGTTCTCTGTCTCTTTGGAATACATATCCATTTCGGCTTTGATTTGTTGAGCTCCCCGAATGAGTTTATCCAAACAATGTGAATTTACTCAGATCTCTTTCAAATCCCACATCTCTTGTGGTTGATAAAGCTGACTTTAGCTAAGACGGGCTGGATCATTGTGATTTGAAATTCACATTGAAAATGATAAGGGCTTTGCTGGAAATAATAAGCACCGTCAAACGCTGTCGGGAGGAAACAGTCGAGCAGACAGGGAGAAATTTGGTAAGGCCATGCCCCGCCCACTTCCTTCTCTTTCTAGAATCAAGGTAGAGAAACGAGGGGAAAGGTGAATGGGGCTTTGCAGATGATGAGGACGAGGATTCTAAAGAGCTTTATGCATCAGCTTTAGTTTTTGTGACTAGAAAATGGCAGCCATCCCTCCATGGGTGATGGACACCTCATGGGCGTTGGGGGTGGGAGCCATCTTTGCCAGCATGGTGCCTGACACCAATTGGAATCCAACTCTTTCTCTCTCTCCTCCTTTCTCTCCCTCTCTCCCTCCCTCTCTCCCTCTATCTCTGTATCTTTCTCTCTCTCTCTCCCTCCTCAATTCCTTCTTGAGCAGTTAATATACGCCTGGCTACATATTTTCTCATTTTCTTCTCACGACCCTAGGAGGCAGCACAATTATTGCATCCATTTTACAGAAGGTGCCATGCAGATGTGACCTTATGGAGACGTGGAGGGCACCCACGTCCTGAGCTGGAGGGTACGAGGGTCCTGCATGTCACTGATGGACCTTCATCCTCTTTCCCTGCAGCTGTCAGGCTGAGACCGACACCCAAGGAAGTGATGTTTGTTCCGTGGTTCCTGAGAAACTCTAAAGGAAGATGTTTTCTCTGGAAGATGTTAACCAGTGAGACTGAAGGGGAGGAGAGGACTGGGGAGTGAGGCAGAGGCCAGCGTCCTGGGGGACAGAGGGAACCGAGGGGTGGGTTTTTCCCCAGCGAGTGTCATCTGAGCAGACCAGGGCTCCTCCTAGATCTCAGCACTATTGACACTCGGGGCTGGGTAATTCTTTGTCGTGGGGGCGGGTGGGGGCCACACGGTGGGGCTGTCCTGTGCAATCTGAATGTTCAGCATCATCCCCGGCCTCTACGAGCTAGATGTCAACAGCACCGCGCCCCCAGTTGTGACAGCCCCAAATGTCCCTTGATGTTGCCAAATGTCCCTTGGGGGGCAAAATCGCCCTGGCAGAGAACCACTGGTGTAGACTTGGGCCTTCAGAGCCCAGATTCCTCGTTTTCCTTACAAGGCAGGTTGCATGCAGGTTCCCTCCGCACCTCCCCGTTTCCCTTTGTCTCAGAAGACCCCGCTCTCACACGCCTTCCTATGCAGTTAAGCATCCTTCCCTGGAAACAGGTGGATCAGAGGAGCGTCGCCACTGAAACCCTATTTCTAATCATACTCATCACTCCCCCGGCCTTCACCATAAGGGCAGCGGGATCAGGGCCGGGCTTCTGTTCACTGCCTTGATCTCTACAATGCCAGTTCAGCCTTGATGGATGAGTTTTCCGATGCTTCTGCCCGGCCTGTGTGTGTGTGTGTGTGTGTGTGTGTGTGTGTGTGTGTGTGTGTGTGTGTGTGTGTGTGTGTGTGTGTGTGTGTGTGTTGGGGGGAGCACCATGGCCAGGCCGGGGCTGGGGGGGAGTTCACTCTTCCACGGCCTTCTCCCTGGGCTGCCTTGCAGGCCGGCACAGCTCCACTGCAGCAATCTGTTTCCCGCTTAGCGGGGAGCTGCCGAGCTCAGAGCTGACCTCTCTCTTCCCCTCCACTGGGGCCTCCTCTCCCGGCTTCCATCCTCACCCTGGGCCGCCTCTCCTGACCCCGTGACTCGGTATTTCCTAACCAACGCCGCTAATAGCCACTGATCACCGAAGGGCAGTTTAAATTCTATTTAGACTTAAAAAAAAAAGAAAGAAAGCAAAGCAAAACTTCAAAAGCTGTTTCCTGCCAGCCGAGCGGAAGCCAAGTCCAGCCGTTATCAGCAGAAGCCGGATCGATATTTCAGCACCATCCCCTCGCTGGGTTTTTGAGGAACTTTTATTATTATTGTGGTTAAGCTGTTCTAAAGTGGAGCATCATTTATAAAACAAACAGATCCCCTCCAAATAGGTTATTTTCCTGGTTAATGACCGATCGTCTGCCCTGGGGTCTGTCTCTGTTGAGATCCCAGATGGAAACAGGCACTACCAGCCCAATTATCTTTATTAAGTGTTTTTCCTCCCCCCACCTGAAAAATGAAATGCCAGCCAGCTCAGATGTCTTCTCCTCTCCTCGCTGTCACCTGTGCCATTTCCTGCTTTCGCCCCATTATGGACAAATATGTCCTTTAAGACACGGAGACTAATGAGGCGGTTTTATGAGACTAATACATTTTAAATTTTAACACTGGAGCTAGCATCTTTAATTGTACAATTATACATTCATTTAGCACACGCTCTCTGTCGCTCTCTCTTTTTGGCTTTAAAAGATAACAAACCACAGGTGACTAAAGGTGTGTGAAAAGGCAGAATTTATGTCATTCTTTAGGGTACTAAATCATGCAAGAATAGAAATTGTTTTTCTCCTGATGAATTTCTTAAGCAAAATTGGTTAGTTACTGTTTCAGAGAAAAAAATTAAAAAAGAAAATTTTTTTTGAGTGGGAAAGTATGGGAGAGGGTTAAATTGCACCTCATCTTAATCTTCTGTCCCTAATTTCTATGTATAGAGTATAGCTGGAAAGCATTTTGAGCATTAGAGAAAACTTGATGTTCTGTGGCCCAGCAGCTACAGCTGGTGAGAGAGAGGGAGACAAAGAGAGAGAAAGAGAGACAGAGAGAGAGTCTACCGCAAGTCTCACATCTCTAACAAAAGCCCCCTACATTCTCCACCTGACAGGACTTTATCGGGTTGTAATAAATAAGGCTGAATTATTGATGATGAGAACTGCTAATATTATTATGACCTCAATTAAGTGCTTTTTTCAGACGCATTAGTAACAAAGGGTCTTCCCTCTCCTGGTTGCTGTTTTTCTCCCCCAGGCCCCACTTTACATTAAAATCTAATTGATCAAACCTATTTGCCATTTGCACAAGAGCGATCACCATAATGGGTCATCTATCAGCATGGGCTCCTCATCAGGCTATTAACACCTTTTGTTGCTGGCCCCAGTTCTGAACCAGCTGAGAGGATCAGAAAGGCAGGGCCTCCAATCTGGAAGGATCGTGAGTGCGTGAGGTCTGACTTGTGGTACCCTTTAATTGACCTCTTTAACACCCTTGCAAACCACATAAGATGCTCTTGCTTCTGAGGAAGGCCCACCAGGCAGCTGTGCACTAACAAGATGGCGCCCTCCCTATCAGAATGGAAGGTGTTAGAGGGGCCTTGGCTGCCTCCCCTCCTTCTCACTGCCTCCCTACCATCTCCCCCTCTCTGTTGGCCTTCATGGCCTGCTCCAGGGAGTCCCAGTGTCTTGTCTTTACAGAGTCTTGTACTTGGTGATGCACGTGAAGGTGTGGGAAGTGTGCAGGCCAGCCCTTATCGAAACTGGAGCTAGTGCTGGGCTAAAATAGAGACAGGTCCCCACTGACTAGAGCCTTTCATGACTTCCTGGCCCATGGTCAGTGAGGGAAGGTCCATGGATGGCCCATAAGCCCCCTGAACTGTGTGCAAAATTGTGTTTACATGTATTTTTCTGGGCGAGGGTTATAGCTTCCATCAGATCCCTAAATTTGTCCATGATCCCAAAGTGGGATAGAAATGTCTTCTCAGGAGCTTCTTAGATGGGGAAGGTCTTCTAGCAGACTGACCCTCACTTGGGACCGTCACTCTCTGGCTTTGGGGATACGGTGAAGCCACTGAGATGAGCTTTGGTCCTGGTACACTGTCTGATGTTGGGTCAGGCTTGTTCTCTCTCTCTCTCTCTGGGCCTCTGTCTCCTCTGCCTATTTGGTCAAGAGAAAAGCCTCTCATCAACCTCTTGCTTTCCAAAGCCACTGTGAGAATGGGCTTTCTAGCTTGAGCAGTGCCTCCCACTGGGCGTTGGAAGATGAGAGAAAATAGGAAATGCCCTGTGTTAGTTGTGTTGCTATTGAAAGGCGAGAGCTCCAAATATGACATGACAGGAGCTCTCTTTGGTGACATTAGAAAGCTTGGAGCACCATCCAAGGCCATCTTTTTGGCTGACAACAACACCCGCCCACCATGAAAATAGCTTTATCATTTTTTTCCTGATTAAAAGCGAATACATTCGGAAATCAGTCAGAAGGGAATTAAAACCTCCTCAAATCTTAACATTTTGGCCTATGTCAATTTTTATTTATTTTTTTACTTTATTTTTGGTGAGGAAGATTGGCCCTGACCTAACATCTGTTGACAATCTTCCTCCTTTTGCTTGAGGACGACTGTCGCTGAGCTAACATCTGTGCCAGTCTGCCTGTGTTTTTTGTATGTGGGATGCCACCACAGCATGGCTTGATGAGTGGTGTGTAGGTCCATGCCCAGGAGCTGAACCTGAGAACCCTGGGCTGCCAAAGCACACTAACTTAACCACTATACCCCTCAATTTTTTTTTTTTCCTTGAGAATAACCATAGGAAGATTTCCAGAATGGCTTTTTTTTTTTTTTTTCAAAAATAGGACTATACATATTATTTCTTTGATTTACTTAGCAATGTATATTATAAACATCTTTCCATGTAAATAAATATTATTCAGCATCATCATTTTAAATGACTGCATAGTATTTAATTGAATAGATTTACCCAAAGGTATTTATCCTCTCTTGCTAGATCTTTAGGTTGTTTCCACTCTGTTGTAGACAGTGCTGCCATAAATGTCCTTATATAAACGTTATGCACTTACCTGGTTATGTTCTTAAGATGGATTTGTAGGAGCAGAATTTCTGGGTTAAAGGGTTTGTGTTATTTATTTATTTTTAATTTACATTACAGATGAAGGGATAGGAGACATCATCAATGCAAATTTTAAGGTGTCATTCAACGGCATTTCTGTCAAAAGGCAGTCCAAGGTGAGGAGCTTTGGAAGAAAGAAGAGCTGAGTGACTTAAGGCCGCCTTAGTGAGTTTTCTCCCTGCAAGTGTGATCTGGAGGAACCAGAAAAATCCGGAGGCAGGCACAGCGGTGAATCTTTCGCCTCTTCTGGAACTGCTGTGTAAATACACAGCCCCTGCAATAAACAGGCCGCCTCCCCGTCAGTGCAGAGGCTGCGGGGCCGGCAGCTGTGAGATGAGGTCCCTGCTTGCCTCTCGTCTCCGAGCTCTGTCCTGACTCGACCAGACCCTGTGCCAGGCGGCAGGCAGGGGCCGGTCTGCCCACTGCTCCTCGAGAGAGTGGGGCGGGCGGGACGCTCCCGGTCTGAGGCATTCCGCACGAAGCACAGGACACGTCAGCACTGCCTAGTGGCTTCTCCGCCTCTGTTGTCTTAATTCAAGTTGTCATTCATAGACCCGCAGAAAACTAAAATCAATAAGTGGTGAAAATGGGCTTTAAAGGCAAACTAAAGTCACAAAGGAGAGAGGAAAACATTTGTTGCCTCAGTGGGTTACATTTTCCCTTCCTATTTAGAATGGCTGGACCTGGGGCCTGTTTTTTTTTTAAAAAAAAAACAGAGGGGGGAGAAAATGAGTGAATTTCCCTTTTAAAGTTATACAGGATGTCCCTTGGACAAGACCTCAGCGGGAAACCACCATTTGATTGGGCCAGAGAGAACAATGAGGATGATAGTATTTGGGACGGGTCCCTATTTTACCCCAAGGCCACAGCAGGTGTGTTTTGAGATGTCTATCTGCTGATTGCTTTGTTACTTTCTGCCAGTTGATGTACTTCTCTGGGCCACAGTCTTCTCAACCGGAAAATGGAGCCAGGCAAGATGCAGTGATTTTCAGCTTGTTCGGTGGTGAGAAACCACAGCAGAGGCGCCATGGGGGGCATCAGGGTGGCAGTTGAGGTCAGCGGTTAGGGCTCTGGTGCTTTTGCCTTGAGAGCTGCTCGGCCAAAGATATCATCTGAATTTAGAATTTCATGGCAGAGACAAAAGTTTGGGAAAAAATCACTGGAGGAGAGGGTTTCCAAATTTCCTTCTGCTTCTAAGGGGCTACAAACACCTGTTGCGCGCCTGTAAGTTATTGCTGAAAACCCAGCTTGGATTAATTCTCCCTTCTCCTGGTGTCCAGGGCAGAACTGGGAGGAAGAGAGAGGGTGCCCGGCCCAGGTGGGCCAAAAGCTCTGGTTTCAGCTATTCCTGGAAACACTGAAGGACTCCTCTGTCAAAAATGGGACACCTCAGCCTGGTTATTCTCCACCTCTGCCTCTCATGGGCTTGCTTGTCAGAGATGGAACAAGCAGAGGCACATGTTGGACCAGGAATAATTTCAAAACGAGAGACAATAGCAACAAAAACACGGCAACACCGTCTTAGTGGCGATGAGACTCTGTTATCCAATCTCTGCGGCAAAGCGATGTAATAATTTCTTGTGACTCTTTTGAAGGAACCAGAGCTTCCGTAGACTGGCATCAAACGGGTGGTCTGGGGGCCGGCCTGGTGGCGTAGTGGTTGAGTTCGGCAGGCTCCGCTTTGGTGGCCCAAAGTTCTCGGGTTCAAATCCCAGGTGTGGACCTACACCACTCATCGAGCCATGCTGTGGCAGCGACCCACATACAAAATAGAGGAAGATTGGCACAGATGTTAGCTCAGGGCCAATTTTCCTCTCCAAAAAAAAAAAAAAAAAGAAAAAAAGATCTGGAGGGGGAGTGGAGGAGGGAGGAAGAGGCTTCAGCCACAACGCCCCCAGCCATTTGTTGCTCCCAAAGCCACTTCAGGCATGTCCCCTAGCACCCTCTTCCCGTGAATCTGTCCCCACTCAAATTTAGAAATTCTGGGGTTCTCTGAGAGGCACACAGACTTTCCCAGCCAAACGTAGAAAACCATTAAGGGTTACAAAAGAAAAAAAAATTGCTGGCAAGAGAAATAGAAATGTGAGGTTACCTGTCTTTAGAATATACAAAAGGAGCCAACATGTTGGGAAACTTTTCTAAGAAATTGAGCTCTGAAAACTTGACTTGCTGCTGAGGGGGTGGACCAAGGCAGTGCAGAGGAAAAGCGTTGGTGCACTCACCCTGGCCTGCTAACTCGGCAACCTGGTGCTACAGGGAGAGCCGACACCACGGTGGCCCTGCTTCTCCTCTGGCTGTTCCTACACGTCAGCTTGATTAGGTCTTGTTAGACGGGGCGCCCGTTGTACCCCCATAGTGACAGCTTCTAACATTTACTGAGCACTTACTCTGTGCCACACACCCTTCCAAGCCCTTGACATACACTGATGGACTCAGTCCTCTCAACAACCCAGTTATTACCCCCATTTCACTGACGAGAAAATCGAGGCTTAAAGTGGCAGAGCCAGGATTTGACTCCGACCCTAGAGTCTGGGTGTGCAGCCACGGAGACTCTTTTGTCTTTGAAACCACATACTCCTACATTAGAGGAAGGGAGGGAGAAGCCCGGTGCCCTTGATACTTGATCTTGGCTGTCGTTAGCCCCCTTTCCGGCAGGTCCTTGAGAAACACGCCCTGAGAGCAGGCCCAGGGCTCCTCTGTTCGTAGCTGAGGCTTCAGCCCAGCAGACCCCAATGCAGGGGCCTGCCGAGAGGGGCTGGGCTGCATGGCACACTCCTTTGCTCAGGTCGCAGGGAGGACAAACGAGAGGAAAGTTCTCGATGACTGAGTCACCTGCTGCAGGCCCTCCCAGATAGGGAGAGAGGTGGCGGGCCCCTCTGGGGGAGCATAGTCCTGTGCTCCCGTGATCCTCGGAAATGCCCCCTCCCAGGATCTGGTCCCCTGAGATCGAGCTCAGGTGATGGAGATAAAGACAGAGGAGCTCACCTGCGCCCTTCTTCCCCCCAAGGTCAATGGTTTTACTCCCAAGTACACCTGTGGGGAGAACCCGCCGCTCTGCTGTGTACACTGACGGCCCAGCTCAGTTTCCAAGGTGGCAATGAGGGTAGCTGTTAACACATCAGGAAGGTGCAGGGCCTCGCTGTGTAATTCTTAATTTTTTTGAGTTGTGGAACCTATTTATTTTATGTGACAGTCTCTTCCTTCCCCCTACCGTGCCGGAATGTTCTGTGGCGTATGTTATGATCTTTAATTAAAGGGAACTTAATTTGCTTTTGAGGCATCCTTTGTTCTTGGAGACACCCTAGGGTGTTTTAAAACCAGGTTTGGAATCATTGCCATTGAAGCCGGGAGTCTAAGACGGATTCACTCCTATGGACAGACGCTGGTTGCCTGGTTATAAGTGGGCGTCTGTCCCCTCCCTTCTACTCTATGCCTCAGTGTAGAAGCTGCAACTTTTCCAGAAGCCCTCGGAACTGTTGTGCCACCTTCCAGGGAACAGAGATCCTGCAGACCCCGCGAATGGACCATGGGCCAAAATTATGTTTGAGAAGGGGACGGGCCATTTAGATGACAAATGGGCTTCAAGACACTGTCAGAGAGTCCGGTGGGGGGAGACTATTAACGGTCACACGGAGGCAGCCGCATCTGTGATGCCAGAACCTGTCGGTCGGTCCCCACTGCTGTGTTTACTGCTCCTTAATGCGGTATTGTTTACTCACAATTAAACCCTTTACCATTAATTTAACTTTCAGATGCTGAAATTGGTCACACAGCCTCGAGTCTCGAGGCCCGGACAGATGTGTTCTACACACTTGTTTAAACACGGCGCTCATTAGGAGGTAATGCATGTATAGCAAGTTGATTACACCACAAAGCAGGATGCTTCATCATGGGGGCCTCTCAGGAGGCCGCGGGAGGGGCCGGCAGCTGCCGCTGTCACTCTCCCCCGCTCGGATGCTGAGTGACGGCTCGGCCGCCACCTCCTCGGCAGCCTGCTCGGAAGTACACAGCTTCCCGTCAGAGCGCCGCCGAGCTGCCCGGGAGGAGGTATTAATTGTTGTCAGCCTCCATTTCACACCCCAGATAACAAACGAGAGCCACCCTGGCAGTGTTTAAGGAAGATAAACAAGTCGCCTGAGCCCCTGCAATTAAACAAGCTTGCATATATGCAAGTGAGATGCTTCCTGCGAAAGCGAGGCCACCCTGAGCCCTGCGATGCAGTGGTCCTTCCATCCTATGACCTGGAAGCTGCCCACACCCTGTGGGGCTCAGAAGGGTCCCCACGTTTGACGGGTCTCTGGTCAAGGGCATTTGTCTATCTTGATCCAAATGAACAACAGAGTTCAGTGTGGTGGGGAAGGAGTGGAATCTCTTTTATCCCCTTCTCCTAGGAGAAAGGTTAGAGGAAAGGATTCTGGAGCCAGACCACCTGGGTATAAATTCTGGATCCGCTGTTATAAGTGGTGTGACCTTGGGCAAGTAGCTTCTTGGGGCTTCAGTTTCCCCATCTATACAATAGGTATAATAATAATACACACTTCCTGTTTCATGAGCATTAAATAAGGCTGAAGTTTGTGGCACTGTGCCTGACCTGATGTAAATGGTGAGAAAATGTTAGTTATCAAGAGTAGTCAAGTTAGCAGATTTTACTTTCACCTTTTAATGAATAAAATTGTATAGCAGTAGACAGTTACAAGCAAAAATTTTAGGTGTGCCCTAAGCTGAGGTAGGTGACACCCATGTCTGGTGACAGTGGTCTTCCTTCCTCAGCCTGAGGAGGCGAGGTGGGCTGAACTCATCCCGGAAGCTGTCGGTGGGTGTGTTGCCTCAGGGCAGACGTAGCAGGCCCAGGAATTGGATGGATCTCCACTTTCCAGATATTTCTGCCCCAACCTCTGTCAGGATTGAACAAGCAACCAAACAACCCAATTTGCTTCTCTAGTCTTCTCCTTCCCCCCACTCCTCTCCCCCTCCTCCCCACTGCCACCCCCCACTTCTTTAACTTGACTCTGCAGTGAAATCCACCAGCCCATAGTAGCTTGTCCCTCCATTCCACGGCCCTGGGGTGCCCACCCTCTGTTCAGACACTGATGTTTACACTATGAGGAGAAACTGAGGCAGCTGGGACAGGATTCTTTGCTACTCTATGCCGGTCCTTGTAGTGTGAGTCCAAGCTACCTCCTCCCTCTTGTTGTGGGCCTTTGCACATGCTGTTACCTCTGCTGAACCACCTCTACTCACACTGGCATCCCTCCCACCATCTCAGGCCAAGCAGTCACTTGGTCTTTTCCAACCCACCAGACTGGGGCACATCTCTCTGTTTTAGGTTCCTAGAGCACCATCTTTTTCCCTTTGTAGCAGCTCTCAAAATATTCATTATTTGAGTCATTATCTGTTTAATTTCCATCTTCCAATGAAGATGGGGACGGTGACTGTCTTGTTCTCATGTAGTCTCACCACCTAGGACGCTGCTTGTAGATACTCAAAAGATGTTTGTCACCCTATGGTGAACCACTATAACTCCATCTTCCTTGGGAATCTGGAGAGAGGGAAAGTCCTTATTATTTTTCATGGCTCTTTAGTCTTGTCTTTCTGTGACTCACTGAGGCTAACACTGCTCCTTTCATTGTTGCAGAAGGAGGAATGGAAGGGTTCAAGTGGACTTCCGTCAGCCAGGTGCTTACGGCGCCTCTTCCAGGGCGGGCAAGTCATCACTTTTCCTTCAACTTGGCTGACACACCAACAGCTGGAGAACCCGCAATGATTTGTCCTTGGAGAATGCAAAGGATGTGGCTCTGCCTTGTGGGTGCATTTTAGGGAGGCGGGACCTTCATTATTTGTCTCTACTGCTGTTTCCTCTGGGCTTTGTGGTTGCCCATGGCGCCCTCTCATCCGATCGCGTTACCCGTACCAACCATCGCCCTGGCAGGAGAGGGGTGCCAAATTCGGCATCCTGCGCATGTAACATGCCAGGCAAGTGATCCTAATGATGCATTCAGCACACCACTCCCCCAAAACCCAGCTTCCAGCTTATCCCAATCCATTTATATTCCCGCTCAGACCTTTGGGATCAAAATTCCTGACCCTTTTGCGAAAAGCAAAAACACCTTTTGAAAAAAAAAATAGAAGGGGGAGGTGAAATTCCCCGAGCTTTCATTTCCCTTCATGGTTGAACTTCGATGACTCAAGTCATTTGCAGTCAATCTATTTAGCTGACTTGTCCTGCCGGCCGCCAGGAGGTCAGCATTTCTGGATCTGCCCCTCCAGGGCAGCATGCGGTCCCAGCTGGTTGTGCCGTGGTGGGAATCGGGGTTGGGGGGCGCGGTGTTGTCTGGAAGCTATGTTGGGGCTCTTCTGCATTCTGTGAAGATGGTACTTCCAGAGGACGTGCTTTTGTTTGCTGTTTGTTTGTGCTGGGTGGGATTAGCTCTGATTGCATATTAATAACCTAGAGCACTATCTAGTAATTAGATGTTATCTTCCAGATGTTTAAAAGAAATCTTTAATATTTTAAGCTGCTCGGAGGTCTCTCGGCACTTTATTAAAATGGATGGAATTTAGAATGGGAGTTGGTGGCGTAGCTTTCCCTGGATTCTCTTGCTGGTCTGAGACCCCGGAGCCCAGGGTACCCGTGAAAGGACCCCAAGCATTTATTGTGGTGCCCCTGTTGGGAACAATTGGGGCAGCCACCCATTCAATGGGTGGTGCAGGGAATGTCGCGGTGCTTCTGGCCCCTGTCACTCGGCCAGAGAGGCTCATTGATTTCTTTGAACCACTTGAGTGAATCTCTCAGAAGTTCCCCTTCTCTGAATCCCACACAATCGCCCGTTCTCTCTTTATTAGGCGCTTTGAGGGACAGCCTGGTCTACACCTGCCTTTGAAGGGGCCCCCACCATGGTTTTAATGACCTCCATCCGTCAAAGGAAAAGTTCAGAGTTCATTCTTTTGTCCGAGTCCCAGCAACTGAAGAGTCGAGTGTGCTGGCTGGTTCGGCCTCCTTAAATCACCCAAAAACTTTCCCTGTGACCCCGCTCATGTCAAAACAGCGAGCCGGCCGCTCTGGCCATTGTCATCGGAATAAGGGCTAAGTGATGCTGCGTGGTCATTACGTGTGCCCTGATTGGCAATCAGGGTACAATAGGGGGTCATTAAAGGCCATAAAACTGCCAAAGCTCTGAAAAGGGGATTTTGAATGGAGCCAGAGGGCTCTGGGAGCCTGCCTTTGCCGCCTTCAAGGAGAGAGGGGCTTTGAGCTGGTCCAGGAGGGGAAAAGTCAGCGAGGTCTGGATTAAGAAGTGTCTCCCCTGTGACACCAGAAAAAACCGATCTTCTGATGTCCTCTTCCCAGAATGCTCATTCCTCCATTCCTAAAAGAGAATCTTGGAGCAACAACCCAAATGACGCTTCATGAGTTGAAGCCTGGAGGGATCAGTCTTCATATAAGTAAAAGTTATTAGTAAATATATAAATGTTTGTTGAATAGAGTGAACATACATATATGTATATCCATAGCATCTACATATACATATCCATATTCATCTACAATGAAAGAGACAGCTCTTCCTGAGAGCTCACTATCCCAGGGCCTGTTCTGGGTGCATTACAGCTGTTAACTTAGTTAAGCCTGACGCCAACCCATGGAGGCAGGTTGACATTATTACAGCCATAAAGGACCTTCTGGGAAAGCTTCCCCAGCATCGCCTGTCTTGGAAAGGAATCATGAAAAAAGAAGGGGAGTCCTTTTTCTTAAGTAAAGATGATGGCAGCATTAAAAGTTACGTTGGGTTGAGTCCCTACCACGTGCCAGGCATTTGCAGTATCTCAGTTCGTGTCAAAACCATGGAGTCGACACTGTTACCGTTCCCGTTTTATAAGAATTAACAATACAGAAACCAAAGCACAGAAAGGGGTGATGTGGATGGCGTGCTGGGCCTGTCGGACCCCAGGAGGTGCCAAACGCATCGGTTCCAGAGTGAGTGCCTGTCCCTGAAGTTGGGCACCTCAGGGGCACACTGGCCTTGCCAGCTCGACTGCCTGTGCTCCCAGCCGTTTTGTCAGATGTGGGGTAGGAATCTTGGGTTAGGCTTCAGCAGATGTGGGTCCTAGACTCTGCCCTGCTGTGCAGCCTTGGGCAAATCACTTTCCCTCTCTGGGCCTCAGTCTTCTCAGCTGACACATGGTAGGGGTGAGGTGAGCCCTGGACTAGTGCTGAGCTTCTCACACTAGGCCCTTCTCTGCCTTGGGATAAAGTCAGGAGACAAATGGGGGCCGTCTTTTGAGCTCATCTGTTTTATTCCGAACACTCTTTTTCTCTTTTCTCAGAAACAGGTATATTCTACAGTAGAATGCAAAATGGCCATGAACTTTTCAGGTTAAAAAGGAGACTTTATACAAGTTTGGAGCTTGTACTCCATGCCTTTTGGTTCTGTCCATTCCCCATCCCACCCCCAAGATTTCCCAGGGCAACCTGCTCCCTCTCCTCTGCCTACAAGGGTGCTTAGAAGAAAAGTGTAGAATCTACTAGATCACCTGGCATGGGGACAGCTTGAAACCCTTTTGAGGTAGTCACAAGTTGGTGACAGCGTCCTCTGGGTCTGCAAAATGGAGCCGTCAAGCCCTGCTGGGGGAATCAGCTGAGACTGCAGATGAGGAAATGCTGTGTAAGCTGTAAATGTAGGTGTGAGGGGGCGGGGTGGGGTGGGGTGGGGTGGGGGGGTGAACCCACGTGGAGAGGACTGGGGATTCCCAAGGCCATAGTTCCAAGTTCCAGTGAGGGCTAGGACGGGGGCCCTGGGGACTGGGAGTGGGACACACTGGCAGATCCCAGCTCTGCTCAGGCCTAGCACTGAGACCCGCGGCAGATAACAGCTTCTCTGAACCTTGTGTCCTCACCTGTGAGAGGGGAATAATCCCACAGCCAGGGCCCAGGATGTGAGGGTTAACTTAGGAAATCCAGACCAGGCTCAGCACAAACTCAGCACGAAGTTTAGGTCATAAACTCTCTGTAAACATCAGCCATCATTAGTATTAGCGTTATTGTGCTTTATTTCTGTGACTAAATCCATTCCTACAAAGAACTGAACAGCTCACCTGTTGTCCCTATGAGCTCTGGTCTCTGACTAGAAAGAAGAAAGAGAATAAAAGAAGGGAAAAGAGGAAGAGAGAGAGAAATAATACATATTTTTATGTTGTCTTTCTCTTTGTCAAGGTTCTCTTGGAGTGAATTTTTCCTTCTCTCTTTGTGTGTTTAAAGCCATGGAGATTCTATCTCACTTTCTACCCCTTTGCTCTGGGTTCTTTAGATTCTCTCTGTCCACCTGTCTCTCCTAGAGTCTAGCTTCCCCTCTCTGAATCTCCGAGACTCCCCCTCCCTCCCTCTCTCTTGGTTGGGCAGTGGGAGATTTTCTGTGAGTCTCTGAAAGCAGCCTTCCTCCCCTGGTTGGTGGGCATGGGGCTTCAGGGTAAGGAGGGGGAGAGACATTTGGGGAGGAAGCCATTCTCCGGCAGGAGGAAGCCATTCTCCGGCAGGAGAAAGCCTGAAGCCTCTACTCCCATTCCAGCTGGTACATCCCCTCATGCCCACTCCCCCACACTGACTTGTCCCCAGGAAACTTCTGGAATGTGAAGGAACCACCCTGGACCCCCTTTCTCTTGTCTGATTTAGGCCAGACTTGCCTGTGTCGATGGAGATTCCCCGTGATGCCCTCCTTCCCTCCGGGAATTTTCCAGAGCACATTTGTCTCCCTCTGTGAGACAAGCAGGATTTCCTGCACTCCAGTCCAAGTTGTGAATGCCCAGAACACGACACTGTTTAAAATCTCATCAATCTTGCATCCTCTCTCGAATAAAAGGCAGTGGGACCACGCATGGGCATTGCTTTAAGTTTGCATGATCCCAGTGATGCCTTTGGGAAAAGGACCCATCGGCTTCCTACTCAGATAATCTGAAAAGGGACTAGAGTTTGCCATTTGCTCCTAGTCCTTTTGAAGTCCTTTCAGATCCATCGATTCTAGCCTGGCTTGGCCACTCTCTTGCCCTCTGACCTTAGGTGGTTCTCTTTTTTTGGTGGAGCCCTGGTTTGTTCAGCTGTAAAATGAGGAAGTTGAACTTGATACTCCCTAAGCCACTTTTAGCTTTAGCGCTCTATGTTAAATATTCCTTCATTTATTCAATATGTATTTATCAGCACCTACTATGTGTCACGCACTGTACGGACTGGAATTCAGCAGTGAATAAGAGCAACGTTGGCTCAGCCCCACGGAGCTGAAATCTGAAAGGCTGGAGAAGGAGTTGGGTGACAAGGAGGAGAATGAGGACCAGTGAGGAGAGTCGATGGAGAGGTGATTTCAGACCTGTCGTAAGATGGACTTGCCAACAGAGGAGCTGTCCCAGAGAGATGAGAGTCCACACGAGGAGCTGAGTTCCCCATCACTGGAAGTGTTCGAGGATCTCAGAGTAACAACCCACCAGACTTGTGAAAGTAATTCCCTCACTGGGAGGCTGAGTAAGAGCTGTCCAAGGGCAGGGCTTGCACAAGGAAAAGCATGAGCAAAAGCTGGAAGGTTGAAGCTGGATCCCGCAGGATCTGCATGCACTGTCAGAGTCCATCTCACGTTATGGAGAGCCAGAGCCACTGAAGAGTTTCAAGCAGGGCAGTGAAATGCTCAGAGTTTTAGAAAAGTCACGTCGACTGCAGAGAGGCGATTGGGTGGGAGGGAGACAGCCTGGGGCAGGAAGCTGCCAGAGTAGTCGGGGTGAGAGACGTCGCTCTCCAAGCCAAGGGGGCATCTGCGCAGGTGGAGAGAAGGGACAGGTGCAAGACACCAACAGGAGGCAAGCTCCAGGGGCTGGGTGACCAACCGACTGGCCAAAGGGTTCAAGGAAGAGAGAGGAGTTAGGATGGCACCTGGGGCCGAAAGTTCACACAGGCAGGTGGCTGGGAACAAATTTTGATTCTGAACCAGGCACCTTCGGAAGTTAGCTAGAGGGAAGCGGGCGACTTCTTGTTATAGGAAAGGATGCTAGCAGGTGATAATAAAAGTATTTACCGGGGGCTAGCCCAGTGGTGCAGCAGTTAAGTGCGCGCACTCAGCTGCGGCGGCCCAGGGTTCTCCGGTTCAGATCCCGGGTGCACACTGACGCACCTCTTGGCAAGACATGCTGTGGCGGCGTCCCATATAAAGTGGAGGAAGATGGGCACGGATGTTAGCCCAGGGTCAATCTTCCTCAGCAAAAAAAAAAAAAAAGAGGAGGATGGGCAGATGTTAGTACAAGGCTGATCTCCTCACCAAAAAAAAAAAAAAAGTATTTACCAAACGGTAAGAGGCATGGGAACCAACCCATCAGAACAGCCTGTGCATTAGTCAGCTCCAGCTGCTGTAACAAAATACCACAGCCTGGGTGGCTCCAACAGAAATTTATTTTATTTTCTCACAGTTCTGGAGCCTGGAAGTCCACGATCAAGGTGCCGGCAGGGTTGGTTTCTGGTGGGACCTCCCTCCTCGGCTTGTAGATGCCGCCTTCCCACTGTACCCTTAAGTAGCCTTCTCTCTGTGTGTGTGCGTGGAGAGCCATCTCAGGTGTCTCTTCCTCTTCTCATAAGGACACCAGTCCTATCGGATTACAGCCCCACACTTATGATCTCATCGAACCCCAATTACTTCCCTAAATGGCCCTATCTCCAAATATAGGTCACATTGGAAATTAGGACACCAACATCTGAATTTGGGAGGACATAATTTAATCTCCATAACAGCCTGCATGTCCCGGGAATGCCAGGCATTAACCTTTAGTGGGGGTCGTGAGGACAGCTGGAGGTCCCGGGGAAAGGGTTTGGGTACCCAGGCAGTGGGCATAGGCCCTCTGGGACTGAGGCCGTTCACCTCCTGGCATGGAAGTATGTTAACTTCTAACACCTGGTCCGGCTTCACTTGCACAGCTCAGGTGAAGGCCAGCCCTGTGTGGCTGCGTGGAACAGGGTGGAACGGTGTGTGATGAGTTGCACCAAGTCACTAGGAGCAGAAGCTTTCAGAACAAAAAAATCTATTGGGGGTTGATGGCATTGGGAGAGGCCTTTAAAATGCAGATTAAATATTTGCTTAAAAGAGGAGTGGAGCTCAGTGCATAGTCCACAGCTGCCTTTTAAGACAGTAACTTGGCTATTTTTTTTTTCCTTGGACTAAATATCTGTCTTGATGAGCATGAGGGGAGTAGCTGCTTCGCACATCAAAGTCCTCATTACTAACCAGAGGGAGCACTTCTTGCCTCTCTCCCTCTCTCGTAAGCCCAACCTTATCTGGAGGGACCTCTGTCCCCAGAGCTGTAAAACAAGCTCTTTTTCTAAGCTAACGGTGCACAATAGTGTCAAATTATGTATAATGATTTTGTAATGTGAACGAATGCCACCAGGGACCTCGTGGAAAGTACCAATTTCATTAAACTTATCCAGCAACAGGGTCTGAATATGAATTTGGAGGCAGTGGTAAATTGCAGGGCACATTTATTTTAAGCATTTTCTGGCTGGTCCTTTACGCAAAGATGGACGGGGCAGAGATCAATGGCACTGGCGCATTTTGGTTTCTCGGTGGCAGTGGGACGAGGTAAGAGTGATTTATCCCCTCCTGTCTCTTCACTCTGGGACCTCAGGCCTTGTGAGGTTCTTAGCCAACAGATGCCGGGGCTGCCTGTCCCTCTTTGTTTCAGACATGCTTGAATCTCCAGGAGAGTGCTACCGCCCTTCTGATGGATCAGAGAGGGCACCTGGGCATCGCCGCGGAATTAATGAGACTTCCAATTACAATCATTTGCTTCAAGGAATGGTACCCAGCACTGACCCCCACATTTCCGAGTTTCCCCGCCTCCTTCGTGTTCCTTTGGAAGAAGCAGCTAATTATAAGAAAATCATCCCCAAGGAGGACAAATAGATCTCAGAAGAAAATAACAGGGAGAGGCCACCTCTCCACCCCAGCGTCTGGTCCACGAACCCCACTTTGGAAGGCTGCCTCGCCTTCCCCGTGACCCGATAGAGCTCAAGTCCGCGGGTTGAGGAGGTGGCGGGGAGGCTACCGCCACCCAGAGATGAGAGGGAAGACATTACTAATCAAAACTAACCCGTGCCACTTTTCCGACGCTGCTAATCTTAATTGAATCAATCTCCCAGCCTCTCTTGACAGTGAAAGATTGCTTAAATCTGGAAGGCCAGGCTGGACACGACTCCTAGAAGAAAAAAATTCTTCCTTAATCATTAATTTGTCCATTCCCTCCCATTTGGCCCCATTCTTCACTGTCTTGACGGTGCACCCCCCCACAACCTTCCTCTCGTACTAATCACTCTGGAGTGTTCTTCCCAATACCCTCTTGTGACTAGAAACCAATTTGCTGGAAAAGGAAATGGCAGAGCAGCCCCCACCCTCTCTCTCCTTGGTGTTCTTTCTCTGCCTTCTTTCTATGAAGTCTAGTTTGCCTCTAATTAAGTCCAATGAGGTCTCTAGTACTATTTTCTTGACACATCGGTAAACAGGTTTAGAGCGGACTTTCCCCAGGAGCTGAAGCTACTGGGAACGAATTGGTCTTAGGTAAATCGTCAGAAAGAATGCTATCATCCTAGGATGCATCCTGATCCTAGTGAAATCCTATGACAAGTAAAACTGCAGAATCCTTGACATGTCTCAAGAGGAAAAGGCGTTGTTGTGTCCTCTGGACTTAAGACTCAGTTTTCAGAAACTGCTCTTTTCTCGAATTATCCAGAGCCCTCAGACTCTAGGTTTAACTGTGATTTTGTCTTTCTTAAAATGGCTTCAATGGTTAGTGAGAAATATGCATGGGGTACAAGTTGAGATTAAAGTATGGTAAGGGAATTTGTCACCCATTGTGACAACCTCTGGCTTGGTCTATTGCAATAGTATGCCAACTGGTCTCTGGGCTTCTATCCTTGCTTCCCAACACTCTGTCCTCCCATACGAGAGCAATACTTACAAAACATAGGTCACGTCATGTCACTCCTCTGCTCAAATTTTCTTAAGTTTCCCATCTCACTCAGAGTTAAAGCCCAAATCCTTCCAGGGGTCTGACCTCAGTAACTTTTCTGATCTCATCTCATGTTATTCTCTCTCTCACTCATCCCACTCCAGCCACCCTGGTCTCCCCGGGGCTTTTTGATGATGTCAGCCTTGCTCCCATCTCCAGCCTTTGCACTGGCTGGATGTTCTTACCTCTGTTATCTGTGTGGCTCTTTCCTTCACTTCATTCAGGTCTCTAATTAAACGTCCACTTAGCAAGGAGATGTTCCCTGACTGTCCTGTCTAAAAAGCACCCCCATCACTCTCAGCTTTATTTTTCTCTATAGCAATTATTCTCATCCGATCTACTATTCTTTTATTTTCTGTCTCCCCTACTAGGTAGTAAACTCCACAAGAGGAAGTACCCACCGCATAGTAGATGTTCATTAAATATTTGTTTAATAAGTGACTATTATCCCAGAGACAAGACTCATTGATTCAAGCCCTTAATGACTTGAGACTCTCAAAGGCAAATTTTCATAATTTCAAAATTTCTAAGATGTCCCTTAAAATGTTTCATGTTGATCTTGAATTTCCCAATAACAAAGACGGGAAAAGTCCACAAAGGACTCTCTATTAATAATAATAATTAGCAGTGTTTGAAGCTAGGCAAGACGTGACATTTGCCACACTGGACTTCTAATCCAACACTGTCCCTGCTCAGGATTAAGAATCTTTTACCAGACAGTATATCTTTGTGGTTATTTGAGTCCAAGTTCTTAACCCAAAGTGAGTTGCCAGTCACAGGTGGATTTATTATACAGCCTTGTGGATTGTTCCCTGGCCTGTACAGGCCAGCTCCCCCAAGGCTCCTCTGCGTGTAAATGCCAGGTGTAAAACAAATAAAACACACCGTTCTTCTCTCTTACCTCGCCATAAATCGGTCCCAGCCTCACTCATGGGGCTGGAGTCAAGTCTGATTTATGCAGTTCCTAAGATTTATAGTGTAGTCATTTAACATAGAAAATAAAACCTCTCAAACATGAGTTCTTACGCATAAATTCCAGAGCTGGCAAATGTTTGGAAACTTTTGTTTTCTTTAGATGATGCTGAACATGCCTGCCTCATCTTAGGGATCATTTAAGGTACAAACCTTCACTGGTAAAATTTCAACAGAGTATAGCCAAGATCATGCTTTGCGCAGAGTGGGTTCTGAGTAAACTGGGGTCTGCCCTGAGCATGGCAAAGGGTAACTTCAGCTTGGTCCCCAAGACACCTCAGTGGAGGAGCTGCAGATTGTATGCGGAAATGGTTGATATCATCAGTGGACACCACATCTTCGTTGGTTGCCCTGGTAAACTTGGTGGACAGGGGTGGGGGGGTGGAACTTTCTAGAAGTAAGGAAATGTAGCTTTGCATGAGTTTGCCATCTTCAGGCCTCAGTTTCTGTATCTATAGAATAAAGGAATAGACTAGACAGCTAATCATTGAGATCCCCCTTCATATTCTATTTTATGATCCTGTGCTCTTGAAGGAAAGGAACACTCCCTTATTTTTCTTTGTATTTTCGTAGGATTCGGTGCAGGAGAGATGTCCATATATTTGTCAAATAGAATTTTTTTTTTTTTTTTTTTGGTGAGGAATATCAGCCCTGAGCTAACATCCATGCTAATCCTCCTCTTTTTGCTGAGGAAGACCGGCTCTGAGCTAACATCTATTGCCAATCCTCCTCCTTTTTTTTTTTCTTCTTCCCCCCAAAGCCCCAGTAGATAGCTGTACGTCATAGTTGCACATCCTTCTAGTTGCTGTATGTGGGACGCGGCCTCAGCATGGCTGGACAAGCAGTGCGTCGGTGTGCGCCCGGGATCCGAACCTGGGCCGCCAGCAGCGGAGCGCGTGCACTTAACCGCTAAGCCACGGGGCCAGCCGGCCCTGTCGAATAGAATTTGATGTTTTGCTCCAGAACTTTGGGGTGAGGGTTGACGTGGAGAAGGAACTTCTGTTAAATTTTACAAGGTCCTCAATGGCTCATGAAAATGAAAAGAAGTCTTTATTTGATTGAGTTTGTATACACCATATGAGAAAGACCTGAGGATTTCAGCCTCGGGAATATGTAGGCTGAAAAATAAATATAAGCCACTCTTCCTTTGCCTAAAATTTGGTAGATTTTTGTGATATTTGGTTATTAAAAAATTCTTATTTACTTATTCGGGGCTGATAATTGTCATTTTGAAAGCAGTTGGGTGTTTGGGTGTTTTCCACCACTCGAAGAATGATAAATCTCACCATATGTGTGCTTATATGGAAGATATATATTTTTTTCCTGTTTAGGTGACAGTTTTAGGATCCTTCTAAGCAGTGATAAAAAACTCACAGTTATAATGTGTGATCATTTTGCCTTTCATTATAATGCAGAATTTCTCCATGCAAAATCAGGCCAAGAATCAAGTCTAAACCCAGGGGCAAAATTCATTCATTATGCATGTACGTTATTCCCCCCAAATATTGATAATACTTTTCATAATAATTATTTTACATATATTAGCTCTTGCTGCTATATTAGTATTAAAGATACATTTATTAATCTTGAATATTTTCCTGAATAATAAATAGAATCTCAAAGGCTTGAGTTAAAAGCTGCTCTTAGCTAGAATGCTGTAAATCAGTTGTTTTATGAATAAAATTGGCTTCCATATTTTTTTCCTCAGGATTGCTTATTTAAATAATTTTCCCATTTATTGAATGTGTATTTTTTTGCTAGAGACATCCCCTTGCCGCTGCCCTCCCTCCTGGCTTTCTCTCCCATTGGAGAAAAATGCAAAATCACATAAACCTTCCTCTAAACCTTCGCAGTCTGAAAGGGCAAACACTCTGCATTATTTAACAGGCAATGGCATTGTGGTCCCAGTGAAGCTCTCTTGCAGCTTGCTTTCCTCCTTTCTTGTTAACGGATAACAACAATATTAATGATGATAATAAATATCTTTTATTGACAGCTAACTATGTGCAAGGCCGTGAAAGGACTAACTCACTTACTGCTTCCCCAGTTAGCTGAATGCGATTATTTTCCCCATTTTACATATGATGATACTAAGGCCTAGAGAGGTTAAGGTCGCATAGCTGGCAAGGGAGGGAGTCAGGATTTAAACTCAGGTTGATTTGACTCCAATGCCCCTACAATCTGCCCCGAGATGAAAGTTCAGAGAGGAGTCTTATGTGGTGCTGGGGAGGGGGCCAGGCCACAGTGTCTGGCCTTGCAGGTCCCTGAAGGCTCTAGTTGGGGAGCCCTGCACTGCCATTGGTGGGTAAGGATGTCCACGAAAAAAGGATGTGGCTATTGGAAGGACAAGCTTGGATATGACTCAGGCCATCATATCGTGGTCTCTCCCTTTCTTGTGCAGTGCAGTAACTACATCTTCTGATTGTGTCAATGAGCAAGGAAAGCTTGTATCTTCTTAGACTTCCATAATCTCATCCTGTGTAGATGCCCAGGGCTAGCCCACTGGTGCCTACTCTGGTTGATTGATAGGGTCTGCCTAGAGGTAGACTGTGTCTGAGGCAACATCACAATGAATTGGTGATGCCTGCCATGGTTCAGGATGGGGACCCAGCAGCTGGCATGTTGAGTGTTCGCTCAACCTGGGCTAGTTTGTGTAACTGTGAGACAGCCTGCTTTTCAAAGGATCCCATGTTGGGGCCTTGCAATTACGGGTCGCACATTCCAAAGAGAAGAAGGCTCCAGCGAGTGTGTGATTTTTCCAAAGTCATACAGGACAGAAAAGAGGAGAGTTGAGTCCAGGCTCCTCAAGTGCCTTTGCACTGCTTCTCTGTGGAGCATCTCCGTATTGCTCTGAGAGGGAGAAACCAGGCCGCCTCCATTTTCCTCACAGCCCTTACGCCTGGCCGGAATGACCTTATTCACTGTTTGCTTGTCCTGTCTGTTCTCTCCACTGGGATGTAAACCTCATGAGAGCAGGAACTTGGTCTGATCTGTTTACTGCATTTAGTGTTTACTGTTTACTAACACCTAGAACCGAAACTGGTGTTTAGTAAATGTTTGTTGAATGAATGAATGAATGTATGAATAAATGGTTCTAATAATTTTCTCAGGACCTACACTCTCCTTTGAGAAATTCCTACCACTCCCATCTCAGGCTCATCTTTCCCAAACACCGTCTTCTGGATTTGACCACTGCATGTGGTTCTGGATTTTCTTTTTTAATTCTTCTAGCAACTTCCAGTTTTGCCATTTAATCATGATCCACGTGTGTTCCTTGGGAGCAATCCAGAGCATAGAAACGTATTCCAGAAGTAATTCGTATTCCTAAATATGGCCTCCTCAGCTCCCACAGCTAGGGGCAGCCTGCCTTAGTCAGCTTTTAGATATGCATATTATTATGTAAATGTACTTGAATTGAATATAATTTCCTTAAAAATATTTTCCAATGGAAAATAGATTTCCTGGCAGGAGGAACCTAGCCAGACAGTACCTGAAGAAAGCCTCATTGTTTGCGCAAAGTGTGCATGAGACACGCATGAGGATGAGACATTCCAAGAAGCTATTTTTAGAATTAATAACGACAACAACAATAGCTAGAATTTAATGAATTCTTGCTAAGTGCCAAGCACTGAACTAAGCACACTAAATATGTTTCCTCAGGGCCAGCATGGCAGTGGAGCGGTTAAGTTTGCACGCTTTGCTTTGGTGGCCCAGCGTTCGCAGGTTCAGATCCCGGGCCGGACTGACGCACCGCTCATCAAGCTGTGCTGTGGCGGTGTCCCACGTACAAAATAGAGGAAGACGGGCACAGGTGTTAGCTCAGGGCTATTCTTCCTCAGCGAAAAGAAGAGGATTGGCAACGGATGTTAGCGCAGAGGTCAATCTTCCTCACCGAAAAAAAACAAAAGTTTCCTCATTTAATCTTGCCAACAACCCAAAGAGTTCTTACAATTATGACTCCAGGTTACAGATGAGTAAACTGAGGCACGAGAGAGTTGGAAATGTGCCCAAGGTCACCCACCTTGAGGAGGAATTGGGCCCTAATGCAGTTCAGGCTGACCCCAGAGTCCCTGTTTAACCTCTCTGCTATCCTGACTCTAGGCACTGCACCCCAACTTTGAATCATCTTCAAAGGCATCTCAGAGGAAATGTTTAAGTAAATCTGGAGGATTAAGAAAACAATGCACAATAACTAACTCCCCTTCATGCCTTTTGTTCTATTGTTCCAGCTGATTCCAGCGCCTCTCTAAGGGATAACTTGGAGAAGCCAGATATTTCTGGTTAATAAATGTGTGAAATAAATCAGAATATACCCCAACTCCAATACCAGACACAGAATCAGACCCTCTTGGTTTTCTAAATGGGAGTCATTTTTGCATTAAAAGACTGAGTGAGTCATTATCCCTACAGATCCTCCCGAGGAGTGATTCAGTGAGATTCTGCTTCTTTCTTTAAGGGGACCATCTGAAATCCCACGCACACAAGCACCGTACAGACTTTTTCTCCACATGACTAATCCAGGCTCCTGTGACCTCTCTTTTGTGTCACGGGGATGCAGGAACAGGGCCTGCAGCTTCCGCAGACTTCAAACATTTAGTTGCATTAATCACAGCGTGTTTTTGGACTTGGAGCATCCAGAATGAACGACACTTTCTTGGGGAGACATTGATCAAACAGTCTACAGGTATCTGTACATCGAGGGACATTAATCATCTCTGCATTATCTCGCCCACCAGTAGAATATGTAAATGTGATTCCTGTCAATGATAAGGGGAAGTGAAATTATTCTTAGAGATTGGTCCATCTGGAGATGTTGATACAATCTTACCTAAGACAATAGGTTGTAAAGATAAATTTTTTAGCATTACTAATCCAGCGTTGCCAATACCCATGAAGAATGGAGAAATTTAAAACCAAACTAGGCATGTACAGTCAAGGGAAGAGAGGAAAACAAGCCCCACTTTTGCTTTAGTTCCTGCAATATTATTTGGCAACCTAGCAAGAAAGATGCTTTCTGCATAATTAAGGTGGGCATTTTTGGAAGGGTCTACCTAGGCAGTTGGAGAGTATGTTCTGGAAAGGCTCACATTCTACCAAAGGTTTAACCCTTAACACCCACAAGACAAAGGCCTTAAAACTCAGCATGACATTTCCATTATTTCTACAGGTTGGAAGTCCAGGAATTCCATTTTCCCAAAAAGAACCTTCCTAGACCCCTCTGACATCAACTGCCCCTTACAGAGCTGGTGAAAAGTGTTCAGTGTAGAGAGGAACAGAGGAAATGGAAAGAGCTCTCTGCAGAAGAAGACTGAAGCTTCTAATCTCAGCCATGCCCCTTGATAGCTTTGCAACTTTGGGCAAATCCTCCCTATCTCTGGTTCATTTCTTGCATATATAAATGAAATGGTTGGCTAAGATGATGTCTTCTCCGTGGTAGAATGATAGGCTTTCCTAGATGCTCCCCCTTCTCTGTCAAGGTTGAGAAAGTTGACAATTTCAGTGGAGGGCCTGGAGATGCTGACCTCCAGAGACATCTGCTTTTCTATTGTGTGGCCACAGTCCCCAGAGACTTCGGGCTGTTTGGTGCTGGTGACCTTGAGATGCCCTGTTATGAAAGAGGCCTCTGGAGAGAGGACATCCAAACTTGAATGGACATTGTCTTAATAGAACTTATATTACTCAGGAATCATTGAAAGCAGGAGGGTGTCTTGGGAGCTGTTTCTTTTTAAAGTGTGAATACTGAGCACGTTTTGCTAAAAGTTCCAAAATTCAAAGTTACCTTGGGAAGATTAGAGAAAATCAATGGTAAGAGAGTTTTCAGGGTCTTCCCCCACTCCAACTGTCCTCTCCTCCTTTTCCAGTGATAAATAATAGAAGTAAAGAGTTCTAAATTGTTGTTTTTCAGCTCCAAGCAGGAAATAAGATGAAGAGTTTCAATGGGCATGAGGATGATCTTTTCTAGCAATTAATGGACTAGCATGAGATGGGTTATTAAAAGATGCGAGAACTTTCCCTTTGGAGGTTTAAGAAAAGGACTAAGTGACAACAGGCAGACTCCAAGAAAGAAATGGTAATTTCCTTCTATGATGTCACCTTCCAAAGATCAGAGACGTTTTCTTCCCCCAAATCCTTAGCTTTCTTCAAATAATCCATTATGAATCTGACATCCACTAATTTGCCTAAATGTTCCTTGAACTTGGTGGGGTAATGAGTTCCTCAACTTTGTTGTCCTCTGTGAAGGTGAAGTGATGTCCCTCATGCTCTCTGGGCTGCCTACTTCATATTTCAGGATGCGGTGAGCACCTTTCCCACTCAGTTATGTCCCCTTCATCATCCCTCCTTTCAGAATTAGTAGTTTCCATTTTTTTTAGCTTGTCCTCATATAAAAGTTTTTATATTACTTTCTAATAATCTTAATTCCTTGTTTTGTTATGTGGCAGGATTATTGGGTGTGAACACTGTAGTATTGTACAATGATAGGATTGTGCTCTTTGGCTATGCATTAGACCAGAGTCCCCAAACTTGTTCTGAAGAACTAGTCTTTTGAGCCTCCAATAGGCATTACTTGATGAAAGGATTTTGTTGGGGAAATTCTAGGTTAAAGAGTAAAGGGTTCTAAATGGAACACGGGTCTTCTCAAAGCTTCTGACGTGTTAGTGAGCTCTGGGGCTCTCAAAGACGGGGATGACAGTACTTAGCATCTGCTATTTATTTGACCACAGAATCCTCTTTTCTAAGCATCCCTCCTGTGATGAGTGTCCACAGAGCACATGTTGAGGAAAGGCTCAGTCGAAAGTTGCATGCCTGGGATGTGTGAAGAGAGCTTACTCCATGCAGTGTTCAACAGGAAGAATAGATTATGTTAGTCCTGGATATTACTTTTGAATTTAAGAATTCATGGTCACTTGTGAAATTTACTTATTAAAAACAACCTTTGTAGAAAAGAGATACTCTCATATTCTGCAGGTAGGATTGAAAATTGCTATAGCCTTTCCGGAAGTTGATTTCCACAATGCTCATCAGAAATGGAAAAAATATTAATATGTAGTAAGTAGCATTTTAGTATAAATGTTCTAGGAATTTATTCTAAGTAAATAATTATTAAATTGCACTAAGACTTAGTTCTGATGATATTTACTCCCATAATGTTATTGTTAATTGTCCCATATTTACTCCCATATTATCCCATAATATTCAAAATATTTAGTGACTGGCATGGCAAGGCACCAGCTAATCAGAACAGATGCCTCCTGCAGAGCATTGGTGTGGCTAGACTTAAGCACAGCAACTAAATATCTGCCCCGATTCTTTATAGGAAAGATGAAAATTGAAAAAAAATCATGCAATAGAGGAATAGTTATATAAAGTGTGATACATCTATGTAATGGATTATTTCACAGCAATTAAAAGCAATGTTATTGAAGACTATTTCACGTCATAAATACTCTTAAAATATCAAGTGGGAAAAACACTTTGGAACTGTATATAGATAATGATTCTATTTTGAAAATGAAATAAATATGCATGAAGAAAAGATTGCAAAGATACCCAAATACTAACATCAGTTATCTTTGGGTGGTAGGACTCCAGGTAATTTTGTTTTCTTCTTTTTATTAGTCTGTATTCTCCAAGTTAGGTGTCAGCAAACTATGGCTTGCAAGCCAAATCTGGACCACCATCTGTTTTTATAAATAAAGTTTTATTGGAACACGCCAGGTCTGTTCATTTATGTACTGTCTATGGCTACTTTCACACTATTGCAGCAGAGTTGAGTTGGTGCAACAAAGACCATAAGTTCCACAAAACCTAGAATATTTACTAGCTGGTTCTTTACAGAAAAAGTTTGCCAACTCTTGGCCTAGATTATCTACAATGAGCACCTTTTACTTGTAAAATAGAAGAGCTTAACATGAAAACAGAAAACAATAAATTGTGGGGTTTAAAGCTGTCCCATTTTAGAGATGGAAATGTAAAGGAAAATACCCTCAAACATTTAGTTATATTTATTCCCAATATTCATACCTCTCAAAAGAGTTTCTAGGGGATAATGTAACAGAAGTCTATCAACCTACCAGATGCCATCTGAGATGGAAATCACAACACTGAATATGTAGATAAAAGTGTGAGAGTTTTCAGACAAGAATGAGTTTTCAGACAAGAGTAAGTTTTATCCAAGACACCAATAAGAGGCACCTCCCTTACTATCCATTTTTCCCTTCTCCCTGTTCTCAGTGTCTTCTCAGAAAATCCCAATAACACATCACATTTAGAAGATTGAATGGTCGATCCTCTCTCCTGTTCCTTGAATTTCAGCTGGTTGCCTTATTTATGACCATCCCTCCCTTTTTCCCCACTACCACCGTGCAGGAGATAGGAATTCTTCTCTGGAAAATATGAATGGCCCCCAAGGAAAGACTAATAGATATTGATTGACATTTGGGGGTCTCCAAAAGCAAAATATGGCCTTTGATCAATCATCGAAACACAGAGCTTCCCACTCACTTTTTAGAGCCTGTCTATTAAATATACACAGACAGCCAAAAATCTTCAGATGTTTGAGAAAAGTTTTAAAAATGAAAACATGAAGGTACCCATCCCTCTCCAAAAAAATAAAAAATAAATAAAAAATAAAAGCAAGAAATAAAGACAATACAGGAACCAGAAGAATTTAAAAAACAAACAAAACAACTAAAATATCTCCAGAATGATAAGAGAGTATATTATATCTATGAAAATCAACTAATGTAGAACAAGAAAGAGCTCTTGGAAACTAAAAACATGATGGCAAAAATAAAAAATATTTAATGAACGAGGTAGAAGATAAAGTTCAGAGAATCTTTCAGAAGACCAAAGAAAAACAACAACAAAAAGATAGCTATTGGGAGGAAAAGATTTTTAAAAAACTGGAGGCCAAATCCACGTGTCCTTGATCCTACTATCAGGAAGCTTAGGCAGGATGTACACAGAAAACAGAGACAAGGAAATTATCAAAGAAAAAAATGCAAGAAAACTGCCCAGACGTCTTCAGATTAAATGACCCATTGGCTTTTCAGTGCAATGAATGAAAAATGATTGACACCCAGCCCATTATGGTGACATTTCAGAAGAACAAAGATAAAGAGAAGATCTTAAAAGCTTTCAGAGAGAAAAAAATATAACACTTGAAGGACTGGGGATAAGAAAAACATGTGACTTCTCAACAGTAACAGTGGAAGCTAGGAGACAATGGAGTGTTACCTTCAAACCCTGAGAAGATTCTTTTAATCCTGGAATTCTATACCCAGCAAATTCTTTACCCCCGATTTTTTTCAAAGATGAAAAGCAAAGCAAATAAACAAGCAGACAAAACTCCCAGGTGGCTACTGAAAAATATTTTTAGCAAAATCAGGGTATGTTAGTTAGCTTGTGTGGCCATACAAAATACTATAGACTGGATGGCTTAAACAATAGAAATGTATTTTCTCACAGTTCTGGAGGCTGGAAGTCCCAGATCAAGGTCTGACAGGGTAGAGTTCTGGTGAGAGCTCTCTTCCCGGCTTGCAGACTGCCACCTACTCACTGTGCCCTCACATTGGAGTGAGAGACAGAGAGAGACAGAGAGAGAGAGAGAGGTTTGCTGTCTCTTCCTCTTCTTATAAGGGCACCAGCTCCATCAGGCTAGGGTCCCACCCTTATGACCTCATTTATCATTTATCACTTCATCTCAGGCCCTGGCTCCAGATCTAGACACTTTGGGTGCTAGGGCTTCCACTTATGAATTTTGTGGGGACACAAACATTCAGTCCCTAACAAGGGTGTAAACCAAGAAAGAGGAAGATAAGGAATCCAGGAAACCAGAGAGAGAGGCAAAAGGAAGCCTTAGGAGGAGAGCTTTGCACCCAGCATGGCCCAGACCCAAAGGATAGAGGCTTAGGGGGAGGTATTCAAGAAAAAAAGTGTGTTTGAGAATGAAAATCTGTATTGAGAGGCCATTGGGTTGGGAGAGGCATGGTGTAGGGACGCGGTGTGGGACTGCACTCGGAGCTCTGGTGAGCCTGGGCGGCTCTGCCCGTGCTGTGCCCTCTTCTGGAATGTTGGCCTCTGCATTCCCACAACTAATTCTCACTCTGCCTTTAGGGGTCACCTACAACATCACCTCCTGAAGGAGGCTCCCTGACCGTCATATTCTTCTCCAGGTCTGTCTCTTGCTGGTTTCCCTCCTAACTCTCATCCTAATGAATAATTGTTGGGTATTTATAAAGGAATAGCCCCCTCCCCACCCCTCCCTCCTTCCTCATCTGAATGGACACCCTAGAAAGCTGCAAGGGCCTCCCCTTTACAGTAGGACCAAATGATGGCCACAGCACCATCTCTCTCCCCCCAAACCTGCACTTCAATGGAGAGCAGAGCCTCTGCCTCTGGTCTGGAATTCACAGTCATCCCAGGGCCTTGCGAATGGGGAAGCCCTGGTCTTTCTCTGCAAGACTCCAGTCCTCCACCCCCGATGGAGGTGAGAAGAGTTCAACTCTTCTGACTTCTACGGAGGCGCCCAGGATGGGACCAGTGGGCACTGGAATCTAAAGACTGAGTTTTAATTCTATTGCGGCATTTCCTAGTTGAGTAAGTTAACCTTTCTGGGCCTCAATTGCTTCTTCTCTAAAATGGGCATAATAATAGGACTTGTCTCATAAGATTGTTTCTAGGATTAACTAAGATAGCAGCTACAAACCACTGAATACACACTCTGGCTGGTGGTGCCCATTAAATGTTCATTATGATTATTATGACTACTATGATTGGGGAGGAACATGCTGGAAATGACAACTGCCTAGTCAGGCTCTTCAGTGTTGGGTAGTCCAGGAAGGAAAGGAAAAATAGGACTGGGAAGAGGTGAGTAATCTATCACTTACTGAGCACTCTTCTGCGCCAGACCCCGTCCTTTCCTTGTGCTTTCTCATGGCGCCATTGGAGTCCCCATTTTACAGATGAGCAAACTGAGCCTCAGGAAGGGAATATTGTGCAGACAGGAGCTGGCAGAAGCAGATTTGGAAGCCAGATTTCCTGCCTCCGGGGCTCTTGTTGCAGGCTCTGGGAGGTGGGGGTCCTGAGGGCCTCCTGTGCCTGCCCTTTCTCACCCCTCTAGGGCCTGGTCCTCCATTTAGAGCTCTCCTCTGGAGCCAAGCTGGGGAACTCTCAGGCCAAGCTGAGGGCGGGAAGTTAGATCATCAGCCATCCTTTAAGGGGTAATTAGCTGACTATGAAAACAGCTCCTTTAACCACAGCAGTTCGCCCCACCAGAGGAGAGGGGAAGTCGATGTTTTTATTATAAACGGAATCATAGAGGGGATTAAGGCTTAGTAGTCTTGGGTTTTGTTTTGTTTCTTAAAGGCCTGAGGTGGAACTTGGCGTCTACTACCCCAGCCCAGAAGAAAGGAAGTTTATTTTCTGGGTCAGATTAACAGACTTTGGCTTTCTTGATTTTTATTTTTATGGAAAAGGAGCAACTTGCTGCCTTTGCGGAATCTCCCAGACCCCCTTTTCCCTCTCTTTTCCAAGTCTGCTGCTCGTTTTCCAGCCAAGTGGTGGGGAGGTGGGTCAGGCAGTCTCACAGGAGAGAGAGAGACAGAGAGAGAGAGAGAGACAGAGAGAGAGGTATTTGTAAGGTAGCTCCAAGGTGATGGGGAAGGAGCTGCTGAGAAGCCAGAGGGCAGGCTGAGGGTCTTAGGATCCAGTGGGATCAGGGTGGAGCCCAAGGGGAGTGTTTCAGAGCCCACTTACTGCTTGCATGAACTTGACCAAGTTAACTTACCCTCTCTGAGCCTAGTTTTCACATCGGTACAGTGAGAGGGGTTCTTGTGGCTTGTCCAGGGGACAAGCCTACCCAGCATGACATCGTGGCTTAGGGCATGGGTTCCCTGCTTTTGAATCCTAGCCCCAGCCCCTACCTGCTGTGGGCAAGGGACCCAAGCCCATGCTTCCTCGTCTGTAAAATGGGAATGATATTATTAGGGTTGTTGCGAGAATCGAATGGAAAAAGTACTTAAAGTAATGCTTGGCACATAATAAGCACTCAAGAAACATCAGCAATTTTATATGTAGCACTGCTAATATGATCTGTCTGGTTTCTGTAAGGAGAGTAATGGATAATAAAGTTGAGTTTAGGGTCATATTATAGAAAGATTTAGATGTCAAGCTAAGAAATTTAGGTTCAAGGGATCGACTTTCGAGTTAAAGAGACCTGAGAGGCCGTTTCATTCAACCCACTCAACTAACAGAGGAAAACCAGGGGCCCAGGAAGAGGATGCAGCTTGTTCAAAGTCCTGCTGTGGCTGAACTGTAACCAGGAAGGGCAGCTTGGAGGGTAAGTCAACAGACTGTCAGTTGGAAGGCCTCCCTTCTAGATATCTCCCAGATTATAGCTCCTTTGATGGTGTCTAGAATCCTTCCCAAAGGACCTGGAGTTTAAGGCACCTTTCATATTACAGGCAAACACGTTAAGCCCATGTAGGACTATTCACACTTTAGTATGAATTAGCTTATCAGAAGATCTTCAGTGTGCTAGCTAGCTGAGAGCAGGGTCCTGCTGGGTAGGTCAAAGGGCAGATAAATTGTGATCCAGGGTAGAGGTGGAGCCTGGAGCCCTTCTAAGTCAGCTCCAGTGTGGCTGGGGGGTGCTGCTGAGAAGCCAGACGGCAGCCTGAGGACCCCACTACCCCCCTTCCCAGGCCGCCAAATATATACCTCTTCACAGTTGAGCCAAAGCTTTTATAGTTTGGAACTTACTCTGTTTTGGGCAGAGATTCCTCATCCTTCCTAACCACGCAGAACCAAAAAATGCTCAAAAAATTTGGCCAGTGGTGTCTTAACCTCAGGGCCCCATTTGCAAGTAGACCCAGTGCATTGGGTTCAGCCATTTCCCCAGCCCACGGTATCTCTGGGTTACATTATCGTTACATTTATTTCTTCAGATCTGCCTCCAACCAGGAAGGATTTTGGGTAGTTTATATGGATATGTTAAATCAAACAGGTCTCCCCACCACTCCCTGTCCTCCTGTTAAGGAGCAAAGGAAGGATAGAAAAAGAGGGTAGGGTAGAATGTTCAATTAGGACTGAGGCCACAGAGCGTGGTCCATCAATTCACATAGCCTGTCTAACATTGGCTACAACTGACTCCATCCAGGGGATGAGCTTGGCCTTTCTGGAAGCTTGGATGGCATCTGCTTCTTTAACGCTCTAAACATTGTTGTTATTTCTATTGTTTCTATTTCTGTTGTTATTTCATTGTTATTTTGGAGACAGAGGTCTAGTTGTTCCCTCAAACAACTCAACGATGATCATGGAACCCCCTCGCCTTAAAAGGGGGCTGCCTCCCAGTGGGCTCTTTCTTCAGATCATTAGTTTATCTATTTAGTGCATATTTATGGGATGTCTCCTATGTGTCAGCTCTCTTCTGGGCTTGGGGATGCAAGGGTTAACCACACAGTCCCAGGCCATCATCTCATAGAACATCCCATTGTTGAGTGTGTGTTTTGGCACTTTATCCATTAAAAGTCAGCATGCTGAGAACTTCTCCGGGACCTTGCCCTCTCTGAATGCAACAAAGACACTTTGGAGAGAGGAGTGGATCTGTCAGGGTCCAGGTAGGAACACACACACTCCTCAAGGGTTTTCCACAGAGGGAAATGAATGTAGGGAATTGATTACAGCTAGAGGTAGCGCTGAGCTGCCAAGCAGGGGGCAGTGAGGTAACTCAGAGATTAGGACCAGCTGGAAGCAGCTACCATGCTCATCCCTTCGAGCTGGAGGCATAAAGGGCAGAGGCTGTGTTTCTCGAGCAAGGGACCAGGGTCACCCAGGGGAAGCTGCAGCCATGCCAGGCTGGAGCCTAAGCCACAGAGAAGATGCAGTTTCTCCTGAAAGCCACCGAGGTAGAGAGCACGCTGTGTGAAATGCCCTGGCTTTTCCCTCCCCAGCCCTCCCCCCAACCCCAGACTCCACCAGGGCCTCCTATCAGCGAACTCATTAGAAGCCGGTTTTTCTGGTAGTCTGAGATCCCCAGACAGCCTGCAGAGTTAGTATCCCCCACATCCCGTTATGGAGTAAGCAGAGGAAGGATAAATAGATGTGTTTACAAAGCAGGCCACCCACCACGGAAGGTACCCCTTGGCAACATTTTATGTGAGACCCCAGAATATAAACTCACCGTAGTGGTCAGGAGTAATAACAAACTTCAAAGCCAGGTTCTCCTGGAAGAAGAAGGAGGAGGAGGAGGAGAAAAGTAACAATAATAATGATAAACAACGACCATGCCATAGATAGAGTGCCTTCTCTGTGTTGAATCGTTGCCCAACTGTGAATGTGCACATATGTACACTTACCCAAAGAGATTCTGTTACTGGGCCATTTTATAGGTGAGGAAACTGAGGCTGAGAGAAGGCAACTCCTTTGCCCAAGGTCATGTAGTGAGCAAGGGGTAGGACCAGAATTTGAATTGCAGTCCGTCTGACTCCAAGTCCTGTGTCCTCAGCCAATGAGCCGTGAACCACCGAGGCTCCTGGGGCTATGACCTCTGGAGCCAAGCCCTCCCTGGGCATGGAGCATCCTTGGGAGGAAAAGGCAGCTCTCTGAAGGCTCAGGGCTCAGACCCAGACCTAGAGGAGGAGCCTCCTCTGGACACCCCTTCCCCCACCCCCACACACCAAGTGGCATCTGAATGTCTGGGGCTGGCCAAAGGCCTGGAGAACAGGCCAACAGGCTGTTGGCAAGACCACAGCCCTGTTGCCCAGAGGGTTGGAGCCAGTGACTCAAAGGGCAGTGCATGCTCGTTTCAAGATGTGTAGTGTGTGTCCCAGTGCCAGGAAATCCTCCTCCAGCCTCATGCTCTGCCCAGTTGCTATCAGATGGGGTTGGCCCCATCTGGGACTTTCCTGGCTAGTGCTGCCTGTGGGGCCTCCAGCTGTTGCTCTGAGGCTGCCTGGTATCTGCAGGGTGCCTGGCACTGGTACGCTGAGAGCGGCCACTCTCCCTGCCTCTGGAGCTCTGGGTGGCCCCCCACACCTGGGTATCATCCAAATTGGGAAGGAGCTGGGAGGAGCAGAGAGCATCCAGCTACAGCAGGTCAGACGTTTCTTTGAGGACATGTCCCTCTGGCCCTACCTGGCAGTCTCTGATCATTCCTGGGTGCTGAGTATAAGCTGTGTCTTCTTGAGAATGTCAGGTTGTCAAAAGGAGAAAAGTCAAATAAAGATGGGGAGTGGGAGGGCTGGGGTGATTGGGTGAGCTTTCTGTGAGGGCCATGCCACCGAGTTTCTGATGTGGCTTTCACACTTTGTAATAGTCAGGCCTCCATATGTTACAGTGTCCCCGGCCTGGGACCCTGGCTTTATCACTCCCTAATCTCAGTTTAATTGCTGTGGTCAATTTACCCTGCACTTAATAACCTGCAGCTTGGTATACTGTTTAATATGGTTGACACACACTTTGCTTTAAATGTCAGCACTGGCTGGGCCTGGGGACTTGGCAGGCTCCCTGGGAGAGATGGCAGAGGAGCAGCGTCATCTGCTCGGCGTCTGGGATGCTGGTATGTTGGCCGCAACTTTTCTTGGCCTGAAGACTCAGCCACCACACAGAACTGAGCTGTTGGATGGCAACTGCCATCTCCAGACTCTATCTGAGGCCCACCCAGCCCTGATCTGCTTTCCTCTTGCTGCTTCCCACCTAAGGGGCCTCCAGAGAAGGGGCGTCTGCAAGGCAGCCATCCTCAGCGTGGAAAGTGTGTTACATCCAGGCTCAAATTGGGACTCCTGCAGCCCCAGTGGGATGTGGGGGCTGGTCCTGGTTGTGTGTTTGTGACCAAGACCCCAAGGGCAGCTGTTGGGTAAATATCACATTCTGGTTGAAGGATTGTAAGCAACACCCAGGATGACAGCTGGGCCAACGTAGCTCTGCCCACCACTCTCCCATGGGTGGACCCAACAAGCAAACTGGCTGCGTTTTTGCTCCCTCTTGACCTCCATTCCTTCTGCTTCTGACGGACTAAACGATTAACTGGAAGGACTAAACTGATGGGACTTCCGAGGTGGCCTCCCAGTCCACTGTGACCACCCACTGCAGCTTCCTACGGAAACTGCCCTTTCATCCACAGGACAAAGGCACCCGGAAGTGTTGTTTGCCCTGGGTGCCTCTGCCTCCCTGTTAGGACCCCCGTCCCAACCTGGGCCAATCAACTTCTCTCTCCTAGAGATCAGGAATTCAAGATGAAGAGAGCACAGCGATGTCTGGGGCTGTCCCCAATGGTCACTCACAGACTTGGGAGTCGTTTTGCCACTGGACTGGATTTCAGAGGAGGCAGAAGGAAATGTACAGAGACACAGAGATGAAAAGGAGAGAGCGCTCCTCTGGATGGCTCACTAGCTCCTGGTCCCAGTCCCTCCCAAAGGAGCAGTGTTTTCCTCAGACCCCCTGAAGCCTTGTGATAAACCCTCCCTTTTGACTGAAACAACTTGGGTTGGGTTTGCCATTTTCAACCAAGAGCTCTGCCTCAAACAATCCGGCGAGTGCTCCGCACAGAGCTGGCCGGGCTGGGGCTCATCCTGTTATTATTAAGTTGTATTTGGGATATGGCTTTGGGGGAAATGCAGACTTCTTGGATGGGAGTCTGTTGAGGGTCACACTGGCTTCGGGTGGGGGAAATTTGTTCCTAGGACTGGAGCATCCCCGAGCTCCTCACCTTGGTTGGGCGTCCCCTTCCACTCTTGACTTGCAGAGAACAGCTGGAATCTGGTGGCTCTGCCCCATTTGCTCCAGTCTCTGGTCTGGTTCCACTGGCGAGGTGAGGACGGCCCCTTCCAATCTGCCCGGGAAACTCACGCTTACCCCGAAGTGCCTGAGTCCATTTGGGGCCATCTTCTCCACGGGCATTTCCCCCTTGGGCTCAGCCCCAAGGAACTCCTCGGGGGTGCTGTCAGCCTGATCCTCTGCACCCCGAGACAGCCTACCCTTCAGGCCTGGTGGGCACAGTGTCTAGGCCCTTGGTACTTCTAGGGGTATGCAAAAAGGTCTTAATGTTGATTTCTTTTAAAATCAGAGGAAAGTAATGAATATAATATTAATAAATGTATAATAGCAAATCCAGCCTCCATTCGATTTGTCTTTACACCAACCCCATGGTAGAATGTGTTTTAATATTTTTTATGGAGGAAAGGGCTCACAAGGGCAGAAGTTTGTAAGGTCCACAAGTGCCGTCACGACGTGGCCCTGTCTCCACCCCCGACTCCTAACTGTATGTGGAGGTTCCAGCTTCCCCGGGACCCCAGGCGGAGCCCACCACCAAAGCAGGTAGATGTGCCCTGAATTGATCAGTGGGGTCTGCGGGGAGGGCAGTGACCACGAGTGTCTCTGCTGCTCTGACTCACATCTCCCAGTCTCACCCATCCTGTACAGCTGGGCAGCGGGTCAGGCCAGCTGCTCTGGGGTCATTATTTTTCCTGCCCAGATTGAGCTCAAAGTTGAGCCAAGCAGAGGCCTGAGCCCCAGGCAGAACTCAGCGTTGCCTGAAAACTCTGCATTCTTGACCTGGAAGGACGGTCAGCCCAGAGGTATGAACGTTGGCCCTTGCAGACCATCAGGCACTTGAAATCTGCCCGGGGCCCCTTGCAGGCAGGAACCGGGCAGCGCCCTGCTGCCTCTCCTTCCCAGAGACCACAGAACGTCACGAGAGCTACCGAGTGCAGCACTCATCTCACGCAGTATCTCATTTAGTTACCCCAGCAGCTCTGCAAGGAGGGTGCTATTGTTAGCCTCATTTCATAGATGTGGAAACTGAGGCCCAGAGAGACTAAGAGGTTTGGCTAAGTTCAGAAAGCTAGTAAAGTGGCAAGGGCAGGATTTGAATTCAGATCTGCCTGACACCAGATCTAATACTTCCCTCCTACCCTTGCCCCAACCAGAAGGCTGGCCTCCCGGAGGAGGGGCATGCTCCCCAAGGAAGCAGTGTGGTATCAGGTGGCGTTTCCCAGGTGAGGCATGACTGTGGGATCCTGGCCACGCACAGGAGACTTTTGGGTGGTACACAGAATGCACTTTTTCTGTTTATTCCGTAGTCACGTGGGCATAGAAGCAAACATATAATTTATACATCAAAATCATGATTTCCTGAATATTCCTGCTAGAGGAAGGTATATAAGTTTTTACAAGTGAATTGATTTAAAGGAAAATATTAAGTGAATAGTGATATAGCTGATATGGATGAAGCAGAAAACAAAACAAAACACTTTAAATCCTGGTCTGTGGGAGAGACCTGTAGATTTTAATCATAACCTCTGGGTTTGAGTTATCTTACGAGCATCCTTGAACGAGACTCTTCAGTTCTCTGGGACTTGGTTTCCTCATCTCTAAAATGGGGATGGTCCTCACAGGGTCTTTGTAAAGACGCAAAGGAGACGACACACAGCAGCTGTCCTGCCCAGCTCTGTAGAGATATTCAGGGAAGGGGACAAGGAGCCCTTCGGTCAGGCGCTTCATTGGCTGCCCTTCGTGGGCAGGGAGCAGGAAAGGCATTTTTGGACAGGAGTGACTGGGGAGGGTTGGGCTTGGAACTGCGAGTTCTCAGGGGCTTAATTCCACTGGGGACCCACTCCAGTTGCTGGGCCTCCCAAGAAACATGATATACGTCTGTTTAATTGAACATGAGTCTTAATTGCCAAAATTACCTGTAACATTAGCTTCTCTCGTAGCTGTGCCCTCTCCTGGGCTGGTGCCAATTCTCCAGGGATGACTGGGTCCCAGGAGGGCCTGGCCCTACTGGGGTAGGCTGTCAGTGGGCCTGAGAGCTCTGGCTAGGGCCTCGGAGCGGTGGAGAGGAGCCAGGACTGGGAACCCACATGTTGGCGCCAAGGCCTCTTTCTTCCCAGAGAAAATCCCTGGTTTGTGCCCCTCGACACAGCCAGTCTAGCTTCTCCCCCAAGAAGCCTTCCCTGATTAAAGATGTCAGAGAAGTCTCTCATTTTCCTGGAATCTCCTTGGATCCTGGAAGTCAGGACCCACGTCCAGTGTTCCTATTATAACCCCCACCACACTGCTCACGACTCTCTACCAATGGAGTGGAACGTTGTGAGCCGTGTGGTGGGGGTTACAATGAACCCTGGGGAGGGGGTGGCTACCACAGGCCACGTGTCTTTGTCTCAAATGTTCTTATCTTCATTGAATAATATAAGAAAATAAAAATGGCCAAAAGAAAGAAGGAAGGAAGAAAGAAAAGATAACTCAGATTTACCACTTAATAGGAAAACGCAAATTAAAATTACATACATTTGTTCACTCATTAGATTGCAAATAATTTTAAAGTTTAATAATTTCAGTATTGCGTAATGTGGGGAAATGGATGTTTTTAAAATTCCAGTGAGACTATAACTTGGTTGAGGAAATGTGGCAGGATTTACTAAAGTTAAAAATGTATGGGGCTGGCCCAATGGTGTAGTGGTTAAGTTCGTGCACTCCACTTCTGTGGCCCGGGGTTCGTGGGTTTGGATCCTGGGCACGGACCTACACACCGCTCATCAAGCCATGCTGTGGCAGCATCCCACATACAAAAATTAGAGGAAGATTGGCACAGATGTTAGCTCAGCAACAATCTTCCTCAAGTAAAAAGAGGAAGATCAGCAACAGATGTTAGCTCAGGGCCAATCTTCCTCACCAAAAATAAATAAATAAATAAATAAATAAATAAACATGTGCATGGGCATGCCCCTTGGCCCAACAATTTTACCTCTAGGTGTCTATCTACCCTAGGAAAGTATTTGCACATGAACTAAGGACATTCTACACAAAGATGTTCATTCCAGCATAGTTTAGTAAGCAATTGGAAACAACATAACTGGCCATCCTAGGGTAATGGTTAAATAATGCACAGTCCTGTGGCAGCCGTCACCTCCCCATGATTTACTTCATGTCCCTAGTCCTCTCTGGTCAGCATGAACTCTTGGTGATGACCAAATAGTGGAAGTCGATGCACAGATTTGGAAAATTCTCTGAGACTTTGTTGGTGAAAAATACAAGGACCAGAAAGATCCAAACAGTATGAAATAAACTATTTAAAAGCAACTTTTAACAAACAAACAAAACTATAGGACAAACCCAAAGCAATACCATGTATTTCCATAGGTACACAGATGCATCTGTGTACCTAATCTACAGAAAAAAGTAAGGAAGGGAACGCACCAAACTAATAACAGTTGCTACCTTCGGCAGGGGGCATGGCATTGGGGGAGGTAGTTAAAGATCTGAAGCTTTATACCAACTGTTTGAAAATAATTTTTACAAATGAATGTATTCATGTGCTATTTATGTAATTAAAAGTAAATTTATTTATGGGTTTGGGTGAAGGATACATGGAGGTTTGTTATATTTGTGTTTGCCCAAGTTCTCCATAATAAAAATTTAAGAATTAAAAAATAAACTTGACATTATAAAAGAAGTAATGACCTCATAGAAATATTGCTCCTTCTGAGAGATCTGTCTGACATGCCCAGCTCTGCCCTCAAGGTGCACCTGGCTGACTTTGGCCCCTCTGTATCAGGAGAGTGTTGACTGATGGTCTGACTCACTGAGTAAATGAATGAATGAGTGAATGAATGGATTGTTCCACTGAAAGAGAGCAGGATCTGCCAGACTGGAGACATCTCTTCATGACCCATTTCTGGTGTTTCTGGAGGCTGTAGAGGTGCTGTGACCCATATGCGCTCAGTAGGATATGTGGCTCATGCTCTCCCTCAGGACTGGAGAGGTGGGTATCTTGGGGTCTTGGGCATTTCTGGTGGAGAAAGAAGCTTTGCTACCCCCACTCTCACCCCGGTCTGCAATGAGAGATTCCTTTATAGCAGCCCAAGCTGCTCCTTCAGCAGGGCTCTGGGCTAAGCCCTGGCATATAGAAGAGGTTCCATGGATGGTTTCCAGACTATTGAACAGATTAAGGAAAGGGATTTGATATGCAGAGCTCCTGGAGAGGACCCGTGTGTCTAAGACCCTCCCTGGACCAGGTTTGGCATCACATCACACATTCTCCACCACTCTCTGGTTGGGCTCAGGGCAGACACAGGTAATCCACAACGGCAGTCCTTCCCATGGAGGCATTACTTGGTCTCAGACTCTTGTCTTAGTGCTCTGAGGTGGCTACATTAACTGATAAGATTTAGCATGAGAATTAAAATATATGTGCCATTCCTGCCTGACATTGTCAATGAGAACCACCTTTCTCAACATTAAGTGTTTGAAAATGGAAATGAGAGAAAGGAAGGGAAGCTGTATGTGTGGTTGTCTGTGGGTGTTGGGGTGGTGGTGGTTGGGAGCTTGGAAGAAAAGAGAGAGGAGTGGGGGGAACAGACATAGAAAGTGGGATATGGGAGGCTGAAGGCACATTGTGTGTGCACCCCAAGGTACAAATGTCCAGTTATAACACAGTGGATGGTAAGAGATGTGAGAGAGACAGAGGTTCTTGCCATCTGAGTATCGATTTTTGGAGGTCCTGAAGTCTCAGATTGTGGTGGGAAGCAAATGTCCTTAGAACACCCCTGCAGAGCCTGCATGAATCTGTCTTCAGCCTGTTCCTGATTATCCCATGTTGTAAGCATCTTCACACACAGTAATACAACTCAAATCAGCCGCAAACTGAAATGGCCAGTCTTGCAAGGATGTAGGGTTTCTTAAAGCTGATGAAAGTGATGTTGAATTACTTGGAGTCGTTCTCAAAACTGGTGTTCAAAGAGGACCTGGCAGAGGGAGAGCAGTTGGCAAACGAAAAAGGAGAATTAACAGGGATGATGACATGGTAAGTGCTTCGTAAGAGGATGAGTTGAATATCACGGTATTGAGAGTTTCTCAAGAAAAGGAATGAAATCCTCTGATATGTTCACAAAATGGCCCTTTAAAACAATCTTGCTGTCAATATCAAATATGGAGTGAAAACTGTTGTATTGACCGATCATACAATTTCATAAGAACTATCCCTAAAAACATGAGTTGTTTTCTGTTCTCAAAATTAAAGCTTTGGGCCGGCCCCGTGGCTTAGTGGTTAAGTGCGTGTGCTCTGCTGCTGGTGGCCCGGGTTCGGATCCCGGGCGCGCACTGACGCACGGCTTCTCCGGCCATGCTGAGGCTGCGTCCCACATACAGCAACCAGAAGGATGTGCAGCTATGACATACAACTATCTACTGGGGCTTTTGGGGGGGAATATAAATAAATAAAATCTTTAAAAAAAAAATTAAAGCTTAGTTGCAATTATGGCCTAAATGTTGTTAAACAACAGAGAAATGTATTTGAAATAATTTTCCCTTCATTTTTCGAGATAAACTCGAAACCAAACCCTGGTGTACTATTGACATGTGATTTAGTTTGTGATTTTTTTAAGAAAATAGATGTTTTAATTTTGAATAATTTAGATTTGTTTGTGATTTTAAATGGAGTCACTTTGGTCATTTTTTTGCCATTTCAGAATGCCTAAACCTGTCTGGGGAGAAAGTATCAAGGAAGGTCCCTTGAGGAACCGATATTTGAAACAAGCCTTGAGACACGAGGAGGAGATTGTCCAATAGACGAGATGAGACAGAGGTGCGTCTGGCAGAAGGCACAGCACGGGCAAAGGCACAGGGGCGTGGATGAAGGAGGTGCATTTGGGGTGCAGTGAGGAGTTTGGCATCTCAGCATCCTTGAGTACAGATGACAAACAGCAGAGGAAGAAGATGTAGAAATCGGCTGGAGACAGATTCTGGAAGACCATGGGGGTCCTTGTGAGAGGTTTGCAGAGTGGGGACGTGACGCACTCAGATTCAGCTTTTAGAAACATCGCTCCGGGAGGCACGGAGGAGCCTTGTGCAACAGTCTGGACTTCCCCAGTGGTGATGCAGCAACACTGGACAGGACATCACTCACCCTGAGTAGTGTAAGCAGTAACCCACTCCATCCTCCCTGGAACCCTGGGAGGGACAGAGGGGAACTTGCCCAAGGTCACACAGCGAGGGAACTGCAGAGCCAGGCCTCAGACTCAGGCATGTGCTCTCCACCAGTTTGCCCAAATTGAGGAGGGACAAATTTGGAAGTTTTGGCAACAGGGTGATGTAGTGAATGGCTGGAATGGGGTGAGGGCCTCCCTGGCCACGCCTGAGGTCCGGGTGGTTGGTGACACAGTTCACACGCCTCGGGGGGCGAGCATTACAAGAGGTTCTACTGTGTGCGTTCAAGTTAAAATCCTAACTAAAATGCTTTGAAGGTCAGGTTACATCTGAGTTGGAGGGATGGGGTGGGGCAGAGGACTTGGGCACTGGGGACTTCCTGGACGTGGTAGGCAGGGCTACGTCTCGGGACACTGGGTCCTGGACAAGGGCACATGCAGTTAGCATCACGGGGAAATGGAAATTCCCAGCGAGGGAGGCAGAGGAGCAGAGGGCCAGGAAGCTTCTCTCCATGGGGCCATGTGCACAGTCCCAGCACAGCCTGTGACCGGAGTGCTGGAACATCATCAGGAACGTGACATCAGGGTGGCGTTTGTTGCCTCGCCCCCACAGGTGGGTGGAGCGTTTATTACTTGAATGCATTTCAGCTGGGGGTGAGGGGCGAGCCAGGGAACAGGAGTCCCTGCATCAGCTCTCCCAGGGCACCTGGCCCTTGCCCATTTCCCTCCCAGCTATCCCCGCTCCAAGCAGAGCCAGGCCTCTCTCCCCTCCTGTTGTCTTTTGTTTCTGTGGCGGAAAATTTGAAAGCCCGGCAGATTGGATTTCTTTTCAGCACAGCGATAAGGCAGAGGAAACATCTGTGGCTCAAGACAAAATGTGTGAAAGGTGGGGGCGGGGCGGGGACAGAAGTTTTCTGTCTTAGAGAACGTTTTATCTCCCTGCTAGACACCTCCTTTATTAAAATGAAATTTATAGGTTGAAATGTTAACACGAACGTAGAGGAGACAGAAGGTTTAAATCCAAGAGGAGGGAATTCAAAATATAAAGGAAATCCTGAAAAGTCACACTTCCAGAAGTAAATGCAGACGCATTCGTTTCGGTTTACGACACTTTGCTCCGCCATCCAGCTCAGACGTCTCCACCACCTGTGATCCACGTCTCAGATTTATTATCAGTTTCCAGGCACCGGCCGAACAGCCTCACCGCCCGCCTCTTCATAAATCAGGCGCTGAAAGTGGTTCGGATGAGAACCTGATAGACGAGGCCTGCATCCCGGAGGGATGGAGCTCTCGAGCTCCTGAGTCTGGCTGTTTGCCCTTCTGCATAATCCCAAAGAGAGAAGATGTGGAGAGGATATGATTTGGTGTTTTCTGGAGTTCGCCCAGGAGACAGAGACAGCTGTGTTCTGTAGCATCCTTCCTCCCTCTCCCCTCCCTGCTTGCCAAGGTCCAGGGCCCCAGGACCTGAGGGTGAACCCAAAGGGGCAGCAGCAGCCCAGTCGCGCCAGGCCATTGGGTGGGCAGGAGCCGCCAGGTTCAGGAGGGAAATGTCCGGCTTTGAAATCGCCACAGCACGCTCCATAAGTGGCCCATTTGTTGTTTGATGTGTTAGAAGTTGCATCAAACCTCTGGGCATATTTAGACAATTAGAGCAGCAAGCGAAAGAAAACAGCACAGCAACAAATTGGGCTCGTGCACTCTGATTAACTTGTTAGGCTAAGTAAATTGCGGAGGAAACGTGCCCCGTTTGAGTATATGAAATTGCTTCTTATCAAGATAGATGGCTGCTGGGCCAGTCTGGGGCAGGCGGCTGGTATACACTCGGGCTGGAATGGGATGCAAGTGCGGAGGAAAGGGGAAACCATCCTCTGACTCCAAACACAATAACAAACCCCCTCGACGGTGGCCGAGCAGGGCTGCTCTTTCGTCCAAAGCCCAGAGTGTTGACTTGCTCCAATATCGACAACTCCTGTTGACCCAGAACCCAGAGGGATGAAAAGAAGAGGGCCTGGGGTTTTAGTTTAAAAGCCCTGTGGATCCGGCCTGCATCTTCTATGTCTTCAGCCATTGTGAGTGGACTCCATGCCTTGCAGTGTTGAATTCTGTCCAGTCTTAACAAATAGAGGCAAGCATTTATCAAGTTCTTATTCTGCTGGGATGTATGCTAAATGCTTTTAAGTCAATTATCTTATTAAAGCCTCACCATGGCCCTATGACAAAAGGGCTAGCGTTATTCCCATTTCCCAAATGAGGACACAGAAAGGTCCCCAGAAGAGTGCAGTGAAGCTAGCAAAGGGCAGCGGCAGGACGTGACCCCAGGTGAGCCTGGTTCCAGAGCCTGCAGAGTTGACATCACACTGCTGCCTGCCTCCGGACCACGGGCACCCCAGGCCCTGCAAAGGGCCCTCAGACTCTTCAAAGACCCTATAGGTCTGAAACATCCTTTCGGCACACCAAAGAATTTTATGTTCCAATTCCAGCTTACATGCCATTTCTAACATATAAATAGTGCATTGTTTGAAAATTGGTATATACAGAGATTGTCTCCCAACCTAGAAAATTGGATTAATCAATTCACCTTATGCTTTGACTGTTCTGATGCTTAAGGGGAGATGATATTTACAGCATGTCAGCTCCACCAATAATAGTAATATATAAGAATAAGTAAGAGCTAATCTTATAGCACCTATAGCACCCATACTCTCTGTCTGGCCTTGTTTCAAGTACTTTGCCTGTATCAACTCATTTAATTTTCCCATCAACCCTATGAGATAGGTACTTTTTTCCTTTAAGCCTGTTTTCCAGATGAGGAAACTAAGGCACTGGAGGTTACCAAAGGTCATGCTAAAGTTCACACCACTGCACTGGGACCCAGGCAGCCACAGCCTGGGGTCCCAAGGCTCCAGACATCTCACAACATCTGCAGACATCTGTCCCACATCTGACAACTGCTGATGTTGAGCCGTGGAAGTCCTGTGTCCCCCCAACAGGACTGTTCTGTGCCAGGGTCAAGCCCTCCCCTTCTCACTGTTGGGAGATGGTCCTCGGGGCCGTGCCCCCTGCTCTGGGAAGGCGACTCATTCTCCTTGGCTGCTGGAGGAACCTGCTTCCAGAGAGCCAGTGACTGTACTGCCCGTTCCTTTCCGCTGCTGGGCGAGCTCGGGCAGCGTGTGTGTCTCCTCTGGCCCCGCCCTGCCAGAGCAGGCTGTGGCTCTGGCTCCTGCCCTATTTGTGAGCGTGGCTGGAGGATCCGATCTTGTCAGACAGAGTGTGGAGCTAGAAGCCCTCCTGGAGGACGAGGAAGCTGGTTGGCAGGAACAGACCTGTGCTTCCCCACTGGGCCTGGGGACGCCAGTGACCCAGGGGCTCTGAGGATGTGCTGGGGCTGGTGCCCTGGTGGCACAGGATGCCAAGAGGCAGATCATTTTCTTGCAGAAGGACAGGCTTAGGCCTGCCCAGGCTGGGGTATGTGTGTGTGGGTCGTAGAAGACTAATTTGGAGCAGAGGTGGGGCCCAACTTTCCCTAGAAACAGAGAGACTTCTGAAAGAAAGGTGATTCATTTTCTCTTCAAGTAGATAAAGGCAACGCTCTTGGAGATCATCCTTTGCCACTTTCGATCTAGACTTGGGCAGGTCGTTCATCCATTCGCTCATTCACCAAGTATGCGGCAGCAACTAGGTGATGCGTGGGCAAGGCAGTGGTGAGTAGAACAGATACAGTCCCTCAGGAGTGCATGATCTAGGCTCTGGGGAGACAGATGGTTACAGTGCCACATAAATCAATGAGGATGTGTTCATCTGCGATGAGAGCTACAGAGGAAAGCAACCCAGTGCTTTGGGAGCCTGTAGGGAAAAAACACCTGATCAGCAAAATCAGGAGAGGCTTCTCCAAGAAAGGGACAGTGGGGCTGAGACATGAAGTGTAAGAACTCACCGGACAGGAGAGAAATGGGTAAAGAAGAACACTCCTGGCAGAGGGAACTGCAGGTGCAAAGGCCCAGTGGTAGATGGCAGCACGGTAGATACAACGGTCTACAGAGGCTGAGGTGGCTGGAGTACAGAGCCTGGGAGTGGGTCTGGAGAAGTCAGCAGGGCCCTCACTAGGCTGGGCCTTGTTGGCCATGTTGAGGCCATAGAAGAGTTGGTCTTCATGAGAAAAGCAATGAGAAACCATTAAATGATTTTAAGCATGCAGATGGGGGAGGAGGGTGAAAGTGGAAAGAGGGTAGCGACATGCTCATTTGTGTTTGGCAAAAATCACAGTAGCCCAAAGTCATCTTTTTATGGTAGACCTTCCACCAAGGGCTGGGTGTTTCCAACACGGAGGTCATGGGGGTGCATGGAGCCTAGGAGAAAACTCAAGTGGAAAAAGAATCAATTATCTAAGCAATTTTGGGAGACCTCCACTTTTAAGCACAAAATCCAGCAGATTGGGGACACTTAGTGTGGGGATCTCCAGGACCACACTTAATAGCCCTTACAGTAGAGTTTTGCTGTCCTGCAGCAATAGAAGTTCATCCTAACGACACAGGGCCATCCAGAAAAGATAAAATTATAGTATTATTAGTTATGGAAAACACTGAACAGCATAATACACTGCAGGTGTATTCCCAAACAAAACGGTTAAAATAAGAAAGAAATTGGTGCTAAAGGAATACATCACATGGCCTCTAAAATGTTCCATCATGACATGCCCCTGAGCAGGCCAGATAGCCAAGCTCGACTGTGCTACCAACATCTTGATTAACTCAAGAGATTTTCAACTGGCAGCAAGGCGGTGGAGTGCTCTTGTAACAAAGACCTATTTGAATTGAATTGAATTGAATTGAACAGTGGGTAAAATCTGGAGGAACTTTGAGGCACAGGAGAGAAAAAGCATACGTTGTCTTAATCAGACTATTGGCAGAAATACGGACATTAGAGTTGCTTCTGGTGAGGGGTCAGAAGGGGAGGAACATATCCACAGAGGAGAAGGCAATGTGAAGACAGAGGGATTGATGGGATGTGGCCACAAGCCAAGGAACGCTGGCTCTCCAGAGCTGGAAGACACAAGGACCGGACTCTCCTCTAGAGCCTCCAGAGGGATGCGGTCCTGCCGACACCTTAACCTCGGCCTGGTGATACTAATTTCAGACTTCTGGCCTCCAAAACTTGAGAGAACAAATTTCTGTTGTGGTCATTTGTTATAGCAGCCATAGGGAACTAATACATTCTGAGTAACATTTACTTCATATTCTGCAAACAGCCACCAATTCACATGGCTGGTGCATTCTCATACTTCAGGGCTCAGACTAAATGACACCTCCTCAAAGTGGCCTCCTGGACTTCCCTAACCAGAGCAGGTTAGCCTCTTGTTAATCTCGGTCCCAGCACTTAGTTAAGCCTAAAATTCTTTCCTTAGTTTATACACTTATATTTTGTCTGCCTTCCTCCCATTAGACTATGAGCTCCAGGCTGTCAGGGCCTGTAGCATCCTGCTCCCTGCTGTACACCCAGGACCCGGCAGGGGGCCTGGAGCAGAGCAGACACTCTATGAAGGTTTGTTGAATGAATGAATAACCTTACACAGTGTCCTGAATGTCAGTTGAGTTTGACTGGTGCTCTGGCTTGCCTTGATCAACAGGTATTGATGGCTATTTAAATTCCTACTTGGGATCCTTAGTCTGTCCCAAGACATGAGGCTCTTTAATATTCATTCGCTCATTCACTCATTCAATAAATATTTATTTATTCGGGGCTTATTATGTGTGAGGCAGTCCGCTGATGATTCCTAATTGGGCTATTTTTTCCCCTGTTGAATTTCAATTGAGAAAGAAAAAAGCAATTGCAGCATTTTTCAAGGCAAAACAAGCCATCTAACAACCACAGACCACAAACAACCAAACAATCTTTCATGAGGCTAATTAGTCCTAAGCCTTCAAAAAAAATAATAATTGCCGATTCTGGAACACTCTTTGAAGGCTTTTTGAACCAAATGGTAATCAGGAAACTTCAGCCTTCATGAAGCAAGTGCTCAGAGAAAAACAAGGCGCTGTGGAGTTGTGTACTTTCTGTAACTCTGATTTGGCTGAATTTTCTTCTGATAAGGAAATTTTAAGGACACTGATGGGCTAGCAAAGTACATTCGTTGCCCACACTGATTCTTTCAACAGACTCCATGATCTACACCCAGCCTCATAATCAGAAGTGTTCCTTTCTGTTTAAAACCCAGAAGGGTAGCTGACATCTTTCATCAAAAAGGCAGACAATTCTTATCCCCTGACAATTCCAGATTATGGATCCCAGGAGGCTCTGCTTACACTGGTATTTTATCACTGGAATCAGAGCGACGGCTGTTTATTTTCTGAACCTCCGTGTCGTTTTCAAGGTGTTGCCAGCAGGGCCTGGGCTGACGTGACACGTGTTATTGTCACATTGCTAGATCTGAAAGAAAACCCCAGATAAATAAATATCAGTGTTTTCTCGGATCTCGTTTTGCTATCGTGGGCACCGGAGGCCCTGGTATTTGTGAATTCACGTATCTTGTCTCTGTGGTGAGGCAGTCGCTCGTTTCATCTAGGGGAGCGGGGAAGAAGGTGGAGGCACAGGCTGGCAGCCTGGCATGGACTGGGACGGCCGTTTAATCCCATTCCCAGCCCAGGCGAGCGACAGAGGGTGGAGGTGGCCTCTGGGTAAAGTTCCATCCACGGTTGGGGGGAGTGGAGTCTGGCGGCAGGACTGCCTTCTCCTTCCTCTCTCGTGTCCGCGGGTTATCTTGTAGTGTGGTAAAGAACTAATGTGCTGGGGCCGGCCCGGTGGCGCAAGCGGTTAAGTGCGTGCGCTCCGCTGCGTTGGCCCCGGGGTTGGCCGGTTCGGATCCTGGGCGCGCACTGACGCACAGCCTGTCAAGCCATGCTGTGGCGGCGTCCCATATAAAGTGGAGGAAGATGGGCATGGATGTTAGCCCAGGGCCAGTCTTCCTCAGCAAAAAAGAGGAGGATTGGCAGATGTTAGCACAGGGCTGATCTCCTCACACACACACACAAAAAGAATTAAAGTGGCCCCACTCTGAATCAGGTGACGTGGGCTGGGGTCCCAGTCGGGTGGTTGCTCAACCTCCGGGGCTCTGCTTCTCCAGCTGTAGAACAGGACTCAGGCCCTTCCTCTCTCCCTCCCAGGCTGTTAGGAGGCCCCACCACGCGGGCAGTGCCCACCTGCAGGCAGCCGGCTCCTTGCTCTCCCCAGACACTGGCCGCTCAGCCCCACTCATTCCCCCACTCTGCCCTTTCCTCTTCCCTGGACCCCACCTCCCTCTGCCTTTTGCCTTCTTTAGATCTCCTTATCCTAGATCAGGGAATGACGTCAACCAGCTATGGCCCCATGAGCCGCCTCTGGCCTGCCGCCTGGTTTTAGAAATACAGCTTTACTGGAACACAGCCGTGCCCGTTCATTTGCATGTTATCTGCGCTGCCCGCGCTGCAGCGGCAAAGCTGTGTGGTTGCACCAGAGACCATATGGCCCGAAAAGCCTAAAATCTGTACTCTCTGGCCCTTTACAGAAGAAGCTTGTCAACCTATGTTCTTGACGCTCTCCTAGACATAAATCACCCTGACTGCGCTCATCCTTGAAGACCCAGCCTGAGTCCTTGATCTGCATGGCGCTCCATGACAGCTTAATCGTTTTATATGTAAAAAGGTATCCGTGATCAAATCCATTTGGGAAATCCTAAGTTAAACAGTGGAAGCAGCCTTCTTTCCTAACTGCAGGACTTATCAGAGCGTTGAATGTGCTGGTGTGCATTGGGAATCTCCAAGAGAAGAATGTGGTATGCAGCATTTCTCAAATGTATTTCTCTACTGGGCCACTAAGTGCTGAAGGGCTTGACCCCTCTTCTCTAACTATTCTCTCTCTCTGGGCAATGTCGCCTGCTACCATGGCTTTACAATACATTACATTTTTATCTGAAATTTTAATTTCTAGCCTGAATCTCTCCCCTGGGCTCTGACACTACCCTCCCTTTACTCTACACTGTCTAGCAGATGCCTCAAACTTAATGCTCCCAATGTACCTGCTCCTCTCCCGTCCTTATCCGTCTTAGGAGGGGGCAACACTGTTCACCAGTTGCTGGGGTCCCAAACCTAGGCCTCTTCTTGGTGCCCCTCATTCCCTCCCACCCTTTGTCTAACCCATCAGCATGTCTGTCATCTCGAACTTCAAAAGGCATCCTGTGTAGGGCCACTCCTTACCTGCTGCACGGCGACCAGCCACGTCCTAGCCTGCCCAGATTTCTGCAACGGCCTCCAAACTGGGCTCCCTGCTTCTGCTCTTCATCCTCTGCACAGCAGACAGAGAGCTCTTTCTGAAACTCAAATCCAATCACATCTTTCCCTGGCGTAACATACTGTAAGGAAAATATTTCTGTTCCAACCAGAATAAAACACAAACCTCTTGAATGGCTTTCCAGGCCCTGGATAATCAGGCCTTCACCTACTCGCCTACCTCTCACCTCTGCTCTATTCTGCCCTCAAACCCAGTAACCCCGGGGCCTTTGCACATGCTAATCTTTCATCTCGGAGAGCTCACCTTATCTTTCTTCTTGGAAAGCTCACGTCATTCCATCGCCCTCCCCCATCTTTTCAAGCTCTCTTTGGCCTCTTCACTGTTATTAGCTCTCAACTTCATAGATCCTCAGGGAGGCCCTTGCTGACCAACCCAAAGAATACCCAATTTCTTTTTTCCAAATGATTCTAGTTTATCATCTTCAGAGCTCTTATTGGAACCCAAAATCATCTTATCTGTTGTTTTCACGCTTATTTTCTGTCTCCCACTGAGCACAAGCTTCATGAGGGGAAGAACCAGGCCCGTCTCCTTTGGCGTCACTAGGAACCAGAGCCTAAGACAGCGCCAGGCGCATGGTGGCTACTTGACCACAGCCAGTTCTTGACAGACTGATCCACAACGTCCCTTATCCACAGAGCACCCTGGGTAGAACATTGTATATTACCGTTATAACAACAACAGCAATGTCTGAGGTTCCTTGAGGGCCGCCCGCCAGGCACCGTGCTAAATGCTTTCGATTTGTTATCTGATGCCATTCTTCCAATTCACCTTCAGACTCTATGAGCAGGTACTATTTTGATTCCCATTTCGCAGGTGAGAAGACTGAGGCACTGAGAGACTAAGTAGCTTGACTAAGATCACACATCTGGTAATCGGCAGGGCCCGGACACCTGCCTGGTCTCATTCCAGGTCCATGACTGTGCCCCATGCTGGGGCCACGGCTGCCACCTCCTGGGGCTCGGCATTTGAGCCTCTGGGAGGAAAGTTTACAGGGCCCGATAGCATTGTGACCAGGCTCCTCGCTGATGTGGGGCTCCACTCTGTCACGTGCACGCCACTTGCAAGGTTACTTAGCTGGATCAGCAACCTCATTCTTGTCGGGAACAGCTAAGGGTGCTTTTCACAGTCTCTTCACCTCTCGTAAAAAGTGGTTCCACCCCATATGTCATTAACTGAGCTAATAGTTGTAAAGCACTCATAACAGTTCCTAGCCCATAATGAGCATCTCATAATTTTTTGTTAAATCAGTAGATATATGTAGCTGGGAGGGCTTTCTCCTTGACCACAGAGGTGAGCAAATTTACTGTGTCATCCTTCGTGCCTGTGCTCTGATGCACAGGTGGTGATTAGAGGTGGCACACCTGTGTGACATGAAGTAGCATTGAATCACAGAGTCATTTCTCTCCTTCAAAGACAACTTGGCCCAATCTTTAACACCTCTCTAACGCCTGCTAATCTCACCCTTCAGTCGAGAGGCATCTCCGGAACCACAAACCTACGGCTCCAAGCCTTTGGCGGGCCACAGTACCTCTTGGGCAGGTAAGAACATTGCTTTGCATAAAGTTGCATGCTCACAGCATTTGCACACAAAAACCAATACTATTATGTATATTTAAATCCTGAGGTTTTATTATTATGGTAAGCTTTGATTTATGGCAAGTGATACTGCCTTTCAATTATACTAGTGTCATCAAGTTTTCTTTCAGAATGAATTTAAGTGAAAAATTAGTTTAAGACACACATTTACCATATGGTCCAGCAATTCCGTTCCTGGTGTTTACCCAAGAGAAGGGAAAACATATGTCCACGTAAAGACTTGTACGCAAATGTTCATGGCAGCATTATTCATAATAGCCCCAAACTGGAAACAACCCAGACGTTCACCAGCAGGTGAACAGAGAGACATGGTGGCAACTCCATACAGTGGAGAACTACTCGGTAATAAGGAGGAACAAAATATCAAGGCACACAACAACACGGATGAGTTTCAAGAGCATTGTGTTAGGTGCGAGAAATCAGAAATAAAAGACTGTGGACTCTATGCTTCCATTTATACAGCTTTCTTAGAAAAGGTAAATTGTAACAACAAAAGCACTTTTTATTTATTTGGTGAGGAAGATTGGCCCTGAGCTAACATCTATGCCAATCTTCCTCTTTTTTTTTTTTTTGTATGCAGGACGCTGCCGCAGCATGGCTTGATGAGCCGTGCATAGGTCCGCACCCAGGATCTGAACCTTCGAACCCCGGCCCGCCCAAGCAGAGCGAGCGAACTTAACTGCTATGCCACCAGGCCGGCCTCCGAAAGCACTTTTTGAAGATGAGCGAAAGGATCTGTATCTTGATGGTAGAGATGGTTACATGGATATGTGAGTTTGTCAGAACTCATGGAAACGGACACAAAGTGGGTGCAGTTTCTTGTAAGTAAAGTATTCCTCACTTACGTTGATTAAAAGACGAGTTTAAAGGAAAAATGGGCAAATAATAAAATAGGTATTGTGTGAAAAGGCCAAGCTTGTGAAGGTGGCCGAGGTTGAGGCCCTCCTGGGCTGGAGTCCACTGCCCCGAGCAGAGCAGGGGATCTGTTATTATTCCCTTGTTCTTCTCCTGACTGTCATTAAAAAATTCCTTAGCGATCTTTGTCAATCTTAATGTAATTGCGACTTTAACTCTGTCAATCTTTTCCTTTATAGATTCTAGATTTCATATCTTACTTAAGACACCGAAAAGGCCTTCCCCACCCTAAGACTATGAAAACTATTATCTCATATTATTCTCTAATGCTCATAGCATTTTTTAAAATATCACTTTTAAAAATTATTTTTAATTATGGTAAAATACAGATAGCATAAAATTTACCATCTTAACCCTTTTTAGGTGTCAATGCAGTGACGTTAAGTACGTTCACACTGTTGAGCAACCGTCACCACCATGCATCTCCAGAACTTTTTCCATCTTCCCAAACTGAAACTCTGTCCCCGTTAAACAATAACTCCCTGTTCCCTCCTCCTGCCAGCCCCTGGCACCCACCGTTCTGCTTTCTGTCTCTGTGAATTGGACTACTCTAGGTACCTCACCTAAGTGGAATCATACAGTATTTGTCCTTTTGTGACTGGCTTATTTCACTTAACACAATGTTCATATAGTTTTTAAAACCATGAGATTTTGCATCTATCTGGGATTTATTTTTGTGTGTGTGTGGTGTAGGTAATGATTTAATTTTATTCCTCCCAACAAATGGTTAACCAGTTTTTGGAGCATCCTTTATGGAAGAGACCATTGTTTTCACAATCAATTGATAGCCACCAGTACCATAAACTGTATTCTACGTGTAAATACATCTGTTTGGGGCCATATTTTCTGTCCCTTTGATCTGTTTGTTTATCCCTAGGACGGTTCCACACTGTTGTGGCTACTTCAGCTGAGACCTCACCCGTCCCAGGTCCAGGGCCTTGCTCAGGCTTTGTTTCTTCTTGTCAGCCTTTCAGCTGCTCCCAAGGATTTGGGATGCCCCATGGTCTCCCTAAAGCTCTCCCATCTCTCCCTTTCCCAAGGGAGCCTGGTGTGTGGGAGTCCCAGTCTGGGTGTGCCTACGGAAGCCTCAGGCCATGCTTGTCAGACTCCAGGACGGTCCTGAGCACCCCTGCCTGCTGGAGGGCTGGGGTCACTATGGGGTCATTCTGCTGCCCCTGCGCAGGAGGGTTTGGCGGGAGCTTGGGTGCTCGGAGAAGATCTGGATTTCTCTGCCTGTGGTGGAACTTTGCCATGACCCAGTTGATTGTCAGGCCGACTTCAAGATAAGGCAAGTTAATCTTGGTTCCCCTCCAAGGACATTCGGTACTGACATGCAAAACAGAATCCTTTGGAAGTTCGTTTCAGAGGGGACCCTGCAGGCAGTAATGGAGGGCTCCGGTTCTTCCTACAAAGGGCGGGTAGCGAAGCTGCTGGACTACACAGGACAGGACACCGAAGGAGCATAGCACGAGCACGGCCCGTCAGTGGGCCCGAAGATTTTCCATGACCATCCCAAGGCTGTGTGAAGCCCTCGGTCTCGGATCCCACTGGTCTGTGCACTTCAGACTGCTTTCTCAGGGCCGGAGGTGTGGGCAGAGAGTGGGAAGGGCTGGAGTTTCCACGAATCTCTTGCCATCTAACGTCAGACGAGTCAGGTCACGCCCGCCAATCAGCTCCCTCTAGGTGTCTGGGAGGAGGCGGGAGAGAGGAGCCGGGCCGGGGGGAGCGGAGATAAGCCTCGGGAGCTTGCTGGGGAACAATGGCATCCTCTCACCACCCCTGTGCGCGTGGAGCAGCAGGCAGGCCGCCCGAGAGCCTGGCTGAGTTTGCTAAAGGCCCCTTAGGCACCGTGGGACACCAGGGACATGCAGCACTGGGAGGAGCACGCAGGGACTGTGGGCATGGCAGGCCAGCTCTGCTGGGGGTCGGCAGGAAGGCAGACGGACAAAATCAGCCGGACGTTCAGAGTTTCCCTAACTACAATCATCCATACATCACCTTCCAGGTTTCCCAGGTCCTCCGCTCCCTGCATTGGGCTTTACATGTTACACACGTGCACACACAGACACGTAGATATACAGACATATATATTCAAACCACTTTTTTAACATAAGTAAATCTAGCATTTTTATAAGCAATAGTATCTGTGATATAGTAATAACAAGTATCACTTGGGGAACGCTTCTGATAGGCCAGACCCTGTTGTAAGCACTTTAAATAGATTAACCTAGTCAATATCAACTCCCCCAGGGTGGTTCCACACTGTGTCATTTCCCCCCATTTAACATATGAGGAAACTGAGGCACAGAGCAGTGAAGTCGCCTGCCCAAGGTCATGCTGATTCAAACTGGGCTGTCTGGCCCCCAACCCCAAAACAGGCATCTCTCAGATCACGAGTCAAATATGGGCTAGGTGGAATTTTTTTCCCCGAGTCACATTAATAAACCACAAATAATATATATCAAAGTAAAAAATGCTCATCTGTGTGCCGCCTGGTTCTTTCTGCAAACACCCAGGTTGAGGACACCCACTGAGGCATGGCTCTGCCCAGGAGCGATGATGCGTAGACACCCAGCCGATGCCGGAGCTGGGACAACTCCGTCCCCCGGATTGTGAGACCAGCCAGACCACCATCCTCCTGACACCCCCCCAACTCTGGGCCCTGTTGGCCCCATACACGCTTACACCAGTTGCCACCTCCCAAGCCCCCACAGGGATCTGGTGTGAGTGTCTTGGGTGTTGGGTGGGAGGAGGGAAAAGCCAGGCCTTCGGAGGCCCATTAGCCACGGAGACTCCTGCAGAGCCCCACGAGCGGCTCCTTGTTGTTTGGGATGCAAAATCACCCAATTCTCTCATGGTCGCTTTCCTGTTGTCTGGTTCTAAGTCCAGCCCCCGGCCTTGCTGGCTCCTGAGGGGTTCCCTGTGAAGTCGGCAAGTAGCAAGTGCAAGGTTGGGCTTCTGAACTGCCCACAGGGCAGGAGAGTGTGGCCCTCAGCACCAGACACAGCCATTTATGGCCTGTCTTGTGGTTTTAGTTGGAAGGTACAGCATCATTTGTGGCACGTGATCACCCGGGGGCATCACTGGGGAGAGCTGGGCGTCTCTTTGGGAAGCCCTGGGGCACATATGTTCTAGTCTCCTTAGCTGCGCCCTGGGTTGCTTCAGCGCATGTTAGAGTGAGGTTTCAGAAATGGTTTCACCTTTTCCTGAAAGCGGCAGGTCAAATGGCAAAGGTATGGCCTTTTCCTCTGGACCTTGGCCTGTGGCCGCCTAGCTGTCTGACAGGCTAGGCCTCCGGGCCCATATTTCTGAAGGCCTCGTCCCACGGGGCCGCCTCTGAAAAAGTGCCCTGTGCTGCCCTCTGCCTCAGCTATGGGTAACCATAGTCTTTTGTGCAGGTGGCTCTGAGTTCAAATCCTGCTGCTCCTAACCCGCTGGGTGGCTGGGCAAGTCACTTCACCTTGAGAAAGGCCAGTTCCTCGTCTGTGAAATGGGGATAACACTTCCTGCTCTGCAGCGTCAGTGGGAGGATGGAAAGAGTGAGGAGATGGGAAGCTGGCCCCCAGAGGTGCCTAAGAAATGCTGGCTGACGGTGCTGTGGGACGGGTAGACCCCGGGGGTGCCTGTTGGGTTGTTTCCTTGTTTTCCCTCCGATGTGTACAGAGCACGTCCTCTGTGCCAGGCTCTGTGTCACGTGGAACTCAGTGGCAACTGAGGTAGATGCAGTTCCAGCCTTCGTGGGCCTAAATGTCTGTGTTCCCTGGGTCTGTGTTGCTCATTTTTACGTCTCCTCTGAACTTTAGGGGGAGGGCCACAGACTGCTGCAAAAATCAGACAAAGGCAGCCGTGTGCAAGAATCACAAAATTTGCAGACACGTCAGGGATTCTGGGACCCCCAGCCACTCTCCACTTAGGGCGTTTTATCGTTCCCCAAAGACAGAAAATGGAAAGGTGCCCTCAGCAATCTGTGCTCATCCTGTCTCCCCTTCCTGGCTCCCGTGGGTGCCCAGGAAACGGGGCCAAGTGTTCTCTCTCGAAGAGCCTAATTATTTACACTGACAGTGTTTACTTCTAACCTCCAGTTGCTGAGTCAATATCATGTCTCCTCCTCTCCTTCTGTCCCTTGGCTTGAAAAGCCAGCGGCTTTAAGAACCCACCTGACTGTGTCTCTTTGTCCACATTGTGGCCTGTTAATTTCACCTGCCCCAGGATTAAATTACAGAGGCCGTGAAGATCCAGGAGAGGCCGTGATTTGGGCCTGTGTACTCGCCTCTGCCTCACAATGACGCCTGTCCCTTCTGTTGGCACAGCTTCCAGCCTCCGGTGTTTGAGGGGATTCCCATTGCACCTCTCTCCCGATTGTTTACAAAGTTCTGCTCCCTAGTGACGCCCTGGGAATTTTCCCTCAACCTGTGCCCACCAGGAAGTTTCTGGACAGAGCGTGACTGCAGGAACCAATGTGCTTATCTGCTGTCCCCATCGCTGCCCTGGTGAGTCCTTCGGGCTCCGCCCTGCCACTGAGCACCTTGCACCCAGAATTGAGCTTCCAGGCTCTGGGCTGCATTCATCAAACTGATTTGTTCAGTCATATCTATAATCAGATGCCGTGGGCAGATGGAAGAGATAACGCCTTCTTCGTTTTGCAATCGTGGACATGATCGAAACAGGAGATAAGGCAAGGGGGAGGCGTGGGGCGACCTTGAACCGCCTCCCTGGACATCGTGAGCCCATGTAACCCACTTTTCTTGTTGAACAACCTATTGTATCTCCATTAGTTGGCTGGCCAATCCTCCTGCAATTAACCATGCTAATAGCATTCTCTGCAGTCTTATTGCTCTGTGTTCCCCTCGCTCCCATAGGAGCAATACCCTGCAATTAGCAGCCAAGGGGTAATGAAGATTTCCTCGCTGAATGGTGGTGGTCCTCAGGTACCATCCCAGGGCCATCCCGATTCTGCAGAACTTTCCTTGTGTCTCTTGCCCACTCTGAAATGGAGGGAACTTACTGTTGCAACTTCAAGCAGTTCCTCTTGCCAAGAAACCTAGGCTCAGCAAACCGGTTTGCATTCGCACATCCCTGTAATCTCTCTCTCTTCTCCCAACAGAGCTTCTCAAAGTCTCAATCCTTGTCTGGCCAGTTTAGCTCTCGGGCCCCTTGTGCCCAGCATATTCTTGGCCTGTGACAAGTGTTGAATGAATGAATGAATGCTGAGGAATGAATGCACCCCAGCACCCACCCCCGAGGGGCTGACAGTTTATTTTGCAAGTCTGCATTTTGTCCTGCCCACAGCTGTCTCCTCCCCAGGCCTGAGGACGAGTTGCAATCTATAAGCTGGAAGGAAACTGATCAGTTTGATTCCAAGATATGGGTACAGCTGTTGCTGCAGGTGGAGGACACGAGGCAATGGGCATGGTAGCTATAGATGCCTCCAGAAAGCTTAGTAGGGCACAGTGCATGGGGGCACTTAGTGCCAGTCTATAGAATCATAGGGGCAGCAGTACTGGTGGTCGGGGAAGGGGATACAGCTGTAGGCGTGGGCCATGGGCGAGGGGATGTTCTCTTTAGGGTTATTTCAAAAGGTCAGCCAGTGTGGTGTTTACAAACACTAGGAGGGAGGGGTGGGGAGTAGATATAAATAAGATATACATATGTATGTATCTATCTATGCATACCTATATAAATTGTTTTTTAAAATATACATGACTGCTATGTTCCAAATGTTGTGTCTCCCAAAATTCATATGTTGAAATCCTAACTCCCAGTGTGATGGTATCAGGAGGTGGTGCCCCTGGGAGGTAGGTCATGAGGGTGGGGAGACCCCACAGAGCTCCCTCCTGGCTTCTGCCATATGAGGATGCAATGAGAAGTCTGCTCCATGGAACAGGGGCCTCACCTGACCCGCTGCCACTCTGATCTTGGACTTCCAGCCTCCAGGACTGTGAGAAACAAATTTCTGTTGTTTATGAGCCACCCAGTCTACAGCATTTTTGTTATAGCAGCCTGAACAGACTAAGACAATGTACTGTGAACGATTATAATCGAACTATTTGAACTATTCAGAGCTATTAATTGATGTGGTTGGTGTGCCGGTCAGTGTTCCATCAGGAAATAGATTCCAACTCAGATGGTTCAAGGGTCTTTAAGGAAGGGCGTGCATTCAGGGACATTAAGGGCATGATCAGGGGACAATAAGCACCCCAGAGACCAGCTCAGTAGCAAGGTGCTGTTACTACCTCTAGGGCAGAAAGGGTGTGGGGGGGACGACATCGGAGCTCTGCCAGAGCAGGGCCCCCGGAGCGGCACTCTCCCCCAGGAGCTGTAGCCTTGGAGAGACATGGCCACTGCCGGAAATCACAGCCCCAGGCAAGAGGAGAGCAGGGAACAGATATTCGTTCTTCTTCTCTTCCCGATCTTTTGTCAGGACCTCTTATTGGCCAGTTGGGAGCCAGAGAGCATGGACATGGGTGTGTCATCCGTGGGGTCAGCCTCATGGGGCACAGGGCATGACAGGAGGGAGGAGATTGGATATGGGGGGCGGGGCAAGTCGATAACAGCACAGTTGGGTTGACAATGAAGATCCCTCCTGGCCCTGCAACCAAAGTCCACGCTGGCTGCGTGAGTGACTCTGCTGGCTGCCCTCTTATGTGGGGCACCTCTGCAGGCGATATTTGTAACACGTAGTAGGTGCTCTACTCGTTCCTTTAACCCACTATCTATTAGGTCTAAGAAATTGTCTATTAGATTAGCTATTTCGATACAGCATCTCACAGCACTGTGCCTGGTGTATAGAAGATACTCAATAAAAATCTCTTATATCATGAGTGAATGAATAAACTATTAAATAAGTAAGCTGATGAATGGATATGACTCCTCTTTGAGTGGGTACCATGAAGACTGACACGAAGAGAAACTTGGGTTCTGGGAAGTTAACTGGCCAGCCCAGTCCCCTCGGCCATACAATGCATTCCACAAATATTTATTGTGGAATACCAGGTGTGTTTACGTTTGACTGGGGGAGACAAACACATTGACATGTGTATGCTGTAGAATAGCTAAGTGCTACGGAGACAAATACAGCAGAATAGGGGGATACGAAGCTCTGGGGAGCTTTTAGAGATGGTGCGGTCAGGGATGGCCCCTCTGAAATGGAAAGACTTTAGAGGCGAGACTTGAAGGCTGTGAGGACATGTCACATGGCTCTCTAGGAGCATTCTTGGAAAAGGAAATGAGCGTTCCTTGGAAGCAGGAACATGTTTGGGGCATTTGGGGAAAAACAAGGAAGCCACTGTGTCTAGGGCAGAGTGTATCTACCACCCATCCAGCCAGATGTTCTATAATGTCAGTCTAACCCCATGGTTCCCCAGCTAGAACTCTCCAACCCTTTTCAATGTACTTGGGATACCCTGCCATCTCCCTCCAGCTCCTTCCTTTACTGCACTCCAGTCACACCTGCAGCCTGGCTCTGACCACCTCCAGGCCTTGGCCCTTGTTTCCTCTGCCTGGAACACTTGCCCTGTCAGCCTCGGATTGGCCTCTTCTGACTGCCATTCCAAAGAAGGCTGTCCCCAGGTCCTCTCATCCATCATATCACCCTTCTTATTTCCCTCACACTTGACACCATTATCTCCCACTACCTGGTTTATACGTTTACCTGCCAGGTTATTGTGTCAGCTTGCCCCACCAAGAGCTTCTTGAAGGCAGGGACTTCATCAGTTATCAGTTTTGTTCCTAGGGTCCCCTGTGCCTGGAACAGTGCCTGGCACATAGTAGGTCCTCAGTAAATATTTGTTAAATAATGAATGAATGAATTAGTGAGTTACCTTGTTTGAGACCCCAGAGCAGGACTCAGAACATATCCTTTCCTTCCTCAGTCTTTTGACCCTGTAGGTTTTCTTATGAGACCTTGGGTTCCCCAGGGAGGGTTTAGAGCAAATATCCACACTGCCATCAGTGACCAGCAGAGCAGAGCTGTGGGGTCCCAGTGAGGGTTTTGGGGAAGACTCTTCTTGTACCTTTCTTTTGAGATAGGTGAAAGTTCTCCTCAGTGCCAGGAGCTCCCAGGGTCCTGGGGGCAGCCCCAGAGGGCCCAGTGTAACAGCCACACTGCAGGATCTCATGCCAGCACCCCACCCCTTGCTGAGTCATTTTTCCTTTTCACAAATGAATTAATGAACAGGAGACTACCTGCTTTTAGACCCCAAGCTTGACATCAAGCTGTGCTCTCAATCTGGGAGCTTTGAGAAATATAGGTTCTCTCACTTCCAGAGTGTGGGAGTTTTCAGATTCAAACGTCTATGGACCCCTTTTATGATTTTTACAAACTTCTTCTCCCTCTGATCTAATTACTTAGGTAATTTTTTAAACAATTCCTGTTTTTTCTTATATACCTAGTTTTATACTCACCTACTCAAGTCATATAAGTTTGCTGTGCTGTCACTTTTGTTATAATATTCTTTAAAATACATAGCAAGCTGTAAAAGTGGAGGCTATTCTCTCCTGCACTGCCCAATGCCGTCTTTGTACTACCAGTGATAGAAGCACCTCATTTAGCAAACACTAAACTGGAAATTTGGTTCCAGATCTGGAGAGGGACCTGGGAACCTGTCTTTAGAAAAAGCATTTTTAGTGATTTTGATGCCTGTGGTCTGAGGACCACAGTCTGAGGACCCTCAAAGGACCCCTGACTTGGCTTTTGTTGTGAGGAGTGGTGTGTATGTGTGTGTGTGTGTGTGTGTGTGTGTGTATGCAGTCCATATCCAGGCAGGTTTTCAATGTCTGATAAACCAGGGTCCTATCAGAATGCTTGTGTGGAAATCTGCCATCATAGCCATTAAATCCTTATTGCTTTCTATTATGATGGCCTTTCTTTCCTTTAAATCTTCTAACTGGCTGTACTTGTGCACGGCAAGTATGTTTCCTGTCCTCATTTTACAGAGGAGGACACTGAAGCTAAAATTAAAGGACTTGATCAGGATCATTTCACAAGGACTCTGCAGTCCATCAATTTCCCCTCTACCCATGGTAGCCCGTATGACGACATGCTAGTGGTAAGGGGATGAGGGAGTGATTGAGAAAATTTGCCCTGCAGTGGAAGTGTAGGAGAGACAGAGAGACAGAGAGAGAGAGAGAGGGAGAGAAGAGAGATGTCATACCTGGAGCTTTTGACCACCTGGAAGGTGAAATACCAAGAAACCACATGTACTGAGAAAAAAGTAGTGGGATCAAAATGGGCCTTGGTCAACTTGTCAATCATGGCCCCCAACTCTCTGCCTTTGGCAGCACCTCTCAGCCTGCGGCTGAGCAAATACCCCCAAGAAGGCTAGACCCCAGGGAAGCCGGTATTTACCCACAATCTCTGTTTTGGAAGTAATTAATCTTTGAATGTATGAGCCTCTTTGTGGTGGAGAGCGCGCGCTGACACTTTTGTGTAAACACCCAGCTTAGCGTATTGACAAACTGGTGGCTGTTACTTTGATCCCAGGCTGCCAGCTCTGAAAAGGCAAGCCAGCTTCAGGCCACCCCACCAGGCACAAAGGCGGCTCTAATCCCTTCTACACTCGTCTCAGATCCATATTTAGAATTCGGAGTCTTTATTTTCTATATCCACTTAAGCTCTGCTTGGAGTTCGTTTAGTAACCCTCTTCCTTCTTGATGCTTGCCGGTGACTCATAAGTCCATTTTCTTAGCAAGGCATGCAGCAAAATTCCAAAGTAGCAAATGACCTGAATGAAAACCCTTAAACTCACATAGATTTAATCACTACGGCAAATTGGAACCATTTGTGGTCAAGTTTTGATGGCGATCTATAAAGATTTCCCCCATGCCCCCCTTCACTTTCTTTTCAAGTGGCTTAGTTAAGGTTAGTGAGAAAAGGCGGCACCAATGCCAAGGTCCATGGGGTGGGGGGAGGGACTTAAATTGTTTCTTTCAGCTTTTGGGGACATCAGGAGTCACCTGAGCGTCTTCCATTGGCAAGGAGCAAACTTCGGTGGTAGCTGGCAACTCTCCCACACACCTCGGTGGCCAGGACTCTCAGATCCAGAGCAGGAAGCCCAGCCACTTTTAGCGCTGTGAGTTTCTGCTGGAGATTTGGGGCCCTTTTAGGAAAATATTGTGTTTTGTGACTTTTGTCACCTCTAATTACCCTAATAAGGCAAGGGAGAGGTCAGTACATTTTTTCACGAACAGAGAAGCAATCGAACCCGATCTGATGTGATTTCTCCCTAAGCAAACCAAACAGATGAGCTTTAATGAAGATGCGGATCCAGGATTGAGACTGACCCAGGGAGCACCACGAGGGCGTCAGATCTGTTTCTGATAAAATCGACACTGAGGTTTTGAAGAATGAATCAGAAAGGAAGTTCAATTCCATTTCATGACTCGGCTGAACTGAAGAGAAAGCTGGTCTGTAATTAAAGGGAAGCTTTTCTTTAATTTTTTTTTTTGTTGTTCTGCAACGTTTTTAGAAATTTTTAGAATTGGGATTGCTCTCAAGAATCAGTTTGCAGGGTTCTGCTTGATTTCTCAAGAACAGATGGGAAAGTGAATTTGCAAAGACTGCGGCAACAAATTTACTGCACAAATTATGGAAAAAGTTACCCAACAGTGTCCCCCCCCACCTCTTTTTTTTTTTTTTTCCTCCGTCTCTAGTTTCTATGATTATAGTTGGAGAGAAAATTCAGGCTGAAAGAAATCTGATATTTATTTTCTGTGAACTTTAATAAAGAAAGTGGTGGGTTTGGGACTTTTTTTGTAAGGCCCTTTGGACAAGCCAATTTTTAATTTTTTTTAATAGCACCTTTTGGCATAAAGCTGCTGGTGTGTGATTTATGGAGCTGCTAAGAGGTTGTGCTGAGAGGCATTCCTGGCAGGTTGGCGAGGGACTTTGAAGAGGTTTTTGACACTGGGAGCCCACTCTTCATGGGACCGGTGTTCACCAGGCAGGCCTCTTAAAATGTTTAGTGCCGGAGCCTTCGCTTGAAGTCCCTGTTTGTTTGGGTTTGCAGAATCCCCTTCCTCTCTTCAACATTCTCAGATGTCCCAGTTAGGCTGAGTGATCAGCCGTAATCCACTCCAGCCCTGACCAGGAATAGTCCACTTTGCTCATAAGCACATAACATAACTTCAGCCCCCAGGGCCCCTGTCGTGAAATGGAATCCCAGACACTCTGAGATGTCTTGGGAGATAAGGGCAGCCCTAATCCCAGGGTCACTCCGGCCCTGGAGGAGCAGGAGTTCACCTATATACATCACCACATTGTTATCAGCCAGGGACCCCAGGCGGCCACAACCCGCCACATTTTCCACAGGGCTTGGTGGTGTTAAGAAAATACCCTCCAGTGTGGTGTTATTTTAGGCTGAAACAAAAGTCGACATGAATGGCTGGGGGGAACAGAGGGGGCATTGTTCTCCCTGTGGCCGGGTGCTCAGAACTGGCCTGAAACTGGAATCCAGCAAACGGAGAAGTAAATACCATCACGTACAAATGGGCTATCGTGTGTCCCGGGGATCAATTGAGCACAGAGGGCGGCCAGGCCGGGGATTGTGCCAGCCCCTGGGTCATGGGAAGTTTGGTTTCCAGAGAGGCCAAGAGTGCCACCTGATTTGTGGTGGTGTGACGACTGACTCGGAGAAGAAGCCACCTGCTTGTGAGAGATGGAGGAGAACCCGAATACCATGAGCTGGCTTTGTGGAGCATGGGCACAAGAGGGGCCAGGACACTGTTCTAAGCCCCTCTAAAGAATGGTCCCATTTAATCTTCCCAGTCACCCTAAGAGGCAGGCACTATTATATGCCCATTTTATAGATGAGGAAACTGAGGTGGAGCAAGGCTTGCCCGAGGTCACATTGCTGCCATGTGCAAGAGCCGGGATTTAAAGCCATGCAGTCTTTTTCCCCTTCAGCTGTGCCTGATCATCCTACTGTCATTTTCGCCCCCTGTGTTTCTTATTCATGGTCCCTGGGTGATGTAGCAGATACTGTCAGTGCCCAGCCCAGAGCTGTCAGCCCTCACCATGTCAGTGTAAGCTGATGGCCCAGCTCCCCGCTCTAGCATCTGCCCATGTCTTTGGCCATGGGAGTCTGTTCTGTGCATTTGCACAACAGGCCAGAAGTGTCAGGAAATTAGCATCCCACAAGACTCATGACAGTGGGTGTATAAATACCTCAGCTCCCTTGCCCTCATGGTGGGAACACTCCGAGGTGCGTGTTCTATGCGGCTGCCCAGAGCTCCCTGGTGGGAATGAGCTCCACCTGCCACAGTGGTAACTGGCTGGAAGACACATGCCTTGTTGGCTTCCTTCCCCTCCCTGACTCCCTTCCTCACTCCCGTACTGCTGTTTCCTGGGATCACCCTCCTAATATCACCTTCATTTGAACCCTCATCTCTAGAGCTGCTTCTGGAAGAATCCAAACCAAAACTGGGGATCATACCTCTATGCGATTACTTGACTAATGTCTGTCTCCCTCGCGACGCTGTGAGCTCCATGACAGCGTCACGTTATATTCCTGGGGACTAGCTGAATGTCTGGCTTAAAGTAGGTCCCAAGCAAATACGTACTAAATGAAAGGATTTTGAGGTGGACAATCCCTTTCTGTCTGACACATATTTGTATTTTGATAGTTTGTTCCCTTCTTAACTCAATATTTTACATATAAAGTAGTTTTTATCATTCATTCTTTATTGAAGAGTTACTTTTTCCAGATACATTATGGGGGGTTGGAGACATGGCTCCTTCTCTCCATCTGCCATCTTGCCTAGAGTTGGGGATAACCGGGCTTCTCCATCAGGCTCAGATGAAGGCCTTTGGAGGTTGTTCCAGCTGTTTGGCCAGCTGTTTACCAAATCTGTGTCCTCCTCCTAGACTGTGTTTCCCAGTCTCACTCACAGTTAGGTGTGCCACGTGACTGAGGTTTAGCCAGTGGAATTTCAGCAGACGTGTACCACTTTTAGCCCAGCTGTGAACACCTCCTGTATGCAGTCTTCCATGCTCTCCACTTCTGTGGCTTGATGCCAATGAGCATCGTAGCCGTGGGAGCCACATGTCCAATATAGCAGAGCACACAGTACAAAAAGACTGGGTCCCGGAATTACCACGTGGAGGAGAGCCACACACTGACCACAAGCACCCATTTCAGACTTTTCTAGTAAGAGATAATTTTCTATTGTGTTTGAACCATCATACATTTGGGGGATTTTTTTTGTTATGGGAGCTGATGTGACCCTAACTAATACTGAGGCCCTAGGTACTGACAAGAGTTAGTGTCTTCTGCCATATGGAAAATAACTATTCAACATGTCCAATAAAATTCCAGTTTTCTGCATTGATGCTACTTTCATTTAAAGAAAAATCAAATAGTAAAGCCTTAATTTTTGGGGGGGGGTAGGAGGTGGGTAGTGCCTTGTTTCACTGAAGCCCTTGAGTATATGCTTATTCTGCCCTGTAGGTGACCCCATAGGCTCTCTTTCTGGAAAGGATTTGTCTAACAGGCTGGCACATTGATACCTGCTCCATCCAAGGACCAGGAGAAGAGCCAGCAGAGTGGCTGATCAAAGTTCAAGAGCATTACTGTTTTCTTCAGACCTTTAGGCAGCTGCTCCTGCCCTCCTGTGGGCCGCAGTAGCGATGGAGACGGCTCCTCAAGTTAAGAGCAGAGATTGCATTGATCCCTTGAACCTTTTTAGCTTCAACATTTTAGCTTCAAACCTTCGGAAATGTTCTCCTAAGCTTCCATAAAACCCACAGGCAAGCAACCACTGGAAAGCTCCTTGGCCACCCTCCCCACCAGCCATGACCTTCCTTGGGAGGACCTTGGAGTGTTGGAAAAATTATGGTTTCTAGAACCAGGCAGATCAGAGTTTGACTTCTGGGTCTGTCTTCTCCTTGTTATTATTCCCATCTTACAGATAACAGCTGGAAACTGATTCCTGAACCTGCATCTTGGCCCTGATCCAAACTGTCCTGACATGGTGACATGTGGTCTCCACCAAAGCAGTGACCTAGGCAGACAGTACCACGTGGTGGAAAGAGCGTGGGCCTTGCCAGGCTTGAAGTGCGGCTCTGCCTCCACGAGCAAGTTCCTTAGCCTCTCTGTGCCTGCTCCTTTATGTATGAACTGGGGTTGTATAGTATCTACATCATGGACCCCTTGTGAGGCTGGAACGAGATGATGTTTGTGAAAAGTCTTTGGGTCTTAGTGGGCCCCATCCCTGTGGTCAACAGCACTTTTTGTTAGTTTCCCCATGGAAGGGGCAGGTGACAGCGGTGTTTGCGACCTAGCCTGTGAGGGGAATGGTCACCTGAGGGCTCACCTGGAGCCTTTGCAGTCTCAGGGGACCACAGGTCAGCCCGCCTTGGCCTTCTGGGAAGATCACTTGTGCTCTGTCCTTGGGACGACCTTCCGTCAGAGGAGAGCCTGGGCCCTGATCGGACCCTCCTTCCAAAGACAAAGGGACCACTGAACAAGACAGAGGAAGCCTTTGCTGGTTGTTGGGCTCCCAGAGGCTTTTTTGGGAGGGGAATTGGGGCAACACCCAGGAGACTCTGGTCTGAGTTGATCACGCAGGCGGGAGGACACGTGGCTTCCTCAGGGTCAAAGACTTGACCTTCGGAGCCAGACACCCCTGACTGTGCATCCCGCTCAGCCACTCCACAGAGTCTCTAACCCTTTCTTCCTCAGTTTTCTCCTCTGTAAAATGGGACTGTTGAGGGTACTTACCCCGTACGATCCTTGTGAAGACTGAGCGGGATAAGAATGTGCATATAAACACTTTGCATAGTGGAAGCACTCAGTATATTTCTGAAAACATTTTTTTCCCAAATATAAAAGATTCCAGCAGTATAAAAAGTTATGCACTGAAGAGTAACTCTCTCTCCCACTCATGAGCCCTGGTCCCAGAGGATGTATCCAGAAGAGACTGTGGTTATCAGTGTCTTGTGTCAACTGCCAAAGATACTCTTCATATATATTAGCCTGGAAATGATATGTACATATATATGACATATACACATAAATATTTTGATTTACAAAAATGGAAATGTCACATGGGTCCCCCTAAACGGTGTGTATATGTGTGTGTATGAACAATGATCTCCCATAATACACACTGTTCTACATTTGGTTTATTTTTATTTTTTTAACCTAGTGATATTTTTCAGTGACCATTCTGTGTCAAATCTTAAAGACCTATCTCATTCCTTTTTTTAAAATTTTTTTAATTTAAATTTTTTATTTAATTTTATTTTTTTCATTCTTTTTAACAGTCATGTAGTATCCCAGCCTGAATATAGACCTTAATGATGCCTTAATTTATTTAACTAGCTGCGTCTTGATGGCTAGTGCCTGGTTTTTCATACCATTTATGGAGAAGAAAGGGAAAGCTTGTCCTTCGGCATTTTCCATCCCCCAGACCTAGGCCAGCCTCCCAGCCTCTGGCACCTGTTATTTCTTTCTGGTTGGTAACTCCCAGGGGGTGCAGATTTTTCTCACTGCAACCATGCTAGACCAAGTTTTGGGCTCCTGCTCTGGGCCTAAACATACCTTAGATCTCTTCATAACTCAGCTTGTAAGTTGAGGCCCCTTAATTTGGCCCTCAGGACTCTTTAACGCCTTTTAAACCCCGTTAAACCCATGTAATGAGTTTCCCCTTGCTGTGCTCCTGGCCGTGAAAGCTGAGAGCCGGGGCCCAGGCCTCCCACCTGTTCCAGACATTAGGCTGTGCCAGAGAGTCTGTGGGGAGGAGGGAAGGGGTGGGGGCCAGTGGGAGCTCTGTGGGCAGCCATGCAATCAGGAGTCCTGGCTGGAGTGGGTGTGTGGGTGCTCCTCCGCCTTGGGCAGGCATTCATCCAGGGACGTCAGGGCCCTGGGGTGGCTCAGGTAGTGTCAGCTCTCAGACCACCTGTGGGGTGCAGAGGAGTGTGGGGGCCACTTTGCTGGGGCCAGGGGAGTGGGTCGAAGCTGGCAGAAGCTGGCTGAGGTGGGAGTCACATGCTCCAAGAAGGGGTTCCTCTCTTTAGAGAACCTGGAAGCACAGGGCTGGCTGTCCTGAGCATGTCAGTGCCTGCTCTGGAATCTTCTTTCCATGGTTGCCCATTGTGTAAGGGATGGCTGCCGGTTTATATGCCTCCTTCCTGAGAATCTACGTTTCCCTCTCTCACACTCAGTCCACAGGGGTCAAAGGGGCTGACTCTGCACTTCCTACTTCCAGGTGACCCAGGACTAGCCAATCAGAGTATTCAAGGCAGCTACCCATAGTGATTGGTTCTGGGGTAGTCCTCATCCAGCCTCAGTGATTGGTTAAGGGTGGCCATGTGACCCAAGTCTGGTAATTCGTAGTGTTTAATCCGTTGGCCACAGTAACTGCTTTAGAGATGGACATATCACCCAATGGTAGTCCAAAGAGATTCAATTCTGGAACTCTCTGTGGGAATAACTAGGAAAGAGATATACTCTTTCCATGGGGGTTACTGGAGGAGAGAATGCCAGCTTGGAGGGCTGCAGGCCAACTTGTTACCACAAGGAAAAAGCCTGCTTGAGTTGGGCTAAGACAGAGGGAAACAGGGCAGAGAGAGAGAAAGTGCAAGGTAGAGGCCTCATGACATCATTTAGCTTCTGGATCTAGCCACACTTGAAGACATCATATTTATGTGAACAAATAAATTATCTTTTTAAGTTAAGTCAGCGTGAGTTGAGTTTGTGAGTTTCTTTCAACCCAGAGTCCCAACTAGCATATATCACCCACTACCTGCTTACTGTATTTCACAGTGTGACCCTCAGATTGGCCTCAGCCTAGTTTTCCCGGCTCTTCTCTGGCCAGTGTGCCTTCACTCAGCCCTAGAATTTGCCTTTGACACATCCTACTTCCTTTCTCTCTACCTGGTAAACCATTTCCCATCTCCTCTCAACATGTCATTGTCAGCTCACATTTGACTCTGTGCATAGAGCTCTCGGTTCTGGGAGGGTGCTATGCTCCTGTTAACAAGGAACTTTCCAATTCCAAGTAGCTTCTAATCCGCTTGTGGGGGGCTTAGCACAAAGTGGGTGCTCATCGAAGAACCAATGGATGAATTGAATGAACAATGTGTGAGTGAGTGAATGGAAGAGGCAGGGTTCACACTAATGAGCCTCAATTCAAGGCAGCATTAGCTAGTTGCCAAGTGACAGACATGGACAATGCAGGTTCTTAGAGGGATCAGGAATATGTACAGCCGGCACAAGGGACATTTGGAAGGAAGCTGTGGGTGAGTGCCAGGGTAAAGGCTTTACATGCTTTCTTATGGGTAACAGAGAGCCACCAAAGGTTTTGGAATGGGCATGGATCATGCAAAGCTGTATTTCAGAGATGCTAACCAGACAAGGATGTGAGGGCTGGGTTGGACAGGAAAGGACCAGTGGTGGTTAAACTAATGAGGAAGGTATTTTACATACATCCTCTGTGGGGTGATGTGAGCCTGGCATAGGGGGTGGCAGAGATAGATTAAGGGTGGCTTTGGGGAGATTTCTGTGTTCCACTCTCGAGAAATCTTTTTTGATAGGACTGAAACAGGTTATGATCATCTCCTAGATGATTCTGATGCACAGTTTGCGCAGTTGTAGGGTTTGAGTCCACAAGTACCAGGAGGATGATGGCAGAAATAGAGGTGTATTGAAGAATCATTGGTTTCGAAAGAAAATGGCAAGCCACACCCCCCCACCTTTTTTTAAGAAACTGTGGCATTTAGGAACTGCCAGGATGTCTGTGTGGATGTCCTCAGCACATCCATGAATAGACACGTGTAGCTAGAAGTCAACAACACTGGAAAATTTGGGAAGATTGGGAAGCTGTTCTTGCAGAGCTGATGAACTAATACGAATTAGTTGCCAATATGTTAAAATAGGAAAATATCACACAAAATGCTGGATTTCTGAATTCTCATAAAAAGTTAGGAGACCTGCTCTGCTGGACCCACATTCTAGGTTGGAGCTAAGACGTGGCAGCTTCTGTTAGTGGTTTCCTGGGCTCTCAGTGTGCCACAGTTTCCACCATTCCCTAATGCCTCACACGCAACCCACTAGGCTCGTTTATATGATCATCCTGGTGTCTGTAGGCGTTTGTATTAGTGACCCTCAGTGCCCCACATATAGGGATAAGCATGTGAATGAGGAGACAACAAAATGTGGCTCTACGAGGTAGGATGAGATAGAGTCCTAGATGCCTTGGAAAAAAGAATATAAGGGCAGAGAGTTAACAGCGTGGAGGGAGCAGTTCTGACCGTGGATGAGTTGCTTTACTTCACTGGTCTTAATTTCTTATTTCTAAAAAGGATTTAATAATATGTCTTAAATTAGGCGCTTCAAAGTCATAATGCGTGTGAGACTAATTCACGGCCTAGAGGGGGGCACAGAGCAGTAAGGTACTGCTGTGAAAGGCAGGGGGGAGTACCCGAAAGAGGGACAGGCTTGAATCCCACTTCTGCAACTTACAAGATGTGTGGCGTTGAACCACATAGTTGATCTTCCTGAGACTAAATATCCTCAACTGTAAACTGGGTCAATGATGCCCACACACTAGGACTGTTGGGAAGATAAAATGAGACACAGTAGATTTCATCTTAAGTGAGAATTAGGTTCTGAAAGCCAGCACATAAGGCAAAAATTGTGTATATTTAAAATGACCATTGCAAATCCTCTTAAATAACCCTAGGCAGTCAGCTATGAGTATAGATATAAAATGTGTACAGAGATCTACTATATAAAGAATCTGTATGCCAGATATGATTTTACAGAATGCCAAATGTTTTAAAATAAAATTATTTTGGCTGAGTGCACATTGAAGAATTTGTGCATGTGCACTCGTGGCTCCCCTATATAGGTGAACAACATTTGAAAACTCCCTGCAGGGCTTTTGGGTCCCTGAATGAATACTCTGTACACTGTCACCAGGTGATGGTTTTAGGAGGCCATTAGCAGGCTTGATAGTTGCAAATAAAATCTTTGAAAGCAAGTGTTTGGGTTGTGTAATGCTATTTAATAGTTTGAATATTCAAGGATAGTTGATTTAATTGATGATTTTTCATTTTGAGGAATATCATTTTAAATGTATAAAGCATCATTAAATGGAGTGCTTACTATACACCAGGCACTTTTCTAAACGCTTTACTTGTGTCACTTCATTTAATCTTCACAATGACTCTTCACGTAATCATGCCCATGAAGACACTGAGGCATGGAGTATTTAAGTAAGGTCATGTAGCTAGGAGACAGCAGAGCTGCATTTGGACCACCTGGCTCCCAACTCCTAATCTTAGCCACATACAAATGGCTTGCAACTTAAAGCCTGTGCAGAGGGATTATTTAAATGTGTGAAGTATTTGGCGTGTATTAGATGGAAAAGTGTGTATTTAAGATAGGTAAAAGTGATTGCTTCATCTGTAGATCCTGGGTACATCATCTGTCACCAAAGGATAGATAAGGCCTTGGTTTACACACCAGGGCCCCCCCACGTAAGAGGGCCTCCTTTGTTGATCAAGAATTTGGTTACTACCTATTAAAGCTATTACTACCTATTAAAGTTACAGGGGCTCAAGAGAAATCCCATGGGCTAGAGGTCTCCTTGAAGGTACAGATGATCCAGAAAAAAGTCTCTCTCGAGGACAGTGACCCTGAGTGACAACTTCATTGGCTGCTGCCCATTCTCGAGCCATGAACATCACCGCTTCAAGGGGTGTCACTGGGGTGGTAGGGCTGGGGAGGAGGACCTGGTGCTGAAGGGGAGACACATAAACCTCCTCTACAGGTTGAGGCTGGAGCTTCACCAAAGATGAGGAGAGCAGGAGTGCTGTTTGGTTTATCTTTGGGTCGCTGCTGCCAGGGAAGTTACCACGAGCACACAGAGGCCTCTGCAAAGCAAGGCGACAGAGGGGCCCTGCCTGTTGGCTCACCGCTGGAGAATGTGGGCATTCTTACCAACAATGGATGACTCTCAGCTACCTCCTGTCATCTCCCAGTGTTTGTGCTGGACAGTCGGTTTGGCTCAGCTGAGGTTGCTGAATCCCCAAGGAACCACTCTTCCGTGAAGTCAAAGGTCACACTGTCTTTTGTCCCACCCGTAATTAATAGAGGTGGATTTTGCATCCCTCATCTTCAACAACCCCCCAACACATCACCCAGTTCTGTGCCACCGTGGGCTCCCTTATCTAAAAGTGCAAAGAGGCCCATGCTGTTGGTTTGGACCAGGAGGAGGAGACCTGGTTGGGGTCTATGCAGGTTTTTAAACCATAGGCCCCAAATTCTTTGACTCTCCTCGCATCAAGAGATGAGTCCCTGGAATCCGGCCATGCCTGGGACTGCCTTGTCCACCAGAGTATATACCATGTGACCTCTGAGGCTAGGTCAGAAAAGGCCTCACAGCTTCCACTGGTTCTTGGGACTCTTGCTCTGGGGAAAGCCAGACACTTGTAATAAGTTTGATGACCCTGAGACCAGCACGTTGGACAGGCCATGTGTAGACGCCGGATCGACAGCCCAGCTGAGCTTCAGTGTCAGCCTTGTGGGTGAGTCCTTTCCAACGTCCAGCCCCAGCGAGCTCCCAGATGTGTGCAGCCCCCACTGACAGACCCCAAGGGAGAATGTCCTGGCTATTCCAGACCCGCAAAATTCTGAGCAAAAGAAAATGTTGGTTTTAAGCTGCTGGGTTTTGGGGTAATGGGTTATGTAACAACAGTAACTGGAACAGGACCCAAAGCTTCATGAGAACTTTCTGGAAAGCTTTAGATGGAGAGTAGATGAGGGCAAAGGGCTCCAGGAACAGAGTTACCTCCACATCCAGGTGAGCCCGACTCGGAGGGCTGGAGGTGCTGAAGGGCATAGAGTGAAGCCTCCCGGGTTTGTACTCAGGGCATCTGCCCAGGGGGAGCCTGAGGACTCGCCCTTCTCCTGCGCGCTGCGGGACAGATTAAGGCACGCTCAGCACAGAGGACATGGCAGAGGAAGTCCGAGGGGAAGACTGGCTGGCCACCGGCCAGGCCTCCTGAGGCAGGACTTCCCTAGTGAGGCCACGCTGAGCAGTGGTTAGATGACTGACTTTGGCACCAGCCAGACCGAGTTCAAGGTCCAGCTCTGCCAGGTACACCTGTGAGCCCTCGGTCTAGCAGTTTTCTCTCTCTGTGCTTTACTTTCCTCATCTATAAAATGGGACACACAGATGTGCCTACCAAGTGTATGGCTGGTTGGAGGATTAAATTAGATTATAAATATAAAAATCCTAGAACTTATAATAAGTGCTGGACACTATTTGTTATAATTCAATTTACTGTGTTAAATTTTGGGATCTGGTTTTCAACTTTTCAGGATTAGAAGCTCAATTTTATGGGCACAGTGAGGGTGAAACGGACTCACATTAACCAGCACAGAGTCTGATGTATAAACCAGAATGTCAATGACAATCAGAAATACGGCTATCTGAGAGCATGGTGTGGTCACATGGGCAAAGCAGGGCATCTCTCTCTGGATGAGTACTCATGGGAAACCAGATTCTGATGAGAAGGTTGCTTTGGAAAGTACACAGTGGGAAGAAAAGGGTTTAGAATCATGTCTCAGCTAACCTGAGTCCTCTCACCTTTCCAGGGAGAGCCTCCTGGAAACAGTGTTCTGCCAGGCCATGACCTCCCCTCCTGTAGACCCCTCAACTTATGACTGCCTAGGTTTTCTTTTTCTGTGGTCTAAGCCAGTATGGCCCAGATTTCAGTCATTCTGTGGGGCGATCATTCTCCAGGAGTCTCTCACACTTCTGCATGTCTTGCAATGAAGGTACTAACTGACCTCTGTTCTCTTTGCAAGGATATTTACATAGCAAACAGCTTTGAAAGATGGAGATAGTGTCTCCCCCACAACAAAGGCAGGCATGCTTACTGCCCATTATAAAAGATTCCAGTTCCCTAAGCATGGGTTTTTTCTCCTATAATGGAACCCCCTGCATGGACAGGTATCCATCTAGCTAATCTGCATAATGCCCGTGGGATTGGGGATGAAGGGAGCTATTGTAAATATGCTGCTGGCTGTGCCATGAGTAATAACATTCTTTGTCTCTGATCCAGGGTGCTTGTGTCTTCTGCCAGCACCCATGAAACCAGCAAGCTAACTTATTGACTTGTAAGTAGGATAACATCTCAGACCTTTCCTAGCTCCTGATAATTCCCATCCAGTCTTCCTGATTTTTGCCATATCTGCACAACACTTGCGTAGTTACTTACTTCTCTGTCTATAAACCAAATCTCTTTGTTAAAATGTTGATTTATTTAAAAAGAATACTTTATAGAACTACCTTAAATTGAAAACCAGTATGCTACCTCATAAATCTAATGTAAAGATAAATACAAGAAAATAAAACCCCAAAAGGCTCCATGCTGTATAATTCCATTTCTATGATGTTCTGGAAAAGACAAAACTATAGAAAGGGAAAACAGATTATTGATTGCCAGGGACTGGGGATGGGGGGAGGGTTGACCTTGGGGCATGGGGGAGATTTTGGGTGGTGGAAATGTTCTGTGTCACGATTGTGATGGTGGTTATACAACTGTATGTGTTTGTCAAAACTCATAGAATTGTATACTAAAAAGAGTGAATTTTACTGTGTGAAAATTTTGCCTGGATAAACTTGACTTTAAAAGGAAAAATAAAAGCCGACTTCAGTAAATTCTGGCCAGATATCCTTGCCTTTCCAAGCCTTGAGCCTGAGTTCTGTCCTTTCTTTGCCAAAAAGGGAGAGAGATGACCCCATGTTGAAGTGGCATTAAAGATTTCCTAGCACCAAGCCAAGACTTTCGCCTTGTCCTCATCAGAAGACTAAAAGAGGTGAAGAAGAAGCCCTCTCTCCCCATGTGATTCAATGTTAGGGAAAGCTGTGTCCCCAAATTACCCCAAACCATCTTGGTACCACCTGGGACAACCATGCCACGTTTTGGGAAATGTGCCTCTAAGCTCACAGCCCCTCAGCTCTCCATTCGCTGCATTTCAATCACCTCCCAGGCCTGTCTGCTTGAAATTACTCCCAGGCAACCTTGATGAGAGTGGTGGGTGTTCCCAAATTCTCCTGCCCCATTGCACACTGACACTCCTTGGCTGTCCCAGAGAGCCTCGCTCACCCACGGCCTCTAGATTGTACTATGTAACTCTCTGGGGAACCTGGCCTTCGTCAGTGCCAAGTTTTGGGGGACATTTTGCTGTCACTTGAATGAACCCTTAATGGAATGAAACAATATATGCCTGAGCCTCTGTCTGTCCCTCTATCTCAATCCACCACTCCACTCACCCTGTCTGCATGGGCTTCCACCTCCCCACCCACCCGTCCCCACCCCAAATCCATCTACCAGTCTCAGCAACGCCCCACCGGGCCCACCAGTCAGTCTCAAAGACCACAGTGGGGGGAAATGGCGGCTGCCTTTCACTAGGGGGTGTGATAAATGCTACTGTGTTTTTCTTGACTGCTTCTCTATTTTTCCTGGCACAGGCCTGGAGCAGGGAGGGCTTTGTGGCTGTGTCAGTGCCAGTTATTAACGTGAACATCATCATCGGAGGCTGTTCTGCTGCCTGGTGTTGCAAGCTAAGCTCGGCCAGGCTTTGCACAGCTCTGCAGTGATCTCTGTAATTAACTTAGGTGATTCACTCCTGTACACCCATTGTGCTCTTTGCAAGGCCGCCGACATCCATTTACATGAGGAGCTAAAAACAAGTATTTCCGAGGCCTCCCTTTGGAGGAGTTTCTCACGCGCTCACCCACCCATTCTCTCCTGGCAAAACAGCCTGACCTCGCCCTGCCTTTGCCTCCTGTTGGAAAATCCAGCCCTTGAAATTAGGTCATTGAGAAGAAGCTGAGGGTTTGGTCCCCACTTCTTTCAAGAGAGATGCTTGGAGCCACGTACACCAATGCCATATCCAATGCCTACTATAGAGTAGACCCTCAAGGAATGTCTTCTGAATCAATGACTTTTTCTCCCAAATTTCAGCTATCCAAATGCATAGAAACTTAGAAGAGTGGTTCTCAACTTGGTGCAATTTTGCCCTCCCAGGGGACATTTGGCAACTTCTGAGGACATTTTTGGTTGTCACAAATAGGTGGTGCTACGGGCATCTAGTGGGTAGAGGTCAGCGATACTGCTAAACACCCTACAATGCACAGGGCAGCCCCCCACGACAAGGAATTATCTGGCCCCAAATGGCAACAGTGCCGAGGTGGAGAAACCCTGGCTTAGAAGATGCCGCCCCAAGCTCTTCTTGCCCTGGATTGATTCGTGTTGGCGTTTGGTTGGGGTCGAGGAAGCCTGGAGGTGTTTCTGAAGCCCCGGAATGATTGACGTTTTGCTGCCTGGATTTTTGTGAATGGCTGCTTATGAGCACAGCCTGCAGATAACTCTGCAGAGGGCACCGTTCAAATGAACCAATTATGAGGGATTTTTCAATGTAAACTTTTAACCAGGTAGCCTAAGGGCTTGCTGAGCATAAAAGTACAATTTAGGAGACATGAGGTTTTCTGAGTTCCAGGAGGCCCGGGCACGATCGATGCAGGCGCTAAAGCATGGGGGCTGAGAACATGGCTTTCTGACATCACTGAGAAGCTTTGGCCATTGTGTACCCCAAACCCAGACCAGCAAAGAGGGTAGAGGGCTTCTTCTTCTTCAGGAGGAGCTGGGTGCCAGGGGCAGGTGGTCTGGGGGTCCCTGCACACACTCCCCAGGCTGCTTGGCTGGCTGTCCGCTGCCCAAGCCGGTCCCTTCACTTGCTAATTGTTGGTGACTTGCTGACTCAGGGCTCTCCTGCCTTCAGCCAGGTCGCTGGGGGTTTAAGTAACCAAATGATTCATTCACTGCTTCCCTTGGCAGTCGTCTGCTCTGCCACCTTGCGTGTCATCCCTCAGAAGCTGAAACTCGGCTCGGTCAGGGTGATGTAAAGACTCAAGTACTGCCTTTGATTTTTCTTGTTTCTTTTCTCTCTTGAGCCCTGACTTTCCCTACAACAGGGGGTGCTGGCGAGGGGGACTTCCTCTTGGGGGTTTGCTGAAAACTCTCTTCCCTTTGCTTGTTGTCTCGTCCGCTGCTCCACATTCTGGGCTTTTCCTATAGTGCTGCCTACTCCTGTCTTCTTCATTTTCTCTCTGCCTCTTGGTGCAATATGATGCTTCCCCAGGCCCTTTGCTTAGCAAATCGATGTCAACACAAATTGGACGGGATGCTGGTGACGACCCAACTGGATTTTGGGCCCAGCACTGAACTCTTGGCCTTAGATATTTTCTTTTTCTAGATTGGTGGCCTTTAAACCTCTTTTTTATTGATTTGTTTTTTCTTAGCAGTAGAACTATTCATTAATTCAACAAGTAGTTACTGGACATCTGCAATGTGCCAAGTATTGTTCTAGCCACAGGGGATAGAGCCATGAATAAAATGGGTAAGATTCCTGCTCTTTGGGAACTTACATTGTAATGAGGGAAAGCCAATGATAAGCAAATAAAAAATATTTAATATGTGAGGTGGTGATAAATGCATTAATAAAAAAGTAAGCAGGATGAAGGATTAGTGAGTGACAGTGGTGAGGGGGTTACTTCGGATGGGGGTACAGGGAAGTCTCTCTGCTAAGGTGAGCAGAGATCTTTTGCCAATTAAATCTTCCTCCGATATTTAAAGTAGTTAAAAGTGAAGCCGTTCTGGATAGGGAAAGAAAAAAAAATAGAGGAGACTAACACAGACAGGGTGGTCCCGGATGGCCTTGCTGAAGAGGTCCCATTTCAGCTGAGAGCTGGAAGGAGAGAAGGAGCCAAGAGATGAAAAATACATTTATTCTAAAATTGAAAATGAAATAATTGAACATGGCAAAAAACAATTCAAATAGTACAAAAATTATACAGGGAAAGTATCCTAATTCCTTAGAAACTGGTCTCCTGGTTCCACTGCCCCAAAGGCAATCCTGTTACAAATTTTGTGTCTCTTTCCAGTAATACTTCATATTTATGCAAGTATTTATGTGTGAGTATCTCTGTCTCTATATCCTTTTTAAATACCCATAGTACCATATTATACCCATTCTGCACCTTAATTTATTTCACTTAATATTATATCTTGGAGATTTTTCTGTATTAGCTTGTAAAGATTTCTTTCACTTTTATAGCAGTTAAGTGGTATTCCACTGGGAACTTACTTCCACATATGCAGACTGTCTCTTATTGCTGGTAGTAGATGGTTTCCTGAATGCTTTCAACATCCATTTGCAGATGTGTGACTCTATCTATTGGATACATATTAATGGAAATAAATACATTTATTGAATATATTAATTAAATATATCTCTTGGATAAATTTATCTATTGGACAAATTCCTAGAAGTAGAATCGCCATGTCAAAGAGGATGTCTGTTTTTTATTTTGATGGATATTGACGATTTGCCTTACAAAAAGATTATACCAATTTATATTCCCTGCCAATTTACAAAGGCAACTTTTTCTTGAATCCTTATGAACAGTGTACTTTTAAATGTTTTGATCTCTCTTTGCCAAACTGATTGGTGGAAAATATCTCAGTTTGTTTTAACTTACATTTTAAAAACTCTTAATGAGTTTGAACATCTTCGACATGTCTAAAAAAGCCTGTTGTGTTTCTCGTTCTGTAAACTGCCTAGTCATGGAAATGCCAAGTCGAGAGGCTATTAGATGTCCAAGTGGGTACATCAAGAAGGCATCTAGACATACAAGTCAGAGCTTAGGGTAATTTTCTGGGCTGAGGCTATAATTTTCAAAGTCAGTAGTACATCGATGATGTTTAAACCATGGAATGAAAGAGCTCACCTACAGAGAGAACGAACAAAGCAGAGAGGAGAGGGCTGAGGACTGAACCTAGGGGCACTCCTACAGCTGGAGGCTGGGTGGAGACGGAGGGTCAACAAAAGACTGAAGAGTGGCAGCCAGGGAGAGGAGAGGGTGGGAAGCAGAAACTGCGAGAGAAGAGTGTGCCTCAGGAGGGACCGAGGGGTCGACTGAGAAGTCAAGTAAGAGAAGAAGAGAGATACTCTTTGTATTTGACAACATGGAGTCATTGATAAACTTTAGATCAGTTTTGGTGGCGTGGTGGTGAAGTCAAGTTGGACTTGGTTGAAGAAGTAGAGACAGGGCTTGGAGGCAACACTTGCGAGATATTTTGCCAAGATGGGAATTAGAAAAACAGGACATGGTTGTTCATAATGAGGATCAAGATGAGGGATCACAGTAGCTGTTTGGGTTGGGTTTGGTTTTTTGAGATGGGAGCTACTGAGTCCATGTCATTGCAGGTGAGAATGGTCCAGGAGACAGGGGGTTGTTGGTGTGTGTGTGTGTGTGTGTGTGTGTGTGTAGCTGGGAGGGCAGACTCTTAGAAGGGAAGGGATTCAGGACACAGGTGGAGGGTGGCCCCTGGTGGGAGGAAGGACACGTCTTCTGCTATATCCCGAAGCATGAAAGAGAGTGGGATTCAAATCAAGGCAAGTTTGTGGGTTTGGGTGCTGGGAAATGAGAGATCATGAATCTGGTCGTTTCCATTTCCTCCATAAAGCATGAGGCAGTGTCATAAGCCCAGGGTGAGGGGAGAGGGAGTGATGCAAAATCTATGAGCAAGAAGAAAGCACGAAATGGGCATCTCTGAGCAGGACAGGGACTCCTCCAAGGAACCATGACAGAAGTGCCAGGCTAGTTTTAATGCCCTGGGAGCCTTACCTAACTTCAGGCGGCTCTGCAAGGGGGAAGTGAATTGGCCCAGCCAAAGGCTTTGTGTTGCACAGAGTGGTTAATTTGGAGGTGTCTGATCTCGACACTGTTCATGGAGTTATTTATGTCTGAAATGATGAGAATTCCCTCCCCCCACTTCGGGCCCATAAAAAATGTGGGGAAGTGGCCAAAATACCAGCTTGTGTTCCTGGGTCGTGTGGATTACCGCTGTCACGGGTGTGTTTCGCACCCCCATCCATCTTCAGCCCAGACTCCCCAGCTCACGCCTGTCAGGACGGGGCACTGACCCCTGCTGAGGCCGGGTTCCCGGGTTTGGGCACCATGTGGGCCTGCACGCAGCTTGTGAGCAAGTGCTTTTAATAAGCGTCAAGTTCCCCAGTCTCTTCTCTTCCCTGGCCTCTTCTTATTGTCTGAAGACAGCAGACCCGGGGTCCTGCTGAGCGTGGGATATGGTTTCCTACCTAAGCACACACTTGCCACGGGATGGGGTATGTCCGGGGTCCACGGGGTTCATGTGCACGTGGTTTTGTGTTACACCATTCTATACGGACTAGATTCTGGAAAATCCTACTCAAGGAAAAGTATGGGAGGAGGCTTGTCTGAGAGCCCCCACCCTGGGATCTTTTCAGCTTTACCATTTGACAGAGTCTCCTAATCTCCCTGGATCTGTCTTGCTTATCAGTAAAATGAGAGTGATTATATCTGCCCTCAATATCTACCCCGGGTTTGTGTGTGTGTGTGTGAAATTTAAATGAAAGAATGAATGCAAAATTGCACTTCCATCAAAGATGATTTTTATCAGGCGTCTCTCCATCCCCTGTGATCTCCCCTGTCACAAATACAGAGTGTCTAGCATGGAGCCTGGGTCATCGTAGGTGCTCAGTAAACGTGTGGGGGAATTAATGAATGAACAGAATGAAGGAATGAACAGAAGGGGTAAATGTGTCTGCAGGTAAACCTACCTCTGCAATAATAGTTATAATTAATCAGCACTTAATATGTGCCAGGCACTCTGCTAAGCATTTTACAGAATGATGTCATTTATTCCTGCCTGGAGGTTGATGGTCGTGTTCCCATTTTTCAGATGGGAAAACGGCAGCTCAGCAAGGGTGAATTGCGTAAGGGAGGTCTCCTACCATGTGAGGGATGGAGCAGGGATTTGAACCCAGGACTTTCTGGTTCCAGAGACCATGCTCTTGCCCACTGTGATGTCCTACTGTGTGTGACAGCAGAGGGGCCAACTTAGAAAGTGATACTGAAGCCCTGTGCTGAAATCATTTGCATTCTTGTGGGGCTGAAACGGTGTTAGCTCCATGAGTCAAAGGCGGGCTCCTGAGAGCATTGATAAGCCCAGGCTGAGGGAATAAATGAACAGCTCTCTGTTCGGAGGAAGAAGACATGGAGTTATGTATGGATATCCCTGGGGCCTTTGTGCTGGTGTGGACACAGCCCAGCCAGGCGGGTACAGCCATCCCGTGTCTCTAGCTGTTTCAGTTCAACTGGCTCCGTCAGAGAATGAAGCAGACCAAGCCACCCGAGTTAACGCCCTGCTGCCTCCCCACATCAAGCAGAATTTGGATTGAGAAGGACTTGTTGACTTTTGTGTTCCTTTTTTCCCTGTCTTAGTTGGGAGTAGGATCGGAGCCTGTCCTTCCGACTCTTGGCTCATTGGGGCCACTTGGTCCCCGAGGTGGCCCATCAGACTAGGCAGTGGGGGAGGACTGTCTCATGGGAACCTTTTACCAAGCCTTAGGTCATTGGCCTCTACCGGCTTGGTGGTCTCTGCTCCCATCAAATCGCCTATTCTCCAGGATCTCAGCCTTCCTTTGGCCTTTACAGAATAAGGGCTTTACCCCACGAAGCTGGGGTGTTTGCCCCCCAAAGAGCCCTGGAGGCTGAGATCTGAACTTGGGCCTCCAAGTTCAGTGTGGCAGTGCAGTGGGGCTGGCTTCTGGAGGGGATGGGGCAAGCTTTCTCCCTCCGGGAATGACAGCCCTACTCAGCTGGCGGGCCTGCACTCTTGTGTACTCTGCTGGCTGGCTGCTGTCTCGTTCTAATAAATTAAATCTGTTATATCATCACTGTTATATTCCTGAGACAAGCACTTCCAAGGCAGATTAGAAAGGAACTTAAGGGGATTAAAAGCTTCTCTTAGTGAAAAACAATGTCTCAGATGGGAAATCCATTTACCAATATGAATTTCAGCAGAAATGCATGTTTTCTTCAATGCATTGCTACTGCTCAAAGAAAGCAGGATTCCCCCCAACGCCTCCCGTCCTCTGTTTTGCATAAGTTATAATGTGGATTCTGTTGAGCGTAGCAAGCTTCTCAGGGAGATTGATGGCTTCCATAAAGTTGCGCGAAAACATTTCTCCTTTGTTCACGAGGGAAAAGAAAAGTGTCTAATGGATTCGGAGTATTAAAAGAGTGTTGGCTTGTACTGTAAACCAGAGGAAGTCTAGGAGTAAATACTAGACACCAGAGGAGGTGGATTAATTGGAGATGGAAGCAGTCAATTCTCAGTTATCTGCTTGTGGCTTATCTGCAAGAAGTTAAAAAAAAAAAAAAAAAAGGGAAAGTATCCTAATGCTTCCACTCCCTGCCCGGCTGTCTATCCCTGTGTATACTCAGGGAATTGAAAGTCATTTTAATAACCTGGGCCCAATATAATTTGGAAGTAATTCTGCTGCTGCAGCTATAAAAAAATCACGGAAGGCAGTCCAAAGGATGTGTAATTAATTTTTTTTCTATTACTCACAGGCTGGGATTCTCTATACTGTTAGAAAGTTGACTTAACTTAAAATCATGAGCTAGTTCCCAAAGCCAGTGAAGAGCTCCTACTCAGGTGGCTGTAAAACTTTGGGAAACTGTCGTGTCAGGCCCCAGCACTGACTTCAAAGAGATTCTCTCTCCAGGAGGCTGATGGGACCGGGAGAGCTGCTGTCTGGATCCATTGTAAGTTGGAGCCTGGGTGAAGAGACAGGCCAAGTGCTGCCTGTTGGGTTTGGCCCAGTAGTGAGTGTTGATCTGTTCTAGATGATTCTCAGGAATTCTGGGGGTGCCGTGTGCAAACCCTTCTCCCACTGTGCCCCATGGAGCTGGGTATCTGTGCCCATGGCTTCACTTTGGCCATACTGCGGAAAAGCCCTCCCAGACATTAATGCAACTGCTCAGAGTGGTGGAGAGAGCTCTTTTGGTGGCCAAGGAATAGAAGCCCATTCATGCCAGCTCAAGGCAGAGAAAGGTCAGTTACAAGGAGATGACTCTCATGGGGTCTAAGGCAATGGAGCCAAGCTTGGACCACTGAGCATCATGGACAAAACAAAGCTCCCTCCCTTCCTTCCTTCCTCCCTCCCCTCCCTCCCTCCCTCCCTCCCTTCCTTCCTTCCTTCCTTCCTCCCTCTCTCCCTCTCTCCCCTCCCTCCCTTGCTTCCTTTCTTCCTTCCTTCTCCTTTTCCCTTTTCTCTTGCCTCCTTTTCCTCTTGCCTGAAGTGAGGCTGAACCAGAGTCTCTCCAAGATCTCAGGCCTCAGCTGCACATCTACCTACCCCTGCCTCTTTACGAAGTGAGCACCGGCTCTTGTTCCAGAAGCCATGATGTTTCTTGTGAAGCTTCTCAGGGGCCCCACGTTTCACCACTAGACCTTCCATTTTGCCTGCACCATGCTGGTGCCACATCTGGTAGAAGGCTTTGCCTTTTAAAAGGAGAGGCTGAATTTCTGGAGTTAACTTTCCTAATTTTCAGCCCTAATAAATAACAATATTTGCTCACAGCAATTGGGTGCTAATGAGGTGCCAGGCACTGCGTTAAGCACTTGACACGGAACATCTTGTTAAAGCCTCTCGACACCTTTAAGAATAGGTGGAATACTACTCAGCCATAAGAAACGATGAAATCCAGCCATTGTGACAACATGGATGGACATTGAAGGTATTATGCAAAGTGAAATAAGTCAGAGGGAGAAGGTCAAATATCGTATGATTTCCTTCATTAAGTAGTAGATAATAACAACAATAAACAAACACATAGAGACAGAGATTGGATTGGTGGTTACCAGAGGGGAAGGGGGGAGGGAGGAGGGCGAAAGGGATAATTCGGCACATGTGTGTGGTGATGGGTTGTGATTGGTATTTGGGTGGTGAACATGATGTAATCTATGCAGATATAGAAGTATAATGATGTACAACTGAAATTTATACAGTGTTATAAACCGTTACTGCAATAAACAAAAATTAAAATAAAAAAACAAAAAAACAAAAAAAAAAAACGGGCTTTCATTAAAAAAAAAACAAAAAAGAATAGGTGGTTAAGTGCGCGCGCTCCGCTGCGGCGGCCCGGGGTTCGCCGGTTCGGATCCCGGGCGCGCAGAGACGCACCGCTTGTTGAGCCGTGCTGTGGCGTCGTCCCATATAAAGTGGAGGAAGATGGGCACGGATGTTAGCTCAGGGCCAGTCTTCCTCAGAAAAAAGAGGAGGATTGGTATCAGATGTTAGCTCAGGGCTAATCTTCCTCACACACAAAAAATAAATAAATAAAAAAAATTAAAAAAAAAAGAATGGGTGGTATCATGATCCCATTCCACAGCTGGGAAAATAAGGCTCCAAGAGGTTCAGTAACTTGCCTAAGGTCACACAGCGGGTACAGGGAAAAGCAAGATTTGAACCCAGCAACTCCTGCTCTAGAGTCCAGGCTTTTAACTGCAACATTATATGGCCTTAATGAGTGTCTAACTCGAGTCTTTGTGCATGACTTCACGAAAGGCTTGTTTTTTAAAAGAATCTTCCAGGTTGAAAAACACCAGTCTCCAGCCCAAGAAGCCAGTTTTTTACAACCATATGGATGGAAGTGAAAATTTCAGAGTGGATTGAACGTTATGTATTATTAGCCGATGCTGGGATTCTAGCATCAGTGAGATTTCTTACCTGTGATGCCTAGAATCTTCACCCCTCCTCCCAGACCCTTCACCTCCACTGCCCTTCTCCCCCGGGCTACACACACTCTCAGGATCCTGGTAGAAAACCTGGTGCTAAAATGTTGCTCAATTTTAATTACACTTCCAAGTGCCTTGCTGTCAGCTGCCCTTCTGAAATTGTTTTAATTGAAGTTTCATGAATCCTGGTGAGTTCAGACGGAGTTCATCTCTAAGCCCATCCTGATTTCATTAAAGATTTGATCTTTCTTTTTTCACCAATAAAACATTTATTATCGTTATCTCTTTCGTAACCATTTTCTTTCTGCAAAGGAGGGGAACAAAATCAACCTCATCTTCATGCCAATAACACTAAGAAATCATCTGTTGATTTTTCTGGCACACGAGAGAAGTAACATTTTTTAAAAAATAATTAATTAATTATTTCCCTTTTAAATTAAGGCAATCCTCATGCAAGAGGATTTTTAAGCCTGCAGGTAAGGATATTTATGAATTAACTGTACACATGGCTTAGGAAAGAATCAATTCTTAAATATAGGGTTTTTTTTTTATCCCCCCTCCTTGAGGCAACGTCAGGGCTGTTTTAATAGGAGAGATGGCTCTCGAACCCTCTCCTCCCCACCTCCCACCAACAGGAGGTAAAGGATGGAAAACAAAGTTACAGATGAACCAAATAATGTAAAAGTAAAACCGGGCTGCAGAGGGGCTTGTTGACCCCTGAGTGTTAATAATTAACAGTTAATTACTATTAAATCATCATTGCCTGGTCTCAGCTAGGATCACAATTTACGTCCAGGAGTCAGTTCAGAGTCTGTGTTTGATTGTCTGCTCTGCAACATTCTGAGCAAACCCGGTACCTGTCTCCTGCTTGGTGGATTTGACTCACAATGTTTCTGTTAAGACTTCAGCTGCAGCTCCTTCTAGATCTTTGTTTCATGTATGTAATATACTTAAAACGCACTAAATGACAGTTTATAATATCATTATCTACAGTTAAAGATATTATAACTTCAAAAATGAAAAGAAAGTGTAGCCATATGTGGAAATGGTCTATTCGTGCCCTTTTAACCTCCCTCCCTCATAGTTTCCCCTGGACCAGACAGGCAACAGCACAAAAATCATAGGTCTGCAAAATCATTTTGCTATTTTAGCCCACAGTTGTCATGAAAGGAAACTGGGTTATTTAGACAGTAAATAACAACTGAGGACTAATTTATTTTGCTTTTTCTTTTTGCTTTTATTTTTATCCCGGGCTCCAATATGTTCTTTATTACATGGTTTGATAATTCAAGGATGGCTCAGCAACCCCTGCTGCCCTGCCACCGCCCCTCGACCCCCCCAGCCCCCAATAACATGGGAGTTGATTTAAAACTTCACTCTGAACAGCCTTGGGGTTATTAGGAACACTGTGGACCGAGTATGGATTAGGTTTAAAAGTAATAAAAAAGTAGACCTGTTGGTTAGGTGAAAAATTCACTATCAGATTCCTGAGTGCAGCGTTCCTTTTCATGTGCAAACGGCACTAAATGAGGCATTTAATTCAACAAATCCAGAGTTCTGATCCGCCAGAAAGAGAGACTGGGTTAGTTCAATTTGTAACAAACGATCTCCCTATGATCAAAGTCCTGAGCGCTGATTTCAACATGCTGCTTAAATTAGTCTAACACCAAAGTCTTTGGCTCGGAGACAGTATTTGGAATGTCTTACCAGAGGAGAAATTCCTTCTCACACATGGTTCTAATATCATGCCATGCCAGCTTTGCTTTTTAATGGGCTGACAAGGAGGCACGGTGCTAACTTTCTGACTCCAGAAAGTTCTTGTGCTGTCACCCGCAAACCAGCTAGGATAATTTTTCCTTGGCTTCCTTATTAAAGCCTGAATGAAGGGATTGTGCGGCTTTCTTAATGTCACTCGGTCTGTTTGCCATAAATTCAGGCGCTCACGATGAAAGGTGCACTTATATTTCGCTGCGAAATGGAATCAAGGAGAATGCACCCAGGTTCACAATAAATAACTAAGCGTGAGTTATTAAGTGAATTTCATATACCAGGGCCTTATTACATCAGCAGTTTAGATAATGGCTTCTGAAGAAATACATCTATGTATTTCGCGGCCAAAGCGTGGAGGGGTGGGGGATCCAGAGGGCGCCGAGGTGGACAGACAGAGCCAGCCGGGGTGAGAATGGAATAGGTGGTATTTGAAAAATAATATAATATTTACATTTTTGCATGCAGTTTGCCTTTTTAGCTCAGCGGGGAGACCAGCAGGCCTGATGGCCAACACGACACGCATTGCTGCAGGCTTCCTGCCTGCCATTGTTTGTTTTTTTGCAGAAGGAAGACTTGGGGTTGTTTAGACTATGAGCCTAATTTTAGAGGATGATAATTACGTTGCTTCTAAACCACATATTTTCCAGAATTTGCTGCCCCATGAAAATAACTTGCATGTGTGTCCAGCCTGGCTGGCAGCCAGCCTGATGCCCAGGGCCTGGGCTCTCTGTGTCATCCTGGGGGACTCCCAGTGACCAGGATGAGGTAGCATGGGGTGGCGGAAAGGGCTTTGTTTTGGGAGGGAGGAGAACTGGGTTTAGGCTCCCACTCCACCCTACTGTTGGGTCTTAGGTTGGTCATGTGACTTCCAGAGCGGCATTTTGCAGACCATCAATCCCATGCAATGCTCTGCAGGATGCCTAGATCTAAGAAGTTAGGGAATCTTTGCCAGCTACGTTCTCTTCTTCGTGATCTACCACGCACAGGGATTCATCGTCCATGTTGTCTTGAGCTTAGTTCAATGCTACCCATCCTTCAGGTCTCTGATTCTCAAATACACTCTTTCTTTATGTTGTAAATCATTACTGGAGTCAATCTGCCAATTACTTGTGAAGTAATTTGATGATGTAGTATCCACTCAAGACTGACTCCTTGAGAGCAGGTGCTATCTGTTTTGTGATGGATCCTCCATGCTTAGGACAATGCCCGCCATGTAGTAGACGCTCAATAATGATTTCATAAACTGCCAAACTAAGACAGTGTTCCTAAACTTCAATGAACATTCGAATTAACTGGGAGGATCTCGTTAAAAGGCAGGTTCTGATTCAGTAAGTCTGGAGTGGGGCCTGAGAGTCTGTATTTCTAATATCCTCCCATGTACTGCTGGTGTTGTTGCATTTTAAGTAGCAAGGAATTAAAAAGTTTAACTCTGTTTAATCTTAGATATATCAAACTCTGTTTATCCTTTCCTGGTGGAACACCTAGTAACATCTATGAGCTGTCTCAGTTTATTCAACTAAGAAACGAACTAAATGCTCTTTAAGGATCCTTGCAGCTTAAGACATGACAGTCTTCGGATGTGTTGCTCTGAAATTGTTGCTGAGTCAGCGCTGGGATGAGGGGAGGGGAGCTTCTCCGAGCACAGGATCTCATGAGGTGCATGGGAAGTTCACTAGGGCACCCGGAGACGTCAAGAGGGGGTGGGCTCAGCCCCCCTGAGCTCTTTCAGACTCAGTCCAGGCTCCTAGGGAGGCAGCTAAGCATCTGCTGATCACACTTGGGGAGCTACCCTTTCCTACTCCTCTGAGCCCAGTTGTGGGAGGTCGGGGTGATGGAACATTCCATGTGTTTTGAGCTCAGGATGATACAGATGTGGGGAGTCAGGGGTGCCATGGATAGAGCTGGCCCAGATATTATGACAAAGACGAGAAAAAAATATACAAAAAACTCTCAAAATTCAATAATAAGAAAATAAAAATCACCCTATTTAAAAATGGGCAAAAGATTTGAACAGATACCTCACCGAAAAAGGTATAAAGATGGTAAATGAGCATATGAAAAGATACTCAACATCACTTGTTATTAAGGAATTGCAAACTAAAATCACAATAAGACATCACCACACATCTATTAGATGAAGTAAATTCCAAGAAACTGACCACATCAACAATCGGATGTGCAGCAACAAGAACTCGCATTCGTTGCTGGGTTTTGGGAATGCAAAATGCTACAGTCACTTTGGAAGACAGTTTTGTAGTTTCTTACAAACCCAAACGTACTCTAACCATACAATTCAGCATTTGAACCCCTAGGTATCTACCCAACTGTTTTGAAAACACATCTATACAAAACCTCGAACATGAATGTTCATAGCTGCTTTATTTTTAATCACCAAAAAACTGGAAGCAACCCAAGTGTCCTTCAATTGGTGAATGAATAAACAAACTGTGGCACATCTGTACAATGGAATATTATTCAGCAATAAAAAGAAATGTGCTATCAAGCCATGAAAAGATATGGATGAATCTTAAATGTATTGTTAAGTGAAGGAAGCCAATCTAAAAAAGCTATATATTGTACGATTCCGATTATATGACGGTCTGGAAAAGGTAAAACTATAGAGACAATAAAAAGATCCATCATGACCAGGCATTCCAGGTGGGGTGGGAGAGGGTTGAATAGATGGAGCACAGTAGAATTTTTAGGTCAGTGAAACTATTCTGTATGCCATTTTGATGGTAAATACAAGATATTATCCATTTGTCAAAACCCATAGAAATTTACAGCACAAAGAGTAAACCTTAAGGTGTACAAATTAAAACAAATAATTTAGGAGGTTGAGGAATCCCAAGATAGAATGCAGAATACGACTCAACAACTTAACTGTATTAAAAATGTATGAAACAACTGCACTGAAGGGGATGGGGGAGTAAGGCGCTGACCTAAGTAACTTTGGAAATGAGTGGAATTGTAAGACTGTGGGCAAACGAAGCATACGTAAGCACTCTACTCTAGTTGATAAAGTTGTTTCCCACAAAGGTATATGTTGACAATTCTGAAACCACTCTACATGTATACTGAAACTAAACAATTAAATAAATTGATGGCAGATGGTGGGAGCCAGGTTTTTCACAGTGGGAGTGGGTTACAGATAAGGAAGGGGATGAGGCTAGAATAAGCCACAGGGTAATGGATTTGAGTTGGAGACGTTAGAATGAACTCCTGTTTAGCTTAATATAGATGCATATAATCACACGTAGAAGTTTTCATACATAGACGTATATTCATGGGTTAGTACACACACGCGTTATCTCCTCGCTCTGTCAGCTGAGAGGGCTTAGAAGTAATGACATCCCAGTTGTAATGTCCACACCTAGTGCACAGACCTTGGTTTCTAATATCATTCTCCAACGAAAGGAACAGGATGTGGAGCAATGGCTGATTCTAGGAGTCTAGGACTGTGGCATGAAATATACAAGATGAGCCTAGAGCATCGTGTAGTGCCAGAAAGGAAGAAAATGCTGAAAAACAAAAAAACAACCAGAAAACCAAACCCATAATGATGGGACTACGTCACAGGGATCCAGGATCCAGCTGAAAGTGCTCTCAACGGCCAGAGCTAGAACACTTTGAGCAACAAAATAAAGTAATATTGGATTATAACCTAGAGGATAAAATAAATACCCAGGAGTCCATGCTGTTGTAAATAAATGATTGAAAAAGTGAATAAATAGAGGGAGAACAGACCAATCTTCTGTGCAGAAGAATTCAAATTAATTTATGTAGCTACTCTGCCCTCAAGGAGATCGAGCAGAACTCCCCACTCCTTAAGTGTGGCTGCCCAGAGTAACTTGCTGCCAAAGAGGACAGTGCGGAAAAGGAGACAAGAAAAAATAACTTTTCAGTGGAGAAACCTGACAAATACCACCTCAAACCAGGTGATCAGGTCAAGGCCAACACCAACAGTGGTAAGTGGTGTGGAGAGTAGGGACCCTTGTTATGACGGGATGAGAACGGCCCTTTACCTCTGTGGTCTTCCTCCCCAAAACAAATCACCTCAGTCTCATCATGAGAAAAACATCAGACAAATTCCAGTTGAGAGACATTCTGCAAAAATACCTGATCAGCACTGCTGAAAACTGTCAAGATCATCAAAAACAAAGAAACTCTGATAAACCGTCACAGCCAAGAGGAGCCTAAGGAGACATGACCAGTAAATGTAATCTGGTATTGGATGGGATCCTGGGACAGAAAAAGGACGTTAGGCAAAAAGTGAGAAAACTTAACTAAAGTATAGACTTTAGTTAATGATAATGTATCAGTATTTGTTCATTAGCTTTGACAAGTGTATCATGCCAATGTAAGATGGTAATAATAGGGGAAAATGGGTGTGGAGTACATAGGAACTCTCTGTACTATCTTCAGTATAACTCTCTAAATCTAAAATTACAAGTTTATTAAAAAGTCATCATCACGAAAAACCGTACGTACCAGTTGGAATAGGCTTGGGAAGAACGGAGTTAGCTTAACTTGAGTACCTACTCTGTATCAGGATGGTGCTAGCTTTCTTTGCCCCATGAGCTCTTTTGATCTTTACAATAGCTCTGTGAAAAATGTCATATAATCCCAAACTTTCAGATGTGGAATGGGGTGTGCAGGGAAGATGGGTAAATGGTCAAGGTTGGATGGCTACTGTGGGGAAGGGTGGAATTCTACAAAGCCTAGGGTTTTTCCCCTTTCCACCAAAATGCACAAGACGTTGTCGTGGACCCTCTGGCCTCTATCCCCTTCACCAATTGTGTTGTGTACTGGGATTAGAGGGCATTTCTGCCCAGTGTCTGAAGCCATGACCTTCAGCTGAACACCATTGATGTGGAGGGCTCATGGTTGGACAGAGTGGTGTGCAGCCCTTGGCTTAATGAGAATAGCCAAGGTTGGGGAGTCCTGGCCACGTAGGGAGAGTTTTCCTGGATCCATATTCCTGTCTGGTCAGTATGTGGGCACTGCACTGGCAGAGCTCTTTGTGGGGAGGCCATTTGAGTGCCACCTGCAGATAGGAATGGAAAGATGGTCACTCTGTTGCTTATGACCCTTCACCAACTCTTTAACGTGGTGTTGAAAGCCTTCCTGATTGGAAATCCCACCTCCACTCTTCGCTGCATTGCTCTCGCTAAGTACTGTGATCCCGCAGGGAGGAGGCCTGGAGTTAGCCTCTGCAGGCGCCCCCCTGTGCTCTGTCTACTGTGCGTGCTGGTGACAGAGGTTTGCTGCTGCTAATGCCGCTGACCACACTCTCCCTCCAGCCTGGCTGACCTTCTGGCAGTAGGAATGCTCTGCGGTCAGACTGGGTTGGTATCTGGCTTTGCAGTTTATAAACTAGGTGTCCTAGGGAAAGCTTTGTGACTTCTCTGTGCCTCGATTTGCTTGTCTGTAAAATGGAGCTATCAACAGTTCCTAACTCCTAGGTCGTGAGGAGGGTTAAATGACACAGTACATTGGTGCTCGGCCAGAATAGGTGTTTGAAAAATATAAACATTACTATATCATCACTATTGTTAATAAATATTTCTGTCTCCTTTATCTCACTCTCTCCCCATAATGAAGTGCCATTTCCTCTCATCTTCACTCAACCAAATCCTTCTCTAAATTGTACCTTTTTCTTACTGTGTCCCCCACTTTGTCTGCCCTTAGCAAGGCCTTCAGGGACCATGAGTGGGTACACGGAGAATGAGGGTAAGGTTCTGGGGTGTAAATGGGGCAGCGAGGGATATGTTCCCCCAGGGACTCGAGGGAAGGATGGAGGTGTACTTTTCACTGCTGAGTGGGGAAACTGTCTTCCCCTGATTTCCACATTGCTCATACAGGGGGCTTTAGACATAGTTGTTGGGGTCAGGGATGATGATTCCCATTGCCGGCTGCTGGTGCAACTTCCTCCCTGCCGGCTGGGCTTGCATGCACTATAGCTTCTTCCTGCCTGGATGGGGCTACACTCATAGCTTCTCCACCCCAGATCTCAGTCCCACCTTCCCTGCCCTCGGAGTGGGGCAGAGGGTTACCTATATGATCTTCTAGAATTGAACTAGGAACAGCCCTTGAGCCTCTGTCTGAAAATGGGTTGCAGCTACTCTAAAGGGGCTGTCCTGCTCCATTTCCACTTTGCTGCTCATCTGAGCCAGGACTTGACCCACATCTTCCTTCTTCAAATTCTGTGTTCTGACAACTGCATCGTCTTTTAGGAAAGAATGGTGACAGGAGTTGGCAATTTTCCTTTTTAAAATGTTCTCACTTCAAAAAAAGAGAAAAATGGTAACTTGAGGGTAGTCACCTCAATGAATGTGTGAAAATTTTTAATGGCCAGTGAAATCTAAAATTCTTGGCCCTGCTCTACCAGGTTACACAGATCTTTATCCCTAGAGGATATACTGGGGGGGATGTTAAATACGGAAACTCAGAAATCCAGGGCGAGGGGGATGCATGGGTTCCTTTGTCTACTTAAATTTGCTGGATAGGTATTTATGTTTCTGTGGCTCCCTTATTATAAAATAATAATAATAATGGGAAAGAAGAGAAAACCTTTTCCTCTATTCAAATTTTTTTTTAATGGTGGAAGAAGGTTCCAGAATAACAGATTTAAACGCCATTCAAACTGTTCTCAAGAAAAAGAATTCAGAGACACTCTGGGTCAGATAAATCTTCTCGTCTCCCTAGAAAGGCCACTCAGATGGGGCTTAAGCGTCTTTGTTCCCTCGACTCAAGTTGCGAGAGATACATGTCATTTCGAGAAGTATGGAACTAATTGAGGACTATGTCCAGCTCTTGTAGAGGTGAACAGGGCAGATAAATAAAAACTCCATCGCACATAAATCTTTGCTCCCAACATCAAAGAAGCAGGATCCTGCTAAGTGTATTTGTATAATGCAGTAATTTATGCAAAAAGCAGCTTTGATAAATGTCCCCTAATTTATTGTCATGTATCTCAAATCAAAGTCAAACATTTACAGCCTGAGCCTGAAGGAAGCCAGGCCTCAGAGAGCCAGAGGGGTTTGAAGTAGGTAGAGCTGTGTTGGGCAAAAGGTTAAACGGGATCTGGTTTGAATGTTAAGAACTTTCTACAAATGATGGCAAAAGAAAGAGGAGACTAGTTTGGCTTCTAAAAACAAAGTGAGGCAGAATTTTCCCAGAGATTTTTCTTCCAAGGACAGACATGATCCATGCACTGAAATGGTCTTAAGGGAAGGGAACCGGGGGCTGCCGTATACCCTTCGCATATAATCATAATAAGACGAAGAAAAAGAAGAGCCAACATTTGTGGGATCCTTACTATAAGCCAAGCACTGTGCTGAGCATTTTCATTATCTTGTCACTACACTATGAAGGAATATTCTGATCATTCTTGACTCATAGCTGGGGAAACTGAGGCATCCCACTGAATGTGGAGTTAGAAGACCCAAGAGGCACAGGCTCTTTTTCCTACTGGAGCTGCTCATTTCCACGTGGTCATTTGTTCCAAGGGTGGATGGGTCACTGAGTAGGGAGAATATCCCCAAGGGTGAAGGCTTGATCTTTAGGGAGACCTTGGTTTGAATCCCATCTCCACCACTTTCCAGCTGTGTTTCTGGGCAAATCCTTAACCTCTCTGAGCCTCAAAATACCCATCTATTGAACAGACCAAGTAGTAGTCCCTGCTGAATGGGGTTGTCATGAGGATTAAAAGAGAGAACATCTGAGAAACACATGGCAAGTGTTCAATCAATGGATGTTGTCTTTGCTATGTTATTCTCTCTTACTGGTAAGGGTTCCCTGTTCTGTCCTCAGAACGTAGAAGAGACTAGGGTCTCCCAAACCGAACTCCAGGAAGCTGCCACCATCCCAAGATGCTGGGAAGATGAACCAGCCTTCGTAACAATGTATTTTTAATTTTCAGTCTGAAGGGCTCTACACGCCCACAATCCCTATAAAATAAACTTACAACTCCAGTAGTAGCATAGTCGTAGACAGCAGCTGTTTAAAAGATTTTACTGCCCATCTGGTGGCTTGGTGTGGTCTGCAGGCTGGTTCCAGGAGAAAGGGCTTTGCTCTGTGATTCCACCAGCTGGTAACTGGTATTGCAAACCCAGATTCAGATCTCAGCCTTCTGGTTAATAAAACTGAGAGAGGGAATGGACTTGTAAAGGGCGAGATGTTTTCCCCATCTGAGGGTTTAGCCTCTGAGGCCTGAATCATGATGCTGGGCTGGTTTCTGTCCAAGGCGAGGCCCTTGGCAGTTGTAAATCTCATGGTTCGGGGCGTGTGTGGGTTTAGGGGGGCTGGGAGCATGTTTGCCATTGACTTGTTGGCTTTGCTCAGTTCTGGTTGCTGTGGAGGGCGTGGGGGGCGGGAGGTAGAGGGGCAAGGCTCTTCCCACCCAGCCGGTGGCTGGTAAGTTTCACCACTTGACTTTTGAAACATGCAAACGAAGAACTTCCCCTCCACTTACACTCTTATCCAGAGCAGAGGAAAGTGTCCCTCTGCTTTAGCTTGCAATCTGGGCCACAGTGGATTATTCCAGAACATACACTTTATGATACTCTCACTTCGAGAGGGAAGCAGAACTGAAGGAGTCCAGTCCTTGGGTTCGAATCCTAGGAATACCACTCCTTGGTATACAACCCTTGAGTCTATTTCTGACTACTCAGAACTCTAGTTTCCTCATCTGTAAAATGGGAGTAATAATAATACCCATCTCTTAGGGTTGTTCACACATGAGACACACAACCCAGAGGAGAGTGGACACTTGATACATGTTCTCTTTCTTGACCTCAGTTTCCATATCTGTAAAAAAGAGGGGTTCACCTTCCACCTGACAACTGCTGTAAGAATTAGTCGATTCCACGTATGCAAAGTCCCTCACTCAAACACTAGCAAACTCCCCAGTTCCCTCATCACCTCCCTGCTCAACTGTCAACTGGTGGAACTGGGCACTTAAACATCAAATCCAATACAAAAATCCACACCGCTTCTTCCACAGTACTGGCTGTCTGAATAAAAGTCCCATTTAAGAACCAGGGACTTGTTAAATGCAGTTGAAGAAAGGGTGGGTATAGTTTCATTAAGAGCATTGGATGGGAGTCCCTGAGCCTCTGTTGGAGGCCAGACATGCCCTATAGGTGCCTGGAGCCCTGCAAGTCCCCGAGAAGCCCCGCTGGGCACCAGCCGCCATGTTGACTGCAGAGTTCCCACGCAAGGCTTCCAAAGGGAACAGAGTGAGGACTTGCTTCTCTTTGCCCCTAATCCTGGGAGGGTCCTAACCCAGAAGAGAGAATAGGATTCTTCCAGCAAGTGCTCCAGGGCTTAAAGAATCCTTTGAAGCCACAGAGGTAAGTGGCAGTGAAAACTGGGGATGGGCTCCCTCCAAGTCAGCTTTCCATCTCAACCCACACCCAGGCTCTTACTCCTGCTTCCTCCTGACCCCACCTCCAAACACATCCCAGAAAATTGCCACCACTGGGGCCCCTGCCAGGTTCCAAGGAACATGTACTGGGTCCTGTGGGCCAGCAGGGGCAGGGTCCCTTGTCCACTCCATTTCCAGGTGCACATCACATCCTGACAGCCACTGGATGCGGATTTGGTGGACGATCCTCACGTGGGTGTCTTCACTTGCCTCTGGGCCCCGAGCAGGCCAGCCTGTTCAGGAGCGGAAGAGGATCTAGCTTTTGTTTTTGTGGAGTCTTTTTGCTTTTGGTTACACTCTTTTTTTTTTTTTTTTTTTCTTTTAATTTTTGTTTATTGCAGTAACATTGGTTTATAACATTGTAAAAATTTCAGGTGTACATCATTGTACTTCTATTTCTGCATGGACCACATCATGTTCACCACCAAAATACTAATTACAACCCATCACCACACACATGCACCGAATTATCCCTTTCATCCTCCTCCCTCCCCCCTCCCCTCTGGCAACCACCAATCCAATCTCTGTCCCTATGTATCCGTCCATTGTTGTCACTATCTACTACTTAATGAAGGAAATCATACACTCTTAAGTTCTCTCAGCTGCTTGGAAAACTTCCTTTGTCTGGTCTTGGGCAGGGATGTTGCTACACTTTATGGTGCTTTTGAGCAAATTAGAAAAAGATGCCGCCTCTAGGCAGGCACGTGGCTCATCAAGTGGACAGTGTCTTTGTGCAAAGAAAATGGCGCCCTTCCCTCTGGGCCGGTGCAGCCCTGCGTGGGCTCCCTGCTGGGTGACTTGATACATGTTCTCTTTCTTGCACAGTCTGGGCTTCGGTCCTCACTCACCCCTCGGAAGGGCCTTTTGCAGTGAGCAATCTGCACAGCTGTACATGGCAATCCTGCTCCTGGGCCTCCCTCATTCTGTGCCAGCCCACTGGTTTCAGAGCTGTTCTGCTCTTGGTGTGGTGATTTTCTCATCTGTTGCCCTTCACAGGCTCCTCATTACGTGACTCTACTCGACTCTACTCGGAAGTAAAACCCCCAAGGGGGGCCTGAAAATGGGAAGAGTCCCACAGAGGGGATTGGGAGCAGGAATGGGACCCACTGGGAACCAGCCTCCTAGAGTGAGGAAAAAGAGCTGGCAGAGGTTAGGAAGAGAGGCCAGGCCTGACCTGTGTCTGCTGGGGCCGGCTGCATGGTGTGATCTGAGAACTCTCCAGAAGCCTTGCCCATCAGTAAAGAACCCCTCCAGCCATCTACCACGGCCTTCCAGGCAGGGCCGGCTTCCTGGGCGTGTGTCCTGTGCAGATGCCCAGAAGGGTTCCGGTTGGCTTAACACTCTGCCTTCGCTGTCTTGAAATTCTTACTGCTTTTAAACAAGGAGCCCTGCATTTCACTTTGCACTGGACTCTACATATTAGATAGCTGGGCCTGCTCTCAGTTCTTATCGGCCTTTCGGGGGTTGTTTTCAGGTAGATGCAATTGTTTATACATGCCGTCATTCAACAAGTACTTCTCAGGCACCTACTATATATGGGAAGAAAATCAACAATGAAATGAGATAATTTCAGATGATGAGGAGGGCATGAGAGTGTGAAGCAGGGTGATGCAGTGGAGAGGGCTTACTGTGGGATTCCTTGTGATTAGGCCGTTGGGGAAGGCCTCTCTGAGAAGCGACATTTGAGCTGAGATCCGCATGATGAAATAAGAACCAGCCATGCCATGGGGTTCTAAGTAGAAGCAGCAGCAAGTGCAAAGGCCCTGAGGTGGGACAGAGGCTCTATGGGGCCTGTAGGCATAGTAATGGGTTTGGATTTTAAATACAAGAGACAGTGTGGGGAAGTAACAGCAGTAGCAAGAGTAGTAGGAACTACCCTTTGTTAAGTGGCTACTCTATTCCGGGCACTCCATAAACATTTACCCTTTTGATCAACCACGTAAGTAATATATTATTCCCATTTTCCAGATGAGGAAACAGGTCCAGTGGCCCAAGGTCACCCAGCCTATGAATAAGAGGGCTGTGATTAGAACTCAGATCTCTCTGCTCACCGCTCTTCGCTGGCAGCCTTGGTGAACGCTATGTTCTGGCTGCCTCAGGGCGGGGCTCTCCACTGGGGTGATGGCTCCCTCATGTCTCTTGTCTCTTCTTGGGCTGAGGGACCTCTGAACGCCAGCCCTGGAGACGACAGATGAAGCAATCTTTCGTCACGTTAGCTGGAGGTTGTGATGAAATCTTATCCCACGCTCACTTAAATAAAGCCAGCTGGGAGTAGCTGTTTAGGAGACACAAACAAGAGCTCGGCCCAAGATAGCTTGGTTCAACACGGTGTCTGCTGCGCCCAGCTTCAAGTCCAGGAGAAAGCGAGAGACAGAAACATATTCATTAGTCGCAATGGATGCTCTCTCTTTAAACGCCCACCTGCCTTTAGCTCCATGGTCCAGAAGTGGCGAGTGGACTTTTATTTTTGGATGGGCTCCAAAACCTCTTGATCTATGTGCCTGCCTCAATTAAACTTTAGAACCAACGTGGGCAGGACGCGGTCCTAAACACTGCTGCAGATATAGATATACCTACATTCGAGGGCCTTCTACTCCTGTAGAGGGGGCTAGAGGGGGAGGGGTGGATCTTTCAAGACGGGATACAAGAGCCATAAGATGTATCAAAGAGGATGCACAGAGGTTTTAAGGAAGGGAAAGTTGCATCCATTTAGTGGAATTTATTCATGCATGCCAAAAAAGAATTTATTGAGTACCTACTGTGTGCCAGGCATTGGGAATATAACGTTGAACAAAATGGTCAAGGATCCCTGCCCTCATGAATCTCACATTCTAGAAGGGGTGAAAGACAATAAGTAAACAGATGAGCAAACAAGATAATTCAGTAAAGGAAACAAAAAAGGAAGATGATGGAAGGTGACTGGGAAGTGTGGAGGGTAGGCAGCTTGGGATCGGGTGGTAGGGGGAGTCTCTCTGAGGGTGACCTTCAAGGTGAGACCCAAAACACCAGCAAAATAAAAAGGGAAAAGGCTTCCAAAAGGAGGCCACAAGCACAGGCTGAGAAATCCCAAACAATAGTTTTTATTGTTTTTGGTCTGTGGCACAGTGCTTTGATGCAGGAGAATATGTTATCCTAACAATCTCTCAGAATTAGAATGGCGCCCAAAGCAAGCCTGGTACTTGGTAGAGGTGATGTGTGGTCAACCTCATTTCTTTGGCCGCAATAACTGCAAAACACCTATTGATATCTGGGTCCTGATCTCAGTTTGGCTACGGATTCACTGTGTGACCTTGGGTAAGTCACTTAACCTCTCTGGGCTACTCTAAAAAAGGGCCAGGCAAAACTTAAAGGTCTGAGAACTTTAGAGGTCAATGATTTCATGATCTAATAGATCAAAACAAAACCTCCTGATGTGTCATTGGGAACACATGGATTCCCGCACTTGGCAGAAAATTACATTACCAGATTCTGCCCCGGGATCACAGCAAAGGTTGTGAGCCGGGGTTGAGCTCTCAGCCTTGATCCCCAGCTTGGGCTGCCCAGGAGCTCTGGGGATGTGTCCCGGCCGGCACCCACATGTGTCTTGTATTAGTGTTATTTTCTTAATGGCAACAGCCCTAAAACCTGCCCATTTTACTATTGAGTTACCCAGCTTAGTCTCAGTATCACTTACACATAAATACCGTCTCCAGCCCGTGAATCCACTGTTTTGTTTTTACTTTCTCCACCTCCCCCTTCCTTGTGCAGGTGTTTATTGCAGCCATCAAAAATAAAGTGGATCAATCAGAGGGCTGTTTTCAGAGACACGTTTTCGAACTTTTGCTTTAAGAAAGAAGCAAGACAGAAAAACACTGGTTGTACGCCTTCAGTAATCTGGTGTCTTGTCCACGTGGGATTCATGAAGAAAAATGGGAGACTAGAAGATAGTGTTTTGGACGAGTGTGGAAAAATTGACGGAAAACAAATGAACAGGGGGAATGGCTGTCTTTGGTTAATGGCTGCATGGTCTACAGCTGCGGTTCAGAAAGATCCTTAATTTTAACTAAATTATGTCCTTGGCGAGCACACCCTTCTGCAGACGCTCAGCAATGGCCCAAGCTGCCTTCGGAGTGGAAACGACCACCTTGGACTTCTGGTTGAAAGAGAGCCTTCCCGGTCAACACCGCCTTCTCGAAATATTGTATCATAATTAAGGGTAATAAGAAAACGGATACCCCTTGAAAATCTGTGCTCTAAGTGCCTTGCCTCAGTTTCCCAAATTGCCAGTCCTAAGTGTTATTTTCAGAATCAGGCATTCTGTGGTTTCCTCGGCACCCACCCTACCTTCTCCCCCCGCCCTGCATACTTACAAACATACCGTCCCAGGTCATCTCGTTCTCTTAGCCTGTGTCTACCCAACTCTACACCAACCGGTCACTGTAAAGTCCCCCAGTTAATTTGTGAGTCCAGCAGATAACGCCAAACATACTGACCCATTTAAAAAAATTATGTCCACTTTTGTTGGAAAATATTCTGTATGGTCGTAACCCCCAAAATCCAATGGAACAACCTCAGTCAATGAGGCTTTTTGTTTTTGTTTTTAAATTTACTGTCATTAATTTTTGGAATAGATATCATAGTCACATAGCTCAAAAATCCAACAATATAAAGTTTTCAGTGAAAAGTCTTGCTCCAAACCCCTGCTCCGTGATCATCCCACCCGCGAGGTTTCCTGTATGCGAATATAAATACTATCACACGGTCTCGTGTCTTCATTTTGTTGCAGAAAGGTGCAGCTTACACACACTGTTCACCTTTCTGCCTCGTCTAGGAAGAACGGCCCTTGTCCGAAATAATATCTGTCAGGCTGCTGCTGTTGTTCCTAGGGTCAAATGAAATAGTCAGTAGAAAAAGACTTTGAAAAAGATAAAGGAAGCCATGCACATTCAGGAGAAGGAGTTGGGAGATGACCCCACCCTTTGTGAATTTTTAAAATGGAATATTTATCAAAAAAAAAAAAAGAAAATTCTAGAATCATAACAATTTAAACTTAGAAGGACCCTTAGACCCAGTCAATGTTATATTAAGCAATCTCAGATAATGATTATGAAATTTGAGAGAAAACCAATGAGTAGTTAAGGATAAAATGTTTTTCCTTTTTATTTTTTTTTTGAGAGGAGGCTAGAGGGAGACAGGGGTGGGAAAGACAGACAGAAGGAGAATGAGAAAGAGAGAGATCCTGGCTTTGCTCACACGGAGAGGCTCGTTTGGTGAAGTTGAACAGCTGTTTGATCTCTTTGATCACTGTAGAGAAATAACTATAGTTTCTATCAGAGGCTGAAGAGCGAAGCCATGGCATATACCATCCTGTCACACACAGTTGCAGTCCTTGAGACGAAACCCATACGTCTACCCACAACTGTGGACAAAGTGGCACGGATATAGCTTGTGGATGTAAGATGCTTGACTACTCAGTGTGTACACGTGCATGTATATGCTCCCCTAGACCTTTAGCTGCATATAAACTCACAGGTCTGGACACTCAGCCCCAAACATCAGAACCCGTAGATGTGTCTGACCAGGGTACCAATCGCCCTGAGTGAGAACCCCGAACATCTTCATGCTAGCTCAGAAAAGATGCTCCTACTCTCTTAGTATATGTGGCACCCCAATTTACAGCCTCCCTCTGCTTAAGAGACTTGCCATTTATGATGTTACTAGTTAAATAATTAGCCAACTATGGAGTAGAATATTAGGGTGAATTACTAACCAACTCTTTACAGACAACCTCTCCTCCCGAAGACTCTGCCTGTCATTCATTTAAGAGCCACAAGCCCTGGGAAGATGGAACTAATGATCGTGCAGTTCCAAAATAAAAGAGTATTTCTAATAAGGAAATAGAGGAGAGTGGGCCAAATTCTTTATCCGATGAACACAACAGTGAGGCAATTAAAATAAATGTGATTTTCCAGATCAAGAAAGCTTGGGCCTGTTAATTACTCCACAGCACCTCACCTGTCTCCTGTGTTTCCTTGCAGCTGTTTTTGTTATGTGGGGCAGTTTGACATCCCTGGGGTTTTCTGTCCTGGGATTTGACGTGGAGATGGCTCCTCTCAGGACTCGGCTGCTTACCGGGTGTTGGTGCTATGCACAGTGAACCTCAGCAGCAGGCGTCCCGGCTCCATGCTATTGGCAATGTGTTTCTGATGAGGCAGATGTATCTTGCCTCCTCTGACCTACGGTTTTCCTACGTTAGAGCATCTGGGGGACCTCAGAGCCCTGTGTTTCTTTGGAACTCATGACCCCAACTCGGGGCACAACTAACCCGCTTTGGGGCTGACAAAGGCTGCAAGTTAAGTTCTACTAACAGACCTCTTAATAGGAGGTCTGCTTTTTAATTCTTTCTCTCTCTCTCTTTTAGAAAAATCAACGGAATAAGAGTTTCTCTTTGCCTACCCGTTGGTTGTCTCTCAGAGTCCATAATCACCTTCAGAGATTGCTTAATACGGCATTGATTTGGGTTGTTCAACTGGCAATCAGGAGTTCTATGACTGGGAAGTGTAGAATATCTGCAACCTCATATTTCATGTTATATTAGTCGAAAACATATTTTTAAAGATGTGTGTTATTAATGACACAATAAAATCTCATTAGCGGATGGGGTTGATAGATGTGGTTTATCTAACATTAAGCAGAAATTGGCATCTGGAGGGAAGTATCAAGATTCTGTATTCCCAGACAGTGATATTGAACAAGCAGGGGCCAGGAGCAATCCGCTATTGATTAGATGGTGCAAGTAATTATATTTACCGAGCCGTTTTATTGGGTGGGGCAGAAGGTGAGGGAGCTCTTCTTTAGAGTAGAGAGAGAGCAATCAACAAAGATGTTGGCAGGGAGGGCCCCAGAGCCCGTGTGATTTTCTCTGGTTTGCTCTTGGTCTGGCCTGGTCCTAATCACTATTTAGAAATGCAGTGCATGCTGGAAGCTTCCTAGTGGCTTCCTTGCTCCAAATGCTGTGTTTCCTGGCAGTTTCCTGATATGTCTTGTAGTAGGGACAACCCCTTGTAGGCTATTCAATCCTCACCTCTACCCACCCCCACTACTGACATTACTGCTGCCACCACCACCACTGTCACAATTACCAACACCAACAACTCCAGCAGCATTAACACAACCCCTTTCACCATCATGAACAGTATCATCACCATCACCGCCATTGTAACATCACCATTGCCACTGCCACCCACCACCACCACCATCACCATCACCACCATTACCACCACCATTGCCACTATCGTTATCACCACCGTTACCTACACCATCACCACTACCACCACCGCCATTGTCACCACCACGACCACCACAACCACCATGCTTCCCATGAGGAAGGGGTAGGCTTTGGAGTTTGACAGTCAGGGGTTTGAACTCCTGCTCTGTCACAGTGTCCTCCTCATTGGCACTTTCATCTGACTCACTGGGTTGTGATGAGGTATAAATGAGTTAAAATGAGCTAATGTCTGTAAAGTGCTTGGCACACAGCAGCCATTTGGTCATTGGAAGGTACTGTGCCACGTCTGTGATGAAATACTGTGAATTCTTAGCTTTTTTGTTCCTGATGCCTTTTTCTATCTCAAGGGGGATTATGGGTTTGAGCCTTCATCGCTTCCTTCCTTCCTTCTTCTCTCCCTTCTTCCCTTCTTTCCTTCCCTCCTTCCTCTAGATTCTTTTGTTCTGTGGTTGAATTGTTTGTAAAAACCTTCCATTCATCGGAAAAGCCATTATCCCCATCTCACCTTCATCCTCAGCCCATCCCCTCTCGCGTGCCTCAGGCCTGTTCCACTCCACCACATACCACAAACACCGCATGCATCTGACCTCAAACTTCTTCCTGGCTCTGCCATGGATGCGACCATTTACTGAAATGTCTGTGTGTCTATCAGGTGCTAGACTTCCACGTGGAGTCTATCCTCCTCTTTTGTGCTATTCTCTCATTCCACCAGCGTGTATGAGTCTCCTCTCAACAAAAGATGGAGACTGTTTCTCTATATCTTGAGTTGGCCTGGCCTTGTGACTTGCTTCAGTCAGTAGCATGTGATGGAAGTGATGATGTGGAGTTCTGATGCTAGGTCTCAGGAAGCTCCTATATCTGCTCTTCCTCCTGGATCTCCTGGACCGGAGATAATTCAACCCAGCCCCAGCCGTCCTAGACCGGACAGCCCCAGCTGGCCTGCCAGTTGACTGCAGACGCATGGACAGGCAAGATCAGCCCAGCCCGGGTGATTCACAGGTTTGTGAGAAATGATAAATCACATGTCACAAATCACAAATCACAAAAATAATGTTGTTGGAAGCTGCTAGGTTTGAGGGTTTGTTACACAGCGATAGGGTAGCACGAGATAACTGATACACCCCTTCCAACCCATTCTCTTCCCAGCATTCAGCATAATCTTCCTAAAACATAAGTCAGATCATGCCTCTGCCTGCTGTACATCATCCTTCAGTAGCTTCCCATTGCTCTTGGATAGACTCCAAACTGGAACCCAGCCTGTGGCCCAGTGTGTCCGGCCTCTGCCTCGGTCACTGGTCCTGTCCGTACTCCTTCCTGCTGACTTCTCCACCCCAGTCACCCGGGCCTTTCCCGCTCTGTGAATTAGCAAAGTGCTTTCCTGCCTCTGGGTGATAGTAAATGCTGTTCCTTCTGCTGGGACATTCTCTTCACCCTCCTCGCACCCTCACTCTTCTCACAGCCAGCTCCTTCCCTTTCTTCAGGCCTTAGCTCTTCACAGGGGCCTTCCCGACTTCCCATCTCAGGTAGGTCCCTCCCCCCCCTTTTCTTTTTTTAACAGTTTTATTTATTTATTTATTTTTTTGTGAGGAAGATCAGCCCTGAGCTAACATCCATGCTAATCCTCCTCTTTTTGCTGAGGAAGACTGGCTCTGAGCTAACATCTATTGCCAATCCTCCTCCTTTTTTTCCCCCCCAAAGCCCCAGTAGACAGTTGTATGTCATAGTTGCACAGCCTTCTAGTTGCTGTATGTGGGACACGGCCTCAGCATGGCCGGAGAAGCGGTGCATCGGTGCGCGCCCGGGATCCGAACCCGGGCCACCAGTAGCGGAGTGCGCGCACTTAACCGCTAAGACACGGGGACGGCCCCTCAGGTAGGTCCCCTTGTCTGTCTCAAACCCTTGTTCCTTTCATTTATATTAATTATTACAGCTCACAGTTATTTAGTTGTTTTCTCTTTTGAGGGGATCTCTCTCTCTCACTAGAATATAAACTCCAGGCAGGCAGGGACTTTATCTTATCTGTGCATCATGGACTTGCTGGTGTGTGGCTTAGACTCTGAATCAGAGTAGACATTCAATAACCAATTTTTCTATCCCCACAAAAATAATAACCATGTCAGGCACTGTCCTAAATGCTTTATATGTGTTAGTCTAATCTTCACAACAGCTGTGAGGCTGATACCATTATGATCCCATTATGTAAAAGAGAAAATGGAGAAATACGGACGTTAAGTAATTGTCCAAAGACACACAGCTAGAAGTTGGTGTTGCCAGGATGTGAACTAGGCAGTCTGGCACCAACATGTGAGCCTTTGACCACATGCTACACTGTACCTACAAGCTGGTACCGTCGTACTTCCATTTACACAGCAAGAAAATCAAGCTTTGAGAGCGGAGGCCCCTTGTGCTAGGGTCTCCCAGGGAGTTATTGTGAAGATGTTGTGAAGGCACATGTGATTGACTCTTCACCCCTCATGCTATTGCATCGGGACTCCGGGTCTGGCCAACGCTGATCCCTCTTCCTAGAATTCCCTTTCTCTCCTCTTCCCTTATTGACCTGGCAAACTCCTACCCATTCCTCAAGGTCTGGCTGTTACTTCCTTCTCCATGGAGCAGGATTTGGTTCCACTCCCCTCACTGAGTGCCCACATCAGTCAGTTCTGGTACTGACCACACTGTACTGTGTTTATTCTCTTTCTTGACTCTTGGGGGCAAGACTCATGTCTACCCTACACCGTATCCTCATCACAGTGCCTGGCACTTGGTAGGGGGCTTATATATGTGCTTTGATTGACTGACTAAATGAGGCTTAAACTTATACGGGTCTTAATTCCATTCCTGTAAAGCAGATTTGATGTTTTCCCATTAAAAGTGAATTCCATAACCAGATGAATGCTCAAAGATATGTATATAAAGAATTTCATCACAGCATTGTGTATAATAAAAAACAACAAAAAAAGAAAACAACTTGCCTTAGTCCATTCAGGCTGCTATAACAAAAATACCATTACATGCCATAAACTGGGTGGCTCAAACAAACATTTATTTCTCACAGCAGTGTCTGGTGAGGGTCCGCTTCCTGGGTCATAGATGGTGGCCTTCTCACTGTGTCCTCACATGGTGGAAGGACGAGGGAGCTCCCTGGGATCTCTTTCATAAGGGCACTAATCCCATTCATGAGAGGTCCACCCTCATGACCTAATCACCTCCCAATGCCCCACCTCCTAATACGATCACATTGGGAGTTAAGATTTCAGCATATGAATTTGAGGGGGACATAAACATCCAGTCTATTGAATAACTTAAATGCCCATCAATCAGGGTTGGTTAAACGCTGTACTGTTCATGCATATAACTAAATACTATTCAGGAATTTTAAAAGATAAGGTAAAAATATATTTATTGACAAGAAAATCATTTACAATATATTACTAAATTTAAAAAGCAGGTTACAAAACAGTAATATGGTGCAGATCCTCTTTTTCTGCTATCTTATTGGGAACAGAGGCATCTATAGACAAATTCTACAGAAATAGTCTGAAGGGACATAGAGCTATTTATCAGTACATTAGTCTCCGGTGGGGGCAAGGTGGGATTGTGGCGATTTCCCTCTTTATAGGGTTCTGTTCTCTTTTGAATTAGTTTCAACAATGGACAGTCATTAGTTTCATAATCACCAAATAAAGCACTAACATGACAATAATTATGTTTTAACGTTGTCCAATTATCCTGCTTCCAGGGCTGACTCCATGGCCATGATCACTAATGTTCCAGACTCCTGGATAAATGTGCTGAGTGCTCCAAGGGTTTCTAAGACATCCGAAGGGAACCAAACTGCCTGGTGGACACAAGATGTGGGACTTCCCAGACACGAGGAGGAGCCATCGGGGGTGTTTGTCCTGGATAGTAATTCCACGCCAACTGTCTGAGGGGAGTTGACCCTAGAATCCTCAGTGTGGAGTTTTATAGGGTCCCTGAGTTTACCACTTGTAAAGTATGTCATTTCTGCTCCCCCTAACACACTTCTGATACTGTAAGAAAATGTGTGCCAGTGTCTATGTTTTCCCATAGTCGACCACCACCATCTCCACCAAGAGGTGGTCACGTCATCTTGGTTGTGGTCATCTTCTCCTTCCCCACTGACCCCTGAAACATGGAGCGAGACACGTTGTCCTTTGGACAAGCTCTTAGCACCAGGTTGTAAGAGAAAAATTACAATCCTCCCACATTTTAAGATCCTCGTATTCTATTTGGCAAATAGAGTGGTTTCCAAACCACAGATCGAATCGGTTTGGTTCAACAAAACATTCATTTTTAATCTGCTATGTGGTAGACACTGTAGTTTGAGGTAAAGGATATGGAATTTCATTCATTCATTCATTTGTTCTTTCAACAAACGAGTCTTGGGCATCTTCATGAGCCAGGCACTGGGCTCTGTGCTGGGGATACAAAGACGCACGAGGAGATCCCAAAGAGAGGAGACAGACCCATGAACAGATGCTCTCATTTTAACAAACTTCCTTTCCGACATGTAGATGGGCAGGCACAAAATAAGTGGCCATGTGAGCTTCGGGGATGAGAAGTGGGTCCCTTGATGCAGGACTGCCACTAGCCCACATGGTGCCTCTGCCAACTAGAGAAAGTTTCCCTTTCTCAAGATACTTTCTTCCATCTGTCAAAAAATTGTACTGATTTTGCTTGAACAAAACACATTATTGTCATCTGCCAGAAAACTGTCGTCACAAATATAGAAATCTACAGAGGATATGTGAATGGCACCCACTTAGATATGAGCTCTTCTGCAGTACACAACCTGCACAGCTGTACATACAGGGGCTCTGTTTAAGTGGGCTCAAGGGCCCATGTTGGAGGTGGGAGTTTGTCCCAGGCCAGTTGAAAGTGTGGACTGACTTTGCTCCATTTGGGCTTTCCCTCCTTATATGAGCCCATGTTAAGCAGTTTCTTATGAAGATGATCATATTTTTACCTCTGTCCTGAAGCCTGGTCTTGTTAATCTAAACAGATTCCGCTTATGAATGTACAGTTTTTAATTTTGTAGCTTAGATGGACCCTGTGAGCCCATGACTGGCATATCAGCCTTGGGAGGGAACAGAAGGGGATCATCAACCTCATGAAGATGACAGATATTGGACGAAGCATAGGATGGATGGGGGAGAGTAGGAACTCAAACACTCCTGGCCCAAGGAGAAAATCAAAGACATCTAGTTCCTAACAGGCCCACGATTTATGGCCTCCCCAAGCTAATCTAGAAATTACCTTGGCATTGATTAACCCCGACTTGCCTAGTCGGTAAATCTCCATGGTGACCTGAATCTGGGGCCTGGCTTTGAAAGGCACCTGCCAGGAAGAACTGAGGTGTGATTTAAACAGTGGCAGGATGTGGCAGGGAACAGAAAGCCCTCTTTCTAGAAAGCACGCCCTTTCTGCTCCCGGAGAACCAGACCTTTACACCACTTCCAGCCGGGCCTGGGAGGGAGCTGCTCCTCCTTTCCAGGCTATGGAAGCATCGTGCTGAAAACATGTCCCCCTCGCATCACCGCTGATGGGAAGAGGAACTCAGATAAAGGAAACAGATACATATCTGTTGTTGGGAGCTTTGTTTCCAAGCATGATATATGGTTCCGGAGGAGGAGTTAGAAAACAAATTATTGTGTCCCCTCACCGCCGACAGGTCTTTCGTGGAGCCGACGGGGGGGAGATGAGATGCTAGCGATTACCGGTTACCTCACAATGGGTCCCCAGGACAGGAAAAGTGTCTTAAGTTTATCTATTGTTAAGTGAGATAATTTATCGTCGTCAAGGGTTAAGGAGCAATTCCAGCCCCTTCCTACTTCGGGAACAGAGATTTATAAGACGATGCCCAAATTTAGACATTGAGGCGCTGCCGGCAGAAATGTCCCGAAAGGCTGATGGCTTTTGTGCGTTTGAAGCCAAGTCACTCAGGGAGCTAATTTGAGGCTCTCCTCGGAAACTATATTTGCTTTCTGAGTGCATGGTGAGTTTTCATTTGGGCTCTAACCAGCTGACAGCTATGCAAGTTTGTAGATACCAGTAATTGAATATAGATAACCTTGATGGTTGACCTCGTCAGAGCCAGGCCTGGCTGCTTCCCATTGTTCCTGGTTTTGCCGGTTGATGCTAAACTGCTGCTGGATGAATTTATATATTAAGAATTCGCTGCAGTGGGAATTGCTTATCGTTCCCCAGTCTATCCTGTAAGCTTCTATTTACTTGACGTGGTGAGCAGAGAATAAAAGCCATGGTTTGACTGTTCGCTCTTAGTGACGGAGAGCAGTGTGTTGGAAAAGCTTTATTAATTTCTAAAAACAAAGGGAGGGTGACGCTTTTTCTTTGCAAGAATCGCGAAGAGGCTCTCGTCTCACAAAGCTGCTGGTGGCTGTCTGAAGTTGGTTCCCAGCCATCTTTTTAGTGTTCAATTTAGCTTAAAAGCAGAGTTTGCAGCGGGCTCAGCGCTGTCGCCAGCGTGAAGCTCTTGTATTTTAAGGGAAATATTGGAAGAGGGTCAGAATTGATGGTTTATTAGGAGAGATGCTTTCAGAAGTCTCTGAGAGGGGAGGGGGCCACGATCCTGCGGAGAGCAGAGGGCAGGTCACCGGCCACGTAAAGAGTGGGGCACGAGTTAGGCCGAGTGTTTGCATCAGGCTGCTTGAATATTTGAGCAGACAGCTGTCAGCAGAACGTAACAGAGGGCTCCACAACAATCTCTACTTTCTACTTCTCTGAATTGTTGAAATGTCAACAGCGAACATGGATCACTTTTTGCCATCAGAAAAAAAGACGAAATTGTTGAGAAAAATCTTTTCTAGAAACCTTGTTATCTTGCCTTCTGGAAGCAGATCTGTATTTCTCCAGGCTCTCCTTTCACGACTTTGAACTTTGCAGAGGGGCAGTGGGTGTTAGGGAAGGCCAGAGTCTGTGTCCCTGTTAGAGGTGTGGGGGTTGGAGGGTGGCCCCGTGGACGGAGGAGGCGGAGGGACAAATGCAAACTGAGGAGTCGCCCAGGTGGCCGCCGTCTAACTAGTGGCACACTGGCTGCTCATTTCGCGGGGTGGCTTTGGGGGGCCTGGGCTTTAGAAAGGTGCGGGCGGGAGCTCCAGAGGCCCTCGCTGCCAAGCAACTGTGTGTCACTGCTCAGCTGAGGAATCAGCCTTTGATGCTTTCAACATCAGAACATCAGAGCCGTTCTTCATCCTGAGAAGGAAGGTTCGGGTTAGTCAGCCAGGGCAAATAGCTCAAGGGAAATTTCATCTTCCCTTTGTCGGGCCCCCTGCTTTCATGTACTGGGGCCGTACACTCCGCCTACCACACGGGGAGAAGAAGGCTGGCCGGACCCAGGCGTGCGAAGCCAGTTTGGGGCCTGAGTGGGGAGGAGGTGGCCACCTTGGCGCTGGAGGCCTCCTGGGAGCCGAGACACAGACCACACTTGGTGGAAGGGGCTGCTGCTGGCTGAACTGACCTCTCCATTAGGCCCTCTGCCGTCACCACCGTCACTGTCACCGTGGGGACTGGCCGGGGAATTTTTCAACCCTGGCCAGTCCAACCGGTCTGGCCTCCCTTCCCAACAAGGATGGCCCTGTTTGTGTCTCTGCTCCTCCGGGCGTGTTCACTTTGTAAAGAAGGGAATGAAGGGCATGCAAGGGTGCCAACAGCCAGCACCTTCCACTGTAGCCTGTGGTGCTGAAGGAAGTAAATTATATTAAAAATTTAAAAGTTAATACCTTAGAGACAGGCAGGCACCTCCACACCCTAAGGATTCCTGGTATAAGGGGGAACGTTTATCGATCCTGACTGACTCTATTCATAGAAGACTCGCCCTAAACTGTTCGGGGAAAATTGAGAACAAGAGAGTGCTCCAGAGGGATAAGTTTGGGAGGGTCGTGGTGGAGGGGGTCCAGATGGGGACGCGTGTGTGTAACCTGATAATTGCTTCGCGCCATAGCAATTCGCGCCATAAAATGTAACTGTTTAAATGTTTTAAATTAGCCAATCATGTAAGACCGCACCAACCTTTTCCCGCTTTATGCTTCCGAATCCTATAAAAGAGCTTGCCCCTTAAGGTTCGGGGTCGACTCCTCTGTCTCCTGCGAGAGATACGTGTCGACCCGGAGCTCCGCTTAATAAACCTCTTACCTCTTGCGTTTGCATCAAGCTCGGTCTTCTGTGTCTGTGGGTCCGCGCCTTCCCGAGGCTGGAGTTGGGGTTCCCTTTTTGGGATCCTACAGTGCCTGGAGCCAGACGTCCTGGGTTTGAATCCGACCCTGCTGCCTATTAGCTATCTAACTCCGAGCAGTTATTGCATCATTTTCTTGCTTAGTTTTCTCCTCTACAAAATGGGTATGGTAGGGGCCAGCCCCATGGCCTACAGGTTAAGTTCGGTGCGCTCCACTTCAGCGGCCCGGGTTCAGTTCCTGGGTGTGGACCTACACCACTCATTGGTGGCCGTGCTGTGGCAGCGACCCACATACAAAATAGAGGAAGACTGGCACAGATGTTAGCTCAGGGTGAATCTTCCATAGCACAAAAAACAAAAAGTGGGTATGGTATTGGTATCAACTCTGTGGGGTTGTTGTGACAATCCAATGGAGTAAATATGCGTACAATGCTCCCCACTCTGCCCAGGCTCCACAAACACCAGCTGTCATTGAAAACATCCATTTGATATTCATTTGAACACAGTCCAAACATCCTCAATTTTCTAAAAGCAGCTTCAAGAGATGACTGCTTGCTCCAACAGTGGAAATAATGTTTATTAAGCAAAATAGTGATTTCAAAAAAATTAATACAGCTTAGCCAACATTACCATCCATCCCCAAATGAGTACTGAGCACTTTGTAGTTCTGAGAAATGTGCTCCTTTTATTGGAATGAGCTACACTGGGACTCAGTTCTTGGGAGCTCAAAATGACCCTGATAAGGCAGGGTCTCGGGGGAGCTAGTTGGTGCAGCTGGACTTGGAGAAGGGAGAGCAGAAGGTGTGTCTGTGGCGAAAATCAAGCTGGACATCAGAAGTCCTTCAGTCCAGGGAGAAAGTGATGGTCACAGGGGAGATGTGGGCAAGATAGGAGGAGCCAGCGGACTGTGAGGTCCAGGTAGGCCATCGTCTGCCCTCTTAGAGGGCTGGTGAGGCCAGGAGGGGTGATGGGGCAGCTGCTGAGTTAGCTTAACCTTGGGCGTGAAATGATCTGCCCTCCAGAATGCCTAATGGTATCTGTGAAATTTGGAGGTCCTGGGTATTTGCAGGAAGTCATTTCAGAGTGTTGGGTGACAGCAGATGGCCTGAGGCTGGCTGGCAGAGCAGTAGGAGAAGGAAGTTGCCACAGGGGACCTCATCCTCCTCCTCTCGTGAGCCCAGCGCGGCACTAGGACGTGGGCTCTGAGGTCCACACCATAGGAACTGTGGTGGAAAGGGTCAGAAGAGCCTCCATCACTAGGGGCCACGTGAGCATGACAATCCTATAATTACCACCCGAGATGATTAATTCATTCAATCAATGATATTTATCGCATGTCAACTATGTGTTAGGAACTGCGCCAAGTGCTGGAAATAATTTTCTCTAGAACCAAGATTATCACCAGTCTCACACCCCAACTTTTAGTTTGCCAAAAATCAGGAGGGAAGCTGTGCACAATGCAGACTCCAGGGCCACCCAGGAGATTCTGATCCAGTGAGTAGAGCTTGGGGCCTGGGCATTTGCGTTTTGAACAAGTACAAATTTTGCTTCCTGAAGCCAATGAGCCATGGTGTGTCTCTCTGTCTGTCCATCCATCTAGCTACCATTTACTGAGCACCCCTCAGTGCCAAGCACTGGGCTGGGCGCTGAGGGTTGGAAGAAGGCATGGCCCTTGCTGGCAAGTTGCTCGTGGCTATTGAAAAGGATCGGGCTCAATAATCATAACGGTTCCTACCATTTCAAACGCTATAATCTTTAAAAAGGTGCTTTAAAAAAAATATAAAACAAGCGATAGAAATACAATCTCTGTCCAACAGCCCATTAGGTCTGGTTCTTGTACAGAGGTTATAATGGATAAAACAACACTTACTGTGAACCAGAGAGTTTTCTAAGTGCTCTGCGTATTGTATTTAAATGTTAGTCTCTACAACAACTTTTTGAGGCTGGTGTTATGAGCATTCCCATTTTACAGATGAGAAAATTGAGACATAGGAAGGGTCACTTAACAAGGTCTTGTGGCTAGGAAGTGGTCTTGTGTTTTGACTTGTGTTTTAAAGAACATAGGACGTCTTTATTTTCTTGGGTGCCAAGGTGGCAGTGAGATGGTGGGCTGAGCGACAGAAGGCTTAACGTCACAAATAGCAAGTCCAGAGGTTTAACGTCACACACAGATGAAAATCTCACTTTAGAAAATTTGCATTTGGATTGGCAAAACTTAGAGTTCGATAATATCAAAATGTTGCAAGGGTGTGGGGAAACAGCTTCTCCTGCACACTGTTGGTAGGAGTGTAAATTGGTTCAGCCACCTTGGAGGGTGATTTGGCAATATCTAGTAAAATCTCAAGGGTGCGTGACCTATGATTGTGCAAACCCACTTCTAAATACGGCCACGTGTGCCCAAGGAGATGGAAAAAGAGGTTACTACAACACTGGAAAAGCAGGAAACAACCTAAATATCTAGCAATAGGGGTAGAGGTGAGAAAAGAAGTTTCCAACCCATGGAACCAATCCAGAAAGCTCTCAGCTTGCTCTTTCAAACCCATGGCTTGAGAAACACTTTCTAATGCTGAGAAGTGGTGTCGCCCAATGGTTGGGAACACAGGTTCTGGCCCAGACTACCTGCCATGCATCTTGGCTCCTTCCTTTACACACAGTGTGATCTTAGGCAATTTTCTTGATCTCCTCGTGCCTTAGTTTCGTCATCTATGAAATGGGAGTGATAATAGTAGCACCTTGCTCATAGGAGTGTTGTGAAGATTAGGCACTAATGCAAGCAAATCTCCTAGAATGGTGTATGTTACCCAGTGTTTGTTGCATAGCAATGCTACAGAGCCTCCATAAATGCAACATGGGCTGAGATGACGATGATGATGCTGCTGATTGGCTATGGCTTGGATCTGTCTCAGGTATTAATTGGAAGAGTAAAAACAAACAACAAAAACAAAGAATAAAGCTCAGAGAAATGAACTTGGCTGGTATGAACCAAGTCAAAGATTTGATCCTTACTCACAAACTAGATAAGCTCATCTCGCAGTTGGGAAATGCTTAGAGAAATGATGGGTGATGGCCTCTGATACAGAGGAAGGGACAATAAGGAAAGGGGTCTTTAGGGTTCAGCACAGAGGCATTGATGCTTATTAGGGGTAAATATGGTGGCCACACACTCACATGGCCACGGTGACACTAACAAAAGCTAATCCCTTGGGGGCAGAGATGGTGTCATGGCGAGCACTTCCATTCTGGCTGCAATGCCAATATCTTTTGTCATCCTGAGAGTCTGAAATGTTGTTCAGGATTTTCCCACAGTGAGGGAAATGTTTTTATTCCAATCCCCAGTGAATCTGTTGGATCCAACAGAAACGTTGCTGCTTCCGCAAACGTCCGTGACCTCCAGCCTGTAAATGTGAGCTCTTTCTCAGTGACCTGCCTGCTGCTCTCTGCAGACTAGCTCACTGCCCCTTGGGGCTCCTGAGGACCAGCCAAGGGGATTTCTAGATATTTAGCAATTAGCAATTTCTCTCATAAAACATATGAGCACTTAGCAGTGAGGAGATTGCATTTATTGAGAGATTTGCCCAGGCTTCCTTCTCCATGATAAATGACAGATTCTTTGGAGTATTAAAGTAATACCACACCTCCAGTTCCGGCACCGAGGCGTCTGCTCTGCCGTGAAGCAATTGTCATTTCAGTGGAAGATGTAGGAGTCACGTTGGAAACTGGGGCAGAATGATTCCAAGGCATCTGCAGAGATACCAAAGCAGCCACCAGGCTCTGTTTACCAACACAATTAAACCTCCACCGTTCCCAGCTGCAGTACAAACATAGTCTTATCTACTGAACGCTAGCCGATTAAGTCATCGGGACTGCAGAAGGGCTGCAGATATTAATAACCAACCTCCACGTGAGTCATTTGAGTGGAGTGGAACATCGTGGCAGGTTCTTCGGCCTTAAGGCGGAAAAGTTCACACCTTCCTGACACTGCCATAAAACATTGCAACATTACAACTTTTCAACCATATCTAAAAGGCCAATTTAAGTTTATTCCCATCTGCGTTGATGGCCATGGTTCAGCAGGTGAAAACCAGTAATAGCTGCAGTCCGGCTCTGGGTGGATGCCAGCACAGATGTGTTCAGTCAAATGACTAATTGAAAACCTTAGACAAAATCAGCAGCCTGGCCATTTTGCCTGCATAATAAAGCAGTGCTGATAAAGGCAGGGGAGAAAAAAAATCCACCCATCTCATCATCAGTGCCATTAACAATCATGAGAAAAGATGAAAACAACGCATGGTTTATTCTGCAAATGAAGGCATATAACTAGATGGTTTCCCAGGGGCCCATTACCCGTTTTAATAATACATCAAGGAGACTGAGCAAACAGTTTGTATGTGCAAACCAAACAGAGAAAACTATTTACGGTTACCGCATACAGAGACAACTCCCAGCTCTCTGGATTTAACAAATTTATAAAGGTACATAACATGATAGCTATTAGCAAAATTAAAAGAGAACCATTACAGACTTACAGTCTGCCATGCTCGCTCGCCAGTCAAGAAGGAACGCCAACACCAACTTTCAATTCAGAAGAATACCCCCCCACCTATTTTTTCTTTCCTCCAAGAGAGCAGCCTGACTTGGACTCAAATTATGTGCATGAATAATAAAATACCATCTAATTAAAAACTGTAGTTAAATATGCAAAAATTAATGGTAATGAGATTGTGCAATACCTCGGAGTATAGGCACTCTGCGAATTACTCACAAGAGCTCCTTTGCTTGACCTAAACAGGAGGTAACAGAAGCGACTTTGAACATTCTCGGTCCTGGTACCCCACGGTGCCCCATGATGTCCCTCACAACCAGGGCATCAAATGGCCAACCTGGGTGGAAGGTGGCCCTGCCAGAGCATCCTCTTCCAGTTCTTGGATGTAGCAGAAACTGAAAGGATTGGGGTGGGCATTGTGCAAAAGGCTGGGTGGAGGAGGGGACCAGGGCAGGGGCTTGTCATCTCAAAATAAGAAAGGCCTGTTCACAAAATGATGATGGCTGGACAAACAGACCCCTGGTAAGAAAAACAGAGGGACAGTTCTATTTTTGGACTCATTTAAGAGTGTTTCCGTACAAGCTGTCCAGAGCTGTCTTACCTTCCCCATCACCAATGTAAGGTTCCGCCCACACTCTGGATTGTACCAAATCATTCTGGGAGAAAATCTGTTTGCCAGCACTATTGCCTAGGACAAAGGCGACGACCAGAAACTTCTCCCCAGTGGGCAACTTGCTTTTCTCCCTTGCAGTCTTGGAAGCCTTCACTATATCATCAGCAAGAGCACGTGACCGCACTCTCCTACCCTGTTTCAAGAGGCCAGTGGTCTCCTTTCTACTTTTAAGCCCTCTTGGCGCTTGACGACTGAGGCTTTGGGACTGAGTTAACCTCCTGAGTGCATGCCTGATATTCGTTTTAAAAACAGGAGACTAGATCTCACCCATCACTTCTGCTTGGAGCTTCTGAATCTCTACCCCGACCCCCCATCTCTGTCGTCCCATTTCTTTGAGGCTGGTGACTCTGCTTGAGGACAGTTGGTGACAAACTGAGCGACAGCGCCGTGTAAGAGGAGAACATGATCTTGGTGCGGTAACAATTTCAGAATCATTCAATATGATTCCTACTTTTGCCTTTTCATCTGTTGAAATGGAGTCTGACATGCTGGAAAGTAAGCACTTCTTCGGGGAGGACTTTCTCGTTCAGATGAGCCTGATGGAAAACTTCTCTCTCAGCACCTTCCTGAACATGCCCGTGTCATTCTGCTTATGATAAGCGTTTCTTGTCAAGTCAGTAGGTATTTGAGCTAATTGACACGTTCTCAACAGCCCTCTACACCAGGCTGGTTCCTCAGCTGTGCAAGAGAACAACCGTTGTGATGTTGGCAGAGTGAGCATTTTGTTCGCTGCTAGCTGACCTTAACCATTTCTGAGATTTGTATTGTAATGTTTGGGGCTCGTGAGAAAATGGTGAACTTGATTTGCCTTTTTCCTTCTTTTTTTTTTTTTTAAAGATTTTATTTATTTATTTTTTTACCCCCAAAGCCCAGTAGATAGTTGTATGTCATAGCTGCACATCCTTCTAGTCGCTGTATGTGGGACGCGGCCTCAGCATGGCTGGAGAAGCGGTTCGTCGGTGAGCGCCCGGGATCCGAACCCGGGCCGCCAGTAGCAGAGCGCGCACTTAACCGCTAAGCCATGGGGCCAGCCCTTTCCTTCTTTTTTTCTTTGTCTTGTCAAAAATGTCTGAATTTCTCCCTTCCTGTCTCAGTTCTACCTGACTTGCTCAGTCAGCAGCCAAGTGTTAACGGTGGAAACACTGCAGTAAGAATTTCTAGTGTTTGACATGGCAAAGGTACAAAATTGGACAGGCTGAGCCTTCTTAAAATCTTTGGGCAGATCACACTTAGGTTTGGGATCCTGAAAAGGCTTGGTGCCTGATACATATGTTCCTTATTGATTGATTGATTGGGCATTTATATTTCCCAAATGAGTGGTATTTGAGAATTCGGTTGAGTGTACAAACTCTAATGCCACTCAGACTGGAGCTTTGCTGCTTGCTAGCTGTGTGACCTTGGGCAAGTTCCCCCACCTCTCTGAGCTTCCATTTATTCATCCATAAATGGAGATAATTATGATGTCTCCCTCATAGGGTTCTTGCTTTGATTAAATGAGATAGCGTACATATAGGAATTAGCACAATGCTAAGCTCATAGTAAATAGTCAATGAATAGTAGCTATACTATATAACACCAACAGCAACAACAATAACAATAATAATAATTACTAGAGCTCATTTTCCATAAAATCACTTAAAACAGTATAGGAAAAACAGAGATAAAAAGTTAGGGGTCATGAAGATTTTAGACAAAAGGAGAAATAGATGGACTGGGACTAAACATAATAATTATCATAGCATTTTATAGTTTTTCAAAGTTTTTTTTTTTTAGGAAGATTGGCGCTGAGCTAACATCTGTTGCCAATCTTCCTTCTTTTTTCCTTTTTTCTCCCCAAAGCCCCAGTAGATAGTCATATGTCATAGTTGTACATCTTTCTAGTTTCTCTATGTGGGATGCTGCCTCAGCATGCCCTGATGAGCGGTGCATAGGTCAGCGCCCAGGATCTGCACCTGCGAACCCCAAGCCACCAAAGCGGAGTGTGCGAACTTAACCACCACACCACCAGGCCGGCCCCTTCAAAGTGTTATGATGTACAATTATTCAAAGAAACTAACTGTTAAGATACTTTTGATGTCAAGAATTAGAAGGCTCAACTATTAATGGCTTACAAGTTTAGAACATTTGTTGTTCTGCACAGCAAGAAGCCCAGAGGTTTCCAGGGTTTGGTGTTTAGCAGTTCCTTGATTTCAGGGTTGGTTTCCCTGCAAATCTCTTGGCTTCCCTTATGGCTCCAAGATGGCTGCCCCAGCTCCAGCTTTCACATCCCCTTTCTCACAAACTTTATCTGAAAGAAGGAAGGCTTAGGGGCAGCGGACGAGGTTAATTTTCTCCTTGCTCATATCTCATGAGGGAAATCTTTTCCCGGGCTTCTCAGCAGATTTCTCATTATAACTCATTCACCATAACTGGGTCACATGTTCATCTGTAACGCAATCATAGGGAGAGGAGAATGGGATTATCACATTTGGCTTTGACAAATGATGACTCATTCACTAGAGTTGGCTCCACCTTTCCTGAGCACATTGCCTTTGGGAACCCAAACAATACAGGACTTCTGCTATCAAGGGAAAAAATGGGGGAGCAGCTTAGAATGTCCGCCAAACCCTTTGATGGCATGTGTTATTATGATCATTTGACAGGTATGGAAACTGAGACTTAGACAGGTTAAGTAAATTTTTTAAGGCACATGCAACTTGTAAGTGATGGAACTGGGTCTAGAAGACAGATCTTTAGGCTCCTGATTTAGAGTTCATTTCACTACATCCAACTGTAAGGTGATATTGAATTTGAAACTCCAAGCTTACTGGTAGACCGAGTGAAAAAGCCAAGAAGATAAATTTGTAGTTCATCTCATCTGATCAAAAGGAGCCATATAAGTTTATCTAGAGAGAAACATTTTTTTATGGTCCTAAATTCTTGGAGGAATTTATTGCGTGGATTCTTACATAAGGGACAGAATAACATAATGGATAATGTCAAAAATGATAACTGGCAAATGCTTAGACACCATGAAAAACAGCAGCGGTTTCTAACATTTAGTTTTCTGGTAAGACATACGTGCATGACATGGTCTCATGGGGGAACCCAGGTTTTGACTAACCTTAAAAAATTTGGCAGAGAAGTTAATCTCTATAGTACTGGAACAGATCAAGACTAAAAATAGTACATTGGGAACAATTACTCAGTACATTTTTTGGCATAGATAAGCTGGGCTTTGGTTTATGTGCAATTCCTGGTATATCATAACCACATCCTCTTCTCTCCCACTCAAAAAGGCAAATGAGTGAGTGAGACTGTTCTATGGGTTGCTTTGAACTGACTCATTTATATATAAAAGAGTCAATCATTTGCAAAACTTCATCGCTTATTATTGGTTTAATTGTTATGCCTTATTCCACATACTACAATCGCAAAGTAGACACAAGGCCCCCTCCCCAATTCCAGCTCAATATTCAGAAAAACAGTGAGCAAATTCACCTCCACAAGGAAGTGCTTAATTAAAGAGAAAACTCTGACATTCCCTGATGTTTGCCAAGTCAGTGTTCTTTAAAATTACCTTAAATAAATTTGCACACTATCTCAATAGCTATTATTCTACCGGAGAAGGATGGTGGCTCACTTTCTCACTGGCTGATGTTCGAAAAAGTCCTGTAATCGCCTGCATTTATTCCTACTTACCCACCTCTTCAAGTCCATATGACCTTATATAATCATTTAGAGAGGAGTTGGCCTGCATGGAGAGAGCACACACAGAACTCAGGGCCGCCTGCAGCCACCGTGGAAATGCCATTGTTGGGCCAGCTCTCTTCATTGTCTGGGAGAGCCTCTGACCTCCAGATGCAGCATGATCTGGTGATTTGGTTTATGAGTGAGCACAGACACTTACCTTATTGTAAGGAAGATCCTATGTTTGTTCATCATGGAGGAAATAATGTTCTTTCTGCTGGGAAATACCATCCAATGTGGTCAAGTGTTTGTCAGACTGGTTATGGAAATAGAGTAATTGTTTAATTTTTTAAAAAAATAATGACCATTTCATTTCTGGAAGAAGATGTTGTTTATAAACAAGTTTAGGGAGATGTCTCATTGATTAAGGGGAACCTCTTATGCTGAGGAAATTGAAATTTTCATAAAAATCCCAATGTATAGGAGTCAATAGATTGGTTACAAAGTGGGAAAATACAAGAACTTTATCCAACTATTTTGTAATTATTTATTGAGCACCTACTATGTGCCTGGTACTTAGTAGATTAGTCTTGTAGGGGACGTGGAGAGGAGCAAGACCTAGCACTTAGCACTTGCCCTGAAGGTGGTTCCATCTTCAGGGCTCACAAACTCTAGCGCTTATGAGGGCAAGCGTAAATGTGTGATACAGGCCAGTGGAGATGGCAACAAACTTGAGATCCATGCCCCACCCAAAGGGGTGGATGCTACTCAGCTTCTATGGTGATTTCCATCTGGGAATGCTGGCCCAATGTAGCTAGATCATCCCATTTTATAAGACTAATGGAAATCAAACATTTTATGTGAACTCTCTATTTTTCATTGCTAATTTCATTTAAATAAAATAAAAATTGTGAGGGAAATACAAAACACGTCAGTTTGCTGTTTTCCCTGAATTGATTTGTTGGTTTGGCAGCATAAAAACTCGGCTCTTAATGGCATTCATTTTCTGTCCATTTTGTCTTGTGAAGAAATTAATTACACTTATGTCAGCGAAAAATACCTTTGGGTCTTTAAATCTCTTTTTTCCTCTCTTTTTTAAGCTGAAAGTATTTCTGCCTAATTGACCAGCATCTGCCATTGTGAGATGCTGGTCATCATGAGAGATGTTATGAGGTGGTGTGAGGGCTGTTGGCACATTTCAACTTGGTTTCAACCATCATTTAAGAATGGCTTTTCTTCCCATCACATGGGAGTGAGCCTAGTGGTTGAAACCTGAGGACAGAGGGGAAGGATGAGAGAAGAGAAGAAACAGAGAGAGAGAATAAGACTACTGGAGGGCTGAGAATGTGTAAGAGTCTGAAACTGATAGCAAATTAACTTATTTTTTTCATTCATGCACTTATTCATTCATTGGTATTTATTGAGCATCTACTATGTGTCAATCTTTATTTTAGGAATCTATATATTGGGTGAATGGGGCAGACAAAGTCTCTGCTCTCATGAAACGTACATTCCAGCAGGGGTGTGGAAGGGACAGGATATGAACAAGTAAATAAATAGAGTCATTTGAAATGGCAATAATTGCTAATGAATGAAATAAAACAGCGTAGTGAGATATGAGCAGAGGTTACATTAGTGGGAGTGGTCAGGGAAGACTCGGAGAAGAAGAAATTTGAGCTGAAACCTTAAAAATGACAAGAAGACAGTTATGCAAAGATCCGCCGGGAGGTGGTAAGGGATACTGGGAGGTGGTATTCAAGAGATAACCTTAATTACAAATTGAGTCGGTTATTCCCATTTCTGAGTATTTTTCTGGTCTGTTTGGCTAACAAAGGGACAATGTCTCCATTTAGTATTAATATGTCTTTCTAATTGGCGTATCTTTCTACGAGAGACATCTTTCTAATGATTGCTAGCCTGTTTCTTTGACAAAGAGAGAGCAGACCTCAAGCCCAGAAGCTTTAGCAAGCAATAGTAGCTGGCCAGAATTAATAATGTTATTTTATTTGTTCTTTCTGTATTTTCCTAGTTTCTTTCCAGTTTGCCGTTTTGCCATAGTGATACAGAATGTCCTTTTCGAAGGAATGTAGTTAAGTGAAAAGAATGAGTCAAATTTAAACACAAATATTAATTAAGCAATAGCATAGGATTTTCCAGAGTTAAGATGACAGGGTATTTCTCTTTCCCCTTCTCTTTTTAAGAATCGGTCCCAAATATCCAGAAGAATGAGAAACCAAAATATGGTCTCCGCCTCTACTGAAACTAGAAGCCATCTGTGATGCTTAACCATAATATGTTAAAATGGAAAGCAGATAGAGAAGTTGATAGAGAAGAGATAACAAAGCTAGAACAAAGATGAGGTGCTGCAATAAAAATATGTGGATTAAGTGAAAGCCTATGTAACGGAAGAGAGTGCCTCCCCCCACGCCCAGTGCACGTTCTTTGCCTAGTTCCCAGAATGCACCATCAGGTTGATAACCCATAAGCTGGAGGTGAAGGGTGGACAATTCCTTTCCGGCGAACCTGGAACCAGAGAAGATACTAAGGAACACACTACAAAGCTGGTTTTCTATCAAATTCCCCACCTGTCAGCAAGCCCTCTCAGGTAGATGGAACCTCCAGTTATTTTGTTAGTGCTGCATCCTTAAATATAAACTGGCTGCAAAGGATTCACAGATTTTAAAAGAAAACTTCCACCTAGAAAGACAGAGACCGAACAAGAAATCAGAAGTAAAGAAATTCTGAGTTTCAGAGATAATGCAAGGAATAAAAGAAAATGTCACAATATTATAATTAATATTCACAAAGAGATGAAAATATGTTGCATCTATGAAGCAAGAATAGGATACTATTGCTTTTAAGGTTCAATCAAGGAACAAACAAGAAAGAACTCTATGAACTCAAAGTAGGGTTGAAGAAATAATAATTGCAATAAAGATTGGAAGGTACAGTTAAAGAAATACCTCAGTAAATAAAACAAAAAAACTAAAAAATAGAAAGAAAATATTTCAAAAGTTATAAGAGCTGACTGTGAAATCTGACATCTGACTAGCCAACCTTCTAGAAAGAAAGAACAGAGAAAACACAAAATGGAGGAGTGAAATTTATCAAGGAAATAACATAAGGAAAAATTCCAGAACTGAAGGAGATGAGTTTTCTCATGTGGGTTGAGAGGACCCACCCAGAGTTCAGCACAGTGAATTTTAAAAAGCCCACCTAAGGCTCATCAGCATGGTACCCCACAACACTCAAGAGAGAGACCCTAAAACTTTCTGAGAGAAAACAAGAAATCATGTCACACACAAATGACTGCAAGGAATAACAGAATCAGATTGTTAACACTAGGAGAGAGGAGCTACAGTCTTTACTACACTGAATGATGATGAGTTTTCAACCTAGAATTCTATATCTAGCCAAAGTATCAAGTGTTGGGGTGGAATCAAGACGTCTCACAGACAGAACATTTACCTCCCATGGGCCCCTTCCCGGGAAGTGACTAGAGGATGTACTTCATCAAAGATGGGAATTTGGGATCCAGGAAACAAATCTAACACCTGAAAGAAGCAAAGAGAATTCCAGGATAAGGTGATATTAACAGCCATACATCAGTCCTAAATGGCAAGTGATCCAGATTGGAGCAGGAGGACAGAGGGCTCCAGGAGGAGGGTCTCTAGGACAAAAAAATAAACCAATAGATGATCTGATATATTGATACATGGATAATTCTATTAAGAAGCTATTGGAGGAAATGGGAAGAATTTTAAACAGATATTTTTTAAAAAACTAAGAAAATGAAAGAATGAGACCATCACAGATTCTAAGAAAAGATACGTTTTCCAAAAAAGGGACGTAATTATGACACTCCACTAGATTCAACAGCAAATGGTATTTGCACTGTCAAAATGATGAAAACATTGGATACTGCTTTAACTGGAAAGTTTTATACGATCCTGTGGGGAAGATCTGGGGGAGAGGAAGGAGGGCAGGGGTGTGTGTGTGTTTGAGAGAAAGAAAGCCAAATCCTTATTTACCAAAGTAGAAAATCAATATAAAAAGCCTGAAATGAATGAATCAAGAGATAGCTGTATCATCATATTATCTGTTAGGAATGTGGAGGTTAGTACCTGAAGAAACCATTAAAAGAATTAAAATTGATGCTTCTAGAGAGGTGGATTGGGGTGAATAGCGAAAAGTGTTTTCTTTCCATTATAGACATTTTAGCGTTATTTGACTATTTCAATTGTGTGCCTGTGTTATTTTGATAAACTCATAATATGCTTAAAGAAAAAGAAATGACAATATAGGTATTTCACAATAGGGTAGAAGCTTCTCACTGTCCTCAAACATCAGCATCTCTTTTTTCTTCTGAAAGACAGCCCCAATTTTTCACTGGGCATCTGTCCACCTGGAATAAACATTAGGTTATCCTGGGTCCCTTGCAGCTACATATGGCCATGTGACTAAATTCTGGCCAACCCACTGCAAACAGCAGTAGTGTATACAATTTCTGAGATGTGTCCTTGAAGGAAGTGGTCCTGTTTTTTTGTCCCCTCCTACTTCCTGCTGGAGCTCCAGGAGCCAGGATGATTTTGGAATGGTGGCCACACACGGCAGAGCAACAAGATAGAAGGGGCCTGGGTTTCCATTGCCATGCCATGCCCTGGACTGATGACTTCCAGACTCCTGGAAATGAGGTAGACATTCGTTCTATTTTTTTTAAAAACCATTGCTCCCTTGGGGCTGTCGAATAGACAAATTTAAACTCAGCTATTGCACTTGGATATGTCAAAAGTCATAGCAGCAGCATGCAAATAACTGGCTTTGGGAAATGCTGACCTAGAGTGCATGAGTGAGAAGAAAGGAGAGGGATGGGAAACCAGCAGAGCAGAGCCCTTTCTTGGGGAGCCAGAGGAGTCACCTAAGTGGAAGGCCCACGTTTTATAATCCAGTAAGCTTCATTCAAGAATGTAAGGTGGAAATGAAGGGAGCAACTGCATATTAAGGGTCCATCAATGTGACTCACCTATGCGGTGCATTAGGCTCAGTCCGCACCCTGAAATTGCCTGTGGTCTAGTGGGATTCCTGCTAGGTACCCGTGTAACTCTGCTACCTATGGTGGCTGCTGTTGACTGAGCCAGGCATGATGCATCATCTCACTGAATCCTCGGACAACCAACCATGTGATGTTAGCATATCTGTTAACATTCCCCTTTCACAGAGGAGAAAACTAAGATTCCAAGAGATTGTGCTAGTCCCCAAGGTCATACAGGGAGAGGTACTCTCTGGCTTAGCTGCAAGACCCAAGGCAGATGATAAAATGCTGAATGTGAGTGAGGTTCAAACAAAGCCAGAAGAGATGAAATCCCTGCTTGATGGAGAAGCAAGCATTTGAGCTGGGCCCTAAAGGTTCTGAAAGTGGAGTTAAAAATAAGAGGAATTCTAAGTGGTTGGAAGAGTCTGAACAAAAGGTTGGAGCCTGGAAAACACCAGGCTGGCTTGGGAAACCGGCAGTGAGTGAGTCTAGCTGGAGGACAGGGTGTGGTGACATCGTGGGAGGTGAGGCTGGAAATGCAGTGTGGGCACCAGGTTGCAGCAGCCCCGAGGGCAGGCTAGAGGTGTGTTTTGGGTTCTACAGGATGTGTCAGGCGTGGAAGGTTTGTCTGTCTACTTGATTGCTTTTGTTTTTTATTAAACCCATCAGATGCCTGTAATATATTTATCTGAATGGGAGACGCTCCTCTATGAGCATGTATTAAGGCCACCTTTCCAGGGGCCTGCTTGGCCCCATCCCATCGTGGCCCCGTGCTGGCTCTGGTGGCAGGATGAGCAAGGGGGCCACCCAGATGTTTCCACTCCTGCCTTAGAGATTCCATTCCTCTAGGAAATATTTCCTGGCAGATTAATTCTCAGATGGTGCAAGGACTCATCAAATCCATGTATATTATAAAAATGTTTTCATGAGTTTATCCCCATTTTGTCTGTCATAAAAGCTTCCCTCCAGTCTGCTTTCTGCCCGGTAGGGGAAACAGTGTTGGACCTGGAACCAGCTTCAGGGAGGGGCTTTTATTGCCCCTAAATCGGAAGAGGGTGGGTCTGGTCCACACATTACTTCACTCGGTGCAGCCAGGGCCTGCCTCTAGAGCAATTTTACTGAAGCATCTTCTGTCTAGGTTGCCAGCTTCCGTCTGGGCAAAGGCTGGCGGTTGGACTGAAGCTTTAATTGCACTTAAAAAATTAAAAGATGAGCTAGGCAGAAGAGGATGGACCTGGCCCAGAGAGAGATCCACGGTAGTGCTGGGGGTGGGGGAGTGAAACCTCGGATTGTGTCTACACTAGACTTGAAGCTGGTGCAGCCGCAGACAGGGGAGCCTCGGATGGGCCTCTGGAGAACCCTCCTGCAGTCCTGAGTGTGGACCAACACTCCCTTTTCTTTAATATCCAAATGAAAAGCCTTACGCATCCACCCCTGAGGAAAGGCTGGTCCCTCACCAAGAGGTCTGAGGGCTCCTGAAGATGGCGCCCTGTTTCTCTCACTCTGATGTCTTGTGCCTGGCTGGAGCCTCGCTCAGCCACCTGCTATCGTGTCCCCCTCTCCCTACTCAGCACTGTTCCCGGCACCCTCCAAAGTGCCATCACTGCTATGAGAAGCAGACCATACTGCACGTGTCAGAACGACAGGAGGCGGGCCCACTGTTAGCATTTGGACGTTCTGGGACACCAATGGAGGCCCACTTACCAGAAGTCTAAGCATTTAAAAGTTTGAAACATTTTAAATAAAAAAATGTTTTAAAGCGTTCTATCCAACTACCTTGACAAATAGAACTTTGCAGCCATCTGGAAGGCTGGCTTTGAATTTAGAATTCTTAGCTCCTCAGAGTTAGGCCTGCGGCTCACCTCCCTTCTCTCCCTGCCCCGGTCCCCTTGCTCCCTGGGAGGGGCCTCTTGCTCACGTGTGTGGACCCATGCATCCAGGTCCGTCCACACTCCCCACACACAGCCTAGGGGTTTGCACACTGTGGCACAGTTAACTCTCGGAGAGCAGATATGAGCAGCCCTGGAAACGGGCTTGGGTGATGTGGATGGAATGTCCTAGGGTCCTGGTACTAGGAGTAGAGTCTAGACCAGTGGTCAGCAAATGATGGCCTGCGGGCAGATCCAGCCCATGGCCTGTTTTTGTATGGCCTGCCAAGCTACGGATAGTTTTTAAGTTTTTAAATGACTGAAAAATCACAAAAGAATAGTATTTTGTGACTTGTGAAAATGATGTGAAACTCAAATATTAGTGTCCATAAATAAAGTCTTATTGGAATCCAAATATGCTCGTTCATTTACGTGTCATCTTTAGGTGCTTTTCTGCTTCTACAGCGGAGCTCAATATTTGCAACAGAGACTGGTTGGTTGACAAATCCTGAAATACTTACCAACTGCCCCTTTACAGAGACCAAAGTTTGTGTTGCTGTGTTCCTTTACTATGCAGAGTCGCTAGCTCTCTCTAGAGTAGCCCAGGCAGCCTCACTTTTAAAATTCTTAAGAACTGTGGTAAAATAAACATAACAAAATTTACCATCTTAACCACTTTTTAAGTCTACAGTTTAGTGACATTAGGTATATTCACATTGTTGTGCAACCATCACCACCATCCATCTCCGTAACTTTTCCATCTTCCCAAACTGAAACTCTGTCCCCATTAAACACTAACTGTCCGTTCTTCCCTCCCCCTCAGGCCCTAGAAACCACCATTCTACTTTCTGTCTCTATGAATTTACCTAGTCTAGGAAACTCGTGTAAGTGGATCACACAGTATTTGTCCTTCTGTGTCTTGCTTTTTTCACTCAGCATAATGTCCTCAAGTTTCACCCATGCTGTAGCGTGTGTCAGAATTTCCTTCCTTTCTAAGGGTGAGTAATATTCGTTGTATGTATTTCCCACGTTTTGTTTATCTGTTCATCCATCCATAGACACTGGGTTCCTTCCACCTTTTGGCTATCATGAATAAAGCTGGTATGAACATGGGTGTATAAATACCTTCTCAGGACCCTGTTTTCAATTCTTTTGGGTATATACCCAGAAGTAGAATTATTGGATCATATGGTAATTCTAGGTTTAATTTTTTATGGACCCACTATACTGTTTTCCATAGTGGCAGCACCATTTTACATTTCACATTCCCACTAAGAGCAGGCAGCCTTACTTTCTGAAACCAAAAAAGCTCATGGAGGTGTTTGTCGGACAAAAGTCTACCTATCTTTAAAAAAAAAAAAATCCAATCTCCTTAGAGCAGTAGTCTGTGACCATGGCTACAGATTAGAATCATCTGGGGAGCTTTTAAAAAATTACTAGTGTGTGTGTGTGTTTGTGTGTGTGTGTGTGTGTGTGTGTGTGTGTGTTGGGGGAAGGGCACTTCAGACTAATGAAACCAGAACCCCTGGGGGTGGAGTCTGGCACAGGTATTCTTTCTGTTGCCCCGTCGTTCCCCAAAGCAGCCCGAGGCAAAAGAGCTGCTGCCCTTGGACTGCCAGCTTGCCCTGCAGCCAGCTTTTAAAATAACTCATCTTTCCTCTCGCTTCCTATGCCTTTCTGAGGACTCAGCTCCAGGAAGCAATAGACATGTCCCCGGCCTCATGAGTGGTGTTGGGCATGGAGGTGGTGACACATGGCTTCCTGGTGTGATAGCGGGTGTGTTGCAGACAGACGCCATCTGGAGTAGAGGGGGTGAGGGCTGGGATTGGGCTGGCCACCCCTGTCTCTTCAGCACCTTTCCCCTTTCAGGGACATCTCTAGGGCCACTCTGTCCCAGATTCTCTGGGAGCATACCTCTCTGCCCCCACCACACACACACACACACACACACACACACACACACTCTAAGCTGGTGGGAGTGGAGTCACCCTCTTCACCTCCAACTAGGCCCAGGTCCTGGATCTTTCTCCCCCAAGTAACATTAAAATAAGCAACAGGGTTAGAGTCAGACAAGAGACAGGCAGACAGGACTTACTTTTTCACTTTTCCCCTTGAATCCCGATAGCCATTTTATTCTGCAGTGGTGACTTCAGGAGTATTGTTCAGTTTGGTTATCTTCTTAGAGAGGCACAAACACCAAGAGAGATTTTAAACATTGCTTTGGTGAAACATATTGAGGCAAGGCCACAGTAGGTGCTTAAATGATCTAGAATGGTAAAGACTGGGAAGGATGTTTTCTTCTTCCAAGAGTGGCCCTTGTAGGTTTAATTGTAAAGTATAATTACTTCAAGATATTATAATTTGTTGTATACAGTATAAATCAGCAGAACGCCATGGAATCATCTTTTTAATGTAGACCCCAAATAAAGTGTCCTTTTATGACATAGCAGATGTTTCTTAATTCACTAGTGCCATGCATTGGGGTATAAAGATTATTCCTTGGCATTTTATTATGAATAACATACTTTCTCCATCATTAAGTGGGCCATTAAAGACACAAACAAGCATTTATGCCCTGGTTTTCAACAGCTGCTGGTGGTCTACTATGTGATAATCCGGCTTTCAGCAAATATTCTTCAGCTCTGAGAAATAAATACATTTAATAGGGCAACTTCATGTCAGTCCACGGCTTCTGGGATCCTGGCTTGGGGAAATTCTTGAAGCAGGAAAATGGACTGGAGGGGTGTGCTTTGGGCAAGTTGTTTTGAGGGCCCTTGTTTCCTTGAGAAAGCGTGTGTGTGTGTGTGCGCGCGTGCGTGCGTGCGTGTGTATGTGTTTATGTGAGTGTGTGTTTCTTTAAAATAAAAAACTAAAAATTTAAAAAGAAAAAAAAAAGGGAGAGAAATGCGAGAGAAAAACCATGCCTTGTAGAGGGTGCTGGGCTCTTCCCTCCCTCACGGAATGGGAAGACATCCTCATCCACAACCTGCGCTTTGAAGGAAATCGGCTGAGTCGGGTTTTACGCGGTAGACACAGGAAGGTGCAGGACAGCGTAGGTCATGGGCCCGTTCAGTGGCTGTGGAATCTGAGTGGATGTCACCCTTCTGTGACAACGTTCCCAAGGTGTACGGGGAGGAGTTTCATGTCTACAACTAGGATGGGAGCCAGATAAGCCTTCCCTCTCCCCCACCTTGGACTTCCTAAAGATAACAACTACAGGCGGCCGAGGAGCAGAGCGAGGGAGAGTGCTGGGATAGGAAATACCGAGGCCTGTATTATCCTTGGCTCGCCGGGTCCCTGCTTCCTGTGCCAAAGGTAGCCCGAAGGGTGTGAAACTTTACAGTGCTAATGTACACAACAATATCCTCCTATAAGCAGATGTTAGGAGAAGAAAAAGGGGGCAGACCTGATGGAAATTTGCATCAAGTCCATGTTACCCTCACCCCGGGGACACTTGGGACACTGAATGAAAGAAAGGGAAGGTGGAATTGATTTCCAAGTCTGGTCAATTCCAAATCTATTACAAGCTCTGTCATCAGCAGGAGGTGGGAGAAAGAGTCACAGTTTATATAGTGAATCAGGTACCCTGGACCTTTAACGGATATGATTCCTCAGTACCTGGGTAATATTATAATAGTCTACCTCTAAAGGTTCTGGGGGGAAGGATGCTGGGACACTTGGGTGACATATTAAGCACTTTGTCCTAAATGATGAGAGATACAGCAGAGAATGTCTGTAGGAAGGCTTTTTGTCATTGTCATTTGTTCCTTTTCTTTAAATAGTATGTAGTCATAAATTTTCTCTTTTTTTTTTTTGTTGGTTGCTGATGGGGGTTTATTTTCTTTTTGTATTCTATTTCATTGTGTAGTTGGCTGTGCTATTGTTCTGGAGCTGGCGAAACACAGGGAGGGGAGCAGGAGGCAGGAACCACATTGTGAGCGAACTTGGCAGAGGTGGAGTTCGGAGGTGACTGTCCCGCCCGGCACGGTATCTGAGGTCTGCAGGGCTCCAGCCCCATCAGATCTTCCACGGTCCCACCTGAAATATGCCTGTTCCCCTATGGAACCAATGGACCCAATGTGGCCTTTCCATTTTTTTTTATGCTCACCTGATTGGAAAGTGACGTTTGATATTACTTTTCCATTAAGTTAATTATAACTCTAATAGGATTTTACTGTGCCTTTGATGACATCATTTTGGAAACATCACTCAATTGGGTGGCTCGCTTTCCTCTGGAGGATGGTACAAAATAAACACACAAGCCTTCTTTTTATAGCTGTAGACTGTGTCTCTAAATACACACACACACACACACACACACACGTGCATTTTTAGCCACGTCAGAAAGGAAACAGAGCTGACAACTTCACAGCGTTCTACATGATTTTGAATTAATATTAGTCTATTAAAAGAGCTGTAATCAGAAGAAAAAAACTTAGCCCGATTCACACAGCAAATACATTTCACAGTTGTTTTGGACAAATGCCCTCAGTGAATATGTTTCAAGTCATGTACAACAGGAATATGTTATCACAAGCAACCATGTTTTAATAAACACTTCATCTTTTTGTACTGCTTTCTTTTCATCTCAATAATAGAAATATAACACCATATATCACTGTAAAACACATTTCCACATAAATGCTGATAAGCACAAAATATTTTTCATCATTTACATTTTAACTGTAATAATATATGGCAGGATTAAAGATGCATCCATCATGTGTCTAACTAACCTTGCCGTAATGAATTTTTAAATGTAATGATTTCTGTCGCAAAGTAAAATCGTACATAATGTCTAGTGACATAGTACACTGGTGGATGGGTGCTTTTAAAATGTAAATGCAACTTCATTTTTAATTAGATTTATAAACTTCACCACCTTCACTTGCATCCAGCAGCACCCCCCCAATTATTTACAGCAAGAAATACAAAAGGCTTGAATATATGAAGTACTGTCAAACAGCTACTCCTCGAGCTATTTAAAATCACTTGCTTGTTGGAAATTCTGTGAATTCGGTGTGTGTGTATGTGAATGTGTTTGAGAAGAGCGAGGCACCCAATAGAAACAAAAGCTTATGAAAATCATAGGGGGACGAGCTTTCTAGAACATCTCGAGGGGCTTCGCTACTTGGGGTACCCTCTTTGTGACAGCGTCCCGCATCAGACTTGGGGTCCAGGGCACGAGGGGCGTGTGCGGTGAGGATCTGGGTCAAGGACGAATGCATTCCTCTCTCTCTGCTTGAAATAACAAATAAGCTGTCTCACCAGAGAAGAATCATTAAAAATAATTTGCACAAGCTTTCGGTTGTGTGAGCTCTTTTTTGATACAATATTTCCTTCCGTGATTATCACTGCGGACATGTTCCAGCCATATGGAAGCGAGCTGGGCTGGGAGCTTCCTGAATACCTGAGTGGTTAATTAAGAGCCGTTGCCCGGCCACGAGAAGCAGGTTTGAAATCCCCCTTCAGTCTCCGACAATGAGTAGCTTTTTTAGCAGCAGAAGTCACCGGGGACAGCCAGAAGCGAGGGTAATTATTTGAGATAACATACAGCTGAAAAGAGTGTGTGTGAGTGCAGAGGGGGGCGGGGGGAGCGGGGGGAGCGATGTGCAGTTGAAAGAAGGGCCACGGTAGAGAAAAGTCTATAATAAAAAGGTCAACATCTCCTATTTTTCTGTACAGTGTCGACAGTCTGTAATGCCTTTTTAGCATGAATGACAACGGATTCTGTCTTTTTTTTTAAAAAAGGGAATATCTTATTTTGTATTCAAACTTTGCAATTGTGAGTTCAGGCCTGCCAGCTCAATCTGAATAAGCTATTCTCACTTTATCAGGGTTTGCTGAACTGACTTTGATTGCATTGTTGCAAAATAGCAGTAATTTTTCCATTAACCCATACAAACCCTCAGCGAGCAGGAGAACAAAGAAATATCAGAGGGATGAAAGCCATGAGCGCTGGGAGGGAAGCCAGGAGTTTCCTAAATGGCTCTAAATGCAACTGCACACACCAGCTTCTTAGGCTGGCTGGGGCTTATCTGGGGTGCCGTTTTGGGCTCTGTTTGGGGTCCCCTGGGGTTTGAGTCTCAGTGGGCACCTTTCGTCCTCTCTGCCAAATTCTATTGTTTCCTCTGTGTTAGCAGGGTCTGGGAAGCAGGGGGCTGGGTTTCCCTCCCTTCAGAGGGACCATGCTTTATCCTGTATCTTTCCTGTGCCAGGGACCTCAGTCTTCCTCTAGAACTCAACTCAGGAATTCTCAAAGCCCTTCAGAACCCAAGATTATTTGAACACCGAGGGGCCCAAGAAGAGGCCAGCAGGCAAGCAGGAAAGCCAGTTCCTCTGGCAACCAGAAACGAGCAAAGAACCCCCAAGCCCTTCTATCCGACATTTCGGCATGTCCAGCATCACCCCCACTGGTTCCGGGGGGCAGGGGCAGTGGGTAGATTTCTGGTTTCTGGGTAGCTAGGTGAGGTTGTGGTTTACATAAGTGGAGCTGTATTTGCCTGTTGTTTTACTGAAGAGAGGAAACTGAGGGCAAGCAGGGGCTCTAGCCCTCTCCTCCATCAGCAGGAGGTCCATTTGGAAGCATCAGACACAGCGGAGATGCTATGGTCCTGCAGAAAATCCCCAAGTCAGGTTGTTGATGGTTAAGTTGATCAAAATTGAAGCATGCATTTTTTATTTTATTTTTTTTAATTTGAAATGTTGGAAAGTTAAGCTCATCTTTGGCATTTGGCTCTCTGCTGTGGAACTGGGCAAAGAGCTGAGGTCTACACGGCTTCGATCTCCCAGCCCCGCAAACAACCCCACTCACGCAGCAGCGGTTTCACCCGGGGTCCGAGCCTCGGCTTTGTTTAGGAACTGCCCAATATGTTAATTATCTCTTTTACCTCCACGCGTGATGCTGTCAAACCGCACTCCAGTGTTTAAAAAATAAAAGCGAACACCGTGCGCCTGCTGTACCCTGCTCCCCTAATATCCAGTCCCTGACAATGCCTAAGCTGTCAGATGAGAGGCGGTGTCACTGGAATAAAGGTGGGCAGATGTGTGATAATGAGACGGAAGCGTGCAGATGCTAATAGAACTCACCAGAACAGGCCTGCCTTAGTTAGACGGATCCAGGTAGCAGCTGCCGAGTGTCAGGATGACCGGATGCTACTTTCTCTTGATTCTCATTTAAGAGCTGCTTCGCCCGGCTGTCTGTCAGTGAACTTTTCCCTCTCAGGAGCTCCAACCCCTAGGTGATCAGTCACATTTCGACATAACTAGATGTCAAAAGAAGTTTAAGTTGTATGACGAACTGTGATGCAGTCAGCGCCAGCCTCCAGCCTCCGAGGCGGCTTCTTAATGATCTGCCTGGAAACTCGGGCGCCTTTTCCTGTGTTTTGTTTTCTTATTAAAATACTGGCTAAGTCTTTGTCAACATCCATGTCAGCAACTGTGAGCTCAAGACAATATTATCCCAAGCATAATTTAATTTTAAATGTGGAACTCAGACCCACGCTGGCCGGATAGTGGGAGGTTTGTGTTGAGCAAACAGGAGTTCCCTCCAAACGGCCCATTTTAGCATCCTTAATTAAAATGAGGTCCTTTGGGGATTTATCGTCAGCCCCAGTTGGGACGCTGGGGGAATCCCAGGACGATGTGAGGGGTGTCGCTGTGGGCCATTCCTGAATCAGGAGTGTGGAGTGGAGCTGACAATAATAGATGGGGCCAATGAGAAACTGATTCCGACCTACAAAGGGCAGGAAACAGAAATAACCCAAGAATTGTCATCTCGCATGCCAGCGAAACCTTTGAACCGGAGTATCAACTTTATCAGGTCCTTATCAGCCCCTGTGAGCCATGAGCTGCTTCAGATGGTGTGCGTGGTGATGAGCTGGAGGGGCGTTTAACATCCGGGTTTGGGGGGGCAGTCAGGTATGTGTGACACATGCCGTCACACAGGCAGTGAAGCCCACCAGCTCCTGCACCTCTTTGTGAGGCAGGAATTTCTCGGAGTGTTTAATTGGGTCGGGTCAGTTTGTTCTCTAAATATTTTCATCTTCTCCTGCCACTGTTTACGTTTCCACTGGGAAAATAAACACTGCATGTCGCTTCTGCCTGCTATATTTTCTTAGAGATTTTAATCCCAATTCCTCATGAAACGTTTACACACACACACACACACACACACACCCTCCAACCATGGTGTGAAGGCACTTCAGTTCATAGAATGCTTTTCTTTCTTCTCTTCAGAGAGTGAAAGGATGTTCTATGGAAATCTAATGCTGCGTTGACATAAGGAAGCACTTGGAGGAATCTCAAATTTTTCAATCAGAGAACCAGCCAGAATCATCTGGAATGTTCTAAGTTACCCCCATTACTTTTTCATCTCTCTGCACCCCCATCCCACACCCACTGCCTCCCCCCAATATAGTTCTTCCTTAAACATTTCACAGACTGGCTGCTATGCCCTCATGGGCTCTCACATAAAACAAGACTTCTCCCCCTAGATTCTGATATTTAGTAGCCTGAAGCTCATTAGTACTTCACCGCTTTACCCTGGAGTTTTAAATTTTTAAGCAGCTAGGATTCGTCTAAGAGGTCTTAACCTTATAATTTGTAATAACTTAGAGATCACGTAGCTAAAGTGTGAGTTATTAAAAAAAATGCTCCTTTCCCGTCGCCAGCCATTGATTCCTCTTCTCGCAGTCAGAGTAGGTGCTATTAAATCAGGTGATGGAAAATGCTCATTTATTTCTCAGTAGTAAAACACAAGCAGTTAGGAGACATTTCTTAACGTGGATTGATCTTGCCTTACATGAAGGCCCAGAGTGTCAGGAGTGACTGTAGGGGCAGCAGAGATGAAGAGCGGTGGGGAGGAGGGAACCAGTGAGCCCAAGGTCGCGGATGGGTTAAGACCTGTGCCAGAATATCTGTTGGCTAGAACCCCAGCCTCCCACGGAAATGTGGACAACATGGACTTACTGATTTTTGATTGTGCTGATGCTGCACTAAACAAGGCAGCGTGGTGGAAAGCTCATCATGGTTTGAATTCAGGCACGTGAGCTGTTTAATTCTGGTCAAGTTGCTTAACCTCTCTGGGCTTCAGATCTTCTTCTCTATGAAACAGTAATAGAATCTGCCTCCTAAGTTTGATAGGAACGTGAAAGAAGACACTATCAGTAAATTATCCAGCATAATGCTGGAGATGCTATAGCTAACGATAGAAATACCACCCTCCAGGCAAGATGAGGAGGGTACAGACATGGTTATAACCTGGCCCCAGACCCCAAAAACTTTACAGCTGTGAGGTGCAGAGAAAGAGACCTGCACAAATAGGGTTAATCATAATGTGCGAGGAGCCAACACCAGGAGATGTTTTCCCTTTTATTTCTGCTGCTTACAACAGGGCTGGGCTCCTGCTACACCAACTAAACTTTGTCTAAAAATTATCTAAGGACCACCTAATGTGTGTGGATGCCACACATGTCAGATGTGTCAGCCTCTCCCAGTAATGACTCTCTGACATAAACAGTAAGGAAGAAATATTACAATTACCGAGGGGTGCCGGGGCCCGGCATGCATTTTCATGAGGGGTCTTGGTGAGTGGCAGCCTCAGCTCTGTAATCAGCTCCCCCTGCCAGCAGAGCTGGCCAGAGAAAGCTCTCGTCCCCCAAAGACAATTAAAATGAGTTAAATGAATTAAAAAGGCCCTTCCCAGTTAAGGTACAGTCAGAGGTTAGAAACAGTAGTATTTGGATTTATGGAAACTTCGCAGCTGCCAAGCCGTAGGAATTGTGGCTCACGGGGGAGTCGTTTCAGTGGGAACCTAAACAGCTTATGAAATTGGAGGCAATATACATAATTTTAAATTTCTGGGAGGCAGTTTTCATTCCCCTGTTTATTTTGGCTTCTTAGGTCAATAGGAATATATTTTCACCCAAATCAAATTGAGAGACAGAGAGGGGGAGACTGAGACTGCATTATCGCGTTTATTAAAACAAAGAGACAGCTGAACAGGAATTTTCCCATTTTGAGACAATGGGAGGACAGGTCTGGAAGCAGGTGAGCAGAGGGGGTAAGAATGTTCTGAGCCTCGTTTCACCCCTCTCCAGCTGTGACTCTCTCGCAAGTGGCTCAACCATTCTGTGTCTCAGTTTTCCTCATCTGCAAAATGGATTGAGGGCTTCTACTTTGCAGAGTGGTTGTGACAATTAAGTGAGATAACGTCAACAGGAGGCTTTGCAGGGTGTCTGCCGCAGCCGGAAACCTACCTGTTGGCTCTGGTTGTTATTGATATTGCTGCTGTCACCCTGTGAAGGTATGAGGAAACAAGGGCCACTGGGACCACTACCCAAACTTTCCAGAGCATCAGATGCTGACAAGCCATGGGGGCCACAGGAGACTGTGACAGGCTTTACTGCTGTGTCCCAAAGGTCCTGGTCACCTGCACACCCAGATCTGGTCTCCCTGACCCCCGCCTCATTCCGTCAATTTCATAAGAAATTCTAACGAGACTTCTGTCTGCTCTGTAAGGAGGAAGCCGCCCGCCGTCCTCAGCCAGCCCCCTTCCACCCCCTGAGTCCCCGAAGTCCCTGAGAGTGTGTACACTCTTGCTCATTACATGCACAAACTCCATCAGAAAGCATTTGTCTACACCCTCTTTATTCACTTTCAAAGGGTTAAACAGCCTATTTACTGGGCTGTCAACAATCCGAGGCCCAAATCGTGGAGAAAGCCCCTTCCAGTTTTGTGCGTCCCGGAGCCTTGTCTCTGCTGGCCTGTTCTTGTTACTGTCATGTAATATCCATGACAATCGTGTTGGGCTTTTTTTAGGGGCTCTGTGGGGCTCAATCGGAGGGGCCACTTTAAGCCAGGAAAGGCCTTTATTTATGTGGATTTGAAAGAGCCTTGAGAAGGTCCTTCCCCTCGGAACCCTCTCCAGCAGGTCACCGCGGATTCAAAGGGATTTAAATGCAAGGGCTGCGATCAGTACTTCCATCACGTTCTAATAGACTGACATGAGCATTTGTGCCTGAAAGACAGGGGAAAAAGTGATGCAGATTTTCCCTACATTAGACTGACGCACAAAGCAGGGGGAGCGATTGAGTGACGAGGTAACCCCTCACGCCCTCTTTTACACTTCTAACCGGCACCGCACAAAGGGAGCCGTGGGAAGCCGCCCAGAAGCCGGGCCGGGACATTTCCATGGGCCATATGGAAATTTTGTTTTGTGTACAGAGCAAGTGTCTGATAACAGTGACCTTAACTGCCATATGTGGGCAGTGAATAGGCCAGAGGAAGCCACTCCGCAATCTGACCCACACATATGGACCAAGGAGACTTGCATTGCCAACTCGCTGGCAACCTGGGGGATTTCATTAGATTTGTTAATGAATTGCTCTATTGACTTGTATCTGAGCTTGCCTCATTAGAGGAGAAGAACACAATTTTTATCTGTGTTTTCGTGAAGGGGACCGGAGCGTTCCCTCCTTTGTGGGGCGGTGGGTAATCTGCACGGCTGTCATCGGCTTTGGACTAATTCATTGTGTCAGTGTAAGAAGGCCCTTCCGTGCTCGTTGAGGCTCGAGCCCCACTCCAATCCTCTTCAAGTCAATGTTTTCCTTGTGAGCGGGGTGTTTCCTCGGCTCCTGCTTGGTTTACAAATGCTGAACATGATGTTGTCCTGGTGCTGTGTGTCGCCATGGTGCTGGCAGCGAGCTGAGGCCATGAGTGCCCGCAGCATCACCTGCCAGGAAGGGGTTTTTGGAGGCAGCAACACACTTTGCATGGAGATCGCCCATTCGCCTTCCCTACCACCACCGGTGGCTTGAGCAACACGCCTTTAGACGCTGTCAAAGGAGCTTCCTGTTGGAGCATCACTGCGTAAAGAACGCCCCCCTTCTGCCCTGCCAAGTTTGGAATGTACAAAGCTCCCCATATCCGAGCCTTATTAGCAATGGCTCGATTGTTTGGGCTTCTCAACGTGGGAAAGCTTGGGTTTTAAAGCAATAAGAACTATCAATTAATAGATTATTAGGGGTAAACCAATAAAGAACCCATTATGGCTAATAGCGAGTGAGGAATCACGAGGAATTAGCAAAATGAGATTCAATAAAATGGAAACCATAAAGATAAGCTTCTGGAGATTGGATCTGGCTTTTTGAGCTTAAGTCTCAAATAAACAAATGAATGGCACCCACTGAAGCCTCCTGTTGGTTCCTCTTTCCCAAGCCTGCCAAGGATGGGGAGAACTTTCTGAGTTGGAGCTAGAAGAACGGTGGTCAACACTGCAACTCAGCTGTGGTTTATCCCATGGGGGAGGAAGGGAGGAAGAGAGCAGGTAAATCCTTATAATACACACAAGTTGGTTTCAGGGATTCCTGTACGAGTCTCCCATAATAGGATGTGGCATGGAAGTCCCCAAGCCTCTATATTGGCCACTCTGGCATTACCTTGGCACACGGAGAACCCAAAAAGTTGAAAAAAGCAGAAACCTCCTATGGATGTCACAGTGAAATTCTGGGACTCATGTAGGTCCTGCTGCAGCAGCAATGTTGGGACAGGGAGGCAGAGATGTTGCAAGTGAGAGTGTATCTCCTCAGAGGGGTGGTGTAAGTTGTGGCTGGGTCACTGAACATCCTCCGTTGAGTTTGAGGATGGAAACTAGTTTCCCCAGTTTAGCTCTGCCCTCTTCTAAAGCAGTGCTGGGACATGTTCTATTGTGCAGAAAGAGAAGCTCATTAGGACTGCTGGTACCCATGGAAGGCTCAAAGAAAGAGGAACTCCCATCTCAGGAGAGAAGGGCTTCACATTTGCTCTGGGTGAGGGGAGTTCCTTGGAGAGGGGGTCCATCAGATCTGAAAACTGCTGTATGTGAGAGCTGGGTCCTGGGGGGCTGTAAGGGAGTACTATAAGCTATCAAAGTATAAGGAAGTACCTGGCTATATTTTTACCAATCACACTGTTTTCACCAAGACAAGTTCATTGGGTTGTTTACGCTAAGCTTGAGGTTGACCATTGCCTTTAGAATTGAAATACTGCTTGGCTGGGTATAAAATTCATGCTTTCCTTTAGAACTTGGTAGCCATTTCTCCACTGTCTTTTGACACTAAATGTCACACTCATTCTTTACCACTTGCTTCTTGGTTGACTGCATTTTGTCATTGAACATTTTTATTTTTCAAAAAGGACTAGGGGTGCTATGTTTCATGATATATTTTATGTTTGAAAATATTTCCCTATTGCTTTTATATTTGCATGACAACTTGACTGGGTATAATTTACATGGGTCACATGTTGTTTTCCTCAGAGAACTCTGTAGACCTTCCCCTGTCATCTTTTGGCTGCAAATGTTCCTCATTGGGATGAATTCTCAATTGCTGATGTCTTGATGTGGTACCCGGGTGCCTGAAGAAATATTTCTTTCCCCTTGAAGTCTAAGAACTAGACGGGGAATGTCTCAGTGTCACTCACTCTCTATCAGTATTTCCTGGACACCGTGTAACTTGTCAATTACAGATTCAGTTATTTCCTCATTCAAAGGAAATTCTATACTGTTGTATTTTTAAATATTTTTTGGTTCTATTTGTGAGATTCTCTAATTCAGGGTCACTAAGTATCCTTATCTTGCATAGATCCAATAGGCTTTTAATCCACTGACAGCTAATATCAGTTACCAGTTTATTATCACTCCCATACTCCCAGACTATAAGCACCTCAAAGGAAGACAGTCATCTTATTTATCTTTGTTTCCTCAGAGCCCAGTACCTAAGAGATGCTCAGTGAGCAGCTACGGAATTAACCTGCATGTGACCTTGTCAGTTAGAGTTTACACTTTATTTTGAGAGAAGTTGAGAGTCACTGGAGATTTTAGATGAGGATAACAGTGGCTGACATGACTTGACATGACCACACATAGCTTCAAAGTGGGGTGGGCTGGATGGTGAAGGTAAGCCTCCTATTGAATGGTGGTGGTATCTGGGGGTGGCTGGACATGCTGGTTTAATAGGAAAAGTAGATATGGTAGACAAACACTAATATTTTGGACTCCCCCAAGGAGAAAATTCAAACTGCCACCTCTGCCAGGAGAGCAGGTGGCTAATGAATATAGACACGGCCTTTTGTTCCGGGAAAATAACTGAAAAGTTCTTTAGGCTCCTTTTCCTTTTGGGGTTTTTGCTTCTGAGATGTGCAGTTATCAGTTGATTTCCAACACCAAACTCCCCAAAAGGCTGGCATGTTAAATTTAAAATATACATATATATCTTCCCATCCATCAGAGTCCTGGCAGGAAAGAGATGGCACCTTCAAAGGGATTGTTTGAAGAGAGTTTGGTGATGACACTCTGTACAAAGGTGTGGGCAGGGCTAAGGGGACCACAAGGGATGCAGAGGATCCAGCAGGAAGGAGCTAACCTCCGCAGACCTAAAGGGGCAAGGACAGAGATTGATGCTATAGAGCCTGGTGAGAGGGGTGACCACGGAAGAGGGTCTCCATTGAGATGCTTGCCCATGGGCAGAGCACTGTATCCCTTGACCCCAGCGCTGACCAGTATTTGGTGAGGCCAAGGCCAGGAAGGGTTTCTCTTCTCTTCCCTTTCTCTGTTTTCTTCCTCATCCCTCCCACAGGCCACCCTCAACTAAAAGGCAGAGGTGAGGGAGCCGCAGTGCTGCAATCATTCATAGAGGTCTGCCTCCCAGGTCCAGAGCTGGGTGGGGAAGCGCAGAGTGTGGATCTGGAGGGACCCAATCTACCCCAAAGAAACAACCTCCTCATAATAAAACTAATCAAATAATAAAATAAAATAAATAAAATTAAATTTTATTTTCTCCTATTAGAGTGGCAGGGATGAAAAGGTCTGAAAACAAACTGTGTAGGTGAGGATTTTTAAAAGTATCAACTCTTCAAGTCGGTGTGTGGAGAAAGAGTCTCCCTCATATAGTGTTGGTGGAGGGGTAACTCAGAACAACCTCTGCAGAGGGCAACTTGACAGCATCTATCAAAATGACAAGTGCACATGCCCTTTGAGGGAGAAATCCCACTTCCAAAAATCCATCCCACAGATATATTCAAACAGATACACAGTGCTGTGCACGTAGGGCTAGTCATTACAGCATTGTTTGTAATAGCAGAACGTTGACGAAAACCCAAACGTCCATCAATAGGGGCCTGGTTCAATAAATCGTGGTTCGCCCACACAGCAGGTGCGTAGTATTCTGTGAAGCCATAACAGAAGAAGAAGAAGACTCTTCCTGTGATGCTTTATTAGGTGAAAAGAGCAAGATGCTATCACTTGTGCTAAAGGGCAGGGAGAAATGGAGAGGGAGCTACATGATCATTTTGGACCATAGATGTGCAGGAAGCTAAGGCCATTGGCTGGGTCTGACAAGGGCATTGAGTAGCTGGGGGAAGGTGCAGCAGGGAGGTTTTCACTGTGTGACTTTTGAGTTTTTGCACAATAAGTGGGTTTTACCTTCTCAAAAAAAAATGAATAAAGTCGATATTTTTAAAAATCCTATTTAAAAGCTCAGACTTGACCATCTTTAGAAAAATTATATTAAAAACTGGGTGTGCCAAGGGAAGGAGCCCAGGGTGCTAGGCTCCCGGACTGCCGAGGCCTCTGCTGTAACTGTCAGTAGTGACACTGCTCCTCATGTCAGCCCCCACTTGAGGCCCTGCCGGGGCGTGAGGATCTGTGAATCAGTGAAATAATGAAAAGGACCAGAACACCTTCCCCAGGAAGCTTTGTGGCTTAGAGTAGAATAGAAACAACCGACGACCCCTCAGCCCACCCCTCTCCCCTGGGATGTGTGTCATTGGTGAGAGGTGGTGGCCAAGGTGGGAAGAACCCCTGGGGGCTGCTGTTGGGACCTGGCCCTGCCTTGTAGCCCCTTGACGCTCATCTGCCTCATCCACGTCACCATGTGGCGGCCTCTCTCCTGTTTAATTCTGCCGTGTCCCGTGAGCAACTACTCATATGGCAAGAGCTTCACCCCCTCCCCACCGCGGACCTCCAGGACTGCAATCTCTTATCTCCGGATAAGGAAGGAGCAATAGTGCGTGTCATCATGGTGGCAAACATGAGAAGACTCGTCTTTCGCCTATTTCGTATGCGCCTTTATCACAGTCCTCCATCACCTGTCTTTCCACACCCGCGTCCTCTTGCTGGAAGCTCTCACACTCTTGCTGGAGCACACACGCCAACACACCCAAGGGCCAACGCTGAGTGCAAAACGATGGGCAAGACCGAATAACCACACCTGAGGTGCCCACTCTGCTCTGGCTACGCTGGCCTCCCTGCCGTCCTCCGGGCCCGGGAAGCTTGCCTCCGCTGAGGTGCCCGCCCTTGTTGCTGTTGCTCTCTGGAACACTTGTTCCTTGGAGAACAATATGGCGCCTTCCACACCTCCTTCAGGCCCCTGCTTAAACGTCACCCTCTCAGTGAGGGCTTCCCTGACTGCCCTAGAATGGCACCCCCATCCTATGCTGGCACTCTCCACTGCGCTGGCTGGCTTTGCATTTCTCCGTGGATCTGACCACCATCTAACATGGAATACACTTTACTTATTTATTTGATAAATAAATGTAAACCTCACGAGGGCAGTGATTTTTTTTTTTTCTGTTTGTTCACTGATGCACCCACCTAGAAGAATGCCTGGCACATTTTGATGCTCAGTATTTGTTGAATGAGTGAATAAATGAGTGGTAGCCCTCCATCTCGCTATTTTCTACTTGTCTGTTTACTTGTGTATCTCACCCAGGGACTAAGGGCTCCTTCCACTGTTATAACCACAGCATCTACCACGATGCCTGGTCATTCTCAGTAGCTGTGTGTGGGTGTTTCCGAACGAATGAACCAAGGAAGGCTCTTTATTCCACAATCTCAATCCCGGATGATTTTTGTTCTGAGGATGCAGGACTGACGTCAGCCACACTCAAACACAGCGTAGGTTATTTAGGGTCCTTTACCGATACTTCCTCTATTCTATTCTCTTACTTTTAGTTTGTCAGACACATTTCAGTTCAAGATATGTGGTTGAGATGATGAGCACAGTTCTAGGACTGGGGAACCGTGGGCAACACGTCGATAAATGAATAGCATCTGCAAGGCTGACCTCAGGGACCTACCTCTTTGCTTTCGGATTGCGACATTTAGTTTTTCTTTGAGTAAAACAGTTACTATGATGGATCTTGTTCATGGGAGAAAGGAAAGCCCCATTTGTTGGTTGTGTACCCTTTGTTAGGAACTGCACTAGGCACTCAATCACACACATTAATTCATACTTCACGGCAACACCATGAGATGGGCACTGTTTTTATACTTAGTTTCCATAAAAGTTAACTGAGCTTTAGAGAAATAGGTTTAACTTGCTCAAGGCTCTAGAGCTAGAAGGTGGTGGAACTGGGATTTAAATCCAAGCCTGATAATCTCTAAATCTTCTGGTTCCTCTAAAAAGCCTCTCTGCCATCATCCTACCAAGAGTAGTGCACTGAGTGGGTTTGTTGTAAGGTCATATATTCATCAGGGTAAACTAACTGCTGTAACACACACCTCCCCAGGCTTCAGTGATGTGACACAATAATTGTTTATTTCTCGTTCATGACACAGGCCCAAAAAGGCCTGCTGTGTGTGTGTGTGTGTGCGCGCGCGCAGGTGCGCGCGTGCATGTGCATGCACTCGGCTCCATGCAGTCATTCAGGGATTCGGGCTCCTTCCATCTAATGGTTCCCCATAGCTTAGGCCTTTAGAGTCGTCCACTGGATTTTCTTCATGTGTCCAGCACATGGAGGACCAAGAGTGAGTGAGCTGATGCACAGGGGAGGGTCTTATGGACCAGGCCTGGAAGTGGTGTACATCACTCTGATCACCTTCCTTTAGCCAGCACTCATTACACGGCTGCACCTACTGCCAAGGAGACTGGGAAATGCAGTGTAAGCGTTTGCCTAGGAGGAAAACAATAAGGGATTTGGTGAACACAAAGGGAAACTCTGCCACAGGAGAGAGAGGAAGGAGTGTTCTGTAACTGAGTGACAGAGACAGGCTTTAGTTTTCCATGTTATTAAAAAAATGGCAGAGGTTTGAGTCAACCAGAGTAGCAGACAATTAAACAATCACTTATACAGTAGAATCTCACCTGATCAGAATTTTCAGCTAATGTGCTATTTTGGTTAACATGATATTTTGGTTACATGAGGGCTAGCCAAGAAGTCTTTTGGTTTCAAATCTTATTGCTGAAAATCTTTCCAAGATGTGGTGTTGCACATTCCCGCCTCAGGAAGTTCAGTGCGGTAAGTTTGGCGAATGTTTTCTCAGTCACTGAGGATCTCACAGGGCTTCTGAGCCGCCGTTCTGAATAAACATCAGTTTCCACGAGACAGGCTTGGGTGCACGAAAGGGGGAGAGAGCTGACCTGAATCAGCAGTGATCGAAAAATGTCTTAGATATTTTGCTCCTAACTTTTATTGCTTTTATTTCATTTTTCTTACACAAATCATTCATGGGCACTGTAGAAATGCTGAAAAATATAGAAAAGTAAAAATTACAAACCAAAATGTCTTCTGTTTACAACCTAGAAACAGCCACTGTTAACATCTTTGGCTATATTTGCTTCGTTTTTCTTCCTCTCTTTCTTTCTCTTTCTGTCCCTCTTGTGTATTTAAATAATTGAGTTAATAGTATAAATGTAGTTTTATATCTTGTAATTTGTCTTAGTATTAATTATATGAGAATTTTCCTTTTTCATTAATGCAGCTTTGAAAATATCATTTTATACTCATCATAATATTCTACTATGAATAAGCATGATATTCACAGATCTTTCTCTGCAATTAGGCTAATATTTTTTCATTCAATATTATGACTAGCACTGCAATAAATATATCTGTACACAGATCTGTATTTGATTCTCTGATTTTTTTTTTTTTTTTTTTTAGGATACATTCCTAGGATTGGCATTACCAGGTCAATGGACATAAATAATTTTATGTTTGGTACTCTGACAAGCTTGGGGGATATTTTAATCTCTATTCATTTGCCAAGTGAAAAATTGGGTTTTATCAATTTTAGTTTACATTTTTGATACAAGAATGACTTTCTATGTTTATTAGCTATCTGCATTTTCTATACCTAATCTATTCCTATCCTTTGCCTATATTTTCTAACTCAATATTTTTTATTGATTTTTATGAACTATTTATTCATTAAGGATAATATCTTTGTCATTCTTATAGAAAATGTTTTCCCATTTGTTTTAAAATTATTGTTATCAGCTTACTAACTTGTCATTTATCTTTCTTCTCCAATGAATAGTGAAGGGACAAGTTTCTGGTTAATTGAGAATTCTAGTTAGTTGATTTCTGGTTGATTCAACAATCAAGATTTTGGGAGGTTTAACTCAGGGATATGTTGCAAGGTTATATTACATTTCCAAATGAAATAATGTAGCTAAGAGGGAACTTGAACTGGTTTCCTTTCCCCTATCCAAGTCAACAGCCATTGATGTCTCCTCTATATTGAGGGCAAAGTTGTTTCTTGGGGCTGAAGATCAGGTAAATAGAAGGCACTGAGATATCAACAGAGCTGTAACTAACTCTTTTTGATAATGTCAATAAAAATTACCAGGAATTTCTGGGAAAGACAGTAGAGCTTTAATAATGCCCCCTCCCCCAATCCTTAATAAGTAGAAACAGACACATTTACAAAACATCAGTCTCCTGATCCAAATTCCTAAGCCCCATCTTCAGGTAGGTTTTGCAGGCATAGCTTTCAGACACATACTTTTCAACTGGGAACTCCTGAAGACACTATAACATTACCCAGTGTACAGTAAAGTATATTAAATTGAACACTAGCTCCTTAGAGTGTTAATAAATTACATTAATTAGGGGTCCAAAAGTAAACAAATTTGAGAATTGCGGGGTTAAACAAAGTTAAACAGGTTTCTTTATTGCAGGACTTATCGGTGCCTTTGATAGGCTAATATGCCTATGAATCTCCAAGGTGGGGTATTATTCAACATTTCCACATTTATTTGTCCACAGAGTCCCTTTTTAAGCAGTATCCTTTGAGAATAGACTTAGGCAAAAATGTCTTTGAAAAATGCTACCTTAACCCAAAGCAATGATTCCAATTGTGTGTATTTGGGGCGTTGTAACCAGTTAATGGAGGAGATAGATGATGGTGACATAAATAAAGAATTAGCTGAATAAATTAAGGGCTTACTAGCTGTTAAAATCTTTTTCTACTTACTATCTCATATAATCTTCACAACAACCTTATGAGATAGGCACTAGCATTAATGAGGCTGCCTGGCTAGTGCCTAAGAGGTCTAGGATTGAATCCTGAGTCCACTGTAACGTGTGTAACCATAGGCAACTGACTTAACCTCTCTGTGCCTTGGCTTCCCCATTTGTATAGCTCAGATAATAATTACACCTACCTCATAGAGTTTCAATGAGTGTTAGAGAAAATAACATTTATACCACACTTAGTATATAGCCTACTTAATGTATTCATTTTATTTTAGCTATTTTTATTCCTATATTACAGCTGAGTAAACTGAAGCTCAGAGAGGTTAAATAATCTGAACGATATTGTGATGGCAATAAAGGGAAAATATTGGCTTTGAACACAAGCGGTCTGACTTTAGAATTTTGTTCTTAAATTTTATACTCATGATGCTGTGTTTCTGTGAAGAGCTTGGCATCCTCAAATCTTTCCATACAGTCTGTATAAATCTAGACATGTCTTGTCCAGTGGGGTAAGGATGGGCCAGCTGCTCAACCAAATTCTTGCTCCCTCTTCTATAGAGTAGAGTTCTTGAATGGGGGCAGCTGCCATGCCCAGGATGAAATTTCCCAGGACCCCTTGCAACTGGTTGTGGCCATGTGACTAGTTCTCACCAATGGAGTGCATCACTTCTGGGACAGGATTTTAACTAAATGGGTGCCTTCTTCCTTCTCTCTACCTGCATTTGACAAATGGATGCAGATTACCATGAAGCCCCAGGGGATGGTGGAGTTATAAGACGGAAGGAACCTGGGTCTCTAAAAATCATCACTTGGAGAAAATATACTCTGTGCCCGGGTTCACTGGCACTTGACAAGTAGGTAAGCCAAAAATAAACATTTATTGTGTTAAGCCATTGATATGTGGGGGCTTATTTGTTATAGCAGCTAGCATAACATCCGTTTACCAGTGCACAGTCAGTGTAGACATAAGTATTCTTTTCAAGTCTCTCCTGATACTCCTCTGGGCAAACTCAGCTAGCCCCAGTAGTTCTCATGGAATTATGGCCTATTTGGATAATTTTGTGATAGTTCTCTGTCCAACCCAAAATACAGATGCTCACAAGGCTGAGCTTGGGGGTGGGCATGGGCTTGTTAATAAATCACTTTGTCTTTGTGAAACCTCTGGACAGAGGCGAGAAAGCAGGGGAGGGAGAGGGCCCTGGGCTAGTAGGCATTTAGAGAGGCCTCTGCTGCCTTTTGATTGCGTTGAGCACATTTTGAGTTTGTCATCAAATGTTTACTGCCAAAGTAATGAAGAGTGTTAATAAGGAAAGGAACACCAAACAGCCCAACATAAAAGCCAACGGTGGCCGTAAAGCTGCATTTGCCGTTTATGGTGTTTCCATAGTTGGAAGAAACACTTTTCCTGTACAAAAGATATAACTATATATCTTCTGATTTTATGGGCTGCAGATTACTCTAATTATCATAAAAAATTACTACCACTAATAAAAATTCTATTATAAGTTACTTATAGTAATCTCCAGGGTACTACACTTAGCCCAGAAAAGGTTGTAATTACATTACACTGCAGGAAGTTTGTTTCTCAAAACTCGCGAAACACTCGCTGTGTCTTTTAACACCCTCCCAGTTCCCCAACCCCTTGCTTCTTCTCGCACCTCCTCCCCAGTTTTTAGTCAAAGGTCTCCTTGTTTTCATTTTGCAGGATGTCGTTTGAGCCTAGAATAATGACCCGTCTTGGACGCAAATGACGCAAATGGACTTTTAGAGTCACAAATATCTGGGTGGATCTGTCCTCCCCTGGGGCCTCCAGTATGTCAATAGAAGGATGTAATAGAAGGGAAGACCTGACAATCCCCGCCCAAAGGGAAACATGCTTTGCAAAATTGGTGGAAGCTACTGGGTGTTCATGCAGAACACAATGCTTAGTTTTTTGTTTGACAAGACAACAATTGGTATTTTCCCTTTTAGAACTACTATTTCTTTTGGCATTGTCATCTGTAAGGGTTGATGACTCTTCAATGACCTTAAAAACTCTTGCCAGTGATACTAATTCTAACCGGTAATTTCATTACCCTCCTCCCTCCCAATTCCTCTTTGAATTAAATATCGAAATAAGACGCTCTCTCGCCCTCCTTGAATGACCAAGCAGTAAATAACCTCCGGGTCCAAGGGCTTAAGCTAAAGTTGGACCAGTGGTCATCCTCCTAAATAAGGCTTCAATTGCTTCTCTAAAGGGTGAATCAACATCTTAATGAATGGGCCTAGAAAATGAAATAGCCCGTTTGAGTTGCTTTAAAAGAAGCAACTTATTTCAGCAGTGACTTGCGGCACATTAATTGCTATCAGTAAGGGGAAAAGTATGTCTCAGAGCTTTCCTGCCTCATTTTAAAGAGACGCTTTGGAGCTGGGCTGTAGGGGGAGGCCCTGAGTGAGGATTCCTGTGGTCAGCTAGGATGTGGGGTGAGTGCAGAGGGCTTCTTAGTCAGGGTGCTCCAAATAGTCTTTAACCACAGCTTGACCTCCTGATGGAGGGCCAGAGGGTAAAAATCATTACACATTGAGATTTCATCCCAGATTAATTTGTTTAGATTTTAGAAAATGGAGAAAGGAGGCTGATGGGGAATTTGCTATTTCCCTGCTTCTCCAGACAATCTTGGGTTTGTTTCTAATTTAAGGAAAAGAAGATTTGTTTAGAAGAAAGCTGTGTATGGTCTGTCTCCTGTACTAGAACATAGGTCTCATGAGGACAGGAATTTTGTATTTTTCCTTAATGCATCTTGAATAACCAGAGTGGCACTGAGATGAGGGGTGTGTTTAATAAAAACTGTCAAAGGAATGAATAAATGAAGGAATTGTCAGGAAAAATTGAAAATAGAAATAGACAAAGAAAGATTACTTGGTATCCTATCTAACATGCCCTTCCAGGTTATTGTATTCTACAGGATTGGACACTTTCATTTCTTTGAGCTGGTTTACATACCAAATTTATCTGCTTATTCAAGACGCTCGTGGGGCAGACATAGCTTCTTAGAGCGTTGAAGGCCAAGCCTTATAGGAATAGGGCCAAAGGAAAATTATCTTTGCCCATGAACATGGATAGTTAGCTCCAGCCAGCCGTAGAAGTGGTGTTCTGTGGCATCGTTCCTCCAATAGCCAGCCCAGCCCCACGGAAAAGGAATGCACCTTGACACTGGAAATACCTGGATTTGAACTTCTTCTCTGCCATTCATTGGCTATGTGACCTTGGTAAGTTACTTAGCTTCTTTGACCTTCAGATTCCTCATCTGTAAAATAGGACAAATATACCTACTTCCTAGCCAAACAGAATCAAGTCCCCAGTAAATCTCGTCCTTCCCTTTCTATTTAAAAACAGTCCTCTGACTTCCTGCTGTCATTCTGCCTATACTGCAGCTCGCTGTAGCCCAGGTTCATGACCACCCCAAGCCACATCTTGCCGTTCATTTAGCTTTCCAAGTATGCAGGTACCTCTGTTTTCAGACCTTAGTGCGGCCAGGACGAGTGCAGCGTACACACCCTGAAGGGAGGCAGGACACAACACAGAGGTTAACGGCATGTTCCTGAAGCCAGAAACACTGGCTTCTTCTCCCAGGTTCCCCTCCTTCTAGTTGAGTGGCTTCAGCTAAGTCCCATAATTTCTAGGGGTCTCAGTTTTGTCGTCTGCAAAAACGGGAAATTCAAGAGAGGCTTCCTTAAAAGATATACATGTGATGTGCCTGGCACATAACAGTTGGTCAGTAGTGGTAGCTAAAAAGAAAAATTAGCACAATAAAAAAACAATCCTCCTTGGAATTTGGAAATGGGAGAGCTCCAGGGTTATTTCTTCCTCTCTCGTCCTCCACTCCTCATTTTTCCTTGGAAGTTAAAGAAGCAAGATGTCAACTTGGCAAAGAGAGCGCTCTCAGCAGCAGCCTCTGGCTCCCTGCTGAGTTTCCCAGCACATGTGTTGGGAGCTGTTTCAGGCCTGTCAGGAAGTAGGGCTACTGATGAGGTGTGGGGCTCTGAGATGTCATTTCTGACAGCTCAGCTTTGATTTGGAGTGAACTGGAAGCAATTTCATCAGCTCTAATGGAGAAAACGCTTGTTTCAGTTATCTATTGCTGCGTAACAAATCACCCCAAAACTTGGTGCTTTAAAACAACTTTTTATTGCTCACGATTCTGTGAGTTGGCAATTTGGGCAGATCTCAACTCAAAAGGAATGGCTCATTTCTGTTTCACGTGGAGTTGGCTGGGGTGGCTTGACTGGGGTTGGAGGATCCAAGAAGGCCTCAGTCATGTGACCTTGGTGCCAGCTGTCACATAGGGCACATTGGTTCTTCTCCATGTGATTTCTTTCAACATTCAATAGTCTAGACTGAGTTTTTTCCCATGGTGGCAAGAGTGTTCTGGAAGGAGAAACAGAAAGTGCAAGAGCCTTGAAGACCTGACCTCAGAAATTGAGCAATATCACTCCTGCCACATCATAACGGTCAAAGGAAGTCACAGGCCATCCAGAGTCAGGAGGAGGGGAAATGCGCTCCATTTCTTGTGGGAGAGATGGCTTACTCACTATAAAAAGGCATTCAGGATGAGAGGGATTGTTGTAGCCATTTTCAAAACTATCTACCCCAATTCCCCTTGTAGCCACAACACTCACATCCCTCCCACATGCAAAATACACTCCCTCCTCCTGTGCAAATTGCACACCGTTCCAACATCAGTCCAGATGCAGACAAAACCCCTCAGGAGACAGTCCTTAGAGAGCTGTGAAGTAGAAGGACAAGTTATCTGCACTCCTACACCCCATTACAAGGGTTAAACACGGACAGAATAACGCAGTAGATGCTTCCTTTCCAAAAGGAGAAGAATGGGAAGCACGTTGTACTCACTGGTCCATAGCAATTCTTAAATCCAATTGGGCACATGTTGCCAGGGCCCTGTCCTCTGGGGGCAAGGAATATTAGTTGATCATGACCCAGTTCTTCCCCCTAGAAGAGGTCCCTAACCCCATTTTCTTCCCAGCTTTTGCCTCAGCCCTCTGGCCTCGTGGCTCTATCCTCTAAGAGGGCCTTCTTTTTCATAAAAATTGGCTAATATTTGTAGCTGAGTATATCTCTCAGCATGCTTACTGCTATAGAAATTTGGGGGCCCAGAGGCATCTTTTCATTTTGAATGGTTCAGGTCTCTTTTGATGCAAGCCAGTGGTGATTTCACCAATACAATTCTCTTTAAAACTTTGTGAGTTATCTATGAATCTTGATGGTACTTATTTCATTTCCCTAAAGCCATATCCATAATTGTTCCTGAGACATGCTTTAGGACAATGCCCTTATATTTCTTAGTTTTGTCTACCTAAGAGAGTTTGCTTGTTTCTGAGGCCTTCACAAGTATCTTATGGCTATGCCTTGATCCGATTTGTACCCTGAAGCTATTCCTTACTTTGGGAATATTTTTGCCAGCTGGAGAGACTCTTCTGGGCCTGCTATATTTTCTCTAAATTCTGCTTGAAAACTGACTAGTTCCTTCTTTAGCTTTCTTTCCCCATACTTCATCATAAACAGCTATAAGAAGGTAGTTTCCTGGGGACTTCCTTAGTCAGATTCACCCTGGTTCAGTTATCTTTTGATATGTAATGAATAATTCCAAAACAGAGTCACTTAACAACAAAAACCATCTAATCGTTCCAGATTCAGCTGAATAGCTTTTCTCTGCTCAATATAGTGTCATCTGGGGAAGCTCAGGTGGAGTAGAAGTATCCAGCCTCAAGTAAGCCAAACTCACTGTGTTCCAAGACAGCAAAAGAGAAAGATGCTGAGCCTGTTAAGTCCTAGGTTCAGACTGGTACAGCATCACCTCTGCTACCTTCCTTTGGTCAAAGCAAGTTACAGAGCCAGTCCCAATTCAGGTGGAGGGAAAATAGACTCCCCCTCTTATTAGGCAGGGCAACGTGTGGATACAGAAATGGGAGGAACTGTTGGCAGCCATCTTCGGAGGCAATCTACCACCCCAGTCTACATCCCATTGTCTTCGGAGACAATCTACCATACCATCTACCATTGGTACCAGATGCTACCAATCTACCATTCAGGCAGACCTCAGTGTTGGGTAGTATTCCCTGCGTGTGCTGGTGAGATGGTGCACAGACCTGGCATGCGGTAGTCCCTTAGTAAACATCTTGAAATGAATGAATGAAGGAGAGAATAATTAAGCAAGTAAATGCATGAATGAATGAGTAGATGCATGAATAAATGAATGATGAATATATGAGTAGATGAATGGGTGCAGGGATAAGTTAATGGGTGAGCGTAGTAGATGAACAAATGAATGAACAAGTGAATGAATGGTATGAAGAAGCTCCTCTAAAATAGAGTGGCAAACCGTCCTCCATTTGTGGGAAATATGAGGTGCAATCTCTCCTCCAGAAACTAGGAGCAATCATGACAAGTGACAAGGCCCCCTCAGATTCTTCTCACCTGGTTCTCATTCTCCCACCCAGTAAAGGGGAGGGCTTGGGTCCCCTGCCCTCACCTGAATAGGCTGAATAGAAGAAATGCCTTCCTGGCTCCCCCGATTTGGCAAAGCTGACACTTGACAAGATTGTTATCGGAAATCACAAATCCAAATACCCCAAATGTCAAGAAAATAACATAGATGTGTGAAGTGGACCATGTGGCCACCACATGGTTGTCCCTAATCTTGCTATATGTACTGAAGACCCAGAGTTTCCAGAATTTCTCATTTCCCAAGATAAATGGGAAATCCAGGTTTTTATATGAAATCTGTCTACATTCTAATGTTGCCAATGGTATGTTCAGGATAGATTAAGTTGTGCTGTGGCAACAAGGAAGCCCCAAATATTAGTGGACTGAAGCAATGAAAGTTTATTTCTTGTTCACACTACGTGTCATCAGAGGTATGCTCCTTGCTCTGTTCTGTGCCATCCTCAGGGACCCAGGATGAGGACAGCTCTCTCCCAATCTCTCTCTCCCTCTGCCCCTCTCTCTCTGCGTCTCTCTCTGTTTGCCGAGGCAGAGAAATGGGAACATGGTGAGTCATTCTCTGGCTCTTAAAGCATCTGCCAGAAGTCACAGATACTACCTTTGCTCACATTTCATTGGTCAAAGCAAGTCACGTGGCCACCCTTCACTTTACGAGATCAGAGAAGGGCAGCCTTACACATGCCAACCAGAAGAACTGGAAATTTTTGGTGAGGAGAACTAGGACCACCATTACAACTAATGCATTTTTTGGAAACACTCTTCAGACCAGAGCTGGTTAGTGAGACCCCAGTCTCTGAGGGGTGGGAAGGTGAGATGTGTATTTGTCCCTCCCCTCTCCCCCGACTTTCATCGGCTTCTGTCTCCCTGCTATTGCCCTCTGACCTCTATGGGTCAGGATACCTCAATCGGAAGCAGTTATGAGGTGCCTCGGCACTATTGACATTTTAAGCTGGCTAATTCTTGGTTATGGAGGCTGTCCTGTGCATTGGAAGATGTTTAGCAACATCCCTGTCACCTACCCACTAGATGCCAGTAGCACCTTTCTTTCCCAGTTGTGACAACAAATAAAATGTCCCCAAACATTGCCAGATGTCCCCTGTGGGGGGGGCGGGTGCAAAATTTCCCCTGGTTGCATTCCACTGTGACCACGGAAGGACCGTTGGGCTTCAAGATTTTAGAAAGATCTGGAGCCTCACCTTGCCAGGCATTAGCTGTGTGATCCCACAACAGTATGCTGAACGAGTCCCCATGATCTCATCTGTAATGTAGGGTGACCATTAGTCGTCTTCCCCCATGGATAAGATTTTGTGAGGATAGAAGGAGATTTTGATATGAAGAGCCTATGTAACCCGTCCAGTTAGGGTTTAGGGCCTGCTGATTACGATCTTGCTTGGGCAGCGCTCCATACGCCCAAGGCCTTTCTTTAAGATAGAAATTATCTGGGGGCTCTGTCAGCTGTCAATGATCAGTAATAATATTTACTGTCATAGTTATTACAGTGGTTGTTTATTGGGTGCTTAAAACACACCTGAGAGCATGCTGCAACTTATATTCATTATCTCAAGTAATGCTCACAAAAGCCCCGAAAGGTAAGGATTCTTATCCCTGAGGGTGATGAAATGGAGCTTCAGGAAAGTAGAGAGACCTGCCCAGGCTAGGAGGTGGTAGAACAAACCAGATACCTTACCCTTCCCGGGGGGCATCTGTTTCTGCCTAGTAAGAGTGTCAAGAGAACAGAGGCACCTCGACAGATGGAACGGGGAAGTGGAAGGGTGTGTTGAGGGTCTGAGGAGCCCTGCTTGGCCCTTGTCATGCAGGCAGCTGCTCCGTAGCCTGGACCCACATCATAATTATTATACAACAATAACTTCCGTTCATTGAGCACTAGTTGTGTTAAGAGCCCTACGTGAGAGATCTCATTCAACCCTTCAGTCTAGGAGGGCGGTACTGCTATTGTCCCATTTTACAGGTGAGAATCCAGAGGCCCAGAGGGGGAAACAACTGGACCATAGGCACACAGTAAGGGAGCAGTGGAGCCAGGGTTTAACCCAGATCTTGACTCTCAGGTCCGTTGTTTGCATTCACACCCTACAATCGCTCTGTGCTACTCCTCCCCAGAAGTCAGGGTCCCAGGGACCCCATATGTGTAAAGTTCCTGCTCTGCCTTCCTTCCGTGGCTCACATGAGGCAGACTCCAGGATGATTCTTTTGGGCCTGCTCTGGCACCAGTAGCAATCTCAAGAGGCAGCCCCTCCACCACTCTCCTCCCAGCAGACAATACTTTGGATTCTCCCAGTGTTTTATTTCTTGCTCTGCAAGCTCCATTCCGGCCCAGGAGGTGGCTGTCAGGCACATAAACTAGCATGGGGTAGAATTACAGTGCTTATTCACTAAAAATTAATGGCAGCAGGCGGCCACCCCGCCCTGGCTGGCCTTGTCTCCCGGGCAGTCGCCGCACAGCCCAGCCTACACCCTACCACCCAGCGAGCACTCACACCGCTAAGAAAAAAATAACCACACGACGCCCATTAGGAAGGAAGGAACTGCGGGTCTGAGGGGCCTGCTCGGGCGATGAATAGGTTTTCTCAGCACACAGATAAACAGTTTATAGTTCTGAAATCCTGTGTTTGATTTTCACATCTGTTCTCACTCTTGAGACTGGCACCAAAAGCAGGCAACCTCGCCCTTCAGTGGCAGTTGGAACCTGAAGTCAGCTTCCCCCACACCCCTGCCCGATTGCCTTAGCCATGGGGCTGCATTTATATGCTGTCACTATTGGAGTGTGTTTTAACTCAGGGAATGAACGTTGTTCAAAAAGGGAGATTTCTATTTCTTGATTTGACAAATATGTGTTGAGGGCCTACTGTGTGCCATGCAACTCCCTACTGGGTTCACGTGATGACAGCAGCTTGGTGGTGGAAAGTCTGGTTGGGCATGTATGTAACCCAGTACAATGGATAGCTGGGACAGGAGACAAGCCTACCTAAAAAGGGCCGCTCTTCCAGACAATAGTTTCCCAAGTGAAACTCACACTGATGTTTATTTTTGTAAAAACTCACACCTTTTGAAGTACGTGAAAGGAAAAGTTTTCAGATCACCAAATCTGGGCGGTATATGGTGGGTTTCCATCAGGTATTTTTTTTTTTTGTAAATTGATTTTTTTTATTAAGACTTTATTTTTTTAGAGCAGTTTTGTTTCACAGCAAAATTGAGGAGAAGGTACAGAGATTTCCCATCTACTTCCTGCCCCCACACATGCATAGCCATCCCTCTGTCAACATTCCCCATCAGAGTGGTACCTTTGTTATAATTGATGAATGTACATTGACACATCATAATCACCCAAAGTCCGTAATTTACATGAGGGTTCACTCTCAGTGTTGTGCATCCTATCGTTTGGACAAATGTATGATGATATGTATCCATCACTATAGTATCGTACAGATTAGTTTCACTGCCCTAAAAATCTTCTGTGCTTTGCCTATTCATCCCTCCCTTCCCACCAAACCTGAACAACCATTGATCTTTTTACTGTCTCCAGAGTTTTGCTTTTCCAGAATGCTATATAGTTGAATAGTACAGTTTTCAGTTTGGTTTGTTTCCCTTGGTAATATGCATTGAAGGACCCTCCATGTCTTTTCATGTCTTGATAGCACATTTATTTTTAGCGCTAAACAATATTCCATTGTCTGGATGTATCACAGTTTATTTATCCATTCACCTGAAGGTCATCTTGGTTGCTTCCAGGTTTTGGCAATTATGAATAAAGCTGCTATAAACACCCATGTGTAGGTTTTTGCGTGGATATCAGTTTTCAAGTCCTTTGGGTAAGTACCAAAAAGCACGATTGCTAAATTGCATGGTAAGAGTATGTTTAGTTGGTAAGAAACCGCCAATTGTTTTCCAAAGTGGCTGTCCCATTTTGCATTCCCACCAACTATGAATGATAGTTCCTGTTGTTCCACACCCCCACCAGCATTTGGTGTTGTCAGTGTTCTGGATTTTGGCCATTCTAATAAATGTGTAGTGGTATCTCATTGTTGTTTTAATTTATAATTCCCTGATGACATATGATGTGGAGCATCTTTTCATACATTTATTTGCTGTCTGTATGTCTTCTTTGATGAGGTGTCTGTTAAGGTCTTTGGCCCATTTTTCAATCAGGTTGTTTGTTTCCATAAGGTTTTTTTTTTTTTTAGTGATGTCTTAATAGTTTATAATATTGTGAAATTTTAGTTGTATATTACTGTTTGTCAGTCACCATATAAATGCATCCTTTCACCCCTTATGCCCACCCCCCAACCCCCTTGTCCGTGGTAGCCACCAAACAGTTCTCTCTGTCTGTGTGTTGGTTTATATTCCACATATGAGTGAAATCATGCGGTGTTTGTCTTTCGCTCTCTGGCTTATTTCGCTTAACATAATACCCTCCAGGTCCATACATGTTGTTGCAAATGGGACGATTTTGTCTTTATTTATGGCTGAGTAGTATTCTATTGTATATATATACCACATCTTCTTGATCCAATCATCAGTCGAGGGACACTTAGGTTGCTTCCACTTCTTGGCTATGGTGAATAATGCTGCGATGAACATAGGGGTGCATAAGCCTCTTTGATTGTTGATTTCAGGTTCGTTGGATAGATTCCCAGCAGTGGGATGGCTAGATCATAGGGCTCCATAAGGTTTTTGGACTTAGAATTGGCTATCTGACCTTGAGCAAGTGATTGCCCATCAGTTTCCCTATCTATATAATGCGAGAAAGCCTAGGTCAGTGTGTGTGTTTGTTTTCCTTGAAAGAGAACTCTTTTTTTTTTTTTTGCAAACAAAATTATGTCTGGAAACCTAATATCTAAACAGATTAAACGGTGCAGCTCTGAGAGTGAAGCTGGGACCCCAACACTTGAGAGCCTGCTCGTTCTTAAGAATCTCCAGGGAAACTGAAGACTGTAGCATTGTGTGACACCCCCTGGAAGAGAAGATTTCCGAGCTTTTCTCCAGCTCCAAAGTAAAAGAGAGAATAAAGGTTTGAGACCACTAATTTGAACTTATGGCAAACAGCATGAACTCTATCTGTTGCAATTTCCATCCCACTCAAGGTGACTTAGGTAGAAGGAGGACTTGACCTGTTCTCAGAATCCAAAGAAGCTGGTGACATCTAGCCCGACTGAAGAATCAACCACGGGAGGGGCAGAGACACGTCCGGGCCCCCAGGCCTTCCTCACTCTCTCCCTTGTCTTGGATTCTGCTTGGTGCAGCCACTCTCTCTGTTACCTTCTTCTGTGTGTGGTGGGAAATGGCCACTGCCAGATTTGAGCCTCTTATGCCATCCCCAGAGACAGTTTGCCTCTCTTTCCTGCTTCCAACTTTAAAATCCCAAGGGGCGTCTCTGATTGGTCTAGTTTGGGTCAGCTGCCCACTTCTGAACCAAGCAACTATGAGCGGTGGGGTAAAGTCACGCAGACCAATGAGTCTCCCAGGTGGTAAGGGAAGCATTTCCCAGAGAAAATGGAGGGGTGACTGAGTACACACAACAGTTAGGTGTCGATGGCCCTTGTGTGGGGCTTTGAAACACCGTGGCACACAGACTCTCAAGGTTTGGTGTGCATAAGATTGCCCAAGGAGTTATTAAGATCTGGACTCTCAGGCCACAGTCCTGGAGGGTTTTGCTTCAGTAGGTCTGACGTAGGACCAAGGAGTCTTCGTTTGTAGCAAGCTCAGTCCATTCAGATCTCACTGATCCTCAGACTACCACTTGAGAAAGGCAGCAATGGAGGAATCTTAGCTTTTCTTGCACTGAAAAGAAGGCATTTATGCATCAGCTAACCCTTACCCTTCAGACAACCGTCAGAAATGAGGGTGAGCTAGAGCCAGCGTCCAGAGAGCCAAATCAGGTACGTGTAGCTCTTGTGTCACCACACATCTACCTCGTTAAAAAACAACAACAACAAAAATGGCTGCCAGGCTCCTTGCAAGGTGCAAATTTCTGGAAGCTCCAGGAGATCCTGATAAAGAAGTTGGTGACATCCTGTGAGAACAGGGAGGAGGGCTTGGGAGCAATGGAGCCCTCAGTGTCCACACGTGGATTTGAAAAGGGACACCCTGAAACAGCTCCGTGAACCAAGGGCACTGGCCCAAGTGTTTGGGACCAAGGAGTCAACGGGTGGACTGTCTTTAGAAACAGAGGGTAAGCCACCTAATGTGTGTCCAGTAGTCAGGGTGCAAAGATGAGATCTTCAGTGAAGAACGTTGACAGGGCTTGGGGATGGCAGGCAAACAGGGCTGATAGAGCATTAATTCACAGGAATGGCTAGTGATGGATTCGTGTATTTTGCGGGGACTCAGAGACTTTATACATAGATCTTTACTGCTCAGCACTGGAGCTTTTGAAGTCAATTTGCATTCACATCAGGGTCTAGTCAGGCAAATAGAACCTATGTCAGGTAGTTCAGTCAGGGGAATTTATCACAGTGAACCCAAGGTGTTGGAGGAGCCGAAAGAGCAAATAGGAGAAGGGGGGAAGCCGAGAGATTACACCAGCAGGGACCTGCTCTACTGTTAGAGCAGGAGGTAATGTTCCAACCCAGGAGCTGGGGCATCCAGAGGGAGCTGGGACCAGGTAGGATGTGCTACCCGGAAGGAACCAGAACCTCAGTGGGAGCTGCTCAGCTGGAGTTGGGACCATGGAAGGAGAATTGCCCTAGGGGAGTTTGAGCCAAGTTGGAGATGTAACCACTGCCCAGAGAGATGACCTGAGGCAGGGTGGAAGGGAGAGATGCTCTGGCTTCTCTCTTCCTCCTGATCTCCACCTCCAGTGCCTCCCATTGGCCAAATATTACTGGAAACCGCCTGACAGCCTGGCATAGGTCAGTCCCTGCCATACAGCACAGAGCAGGGCAAGGATGGGGAATGGGTGTGAGGGTACACAGGCAATTGACCCACACATTGGGTCCTCACCAAATCTCACACAACTTTCTACCTTGGCATGAGGTAGGATGCTAAGATAGGATGCTGAGACTCTATTTGTTATATATTTAAATATATTCAGACTACTTGTGACTCACTTTGGTCAACTGTTGTTATAAACCTCTCTACCATCTGTGCTTCCGTTTGCTTGATTCACCCACTAAAGAAAGATTATTTCCTTCATCTTGGAGGATTTTGCAGCTTCTTCATCTGAAACATGAATTTGTATTATAAAAAACTCTAGCTGTATAGAGGAGAAGAGACTGGCTAATGTGCGTTAGGCAGAGGCTGACCTGGCCAGGAGTTTGTCTTTTTTATGCCTTTCTCAGATGAAAGAATATTAAAAAAAAAAAAAAATCCCAATATCCTTTCTCTGGTCCTCCATTTAAAATTTCAACCTCCCACCACTCAGATACTCCCTCTGTCCTGCTATATGATTTTTTCTTTAAGACTTATCATTATTTTACTTACCATACATTTTACTTATCTTATATACTGTTTATATTTTATTGTATCTTATTTATTGTCTGTCTTCTCAACTAGAGTCTGAGCTTCATGGGGGCAGGATTCTCTGATTTTTTTTTATTTCTCTGTCCCCAATACTTAGATAAATATCTGTACACGCCAGGCACTCACACAAATAATTGTTGAATGAGTGAATGGATGGGACTCTGGTCCATTGGGTCCTAGTGAAGGATCACCGTAGTCAACAGCTTCTCGTTAACAAACACCGTGTTCCAGGCCAACATCTATGTTCAAAGACGAAGCTGATTGGCCGTGAATGTGACAGGTGGCCTGACAAGGCAACTTGATCCCGTTCCTAGAAGGTCATTTTGCCTAATCCTCAGCTCCTTTAGATGGGATATAGACCTTCCTGGTTGTGCCATGATATTATTCTCCACACTTACCCTGCTTGGGTACAAGTAAAGCCTGACTCCTGAACGTAAAATTCTTCAATGGAGGGAGGCTGCGCAGTGGTACCCATTCTCTTCTGAAAGCTCACACATCTTTTTTCAGTAGATTAACTTTTTATCTCTTAATGGTGTTAAGGAAAGGTCAAAGCATCTAACAGATGGGATGTGGAAAGCTTCTGGTGAAGGAGATCAATGTTCCAACATCAATCTAACCCAGAAAGTTCTTAATGGTCATGGGTGCAGTTCATGGAACACTGTGACTAAAATCATAGCTTAGCATGGTAGCAAAAATAAAACTTGTGTAAAGCAGGGTGTTGTATCTGCTTTGAACAAGGCCTGTGGCCTTCCTCCTGAGAGCTAGGGGCAACGTGGGTAGTCTACGGGATGAAGTTGATAAGGTCCAATGGCTCCCACTGGGAAGAGAAGAGCTCCCAGGCCTTGTTAGCAGTTGAGCAGCGCTGTTTGTTGTAACTACCCTGGTGCCCATAACTTGAGGACAAATGAGCAAATAAGAGCAATTGGATCTTCAAACAGTGACTCTTGAGGGTCTTACAGCAGTTGGGACTGGGGAGAGGGTGGGTGGTTAGACACTCAGGAACTCCTGCTTAGGGAAGGAGCTAAAGTCACAGGCAGGGGCTTCCCACCTAAGGCTGCTGCCACCCACGGAGACAACCCACCCTCTCCATGCAGGGGAGGGGAGGCACGAGGGAGACTGGCTGCCCAGAGGGGCGAGGGTGAGAACATTGTGCTGCCATTTATGTATCTGATTATTTGCTTAATGCCTGTCTTCCCAACCGGACTATAAGTTCCATGAGGGCGGGGACTATGTCTAGTATAGAACCAGATATGTGGAAAGAGCTCAATAAATGAAATTGAATGAATAAATTGAATGCTTGAATGAATAAATGTTTGAACAAGTAAGTGAATAAAGATTCCAATGCCAGAACTTTATTTCCCTGGTCCCTTTTAGCCTTCATCTAAGATGGAGCATTTAATGGCACTGATGAGCCTTGCCCATGGCCAGAGGTCAGCCCCAGCCTGGTCTCCCCACAGTTCCATCCGAGTCCTGTGTTTTCATGCTTTGTGCCTTCCAGACAACTAATCCGTATGCTCCTTGTGGGCCTTCTAATACCTCCTCCATGCCAAGTTGGCAGAGTATGGGGACCTGGGGGAGATGTTGGCCAAGGGAGGCCAGGACCAGTGGAAATGTGATCTCCCACCCCCAGTACTGGGTCCCCAGCACACTGGGGCCCACTGACACCATGGTGCGGCCAGAGCTGCCAATCCTCCTGCGAAGTGGTGAAATGATCTCTCTCCCAGAAACAGGATGGGCAGCTCCTGGGTCCTAAAATGGACCAGAGTGGGGCCCAAGGCAGAGGCTTGGGATCCACTTTGAGGGTAAGAATGAGGCTTATTTACAGAACTTGAGAAATAGAGGCTCAGAAAATGACTGAAGATGAGATATTAGAGATGAAACAGATGGATGCACAAGGCTCCATCAGTAGAAAATGTAGGGCAGCTGCCAGATGCTCACTCCACAACCGAGTGGCTTCTCGGAGAGAGCTGGTCCCCAGCCAGCCCAGTGATTCCCTCAGAGCAGCAGAGGGCATGGAGGGAGACAGGCCCCCCAAGACTACAGACCTCCCTCTCCCAACCACACTGAGAGTGCCTCTAAAAATGGGGCCATGAGGAATTTTACGTACCCAGCCTGGGACTGATACAGAGTAGGTTCTATGTAAATGTTGAATGAATGAATGAATCTCACAGGTGTTTTCCCCCTCTTCCAGGATCTAAGATAGAAGTACTCATATCAGCACCTGCCTATCAATGTTGGCTTCTATAGGGTTAACATTTTTCACAGTAGGGTTTGGTCAACCACGCCTCTCTCATCTCGATCCCTTCGCTGTGCAGGTGAGCAAGGGGTCTGTGAGCTGGCTGCTTCTGGGAAGCTGAAGCCCTCTGCTTGACTCCACCCTTCCTGACTGTGTGACAGTGGTCAAGTGATTTAACTTCTCTGAGTCTCAGTTTTCTCATCTGTAAAATGGGATAATATTAATACTCACCTTGTGAGATTGTTGTGAGCATTCGATGGACCATTTTAGGTAAAGTATTACTGTCACCATCATCAGTGTCATCCCCTAAGGGTACAGAGACAGGGCAGATGATCAGATGAAACTGACGGGATGCTGAGAGAAGAGCGAGGGTGAAGACGTGTAGAGATGTGGGGTTTGGGATTTCATTTTTGTACCCAGGACACAGAAAAACTCGTAAAATCAAACTTTCTACTCTGTGCAAATAGACATGCCACATTCCTTCCCCAGAGGTACCTCTTGGGCTCCTGGGAAGTCACTGGTGACACAGTGAGGCCAGGGTAGGAGCAGAATTCTCCAGGACCACGCCCCTGCTCCCAGCCCTCTCCCCTGGGAGGGAAGAACATTGCCCAGGCTGCAGTTTTGATCCTTGGAGGACCCAGAGTGAGACTTACTAGTCTTGTCTTGTCTCCCATTAGCGTATCTACAGTCCTGCTTATTGTCTCAGAAAGCAGCTGCCTTCTGGAACAATAGCGTAGAGTTACTGCTTTTCTCTCCTTACCCGAGCTGAGAGCATTTCCTCAAGTCTTTGGTTACTTACCTCTTAAAAAAGGAATGTCCTCTCCCCGCTGAAGAGTGCATTTGCTTTGCAAGCATCCAGCTCCTGTTGGCTGCTTTCTCAAAACAGCATCAGCCCTTCACCCAGAAGAAGCAAACTGTCTATACTCACATATTTATGCAATGAGCCCCATGAGGCTGGCTGTGGGTGCTTCAAAAGTGCTTTCCAGAGAACATTCTTTGTGTGATGTCTAGGAAACGTTGTTCTGAGAGATGGTGGCATCTTCCTGGGAGAGGTCCTGGATAGGAAGTGCTGGCCTCTGTGACACAAGCTTTCTCCCCCTCGCCGTAATCTCAGGGATTCTTGGCCTGTGAATGGTTCAGATTCTTCTGATTTGATTTCTTCTACCCTGCAGGGGACAGCATTGGGCAAAGAACTGTGGAATTCATGTGATAAAAGAAGAAACATTTGCTTCCAATTATCCAAATTATTGTTTGCTAATTGAAGTACAAAAGGGGTATTTTTTTCTCCTTTGCTTGGTATAAGCATCCCTTCCCTTAAATCTCTTTGATTGAGCAAAAATGCTTTTGGAGTGTTTACTTTAATCCATACACCATTTTCCTGATTAGTAGTTGTTCAGTAATGTCTTTGCTCACTGAGGCAATATTTAACCAGGGAGCAGTTCGTCATCAAAGCTGCAGAGACTGATATATGTTATAAAGGCACCATTGCGAATCTATCACACTGGCTGGATTTTTTTTTTTAACATAGATTTGGGTTTGGGGGACAAAAATGTATCTATCGCTATACTATTCTCATATACGCTTTCTCATGGAGATGTGTATTGTCTTAGGTCGGGTTTTCTGGAAATAGACTCTGAGATGGAGATTTGCATGCAGGGCATGCTCCTGGAAACAACACGTATGTGGAGTAAGGAAAGTGGGAGGTGTTGGGCAGTGTTGCCACCGCAGAGTCTGCATTTGATGCCATGGGGAGCATCATTGCTGAGTTGATCCTTCAGAGATGTCCCAAACTGAGACATAGAGGCGAGGCTTTTGTGCCCCGACACTGCCCAGTCTTTGGATATGAGCTGCCAGAGAGGGGGTTGGAAACTGCCTAATCCCCAGAGACGGAAGCAGCTGTGAGCAGTTAGCAGCCATCACTCCGGGGTAGGATGGGGCATGAGCGCCTCAGTGCTGACAGGGCATCCAGCAGTACACCATAGCATGCACTACACCCACAGACACACAAACATGCTTTACATGCAAAAATATAGATTGACCACGTTGTTTTTGAAGACACATCTGAAAAGCCAAGGGAAACCTTTTTCAGCTACAGCTGCTCAGCTGTTGTGGTCCTCAAACTCCTTCTAGAATGGAACTCTGCAAAGTCTATGATAGCTTTGTTTATTCTGGGCAGATGCAAAGAAGTTATCTCTGAACTTCTGCCAGCGATCAAAGGAACCGATGACGTAGATCAGTTCCACGGGCCATCTCCTTCCTACCCATCATCTATCATTCCAGCCCTCCACCTCTGTT